>NC_091951.1:149302786-150662786 GCF_031021105.1 Erythrolamprus reginae | reverse complement strand
CTCAACAACCTCCTTGCTTAGCAACAGAAATTCTGGTCCCAATGTGGTTGAAAGTCGAGCATGACTTGTAGCATTGAAGGCTAATAACAAAAGGATAATTACTAATTGTGCATGAATTTCAGAGGAAAGGCTGAACCTTGAACTCGCATCTGATTTAGTTTCAATAGGTGATTTCAGATTGCAATAAATTAAATCTCAAATATGCAAGTAGATCCATTCAGTAGACAATATAAAAGTTGAGTTACTGTGTGAACAGCAGTTCAGTTGCCCTGAATTCCATTCTTCAATTCTTGACTGAGGCTTTGAACTCTGTGGCAACATATTTAACGAGATCGAAATAGGGTAAAACTGGTTACTAATATGTCTATTAATAATTTATAAAAACTGTATGAATATGAAATGTCATTAGTTACCATCTTTTAATTCACTCAGAATAACTACACTGCGTTCACTTACATATATGATTCCTACAAATATTCTGACACCATCTGAACAAAATACTTCTCTCTATATGTCAATTTTAAAGCAGCATCTGCCTTATTTTTGTGTTAATGTTACATCAGTAGGCATAGGAGCGTTAATTATTTGATCAGATGTTCTAACATTGAATTCTGGCATTAAAATGAGGCCTTGGGACACATTTTCTATTTAATGAAGGAATAACTGTAGCACACTTTGCAAATTTGAGAGTGTGCTGCTTCTATTATGTTATATAGTATATTATGTACATTAGACTGAGAAATTGAAGATCATCCCAGAAGAAAACTATAACAACCCAGTTCTTTTTGTTACCAAGGAGATAATGCAGACATTTCCAAATAATCACCAGGAACTGAGTTTGATTTGATGGAAACTATATCTTTTCAATTATATGTAACCAATCAGACTCTGACGTAGTCATGCTATGAAACACATTCATTGAAAACAACAAAGGAGTTGTGGCTAGCTTATTGGTTTCAATTTACTAAATTAAACTAATGTTTTACATTCGCAAACCAATATTTACCTAATGCCCTCTCCTTTTGTATAGCATAACTGATTTTTATTCCACTGATTTTTTTTAGGTAAGATATATGAATTAAAAGATTAAGAATTGACTAAAAAATAAGAATGCATAAAAGAATAAGGCAGGAATGTTGTTTCAAAGATGAGGTGAAGAGATCTTAAAATCAAGTCATATATTTTCATATGTTCAGTCATACATGTCTGTCGCATCTGTAATCATTTACTTTGAACGAACTCATGCTCCATATATTGCAACACTTTTGATTTTCAGCATTGTACAATTTAAACACTTTAGTAAGTAGGGATGGCAGATCAGGCAGATTATAATAGATGATTAAAGAACGAACCGATGCAGCCCATGGTTTAAGAAAGGATTCCTTATACAGTAATACAACTGCATTAATTTTGCTGTAAGGTGATTATATCCAGTTCAGAAAAACTCTTTTCCCTGAAAGGAGTGCACATATATAGCATATATCTGTGCTCTGTTTGCATCATCCATTATCACATACATACAGGGATCTCCAGCAATCAGCATATAAGCTATTCTTATTGTAGTACACTGTGACCTGGAAGTAGGTCCTAATTTAATTAGAGTGGAACTGGTTTCTAAGCTGACATATAATACTTGCACTGTAAAAAGCATCTCACATAAGGGGCTACATAAGGTGAATGGTTAATAGCTCTAGAATTTTTGTTTCTGCCAAAACATAAACAGCTTTCATGCTTACAAAAAAAGAGTGTCAGCAGTAACAGGATAGCAAATCACCATGATGAATGAACTAAAATACATATAATTTTAAGAAATAAATTTTGTTATAAGCATATTTCTTTATGCTTTGAGTTCTTCTGCAGTACTGTGTGCCTTTGATTTGGCAATTCTGTTGTGACCAATTTATTTCCAGATTATAGCCATGCTTTTTATAGTATAAATTAATCACTGCTGTTGAACAGCAAACTTAAATTGAAAGTAAACTATATATTCTTTGGGGGGAGGGGGGAGGGGGGACATTTTCATATGATGCCTAGAGCAGAGAGATATCTACAAAAATTTGAATTACAGCATCTTTCCTTATCTGAGCAAATGTTCTGCATGCTTGCTGGAGCACGCTTATATTCTAAAACTGAACACTTCACTCCATTTTCTTCTGCGTGGTCTCTAGTTTACCCCCACCAGTTATGGAATGATTGTATGCTGTGACTTAAATGGAGTAGATCCACAAGCCTACTTTATATCCTTCTCAAGAATGAACCAATTTTACTATCCAAATGTTGTCTCAGCAGATCAAATTAGCCGGTCCTTTTTTCCTTAGAAGTATCCCTGTGTGATAATGGATTTTTACAGTCACACTTTAAATACTGTAAAATATAGTGGGTGGTACATCTTTTCCCCTTAATTTCAGATTTTGGATCTTATTCCAGTGCCTTATCTAAAGACACATTGATCTGTTGTGATGAAAAGATTTGTCAAATTAACATTTGAGGATCTAATTGAGGTCACTCTCTACATTATTTAAATTGATTGATGCTGAATAACAACAAAAAGAGAATATATATATATATATAACTGATGAGGCCAATATATATATTCTTATTATAATTTTTCCATGAATTGTCCAGATGGAACTTTGGTCTGTTAACAAATATGTATTTGAAATTAAAAGGAAGATACAATGATATAGTGGATGTAATACTAAGAAGAGAGTGTTGTGTGTATTTACAAAATTAAATGGGTAGAGAAAAATTGAATATGTGTCAATATATATTCATATCCAGATTTTTAGACTTCTGGCAGCATCATGAATTAGCTATATGCTACCTTGACTTGGCTTCTGCCCATAGGAACAGCTAACCAACTCCAATTCTTCTAACTTTCATTTCCTCAATGTGTGAACTTTGACTTCTTTATTTCTTTCCTAATAAGACAGAGTTATCAATCATAGTTTGCTGTATGTTATGATTCTTGCTTCTTTAGAGCTAAACAAGTCAGAATTTTCAATTGGCATTTAATGGCTGGATCTCAGTGGGTTTCTTTAACTGCTCCCACTAGCAAGACTAGCTAATCAAGAGTGGTCAGGTAAAAAACAGCAGGGCAGAGTTCGATCATGCCAGAATTCTAAACATACCTAACTTAATATGGCATCAAATATGGTCCTAAAGATATTAACAAATTAAGTATGAAATAATGGGTGACTGTTTCATTTTGTTCTTAAGCATCTGTGCGCTGATTGCTGTTCCCTGAAGCCTAAGCCTTTACCGAGAGTTTATGGTATATTCGTTCCTCATATGCTCTGTGTGAATCTGCACTAGGTAATTCATCCTGTATCTATCTACACTGCATTTATGGATTAAGTATACTACGAAACTGCTTCTGGGCATCATTGGCACAAAATGGGTCAGCTGCCACTCCTTTTGCTAAGGCTGAAGTGGCAGTCTGACAGTGCACATATATGCATATCCCTTCCAAACGGTTTTCAGATGCAGTATTGCCCAGTTTAAAAATGGCAGCATTTTATTCTAGTTTTCCAAAAAAAAAAAAAAAGTTTGGGACAAGAAAAATAAATGTGAAATAACATGCTTTTCTTGTCTCCACATGAAACAGGTTTAAATGGAATGAACAGCAGCATATGGGAGCATTTTGCTTCAGGAAGTTTTTCACCCAGTACTTCACCTGCATTTCTGTCAGGTCCAGGTCCTGCTGAACTGGCCAGGTTGCGGCAAGAATTAGACGAAGCTAACAGCACGATAAAACAGTGGGAAGATTCTTGGAAACAAGCCAAACAGGTAATGTGTGTGTGCGTTTGTGTGTGTGTGTGTGTGTGTGTGTGATTGGCTGGTTTCCTAAAGCATTAATGGTAGCCCTAGAGTAATGAGTAATTTGAGATCTAAGAGAGTAGACAGAATTTCAGCTGCCATAATTGATTTTGTAATGTAAGCTCCCTACAGATCTTTTTACTAATGGACAAAGAAAAAGACTGATATCTTAGGGTAGTGATGGCAAACCTTTTTTCCTTCAAGTGCCGAAAGAGCGTGCAGGCGCGCTATTGCGCCTGCACGAGTGCCCATATAATTCAATTATTGTGGAGGATGAAAACAGCTTCTCCAACCCCCCGGAGGCCCTCTGGAGGCCGGAAACGGCCTGTTTCCCAACTTCTGGAGGGCCCAGTAGGCTCGTGTTTCGCCCTCCCCACGCTCCAAAGGCTTCCCTGGAGCTGGGGGAGGGTAAAAGGCCCTCCCACCCAGAGTCTCACTGGAAGCTAAAAACACCATCCTAGAGCCCCTGTGCGAACCAAAAATCAGCTGGCCGCACACACATGCATATTGGAGCTGAGCTAGGTCAATGGCTCGCGTGGCAGCAGACATGTCTCAACGTGCCACCTATGGCATCCGTGCCATATGTTCGCCATCACTGTCTTCAGGGATGCAGAGGAGTAGATTTCAAGTTGTGATGCTCAGCCCAAATATTCTTGAATTACTCTGTGACAGAGTTCCCCAACCTTTTCTGGCTTTGCAGACTGGAAAGTGGAAGAGAAGGGTTGGTTTTGCAGGAGCATTAGGCACATGCACTCACTGCTCGTGCAAATGGAACGCAGGGACATGCCTGCTGCTTGCACAAGTGGGGATGTGGGCCCTGTCATGCTCACCTGCCACATGTTGCAACTCTTGTAGAAGCATAGGCTAATATTGATTATTAGAACTACTGTATTTTTCGGAGACACTTTCCCCTCTAAAAGAGGGTGGAAATGTTGGTGCGTCTTATACACTGAATACAGCCATTTTTGGCCTTCTGAAACCCTGCCCTGTGCATCCCTTTTTCACCAAAAACAGGTTTTTTTTCCCCCTCTAGCCCCCAGGAGCATTTTGCAGGCCTCCCAAAGTCTCTGTGCATCCTGTTTTTCATCTTCCAAACCCACACATCACATTTTTGCCCTCCTTGGCCCCCAGGAGCACTCTACAGATCGCCACTGCAATTCGGCAGCAATAGTAAGCAGCAATTGCTGCCTGGAATGGACTAAAAAGGCAGCGATAGGTGGCAGCGATTCCTACAACATCAAACAACCGATTGTTGGTACTGCCAATCAGCTGCTTGTGCTAAATCAGGCTCTGCTGAAGCTGACCAGGCTGTTTGCCATTTAGAAACATAGAAACATAGAAGTCTGACGGCAGAAAAAGACCTCATGGTCCATCTAGTCTGCCCTTATACTATTTTCTGTATTTTATCTTAGGATGGATATATGTTTATCCCAGGCATGTTTAAATTCAGTTACTGTGGATTTATCTACCACGTCTGCTGGAAGTTTGTTCCAAGGATCTACTACTCTTTCAGTAAAATATTTTCTCATGTTGCTTTTGATCTTTCCCCCAACTAACTTCAGATTGTGTCCCCTTGTTCTTGTGTTCACTTTCCTATTAAAAACACTTCCCTCCTGGACCTTATTTAACCCTTTAATGTATTTAAATATTTCGATCATGTCCCTCCTTTTCCTTCTGTCCTCCAGACTATACAGATTGAGTTCATTAAGTCTTTCCTGATACGTTTTATGCTTAAGACCTTCCACCATTCTTGTAGCCCGTCTTTGGACCCGTTCAATTTTGTCAATATCTTTTTGTAGGTGAGGTCTCCAAAACTGAACACAGTATTCCAAATGTGGTCTCACCAGCATTCTATATAGCGGGATCATAATCTCCCTCTTCCTGCTTGTTATACCTCTAGCTATGCAGCCAAGCATCCTACTTGCTTTCCCTACCACCTGACTGCACTGTTCACCCATTTTGAGACTGTCAGAAATCACTACCCCTAAATCCTTTTCTTTTGAAGTATTTGCTAACACAGAACTGCCAATACAATACTCAGATTGAGGATTCCTTTTCCCCAAGTGCATTATTTTACATTTGGAAACATTAAACTGCAATTTCCATTGCTTTGACCATTTATCTAGTAAAGCTAAATCATTTACCATATTACAGACGCCTCCAGGACTATCAACCCTATTGCACACTTTAGAGTCATCGGCAAATAGGCAAACCTTCCCTACCAAACCTTCCCCTATGTCACTCACAAACATATTAAAAAGAATAATAATAATAATGATGATGATGATGATGATGATGATGATGATTATGTGTCATCAAAAGATAGAAGAAGTCTATCCCCCAAATTGCAAACAGCTAGAAACAGATTTTTTTTTAGTCATATGAAATGATTAAGAGAAGCTACTAATAATACTTTACTTTGGATATACAGGCCTGTGATGCATGGAAAAAAGAAGCGGAGGAAGCTAATGATCGTGCAAGTACAGCAACCCTAGAATGTGAGTTAGCCCGGGAGCAGAGAGAGACCTTGGAACTGCAAGTCAAGAAACTCCAGGAAGAAATGGAACGGATCCATACTGGCCAGGACCCCCAGTTCCTGCGCTCATTCTCTGATTTAGAGAATCTCTCCTTGTCCACACTCTATAATCTCCAAAAACAGTTGCGTGCCAATTTAGAAAGAGTTGATAAGGTGAGTTTGAGGTAGAGGTATGGAAGTTTTAGGTCGCATTAACTCACGATGGGATTTTTAATAAGTTAAATAAATAATGACGTTTAAATGTTGGGCCCTATTTTTCTGGAAGGAACAGCAGAAGATTTTTCCATCAGGATGCAGCTCTTCTCAGCAGAAGAGAGAATTGGTGGAGGGTTCAGAGAAGCTTCCTGAAACCATGGAGTGCAAAAAAACAGCACAATGAGCAAACCAGAAGTTTGGAAAACACACTTTCAGTTTGCCCGTTGTGCTGTTTTTTGCACTCCAGGACTTCAGGGAGCTTCTCTGAACCCTCCAGAGTGCTAAAAAACAGCACAATGGGTAAACTGGAAGTGCACTTTCCAGACTTCCTGTTGGCCTGTTGGGCGGGTTTTTTTTGCATTCCGGGTCTTCAGGGAAGCTTCCCTGAAGCATCCAGAGGCCGAAACAGCCTTTCCCAAAGCTGAATATAAGCTGGCCAGTGTGCTGGAGCTGACAAAGGGCAACGTCTCACATGACCTCTGATATAGCTCCGCGTGCCACATGCCATAGGTTCACCCTCACAGGTCTACAATATACATTTTCTTTGCATGGGTTTTCCCTCAGCCTTTAGTTTACTTTGTTTGGAGTTGAAGAGGATGAGGATAAAATTCAGTCATCTGTTGAATAAAAAGAGTCTGCCAGTCTGCTATTATGCTTGGCAGTAGTTGGTAACCTATTCTACATCATGGAATAGTAACTCAGTCTCCCAAGCGACTGGTGGCTTTCCAGTGGTGACTTTTAATCTAGAGGTTGGTGGCGGTGGTTATACTTCCCATTTTCACTTCGGCAGCACAAAAGCTCCCCAAGTCAAGCAAAAACTGCATCATCCAAACCCAGAAATTGTTACCGTATTTTACGGGTTGTGAGGGAGTGCCGAAACTGGATGCAGGTAATGGATTACCCACCCGTCATATTCTTTATGATTGCAGACCAGGCCATTTTTCATCTAATAGTTTCCTGGAGTTTCTTCCTCACCAGAGGATATCGAGAATTTCATTTATGAGTGTCGCCCAGAACATAATGCACCACATTATTTTTCTTCAACCATTATTTATTGAACACAATGAAACTTACACACAAGAAAGAATGATGTTTCGTCTACAGTCCCTACTTTTCCACGTAATCTCCATCCCATTCTATGGCCTTCCTCCAGTGAGACAGAAGGGCGTGTATGCCCTGTCGGTACCACTCCTTGTTCTGGTCACAAAGCCTTGGAGTTCTGCCGAACCGCCTTCTAATGGCCTCACCCTCTGTGCCCAGTGACTAACCGTACTTCTCCATAAACTGTACACAAACATTTGTGAATGTTCCCAACAGTTTCTTCTGAGAAATTCAATGATGACACACTGCTTGTAATGTACATCACTTACAGATGCCATTTTGAAACCCTGCTGCAGCTACACTATCTGTCTGAAACGCAAAATTTAAACACGCATTCCTGACAATTCAAATAATGTATATCTAAAATTTCGCATTCGTACCATTACTGTAGGCTGAGAAAAAAACGTGGTGCATTACTTTCTGGGCGACCCTCGTATTTGACAGTTCTGCTGGACAGCAAAATAAATTCCAGAAAGAGGATAGAAGAAGAAGAAGAAAAAGAAGAAGGTTACCTACCCCAGTTAGAGGAACCCAAGGCTAGATTGCTACATACAAAGCTGGGCAAATGACCTCTTCCCCCGGCCCCTTGGACTCTCTCTGGCTCTTTCATTAGTTGCTTATTGAACATAGAGCAGTTGTCCTTGAGGGCCATTGTGTTTCACTAACAATCCCCCTTTGCATCTCCTTTTCCCCACCCCGCTTCTTCTCTTTTCAGGCAGTGTTTCAGATGCAGTCGGTGAAATGCCTCAAGTGCCAGGAAGAGAACCGGGTGGTACTACCGTGCCAACACACTGTGCTGTGTGAAACATGTGCCGAGGAGGGTGAATGTCCCATCTGCCAGCCCAACAGGCCACATGCTCTCCAGTCGTGACTGTACTAGGACATTTGTTTAGCATATCACATAGAATTTTTAAACTTTTTCAGATATATATATATATATGTCTATATATATCTGTGTGTGGACGTGTGTGTATATATATGTATGTATGCACACACACACACATAAAAACAAAATATTAGTTGCAGAGCACTTTTTTAATATTTTACATCTCCCATTTAAAGGATCCCTGCTGCCCACCCATGCGGTCCCATTAATTCTAACATACTAGGGACTTTTAGAGCAGTTTTTTAATATAAATCAAAGGGCCATTTGCAAAATCTGTTTTTCCTCCCTCCCTTTTTTATTTAGGAAATAAATAATCTTTTTTTAACCTTTTCTGGAGAGATATTTAGAGGGAGGATGAAGAGAGTTTGCAAGTGATTTCCAAGCTAAGGATTGGGTTTGGGGGGGGGAGGGGGAGAAAAGATAGAAATAAATTTTCAATTCATTTCCTTCTTATATACTATAGTATTTAGTATTTTTATTTGTATCACAACCATTACAGGTGTGCAAAGCCTTTGAAGCAACTCTTTTGCAATGCACAAAAAGGCAAGACATCTTTCTTTGAATTGCTAAAGCAGCTGTATCTTTTGCAATGCTCACTCCAGGAATGGTTTTCAAAGCTGCTGGGTAAATCTTACAAAAGATTAATTTGCTTTAACAATTGGAAGAACGATGCTTTCTTCATGCTCTGTGTTTTCTGAAACACTTCTTTCACGGGCTTTATGCAGCCATAATAATCTTACTCATGCCGGTCAGTACTCCCTGCTTATGAGCCTCAATTATTTGGCATTCTTGTGGCCTCCAGTATTGTGAAATTTTCTTGACTTGTCTCTTGGAAAACCAAAATAAGTTCCTTTTTTGAAAGTCATTTTGCATACTTCTTTAATTCTGTCCAAGGAATAAAAACACAAAACACACTGTAGAGGTGAGGCCAATATAAACATCCTTTTTTTTCATCAGCATTACTCTGCAGTAAGACTTTGAGAAACTTCAATAGCACTTTTGAGTGGGACCTTGTAAAGAGAAAAGTTCAAATTTATAATCTGTATTATCATGGAAGTGGAGAAGGGCTTCAAAATCAGGTTTTGGTAATGAAGCCACTTGGAGTCTTTTTGATCTGTCTAAGAGAAGTTTATAACTCACCAAACAAATTACAATCCATTAAATTCCCTAGCTTTTCCCTCCCTGCAGAAATTGAGCATTCTGGTTTAAAAAAAAAAAAAGATTACAGATTGCAATTCAAAGTGGGCTGTGCTTGCCTCAGTTATTATGTAACTTGTTTAGTATTGAATGCTTGGTATTTCTTGCCAGTAGGAAGAAACAAATCAACACATTTCCTTCATAATTCTTTTATCTATGAATGGTGCTGTTACAAGTATTGTAGTTAAAAGCAAACTCTATTCTATAGTTTAGAGAAGGATGGCCCTTTGTGCATTCAGAAATGGTGAACATGCAAATTTGCAGCACAAAGTCACCTTTCCTGAACTGCACAGCCCTTCATATTGTTAACCTAGGTATCACCAACACAAACATGGGCAGAATATCATAGAGAAGATAGTTATTTGCTATATTTTTATCTGCCTGTCATAAAGCAACAAGGTTCTTTTTCCTATCTTTATTTACATTTAATACAAGTAAGGATCTGATAAGGTTTACATAGCATAGCTGACGACTTTTGCTAAAGTTGCAAACTGAATGAAACTTGGATTCCCTAAACTACCGGTAGTAATTTCTGCAAAAATACAGAGATAAATATTTTTTTAAATCCCACAGAAAAAAAGACCATTTTGCAAACACTTAGAAGCCCTTGTATGTGTTTGGTTGCAGGATGCAAGTTCTCAAAATGTTTCATATTGAACATAAATAGCTAGAAGTGGTGAATGCAACAGTGCAGGATGAAAATTGATGAATGTAAGATGTCACAATATTCTCATTTGCGATTAGTTAACTGTTTAGGAATTAAAACTCTTGATCCACTTTAAGTTCTTGTGATAGATTGATCATGAATGCCACAAGGGCCACATTTCACCACACGTAAGAGAAAGAGAAGGGAAAGTTATGCTCAGAAACCACACTGCTTCGGTTCCAAAATACATTCCTTTTTCCTTATTACTAGGAAATTTTACTAATTTCCTTGAAATTTTTAAGCTTTCCTTGAGCATCTACATTAGGTGTTCTTCAGGGATCAATTACATTAATCCCATGTTTCACTAGTCACCTTCTTGTGACCATTCTCTTGGGTATGGGAATATTTTTTGAGCCTGCACAGGATTCTGTGTTTGGAGAATCCAAAGAATGATTCTAGAGAGGAGAGGAGAGATGGGTCTTTACTCTCCCATACTTCTATTTTGGCATTTATATCGCCAATGACAAATGTTTTCCTTCCTACTGCTCTGCTTTTTTTCACAAAGTATCTCCTAACCTAACCCTTAGTTTAGCATCACCATTAACTCCCATTGGTAAGTACAAATTCCCTTTCTGGCTGGGTACCTGCCAGCAGACAACTCCAATGACGATAGTGATATCATCCTCAAATGACTAAAATGTCTGAATCTCTAAGCATGTTCCTTGTCATGGACTTACTAGACAAATACATAAATCAGACAATATGAGCAATCTTTTGTCTTGGACTGAAATGACCACTCTTATTATCCACTTTCTGGATGCAGTGCATCTAGTCCAGAGGAATACATAAGTTTGGCTTGTTGTTTAAAACAGATGGACAGTAACTAACTCTCTTGATTAAGTTAAGTCCCAGGCAACAATCAGCTGGGTTTGCAGGAGTAGCCATTTATTTCTCATGCTTTTGGGGGGCAGCATGAGTTAAATGGCCAGGCTCTAAGCAGATCATATTAAAAATCAGTTTTTTTTTTAAAAAACATGCTGAGTAATTCTAAGCATGTTTACACAGAATTTAGCCCAAGTGAACTCACTGGAACTTGTTTTCTAGCTAATGTGCTTCAGATTGCAGCATCAGAATCACTTCCTTTGAGAATCCATGTGCACTCTCCCCAGAGTGTTTTACAAAGGAGTGTCAACTCTCTGATTATGTTGATAGTTCAATTATGTGTGTTAAGTTCTAAAAAATTATACTGGGGCCTAAATCCAACTGACTTTCAATGAAATTTATGGTTTGGAATATTTCTGTTTTAAAATTTGTATCCAGTGAATGTGTTGTCCTATTGTCCCTGAGTGACGGAGCTCTCACTGCAGTTTGTTCTTATAGAGACAAGCGCAGCAGCTTCCTGACGATGAAAAGCAACAGTCCAGTCTACAAGGACTCTAATCTGCCACTTTGCACTGGGAGTCGTTTAATGTGTAAAAGTGTAATATTTAGAATTTAATCTCACTCCCTTGCTCACCGGTCTTTGCTTTGTTTGCGGTAGTTGACCCACTTTTCCCTAACCTGAAAAAAGCACTGGAAACTCTTGTCTTTATAAGAGGGATCCAGCCATTCACCATCGAGATAGTTTTTTCCGTACGTAATTCAAGTACATCATTAGATTTGCTTCCATAATTCCACCCTTCTATATTTGGGGGAGGGTTTAAATATGCATTCCCAGATAATCTCAAAGTGCAGCTCTGGTTAGGTTTTGTTTTGTTTTTTAAATTAACTTTTATGTTTGATAAAACTGCTTTTTTCAATGTGTATGTTGTACTAGTATCTGTTGTTTTCTTCATTTTTTTAAAAAAAACACTTAATTGGCTTTTTTATGTATGGAGAGACACTGCTGGCTGACTCTTGTAGCTGTGTTGTTTTTGGTTTATAGCCTTTGAATGTCTGTGCCATGAGGCATCCCTGGTCTCCATGGTCAGGAAACATGCTTCAGTCTTAAAGAAAGCTTGTTTGTTTAAAATATGTGAACATTTTTTAAAAAAAAATACATACAGATACAATGCATTTAAATTATGGGGAATAATACTCTGCTGGAAATGTACTAAACTATTTTGGTAACTAATTTAAAAATAATAGGAAATAAAATCTTTGAATTGGGTCTATAGTGTTTATACAGAATTGCAGCCATTTGCAGATGCTCTGGTGGTGACTGATTTGTAACACTTACTTTTGTAAACATTGTGTTTTATTGCTTCCTCTGCCTTTCTATGTGATTGTCCATAGTGAATTATTGACTTTGTGGGATGATCTGATTTATCCTAAATTGCCATAGCTTTATTAAATTCAGCAGAATTCTTTAGAAAGTGTGTCGCCAATACACTTGGTGTCACTTAAATCTAGATTTTTAAAAAAAACAAATTCCCCAAGAACTGGAACTTTGTACAATATTGTTGATTACCCAATTCCTATCCCCAACTCCATTGGCAAATTGCTGGTGGAATGTGAAAAAGAAAGTGTGTGTGAAGCCAGCTATTTACATGCATGCCACAACCTACTCTTTCTTGTCTTATTTTGAAGGACCAAAGAATACAAGAAAAATTTAAAATTCCCCCATTCTTATAAATAGCTTAACAGATTCTTCTCCAATTATGTCCCCTTCACCTGCCTCATTAATGTCAGTATTATACTTGGGCAAGAGAGAATATAACAGTAGATTGGTTTTATCTAAACTTGAGAATCAGAAGGACAAGTATATCTCTACCCCACTCTTTTAAAAAGCACTTTTTACAAAAAAAAACATGCTAGATTTCTATGAATTTTAATATTGAAAATGAAATACCTGAAATGTGAATTTTTTATTAGTTATCAAGTGCAAAAGTAAAAATGGCTTCTCTGTTTTTTTAAAGATTTAATTCTGTATTAAATTTCTATATAGGCAGTTTTGTTTACTGGAGTGATTGAGAGCAATTCTGCTCTTTCCTGCCAGCGATCGTCCTTAGAGGATCTGAACAGTTCCTCTCTTTTAAACCAACAGATACTATAACTTCTGCCTGTCAAAAATTGGGTTCGTGACTAAATCATCCCTAATAAAATGCCGAAGGAATTGTGTTTGGATTATGGAATTCCCCACACAGTTGAGCATAAAGCCTCTCATCTCCCAACTCTGTTTTTTGAGCAAAGTCCTAACTAGAAAAATGTATGTATTTCCACTATCCAAAGGTCTTATGGAGTTGGAGGTCCAGCTATTAATGCTATTCACTAATCCAAACTAGACGTTTCGTCTTGCTCTAAATATGAGAAAAAGGAATGTTGTATTTGCAAAATCCACATTCTTCAGATGGGTCATTAAACCTACTATATGAGGTATAGGATAGTTGATTAATTGAAGAATTAATAGGGAAGCCTGTAAGTGCCCACATATGTTCCTTCCTTTTAAGATGGAATGGTTTTGTGAAGGTGAGGGATTGCACCTTTCCATCAAGCATTGCTCCACATTTGCAAGGCTCCAGCAGAAGAGATAGTGACCCATTGTCTGTGCTTATTCTGTCTTCCTCCTCTTCTCCAGTTCAAGTATGAAAAGGAAGTTGAACATCCATTTGAAACACAAACATCCATTTGAAACACTCACAGCTTGCTGTTCTGTTTGAACTCCTACAACTGCCTTTAGTGTTAATTGTGGCTAATGCAAACAAACCATCATTAAAACACAGCTTGAGAAACTAGCTAATTTTTCCCCACTAAGGTTAACTGCAGATTTTTCTTCAGACATAATACGAAAATATAATTAGTCAAAACTCAAAATAGAACTTTTGAAGAAAAATGCACAAACTCAGAGCTAACATGGGTCACCTTGTTTCTTTAAATCACAGTTCAGCCATAAAGGCAGAGCAGAACAGAGACTCCACAGGGAAGCCTTACAACTATTTCTGAAATATAGGAGATACATTTCCTCCTTATAACCAGTGTGTGTGAGGGAGTTTCTTCATTATAATTTTTAATTCTCTTCCATCCCCTCCCCAATATATCAACCTTTAAAGTAATGCAATGAGAACATAGATGTTTCTGGTGAGAAGTATTATAAGTGAAGTATTCCTCAAATCTGGTGACTGGATCAAAAATCTGTATGAGGCTTCCCCACTTTGTAGCTTCCAGTATTTTAAACAGAACATAAACAATACAATATAAATTCTTAATAATTACACACTGCAGTATTTATGGTGGCACTTCTTGACCAGTCTCTTCCCTTGGATTTTTCCAGGGTGGGGAGGGTGGCTGGTGGAGGGAGAGCCATTCCAAACTGTAGAAGTCAGCCAAAAGATAATAATAATAGATGGTGTATACAATGTGGTGTTTGATTACATTATTATAGACTGTAATGCGGAACTGTGATTTCAGCTATTGTTCTTTCTTGTACTCTGTATATATGTGTGTTTGGCTGTCCAGAAACCTAATTTTAGACACTCTTTCTTGGCAAAGTGAATTTTGCATGTGGAGCTAAAACAAAATGCAATCTTATGTCACAATTTCCAAAGGCAGGATGGATTTTCTAGACGACAATAAATTTTTTAAATTTTTTTGCTAAGAAAAAAAAGGTAGCCATTTTGTTTGTGCATATGTTTGTCTGTATTAGAATGTATGTACATGTGGTGTCATTTGGATTTAAAGAGAATATTTACTTCATATTTAGAAGGTAGGGAAGTAAGGAACAATTCCCTGTATATTATTGATAAAGTATCTTACTAGAACAGTTTTTGTCTGTTCAAGCTTCAGAAAAGTAAAAAGATAGTATGTGATGGCAAAGCTTGACAGAGCTTATGCCTGAAGAGTATTTTGTGGGTTGTATGTCAAGAAACCTACCTGTCACCTTTTTAGTTTTTGATACTATGGAAACCCTAATATGGTTTTAGAGAATTCTGAAGACAGTGTACAGTAAAATGAGTTAATATTGTATTCATATACTAAAATGAGTTAATATTGTATTCTAATAATTTGTTCCCCATTCTGTATAATACAGATGACAGGATTTTAGGATGTTTTTTTTTAAAAAAAAAATATGTTTATGGTATAAAGACAAAATTAAAAGAGACTTGGGCTTTTTCTCAAATCCTAAATTCTCATTCTAAAAAAATGGTCGTTAACTGCCAATATTCCCATTCCTAAGAGTCCACAGGGAAAAAAATTCTAGACCTAGGAAAATCTTCCTCCTTGATGCTTTGTAGTGAGTACTTCACACTGTCATAAGTTTGGTACTGTTCCTGAATTGCATTAAAATAGGCGAGCTGGTTTTCCTTCATTCAACTGCTTAAAATCTCAAATCACACATTTTTGTTTTGCTGTTTCAAACATTAGAGCTTTGGGTTTGGGAGTGGGGTGGTTTTGGGCTTCATCATAGCAGCTTAGTGCCTTCAGGCAGGTCTTGGCTGAAGTTGGTCCAACAGCAATGGCTTTGGCTTTTCTTCCTTCCCCCCCCCCCCACCTTTTTACCCTGCCATAAAAATAAGAGTATGGATAGGCACTCCCATGACCCACCTAGAAGAGCAGTAGTTGACTCTAGTGAAACTTCGTAATGACTGAAGAAGATGAGACAATTGTAGGCTGTTGAAGACTTAAGTCGGAAGGCTTCAGAATCGTGAGTGGAGATGCTGGCTTTCTGGAAGTTTACTCAAGCAGTTTTTCAATATCCAGCTGTAAAAATAACAGGACTAAGAACTGCTAACACTACTAGCCAAGAATTTTTCACATTTCCTCGTTCCAGTCTGGTCTCTTATTATCTATCTTTCCATCACTTTTGGAAAAAGGAAACAAAGGCAGGCCTGTTTAATAAACAGATTACTGTACTGTAATATCTTCATATGAGCTGGACAATTCTTGCTTAAATAATTCTGCTAATTTTAAGATGGGATTTAAAACTGAAGGCTCCATCATAGAAATTTAGCAATTATAAATTTAATCATGCTGAGATTTACTCATATCAGCAGGATAAATCATAAGTGACTTGAGAGTCAGTAAAATTAGGTGCAGTACAATTACTTTCTCTAGATTGAGCTATACTCTAAAAATATTTGTATTTGCACTTAGCCAGATTGTCTTTCTATTTCTGTCTGTAATGACTCAGATTTAAGGTGTTCATTTTGGGATGAATATGGTCTTTCATACAAAGCTAAGAATGGTGGCTGATTGGACAATGGGGCATTCACTCTGTGTTAATAAATATAGCTCATCGAATAGGATTTGTCGAGATTATAAATGTAAGATAGATAGCTCAGAATAGGACTATCCCAAAGGTGCTTTTTCAAGAGGCAACTGGACTTTGTTTTTCTTAGAAGATATTTTGGTTGTCCTCCAAGAAGCTTCATCAGTTCTGGGAAGTGAAATGTCTTCAAAGAAAAACAAGAAAGTCCAGTTGGCTCTTGAAAAAGCACCTTTGAGACATGGCTATGGCTATGGCTATCTCCATAGACAGGAGAGGGCTAATTTAAAATACCACAAGACACTACAAAATTAGTATGAAATTATCGAGTTGTTTCTATAATAGTTTCACATTCTCAAATCTAGGACTGCAGCAGTTCAGAATACCACACTCTGCTTATTTCCTATTCAGCAATTGCAATTCTTAAAGTAAATTCTCAAGGTGAAAGAAGCAGGATAGTATTGACTCAGTTTCTTAAGTAGCTGGACATCAAACTTTTTGATCCCTTTTTAGTGCCATTGCAAATGATAGGGAGCATTCATTCATTCATTCATTTGATTTTTATTGTTATTCTGCTTTTATTATGGTACTTTATGAGTAACTCCAGGTGGCAAACATGCCTAATTATTCCTTCCTCCTTTTCCCCACAACAACAATCTTGAATTGGGTTGGTCTCAAAGTCACCCAACTGACATTAATGCCTAAGGCAAGACTAGAACTCACAATCTCCTGATTTCTAGCTTACTACCTTAACCACTAATCCAAACTCATGATTGTGTTTCCAGGTGTTTCTGGAACTTGTAATCCCAACACACCTGGACTTTATGTGGCTGAGGGGGGGGGGAATCCAACCTGACTTTTTAAAAAAAAAACAAAAAAGGAAAATCATTAGTTCAAAGTGGATATGAAAATGAGATGTCCAAACTGTTAGAACAAAATTCTTATTCCTTGTCTTCTCAAAACCGGCAAATTCTAATGGAGGGGAGGCAGAGGAGAAAGAAATTTTCCATCTCTCCCATGCTCTCCCCTTCCAAAACTAAGTTGAAATTGCTGCTGTTTTGGCTAAAATAGTTCATTCCTAAAATCATCTTTACCAGGGTGTTTGTAGCATTACTTTTTTAAAAGAAGTTGCTGCAGAGAAAACAAATGATAGGATTGATGGCCTAAAAATCGACTAGGATTAATAATTAATGTCATGGCAGGTCGGTCTATAGACTGAAACATAGTATTGACATCAGTTCGTTACTTAAGGAAAGTTTCTGTTCATTAGAATTTTTCTCCCCATTAAGGCATCAATTGGCTTTTCAAAATATTTTGACAGGTTTTCTCTGTAAAAGCTCCTGCATAAACCAAGCATTCATGCACTAGAAGGATGTCTTTCTTGGGAATCAGTAATGATTGAAGATGTCGTATGACTAAGTTACACATATTGACAACATTTTCAGGCAGTAAGAGGTATAATATTATATTTGACAGATGATCAAATGGCTACAGTGCTATTTAATTCTTAAATTATCTGGAATGCATCACTATTTTAGAGGCTGCCAAATTATTCAGAATGGTGGTTTCTATCAAAGGGGCCTGAAATTGATTTCTCTATGCAAGGTAAACTGATAGCTGAATTGAAAATGAAATCATATTAAGCTGATTAAGTTGAATCACTTTGAGGCTAGAGAGATTCCTAACTTTTCACACACACTTATCATTAGAAGTGGTAAGTTTCTTGGCACATTAAAATGATAATGAAATGGGTTGCAACCCAGTGAATCCATCTATTTCTTACTAAAACTCATTATATCTTTACACAAAATGATGCATTTTGGGCAGTTCTTGAACCAAGATACTCCAAATGGGCTTACTTACAGAATGCATCAAAAATCTGGGACCCATGATTTTTAAGGAATGACATTTGGGGAAATTTGGGCTGTTACAGTGCTACCACTGGTTTATGTTGGGTGTGTGATCTTCATTTTCAACATTGTGACAATTTCCCAGCCAATTGCACAATCCCTTCGTCCCTCATTATTTGCCTGCTATGGTAGGTAGGGAAGGGATTAAAGATTTCTGGTGTTCTTTGCCAAATTTCTTCAAGGAGACTCAATAGGGAACCTGGCAGAAATCAGACGTTGCTACTGTTCCCACTGCTTTTTTTGCCGACCATTGGTCATCTATTTCTCTTTTAAGTAAGGAAATCTTCCCTAAAACAATGAACCCACATTGTTTCATGTTGTGGCACATGTTTTATATTTTAAAAAGAAATGGCAAATAAAACACCTGGTATGATAACACTTTTGTTTTAGAGCTATTAATGCGGATTGAACTTTTAAATAAGGATGTCACAGAGTTGGCAAAGGTGCAAAAATATTATCGGTACCATTAGTCTCTTACTGATGGCAGAAAAATATTAAGTAGCGGTTATATTTACAAGAAGTAAACGTGGGGTGTAACCACCTAAAGGTAAGCATTTTGCACATTGTATGAGTTATGGAAGTCACGTCTGCAATGCACAGCTGTGACCTTAGCTTGAAAAAATATTTATTTATGAGGAGCAGATTTAGCAAATAAGGGGTTGGCTCTTAAACCAAGGCCCAGCTGCGCTCTCCACACTTCTACTTGCCTCCTAATCAGAAGAGGCCTGCTAGGTTATGCTTATTCCTAGAAAAAATAGTAACATCTGCTCGGTATCTAGTGATTTAGGCAGTAGGTCTTTCTGGAAGCAAATCTGCATTCGCTGGCTGGGGAATTCTGGGAGTTGAAGTCCAGATATCTTCAAGTTGCCAAGGTTGGGAAACACTTATCTAGAGCAATACATTTTAACCTGCCTGAATCTTACTCGTGAGAAATGGGCTCTAATTATGGCTTGTAATGTTTTAATACTCTTAAATGCATTTCAGGTCTGAGTAGCCATATTTATACTCTGGTGGAGATGATAAAGGGAGCTGGACCTAAGGCTACAGAAATGCAATGCTGCTTTCTAATCCTGTGAAAAATCTTTGAAGCATGACAGCTTTAACGTATTTGAAGCAGCCACCATGAAGCTTTGAACTCCCCCTTCCTCCCGCCTTTTTCCCTAATCCTGAGGCCTAGGTTCCTTTCTCACATGGTGAAACAGCATGCCCTAGTTTTATTTAATCATTTTGTAGTCTTGCTGTTTCTGGTGGGAGAGGGGGGGAAAAAACCACCTGAGAACTTTAGATTATTTAGTGTGTGTTTTTTTTAAAAAAAAATGGAAACCTTGTTTAATTTTGGACATGAAAATGGGCCCTTTCGGAAGGAAGAGCACGTGAAGCTGTAATATTGTCATGGCAACATGGGTCCCGGCACAGGAAAGTAATGACAACAACTGAAATGTATTTCTGCAATACTGTTACTTGTTTTCTTTCATGCTCCTGCATTTATTTACCTGAAACTAGTTCACAGCAGCATTCGTTGTGGAAGCACAGATATATTGTTGCCCCCATCCTCCAAAATTCTACTTTTGTACCATGTCAGGCCCCAGTGATCCTCCTAAGAGAAAACTATAAATTTATAGCTACAGCAAGAACAGTATTATTGGTAGAGGAGAGGATTGTACAATAATGATTCATCCATTGCTTTCAGCCACAAGGGTTTTTCAGACTTTGCTAAGCTGCCTTTGCAATTATGAAAACGATGCCCTGGATGTAAAGAGACCAGAGAACTGTTACTGGTAGTTTTTCAGTGATTGTTTTTTAATCAAGCTGCTTAAGCAGAAAGCAGTCCCAGACTCTGTAACAGGCTAGAAAACACACCCATTTTTTCCTTCTCGAAAACGTTTATTTCCTTTCCCCTTGGGGGGGCCCTTTCCCGTGCCATCTGGAGCACAGAGTAAAAAATTCCTGCAGAAGGTCCACAAGAGGATCATCACAAGCTTCACTACTCAAGCAGCCTAGTTCTTCCCCACAGAGGTGCATTGCACACACAACGATGGGCATAGATCAGCTCGCGACAGCCTTCAGAAGCTTCCGACCTTCCCCTTTTTTCGTCCTTTTCAAACTCGTGCAGCAAAGAAAGAATATGGAGGGGGAAGTGGAGTGGGTGGCATGGGTCCTTCCCGTTGTCTCTTGGATGAAAATAGATCAATGGTTCATCGAAAAACAACCAGCAGCTTCAGTTCACATGGATTAAAGAACCTCCAGTGTCTGGTTTGTTGCATCAAAGGCACCAGGAGGCATAACAAGAGCCTTATGGCTTCCTACTCTTTCCGTATGATCAGCTGTTGCCATGGCAGCAGAACTTCTGTGGTGGCACCTTGGTTCCACCTGTGCTTTCACCCATGTTCCTTGACTGCCTCATGCCAGCTCCTTCGAATTCTTTGCTCTTTGTTTGCGGAGCTTCACAAAGGTCTGTGCTTCCTTGTCTCCTTTGCGGGTCCCCAGGAGCTTCAGGATGTCATTGCCTAGGAGGGAAGAGATGGCCTGCAATTCACTGAGGTATAGCAGTACAGTACTGTACTGCTATTAGCATAGTTTTCTCAGAAAATTAATACAAAGCTATTTTCCTGCCAAAAAACAGTTCCACTCTCCATTACCCAGCTGTCAACAGAGAAGCTGTCTAGGTGCTTCTGAACCAGACTTTTACTTTTTAAATGTTTAATTAAAATTATATAATTTTTAATGTATACCATGATTCCAAAAAAAAAAGAAAGAAAGATGCTGAGGCCCTCAAAAAAGTGCAGAGAAGAGCAACAAAGATGAGAAAGGCTCTATACAATGAACATCTAAGGGAAGTAGGTATGTCTTGCTTAATGAAGAGACGGCTTAGGGATGACATAATACTTGAAGAATTGTCAGGGGAGGGAAGGAGTCTATTTTCCAAATTGCCTGAGGCAAGACAAGAAGCAACCTGAGGAAGCTTGTCAGAGAAAGATCCAACCTGCAGCTAAGAAATTTCCTGGAGGTCAGAACAATCAATGGAGCAGATTGTGTCACAAAATTGTGGGTACAGTATACCATTACTGGAGGTTTTCAAGAAAACAAACAAACGGACAGCCATTTATCTGGAATGGTATAAGGGTTTTTTTGCCTTGGGTTGGAGTAGAAGACCTCCAAAGTCTCTTCCTACCGTATGCTTCTATGTGCAAAAATGCAAACCCAAGAGGACAACATTGCCGCTCCGAGTCTGCGGAGAGGGACGGCATACAAATCTAATAAATAAATAAATAAATTGCTCAATGTGGCCATTATTATGCATAACTCACTAGAAATTTGTATTTATATGGTGTTCTGTACGTTCCTTTCTGCCTTTTTTCCTCCTTCCTATAGAAAAGTCTTTTAAGATAATATAACTTTTCTGCAATTTGTTTTGAGTGGGGATGTTAGATTTCTTGTGGAAGCATGTAATAGAACAGAATGATAGAGCTGGAAATTGAGGTATTCTAGTCCAATCCCCTGCTTAGACAGGAAACCCTACCACCACTTCAGACAAATGGTTGTCCAACAGTTTTAAAACTTCCAGTGTTGGAGCATTCACAACTTGTGGAGGCAAGTTGTTCCATTGATTAATTGTTTTAACTGTCAGGAAATTTCTCCTCAGTTTGAAGTTACTTCTATCCTTGATTAGTTATATATGCTACATGGATATCAGTTGTGAAAACATTACAAAAATTGAGAGGCATAATTTGGGGGAAACACATCTGTAGAAATAAAAACTAGAAAAATTTATGGATGGAAAATGTGTATTAATATAATGGACAGTAGTGAACAATACATATAGCAAACAAGGCAGGATTTTTTAAAAGTTGTTTTGATTTCTTCCTCTAGCCTCAAGCAGTTCCTTATGATCCCAGTTAGTCTTGAATTGATCTTTATTTCAGCTTGGGAGAATCTTAATACATATTTTAAAAGGAGTGGATAAAGTGAGACTTATTTGCTAATCTTGTCTTGAGTGCAAGATACTTAAAATGCATAGAATCAAGAACTAGAGGAAATTTCTATTTTTCTATGAACCTTAAGAAAATTCAAAAGCAACCACTGATAAAGACTGGAATTTATAACAGTCACTTAGAAAAGAATGAAAGAGCTAAGAAAGAAAGAAAAGTTATAGTAATCTGCAATTTGGAATCATTTTTTGCAAAATGCCCTGAGCTAATTTTTCTCTAAAGGGCAGTGCAAGCCTTAATCCCCACTTTACTTTGTCATGTGCTTTATCCTTACACTATGTTCAGCACATCTTCAGTGCTTAGCCAATACCAGGAAACATGCTCATCATATAGAAAGAGCAGCAAAACTGATCGCCTAAAGCAAAGTTGGCTGGGGAATTCTGGGAGTTGAAGTCCACAAGTCTTAAAGTGATGGAGCTTGGAGATCCCACGCTAAAGCAATTGAGGAGAAGTAGGAGGCAGGCACAAGACTTACACGGAGGAGTCAGATCTCAATCACTCAATGGGAAATTACTTTATCTGCTGCTCAAAAAGGCAAAACTGTTTTTGCAATTGCCAAGGCAATAGGTAATCAGCTTATCTTTCCAAGACAATGGTGCTAAGAATTTAAAACTCAGTATCTAGTGAGATCTTTGGAAAACATCCACTCTCAGTTTAATAATGCAAAGCTTAAATCAAGTTTTAACCCACTAATGAAAAGAGAATTGCATGTAATTTCTCCTGTGGGTGGAACAAAAAAAAAATCCTAGAGCAAATAGTCTATTTTCAGTAAACAGATTAAAAGCAAGTCAATAGAATGTTCTTAACTCTGCCTTCTCTAATGACATTATAATCCAATCTTTTCAAAGATTTCATCTCATTATTACAACAGATTATTTATAGTGTACAAAATGTGTGTGGGTCTTGATGCTATGTCACTTTTAATATATACCCGTGTTTCCTGAAAATAAGACCCTATCTTATATTTTTTTTAACCCTGAATTAAGCACTGGGACTTATTGCCATGCACTCAAAAGCCTGATTGGGTTTATTATCAGGAGATGTTTTATTTTAGGGGAAATAGTTGGTGACTGAAGCTTTCATTCATATTTTAGTATTTTAATATTTAGTGATATTCAATGTAATGTCCTATCACTCAATGACTACTTCAGCTTCAACCGCAACAACACAAGAGCACGCAACAAATTCAAACTGAATACGAACCCCGCCAAACTTGACTGTAAAAAATATGATTTCAACAATCGAGTTATCGAAGCGTGGAACTCATTACCGGACTCAATTGTGTCAACCCCTAACCCCCAACACTTCTCCCTCAGACTCTCCATGATTGACCTCTCCAGGTTCCTAAGAGGCCAGTAAGGGGCGTATATAAGTGCACTGGTGTGCCTTTCGTCCCCTGTCCAATTGTCCTTCCTTTCTTTCACCTATCTTATATATTCTCTTCCTGTCATATTTCCTCTCCTCTAAGCCCACTTTCACACTTTTTATATTATCACATGTCTATTTTCTTCCTATGTACTTATGTATTGGACAAATGAATAAATAAAATAAATAAATAAATATTAAGACAATCCTGGAGTCATATTAAAATATTACAACCAATTTCTTCTTTATCTTCACAATTAATTGAAAGAAATGGTAAGATATTTGTGGACAGGAAATTCATCTGATATTACTTATTTTTTGATAATGTGTACATTTCCAGTTGCTATTCCTCTACATTTTTATAATGTTTAAAATGTAGCCTCCTATATAAAGTTCTAGGAGGGCATTTACTTTACCCAAATATCTTCTTACAGAAGTTTTAAAAGAAAAGATATTTCATGCAAATCTATACCACTGCCTTACAAAAATAGAAGAGCCACCAGCTAGATTAGAATGACTAATGGATTAATTCCTCAATTTAGCATGCTATAATTATAAACACTTCTGTTTTAATTCACGGCCTCTTCTCCTTTCTGTAGCAAAACATAAATAACGTAATGAATATTCCTACCAATTAACAGCCTGGTTTGTGCAACAGAATAAATAAAATTGTTTTTTATCCTGTTTGAGTTGGATTCCTAACTAAAATGTTTTCATTCCAGAGGATAGCCTGAAAAATAAGACAAGTGGTTACCAGCAGTTCCAGGATGAGTTAAAGATAAACGGATCTGTGGTACTCTGGATGGGTTGATTGACTCTTCGGGTTCATTCAGCCCCAAGACCCTGCAGAGTGGGAGGAAAGCTTCTCCTTCCAGGTCATTTGCTCCCAAGGTGTCATAGTCAAACACCGTAAGCAGCAGACATGCTCCGTCTTGCTGACATTTTTCCGGAGGAACCAAACTGTAGGGGAAACCAATAAGGCAGTGGTGAAATCATGATACCTCGGGTCTTCAAATAGAAATAGGACAAATTAATATAGTACCACCCCCTCCACCTGCAATGGGGAACAGAAGCTCAACCTCATAGAGTAGAGCAGTGATACCTACAACATGTCAACCAAAGGAAGATGAAGAACCTATTGAACTCATGCTCTAAGTATGATAACTGTAATCTTGGAAGATGACTCTTGGAAGATGAGTTTATTATAGGACAGGAAAGAGAAGTGGCTCTTGATACATACAATTCAAAGGCTTCGTCAAACAGAGGGTGGAGATTGTTCTTTATGCACTCAGTTGTCCGTGTTGCAATCTCAGGGAACTCATGGCGTGGCTCCAGAGTGAGTTCGATGAAGGGATCACTTAGGCCTACATTGGGGGGGGGGGGGAGGGTATAGAAGTTACAGAACAATAACACAAAACCTACTTAAGTATCTATCATGAATATTTGCTTCTCAAAAAAGCCTCCAAAGTAAGGCACATCCATGTAGTATTCAACCTTTTGTAATTCACAAGGTTAGATCAGAAATTCCTCTCTTTTTTATTGGAATGTTTATAAACTGAGGTCAAGTATCATTTTCTTCTCCAGTCCTTTCCAATATGGTATGGAGTAGATGAAGCCATTGTTTTTTGAGTCATTCTATTGGTCACTCTTGACCAATGCCTATTGATATGCAACAACCTTCGGGACCGCCTTCTGCTGCACGAATCCCAGCGGCCGATTAGGTCCCACAGAGTCGGCCTTCTCCAGGTCCCGTTGACTAAACAATGTCATCTGATGGGACCTAGGGGAAGAGCCTTCTCTGTGGTGGCCCCGGCCCTCTGGAATCAACTCCCCCCTGAGATTCAAATTGCCCCCACGCTCCTTGCCTTCCATAAGATGTTGAAGACATCTCCCCTTACTTTTTCTGAGATTGGTGTGATTGTTTTAGAATGGCTAGTTTTTAATAATAATGGGTTTTTAATATAGTTTATATTGGATTTGTATTCTATTGTATTTATTGTTGTTGTGAGCCGCTCCGAGTCCTTGGAGAGGGTGGCATACAAATCCAATAATAATAATAATAATATATAATAACAAACCTCTGACATCTAAATCAAGGGTCAAGGAAAGCTCTCTCTCATTCCTGTTAACTAACCACAACGGTCCTAAGTGTTACATATATTCTAGTTCCAGCCCTTTGCAACCTGATGCTCCCAAATGTTGAGAACTGCAGTTTCCTATCTTCGACTATGCTACGGAAAAATTATGCTCACTGGAGTGTCAAGGTGTCTGGAGGATGGGAAGCTGGGGAAAGATGTGTGTATGGGCTGTACTGCTAAATGCTAACAATTCAACTTTCTATTTTCAAACAATTTTTCCTTCATTCTTTTTTGTTATTATTATTCCAAAGTCCTGGAACACGGTGTGATTTGTGGCAGCTTTTTAAAAAGATAAGCAATGCCAGAACTGCACTATTTGCAGAGCACTCAGTCAACATCCTCCTCTTCTGGGGAACTGAATGAAATGCAGGCAAATCTATTCTTTTTTTCCTTTTAAGAATGCAACAACATGACATCTTGGCATCTTTCCCTAACAGTTTGCAATGACATCCTTGGAATAGACACCCATCCACCCACACACACAGATTTTAATTAACAGTGTTTGTTACAGAGCAGAAGATCTTTATTCAGATTAATTGCCTTTTAGAAGGTGTAAAATTCTTCATGTGCTCTAAACACAAACAAAATTAGGAATTAGAATAGAAACCATTTGTGTGGCTACCACTGGGCACAAATCTGGTCTGGATGTATCCAAACCTATCCATTTCTATGGGTCATTCCCAAGTTTTCTTTCATTTTAGCCAAATTACAGTAATGAACAAAACAATGGAGGTGGCTCAACAGGTAGGATTGCCTTTGATTTTTAGTGGCTAAAAATTGATAGAGATGGGACTGTATAGGTAGTCGTCAATTTACAACCACAATCGAGCCCAGAATTTATGCTAAGTGAAACATTTATTAAGTGAGTTTTGCCCCATTTTATGACACTTCTTGCCACATTTGTTAACCAAATCATTGGAACTCTTAAATTAGTGTTCTGCCTGGCCACCCAACAAGACAATTATACAAATACACACAGAGAATCTTGCAAAAGGCAAAAGGTTTCTTTATGTACAAAATTGGCTTAATTCAACAACAACTCCTAACCCCAAAACCTTTAACCTTAGACTATCTACAATTGACATCTCCCCCTTTCTAAGAGGTCTGTAAGGGGTGTGCATAAGTGTACCATTGTGCCTACCATCCCTCTCCTATTGTCTTCTTTGTTACTTTTTATCATTACTTATCTAATGTTTTATTTGTACAAATTACCACCCTATAATTGTTTGACAAAATAACTAAATAAAATAAAATAAATAAACTGCAAGAGAAATGCTGGTTTATGAGACCAAGGGTCAGGGTTAATGACTCAAGCCGGCAACAAAAGTCTTTCTGGCTTATGCCAGCCAATTACTCACTTTGCTTGTGTGTCAGAATGCCAAAAGTGTCCAAATGGAAAACGAAACCACGAAGTGTCAATATCTCTCTCAAATCTGAACAATAAGTTCCCACACCACCTTCCACAACCCTTCCCCTTGTAACCCTGCTGCGGCATCCTTGATTACTAACAGCTGTGACTTAGAATCTCTGTCTACGTCTGTGTAGCTGCTCCTGGCCTCCCAGCATTCTATATACCCTGACATTTAGGATGGGATCATCCATCACACCTTCCTCGTCTGATTCTGAGGAGGCTCTGACTGGAGATCCTTCAGGCTCTGCAGGTCTATCTGCCTCATCTTCCACATCAACCTCTCCGTCCCCTTCACTGTCTGACTCTTCGTTAAGCCAGACAGGTCTTCTTTGATCTGACAGACCCGGCTTCTCTGAGTCAAAATCAGTGACCAGAGGAGCTGGCCGTGAGCCAACCACAACAATTAGTAGCATGGTTGTTAAGTGAATCTGGTTTCCTGGTTAATTCTTCTCTTTCAGAAGGTTGCTAAAGGGATCATGTGTCCCCAGGACACTGCTACCGTCATAAATATGAACCAGTTGTCAATCATCTGAATATAAATCATGTGACCATGGGGATGCCACAGCAGTTATAAGTGTGAAAAATTGTCATAAGTCACTTTTTTCAGTGTCGTCGTAACTTCGAATGGTCACTAAATGAACTATTGTAAGTTGAGGACCACCTGTATTGAACTGTTAGAACTTTCCTGGATTTGCTCCAATACTGCTTTTATTGGTAAAGGCAAAACACAGACATTTGCGCTTCAACAACAGCTAACACATTCATCACTTTGCTGGCAAGGATGCGGCAGCAGAGGAGAAAATCTACAATATGTGTCTGCACAGAGCAATATGTAGCACAACCTGACATTCACAAAAGACCTAGCAATAATATACCAACCTCCACCAGATACACATCCGTGTAATAACCATTTTTTACTTCTTCTTTATAACAAAACACAAAAGTTCAGAAGGCTGCAATAATTCATTCATAAGATACATGGTCAAGACTGAATGGGGGTATCCTCTGCAGAACAGATTAAATTCATCCTAGAAAATTAAAAGCTAGTTTTGCTGTCTCCCGTGACTAGATTCGTCATTGAAATCCGTTCCATTTGAATCAACTCTGGCCAAAAATGTATCAATTGGTGGCTACACTCAAAGCTAAACTGCAATATGTTAGTTAAGTGTATTTATAAACTCAAGAGTGCAAGCAAGGATCAATTCCCCTCTTATTATTTATTATTATTATTATTATTATTATTATTATTATTATTATTACATTACTTTTAATATTAGATTTGTTCATATTGTCTTTTTACTGTTGTTAGCCGCCCCGAGTCTACAGAGAGGGGCGGCATACAAATCTTATAAATAAGTAAGTAAGTAAGTAAATAAACAAACAAACAAACAAACAAACAAAACAATTATTATTATTATTATTATTATTATTATTATTATTATTATTATTATCAATTAGATTTGTATGCCGCCCCTCTCCGAAGACTCGGAGCGGCTCACAACAACAAAACACAGTACAAATCCACTGATTAAAAAACCATTTAAAACCCTTAATATAAAAACAGTCATACATCCCAGACAAACCATACATAAAGCGGAAACGGCCCGGGGGAATAAATTTCCCCATGCCTGACGGCAGAGGTGGGTCTTAAGGAGTTTGCAAAAGGCAAGGAAGGTGGGGCAATCCTAATCTCCGGGGGGGGGGGAGTTGGATTCCAGAGGGTCATGCTAATGAGGCTAACAATCCCAAATTTTTCAGGAATTCAGCCCAAAAATTCTCTTACCATTCGAGTCCATGGGAAGGAGATTAACAGCATTGAGTACTTCGACGTACAGTTTTTGTTCTGAGTGACGGTAAAAAGCTTTGATGGTCACAGCCCCATATTTTCCTGGAGTAGCCTCTTCCTAAGAGAATAACAATCAGAAAGGCGGAAATAATTTGTGATGTGCTGTCAAAGATAAAAAAGCCAAAGTACTAAGGAAGCCAGAAGATAAACAATCCATCCCAAATCAGAAAGGCCGATACCATTGCATTGTACAGATTTGTAACTCATATTACCTGTTCCTTAATGTACAAGATAATTAAACTACATAATTTCCCATATTCACATGATCGATCATTGAATGGCATAATCCGTCCCTGGCCAGCTGATTTTCAAAGGGTTAAATTCCAACATCCATTTATTTATAGCCAGCATGGACTATGATGAGGGAATCTGATATATCTGGAAAGCCATACATTGCCCAAACTTCATTTTGTCCAAATAAGTATGTTTTCTTTTTCTACATAGCCATTTGTCTACAACGTTTCTCTTTCATACCATTATCAATTGTAGTGGGTAGATTTTAATTCCATCCTGAACAGTAATAAAAATTTACTGTGGTGCCTACAAAAATATTTAACATTTGTCATTGATGATGCAGGTGTTTTCAAAAATCAAACAGCACTTTACATTCTGTGATTTTTAAATATAGCGGTCACATTTTAAGAAGCTTAAACCACTGCTGTATCTCAGATAGTAAATACCATTTGATAATAGTTTCTTCTGAGCTATGCAATTCATTGTAGAAAAAAATGCACTTATTCATATTTGAAAATTTATGCCTCTTCTCTTAAATTTCATTAATGTAAACTTCTCAATAACAAATTTTAAAATTGCAAACTAATTTCCATTTTGTTGACACCGTTTTGTTAAGCAAATCTTCTTGATAAGATATTTTCTAAAGTAATAATCACCACTTTCATATAATGTTATTTGATCCCCCCCCCATAAACTAAAAAACCCCAACCAAACTGTATGCTAGTGGACTTTTCTCAACGTTAGTATTTGCCTCACTGTGAAATATGGTGGGATGCTCAAGCTGTTTCCATCAATACTAATGGCAGAATTTTTATCACTCGGATTGTAATGCTTCACAATATACCAAGCTTGAATAGGAAACAATACAATTCTACTAAAAGAAAAAAATCTCATGGAAATCTCAAATAGCAACCCTGGCCTTTGGTGATTCTGGCCAATTCTAACACTTCAGATTTGAAGCTGTTAATCAGTGCTAGATAGCCTGAGGTTCCAACATCAACTGTGGTTGTGTGTGCTTGTGTGTGAGCCTACTGCACATAATTCTGAAAATTGGAGATATGGCTTCCCACCAGTTAAAGGTAAGACATCAATAACAACCATTGTGTAAACCCTACAAGAAATTCCAGCAGGTTAAAAAAAACCTATTCCCAGTCTACCTTGCCACATCCAGAGAAAGCAACAACTCCTATCCCACTGGATATATCATTAATATATCCCCCTGCGCTCCACCCACTTTCTAAAAAAAAAGTAAGTATTGCCCCATTTATCAAAAGATTGTTTACCATGCTGTAAGTAAATAGTCATGGCTGTATCAACAACTAAACTCAATAAGATGAGTGAAAGGAAGGAACAAATAAAAAGAAGTTTAACAGCGCAGTGGTTAGAATACAGTACTGTGCAGACTAACGCTGCCCTCATTCCAGGAGTTCGATCCTGACAGATTCAGGTTTGACTCCCATCCCTCCGAGGTCAGTAAAATTAGAACCCTAATTCTTAGGGGCTATATACGTCTCTGTAACCAGCTTAGGGGGTACTGTAAATCAAAGTGAAATTACTAGTGCTATTCTCATATTAAACAGGAGGTAGGATTGGCCTCACCTGTTGCTGGATTCGAGCCATGAAATACTTTTCTATAAGTTTTCTGCTGGTGGAGGAGCAAAGATCCAACTCTTTCTCCAGAGCCTATGAGAGAAATGAGAATCAGCAGAAATATTAGACTATGAATAAAACAAGTAATACATAAGTAATACAGTAGAGTGAAATAAAATGGAAGTTTTCCCAGGTAGGAAGTGTTGCTACACCAGCCACTTTTGACAGATGCTTTTAGTGCTTTTAGTGATTTGCCATTGCCTCCTTCCTAGGGCTGAGAAAGAATGACTGGCCCAAGGTCACTCAGCTGGCTTCATGCATAAAGTGGGGGATTAGAATTTACAGTCTCCCAATCTCTAGCTTGTTGTATTAACCACTATACCAGACAGAGTTTCTATTAGTTAAAGCAGTGTTTATTACATTATTTTCATATCATAAATCTTTGGGAGTTTGATGAACAATTTGAAACTTCCTGAAAAGGTTAATGAGCTGAAGAGTTTGGGAACCCTGCTCTAGAACCATTTTACCAGCATATTTATGTTTAATATCAGCATGAAGTGAATACTTTTGCCCAATGATTTTGATCATTTCAATCAACAGCTACATTTCTGCAGCTACAGTACAAAGGACCTCCCCGCTCCATTCACAGAAGATGACCTCTGCCTTAACGCTATTTAAAATGACGTGGCATCTTCAAAATGCACAGAAGCTTTCCTTCCACTTCACATGTGAATCTAATCCTCAGTTTGAACAAGATGGAAATCCTGACAGAGCGGCACACATGATGCCACAACACAGGTGGGCAACTTTTGTGTAAGCCAGAATCAGCATTAAAAACAAAACTGTGGGTGGCTAACAGATGCAAGTATTTGTGGCCCTTATGCACTACTGTTATGTGAGTGAGCACGAAACGTATGGGATGTCCATGCAGGGATTTTGTATGCAAAGGTAGGTTGATGCAGGAATGGATAGAAAAGGCAGGTTATGTGCTATTGTTCTTTTAATGCATTTAGATATGTAAAGCCAATGTTTAAGCATACTTAGGGTACCTGTTGCTCAATGATCTTTCTGTAAAGCAGGCCAGCACAACTTGCGGCTGGCTAAGCAGTTCCAAGTGGTTTACTGGCATTTAAAAAAAATAATATATTCATTATCATCACTGTTGCTGGCTTAAAAGGCACACTGCAGAACACCTCCAAGACTCATCACTTCTGCCAGTTCCAAGGTTGCCCCTGTTTCACTAGCCACCAAACAGCTGATTGGCATGCCAACTTTTACTCTGGGCGCCACAAGGACTTTTAATTAATCGATGTGGTTCCTTCTCCTTTACAAGTTACACAGGCTTGTTATAAGGGCAGCAAAGGTTGCAGTAGCTTACTATAAAAGCTGGTGTGTGAAGGGCATCTTTGGATAGTCCACAGCCTTCTCCATGAAAGCAAAGTTCCAAGCTCTATGGGAGAGATGGAGAAAAAGAGAGAAAGTGGCAGCACAGCATAAGTCTTTGCCCTTCCTCCTTGGTTTCACTTTACATCCCTAAGTACCTGGAGGGCAAACTGAAATTTCCTACAGTAGTCCAATCTTCCGGTTTTTTGTTTTATAGCGTTTTGTAGCAAGTCCAAGGTGTGATTCCACAGAAACTCCAGAAGACTGGGAAGAACCAAAAGAAGTAGAGATGTAGGTTGCTAGATAAGGTATTTTTACTAAGACTCAGCAAAGCCTAATACATTTGACCCTGGGACTGGACTGCTCAAATTAAGGATGAGTGGATTATAAATTTAACGTTTTCTCCATTTCTACATGTTTTATCTTCCTTGCATTTTAAGTTCCATTTACCCCACTCTTTCCCTATTTGAGTTATTTTCTTCATTTGGTGTTGAGAAATGTATAATTTCGGGAGGATGTATTTCTCCAAATATATTATTTTTGTTTGCAATTTTATCTAAGGAGTGCAGATTTTGCAACCAATGTTCTCATTTCTGCATAACAGTTTCATAATTAAATTGCACTGCAAAATTTATAGAATAATGATTTTGGAAAGAACTATTAGAAACCAAACACAGAGTTCTCTTTTCCCCATCTTATTCTTTGATCATGGCAAAATCCTAAGCCAGTGAGGGCGAATCTATGGCACAGGTGCCATGCGGAGCCATATTTGATGGCATGTGAGCTGTTACCCAGCTCAGCTCCAACATGCATGTTTATGCCAAACAGCTGATTTTTGGCTCACACAGAGGCTCTGGGAGGGCGTTTTTTGCTTCCAGAGAGCCTGCGGGGGGATGTGGGAGGGCGTTTTTACCCTCCTCCGGCTCCAGGGAAGCCTGGAAGGTGAAACATGAGGCTATAGACCATTTCTGGCCTCCAGAGGGCCTCTGGGGGGGCGGGGGAAGCTGTTTTTGCTCTCCCCAGGTATTGAATTATGGGTGTGGGCATTCGGGCACGCACAATAGCACGTGCACACACTCTTCCGGCACCCAAGGGAAAAAAGGTTCACCATCACTGTCCTAGGCTATTCCTTCTGGTTTTACCTTGATGTTCACAAACTGGTTCTTTCATATGTTGGATGTCCTCAATTGTTTTGGTTTGTTCAGATCCTCCGTTTCTCTAGCATTTGTTACTTTTGAATGGTAGACAAATTACATCAAACTGTGGCTTAAGAGAGACAAGAGCCTCGTCTTGTGTAGTGCCAATGAATATCCCTGATTCATAGCATGTCAAGACATCTCTGCAAAAGGCATTTTCCTCCTTATGTGACCTCCTTATCCTGATTTTACCTGTTAAAATTCTCCTGGACAAGGTTCATGTTTAGATATTGAAGTTCATACTCCAAGAATCTCATTAAAGGCGTGATGCACTAGAAGAGGCAGAAAAAGATCCACAAAAATTAAGTGGCAGGAAATAACATTTATCAGCTACGAAACTAAATTATTACTTATGGAACTTTCAAGGAACACCACACAAGAAATACAAAAGGCTCGCTGTAGGTGTTGAATACATCGCCAGCATAAAATTTTAAATTGATTATATGCTGATTACTGACCCCAATTCATTCTGGATGCCTTCAGATTGAGATATTTATTGCATTATTTATTTGTAAGCTGCCCTGAGTTCCATGAGATTGGGTTGCATAGAAGTCAATTAAGTTAAACTAAGCTAAACTAAGCTAAACTAAACTAAACTAAACTAAACTAAACTAAACTAAACTAAACTAAACTAAACTAAACTGATTCAAAGCCAGGAAGATAGAAGAGTGGGAAATAGAATAACAATACTAATATTTTATGGAGGGATAAAGAACAGAGAAGTACACACAGTTTTGAGTAGCATATTGGTTATTGTTATGGCTTTTTGTGAATTGCCCCAAAATAGTTAACATAGGAACAAACCAAGAGGAAAAAAATGATATATACAGTGTTTAGCAAGTTTATACAGTAAATACTCACTTTCTCCGGGTTATCAGAGTCATTGCAAACAGACAGTTCCTGGATGTGTTGGGCAATTCTAGCATCCATCTGCCAAAAAAAGAGACCCACACATGCTTTTAATGTCATTAAGGAGAAACATAATACTGTATAAATATTAAACGTGCTAAATTACTGATGGCTAACCTTTCCCGCACCGAGTGCCCAAAGTGCACACATGTGCATGTGAGTGCACATGTTCAAGTTCATGCCCGAACCCCCAAAATGCAATGCACACGTAGGCCACCCTGTATGCACCCCACCCAGTAATAGGTTCTAAAACCCGTTGCTATCAGAGCCTCCCACCGCCACTGCTACCGGTTCGCAGAACTGGGCCAAACAGGGAACAACCCTCCTCTGGCCCCGCCCCTCTGAGCATGCACAGCAGAGACCTGAAGACCAGCTGGGGGTTGGGAGGCGCATGCACAGCAGAGCTGAAGTGCCACCAGAGAGGGCGCTGTGAACCTTTAGCATGCAGAGGTGGCTAACAATGACCAGTTCTGGCTGGTAACCCCTCCCTCCCCTGCTGTTTTCCTTTTTACAAGTGCCTTAATTTTGGCATGGACATTTTTCCCCACCGTCATTCCAATAGCCCTGACCCCCACTTCTCAGAAGCATAAGAACTCAGTGAGTTTGGTCTCTGAAGAGCCAGACGTTCCCTAGATGGAGCAGCCCAAACAAATGTGGGAAGCCATTTGGCCTCTGATGTTTCACCATTCTAGTTATGCTCCTCCCCTGACCCTTTTCTGCCAAGGAAGGCCAAGCCCGTGAGGTTACTTTGATCGCCAGAGTCTGCACCACTCCTCGGATCTCATTGTTGAGGCAGGAAACGGAAGCCTGCAGCTGTTGATGCAGCGTGTGCTGGATCTGCTCTGGGGTAATGACAGGTCCGCTGTTGTGTTCCAAGTATTCCCAGTCCAGCTGTTTGGGCAACTTCAGGATCATCATCCGGAGCTGCTCAATGTTGTTCACCACGACACAGAGCTGAGGGATGGGAGGAAGGTAGAAGCAAGTCAATTTCTTGTGTGCGACCTTGTTTCTTGTACCCAAAATCTGTCTCTCCCACTTACCCTGTTTGCTGCTTCTCCTGCCTCGTTTCGATTGGAATTCAATTCCTCTGCCCTTGCTTTGATCATCTGACAGTACATCTGAGCAATTTTGCACATGTCCTGAGAAGTCAGAAAAAAGAAGGCTGTCACTGTTCAGTCAGGGCTGCATAGGTAGGATTCGCTGCGTCCTCCAAGGACACTTGATTGTCTTCGATCCCTACAGTGTAAAGCACAGCTAACTCTTCTGTAAGGAAGCATCAGTGATGGCTGAGTTCAGAGGTTCTAATCTTCTAATGCTGCAATTCCACCAGAGTCTTTTTCCCCCCTCTCTCTCTAAGAAACCAAATTTGCCTTTTGGTCTTCTGTGAAAAATGGGGGTGGGGTGGGTAAATGAAGGACAAATAACATAACTTTTTGTTGTTACTTGATTGGCACATTCCTTGAATATATTAAGTCTTTTTAATTAAACATAACTCCAATTATATCATTTCTGTGCAATACATAGTCCCTGGAAGGAAGACATATTACTAATATTTTAGAAGATTTTGAGCACAATCATAAAATTCAGTAGAATAATACAATATTTTGGAAACATGGTAAAAGGCATATCAATGAGACCTGGGTTGCAAAACCAATGATTCTTTCTTTCTGATATCTAATGGTCATGACCACTCTGCTGGCACTTGTGAGGCAAGCAGAAATAACTGAATACATGCAATTCTGCAGATAATATAACTCTGTAGCATGAAAAGTTTCTTACGTAAAAACCTATGCGTTGAAATGCACCCAGGAGCCTTTGTCAGAGCCAACATAGCTCACAAAATAGTGGTGTCACAGGGTCAGACTGAATTACACCCATAACTACCTCTGCCACTGTATTCAGAAGCAGCTGCAAATTCCAAGAAGTTTTCAAAAGCAACCTTACATACAAGGATATTGATAATAATAATAATTTATTAGATTTGTATGCCGCCCCTCTCCGAAGATTCGGGGCGGCTCACAACACAATACACAATGTACAAATCCAATATTAAAAACAGATTAAAACCCTTATCATAAAAAATTAATCACACAACCCAAACAAAGTATACATAAATCATATTAGCTAAGGGGCATATCCACCTCCCCAATATTGCAGTAATTTGGGGAAGAGATGATTAAGTGACCATGAACTTAGCGATATAAGTGACCACATAAGAATAAATGACCATGAACTTAAACCAGTCACTTGTAAATTGTAAATAAAAGTGACCAGTGTAAGTGACCATGAATAAAGCCTCTCAATCCAGGAAGAGGTGCAATTGACACACAAATTGGATTTCTGCAAAGGCATTCCTAGTTACAGATTTAATCTATTCTTCAGAGAATCCAGAAGTTGCTCCAATTGCAACCAATTCCATCCCATCCAGAAATAATGATGGCAACTACCCAGATCTCAGAAGCTCTGGTTTCTACACTGAATTTTCTTTAAACCATTGTAGATTTAATAAAAAGAAGGACAGAAGTGACTTCTGGCACAGATTAGAATGATCTGAGCCATACACATACCTCGACAAATTTCACCATGATCATAAAGGCCTCCTCAGGATCAGGCCAACCCAGCTGCTGCCATGTCTTCACCATCTGAGCATAGCAAGTGGAAAGGTCAACAATGGATGTACTGTGTTTATTCAATTCTCCCAGGGGCGTCAACTGAATAGAAATGAAACCAGAGCAAGAGATCAAGATCAGATTACTATAGTTGGAATTTAATCTGGAAAGTTACAGGATGAGCTTCTGGATTTGGCTGGAGTTTTTTGGACCCTGAATATCCTAGACCTATGATGGCAAACCTATGACACGCATGCTACAAGTGTCATGTGGAGCCATATCTGAAAGCACATGCGTCATTGTCCTATGTTGGCTCCAGCATGCTGAGCAGCTGATTTTTGGCCCTCTGGAGCGTGTGGGGAGGCTATATTCACCTTCCCTGGGCTTCAGGAAAGCCTCTGGAGCCTGTGGATAGAGAAAAATGGGGGCCTACCAGAAGTTTGGAAATGAAGTTCCAGTCTGTCTGTTAGGCTGTTTTTCACCCTCCACAAACTTCAGGAAAGTCTCTGGAGTCTGTGGATGGCAAAAAAAGGGCCCAAACGGCCTACCAGAAGTCTAGAAGCTTCAGTGAGGCCTGAAGGCACGGGAGTGGCAAAAGAGAGGGTTATGAGCACATTCATGGGAAGAGGGCATTGCATTATGAATGTGAGCATGTGTGGGCACCAGGGGTGGATTCCCGATTCCGCAACTACCGGTGCGCTGTACGTGCAGTTTTACTTCTGCTGCGGATGCACTCACGCATCCCAGTGGGTTTTTGCTTCTGCACGTGCATAGGAAGCAAAATCTTGTGATGGGATGCATGCGCATGCAAGATTTCAGAGATTTTTTTGCTTCCACGCATGCAGAAAAAAGGCAATTTATGTCTTTTCCCCAGCATCTTAAGATTTCTCATTCCATTCTTAACCTTCTATTAATGTATACTATAATAAGCAAGATGCCATCTTTTCTGTTGTCATTTGAGAAACCTCCATCCTCAGAGAGGGGTGGCATATAAATCCGATAGATAGATAGATAGATAGATAGATAGATAGATAGATAGATAGATAGATAGATAGATAGATAGACAGACAGACAGACAGACAGACAGACAGACAGACAGACAGACAGACAGACAGACAGACAGACAGACAGACAGACAGACAGATAGAGATATTAAAATAATAGAAACAATAACTGACAATTATCTGAGTTGAACAATATTTTAAAATATCTCATAAGAATTAACATCAGTTTGCTTAACCAAAGTAGCATTGTGTTTTTATTTGAACAACATAGGCATCAGGAGAGCATCATAACATTATTATCTTGTGCCACCTACGTGAACACAACAACTCCGGCAAGCCTGGAATTAGTTTGACTGCTGTGTGTGTATTGTTCTTTTAAAGATATTGTTTATTGTTATTACTGATTTTATTATGTATTTGTGATTGTATTTTAATATTATTGTGTTTATCGCATTTGTTAGGTGCTCTGAATCCGCTTTGGAATGAGTGGCATATAAATACTATCAATCAATCAATCAATTAGTTGAAAGGACCTGATATAAGCTCAATGACTCTTACATGCATCGGATGTAAACTAAAATTGCTGAATTCACTGCTGGATAATTACTCAGATTCAGATACTGTAATTACATAATTGTCAAACACAGGTGTCAAGTTGGATTAAGATATGTTAGCAAATCATTCATGTTAAGATATCTGCTTATCTGCAAAAATTATTCACACCGTGTAATTCACAACTTTCATTTGTTAATCCACAGACAGAGATAGTAGTATCAGGGGCTATTGTGAAGGTGCTACCTAATGTACACCAATGATTAAATGTATGAAGGCAGAAAAGCCTAATCCATGAAAAACGAGGAAGATAAAACAATTGAGCAATGCTTTCCTTTCTAGGTGGGATTACCTGGTCCACTTGGATGGCTCTTTGGGTCCTTTCTAGAGCTATTTTGAAAGTCTTCTGTAGCCACAAGGGGATGGCTTCTTTAAACCATAGGTGGTAACCAGTCAATGCGAGAGGTGTATCCCTGGAAATAGGAAGCAGAAGTGGTTTGAAAAACTATTATTTCTTATTTCCCAAACATTCAAATTAGTTTTTCTCTAGAGGATATTTTTGTTGTAGTGACCAATCACAAATTTGCCTCAACAAATCCTCATTGGTTATAAACAGTTATGCTAGTAGATGCTAAACAAGAGCCATGGTGGTGCAGTGGTTAGAGTGCAGTACTATAGGCTACTTCTGCTGATTGCTAGCTGTAGTTTAACAGTTCAAATCTCACCAGGCTCAAGGTTGACTCAGCCTTCCATCCTTCCGAGGTTTGTAAAATGAGGACCCAGATTGTTAGGGGCAATATGTTGACTCTATAAACTGCCAAGAGAGGGCTGTAAAGCACTGTGAAGCAGTACATAAGTCTAAGTGCTATTGCTACTTGCTTGTTTAATAGTATTTTATTGAATGAATCATAATTAGACTACACAGCACACTATGCTTAAACAGGGCTGGCAAGTCATGCTAACTCAGTGAAGTATGAAAATCAGGCCACAGTTTTGCAACCGATGATTCAATGACAATACATTATAAGAGTCATCTCAAAACAACAAGCATAATGTATAAAAGAGCCTAAAGACTGCTTTGGCCTAAACACGTATTGTCCTCAGCAAAGCCTTTGACTCAGTGGTTCACAACAAATTACTCCTAAAACTCAAATCCTATGGCATCTCAGTACTCCTCCACAACTGGATAACTGCTTTCCTGTCAAATAGGCAACAAGTTGTCAAAATTGGAAGCGCCATTTCCACCCCCTCCCTCTCAAAAGCGGCGTTCCCCAGGGCAGCGTACTAGGTCCTACTCTTTTCATTCTCTTCACCAACGACCTCTGCGATCATATCACGAGCAACTGTGTTCTTTTCGCTGACAATGTAAAACTATTCAACACCACGGACAATTCATCTACTCTCCAAAAAGATCTCGACTTTGTCTCAGATTGGTCTAACACCTGGCAACTTCAAATATCAACCAATAAATACTCTACCCTCCACATCGGCAAAAATAATCTAAACCTCATATACAAACTGAATAAACAAAATCTCACAGTCAATCCCCACTCAGTAAAAGACCTTGGAATACTAATATCAAACGACCTAAGTGCTAAAGCCCACTGCAACAACATCGCCAAAAAGGCTTCCAGAATTGTTAACCTGATCCTAAACAGCTTCTGCTCCGGCAATCTCACACTACTCACCACCGGAGCCTACAAAACATTTGCCAGACCCATCCTTGAATACAGTTCATCTGTCTGGAACCCATACCACATCTCGGACATCAACACCCTAGAAAACCTCCAAAGATACTTCACCAGAAGAGCCATTCACTCCTCCACTCAAAACGGAATGCTCTACGAAAACAGACTATCAATCCTAGGCCTAGAAAGCTTAGAACTACGACGCCTAAAACACGACCTAAGTATTGCCCACAAAATCATATGCTGCAACGTCCTGCCTGTCAATGACTACTTCAGCTTCAACCGCAGCAACACAAGAGCACGCAACAAATTCAAACTCAATATTAATCACCCCAAGCTTGACTGTAAAAAATATTTAGCAATTGAGTTGTCGAAGTGTGGAACTCATTACCTGACTCAGTAGTGTCAACCCCTAACCCCCAACATTTCTCCCTTAGACTATCCACGATTGACCTCGCCAGATTCCTAAGAGGTCAGTAAGGGGCGTACATGAGTGCACCAGTGTGCCTTTCGTCCCCTGTCCAATTTGTCTCCCCTTATCCCACATATCATATATCTTTCCTCCCTTTCATATATCTTCTCCTCTATTTTCATATCTTTTCCTGATATGTAATATTTCATGCCTATTCTCCTCAATATGTATTGTGTATTGGACAAAATAAATAAATAAAATAATAAACACCTGTTGCACACAAAATCCTTCATGTGATAGAAGTCCTTCATGCTGAGATAAAGTTGGAAAAGGCTCTCTGCTGTTAATTGGGACATGCCGCTGTCAATCTTGCTCAGCTGCTCTTTCACATAACAAGAAACCTGCAGGAGCATAAAAAAGGCATAACGGATCAGGTTTTGGGGTTGATGCACTGAAACTGAATCAGGAAGATACTACTAGTTGGCCCTGAGTAGAAATCTGCAAAAACTGGCTCAGGAACTAGTTTCATCATCAAAGTGAAATAATGAACCCCATCACTGATAGAGTAGCTAATAATAATAATAATAATAATAATAATAATAATAATAATAATAATAATAATAACAACAACAACAACAACAACAATAATAATAATAATAATAATAAAAATAATAAAAATAAAAATAATAATTTATTAGATTTGTATGCCACCCCTCTCCGAAGACTCGGGGTGGCAGTAGCTAATACTGTATACTGTATATAAACTTAGTTTCTAGAACTCTCCAACCAAAATAACTTTTGCTAACTTTTGCTAAGCATTCTGTAAATCCGCACATCTGGGTGGCATCACTATTGCAGAAAACTGCCTTAGAAATTCTGAAGTAATTGGCTTTTTTGTCCACTAGCCATTTCCCTTACTATCTTCTGCCTTGCTATTGGATATAAGCCTGAGGTCTCTTTGACATAAAGCAGTGCAACAGCTACTCACCAGTTCCTGCATTTTAAGATATGCAATTGAGAAAAGGTCTAGTCTCATGGTGCTGTATTGGAGGAAGAAGGAGAAAGACACGATCAGAAATTTTCTCATGGGTTTTATCTGCTAGGTTTATCGTTATGAATTAAAGCTAATAGCACTAGGTAATGTAAATGATGCAGCCAGATATAACAGATCAGTAACTGTAACAGCCCAGAGGCAACCCGGAACCAGCATTCTCAGTATTTTTAGCTGAATTCTCATAATTGGCAACAAGAAAGACAACTGGGAAGTTGAAACTTTGACTTGCTGACAAGCCTACTTGCGAGGATAAAAAGAGACCTAGATGTTTATCTTCTCAAGGCCAGCATTAAAATAATCCACCCATTAAAAATAGTTGCTGATCAGGGAAATAGAGTGGCAAAAGTCTCTAAACAACCACAGGAAAATTTCTAGTACAGTAAACACTGCACAAAGGTCTCACCTAACCAGTTTTATTGTTTCTTTCTTTAAGCCAACAGGCACATTTATTAAAATAGGCATTCATTTAACTGAAATACACAACATCCAAATCCTCTGGGAAGAAAACCATATCATTAGAGTAGAATTTCATATATTTCTAAACTTGGTGCCTTATCATTTTTATGATCTTTGTCAGTACTACGTACATAACTAGTTGGGTTTGGCAATATATAGAATAAACCAACAATGTATGCTTACATGTATTAGAACACTATTGCTTTAAGAGCTGGTGTTACGGATTGCCACAAGAGGGAGCCAGAAGCATGATTCACTCTCTCGGCTAATGTCTGCTATTTCTGTTTTGTCTTTGTGACTATGCTGTAGTAAGAATGGTATGTTCAATTGATGGTTTATGTATTTTAAAGCAGGAAAAGTAAGTTTGTAGTATTCTATATTTACTTAGATGTATTGACTGATTTAACTATGATTAGGATTGTCCTTGACTAAAATATTTGCCAAACTAAATAATACTTTATACACTTAATGTATCTGGATTGTATTACTGAATTAATACTCGTATCTCTGGGCTATCCGCTTGATATCTGCAAGACCTTCACGTTTCCTTTGTGTATGTGTATCTTTGACCACTCAAAGATAACTCTGCACACTCCTTAACAATCTGGGCTCAGCCACTTGCTTTGGTAGCAAGTCTCTCTGGCATTAGAAGCTACCTAAACATTTGAAGAAGCAGTTTGCAACCAATTGGCCAAAGCTGGGAAAGTAGGAAAAATTTCCTTCAGATACTTGCCTGATGAAATATTTGTTCCAGGTTTTGTGACACTCCTGGAGATCTGCATTCACCTCCAGAAGAAGACTGACCAGAGCTTTGCCACATTCCTCCATTGTCTGTGGATAGAAAAAAGAGAAACGGAGGTCTAGCATGAGCTTTGTATCTCCCCAAAACCAAGACACTTTCAGAGTAATGAATTTCTCCTAGATTTGCACAGTATTTCTCCAGGGCAAGAGTCTGGTTCACCCTTCTGCCACCTGTTGCTATGTTGCCATTGCTCAGTGGTAGTTCTTGGTGTTAGAGAAATTGGCTTAATTTACTCAGTGGTGTCCTGAGCAGTACAGAACTGATATTCCATGTTACAGAAAGGCCAGGTCCAAAACTTTCAGCTGACATCATTCTGACATAATTTTAGACTTCATGTTCAAGAATATTAAAGCTATCAGGAGGTTTAAATGGCAAAGGACAGTGGCAATTACAGTCTAATTACCTGGGTTCTCTTCTAAATGAAGTGAGCAAGAAATGCTACCATGGGACCTCAGCCAAGCTTTTCTCTGTTGTTGACCTTAGGAATTATATGCTATTCCACATACAAGGGACTGCTATTGCAATTAATGTTTTGTATTCTTTTGTAACACAGCGCTGTAAAATAAAGCTTCTATCATTTACGCTGCAGAGTTACTTTTTAACCAATTGTTAAAACAATTAACGTTTTTCTTCTCTTTTTGTGAGAATATAGAGTCCAAGGCTGCTACGTATGCTTCATACTTATTTATTATTTGGATTTATATGTCGCCCCACTCCTGGAGGAGTAGGGCGGCATATACTTGTAGGAAAGATTTATACAGCTGCATGTTCATGATAACATGTGTTCATGTGCATTTATGAAGGGGACACAAGTACCAGTTATGTCCTGAATTTGACAAACTTAATTCCTTATCTAAAGTCATAGCAGCCATATCTGTGCATTTAAGAGGAAAATGTTGTTGTAGTTTTTATCCATAATTGTATAGATTAATACAATAGATTGCACAGATACCAAATATAATAGAAGAGCATTTTTATCCTGGCTGGGCTAGCAGATGTTTTGAAAATGTTAATGACATGCCTTTCTAGAATCAATAGGAAACACAATACAACAACCCCTAGAACAGTGGTTCTCAACCTTTCTAATGCCACAACCCTTATTGCAGTTCCTCATGTTGTGGTGACCCCCAACCATAAGTCTAGCGCCAATTCTCCCAACAGAGCTTTAAGCGATTGGCAGAAAGGTCAGAGGGCCACCCCCACTGTAAACAGCTGATTGGTAGGATTGTAAAAATATATTCCAAGGCGCCAGTATAGAAGCTTTAGTTCCTAACATCATGGGGAATTTGCCTTTTCCCATGGTCTTAGGCGACCCCTGTGAAACAGTTCGACCCCAGAAGGGGTCCCAACCCCCAGTTTGAGAATCACTGTGGCCTAGACGATTCTAATATAAACTTTACTACAATATAACATACCTTTACCATTGGCTTCAAGTGCTGCTTCTTCATATAAAACCACTCTGCTGTTCCAGTCTGAGAAAATAGGCAAGAGAATAAATTACACAATAGCCTTCCCTATGCTTCTCTCCATATTAAAACCTACACACACATTAAGGTAGATGTTGGTCATATCTGTATATATAGGGACTATATAATTTGACAAAAGTCCAAGAGTAGGGGGTCTGAGATCACAATTAGTCCTATTGCTCTCCTATATCTCCTATACCTTTCTTCTATTCCTATATCTCTTCTTCTATTCTTTCATTGATATGTTCTATTACTATATTTTCTTTTCTATTATTTCTTAGATATACAGTGATCCCCCGATTATCGCGAGGGTTCCGTTCCAAGACCCCTCGCGATAATCGATTTTTCGGGATGTAGTGGTGCGGAAGTAAAAACACCATCTGCGCATGCGCGCCCCTTTTTCCATGGCCGCACATGCGCAGATGGTGGAGTTTGCGTGTGGGCGGCGGGGAAGACCCAGGGAAGGTTCCTTCGGCCGCCCAACAGCTGATCTGCTCCGCAGCGCGGCAGCAGCGAGGAGCCGAAGATGGGGTTTCCCCATTGCCCAGGCAACGGGGAAACCCCATCTTCGGCTCCTCGATGCTGCCGCGCTGTGGAGCAGATCAGCTGTTGGGCGGCCGAAGGAACCTTCCCTGGGTCTTCCCGCCGCCCAGGCAAAGGGGAAACCCCAAGATCGCTTGCAGCTTGCCCGTTCACCTGCCCGCCCGGCTGCTCGCTTGCCCGTTCACCCGCCCGCCCGGCTGCTCGCTTGCCCGTTCACCCACCCGCCCGGCCGCTCCGCTTGCCCGTTCGCCCGCCCGCCCGGCTGCTCGCTTGCCCGTTCACCTGCCCGCCCGGCCGCTCCGCTTGCCCGTTCGCCCGGCCGGCCGCTTCGCTTGCCCGTTCACCCGCCCGCCCGGCCGCTCCGCTTGCCCGTTCACCCGCCCGCCCGGCCGCTCCGCTTGCCCGTTCACCCGCCCGGCCGGCCGCTTCGCTTGCCCGTTCACCCGCCCGCCCGGCCGCTCCGCTTGCCCGTTCGCCCGCACGCCTGGCCGCTTCGCTTGCCCATTCACCCGCACACCCGGCCGCTCCGCTTGCCCGTTTGCCCGGCCGGCCGGCCGCTTCGCTTGCCCGTTCCCCCGCCCGCCCGGCCGCTCACTTGCCCGTTCACCCGCCCGCCCGCCCGCTCGCTTTCCCATTCACCCGCCCGCCCGCTCGCTTTCCCGTTCACCCGCCCGGCCGGCCGCTCGCTTGCCCGTTCACCCGCCCGCCTGGCTGCTCGCTTGCCGCTCGAGAGCAAGAGGGGGAGAGATAGAGAAAGAGAGAGAAGGAAAGAAAGAGATGAGAGAGGGAGGAAGAGAGTGTGAGAGAGGAAGAAGCAAGATAGAGAAAGAGAGAGAGAAAGAAAGATGAGAAAGGAAGGGAGTGACGTCATCGGGTGGAAAAATCGCGATATAGCGTTTCGCAAAGATCGAGATCGCGAAACTCGGGGGATCACTGTACTGTATTTTACTATAAGTATCTCCTCTATAACCTTCATCATGTAATTTACTATGTGTATATAGATATATACCCACTAAAACCCTCATTGTGTATTGGCATAGATAGATAGATAGATAGATAGATAGATAGATAGATAGATAGATAGATAGATAGATAGATAGATAGATAGATAGATAGATAGATCTTCCGACATTCTGTGAAACATAATTTGTAGCTGAAATAAAATAAAACTGTGCATTTCTCCATAAAGAAAACCATGTGAATTTTGACAAGGAAACTAAACTAAAACTGTTTCTTTTTACCCGTCCCCTTCAAGACTTCAAAAAGCACTAAGAACAAAAATGTAGGCCTGAGGAAAGACATCCCAAAGATTTAAAAAACGACTTTGTACCTTAATTGCCTCCATTACCATTTCTTCAAGATCAGGAGTCGGAATACAAAGTTCTTTGAAGGCTTTCATTTTACACATTTGAACCAAAATCCTGTGAAGATGAAAAATCGTGGCTGAAATCCAATGCAATTCAGCGAAGAGTTTTGTTTCTCTTTTGCATGCAAAAGTTGCCACCCCTTTTCTTTGCTAGTCAGGTCCACCCTATTTTATTACATCACATTTATTTATTTAAAACATGAGCAAAGATACTGTAAATGATTTGAATGAATTTATCCAAAGAGATGGAATGATCTTTTGAATATGGGAAAGGATTATTGTTTCTAAATAAATATCTATGAAAGAAAAACTAAGACATGTAATATGGAGGAATTAGTATTTATTTATTTGCACACATACCACGTTAAATAATTCTCTAAATAACTCTGAATTTGGTGAATGCACACAATAATCTTTGCTGCTCCTATTTTCAACAATAACCCTGTGGGCTGAGAAAGAGTGACTGGCTAAAGTCACCCAACCAGCTTTCATGCCTAAAACAGGTGGCATGCAGAGCCATATCTGAGGGCAAGTGAGGCATTGCTCTATGTCAGCTCCAGTATTCATGTGTGTGCTGGCCAGCTGATTTTCATCCTTCTTTTCAGCCATTTTGGCTCTCCTCGGGCTCCAGAAAGCCCCCTGAAGCCTGGAGAAAGCAAAAAACAATGGGCCAATCAAAAGTTTGGAGGTTGCAGTGAGGCCTGTGTGCATGCGTGGCAGTGCAAGAGTTGAGTGCATGTGCAGGGGGAGGGCATTGCATTGTGGCTGTGGGCATGCATGTGCGTGTTATTTCACACGCCCACCCTTTTAGCACCCAACCCAAAAAAGGTTCGCCACATTGGCATAGAACAATGCTAAGAAATATCATTGTCCCACTTATAAAGCAGATTCTGATGTTCCTATTGACCCCAACATTGTTGTTTGATCCTTCTCTTTAGGATATATTATAAAGAGATTAAGCAGCAACCTGATTTTCAAAGACATGGGGGTCAGTATTTTTTAGCCCTTACAATATACTGTAGACCAAACTAAGAAACTAGTGACATGTAGGCTGGGACTACTTTTTTTATTGTAATAACTACCGTAACAGAAAGTCTGGCTGTAGTTCCTCCCTCCCTTACTTTTTCTTCTTGTAAACTGGGACAGGTTCATCTGAAAGTTTTTTCTCAAGTTATTTTCTTCATCTGGGCACAAGACTCTCTTATGTGACCATTCTGCCTGCCTGGTTGAGGTTCTTCCTCCCGTCCTTCAAGGTCGTTCCTCTGCCCTTTAATTTACATTTTTTATTTAGGGGTAGTGATTTCTGACAGTCTCAAAATGGGTGAGCAGTGTGCCCGGGCGGTAGGAAAAGCAAGTAGGATGCTTGGCTGTATAGCTAGAGGTATAACAAGCAGGAAGAGGGAGATTGTGATCCCGCTATATAGAGCGCTGGTGAGACCACATTTGGAATACTGTGTTCAGTTCTGGAGACCTCACCTACAAAAAGATATTGACAAAATTGAACGGGTCCAAAGACGGGCTACAAGAATGGTGGAAGGTCTTAAGCATAAAACGTATCAGGAAAGACTTAATGAACTCAATCTGTATAGTCTGGAGGACAGAAGGAAAAGGGGGGACATGATCGAAACATTTAAATATGCGAAAGGGTTAAATAAGGTCCAGGAGGGAAGTGTTTTTAATAGGAAAGTGAACACAAGAACAAGGGGACACAATCTGAAGTTAGTTGGGGGAAAGATCAAAAGCAACAAGAGAAAATATTATTTTACTGAAAGAGTAGTAGATCCTTGGAACAAACTTCCAGCAGACGTGGTTGGTAAATCCACAGTGTTCTGCCGGGCTCTCTGGTAGAAGCCTCCCAAAAATTCATGGGTACAAATTTCAGACACACACGTTTGAAAGTTCAAAACAATGTCCTTTATCACAAAATTCAAAAGAAACAAAGCAACCTTTTTGTATTGCAAAGAGCACTCTTCCCCAAAACAACCTTGTAGGCTCTACAAGTCCCTTAATCAGTCCTTAAGTACTTAGCTAGCAGCTGTGAAGAAACGTCACAGCCCTCCTTCTTCCCACAAAGTGAAACATACACACACACTTTACTCTGCTTTGGTGTCAAAGGTGTGAAAAATCCACAAACAAAGTTCAGAAACAGTGAGGCACAATCCCGAAGAACTGCGATCAGATAATCTTCCACAACGGCCAAACTAGCACATTGCTATTTATAGCAGCAGCTCTAATTACTGGAGCCCCACCCAAACACAGATGGCCTCTCTTATCTCCTGTAATATTTCCTCAATTGATCTCTTTGATGCATAAGTCTGCACCTGCGTGGGTCTAACACTTCCTCATCCAAATCAACCGAAGATAATGGAGATTGACTTCCTGGGCTGTGTGCCAAGCCCCCCTCTTCCAAGTCACCCCCACCTTCTTCTTCGTCCAAGGAAACTGCACTCCCTGACTCTGCCAGCAACAAAACAGGCCTAGGACATGTTGACGCTTCCCCTGCCTCCACCTCCACATTTGCTGGGGCAGGGGCTGGGCCAGAGCCAACCACAACACACAGTAACTGAAATTAAACATGTCTGGGATAAACATATAGCCATCCTAAGATAAAATATAAGAAATAGTATAAGGGCAGACTAGATGGACCATGAGGTCTTTTTCTGCCGTCAATCTTATATGTTTCTATGTTCCTACATCATTATAATTGGTCTCTTTTTTCCCCCTGTAGGAAACACTTTCAGGAAATGCTGTGGAGAGATTTTTGCTCTGCTTCTTATGTGTTTCAGGCTTTTCTCTTTTCCCGATGTTTTTTATGCTCAATGAGAGATCAGGCTCTTTCTCTTTTCATCTTCTGATCTCACAGAATTGCCAGAACTGTCAAACAGATATTTTAAAGTGGTTTAAAGTGGAAGACAGGGATCACTAAATGTGACCTGCATTCAGACAAGACAGGGATACCATTCATTGGGAAGACTGCTAATACGATTGAAGGTTTAGAATTGATCTCACAGAGAATACCAAAATGCTGACAAATAAGACTGGTGCTTTTTTTGTTTCTGCTCACTCTTTCCATTAATATAATATTTAAAAAAAACAGAAAAAGAAATGGCCCCTGCTATTTACAGGTGTCGAAGAATAGATACATTTCTGTCTCTTGGTGCTATTTAGGTGAACCATGGCATAAACTACAAACGTTCTTGAAATCTTCAATAATAATAAATGCATTAAGCTTACAAATTCTTAGGTGTTCTGTGAAGGAAATATAGGATCAGTATATTGAATGATTCATGATTTATGTCCACTTAATTAAACAGTAACACTACTGGGGGAATATATGTGCTTGAAAAATGTTGGTAGTTTTCCTTCTGACTATGTGCATCCCAGGAGGTTTCTGATAGAAACACTATACACTAATGACTGCATCTCAAATGATCCATCTGTTAAGCTACTGAAGTTTGCAGACGATACAACAGTGATCAGACTCATTCGAGACAATGACAAATCCGCATACAGACGGGAGGTTGAACAACTATCCTTGTGGTATGACCAGAACAATCTAGAACTAAACACACTCAAAACTGTAGAAATGGTGGTAGACTTTAGGAGAAACCCTTCCATCCTTCCACCTCCCACAATACTAGACAACACAGTATCAACAGTAGAGACCTTCACATTTTTAGGATCTATCATATCTCAAGACCTAAAATGGTCACCTAACATCAAAAACATTATAAAAAAGCACAACAAAGAATGTTCTTTCTATGCCAGCTCAAGAAGCTCAAACTGCCCAAGGAGCTGCTGATACAGTTCTACAGAGGAATCATTGAGTCTGTCCTCTGCACCTCTATAACTGTCTGGTTTGGTTCTGCAACCCAACAAGACCGACACAGACTTCAGAAGATAATCAGAACTGCAGAAAAAACAATTGTTGCCAACCTGCCTTCCGTTGAGGACCTGTATACTGCACGAGTCAAAAAGAGGGCAGTGAAAATATTTATTGACTCCTCACATCCTGAACATAAACTGTTTCAACTCCTACCCTCAAAACGTCGCTACAGAACACTGCACACCAAGACAACTAGACACAAGAACAGTTTTTCCCCCGAATGCCATCACTCTACTAAACAAATAATTCCCTAAACACTGTCAGACTTTTACTAAATCTGCACTTCTATTCTACTAGTTTTTCTCATCATTCTTATCATCCTTTTCCTCCCACTTATAACTGTATGACTGTAACTTTTTGCTTGTATCCTAAGATTTTTATTAATATCGATTGTTTCTTCATTGCTTATTTGACCCCTATGACAATCATTAAGTGTTGTACCACATGATTCTTGACAAATGTATCTTTTTCTTTTATGTACACTGAGAGCATAGACAAATTCCTTGTGTGTCCAATCATACTTGGCCAATAAATAATTCTATTCTATTCTATAGCTCACCGGAGCAGTGACTGCAGCCTGTGTGTAGATTTGGATGAGGTGAGTGGGAAGACAATCCGGAACCTTTGAAGAAGAGAAATCCCATAGTTCAGTAAGGACTGGAAAGAGTCTGCCAATTCAACTGTCTGCAGGAAATAAGCAACATATCAAAGATGTAAGACGATTCAGTCCTGCTTGGTAATATCTGGATCATTTCAAGATCATGATCAACTAACGTTATAGTAAGAGAGATGTATTTCAGTTCACTTTATTGGATGGGCATTGTAATACTCTACAACCCACCTAAGGGATAAGTGTCTGATGTTGCAACCTAAGACGTCTTTAACTCGCCCAGACTGTTAATCAGCGCTATAGCTCCAAAGCTTTTCCTTTCTTACCTGCTCAGACCGTAATCGGCCTTGAATCCACTGGTACTCTATGCTGGTGATCTGATGGAGCAGGCAGCTGCTGTTGAACTCCAAGAACTGATACAGCTTGCTGTAAGCCAGCCAGTGCCTGTATTAACAAGGGAAGGAAAGCAGCATTAATGCCAGAAGAAAAACCATCAAAAAGTACATTTAGAAACCAACCCACCCCCCACCCCCACATGAAGTGACTTGACCAAACTATAGATTGGGTGTGTAATCAAATTGGCTGGTTTTGCCAGTTTGCTGAGGAACATTTATTGGTTTATAAGCAAACTGCAGAAAAAAGAGTTAAAAACAGTAGAAATTGTAGCATGCAGTTCTTGGCAAATACCGTTGCAGGAATGGCATTCAATAGGCAGGATGTAGGAATGAATCAAGGAAATCCCAGTTGCAAAAGAAAAGTCAAAATTATCGAATTTATGAATACAATTCTAGGGGTGGTACTAAAACCTGGTCCCATGGCATGCCTGCACATTTTAATAAAATTACAACATTCTCAGGCTATAGAAAAGAACTTTCACAACTTTTTTTTAAAGAGAGGGGCTGAAAGTGCCAGGAATACTTGGTTTACAGAATGTTGCCTTGAGTGGAAGCATGCAGGAGATATTTACGCCAAGTCTTGGTGGAAATCTGAAATGTCTTTCTGAGTAGCGTGTAGATACAGGATAGTAACGGCATGCTTGCTTAACTCTCCATCCCAGGAAGTGCTGCCAGCCTGCAGTGAAAGAGAAGAATGAATGGCTCTCTATGATATCAGATGGGGGGAAATGTAGCATATCCATTGCTTCACATTTTTTGCAAATAACAATTGCCCTTATTGTGTTCAGGTTTTTCTTTCTTCTGAAACTTAGTTCAATACAATTCCCCATTTACCTAGCATTTTTAATTGACTAAAGAGTTAATAGCTCCACTTCAGCTTGGAGGAAATTATCAAGTGGATGAAGTTGAGGGATGCTGATCAAGTTTACAGATGATAAATAGCTGGGAGGACTGGTATTTTTAGTGGAAAGTAAGAAGATTCAGTATGGTAGGATATGGATAGGCTTGTATAGTAGGCAAAAATGAATGGAATGCAACTTAAGAGGTAGACATGTAAAATCTGGCATCTCTGCAGGAAAAATGAAAGGCACAGGCATAGGATGGGAGAGAACTGGGTTGGTAGTATTATGGTTAAATATGAGCCAACAACTGGTATGTGGGGTATGTTAACAGGAGAATGTGCATGAACTTACAGGAAGTAATTCACTCTACACTGATTCCACTTGGAATAATGTGTCCAGTTCTCTGCGCCAGAAAGGATAGTAACAAAGAGGAGTAAATTCAGAGGACAGTGATTCAAATGGTGAAGCCCTGTGAGGTCACGTAAAGGGTCAAAATATATTTAGCCTACAGAAATGATAACTAAGGGGGAGATATGACAGGAACATGAACCGGGGTGGCGCAGCAGGTAGAGTGCTGTACTGCAGGTCACTGAAGCTGACTGTAGAACTGAAGGTCAGCGGTTCAAATCTCATCACCGGCTCAAGGTTGACTCAGCCTTCCATCCTTCTGAGGTGGGTAAAATGAGGACCTGGATGGTGGGGGCAATATGCTGGCTCTGTTAAAAAGTGCAATTGCTAACATGTCGTAAGCCGCCCTGAGTCTAAGGAGAAGGGCGGCATAAAAATAAAATAAATAAATAAAATAAATAAATAATCTGTTGTCCCAAGAAAAGGGAGTAAACTTATTTTTCCTCAAGGAACAAGGATCTGGGTGTAAATTAGCACATAGAAGAAACCCCTTAAACAAGACATGAAAATTTTCAAATAATTTAAGATCTGACACAGTAGAATTGATTTTATTTTCTTAGTTCCACAGAAAACTGTACTAGAACCAACAGGTTAAAACTACAAGGGAATTAGATTCAAGCTAAATGTCTGTTGGAATAAGTTCTCAGTCAGCGGGACGGACTGCCACATGAAATGAAGAATTCTCATTCTCTGAAGGCCTTCTGACAAGGGGTGAATGGTCATTGTTAGAAATCTACTAGAACCTTTCTAACAGATGACCATTCACCCTTTGTAAGTTCTACTAGAACTTGCATTGAGCAGTATGTTGGACACAGCTTTTAAGATACCTTCCAACTTTGAATCTACGGTTCCAAAAATATTACAGCAAATAATAGCTAATTGCATAAAAACAATTTTGTCGATCTCAGAAAGCAATTTGGATTTAAATAGGAAAGATCTATCATGTCATTCCAAGACTATAGGAATCTGTTTTGCAGTTGGTCATCCATACATACAACTTCATCACCTCAGAGTAAAGTTTCTTTTAGATGTATGAATCCATTTACAGCCCTGAAATTTTGCCATTAATCTTCTAAGATTTCAAGTGGGGGGCAGAGCTCAAACCAAATTTGTATCTTGACTTCAGAGAAGAGTTGAAAAGAGCAAAGAGGTCAGCTGAACTGACTGCAACATGGAATCCATTTGTTTTCCAGAGAGCAATTTAATATATGTCATTCTGTCATAATTCACTTAGCAGTATCTATTTACCTGGTATTGAAGAATCTCATATGAAACAACCTGCTGAAGAAGTTGCCGATGAACTTTGTAACTTGGCTGTGTCTTGCTGGCCGAAGTAGCTCTCTAAAATAATATATATATGTATACTGATTCAGCTTTCAGAAGATATTAGAATTTCTGCCAACAGGTATCATCCTTACATATACATCCATGTTCACTATTATAAAAATAGCATATCTAACAATAGATTGTTGATGTATCAATTCTAGAATATCTGACTGTCTTCTACCTTTGTGAAGAAGGGAGAAAGACTTTCTTCCCAACCAGACCACCACAAGAGAAAAAGATCTCAGTGATAGGACAGCCTTATGTCAAAGATTGCATCAGCTATACTGTTCAAAAAAATAAAGGGAACACTCAAATAACACATCCTAGATCTGAATGAATGAAATATTCTCATTGAATACTTTGTTCTGCACAAAGTTGAATGTGCACAGCAGCATGTGAAGTTGATTGTCAATTAGTGTTGCCTCCTAAGTGGACAGTTTGATTTCACAGAAGTTTGATTTACTTGGAGTTATATTGTGTTGTTTAAGTGTTCCCTTTATTTTTTTTGAGCAGTGCATATTGAACGGGTCTTAAAAGGTTAAATGGATCAAAACTGTTTAAATCAGACTTTATAAAGTACGTTTCCTTTACTCAATGGGAAATAGATTTCACTTATCCCTACCTTCTTATGTATTAAAAAAAACTGCAGATGGCAATGCCCTCGGTTAGGGTAAGTATCAGTGCGAGGTTCCAGCCTGTACCAGCGATCCTCCCGACAATGCAGGTCCTACAAAAGCAAGGTGAAAAGTCTTAGCTCAGAACCACATTATTTCTTGAAAGTGCCATTTCTCCATTCCTACTACATTTCCAGGAAATGGCTCTGCTTTCATCATAGAAATGCAATGTCTCAATTAACTGAGAAATTGAGAAATTGGGCAAGCAAGAGAAAGCACTCAAATGGATCCACCTATCTTACTTCATTGTACTGTAATTAAATTTCAGTGCAATCATTAATAGTTTCACAGGAACATTTTTTTTCTCAGTTATGCTAATGGTTGATTCATGAGAACAGACCCTGAGAGGGTTCTATAGAAATCTTCCTTGGTAGCAAGCACACACTTGTGGTTTCAACCTGCCCCAGTTTATTGCACTTCAAGTATATTGAACCAACTCCAGAATTCTGATGCTAGCTGGGAACTGTGGGACCTAGAATCCAAGATATTTGTAAGTCAACTGGCTAGGAAAGATCAATATGTTCTTGAATTAGTTTGTAGCTGGCATAGCTACAGATATTTATAGAGCCAGCCAAGTTCTCATAAACCCTGGCTTTCTATTCAGAGGCCACAATAGAAATTCACCCTGAGGCGTACAAAATAGCCCTCTGTTATTTTTCTGATTATTCCAGAAAAATCTCTTACAGCATTTTTCATTAGGTCTGGTTTTTGAAAAAGGAATATTATTTAGAGCAGTGTTTTTCAAACAGTGTGCCGGGGCACACTAGTGTGCCGTGAGACATAGTCAGGTGTGCCATGGGGAAATTAAACATGGGGCCCCAAACTATGGCCTGCGAAGGCCATTTATCCGACCTGCCGCCAGCTGCCTCCATCTGAACATAAATATTCCCCTCACAATCCCTCCTGCTATCAGTGACAGGAAGAGTGGAGGCACAGGGAACGCTCACTAACCAATCACCTTCTAGGATTCATCCCAACCACTAACGATGGACCAATAGTAGGCCTCCTCTCATCCACACCCTGGAAGGTCCCTACTCGGGCTGCCACGCACTGGTCATTGTGTGGCCACGCTGAGTAGTTGAAGCTGCGACTCCTCCCCATGGTCCCAATTTCTAATCCTGGTCAGGCATGGAGGTAAATTTTGCCACCACTAGATGAAGCCTCAGCCTCAGCTGGTTATGTCTATCCCGATGGTGTATATAGATATTTGACCTTTTTCTTTTTATAAGAGGCCCCCACAGAGGATGATATACAATGCATCATTTTGTGTCATTTTGGTTGGTGGTGGACCCCAGGATTTTGTAAACTAAAAAATGTGCCACGTCTCAAAAAAAGGTTGAAAATCACTGATTTAGAGCATGGTGAAATACTCTGTCACCAAGTTCTTTCATAAATCACATAAAAGGTTCACATGAAATTTCAGTTAACTTGTTTATTTAATGGCGTTTATGTTGCTGTCTAAGTGGAGAAGTTAGACCACAGGTAAAGAAAGACTAATCTGGCCAAGATCAAGGTGGTGTGTGTGTGTGTGTGAGAGAGAGAGAGACAGAGAGAGAGAGAGACAGAGAGAGAGAGAGAGAGACAGAGAGAGAGCATTATTCTGGCAACATGCTATTTCCTTCCTTACCTGCAGATGAATGACCACATTCCCCAGGAAATCATCCTGTCCTTTACTTTTCCGAGCATCCTTAATAATTCTGAGTAGGAAAAAGCAAAACAAGGACAAAGATGATAGAACATTTCTCATGTACAAAAAGTCCAAAGAGAAACAGAATATGCTGCCTTCCTTAAATATTTGGGTTTGTCTTATGAGCTGAATTATGTAATTAATAAAATTTAATATACAAAAAGTCTCATTATCAGTCCCAACCTCTTCAGGCCACGAAGGTCACTCAGTTCTTCCAATTTGTGCCGTACAGGTTCAACAGCATCAGAATCCCTAGAAGAAAGCAAATACAAATATGCCTTAAACATGATCTAAGTATTGCCCACAAGATCATATGCTGCAACGTCCTGCCTGTCGGCAACTACTTCAGCTTCAACCACAACAACATAAGAGCAAACAACAGATTTAAACTTAGTATTAACCGCTCCAAACTTGACTGTAAAAAATATGACTTCAGTAACCGAGTTGTCGAAGCGTGGAACTCATTACCAGACTCCATAGTGTCATCCCCAAACCCCCAACACTTTACCCTTAGATTATCTATGGTTGACCTATCCAGATTCCTAAGAGGTCAGTAAGGGGTGAGTACAAGTGCACTAGTGTGCCTTCCGTCCCCTGTCCTATTGCTCTCCTATATCTCCTATACCTTTCTTCTATTCCTATATTTCTTCTTCTATTCTTTCATTGATATGTCCTATTACTATATCTTCTTTTCTATTATTTCTTAGATATATTTTACTATGAGTATCTCCTCTATAACCTTCATCATGTATTTTACTATGTGTGTATAGATATATACTAAAACCCTCATTGTGTATTGGACAAAATAAATAAATAAAATAAAATAAAAGGAATCAAAGCAAGAAGAGCAATTGATTGATTGATTGATTGATTGATTGATTATGTGCCATTATATGAGGACTGACATTCAGAAGTCACCTAGATATATTTATACCTTCTCCAAAACGATCTGTTCCCAAGCTGACAATTCTTCTAATAGTGGAGAAGAGAGATATCCGGGCTCAAAATAACCTATTCTTATTTTTGTTTACTTAGGGGATGTTCCAACTCCTCAAAGATGTTTGAAGGTGAACAATTTGAGGCCCATAATCATCTCCCCCTTTTTGAAGCCCTTGGATCTCCTTCTGAGTAATTTTTGAAAACTGACAGCACAGTTCTTTGATATTTATAGATGGGAAACAAACTACAGTCAACACAACAGCAAAATAAAAGGAGCCCCCTCCTTCACAACCATGGCTCCACTTATCAAACGTGGCCTCACTCACTTTGTGGCCAGGAATATTAAATGTTCATCTCGACACAAAAGTAGTTCCCTTAAGAATTTCCTCGTTTTAGTCATAGCAAGAAAGAAATACAGTGCCAGGTTCCACTTAGAAAAGAATTTATTCATATTAAGAATATCTTTTTTGGAGATGAGTCTCCGGAGAGGGGCGGCATACAAATCGAATAAATGAAATGAAATGAGTTACAATGTTTGCTTTGAGTCTGCTGCAGGATGAAATATCAAACCCGTCACCGTGATCTAAAAACTATGTTTATATATTTTTATCTTGTACAAATCATTAAACAAGTTGAGGAAAGAATGCAGAGGCTGGCTGCTAGAATGCTTTCCAACCCTTTCGCCAGCTGTGGCCACAGGCTTGTGGGCGCACACATGCACTGGAAAACCAGCCATGTTGCATATGCTTCACTCTGGTCATTTCTAAGTGATCTGCGGCTACTCCTCATTATATTTGCCTAATGAATCGATCTCCTTTGTGATTTCCTTTGGAATACTTTTTCTCAAATTTTAATGGGGTACAATGAAATTCAGAAGGAATGAAGAGCCAGTTCTGCTTACCACATATCGAGCTGGAATTCGGTGGTTTTTACATCTTCAAATTCCCTGGAAGAAACAGTTAAAAAAACATAACTAATGCAAGGGAACAATGGAGTGAGAAGGAGGTCTACACAATCCTCTTGCCTGCTATTGTGTTGTGGGCTTCAATAGGCAAGAAGCAGACCATCATAGCTACATTGACTCATATATTGACTCATAACTGGAATTGAGGCACAGCAGGCAAATGCCTGTGATTTATATTCTGGGCCCACAGGTCATAATACTAGAAACAGACCACCCAAATATGAATGTTCTAAGTTTCCCTCCAAAACAGTTGAAGTTAATAGTTGGGGTCATCTAAAGGTTAGTTTCACTTTAGCAGGGCTTAAATCAACTATTTATATATTTAATACATAACACCTGCATGGAGAGGTAAGATGGAGCTAGACCCACTCACTGTCACATGCCAGCAGGAACAATTATCCATTCACTGAACTAATGTAAAAGGACTACATCTGCATATAGATGTATATCGGGATCCTTTTCTGCTAAGTCAGTGTTTCCCAACCTTGGCAACTTGAAGATATTTGGACTTCAACTCCCAGAATTCCTCAGCAAGCGAATGCTGGCTGGGGAATTCTGGGAGTTGAAGTCCAGATATCTTCAAGTTGCCAAGGTTGGGAAATACTGTGCTAAGTAATAAGAGAAGTAGATTTGGGTGGAACTAGTTGGTGAATAGGTATATAGAGATGATGGACAGCAACTATGAACCTGATTGTATGTTCAAAGAATGAATGAGAAGCATGTATTCAATCGACCATCTCCTTCCACAGCTAACGACAGAAATAAAGATTAGACAATGGAGCAGCTGGACTTAAAAATCTACATTCTCTAGATACCTCAAATTGTGATTCCCAGGAAGTGGAGCAATTGTCCAATTTATCTGGAGTAATATTTTTTAACTATGGCAACTTTAAGATACAGGGATGTCAACTCCCATAATTCCCCAGCTAGCATGAGGAAGTTTGTTCTGTACCAATGTAAATAGACTATGTAAATAGGTTATGTCAATCATTATTCGAAGTTGCCAAGATTGTAAAACACTGATCCGAAGGCTCTCAGGCCATCCTATCTTACAAGTTTAAAACCAATGGCTATTGTACAGGAAGAGGTCTAGCAGTATGATTACCCCTTTCCAATACCTCTAATATAGCCCACCAAGGTCTCTCTTTTCTCAGGCCTTTGGCCATAAAGAAAACTATCAGATGTTATTTGCCTCCTGGTAAACTCTTCCTGGGTCTTCGGCTTCATACAACCACCTGTTTATCTCTCTCACCTATTTTCTGAGGGCCATGGTGGCACAGTGGTTAGAGTGCAGTACTACTTCTGCTAGCTGTAGTTCAAATCTCACCAGGCTCAAGGTTGACTCAGCCTTCCATGTGGGTAAAATGAGGACCCAGATTGTTGGGGGTGATATGCTGACTCTATAAACTGCTTAGAGAGGGTTGTAAAGCAATGTGAAGCAGTAGTATATAAGTCTAAGAGCTATTGCTATTTGTGTCCCAACAGCCAACGAAGAACTTTTCCTGGATATTTTCTAGAATATGAGCTAGGTTGCCAATAACCATCATTTTCCAGACCTAAAATTATCTAAGTTTGATTTTCTAATAAGTCCAATTTTCCATTAAGGCCAACGCAAATTAAATAGGCTAAAGAGATGAGACGTACAGAATGAAGGTTTCATCCCACACTGGATTTAATGTCTGGTGGATGACTTGTGTGCGATGGGTCTGGTCCTCTGGCATCAGGTTCTTCACCACGCCCTTAGATCGCCTTTTGTTCTCCTGATGAGAACCATGGGCTGAAGAGCCCTGTTTTTTCCTTTCTATCCCTAGGAGGCAGTATGGATCACTTAATCCTGAAAGCAAAGAAGGAGCTTTAAGATGTGCAGGGGTCGTGGACTATGATAAGGTTTCATAACAATTATGAATCCTTTTGAAACAATTATGGCAGGAGGCCCTCTAAACTTTTCTTTCCCCGTTCCACTTGGTATTGATATTGTGCATGGAAATCCAAGAAAAAAAAAGTTGCATTCTCTCTATCCCTCCCTCCCTTATTAATGTGCAGTTCTGCCGTGCACACTTACGCAGTGCCAAAAAATCCAGACAAAAACAAAACAAAAACAAAACAAATTTAAAAGCCAAAAACAAGACTGCATGCACAGTGCCAGAAACTCGGTTTCTGCACATGCTCAGAAGCATTTAAAAAAATAGCCAAAGACCAGGTAACGACTGCATGCATAGTGCTGGAAACTCGGCTTCTGCACATGCACAGAAGAAAAAATATTTTCAAAAAATATTTTTCAAAAAAAAAATATGGCAGCACCCGCGGACCGCCACCGACCAAACCAGTTCCAAAGGTCGCTACCAGTTCAGGTGAACCTGTCTGCACTGCAAGGAACCCATTTCTGCCTCCCTCCCTCCTTCTCTCTTATAGGATCTCCAAATTTCTGCATTTGAGCTGTGGTATGTTTTTTGCACTTACCACTGACATCTTTACCCAGAATATTTCTGGCTTGCTTCACAGTGGCTTTAAGGCAAAAAATTGGCCTCTGAAAAACAAAAGAAGATCTTAAACATAAGGACCTAGCTAGCAGGTGAGCAGAATAGCAGCCAGGATGTCCAATCATTAAAATGGAAAAGGCTAATGATGAATAATAATAACATGTATCTGCAGATTAATCTGGAATATAAACAACAAAGCGTGCTTGGAAACCTTTTTGCAAGTAAATAAATAGAACAATTCCATAATAACAACCTACCAGCGAATGGAAGATTGGAGTTAGATCTTACCTCTAGCTCTTTGATCCTCTGTAATATAATTTGATGCTGCCCTGGATCAAGACTGAAGGCCTGATTTGAATATTAGAAAAGAAATTTTCGGAATCAGAATTTGGTTTCAATTAAATAGTAAAGCCTTTAAAGTTTAAACTAAAAACAAACGACAACATTATTTTATTTTATTTTATTTTATTTTATTTTATTTTATTTTATTTTATTTTATTTTATTTTATTTTATTTTATTTTATTTTATTTTATTTTATTTTATTTTATTTTATTTTATTTTATTTTATTTTATTTTATTTTATTTTATTTTATTTTATTTTATTTTATTTTATTTTATTTTATTTTATTTTATTTTATTTTATTTTTTTATTAGATTTCTTTGCCGCCCCTCTTCGTAGACTCAGGATGACTCACAACAGCAATAGAACAATTAATAACAAATCTAATAATTTAAAAACATTTTTAAAACCCCATTATTAATCAGACATACATACAAACATACCATACATAAATTGCATAGGCCCGGGGGAGATATCTCAATTCCCCCATGCCTGGCGGCAAAGGTGGGTTTTAAGGAGTTTATGGAAGGCAAGGAGGGTGGGGGCAGTTCTAATCTCCGGGGGGAGCTGGTTCCAGAGAGTCGGGGCCGCCACAGAGAAGGCTCTTCCCCTGGGACCCGCCAAACGACATTGTTTAGTAGTCAATGGGACCCGGAGAAGGCCAGCTCTGTGGGACCTAATCGGTCGCTGGGATTCGTGCAGCAGAACGAATGAGTTTCTTTTAAGAAGAGATTAAGATTCTGTATCCTGAAGTCGTATCTTGTTCATAATTTCAAAAGCCCTTCAATTCCAGTCTATTCAGACCTTTGGCAAGAAGGCCAAAGACAGAGTGATTTGGGGGGGAGGACTAGGAGGGGAGAGGGAGACAGCGTGAGAGAAAAACAGACACAGGGTGCATCCTGCCTATCGCAGAAGTGGGTTCCTCCCAGTTCAGATCGGTTCGCCCTAACCAGTAGCGACCTGCTGGTGATGTCACAATGATGTCATGGAACCAGTTCAGTTAATGCTGGTCCATGGGCACCACCATCTTTTTAATTTTTAAAAATTTTCCCCCTTCTGAGCTTGTGTGGAAGCTGAATTTTCAGCACTGTGCATGCAGTCGCCATTTTGTTTTTGGCTCCCCCTCCCCTGGATTTTTCAGCACTGCACATGCGCAAAACTCACACACCCTGAGGTATGCCCACCTGAGGCGAGAGGAAGCGAACCGGCAGTGAGGTAAGTTAGAACCCACCCCTGGCCTACCAACATAGTTACTATATTGCAGAAAGTAACTGTCCCATTAGCATTTGAGAGAGAGAGAAAAAACGTACACCGAAGAAAGAAAGAAAGAAAGAAAGAAAGAAAGAAAGAAAGAAAGAAAGAAAGAAAGAAAGAAAGAAAGAAAGAAAGAAAGAAAGAAAAGAATATAATCTTAAGTGCAACCCCAAAGCCTTAGGGATGAATAATAAGATAGACGGTTCTGTCCTTTATCCCAACCTTTTGCACGTATTCATAGAGTTCATCTGAATCAGTAACATGATTCTGTTCCACTTGGCCCACACAATGAAGAATGGTGTAGAGGACCTCTTCGTACAGCAGGGTAAGCTGCAACAATAATTAAACAAAAATTAAAAACAGATCAAAATCAAATCAGTGTCACTTGGCTTAGCAGTGCTGCAAACTAGTTCACAGTTTGCAAAGATTTTTTTACAGCAATACAAATTTAGAATAAAGAAGGAAAGGAAGGAGATAAGTAAACAAAAAATAAATACCGGTAAATTAAAGAGCCCATCTAAAAGCAGGAGCATGTGGGAATGCAATAGCGGGCTTGATGGATTAAAATAATGATTTGTTTATTTATTTATTTATTTATTTATTTATTTATTTATTTATTTATTTATTTATTTATTTATTTATTTATTTATTTATTTATTTATTTATTTATTTATTTATTTATTTATTTATTTATTTATTTATTTATTTATTTATTTATTTATTAAATTTGTATGCCGCCCCTCTCCGCAGACTCGGGGCGGCTCACAACAGCAATAGAAAACAATATATAATACAAATTCAATAATTAGAAAGCTAAAAACCTATAATTTAAAAAACATGCACACAACATACCATACATAAACAGTATAGGCCTGGGGAAGATATTTCAGTTCCACCATGCCTGACGGCAGAGGTGGGTTTTAAGGAGTTTGTGAAAGGCAAGGAGGGTGGGGGCAGTTCTAATCTCTGGGGGGAGCTGGTTCCAGAGGGTCGGGGCCGCCACAGAGAAGGCTCTTCCCCTGGGACCCGCCAAATGACATTGCTTAGTCGACGGGACCCAGAGAAGGCCAACTCTGTGGGACCTAATCGGTCGCTGGGATTCGTGCGGCAGAAGGCAGTCCCAGAGATATTCTGGTACGATGCCATGAAGGGCTTTATAGGTCAAGACCAACACTTTGAATTGTGACCGGAAACTGATCGGCAACAAATGCAGACTGCGGAGTGTTGGTGTAACATGGGCATACCTTGGGAAACCCATGATTGCTCTCGCAGCTGCATTCTGCACGATCTGAAGTTTCCGAACACTTTTCAAAGGTAGCCCCATGTAGAGAGCATTACAGTAGTCGAATCTCGAGGTGATGAGGGCATCAGTGACTGTAAGTAGTGAGTCCCGATCCAGATAGGGCCGCAACTGGTGCACCAGGCGAACCTGGCCAAATGCCCCCCTCGCCACAGCTGAAAGATGTTTCTCTAATGTGAGCTGTGGATCGAGGAGGACGTCCAAGTTGCGGACCCTCTCTGAGGGGGTCAATAATTCCCCCCCCCCCAGGGTTATGGATGGATAGATGGAATTGTCCTTGGGAGGCAGAACCCACAGCCACTCCGTCTTATCCGGGTTCAGTTTGAGTCTGTTGACACCCATCCAGACCCCAACAGACTCCAGACACCAGCCCATCCAGCACACATGATGTGCCAAAGTCCAGCAGAAATTCAAGATATGCCTGATGGAGAAAAATATAAGAGCCGCCCAAGGAAAGCTAGATTTCTCCTCAATTTGCTTTCTAAATTTTAATAATATTCTTTGGCAAGATGAATGAAAAGTACCTGATCAGAGTCCAATACACTTAGGTTAGGAAATTAAGGGTGGGCGGAGAAGCATTTGAAGTGTGTAGGAGGATTAGGTAGACTGGAAGAGGTTCTCTCTTGTACCGTTAACTATTTTACTTGCCACTTTTTGACTGTTACTTCTTTTACTATCTTTTTTACATTATGAAATCTTTCTGGAATCAGGAGGCTACAAGACAACTTTTGGTACCTACTTGATTGCCAGGTCATTAATTGAATTACTAATAAAATACCCTGCCTTCTTTCATTTGTTTGAAAGATGGTGTTCATCAGTGATGGATACCTCTAACCAGTTGTGCTGAAAAGAAGGAATGCGTTAAAAGAGGCCCATCGTATTCAAGCTTTTGATTCCATTTACAGTATGCAATTGTGGTCTATGTTGCTGACCTCTGTGCTGATTGTGTGTTGTGCCCACCAAAGACAGAGGGGAGGAAATACATTCTCTATGTTTACCCCTCCCAAAGGGAGGAAGCAAGCCAACCTGATATGCTTTCTAAATCCCCAGCAGCAAGCAGAGAGGAAAAATACAGTCAGAAGTCATTAGGCAAAAAGCAATGGGCGGTTAGTGCCTGAGAGATCAGATCACCTATAATACTTGCTCTCTCCCCATTTTCTCATTTAAGTCTGTTTTCCTGGAGCCTGTTTATTGAACCAATCTGTCATTAATTTTGTTAATCTGCAAAATACACATTATGGTCATTAATGAATGAGTTTCTCACCTCTCTCTTAGATAATTTATGGGAGAGGTCCATCTACAGAAAGAAAGAAAAAAACAATGTCACTTGATCTGCTGTAAATTCATTTTTTTAAAACGCCTGGACAGTAATGTTTTTTGGTGTAAAGGAGAAAATACCAATTCCCATTACCAACCTGTTCATACTCCCTTAAAAGAAGTCTTTTATATCCAAGTTGTACACCGGAATCAATTGCTGGCTTTCAGACACTGGGTTAAGGCATTGTTTATTTAACCATACATTTTAAAATATTGGCAGCACTTCTATATGGCTTTTGTGGTTTTATTTGCTGGTTTTATTTACCGTATATCTGTCATATAGAGGTAGAACCGCTTACTTTATATCACCCGTGAACCTGATTTAATGATGGATGATATTAAAATTAATTTAAATCAATCCACGTTTTATTGAATTTTTATTTAATTTTGCATTGACTAATTTTTAACAATGATATATCAAAAATAGCAAAGCTTCACTTTATAGACTTTATATTAAATTATTGAAGCAAATGCTTTATGCCAGGTATTAAGTACTACAAGTACTTAGGGGAACATATACTGCACACCTTTCTCCTCAGGAACAGTTAAACAAAACAATATAACTCCAAGTAAATCAAACTTCTGTGAAATCAAACTGTCCACTTAGGAAGCAACACTGATTGACAATCAATTTCACATGCTGTTGTGCACATTCAACTTTGTACAGAACAAAGAATTCAAAGAGAATACTATTTCATTCACTCAGATCTAGGATGTGTTATTTGAGTGTTTCCTTTATTTTTTTGAGCAATATATATTATATACAGTTAATTGAACAGCTTTGAATACATCATAGCTATTTCAGGCACTGTAAACAGACAAACAGCTACTTTCTTTACACTAATTTTATGTTAACAATATTGTTCAGTAATTTAATCTTCTGAAGTTTCACACCCCACGATACCGAATGTATAGCTCAGGGCTGTTCATAATGAAAAGTAACATATAGGCAAAAGGGAGCTGTGGTGATGTTCAATATACCAGGGTGATCCAACAGTACATATATATTTAGAAATGGAATATGATGAAATATATTGAAGGAACATCACAGCTCCTTTTTGCCCCTAGGCCCAACCCAGGGCCATTTCAAGGCAATTAATTTATTCATAGCCAACAAACTATATTCTGTATGTATCACATGAAATTCAGCAAAAACATGTGATACACACACACACACATATATCCATCATATTCCATTTCTAAATAAACAGCATTATATAACATTCAGAAGAGAATTCAAATCTAATAAGTGAAAAAAATTAATTGCATAATAGAGAAGATCATTATTATATATCTCCCTACAGTGTCGCCCTACATTGCTTTTTGCTCTTTAAATTTCTGTTTTGGATGATCAACAACTTTCATGATCTTCCTTTCAACCCACCAATTCTTAATTACCTTACAGAAAAGATCACTGTTTTAAACCAATCAATTTATTCTTCCTTTGCATCTGTTTTGCAATTCATTCCTCATGATAAACCACATTTAACAGACAGCTGAAATAAGAGGTCATGCTACCAAGTCAGATCTAGGCTGCTGTCAGAGCTGCAAGGTTTTGAGACATCATAATTATTTATTTTGCAAGACAAAATAATACTTTACTTTTTATAATCAGCAAATAAAATGTTCTAGAAATGAACATTGCAGAAGCTTTAATCTTTGTTCTGCGTGCACTGGAAATATTGCTCATTAGGGTTTGCTCACAAGATGGAAAATTTACAAATATAATCCATTGCATTGCATTCTACAACTTGTTGGGCAAAAGATAAACATACAAACACTCAGAACAGGAAATACATTTAGCTTCAACATTGTCAGCTGCAACAAGTAGCTTTAAGAGCTGGTATTTACTTATGAATACTAATAAAAAGAAATCCCATGAAGGTGTTCTTAAAATTAATAGGACAAAATGTGTGGTATGTGTCCCATAAAATTTCAAACCTCTCCTACTAAAAAAGCTATTTAACTGCACATGGGCCCCTCCAAAATAATGGGTCCTGCAAATAATACTGGATTTTGTGTTTTTATAGCTGTTTTCACTAAACTTGTCCTCCCTACTCCTGAAAAAGCAGAAACTTCCCACTATACTTGCAACAGTCAGTATTAGAATTTATTTTGTAACTATTATAGATAGTCCTTGCTTAATGACCACTCATTCAGTGACCATTTGAAATTATGACAGCAGTGTACATATGACAGTTATGACCGATCCCCAAAATTACTATTGTCACAGTATCCCCATGACACATGAACATGATTTCCAACCTTACCGGAGAGTTTCCCACAACCCCAGTCAATAGAGAAGACAACAGGAAGTTAGAGGTTGTGAGCACATGTGAGCCTCACTTAATGACCTGTGTTGATTTGCTTTATAATGGCAATGGAGGACTGCTGAGATTGTCATTGCTAAGTGAGGGGGTCACATGACATTGCACTTTACCCCACACCGCAGCAGCCCCGTGATTGCATGATCAAAACCTGGCCGCCGTTTCATATTTATGACCGTTGCTGTGTCTTAAGGTCACATGACCCCCTTTTGCGACCGTCTCAGAAGCAAAAGCAATGGGGGAGGGGGGGCGGAGAAGCCAGATTCACTTAACAACCAGGTTTCTAACCGATCCATGCTCAAGCATGAAAATGTGCCACTCAGACATTATACTTTTCCACTCACACCGAAAAAAATTAGAGGGAACATCGTTTACCAATAGAAAATTTGATCCCAATTATCTTCCTTCCAATTATCACCATTAAGTGAGGACTACCCATAACAGGATTGTCCAACTTGTGACTTCAGACTGTCATCACGTGATGTGTCATGACTTTTCCCCCCTTCGCTAAACCAGGATAGGTGTGGCCAGTGCCTGATACATCCAGGCCATGGGTTTGACACTCCCTGACCTATACATTGATGTATTCTATTCTCCTATCTCTTCTTCTATCCTTTCCCTGATATTTACTACTACACATTTTTATTCTCCTTAACTTTCAATTTGTATTGGACAAAATAAATAAATAAAATAAATAAATAAAATAATATACTGACACCACCAAATTTACAAAACAAGATGGGAATGAGGTTTAACCGAGTGAGGAGAATTTAAAGAAAGAGTAGTTCCAGCTTAGCTCTTGGTGACCACACAGATACATCCACATCAGGGGTGGGTTCTAACTTACCCTGCCACCGGTTCACTTCCTCCCATGCTGCGTGGGCGCGCGTGCATGTGCGGTACCGAAAACCAAGCTTTTGTGCAGGCTCAGCGCAAAACAACTGCTTCTGCACACGCCAAAAAGCCAAAAATAAAATGGCGGCACCTTTGGTGCCCGCCAAGAGAGCCAATTTGGGAGCGTGGACAGCCACAATCACTCCTGGTTCAGCAAGTGGGGGAGAATTCCCGCTACCAGTTCTATAGAGTCGGTCCAAACCAGGAGCAACCCACCTCTGACCCACACACCGTAGTTATCTTGGTAACATGCAAAAGCCACTTGCTACTTTCTTTTGGGATGCATTAATCTCCCAGTCTAGGCAGCAGTCCTGGAATTACTTAGACATCTCCCATTCAAGTACTCACCATCTCAAACTCTGATTTGAGGGTTGTTTTTTTTTTTCAGAATCAATTGATATCAGTCAGATGCTGTCATCTGCTATGAGGAGCAATTTGCCCCTATTCACAGTTGCACCCACAAGTCAAATCAAGACAACTTTCTTCCTCCACAAATCAAGCCAAGATTAATAGTGCCATTGAAAGACAACAGGATAGTGCAATCTCTTCTTATATCCAAATTCCATCTATAAAAAATTATCCTAGTTTGTTCCTTTTAAACTCCATGCTAAAGTAGAAAGTGGAATCCACATCCCCTCATATGCAGCTGAACTAACATTTGCCAGCATTTCACACTGCATTTTCACATTAGTCAGGTTTTTAAAAAAACAACTGGGGCGGAGGACTAATTCTATACAATTGCAATCAAGAAATGCAGCTGTATTTCAGAGCATACAAAACATTTGTCAGACCAATTCTTGAATACAGCTCACCTGTATGGAATCCACACTGCATAACAGACATTAATACAATTGAAGGAGCCCAGAAATACTTCACAAGAAGAGTCCTCCACTCCTCCTCATACAACAAATGACCTTACTCCTCCAGACTTCAATTACTATGTTTAGAAAATTTACAGCTACGCTGCCTCGGAACTGATTTAACAGTTGTTCCTAAAATCATACATCACAATGTACTCCCTGTTAGCAACTACTTCACCTTTAACAACAGCAACACAAGAGCATGCAATAGATACAAACTAAATGTAAATCGCTTCAAACTAGACTGCAGAAAATACGATTTCAGCAATAGAGTGGTCACCGCCTGGAATTCATTACCTGACTCTGTTGTTGCTTTCCCCAACCCCAATAACTTCAACCTTACATTATCTACAATTGACCTCTCCCCTTTTCTAAGAGGTCTGTAAGGGGCGTGCATAAGTGCACCTTTGTGCCTACCGTTCCTGTCCTAATGTCTTTTTTATCTTTTCTATCTCTACTTTATACTTATATTATGTTAAACATACTACTGTACAATACAATACTATATTTGTATGACAAATTAAATAAATAAATAAATAAATAAAAGGTTTATTGACTTCCAGTTTAAGAGACAGAGTTAGAAAAAATGGTTTCATAGTCCAGGTATGCTACTTACTTTCTCCAAAGCCTTTTAATGTTTTCGAACAGGGGTTTTTAGTTTAACAGTCAATATTGTAACGATCTTGAGGCATTCCATGGAATCTACCAAAGTGTGGTTTTAAATGTGACTTTGTTTAGAAGCAGAAGTGCCTTATCACTTCCAAAATGAATGAAGATTTATTTTAGACAAAACTTACACAATTGAGTATGTTGCAGGAAAACATGAGCAACCAAGGCTTTTGCTATCAGGAGATTGGAAAAAATAGCTTGGAAATGGGAAGGAGGGATAGAGGAAGCTTATGGACTCTCGTTGTCCTACCCGATTACATATGTTTTGCTTTCTGAACAGTAGTTAAAAGGGCAGTTTTGAATTAAAGCTTGCCTTCCTCTTTCTATCTTTCCCACCTCAGAAGTCAGTAGTTTAAGAGATGATGATCAGATAGGCTGACCATAAAATTGTTTGTTGAAGACAAAGTTCAGATGCCATGCAAAGATAGAATGTGGTTTGATGGTAGTTATTTTGTATGAATAATTTTTGCTTGCAAATTATGGCTTACTGATTAAGAGCTGTGCTCTTTAGTCCCTTTATAGTTTATTTGATACATCACAGTTAAATTATGATTTATAGCAATATGCAAACTAAGATGAGAGTAACTAACTAGGCCCTGAGCAAGTCAGTCACTATATATCAATCATTAGGAAAGGAAGTTAGTTACTCAGAGGAATTCCATCCTCAGAAAATGGTTAATAATATAAATATAAAATACAAAACGGAGTTTGAATCTGGCAAACCTCTTCTCCAAAGCACCTGAAGGCAGAACAAGAAGCAACAGATGGGAACTAACCAAGGAGAGAACTAACTTAGAACTAAGGAAACATAACAATTAATCAGTGGAATAACTTGCTAGAAGTTGTGGGTGAAATGGTATAGATCTCCTGCCCAAGCAAGAGGGTTGGCTAGAAGACCTCCAAAGTCATTCCCAGCTCTGTTATTAATTTCCATGCTTGTCTGGATTGATCATATTTTCAACATTCAAGTTTGCATATTGTTTTTGCTTAAAAAAAGTCCCTAAGTCCCTCTCTAGATAGGAACTAGCAAGGCTACAGTATGGCAGCAGGTCCTCATTCTGTTCTGAGCCTTACTGAACAGCTTTTGGCAAGTCCCTGTGAGCACAGTCACCTCTGTGGGCTTTTGTAACCTATTTCAGAGGTCAAACCAAGAAAGCAGCTTAATAACTCTTTACGGTATCTAACGCCCTCCTAAAGGTTCCCCCGGAATATTTTCAAATTAAAACAGAATGTGAAAGAGAAAGGGAGGGTGGGGAGAAAAAAAGGCCGATTGCAGTTAAGCACCACCACCTACATTTATGTCGTCTTCTGGGGGGTTTCCCATCATTAGGGTCTCACTCTCAGGCTCCATGCTGGGATGGACTGGGGAAGGGGTGAGGCGAGCGGAGGACGCCATCAGAACATGGCCATGTTTTCAGGCAGAGGCTGACCCACAGAGTCAGAGGTCTGCCTTTCCTAGCATAAGACTCCCATCGGCTCTCACATGCTGAAGAGGAAACCACACTCTTTTATCACCCTGACCATTGTAGCAACAAACGGAAATAGAAGCAGGGCTCTCTTTCTCAGCTTACACCTTGCAGTTCTCTAAACGTGGAGTTCCCTCCCCAATGCTGCATATTATGCCCTAAAAAAATTACCTGTCCTCCTCGCGTGGCTTCTCTGTACTCACAAATTCCCTGAAGCTAAATCTGGATGCAAACTCTCTCTAGGCCAATCCATGCTGGCTAGGGAATTCTGGGAGTTAAAGTCCACACATCTTAAAGTTGCTCAAGGTGGAGAAATACTACTCTAAAGACATTACCGTATATAAATTTGCACTCAGGTTGCCCCAAATAGAAAGGAAGACTATGGAGATTTATCCATTTTTTTAATCTTAATTTTTGTTAACATAATGCTTCACATTTTTACATATTTGCACTTTTTTTCAATTTTATTGATTAATTTCTTGAATTATCTTTCTATATAATTTCTTTTCTTTTATCCTTTCTTTCCTTTAGCCAATTATAAAAACTCTCCCATATCTTATAATATTGAAATTCTGAATGAGCAGGAAATGTAGATACCCCAAATTTATTTGTTTTATTTATGTCATGTTTTTCATTTTGTTTGTCATTGTTATGTTTTTGTATGTATATAAAAAAAATTTAAAAAGAAAGGAAGACTATGGGCTTCTAGGAGAGCACTTAATAAATAAAAGGAATGAAGAAAAAAATATTCATGCAAATCTAGAAAGTCAGCTGACTGGAAGCCTTGGGCCAGATAATTAAAGCTAAGCTAAGATGGGTGTACACATTGACATCATCTACCATATCACCACATCAATCAAGCCACCTACAAAAGCCGCCCCGAATCTACAGAGAGGAGCAGCATTCAAATCAAATCAAATCAAATCAAATCATAAAAGACAGGTGAATAAACATGCCATGAATCTCAGCTTTATGACCATTCTCACTTTGGCAGCTGAGCTAACCTCCATTTCCTCTCCTGTGGATTATACAATATGGCACTTTCAGATTCCACATTCATGATGGGACATCAAAGAGAAAGCAGAAAAAATAACAACCACTTAGACTTAAGTGTCTAACCAGACCAAGCACCTCTTATACCTGGATGATGTATTCTTCATCAGGTTTGTACTACTGCTTTCGTTATCTTGAAACTAATTATCCAGCATATGTAATCCACAGAAAGCTTTAGCTTTCAAATAAAGTTCAGGAGCAAAGCAAGTTCCACGGAGCAAGTTCCATAAATGGTGCACTTCTCCAAGGTCAGGTTAAAGTAACAGTAATTCAGGGGTGTTTTTGTGGTGGTTTCCCCACCACCACCGGTGGGACTTCTTTAGTCCCTGGCAATTGCAAAACTGACTAGTTATTTTCCAGACAAGGCTCTTGGCATGATGCAACTTGCTTGTGGCATGAAAAGGCTTTGCTGATAAGCACTGAGATGAAACAGACCTCCAAGAAGCAAGGCCTGCGTCTGTCCCAAGCCAGTACATTTTCTCAGAAACTGGAACAGATCAAGACAGGGTCAATCATGCCTGTCTTTTCTTCACCCAGAAAGAAAAACAACATGTTCCAGCCTAGAACTCAAAAATGATTTGATCCTGCTAAAACACCAGTAAGGAGGCTACAGATGGTCAAGGGCCAACCTTAACATGGGGGACAAGGCTGAATAATAAATGCAACCTTATCACTGCATACAAAGCTTGTATGCAGTGGCGGGACCTAGGGGAAGAGCCCTCTCTGTGGCAGCACCGACCCTCTGGAACCAACTCCCCCCAGAGATCAGAATTGCCCCCACCCTCCTCGCCTTTCGCAAGCTCCTTAAAACCCACCTCTATCGTCAGGCATGGGGGAATGGTATGTTTGTGTGTATGTTTGGTTTTTAATAAGGGTTTTTAAATTATTTTAAATATTAGATTTGTCATATGCTGTTTTATTATTGTTGTTAGCCACCCCGAGTCTGTGGAGAGGGGCAGCATTTAAATCAAATCAAATCAAGCTGCACTGAATTTGGGACAACTGGGAATGGAGGGAGTCTTTGTTTTTCTATTTTAAGGTGACTACAATTTCCATGCCTTACTCCTCCCAAATTGAAAAGAAATGGAGCTGTCTGCACATGCTCCCTAGCCAGTATTGGGTTCCTATCGGTACGGGCCAAACTGTAGCTCCGGTAGGGAAAATAGAGCTGTGTGCGCAGCTCTGCATCCCCAGTGCATGCGCATCCTAGCAGGATTTCACTTCTGCGCATGTGCAGCATGCAAAATCATACAAGGGGACTGTTGTGGTTGGCTCTAGGCCAGTTCCTGTAGCTGGGGATTTTGATGTGGATCTGTGGAAGTCCTCTGTTTATAGAAGACCTGTCTGGTTGCCAGCTGCCTCGGACAGTGAAGATGAATCACAAGCAGAGGCAGACAGTGAAGGGGAAGATGTCATGAATAACCCTATCTTGAATCCCCGCGTGCGCAGGATCTTGGGAAGGAGGGAACAGCTGCACAGGCGCCCAAACAGATAATAGAGTGCAGCTGTTCAGAGATTAATTACACTGCTGAAGCTCTGATAAATAAGGGAGGTTTGGAGTGCTGGGCATGGGCGTTTATCGTTAGTGTTTTTAGAAGAAGAAGAAAGAGGATTTGAGCAGTGTGCGTGCTTCTGTTTCAGGACTCCTGTGAATTCTGACACACTCCAGTCGGAAAAGACTGTGTGATTTGGAGTGTGGAACTCTGACTTTATTGATCCATAAATCACCCCTTGTCTGGCACAAGCCTCCATTTCAAGTGAACTGTTGGTGTGAGTAACTGTCACCTCTTGGGACTAAATAAAACAGTAATTGATTTTTGCATTTCAAGCAGGTGTTTAGCTTCTGAACATAAAGAGACTTTCTTGATTTAATGGTTGTGTGTTTGACTTCATTCTGAACTCGTGGGTGGCTAATTGCCATTAGCCAGGCAGAACAGGGACGAGTGAGATTTCAGCACTTTTTTGCTTCTGTGCATGTGCGGAAGCAAAAAAATGGCCGAACTCTCATGCGTGTGCACATCCCCTCGTGAGATTTTGATTCCTGTGCATGCACAGAAGCAAAATATTGCTCAGATGTCGGAAGCCATGCGCCAAGGTCGTGGAGCTCTGCAGGAAGTACACCAGTAGCGGCAGTAATTGGAATCCATCCCTGCCCCTAGCCTGTTTTGAGCCTGGAAACCTCCTGCACTAAACTTTGCCAGCACGAACGGCCTGCTGCCGCCTCTCCTCTTCCTCCTGCCAGCCTTGGGCTCTGAGCAGGGAAACCCCAGCCTGCTGTTCCTTCTGCTCTCGTGCTTAGTGGTGGCTGTTCTCACACTGTCGTTTCCGCAGCGGCTGCAGGAACACCAGTCTGGGGTTTTCCTCCCTGCCCGTCAAAGTCTTGGAGCCACAGCAGAAATCCATTCAGGCAGGGAGACAGGGAAGTCCTGGCCCACCCATCCTTCCAGCTGCCACTCCCTCACCCCTGGTGGTGACACGTCCCTGACAGTGGCAGGAGCAGTCGTGGGGCTGAGAGGGTGGCAGCAGGCTGCTGAAGCACGGGGGATCTTGGAGAGTTGGATGGTGTTGTGGGGCAGGTGGGGAACTGCTTGTCTCGCTGCCCCCCTACAGTGCAGATTCTTACTCCGGCTCCTCCGAGGTTGAAAAGATTCAGGACATTTCCTCATGGTGACAAAGCAGGCGGGTGGATGCAGGGCAGTGGTTGGCGGCAATGCTCTTGGCTGGCAAGTGGATAGATGTCCAGGGGCACGCATGCTCATTGGCCAGCTAGTCTTCTGGTTACTGGCACCCATTTTTTGCACAACAATCAGCTGGCCAGTTGATCTTCTGGTTTCTGGCACTGCGCACATGTGAAAGCTAGCTAATTGTTGCGTACACATGCACACTAGTAACCGGAAGACTAGCTGGCCATTGGCCATGAATGAGGAATGGGTGATGTCATGTGTGCCAGGCAGCATGGTTCCACATGCCACTTTGGGCCCACTTACCTTAGGTTCGCCATCATATCCATAGACCATAGCATAGCTGAGATGGAAACTCTACACCACTTCAGACAAATGGTGATCCAATCTCTTCTTAAAAATGTCAAGTGTTGGAGCATTTACAACTCATTTATTTATTTGTTTGTTTGTTTGTTTGTTTGTTTGTCTGTCTGTCTGTCTATTTACTTACTTACTTACTTACTTACTTACTTACTTACTTACTTACTTACTTACTTACTTACTTACTTATTTATTGGATTTGTATGCCGCCCCTCTCCGTAGACTCGGGGCGGCTAACAACAGTAATAAAAAACAGCATGTAAATCCAATACTAAAACAACTAAAAAACCCTTATTGTAAAACCAAACATACATACAAACAAACATACCATGCATAAATTGTAAAGGCCTAGGGGGAAAGAATATCTCAGTTTCCCCATGCCTGACGGCAGAGGTGGGTTTTAAGGAGCTTGAGAAAGGCGAGGAGGGTGGGGGCAATTCTAATCTCCGGCGGGAGTTGGTTCCAGAGGGCTGGGGCTGCCACAGAGAAGGCTCTTCCCCTGGGCCCTGCCAAACGACATTGTTTAGTTGACGGGACCCGGAGAAGGCCCACTCTGTGAGACCTAACTGGTCGCTGGGATTCGTGCAGCAGAAGGCGGTCCCTGAGATAATCTGGTCCGGTGCCATGAAGGGCTTTATAGGTCATAACCAACACTTTGAATTGTGACCGGAAACTGATCGGCAACCAATGCAGACTGCGGAGTGCTGGTGTTACATGGGCATTTTTGGGAAAGCCCATGATTGCTCTCGCAGCTGCATTCTGCACGATCTGAAGTTTCCGAACACTTTTCAAAGGTAGCCCCATGTAGAGAGCATTACAGTAGTCGAGCCTCGAGGTGATGAGGGCATGAGTGACTGTGAGCAGTGACTCCCGGTCCAAATAGGGCCGCAACTGGTGCACCAGGCGAACCTGGCCAAACACCCCCCTTGCCACAGCCGAAAGATGTTTCTCTAATGTGAGCTGTGGATCGAGGAGGACGCCCAAGTTGCAGACCCTCTCTGAGGGGGGCAATGACTTCCCCCCCCTAGGGTGATGGATGGACAGATAGAGACAAGCTGTTCCACTGGTTAATTATTCTCTCAGGAAATTTCTCCTTAGTTCTAAGTTGCTTCTCTCCTTGATTAGTTTCTATCCATTGCTTCTTGTTCTACCTTCAGGTACTTTGGAGACTAGATTGACTCCCTCTTCTTTGTGGCAACCCCTAAGATACTGGAACGCTGCTATCATGTCTCCTCTGGTCCTTCTTTTCATTAAACTAGCCATGCCCAGTTCCAGCAACTGTTCTTTATATGATGCTAATACAATTGAAAACGTTGCATTTGAAAATTCTAGTTGTTACCATCTTGGTTTGTCTTTGAAAAACAAACACATGCCTCGTAATTACTATTGTTTCAAATATCCAGTATACAAATCCTTTCTCTTCAAAGAAGATTAGAATACAGCACTAACTGTTCTTTTCAACATGAATGCCTTGGTGGTCTTGATTATACAGGGCAAAGGGATTTCTTGGTTTCCCTTTTTATTTCCTCCTTTCTCAGTAATGATCTATATCTCTGTAGCTCTCGTGGGATCTCTATATGAAAATAACAATAAAAATGTACAGGAATGTGTTATTGAGGCAATATGCAAGTGGCAAAATTAAAATGGGCCAGTGAAATTTAGATCTTTGTATAAGGGCAACCTTATATGATGTTTTATTTCTCCTGGGAGGCAAACATATAAAAATCTTTATTCCTGTGCCAGGATATTAGAACAAGGGGGTAACCTATCTCAGTTGGGGTAATATGGTCTTCAGTTTATCTCTATATGGTGTTTATGGTTCTGAGGATTATTGACACACCATTCCTGCATCTGGTCACTGGGTTGGTGGTCAAGTCCCTGTTGGTGTTGAATGACTTTGTTTTAATGCTGACCATTATTCTTCATCCGAAGCACAGTGGAGAAGCTCCATCTCAGGAGACGCTGGAAAAAAATAGCTGAAAATTGCATCATCATGGGCTCCTACTAGTGTCAGGCGAACCCAACGAAGTTCGGGTTCGGGTTTGGCACCCGAATTTTTTTAAAAAGTTCAGGTTCAGCACCTGAACCCGAACCTGAACTTTTGCCGAACTTTCAAGTTCGGCACTTGGGAAAGTGCCAGGAAGTGCCGCTGCCCAGCTGTCACCTTCCGGAACAGCCGGGGTGCTTCCCGGCACTCTCCCGAACCCGAACCTGAACTTTTGCCGAGCTTCCGAGTTTGGCATTTGGGAGACCGCCGAGAAGTGCCCCGGCTGTTTCTGAAGGTGACAGCTGGGCGGCGGCACTTCCTGGTGCTCTCCCGAGCCCCAACCTGAACCCGAACTTTTGCCGAACTTTCAAGTTTGGTGTTTGGGAGACCGCCGAGAAGCGCCCCGGCTGTTTCTTTTTTTTTTTTTTAATAAAGTTTTATTTACAAGGATATATACAGTAAATACATTTAGGTACAAACAACAATATAACCAGGAAAATAAATAAATGGAAAAAACAAAGATTGTGTATCAAATTTTAGGCAATATGCATTTAACCATAGACAGAAGACAAAACAGAATAAAACAAAACAAACAAAAATGAAAAAACAAACAAACAAACAAAATCAATAACAACCCCCCCCCCCAAAAAAAAGGCGTGTAAGTGTACGGTAGATCTGTATTGGAAATATGAACTAAAAATATTCTCAATAGCTCATTACAATATAGCTAATATTCTAATTATAAATAAATAAATGAAGTGTTGCATATAGCAAAGCCAAGAGATTTTGAGTGGATCATTTTAGTTTTTAACCTATATCTTTATCTCATTCATCCATTGAAAAAGAAGAGTTTTTGACACCAGATATATATATATGTATCTATTTACTTAGGATTCTTAACTTTTAATGGGCAAGTTGTTCTTTTTTTCTAGCCAGTGGTAAAAGGGATCCCAGCAATTATTGAACGGGGATTCGTCATTATTTCTAATTTCCAAAGTTAATTTGGTCATTTCTGCGCAATATTTTATTTTTTTCTATTATTAAATCATCTTGGGGTGTGTCTTTATTTTTCCACCATTGAGCAAATGCTAATCTAGCTGCTGTGGTGATATGAATGATTAAGTTTACCTGATTTTTAAGGACCTTCTGCCTAAGAATACCTAAAAGAAAGCATTCTGGTGTTATGTCTAATTTAAAATTTAAGATTTCGTCCAACCAGATTCCTATTTTTTTCCAGAAAGCCTGCGATTTTTCACATTGCCACCATATGTGAAAGTACGTGCCTTGTTCTTTTTGACATTTCCAGCAGGTAGAAGACAGTTTTTTATTTAGTTTAGCGAGTTTAGCCACTTTACCATTTGATATCTAATAAACATTTTTAAAAAAAAAAAAATAGAATAGAACAGAAGAGAATAACAGAGTTGGAAGGGACCTTGGAGATCTTCTAGTCCAACCCCCTGCTTATGCAGGAAACCCTACACCACTTCAGACCTCCAGTGTTGGAGCATTCACAACTTCTGGAGGCAAGCTGTTCCACTGATTAATTGTTCTGTCAGGAATTTTCTCCTTAGTTCTAAGTTGCTTCTCTCCTTGATTAGTTTCCACCCATTGGTTCTTGTCCTACCCTCAGGTGCTTTGGAGACTAGATTGATTCCTTCTTCTTTGTGGCAACTCCTGAGATATGGAGCATTGCTATCAGTGCTGGTCCTTCTTTTCATTAAACTAGCCATGCCCAGTTCTTGCAACTGTTCTCCATATGTTCTCGCCTCCTGTCCCCTAATCATCTCTGTTGCTCTTCTCTGCACTCTTTCTAGAGTCTCAACCTCCTTTTTTACATCGTGGTGACCAAAACTGAATGCAGTATTCCAAGTGTGGCCTTACCAAGGCCTTATAAAGTGGTATTAACACTTCACATGATCTTGATTCTATACCTCTGTTAATGCAGCTTAGATCTGTGTTGGCTTTTTGGCAGCTGCTGCACACTGCTGGCTCATATTTAAAGGGTTGTCCACTAGGACTCCAAGATCCCTCTCACTGTTACTACTGTTAAGCAAGGTACCTGTGCCTACATATGTGTACCTGTGGATGTACAGATATTCCTCGACTTATAACAGTTGGTTTAATGACCATTACAAGGATACTGGAAAAACTGACTTATGACCATTTTTCATACTTATGACTGTTGCAGCATCCCCCTGATTAAGTGACCAAATTTCAGGCATTTAGCAACTGACTGATATTTATGATAATTGCAGCGTCCTTTGATCATATGATCAATTCTTTTGCGACCTTCTCCCAAACAAAGTCGATGGGGAAGCCAGATTCATTTAATCAACCATTTTATTCATTTTGTTAAATGAATATGTTAAATGAATGGTTCACTCAACAACTGTGGCAGGACAGGTCCTAAAATGGGGCAAAACTCACTTAGCAACAGAAATTTTGGACTTAATTGTGGTCATAAACCTAAAACTATTTGTAACTAGCTACCAGTAGCGCTGAGTTTTGTTCATCTCCATCATGCATTTCCTGAATATCAATCTGTTATACTGTAAGACCTACAATACTTCATTAATCATTGCTCAGGGCAGATTCCTGCTCACATGCAGGATTAGCAAAAACATGTAAATGGGCTTAAATTCTATTAAAGACAATTGAATATGAGTACAGTGGTACTCTGCCTAAATTCACCAATCCGCTGATGAAAAGCCTCAGATCTACCAGACAGAGCCATGAGCTTAAACATTATTTATTTATTTATTTATTTATTTATTTATTTATTTATTTATTTGGATTTGGATTTGGATTTGGATTTGGATTTGGATTTGGATTTGGATTTGGATTTGGATTTGGATTTGGATTTGGATTTGGATTTGGATTTGGATTTGGATTTGGATTTGGATTTGGATTTGGATTTGGATGCCGCCCCTCTCCGACGACTCGGGGCGGCTCACAGCATATATAAAAAAGAACAGTAATATAATCCAATCAGTATTACAATATTAAAAACAATTAGAAAGAGAAGATTAACCTAAAAAATTAACTCATTAACCAAACATTCAGCAATCATACTTAAGGCATTCAGTGGTCAGGGGAAGATCTAAGAGTCCCAAGCCTGGTGGCAAAGATGAGTTTTTAAGCTCTTTCGGAAGGCAAGGAGGGAGGGGGCAGTGCGAATCTCTGGGGGGGAGTTGATTCCAGAGGGCCGGGGCTCCCACTGAGAAGGCTCTTCCCCTAGGTCCCGCCAACCAACATTGTTTGGTCGACAGGACCCTAAGGAGCCAACTCTGTGGGACCTCACCAGTCGCTGGGATTCTTGCGGCAGAAGGCGGTCTCGGAGATAATCTGGTCCTGTGCCATGTACATACAACCATTATAATTCTATCAGTCCATTAAAAATACTTCCTTGCTGGTATAATTACAGTTATAACTTCCTGCATAGATTGTGAAACTTCCTTCACACAACTTTTAAGAGGAATCCTCTTTTATATCACAGTAATCTGATTTTTTTTAAAAAAATAAATTGTGGGGTTTACAAAAAAAACCCTTGACTTACCGCTCTTGTGTTGATCGTTCTGTAGATATGAATTTCCTTAGATTCTTCTAAAAATAGTTGCCTGGAAATAGAATAATTTAGCTTTGTATATTCTCAGTTAGCCACAGGAAAATTTTTCAAAATGATTCATTTCTTTTTAGCTCAAACCTATAGGGCTGGTGTGGGGGTGGTTAAGTTCAGTGTGATAATTACGCAAATGTCAATGATACTCAAGGAAAAAGTTAGCTGTGTAAAAATGAAAATCGCCTCATTTCACAATAAACAGCAGATGTTAAAGAAAAGTCATTTATAAGAAACTAAAAGATTTAGCACGGCTTCACTACATCTTCCAAGGGAGCAATATCAAATCTCCTGAAAGCCATATTATTCAATATCATACCACCAAACTGTTAGAGTGAATGGAAGAGGCAGACAAAAAGAGGCATCAAAACAACAGCTCTTTTTTGGCAACTATTTACAACCCAGAAAAGACTCTGTCTGACAGTCAGCCCTTTTATAGGGAGCTGCCAGACAGTCTAGCCAATCAGCAGTCAGTATTTTCCCTCCAGAATGAAGGACCTGACTGAAACCTATGGGTTTCAGTCTAAGAATGTAACACCACTCCCCTGTTAGTTGGGATAACTCAACATGTGATGTAGTCACACAAATAGGCAGGGCGTTTAGTTGGTCTTTCAGATCTGTTCAGCTCCTGGTGATTATGCGTAGGCTCAGAAGTTAGTTCTGGTCACCTAAGAGTGGAACGGCTGAATCGGCCATGGAGTTGGTCAACATGCCACCTTCAGCTTCTACTGTCCTTGAGCTCTTCTTGGTAAAAGCGAGGGCCAGTGAAGTCTGTGACTGTGGCAGGAACCCAGAGAGGACCCCCAACATAGTTGTGGGTGTATAATTTATCCCCTATACTAAAGTGTCGGAGCTGACTATGGGAGCCTACTGGGGCCGCGGAAGAGTAGTTAAGGTGTAGCCAATCTAGGTGGGATCATAGTCGGTGACCCATTAGAAGTTCAGAAGGACTACTACCAATGGTGGCACTAGGAGTGATATGCTGCACTAATAAAAAAAATTCGATTCGGGTTTGCCAATTGCTTGGGCCCATGCATGAAAGGGCTCCTTTTGCTGATCTCACCATTCTCTCCAGTTGACCATTGCTGGAGGGATGAAATGGTGAGAAAAGGGCGTGTCTGATCTGCTGTTCTGCTAAAAAGGTTTCAAATCGCAAGGCCATGAATTGGGGCCCATTATCTGAAACCAGGACATCAGGCAGGCCGTGCATGCAGAAAGGTCCCTGTAACACCTTGCTGACTACCTCCATGGTGGTGGTGGTCATGGTGGCTATCTCTAACCACTTCGAGTATGCATCCACAACTACAAAGAAACTTTGCCTGTGAATAGAGCCAGCAAAGTCAATGTGCACCCTGGACCAGGGAGTGCTGGCGATTGTGGTGGAGCTGGTCTGGATTCCTGACATGGAGAGCAGGTGGTGACCCATTCAGTAATGTCCCAGTCCATGTCAGGCCACCAGATGTAGCTTCTAGCCAAGGCTTTCATCCAGACATCCAGGCAATGCTTCCAATACTGCAACACACAGTTTCTGTGGAACAGCTACTCAGTCCCCCCCAGAGAAGGCAACCCCACAATACTGACAGTTCATTTTGTTTGGTCATAAACATTTTAAATTCAGCCCCAACAGGCCCCTTTGGCCACCCCCTCAACACCCAGTGCAAGACCTGGACTATTAGTTTGTCCTTGGTAAAATGGTGTGCAACCTCAAGTGAGGTTATCAAGCCAGAGTCCATGGAGTCAATTAGAAGCACTGGTGTCTCAGGTGTGGGGTCTTGCTAGTACCTCCAACAAGGGACAGCAACTGAGGGTATCAGCAAGCTCCAAAAATCTGTCCAAGTTGGTGAATTAGCTGGTAGCTATAGGCGGCCAGGAAAATGGCCCATTAATCATCCTGGGTGAAAGCAAGACAGGCGTGGGGCAGTCACTTGCGATGAGTCCCAAAAGTGGCTTGTGCTCAGTGATCAAGTCCAATTGCAGCCCATACAAATAGTCATGAAAGTGCTTGACTCCAGCCACTGCAGCTGACTGTAATTGTGTTCCACAGTGGACAGAGTACATTAGTATTTAAATTAAAATATATTTCTTGGAATGGCTTTCTTATTTAAAGAAAACCTATTTTAATTTCTTCTTTTATGAAGATCCAGGAACCAAAGATTGATCCTACCTGAACACTTAATTTGGTGAAAAGCAAACCAAATTTGGAGGTTTGGTCTGAGAAAACTGGAGGTACTATTTCTATGCTAGGTTTTAGTTGATATAAAACAGCATTGCTCAATTTGCAAGGAACATAGGGTTAAAAATATAGTCTAGCAAAAAAAATATGTCTGTCTTCTTTTTTGAGCCTCAGGAAAACAATTTTGTCCATCTATTATTTGCCCATTAAAGACATTCATGTCAAATAAAACAAGGCTTGCCAAAGACAAACACAGGAGTACAAAAATGGGATTAATAGAAGTATCTTGGTAATATGTAAACAATCCATTGGCAGGTTTCAAACTTCAATTGCTAAAAAAAAAGCACAACGTATGATTTCTAGGCAGATTTAAAACAGCATAAACATTGCCCAAAAGAGGAAAAAGGAAAATAATATTGGGAAGTATGATTGAGACAGAAGGTTGAGCTAATTAATTCCTTGCCTACTTAGAATCTCTACGCTTTCACAAAACAGTACGATTATTTATCCTATCCATTTGCACAGAACAGAATAGAAAATCAGAGCGATAGCTTCCCATAACATAAACTGGAGAGACCTCTCTTGCAGATGAGAAACTAGGAAGAGTGATAGGCAAATGTCCCCTGAATCTTCTCTACAAAGCCCCATAATGTGAAGGATGGTAGTTATTTCTTTAGACATTGTCTTACTCATTGGTGGTAAACTTATTTTTCCTTGGGTGTCGAAAGAGCGTGGGCGTGCGCTATCACAGATGCATGAGTGCCCACACCCATAATTCAATGCCTATGGAGGGTGAAAATAACTTCCTCCGACCCCCGGAGGCCCTCTGGAGGCCGGAAATGGCCTGTTTCACAATTTCCGGTGGGCCCAGAAGGCTCCAAATGCTTCCCTGGAACCTGGGGATGGTAAAAACGCCCTCTCACATCCCCCCAGCGACTCTCTGGAAGCCAAAAACTCCCTCCCAGAGCCTCTGTGTGAGCAAAAAATCAGCTGGCCGGCACACACATGCACACTGGAGCTGAGCTAGAACAACAGCTCATGTAGCGGCAGATATGGCTCCACGTGCTACCTGTAGCCCCCGTGCCATAGGTTCACCATCACTGGTCTAATCTAGCTATAGGGAGACAGATTGGGGTAGCAGTTAAAGGCACTGATTAGAAACTGGGAGACTGTGAGTTCTAGCCCTGACTCCTGCCTTGGGCATAAAGCCAGCAGGCAGTGTAACCTTGGGACACTCACACACTCCTTCTCTCAGCCCTAGGAGAGAAGCGAGGGCAAACATTCTGCAACATTCCATAAATGTTATGAAGAAAGCTGCAGGGACTTCTCCATGTAGGCCCCAGGAGTCAAGTTCAATTTAAAAGCTCACACACCAGTCACGCCTATAAGGTATCACTTAGTACTACTCATTTTCTTGGCTGAGATGTCTGTAAAACTAAACTGTAGTTAATATGTTAATAGTGTATCAGAACCGATGGCAATTATGTGTTAGAGGCTACCAATCCTGCAGAACAACAGTAGGACTCTTTCCATGCATAATTGAATATTTGGCCTGCCTTTAGCTTGCTCTTGCACATAATCCTTAAGGATCCAGAGAGCCTTCCTTCAATCCTTGAAAACCATACATCTTCCAAATCCTAGGCGCTTGCTCCAACACACAGCTGCCACTGTGACCAAGATCTTCCATCTCCATGGGGGCCAGAAAAGCCACCCAGATGCTAAACTGCGTGTGACTGCAGCAGATTGCCAGAGGATTGTCAAAACCCAGGGGAAAAGATTTGCTCCATTCAGTCCCTTCCCTCCTCTTCTTTTTCTGAAACTGACTGTTCTATAGTTGTTGTTCTTCTAGAAGGACCCCCAAGGCAAGCACTCTAGGAATGCATATTTTCCCAGACCAGATTGGTCAACAGGTTAAACTTGTTACCGCTGTATTTGCTACTAGGTGAAAGTGATTTGTCCATGATTTTAAAATGCTCACTGGCAAACATCATAATGTATGCATGATTTTTTAAAAACTGTTCTTTCTTAATCTGTTATGTTTTACAATTTATTTTATTTCCTGTTGTAAGCCACCCAGAGTCCTTCGGGAGTTGGGCAGCATAGAAAGTACAATGAATAAATAAATGATAAGCTGCCTGATTCTCCTTCCCTCGGATGATACATGTGATTCTAATTAATGCAGCACCTAAACCCGATCTTAATTCTGTGCCATAAAAAGTAGCTCTGGCCATTATTAGCTCACAAAGGACAAGGTTTTTCTCCCCTCTTTCCAGGCATTCCCCCATCTCTCGAGAAATATCCAAGTAAGTAGAGTTATTCTAAAAGGCACCCACAAAAAGAATCCTCTCCAATTATCCAGTTAGTTGATACTTACCTAGAAAGATTTCCGGGATCAATCCGAGCATTTCTGCAAACAGCAACAGCCTCTCCCGATACACTCAGCTAAGTGTCCTCCTGTTCCCTGCAGGACTGGTAGGACTGGTAGGCAGCTCGCTAAGGATCATATAATCCCATCCTGTGGAGGGCGGAAACATACATCAGTTGCTTATTTTGTTATCAGTTGATTATTATAAAACAGACAGCTAGTCATCTTCCTTGTCAGGAAGTTTGCCTTTGGATTTTTTGCCAGCAGCCCCACCGATTATTATCCTGTGCAATTTCTGTTTCTGCCAGCAGCCAAGAAGTGAACTAATGATGCAAATCAATTGGCCGTCATTTAATCTCCTCTTGAATCCCAGCAAAAGAGAAAGAAAGAGAAAGATACACATTAATTTAAGGCAGCTGCCTGGCTCGCTTTCCAACTTTAATTTTCTTTGGGAGAAGGAAGTTACAAATCATGCCTCCAAATTCAAAGTATGGGTTTGCAAAAAGCAAGCACCGACAAGCGACAGCTACATTCATGTGACCAAACCCAAGCAAATAACAGCTTGTCCTGTTGCCAAAGGATGCTTAATTTTATTGGACTGTTTACACCAAAAACATATTTCCCAGGCAGAGGCCAATGTAGCTCTTTTCTGCTTTTTAAGGAGGAAGCTTCCCCATTTTATGAAAGCAAATGGGCAGCTCTCTAGGATTGTCCCCCTCAACCTGAGGGGTGCCCCAGCTGGCTTCTCCACTTACAGATCATGTCCCAATTGGCAACCCCCATTCAGTCATATCATGCCTACAATGTGCAATGCATCCCAAACATCTGATAATCAAATTGCTGAGAGATTTGCTGATAAAATCTAATGTAAACTGGCTAACTGATCCAGAATGTTCAGTATTTATTCATTTATTCAATTTGAATGACCACCTACCTTTTCATAGTGACTCTGGGTGACCTACAGCACATGAATATGATTTTAAAAGATCTGCAACACTTCAGTCGACAGGGAAATAAAGTGGGAAAATTTTGATTGGTCCCCTGCTGTATTGGCTCCCTATCTTCAGAGACTTTGTGCAAACTACTTGCTTGAAGAAAAAAATGGAACTTTAACATGTGGGTGCTCCATGTCTCTCTCTCTCAACATTAAAGAATTCCGGGACTTGAGCCATAGAGAATTGCATGCTTTTGTGCTGGCATGTGAGATGGTTCTGTACAAATGGATGGTGAGACCACACTTGGAGTCCTGTGTACAGTTCTGGTCAGCTCACCTCAAGAAGGATATAATGGAACTGGAAAAGGTGCAAAAAAGGGCAACAAGTATGATCAAAAAAATGGAGCACCTCCCTTATGAAACCAGATTGCAAAGCCCTGGTCTGTTAGCCTTGAAAGACTGCATTTAAGGGGTGACTTGATCGAAGTGTATAAAATCATGCATGGGACAGAAAAGGTGGATAGAGAAAAATTCTTTTCTCTAGAAAAATTCTTTTCTCTATCACACAATATTAGGATGAGGGGGCACTCACTAAAGCTCATAGGTAAGAAAGCGAGGACAAATAAAGGGAAATATTTCTTCACCCAGAGGGTCATTGGTTTATGGAATTCAGTTCCAGAAGAGGTCGTAACAGCTGTCAGCCTTGATAACTTCAAGGCAGGATTAGACAGATTCATGGATGCCAAGTGTATCTGTGGTTATTGAAACAGATGTCCAAGTGCCGCCTCTACTGAGGCAGGTAGGATTCCCTTGAGTACCATTTATTGGGGGTCAGGGGAAAGGAAAGGTTTTGCCTTCTCTTTCTGCTCAAGATCCCCATGTACAATTGGTGGGCCACTGTATAACACAGCATGCTGGACTCGATGGGCTTTGGCCTGATTCAGCATGGCTCTTCTTATGTTCTTATGTTTTAATGTGTATCCTCATTGCCAGTGTTAGATCAGGAATCACGGCTGGACTCGTTATAGTTAACTCGTTTATTTCAGTAACCAGAATAGCAGCAACACAACACTAAAAGGGGCGCCTGAAAGGGACCAGCGCTTATTTATACACATTTGGAAAAGGTGCGGCTTTGACAGCCATTTAGAATTGGCGCCGGACACTGTTCGACCAATCAGCAGTCAGCATTCAAAACAACTATCTAATCCAATCGGGGTGAGTGTTTAGCTAGCCACTGTTTAGCCAATCAGCAGCTAGCATCAGACAGAACATAACCCCCCTGTCTTTTATATACTGCTGCTGGAAGTTATTCCCAGTAATCTAATAAAGAACTGAAGTCACTCCACCAGTCTCCTGTCTCTTCAGTATCTGAACTCAACACCATAATTCCAACAAACATGCCTATTTCCAATTTTCTTTCTTTTTCTCAAATATTTCAGGCTTTTTCTGAATTCTGTCTGGTCTTGTTATAAGAACTGGTAAATCCTCAAAAATCTAAAATTAAGGCTAACATATCTTGGTGGCAGAAATACAAGTGAGTTCTAGATGGCAACAAAGATACAGTGATCCCTCATTTATCATGGGTGTTGCGTTCCAATAAAGGAAAATCCGCAAAGTAGTGACACCATATTTATTTAAGTATTTATACACTATTTTAAGGCTTTATAAACCCTCCCCCACACTTTTACACTACATAACCCTTTTCCATTCCCTTAATAACCATTCCCACACTGTTCTGTGTATGTATTGTATGTTTACACTTACTGTAAAATGTTTTGAATTCCAAACCTAGACGATGAAATGATGCTCCACATGAAATGGCCGAGTGTAGGAGCAGACTCAGAGATGGGGAAGCTGCGCACAGACGAAAAGTAAACAACGTGCTACTGTACTGAGCCAATCAGGCTCTGGGATACAAAGCAGCAGTCTCTGGTTGGTCACTTCTCCATCAATCAACCAATCGTGTGTTGTTTACAATCTCATGAAGGCAAGTAAGGAGAGGGGCGGCATACAAATCTAATAAATAAATAAAATAAATAAATAAAAACGTCTCAGATTCAGTTCCGCAGAAAACCCGTGAAGTAACAAAAATCCGCGATATATTTTTTTCCATTAATATTTTATAAAAACCTGGTGAACAAAAGGTGAACCATGAAGTGACGAGGGATGACTGTATACCAAAATGTGACGTGCAAATATGGTAGCTGAAAGTGGCAAAGACCTGGCTTTGCCAGCAGGCCGGGGAGCCGTAAATATTAACAACTGTCACAGCCGAAATATGTTGATTGGTATGTGTATTGTTTGATAGGATTTTATAATGGGGTTTTATAATGGTTTTATAATGGGGTTGTTATAATTTGGTCTGTATTTGACTATTTACTATTGTTATTGTATTGTATTTTATTTTGTTGTAATCTGCCCTGAGTACCAAGGTATTGGGTGCCATAGAAGTCTAATTAAATTAATAAAATAAAGTATTTGTATTTAAGTCAGAGTCACATGAATAATTCAATTCTTACTCAAAATCTGGGATTTTTCCAGATGAAAATGTTGAAACAAAGGGTTATCTAAAATATATTACAGAAGTCCTTATTTAAAGAACAACAGGGGGAAATCCTTATGTTTAATTGTGAAACTTTTGGCTACATTTCATTTAGATGACTTCCCAATTTTCTGGTATTTTCCATTTCTGGAAGAAAAAAACCCTCTGAAAAGCAAAAGGCAGAGAAATACATACATGTTATTTTCTTGTTGGCTAGCAAACTTCTATGTTATTATTCTCAAAATCCAAAATAGTAAGTCCAAAGAAGTTTTACATTTTCACAGTTTCTTAGATCACATGAAAACATCAATGAAATTGAGAATTTGTAGCTGTAGAAGGTGCTTGGAGCTCCATTATTCACAGGAAAAATAGTTGCACGAGGCTGATCCGTATTTTTCCAGAAAGGAGTCCTATACCATTAGCATTTTCATGGCAGAAAGAGGCTTGTAATTTGAAGTTGTTCACACCACAATAAAAATCACTTCTGCTGAAATCTGATCTAATCACAATCAAACTAAAAACGTAGAACTTTCTAATAAAAAGTTAAGCTAGTATCCAAGATGATCATAAGCTCTGGATATATCATATCCATGCAAGCCTAACTGTAACCTAAGATACATCGTATCGCATGGAAGGATATTCAATTTTGTCAATTAATTTCCCCTCCTGCTATATGACTTAAATGGAAAATACTGACTGTAACCAGTCACACTCAGAAATAGACTTTTAGATCATGACTAAGTACCAGTAATTTGATTATGTCACTAACATCTAGATCAAAAACAGAAAACAAACTACATTAAGGTTCAATTAGCCGCCCCAGTCTACGGAGAGGGGCGGCATACAATTCTAATTAATTAATTAGTTAATTAATTAATTAATTAATGTGTTATATAAACCAGGTCTGTGAAATTTATATCCAGATTTCCACATAATCTAACATTTGGATTAATCTGTAAACTTTCATGGACCCCATTCTACAAATGAAAGTTTATCCTGGGTTAGAATTAAATATAATAATTTAGTATTAATGATATTTATAATACTAATATTACTTATTAATTTATAGTAATATGGGGACAGCTTTTGGTGGAGGTGAATTTTACAAAGAAATGATATCAAAGAGAAATGAAAGATAGCAAGAAAGAAGCCAATTCTTAACTGTAAATATTCACAGAACAATTATTAGGTAGTTAATAATAAACATAGGTGGTACATGTAACTAACTCACTAAGATAAATGTAGTTTGCCTGTTTATGGCTTAGCATATTCTGTGAACTATGCCACAATAATTGTGGGTGCACTGATTTTATCACACAATGTGTGCTGAAAGGGGTTTGTCCTTATTCAAGTCACAGGAAATAAAGAGATGTCCAAGAATATTGTTCTTTTAAAAAAAATCATTAAAACATCATAATCAATTTGCCATAAGGAAATATTAATACCATGTGTTCTTTGACTAGAAATATGTTTTGCAATATGTCTGTAGCATTCTACCATTTGTTACGCTGGAGCAACCTGCTTCTAAATGCACATTTTGGGGAACTTCTGAAGGGAACTAAAACATATATAAACTCATTTGCCTGGAGAGGCTGGCATCATACTGGTCCCCCCCCCCCCCCTCAGGCTCTAGCATTTTTGTGGAGACATATGGTACATGCTGATTTAATCTGTCCAGCTGGGTTAAGTACGGTAATCTTCCCTTTGCTTGTCAAACTGAAATGCATCCTGCCCTTCTCAAGCTGTCTCACCCAAAACCTGGAGTCCTTATCAACTGCAAACCCTTTTATTCTCCTGGAGAGTTTATTTCATTTCTACTAATTGCTATGTATATTCATTCACAAGCCTTGTAAACAAGGCATTAAAGACTCTAGCTGATCAGATTATGGAGGCTGAAACCAAATACCCAGATTCACTGGCCATTATTTTGGGAGATTTAAACAATACAAACTTAAGGAAAGAGTACCAAAATACTTTCAGCATGTCAATTGTCCCACTAGAGGCCAGAATACTTTAGACCATTGCTACCCAACACTAAAAGATGCTTATTAGTCTTTACCATGAGCAGCTGTGGGACATTCTGATCATTGCATGATTCACCTTGTACTTATACTTACAGGCAACTACTTAAAACCACAAAACCAACAATTAAATCAATGAAGACTTGGCCCGAGGAGACAAAGTTAAAGCTACAGGCTTGCTTTGGCTGCACTGCTTGGAATATTTTTGAGGATACTCTGCAGACTGGGTGAACTCAAAGATACTGTAACATCATATGCCAGTTTTTGTGAAGACCTATGTGTACTGACCAGGTACTTGAAAATATACAGCAACAATCTTGGTTCACAGCTAAACTTAAACAGCTACATCGTTCCAAAGAGGAAGCCAATCTTAAAAGTGATAAAATGCTGTAAAATCAGACCAGAAATGTATTAACAAGGGAGATCAGAGCAGCAAAAAGAAGCTACTCGGAAAAACTAAAGAATCAGTTCTCAACAAATGAACCATCAAACCTAGAGAACTCTTTAAAATATCACTGGTAATGGCAAACCACCTTCCCAGGATGAAGGAAATCAGCAACTGGCAAATTTATTTATTTTATTTTATTTTATTTTTTTATTCATTTGTCCAATACACAAATACATAGGAAGAAAAATAGACATGTGATAATATAAATGAGGGTGAAAGTGAACTTAGAGGAGAGGATATATGAAAGGGAGAGAATATATAAGATAGATGAAAGAAAGGAAAGACAATTGGACAGAGGACGAAAGGCACACCAGTGCACTTATGTACGCCCCTTACTGGCCTCTTAGGAACCTGGAGAGGTCAATCGTGGAGAGTCTAAGGGAGAAGTGTTGGGGGTTAGGGGTTGACACAATTGAGTCCGGTAATGAGTTCCACGCTTCGATAACTCGATTGTTGAAATCATATTTTTTACAGTCAAGTTTGGAGCGGTTCGTATTAAGTTTGAATCTGTTGCATGCTCTTGTGTTGTTGCGGTTGAAGCTGAAGTAGTCATTGACCAGTAGGACGTTCTGAAAGATATTCTGAACATGTTTTACTGAAGGAAACTACAGCTATCTATCTCCACAACCCCCAAAGCACAACAAAGAACATTCTTTCTGCACCAACTCAGGAAGCTCAAACTGCCCAAGGAGCTGCTGATACAGTTCTACAGAGGAATAATTGAGTCTGTCATCTGCAACTCTATAACTGTCTGGTTAGGTTCTGCAACCCAACACAAACCTCAGAGGATAATCAGAACTGCAGAAAAAACAATTGCTGCCAACCTGCAATTGAGGACCTAGACGCTGCACAAGTCAAAAAGAGGGCGGGGAAAATATTTACAGACCCCTGACATCCTAGACACAAACTGCTTCAATTCCTACCCTCAAAACGACACTAGCACTGCACACCAGAACAATTAGACACAATAACAACTCTGCTAAAGAAATAATTCCCTCAACACCGTTGAACTATTTTCTTAATCTGCAGTACCATTAATCTTCTCATCGTTCCGATCACCTCCCACAAATGACTGTATGACTGTAACTTTGTTGCTTGTATCCTTATAATTTATATTGACTGGTTTCTAATATGATTTGATTGCTTATTTTTACTCGGAGTATCATTAAGTGTTGTACTTTATGATTGTTGACAAAGTTATCTTTTCTTTTATGTACACTGAGAGCATATGCACCACGACAAATTCCTTGTGTGTCCAATCATGCTTGGCCAATAAAATTCTATTCTATTCTATTCCATTCCATTCCATTCTATGCAGCCTGTCTTCTATTCTCTTTCAGGCTTTTCACCGCATCCGCTCTTTAGGGACGATCTCCCTGCTTAAAGTCTGAGCTCCCGTTTAGCAAGAGCAGGCAGGACAGCTTGCTAATGGTGATTAAAAAGAAAGGGAAAGATAAAACTCACCTTGGTTCTGCATGGAGTGCCTTTCCCTCTTAAGCAGAGGAGGTTGACAGCGGTAGATCTTTACTGACTTGTTTTAGCATAAAGGGTTGGGCAAAGTGCTATGAGGCAAGAATACAGGCAACCCTACCCTGATAAAAAACCATCTGAGATTATTGGTAGGGAGGAGACATGCGCATGCTGTGTGTGTTTGCAAATAACACTTGTGGAACAGTGATGAAATCCAATTTTTATTACTGCGGGTTCTGTGAACGTGGCTTGGTGCGGTGTGGCAGAGGAAGGATACTGCAAAATCTCCATCCCCACCCCACTCTGGGGCTAGCAAGAGGTGGTATTTGCCAGTTCTCTAAACCAGTGTTTCCCAACCTTGGCAACTTGAAGATATCTGGACTTCAACTCCTAGAATTCCCCAGCCAGCATTCGCTGGCTGGTGAATTCTGGGAGTTGAAGTCCAGATATCTTCAAGTTGCCAAGGTTGGGAAACACTGCTCTAAACTACTCAAAATTTCCACTACCAGTTCTCCAGAACCTGTTAGAACCTGCTGGATTTCACCCGTTGTGGAATTGTCTAAAATTGGTTCTAAATACTCCATGTAATGTGTTTCTTTTAGCCATTTGCAAGAGGGGCCAGCAATGAAAACATTGCTACCAAAGCCATCACTTTTTAAAATACAGGGGATGCCAGATTCCAAAAATTGTTCTGGGTTTGCACAATTTAATTTAAACATGAATTTAAACATGCCTGGGCTAAACATAGATCCATCCTAAGATAAAATACAAAAAATAGTATAAGGGCAGACTAGATGGACCATGAGGTCTTTTCCTGCCGTCAGTCTTCTATGTTTCTATGTTTCTAATTAACTAGGATTATTCAGAGTTGCCTAGCTTGCATCTCACAAGAGCACATTTAATGTTATACAAATCCAGTGTCTGTAGTTGCACCATACAAACAGATTTCAGCCTAGCTTGTATGAGGGCAAGCTATGGAATTACAGTATTTAGTTATTATGGGACACCCTCGCAAAAAAATCCTGAGTTAATTATGAATCTGTTAACTATGGCTAAGGGTCTCATGCAATCTTGACATTACCTTTCTGGGTGTATTGCTGTTGCTTCTCATCTCCTGTGGATGTGTCTATCATTGTTTATTCCACTTATACAATGTCAGAAGCAGTAACAAGAGTTATTGGTATTGGCAGTCAGCAGGCTTAGGAGGAACAACCTGGACTTATTAGTGCTTACATAGTCTTATAGGCCACCAACCCTTCAGTGTACTGGAGCAAATGTCATATGACTCATACCAGGAAATGAAACCGAAGAGCCATGAAATGGAAATGTTATTTAGCCAATGTGTGGCTTCAGCCAAGTGCTTTACAGGCAGTGCACAGCCTCTTCTTTAAGCATTATCAACACGAATTCTTGTCTTCCTCGGAAGAAAATGTAAAAGTCAATCTACTGCCACTGTGCAAATCAGACAGGTGGAAGCAGTTCCTAGGACAGTGATGGTGAACCTTTTTGTTGGGTGCCAAAAATGGCAGTGTGCGGGCATGCCATTCCCCATAATGCAACATGCCACCCACATGAGCACGCAACTCTCTGCCACACTGCACATGGGCATCCATTTAGAATTTGCTTAATAAAAATTGCAGAGGTGCAAAGTGAGCCGCAGCCGGCGTGACGTCCCAGCATAACCCCCACCAGGCCTGACGCCAGATGATCCAAGCTGGGGGAGGAGCAGAGGGCGGGGCAGACAGCCACCCACTCAGCAAATGCTGCCCCCTGCGCCTGAGATGACTCCCAGCCCTTCTGGTGTGTGGGGTCCCGCCATCCCAGAAAAGCACCGGCAGGGGGAAGGGGAAGAGCTACTGGCCACTTCATGTGCACCTCCCCCTCCCCCCGGGATGCCCTTGCATCCTTATTTATTTTATTTTATTTTATTTTATTTTTTTTATTTATTTATTTATTTATTTATTTATTTAATTTACTTACTTACTTACTTACTTATTTGACTTTTATGCCGCCCTTCTCCTTAGACTCCAGGTGGCTTACAACATGTTAGCAATAGCACTTTTTAACAGAGCCAGCCTATTGCCCCCAACAATCCGGGTCCTCATTTTACCCACCTCGGAAGGATGGAAGGCTGAGTCAACCTTGAGCCGGTGAGGAGATTTGAACCGCTGACCTTCAGATCTACAGTCAGCTTCAGTGGCGAGCAGTACTGCACTCTACCTGCTGCGCCACCCTGGCTCATTCTTATCAGCCTTGCCGCTACTGCTGCTTCTATGAGAACACACACCTGACTCATTTAAAAGAAACAAACCAAAACACAACGGGGAGGGGGCGTTCAAGCCAGCATTCTCAAAACTTGGTGTGGGAGAATGGGGAGGCCAGCTGGGGTGCTCTCCTCACTTTAGTGGCCATGGTGGGTTTTGGCAGCATAGCTCCCCATCTTGGGAAGGAGCCTGACTAGCGAACTCAGTTTTTAGGCTTCCTCCTATTAGACGATAGTGGCGCTGCAGGGAGGAGGAGAGTGGTAGCAGCGGCGCAGCTCTGGCTCTGTTTTCAGGCCAGCCACCGCCTCCCCTTCCCGTCAGACCTCCAAGCCACCGAGAAGGCAAAGATCAGAATCTGGGCTGCCAAGCACTGCCTGTGCTTTCTCTCACCTCCTGCTTCTTCCTGGTTGCTTCGCCTCCATGATGTTCCAAAACCCAAGCAGGAAAAGGGAGAAAAGGAACCGAGACTTCCAGCAAGGAGAGTGAGATCTGAAAGGCAGCCAGGTCTGGCTGTAGCCTTCCCTTCCTCCATCGGCACCAGGTGCTCACCAGAGCCTTTTGGATTTGTTGTGAGCCGCTCCGAGTCTACAGAGAGGGGCGGCACACAAATCTAATAAATAAAATAAATCTCACTCTTCTTGCAACCACTGTGGTGCAGACAGACAGGCAAGTGAGCTGGCCAGTCAATCCATTGGGAAAGATCTCATACAGAAGGCAGCAGAGCCTGGGAAGAGCCGTCTCTTGGGAGCAATCAAAGAGGTGCTGGGACCAGGGCCCCAGTTTGGCGGACAGGCTGGGAGCAGAGCGTGCATGGCAGGAGCGCTGTAGGTGCCAGCAGGGCTGATGGCCGGCAGAGCAGCCCAAAGCGCAGCACAGAGGGGCTGCCCTCCAGCGAAGCCCAGCCAGGCCCTTTCGGCAAGGTGGCTAAGACCCTCCTTTCCTCTGCAAACCTCTATTGGGAGGTGGCCAGCAATGAGACTGGAGGCTTTGCCTAGCTGGTAGCTACTCTGACCCCATGGATGCAGCCGGGGCACGGGGCAGTCTGGAACGCACGATGTCCCACCCCGCAGGTGCAGCTGCCAACACTTTTTGCCAGGAAGGGGCCGACGGCCAGCCCAGATGCATCTCAGGTGATGGGTCCAACTGCAGTCCATGTGGTGCCCCCGCCCGACCCCTGCCATGCTGCCAGCCGAATCATGAAAGGAGCAGAGGGTGGGGCAGGTGCTCCATTGGAGGGCAGCCCCTCTGCACTGCGCTCTGGCCTGCTCTATTGGACTTCGGCCACGACGGCCCTGGCAGTTCTACCTATCTCATTCAGGTCTGGAAAGGTAAAACATTACTGATAGTCTTCGACCTGTGATCACAATTGAGTCCCAAGGCAGTTGTTAAGTGAGTTTTGTCTCATTTCACTACCTTTTTTCCCCTCTGCTAATCGAATCACTGCAGTTGTTAAGTGAATTTGGCTTCCTCTATTGATTTTACTTGCCCAAAACCAGCTGGGAAGGTTGTAAGTGGCGATCACATGACCCCAGGACAGTGCAACTGTCATAAATACACGCCAGTTGCCAAGTGCCTAAATTTTGATCAAGTGACCAGGATGCCATAACCGTCATAAGGGTTGAAACAGGTCATAAATAACTTTTTTCAATACGTTGATCCAATGAACCAAAGCAATGTGATGTCATGTATTTTATTTCACAGTCTCAACAAACCAAAAGATAACCTTGCATTCAAGAGAGCCATTTCACATCCATATTGATAAAATTTCTCCAAAATACAAACTGATTTTCCATATAACAATTTTGTTACATCACTTTCATTTAGATAGCAAATCTAGGGAAAAATGCATGGCTTTTTAAAAAATATACTATAGGTCAGCTAGAAACTATTTGCAAAAACCGTACAGTACTAAAGAAACCTAAAATATGTTGTAGTCAGTCTGCAAACCTAGTTATCAGTTAGATGGTGTTTCAGGTTCTAGGGGAAAGAGCGCTGCCACACTTTTTGTTGGAAAAGTATCTGAAGCAATACTTCCAACCTGAACTGAGACGGGTCTACAGGTGTGTAGCAGAATAATGCTCAGAATAATGCAAATGGGTCATAAATAAGTCTGCTTGTTCAAAAATTGTAATAAAAGCGAAACATTTGTGCAAAAGTCAGGGAAGCAAAAACTAAGCATTGCAGAAGCATACAGAAAGACTATTCACCCTCTTCTGCCATGTTCTTGTTACCGAATGCTGTTGTTTTGCCCCAGGACAATCTGGAACAAAAGTCAGGAAGCAATTTATATCTACTGCCAAATTGGAGAGCGCGGACGTGCGCCCAAAGTTGGAATAACCGATGTTGCTTCAAGCACTACATAGAACCTGGGCCGAAGCAACAGTGAAAAAAGGCCCAATTTTGTGGCCTTTAAAAAAAAATTGTTTGTATTGGCAGTACTGGAAATGGCAATTTCAAGTATTTTTCTCATCAAGGGCAGTAAGTAAGGATATATAGTTTTACAACAGTTTTATATCTATTTCGTTTCAGCATTAAGTCAGATTCAATGTTCAAAATGAAGAGTTCATTATTATTAGACAGATGAGGGGATGCCAGCACTAGGATTTCAACTGTTCCGGTAAGTTTCCAAAATCTTTGGAAACCATTACATCTAAAGACCTACTGCCATAGAAAATTCCTAAAACCCTACCTCTTACCCTCCCCTCACATTTCGTTTTCAAGAAATATTTTGGGCCTTATTGTGATCTGAATATGACATTTTACTCATAAGAATTGTACTTGAGGAAAGAGAAAATTCACAAAGCCCTACAAGATGTTGACTCTTTTTTTTTAGAGCAAAACCTTTGAATTTATAAAGTTAAACCAAAGAGTTATTGAAAGGTAATCTGATGTTCGCCACACAGTGAGTGTGATGGCTGAAAACCATAAAATAAATCTGTTACTTCAAGTTGCAATACTCTCAAAATTAAAGGAATAAAATCTGTGCAATATTCAACTAAAGACATAAATAAGCTTATATGTGACTATTTTCTTTCTTAGAAACCATATCACCTACTAGTAGGACAATCAGCCATTTGGTCAAATCAACTACCCTGTTAACTATAGAGGTAAAGATGCTTTCCTGGCTAAAATTATGCAGCCACCACTTTGCTACTGTTAAAACTGAAAGAGCCAAGGTATTAAGAGAGTAGACAAGACTGTCCGTAGTGTGAAGCATTTGTGCTACCATACATGCATCTTGTAGAAGAAATGGCAGAAAATCCCATGGTCCAAGTAGAATCAAATGTCTAATACATGCTGTCAAATTTGTCACATCATCAGTGAACTTCCTTAATCGGAGGATGGCAGAGTTCATGCAACGAAGAACCAATCAAAAGATCACAGAGATAATTTTCTTCCGAAGCTTCACCGTGGATGAGCTGGGCAGCACCTAAAATATCAACACCTACCAAATGCAATAGCTGTTGACACGTTTCAGACAAAGTAGTTTTTCTTCAAGAAAGAATGTTCTCTGGGACAATTAAAAGGTGGGATAGAGGAAAAGACTCCATTATATCATACAGAGGAGAACAATGTATTAAGTGTCTGTGCATTCCCAAACCCAGGAAAACGTTAGAAACACTTTCCTACTGGCACATATATCCGTTATTTCTGTCCATGAGAGATACATGTACTGGGGATAGGGGTGGGGAGACAAGGTGGCTCTTATCGCTGTCATATCCCTAATCAATATTAAGCCACATGGCAATAAAGGATGCGACATGTGATGATGGTTCTCTACTGGGTTTTCTTGTCCTCTGGAGGAAAGTAAGGAGGTGGAGGAGGCTGGTCCTAAATTACATGAGAGAGAGAAAAAAAAATACAACAATAACTTCAGTTTATTATTACACCTTTTCCAACTGCAGTGTATTTCTTATACTGTACTTTAGACCAGTAGTTCTCAACCTGGAGGTCGGGACCCCCTTGGGGATTGAATGATCATTTCACAGGGGTCGCCTAACACCATGGGGGAGGGAAAAATCTCATGGTGTTAGGAACTATTCTGGTGCCTTGGGACATATTTTTACAATCTGACCAATCAGGTGTTTACAGAGGTGTCCCTCTGACCTTCCTGCCAATCAGCTTAAAGCTGTTGGGAGAATTGGTGCTAGACTTATAGTTGGGGATCACAACATGAGGAACTGTATTAACGGGTCCCGGCATTAGAAAAGTTGAGAACCACTGTTTTAGACGTATAACATATATATATATTAGACTTATACTGCACAAAACATGTCCTTGAATTGATTGTGAAGGGTGTTCCTCTTGTACTATCATGTAATTTTAAAAAGCTTGGGTTTTTTTGTCCTAAGATCTATTTTAGACACACTTTTATATCCTTGTCATCTACTCTTGCTTTACTGGCATCAGACAGGGTTAAATAAATGAAAATGGCTCCCTAATAATTAGTCCCATGTGCTAACAGTGTTTTTGTAATATATAGCAATATAGAAGCTATTGCATACAAGTTGGAAGGTTATTTAAGGCAATAGAATATACACGGTAAAGGGCCTTTGGATGCAGTCTGAGGACATACAATGCAGCCAACTTGAACAAAGAACCTTGGATCGAGTTAGTGCCTGGGTAGAAGAGACATTGGGAATCCTTTCAAAGTTGCTGTAAGTTCCATGATGAAAGAAAAGATGACACTCGCAAACACTGTCAATCAAGGCTGCCTTAAGGGCTGTTAAAAGGTTCAGCAAAGGCAAAAGCTTTGTGACATTGGTTTTTTCCTCCAAAAGCTAATCAAATTCCCCTGATAGAGCCTTTGCAAGATAATCTTATTAAAATTAACTCTATAATGGTGGAAATTATAGAAATAATTTCTATAAAACATCCTCAGATAGTGCAACCCATCGGTAAAACTATATACACCTGATTGCCATCTGTATCTCCCTCATTTTATAGGCCTTTCTTTAAAAATCTGAATATACACATATTTATGTCCTCCACCACAAATATAGACAGTAGATCGGGCAGATATGAGGAAAGGCAATGAAGCTGCAGTTGAGAAATCAGAAAGAAGGAAGTGGAGAAGCTTGGAACACAGAAAGAAGAAGTGAATACACAGGCAAATTTCTAGAAAAATTCATGAGAAGAGGAAGGTATCATTGGGGTGGTGAAATGCAAAAAGACCCAAAAACAAGAATCCACCAAAGTTAAAGGTAGATTTAGGGGGGGTGTTAAAAGAGAAATCAGTGCGTTAAATGTTTTCAAAGAAAGGAAATGTAAACATTTTGGGATGCAACCAAGGTACACCTTTTTTTGGCTTGCTCTACATATATTTTTGAAAGTTACCATGGGCATGTAGACATTATGAGGGTTGCCTGGGTTGTAATATGCACTTGCAGCAGCTTCTGCAGCCTTCGCTTCAGCTGGAAAAAAAACCCCCAACAATACATATTAGTGATTATTGTTTAATCAATTTTATATAGCTGCCTATCTCACACACGACAATAAAAATAGAGAAAACAAAATACAGTATAACAAATAAAAACACATAGCACCTGAGTATCCAACAATTGTGTAAAAGCTGTTTATGGATGAGTTGCATAGATTCAAATAGAGTGGGGGAGAGCACTTAAGTTTAAAAACACAAGCTGGATATGCATATTGTACTTAGCTGTTGAATAAATTGATTTGTTTTATTTTGGCTTAATGTGGTGCGTGGGTTTATGTATTATTGTTTGTAAACCATGCTTAACAATACATGTGTATAGGAATCTAGGCAGTTGCGGTTTATTCAACAAAATACATAATATATAAGTCTTTCTGATAACTATTAAGCTGGAAATTAGTGTTGGACCTGAATGTTCAAATCATTGTCATATTCTGTGCTAAATCAAATCAAACAGATCACACCGTCATTTAATGCAATGTATATAATCCCTGTTGTAATTCTTTTGCCATTTTTGCCCAAGGTTGTTGTCAATTTGTTTCCTAGAGGAATGCAATCAGCTAACTCAAATTCTGTGAAGTCCTCTAAAGTTATTCAAAGGACAAGGCTGAAACAAGGAAGCAGTTTGTATCATCCAGTTATTGCTTCCAAGATAGAATACTGCCTTAGCAATCGATCATTTCCTGTATTATACAGTATTGAACTTGCTTCTCATATTTCCCTAAAGGCAGTATAAGGCAAGGACAGAAACTCTACTATCCTTTAATCATATAATAATAGGATTATTCTGTTTAACTAAAAAGGACTTTTTTCCACCTACTTCCTAAGTAGTGAAAAATATTTTGTATTTTGTAATATATAGTCCGGCTCAGTATTCAACTCAGACCTCAGACCTACTGCGGGGATATGTTTCAAGAACTGTAAACCCTTATTACTCTTAAGAATCAAACTTGAAGTTACTAAAAGCCACAGTCAGGGTAAAAAACTGAAGTCTTTCCTGATTTCCTTCCACTCTAGGCAGATGTCTAGTTTTTGTGCACAAGAGGAAGATTATACCCTCTGACATGCTGCCACTCTTCAACACTAACAGGCCTATTGCCAAACACTGACTCCAACATCAAACATTGAATTTGCCTCTAAATTTTTTTCTCTAGTTAGTTACATATGCAGTGAACATTTCCTCTTTGTTTTGTAATATTTGTTAAAAACTCCTAGCCCAATGATGGTGAACCTATGGCACGGGTGCTAGAGGTGGCACACGGAGCCATATCTGCTGGCATACGAGCCATTGCCCTAGCTCAGCTCCAACGTGCATGCGTGTGCTGGCCAACTGATTTTTGGCTTGCACAGAGGCTCTGGGAGGGTGCTTCTGCCTTCCTTAGAGCCTCCGTGGGGGAGGGCGTTTTTACCCTTCCCCAGCTCCAGGGAATCCTTTGGAGCCTGGGGAGGGCAAAACATGAGCCTACTGGGCCCACCAGAGATTGGGAAAGAGGCCGTTTCCAGCCTTCAGAGAGTCTCGGGATGGGGGGGGCAGGAAAAGCTGTTTTTGACCTCCCCAAGCACTGAATTACGATATGGGCACTCACACATGCACGATAGCATGTGTGCACGCTCTTTCGGTACCCAAGGGAAAAAAGATTTGCCATCATTGTCCTAGCCTGTGCTGTTGGACAAAATTATAGTCAAATGAATAAGGGAGAGTTTAGGAGAAAATGGAACCAATTCAAGCACGTAATGTAATTTATATAATAAACTATGAGGCCTGGCTTTTGGCACACGTTGCATCCATATAAACTTAGGAACATGCCCTGCATGTTTTTCTTTTTCTTGTATATCTGTAGGTGCTTGGCTATCTCCTTGGTACCGCCCGATGCTCCAGAGCACTCCGCTCTGACTGACAGACAAGGGCAAGCCCAGAAGGTCGATGCCAGCAAACGTGGACTCACCAGGCAGATCAGAACAAGCCCTGACAGTCAATGCGTTAAAAAAAAAGGAGCGAAGGCAAGTAGCGGCAGGAGATGAGGCTCCACTGTCAGTGCTCATTGTTAATTAGCACTATCGAGAGAGGGTTATAATCCGAAGTCTTTTCAGAGAAAGAGGGGGAGGAAATCGCTCAGAAAGTCCAGTAAATCCGCTGGGTAGAAGGCCAAATTCAGGAATGGAGAAAGAAAGCCATGATCATCCTAGTCTGAGGACCAAGTTGAAACTGGGTCCTAGGAGGGCGGATCCAACAGACCTGAACCCTCATTTTGACTGGATAAGGATATCCCATCCTGTACGATGGCTCCACCCAGGATGGAAAGCTTATTATGTTAAAAAGCCATGTAAATAAAACTTGTGCTGTTATTCTGTCTATGTAGGAATTAACCACCTCCCATTTTTACTGAAAACTTAGCCCTTCCTGGGTTTATATATGATGAAATTTGCTGGATGTTTTGCCTTTTGTTGGTGATACACAGAGTGATCAAAACCCCTTTTTCCCTTCTCCGTGAACTGCATTTGCACAAAAGGCAATTCCTTTATAAATAGATTTTGTTTGAGGTCCTACAAAGGAGATTAATAGAGCTTCAATTGAACCCTTTTTTTAGAAATTAGCCATCCGAGTTACAAAAACATCATTACAGAATGGCTTTCCAAAACGTCTTCTTTCAAATGGGCTTTATCAACAAAACAAATGCTAATATGGTCTGCTAAGCCTAGCACAGCCTTTCCCAATCTGGTGCCTTCACAATGTATTGGTTGGGAATAACAGAGTAGTATACCAACATACTGGCAAGGCACAAGTTAGAAAGGCTACATATGTGAATCCTGATTCAAAGGCTTTGTGCCAATCTATCATTTTCCAGAAAATTTCCAATCTTGGTCTGTGTGCAAACACCTTACCTGCTGGAGTGGTGGGAAGATCTGGGCCAGCAGCAGGTGGTTCCATAGGCCCAGGATAGGGAGGAGGCGGAAGCTGCATGTATCCCATAGCACTATCCATTGGTGGGCCAGGATACATTTCTAGGACAATGGAAACAGACAAGTGAAAAACACGCAAAAACAATGACCGTATTTTTCAGAGTATGAGACATACTGGAGTAGAAGACGCACTTTAGTTTTGGGGAGGAAAACAAGAGGGGGAAAATCTGCCTCCGCCTCCCAGTAATTTACCTCCCAGCAAACAGTACAGATGATATACACTGTTTGCTGTGTATTTCTCTACATGTGTGGCTGATCCATTGAAATAGCAAAGAATTGGAGAAATGTACATTAAGGCAGTCTGTTAATGCCAGAAAGTTTTCTTAAATATTGTTGTGGTTGGCTCTGGCCCAGCTCCTGCCCCAGGGAATGTGGAGGTGGAGGCAGGGGAAACATCAACATGTCCTAGGCCTGTTTTGTTGTCGGCCGAGTCAGGGAGTGCAGTTTCCTCGGACGAAGAAGAAGGTGGGGGTGACTTGGAAGAGGGGGGCTTGATACACAGCCCAGGAAGCCAATCACCATTATCTTCGGTTGATTCAGATGACGAAGTGTTAGATCCACACAGACATAGACTTATGCATCAAAGAGACCAATTGAGGAAATATTACAGGAGATAAGAGAGGCCACCTGTGTTTGGGTGGGGCTCCAGTAATTAGAGCTGCTGCTATAAATAGCACCGTGCTAGTTTGGCCGTTGTGGAAGATTAACTGATTGCAGTTCTTAAGGTCGTGCCTCGCTGTTTCTGAACTTTGTGGATTTTTCACACCTTTGACACCAAAGCAGAGTAAAGTGTGTGTGTGTTTCACTTCGTGAGAAGAAGGAGGGCTGTGACGTTTCTTCACAGCTACTAGCTAAGTACTTAAGGACTGATTAAGGGACTTGTACAGCCTACAAGGTTGTTTTGGGACGAGTGCTCCTTGCAATACAAAAAGGGTGCTTTGTTTCTTTTGAATTTTGTGATAAAGGGCATTGTTTTGAATTTTCAAATGTGTGTGTGTCTGAAATCTGTACCCGTGAATTTTCGGGAGGCTTCTACCAGAGAGCCCGGCAGAACAAATATAATCACATTGACTAAGTCAGGGTCTAACTCTGCTGCCTTGTTTTAATACTAAATGGGACACTGTTACATTTCAGATTATACTTTTCCAGATCTTTAAAATTGATGTGGCTTTCTGGGAATATATATTATTCTGTGCTATTTAAAAGAAGATACAATAGCACTGAGCCTCTTCATATCAAGCATTATTTTTTAAAAATGTCTTCATTTTGTTAAGTTGTCTATAACAATAATAAAGCAGTCTTTTAAAAGTAAGTCTAATAATTTGAACATTCTATAGACATTTATAGTTTTTGACTTATCTCCTTTTATCCAATTTCAGCAGTCTCATTAGCACAAGAAAATAAAATTTTGCTTCTGCCTCTGCCACCCAACAATTTGCCTCCTTGTTTCCATTTCAGTTTTAGCACATGGCCTGCCCACAGGCTCCTGAATCAGTTGTGGGTCGGGAGGCTGAAAAAATCAGTTGCTTGTGCTAACCAGGCTCTGTTCTCTTTGCTGCAAGGAGGTAAAATGCTGCATGGCAGAGGCCATAGGGTGGGGGTGGCTGGGTGGGCTACATTTGGTGTATAAGAAGCACCCATGTTTTCACCCACTTTTGGGGTGTGTGTCAAAAGATGCATCTTATATTCTGAAAAATACGGTAGTCGAGACAAACCAGAGTATCACTGAAATGCCTGCCTCAAGCTGATCTTGTTGAGCTCCATTGAAGGGTCCAATTTATTTAAAAAACAACAAGAACTCGGCAACTGACATATCATAATATGGCTCATTCTGCAATCAGAGCTATTTCAGATATATTTCTGACCGTGCTAACTGGCTCCCTTGTGATTATACAGGCATCTGAACACTTTCATCAACCTATGAAAGGTATGGAGAAGTACTGGGACAAAGATGAACCATATATTATCCAGTAGCAACTTTGTAAGAACTAAAAGCAAGTGCTTTTACGCAAAACAAACCTCACTTACATTTAACAAGAGAGTTGCCGGTTTGGATGACAATTGAAAAAGAGGCAAAAATCAGAATGAAACGGTGAGCCTTAACTGGGTTTCTTTGCCATATTTCTAACTGAAACGTGAGTTAAAAGTTTACTTCTTTTATTTTCAAAACTCACCAGGTGGCGGTGGTGGGTAAGGGTATCCTGGAGGAGGAGGAGGGGGATATACCCCATTGGTAGCAAGTGGTGGAAAGGTGTAGCCCCCATTTGGCATGTACGAGTAACCATAGGCTCCATTGGGAACTTCTCCTCTTGAAGCTAGAAAAAAAACCAAAGATGAATACGTTAATTCAACCAAACTGTCAGGAAGTGTTTGAGGGATACAACAGCCAGAACCCACTTCCACAAGACAATGGCGTACATGAAGCTCACTGACAACCGAATACCAATTAAAATCAACAACTAGCAATATCAGTCATTACAGGTCTTGAATCTCCTACACAGATGGCCCTCCACTTACAACCATTCATTTACAGACCATTTGAAGTTACGATGGCACTGACACAATCCTCACACTTATGACTATCAGAGCATCCTGTTTGTGGTTGGCAACTGTCATATATTTATGACAGTTGTAGCACCCTGAGGTGATGGGATCGTCATTTGCAACCTTCCCAGCTGGCTTGTTGCAAGCAAAGTCAATGGGAACAACTGGATTCGCTTAATGACCACACAATTCAATTAACAATGACAGTGATTTGCACAGCGACCGTTGGCAAAAAGCTGGTGCAGCTGCCTTGTTTAAGAATCTAAATTAGGGTCCCAATGGTAGTGTTATGTTGAAGACTCCCTAAAATTATGCTAGATTGTTTAATTCTATTTTCAGCTCCTTTTCACAAAGAGGATTTGTGAAGCCTGGTGCAGTAGCCAAAAATGAAGCCAACACCATCGAAAACACAGTTCTGGCTTTCTGTTTAAAGGCTCTAATGCACAAACTCGCTGTGCATGTTACTGTCATGTAATGTTTCACAATGTGTTTTCCCCTTTGTGGAGCTGTGGACAGTATGGCCTGCGTGTGATACATCTGGCCTATGGGCCACCAGTTTGACACTCATGCTCTAATGTATCAGATAAAAACAGAATAGAAATGCAGAATCACGGAGCAAGCAGAACCACCTGGTCCAGCATTGAACTAGTTAGTGGAAGAAAACAGGACAACAGGAGAAATGAAACTTTCCTCTGTCTCATGAAAGCCAATTTGATACTAGTTTGATACCAGAGTTCAGAGGCAGCAGAAGGGGACAAGGGAAAGGATGTGGTTGGTTGAAAAGGTGGATAAGAAGGAAGGCTATAATTCTGCCCTTAGCCGAAAGGAAATCTGAAAACAGAACTGCCAACTGATAATCCATTGGTTTATGGAATGACAGACACAGTTGGTCCTTGACTTATGACCACAACTGAGCCCAGAATTTTGGTCATAAGTTGTTGCAGTGGTTAAGTGGGTCATCCTGTGACCTGACTTGATTTTACCACCATTGTTATGATGGTCATTATATTGTTACAGTTGTTAAGCAAACTATGTGCTCATTAAATGAAGCAAACGACAGTTTTTTGCTGCAAAATAGGGTGGGGGAACATTGCAAGGATGCTGCAACCAATCATAAATGTAAGCCAGTTGCCCAGCACATGAAATGCAATGACATGTTGGAAGTGGAAGGGTGGTGGGGGAGAGAGACAGGAAACCACAGTCATAACTTGATGGATAAATAGCTTTCTTGAAGTCCATTGTAACTTCAAATGGTCATTACGTGAGAATTACCTGTATTAAGTAAGACTTCTGTTGTAACTGCTAAGTCAAGAGTGAATGCATCACACTGGGGCTCTCATGATAAAAAGAATAATCTTAAGATAGAAATACCAAAATAAATGCTTCTTTTGTGATCAGCTTTATTTTAATTCCCTCAACTATTTTAAATAATCCAGGCATGTATCCCAATTTGAAATACATTTTCAACTCTTTACCTACATTTTCTCTCCCACCTTAGCAGCTCTTCTTCTGTTATAAATACCTTGAGATGCTACTTGCAACATACGCTGTCCAAACTCAATAGCACCTCCAGCTGAGAATGTCATTTTGAATGTTGCAGATCCTTCCCAACCTCCTAAGAGAGGTGGAAAAAGTAAAATGAGCTTGTCTATTAATCAGGTTATCTTATATCAAAGAAAGAATCAAGCTATTCTCCAAAGCACCTGAAGATAGGACAAGAAACAATGGGTGGAAACTAAACAAGGAGAGAAATAACTTGGAACTAAAGAGAAATTTCCTGACAGTTAGAACAATGAATCAGTGGAACAGCTTGCCTCCAGAAGTTGTGAATGCTCCAACACTGGAAGTTTTCAAGAAGATGTTGGATAATCATTTGTCTGAAGTAGTTCAGTGTTCCCTTGATTTTCACGGGGGATGCGTTCCGAGATCGCCCGCGAAAGTCGAATTTCCGCAAAGTAGAGATGCGGAAGTAAATACACCATTTTTGGCAATGGACAGTATCACAAGCCATCTCTTAACACTTTAAACTCCTAAATTACCATTTCCCATTCCCTTAACAATCATTTACTCACCACTGAATAAGACACTTAGTGATCTTGATATTTATAAACATAATTATTTATTAACAATATTTTTTTTTAATTTGCAAAAATTATTAGTTTGGCTATGACGTCATTGGGCGGGAAAAACCGTGGTATAGAAAAAAACCTGCAAAGTATTTTTTAATTAATATTTTTTCAAAAACTGTGGTATAGGCTATTCACGAAGTTCAAACCCGCGAAAATCGAGGGAACACTGTATAGGGTTTCCTGCCTAAGCAGGGGGTTGGACTAGAAGACCTCTAAGGTCCCTCCCTGTTCTGTTGTTGTTGTTGTTGTTGTTGTTGTTGTTGTTGTTGTTGTTGTTATTATTATTATTATTATTATTATTATTATTATTATTATGGTTCCTGACATCCTTATAAGGCTCCTCCTCTATCAGCTTTCCACTCAGTTTCAGTCTAAGTCTTTTAGAAAATGAAGGTCGTGTTCTTTTTTAAATTTAAATCTTAATTTAAAAACACACGGTGGCTCAGTGGCTAAGATGCTGAGCTTGTCGATCAGAAGGTTGGCAGTTCAGCGGTTCAGATCCCTAGCGCCGCTTAACAGAGTGAGCTCCCGTTGTTTGCCCCACTTTCTGCCAACCTAGCAGTTCGAAAGCATGTAAAAAATGCAAATAGAAAAATAGGAACCATCTTTGGTGGGAAGGTAACAGCATTCTGTATGACTTTGGTGTTGAGTCATGCCGGGCACATGACCACAGAGACGTCTTCAGACAGAACCGGCTCTTCAGCTTTGAAACAGAGATGAGCACCGCCCCCTAGAGCCGGGAACAACTAGTACATGTGTGGTGGGAAAACTTTACCTTTATAAAAGCAACTTTAGAAAATGAGGGTTGTATTCTCCTTTTCTCCTTCTTATTTTACTTACGTTACAGAGTTGGGCTGATAGTGATTAGCCCAAAATCATCCAGCCAGCTTTCGGTGTCCCTAAGGTGGGACTAGAACAGATCATTTCCTGCTTTCTAGGCCAGCATTTAACCACTGCACCAACATGCTCTCTACTTGTTGCGACTTTTAAGAGCAGATACACACTTTCAAACTGTGGTGCCAGAAAATAATTATTTTTTCATTTAGATAATAAAATCTGAGAACTAGATAATTCTGATTGTTTGTGAATACAGTGTTCCCTTGACTTTCGCGGGGGATACGTTCCAAGACTGCCCACAAAAGTCAAATTTCCGCGAAGTAGAGATGCTCCCTTTCTTTCCTTCCTTCCTCCCCCTCCCTCCTCCATTCCTGGTTTTACTTACCCCCAGAACCCGCAGGGGCAACGGGGGGGGGCAAGCTGGGGGCTTTGCTACGCTCGCTGAGGTAGCGGTTGGTGGTAGTAAGGCTTGGCTTCAAGTGGAGCGTACCAACGCTCCGAGAATTAAAGGAGAGGGATTGGGAGGCTGGGGCGGAAGCTGAGCTTTTATTTAAAGAAGCAGGACCGCTGGGGAGGGGGAGGAGGAGAGCTAAAACGCACAGTATTGTACATCGGACGTCCCCAGAAAACCCTTGGTATGCAAAAAAACCATGGAGTATTTTTTTAATAATATTTTTTGAAAAACCGTGGTATAGACTTTTCGCGAATGCCGGACCCACAAAAGTCAAGGGAACAGTGTATAACTGTTCCCACCAAATATAAAAAACTGGTTACTATTTAAGGGCAGGGAGAATTGGGTGAATTTTTTTTTCTATAACAGTTGAGCATAGTACAAAAGTGTAATTGAATACTATGTATATAATGTGCAACGATGATAATGTTGCAGGGAGATGGATTTTAAACAACAAAAAAGACCTGTGCTTTCAAGAGCCATCAAAAGCCAGGAAAGAAAAACAACAATAATTTGCAAACAATAACATTACACAGATTAAATTTGTTCTGACCGAGCCAGGGCAAATTTGATTTGTTAAAACATCTTCGCAACTACTCTTCAGATAGCCAGAAATCAATGTATAATGGCAACCATTTGAAGTGAAATTAAATCAGAAATAGGAGTTTATCTGGACTAAAAATTAGAAGGATTATAGGAACAATTTAGACCTACAGGACAGATGACCAAACACATAGACAGCCAGTTTTCAGTAGCCATATTTCCTCTATTGCTGTAGCCATTTTCTAATACTGTAGTATGCTATCGGTACTCCAAAGGTACCTCTCTAAAAGTAAAATACAGTGTTCCCTCGATTTAAAATGGCTTGTTGTGCCATTGCATGCACGAACTACAGGACTCCTGTGAGCTTCATCATAATGGCACAGCTGGTGTCCTGCCGCTCGGGCTGTGCCAGTACAGTGTTCCCTCGATTTCTACGGGGGATGCGTTCCGAGACCGCCCGCGAAAGTCAAATTTCCGCGAAGTAGAGGTGCGGAAGTAAACACACCATCTATGGACAGTATCACAAGCCATCCCTTAACACTTTAAACCCCTAAATTACCATTTCCCATTCCCTTAACAACCATTTACTCACCATTATTACTGGTACTCACCATTGAATAAGACACTTAGTGATCCTGATATTTATAAACATAATTATTTATTAACAATAATTATTTTTTTTGTTATTTATTTGCAAAAATTATTAGTTTGGCGATAACATATGACGTCATCGGGTGGGAAAAACCGTGGCATAGGGAAAAAACCGCAAAGTATTTTTTAATTAATATTTTTTGAAAAACTGTGGTATAGGCTATTCGCGAAGTTTGAACCCGCGAAAATCAAGGGAACACTGTACTGAAAAGATATGATCAGTATGACCAGACACTTTAAACGATCCTTTATTTCCCAGCTAGATTGGCAGATTGGATATTTGAAACGGACTGATCCTGAGCGTCACTCAGAAGTAAGGCTCTCTGCTCTTCTAATACAATATAAAATGACGTAAATTGACATTGTCATATTCCATTCTTCTGCTAAGACAAATATCGAGAGATACAGCAGGAGGAAAAAAGCTACTTAGGAGCTTTCAAGTCAATTAGATATGAAACTTACGATCAAACAGAATTGCACAGCCATCAAAAAGCAACCGAGATAAGAATCCTGCTATAGATTAATGACCTCTGTGGGATTTCAGAATGCTGCATGTCATAAGCCATTTAACCTAAGCAGACGAAGTACAGTGTCTGATTTAGTTTTACTGTAAGAAATAAAAAAGATGAGATCCAGTTTTATGACATCTTGGTTCACCATACTTAATGAGGGTGGTCAATGTTTCCATCAATTTTGAAACTCTTTAAAAGTTTCCATAGTGTGTGGGTGGGGTGGGGAGAGGGGATGACTGTTCCTACAACGGAAATCCAGTCACGGTGTAAGATAAAAATGTTAAAAAATTCAAAATTAAAATAAAATTGGAACTATAAAACAAGAATACATTTTGTACTCATGTAAACTTTGACTACCAAAGTTTCCCAAAAAGAAGGAGGAGGCAGCGGGAGGAGGAGGGGGTGGAGAAGGAGGAAGAGGAAGAGGAGGAGGAAACGGAGGAGGAGGAAGAAGAAGAAGTGGAAGAAGAAGTGGAAGAAGAAGAGGAAGAGGAAGAGGAAGAGGAAGAGGAAGAGGAAGAAGAAGAAGAAGAAGAAGAAGAAGAAGAAGAAGAAGAAGAAGAAGAAGAAGAAGAAGAAGAAGAAGAAGAAGAAGAAGAAGGAAGAAGAGATGAGACCAGAGTCAGAGAATTGAATTGGAACAATACTGATGATCTTGGAGGTATCTCTCCTAACAGTTCAGGTACTATGAAAGACCATTCTCTTCTTTAGCATAAAAGATTTGCTTTAATCATGACGGTTGAGACAAACATGCTTATTTGGTCTTTTGTTATAAAGTAAACTAGCAAGAATAATATTCAGAACAACAAAGGTAGAAGGGAACTTGGAGGTCTTCTAGTTCAACCCCTTGCTCAAGCAGGCAATCCTGTACCGTTTCAGACAAATGGCTGTCCAACCTCATCTTAAAATCCTCTAATGATGGAACACCCACAACTTCTGAAGGCAAGCCATTTCACTGATTAATTGTTCTCAATGTCAGGAAAGCACCGCATGCATTATTTCAGGCGTGATCTTACCGAGGCAATGTTTAGCGATACTAATGTTTCAAATGACCTTGGTACAATCCCTCTGTCAATGTAGCCTAGTTACATTGGGTTTTTTGATAGCTGCAACACAGGTTGAGATGTGATTGTCCATTAGGACTCCTAGATCTGTCTCACAATTACCACTGCTGAGCAAGATACCGCCTATTCCATACCTGTGCATTTGGGGTTTTTTGCCTAAGTATAACACCTTAATTTTCTTACTAGTGAACCACATTTTTTTAAACAGGGCCCAGTATTAAAATCTGTCAGGATCTTTCTAGATGTTGAGTCTATCTTCTAAAGTATTGGCCATTCCTTCTAGCCTGATGCTGCCAGCAAATTTGATGAGTTCCCCTTCTATCCCCTCATCTAAATCAGAGGTCCCCAACCTTTTTTGCACCAGGGACCGGCATTAAGCTAGACCAGTTTTCCATGGCCCGGTGGGGGGGGGGGGGGGCGCTTTGGTCATATGGGGGTGGGGTTCATTTCCTTCATTTCCTCTTTCTCTCATTCCCTCTTTCTATCCTTTCTATCTCTCACTCTTTCCTTCTCTCCCTCCCTTTCTCTCTCTTTCCTTTCTCTCATTCCCTTTCTATCCTTTCTATCTCTCACTCTTTCCTTCTCTCCCTCCCTTTCTCTCTCTTTCCTTTCTCTCATTCCCTCTTTCTATCCTTTCTATCTCTCACTCTTTCCTTCTCTCTCTCCCTTTCTCTCTCTTTCCTTTCTCTCATTCCCTCTTTCTATCCTTTCTATCTCTCACTCTTTCCTTCTCTCCCACCCTTTCTCTCTTTCCTTTCTCTCATTCCCTCTTTCTATTCTTTCTATCTCTCACTCTTTCCTTCTCTCCCCCCCTTTCTCTCTCTTTCCTTTCTCTCATTCCCTCTTTCTATCCTTTCTATCTCTCACTCTTTCCTTCTCTCTCTCCCTTTCTCTCTCTTTCCTTTCTCTCATTCCCTCTTACTCTCTATCCTTTCTATCTCTCACTCCTTTCTCTCCCTCCCTTTCTCTCTCTTTCCTTTCTCTCATTCACTCTTTGTCTCCTGGGGCTGCCTGCGCCTGCCCTGCACCCCCCACCGCGGAGGGAAAGCATTTGGTATCGGCACCACCAACCCCCCCCTCCACGAGCAGCAAAAGCCTAAGCGGCGGGGTGCGCCCTTTGCATTTCGGCATTGGCGCTCTCCCCTCCACGAGCAGCAAAAGCCTCAGCGATGGAGCCGAAAGGCAAACGACGCAATCCGTCGCTGAGGCTTTTGCTGCTCCTGGAGGGGAGAGCGCCAATGCCGAAATGCAAAGGGCGCACCCCGCCGCTTAGGCTTTTGCTGCTCCTGGAGGGGGGGAGGATTTAATCCTCCCCGCCCCCCCGGCAGCCAAACCTCGCTGAGGCTTTGGAGTTCGGGCGATCCGACGGAGTTCCCGCTCCCACCAACGCCCTGCAGCCGCGCCAGAGCCACCGCCACGAGAAAGCTTTCCAAGACCCATCAACGTCCCGCTGGAAGCTGCCCTCCCGCCAGCCGCGCCGCCCCGGAGCCCCGAAGGCTCGCAGCAGAGGGAGGCAAAGTGGCGCGCGGCAGCCACAACAAGCCCGCACTTGTTGCGCGATGGGAGCGCGAGGACGACCGCAGGCGCGACCCGGGCAGCCTTTCGACCGACTCGCTTTCGCCGCGCCCGGGAAGCGGCCGCTACGGGGCAAAAGGCGCGTGGGCCGGAGGGAGCGCCTTCTTCCGAGGGGCCACTCGCGCAGGCCCCGCACCTCCCGTCCAGCCATGCTCGAAGGAGGCAGCTGGCGAAGCGCAGGGTGGGCCGAGCAGAGCCGCGGCGTCAGTGGCGGCCGAGCACCCCGCCCCGTCGGGGAAGGAGCCGGGAGGGAGCGGTATTTAACCCGGGGCCGGCCGGGTGCGACGGCAGAGACGGCTGACCAACCCCCACGAGAGGCTCGAATAGCGGCGACGTCTCCTGGGGCTGCCTGCGCCTGCCCTGCACCCCCCACCGCAGAGGGAAAGCATTGCCGAAATGCAAAGGGCGCACCCCGCCGCTTAGGCTTTTGCTGCTCCTGGAGGGGGGAAGGATTTAATCCTCCCCGCCCCCCCCGGCAGCCAAAGCTAGCTGTCAGCGGCGCCGTGGACCGGCTGAAAAACCCCAACGGCCCGGTCCTGGTCCGCGAACCGGCGGTTGGGGACCTCTGATCTAAATAGTTTATGAAGATGTTGAAGAATACTGAATCTAAGACAGAAAACCTGGGGTACCCCACTATACACTTCCATGTAGATTTAGTTCAATTGAAAACTATGTGTGGTTGGTCAGATATGAATCCATCTATCTATCCCACATTTTTCTATCTTACCAAGAAGTAGTTGTGGTCTACTTTGTCAAATACCTTACTGAAGTCCAAATATATTTGTACACAATATGTTCACCCACTATGTTCTATGTTCTATGTTCTCTATTTTCCTCCTCTGAATATGTCACCAACATCTGTTACTACAATGCATAATCTAAACATTTCACCACCACAAAGTAATTACAGTACTCATGTGTTAATGTATTTTGCAAGCAAATTAAAATGAATGGAATGTTCATTACAAAGATAACGGAGTAGGATAATGCCAATAATTTGTGAATTGATCTTTGTAAGAATAGCATAAATCAAATGCCAAAAACACAGGGGTACTTACCCCCTGCCTCTGCTTTTACTACACCCTTGATATAATTTGCTCCAAACACAGGCTGCTTAATTTCACATTCTTTCATTAAATAAAAGGGCATCATGAAAGACTGCATTGCATCTTTTCCCTTAGATACAAAAATAACCTGCAGGCAAAAAGAGTACAGATTTTTAATGTTTAGAATCAGAAAACCAAAACATTAGATTTCACCGCTACATGCTAAGAAAATCTCAAATGATATTTTATAACTAATAGGTACTTCAATTAATGCTTCCAAATTCTTCAGAAAATGGGAACCAACAATTTATTTGATTGATACTATGAAGCAGTAGTATTAATCTGTTTCCTGATAACTTTTAAATTCTCTCTTTTTAAAAAGAATTTATTATTTCACCATCTTTACCTAAATATCCATACCTATACCATAATATCAAAGCATACCTAATTATACATTTCTATCCAAAATGCCATAAAGAAATACCCTAAATTTACGCCTTTTGTACTTTTATCTCTTGTCTGTTTTCCTTCTATATTTCATACCACTCCCCTCCCTCTATCTCCCTCTCTCCCCTTCCTTTCTATTTCCTCCTCCTCCCTCTTATCCTTCCCTAAGTCCCTCTAATCCATTTTATAGTTAACAGACCAGCAATTCAAAATCCTAACTTCATACCAACATTGGCGCTACTCTTAAACTTATATCTTTTCCTTTATCCATATATATGAATATGAACACACAGTTAATGGTGACAGAGTCGTCTTCTACAGCTGCCGGCCGAGAGACTGGTGCCAGCTCCCTGGGGGAGTTGCAAGGCCCACCACAGACTGACTGGTGCCTCTCTTCTTCAATGCCCCTCCAGGGCGTATCTGATCTGGTTCCAATCCGGTTCCAGGTCTCCAAACGGCTGGGATTCGGGTTTCCCCACAGAGCAAGGGAGACACCCGTAGCGCTGTGATTTTGGCCATGCCCCCCCCCGCCCCCCAGCTTTTAAATACTCAAGAAGCTCAGCTGATGTACAGTATTAATCAAGTAGCAATAGCAATAGCATTTAGGCTATTAGCATATACCTCGCCATAATGCTTTATAGCACTCTCTGAGCAGTTTACAATATCAAAGTATTATTTGCATACTGGATGCTACAATCTGTGCCCTCATTTTACCAACCTGGGAAGGATGAAAGGTTGAGTCAACCTTGAGCCCCATCAGGATGAACATGTGGCTGTGAGCAGTTTGCCTGCCATACTGTATTTAAGAGCCACCACGGCTCTTATCCAAGTGTTTGAAATACCCACCTGCCCTGTACTTTCAAGCTACTGAAGCAATTCTAGAACCTCTTTTTGCTAGCTCCAGCTTGCTCTCCCAACATAATTCTAGTAGTGCTTCATACTGCAACTGGGAACACTCAAATTAGCCATTGGAAATGAAAACTCATCACAAAACTTCAAGGGATAAGGGCATTGCAAATCATGCCATCTATTACAAGGCCAGATCTTTTTGTAAGCCCTCAGCCACTGCTTCATGTTGCCTAGATCTGAAATTATGGGACAGGAAAGGAAAGGACAAGGCCAGCCTTACAACTACCACCTTTGCTGCTCCTATTTTACACTTCAACTCATTTTATGTTTCTTTTCATTTGACTTTTGGACTTAGCAAACATATAAATGCTAATTCCAAAAGTCAGCCGTGCTAACATAAAGATTAAATGCAATTACACAGTTTTTAACAGAAGGGACTACATTGATACATCTCCATATCAACATAGTTAAACTGCAGAACTGCAGAACAAATAATTGCTGCCAACCTGCCTTCCATTGAGACCTGTATACTGCATGAGTCAAAAAAGAGGGCTGTGAAAATATTTACTGAAACATAAACTGTTTCAACTCCCACCTTCAAAACGTCGCTACAGAGGACTGCACACCAAGACAACTAGACACAAGAACAGCTTTTTCCAAAACACACTCTGCTAAACAAATAATTCCTTCAACACTGTCAAACTATTTACTAAGTCTGTACTACTATTACTACTAGCTTTTTCTCATCATTCCTATCACCCATTTCCTCCCACTTATGACTATGACTGTAACTTGTTGTATCCTTAAGATTTTTATTAGTATTGTTTCTTCATTGCTTATTTGACCCCTATGACCATCATTAAGTGTTGTATCCAGTAAAGGGCAGCCATTCGCGGCCGTACTGGAACGCTCCAATGATGGTGGGTGCCCCTGTTTGTACCATATGATTCTTGACAAATCTATATTTTCTTTTATGTACACTGAGAGCATACGCACCAAGACAAATTCCTTGTGTGTCTAATCACACTTGGCCAATAAAATAATTCTATTCTATTCTAACCTAGAATATCAAAGGTTTAGGTAGAGACAATTATAGAAACATAGAAGTCTGACGGCAGAAAAAGACCTCATGGTCCATCTAGTCTGCCCTTATACTACTTTCTGTATTTTATCTTAGGATGGATATATGTTTATCCCAGGCATGTTTAAATTCAGTTACTGTGGATTTATCTACCATGTCTGCTGGAAGTTTGTTCCAAGGATCTACTACTCTTTCAGTAAAATAATATTTTCTCACGTTGCTTTTGATCTTTCCCCCAACTAACTTCAGATTGTGTCCCCTTGTCCTTGTGTTCACTTTCCTATTAAAAACACTTCCCTCCTGGACCTTATTTAACCCTTTAATATATTTAAATGTTTCGATCATGTCCCCCCTTTTCCTTCTGTCCTCCAGACTATACAGATTGAGTTCATTAAGTCTTTTCTGATACGTTTTATGCTTAAGACCTTCCACCATTCTTGTAGCCCGTCTTTGGACCCGTTCAATTTTGTCAATATCTTTTTGTAGGTGAGGTCTCCAGAACTGAACACAGTATTCCAAATGTGGTCTCACCAGCACTCTATATAGCGGGATCATAATTATCAGGAGCTTTAGGATGTTTTTCTCTTTCCAAGTGTGCATGTAGAAAATATGCATTGCTTACTTACTCGATAGGGAGTCATGAAGACACTGCCTTTCTTGGTCCCCTTAAAAGCCTCTGGCATATGTTCCATATCATGGAATGTCATTTCAATGTGCTCGTAATTCATCAAGATGCTATACTCAAACAAAACAGACATCAGATACTACGTTTTAATTTCTAATCGTTTGTTTATATCTAAGGCATATAATATAAGCTTTAACACCACTGGCACAAGATTTCAACAAATGCAATCTGTTGATTACTAAATGCAAACAGGCACACAATGATTATCAGTGAGGTTGTCAGCAACCCTTTTTGTTGAAAAAATGAACATGAAAATATCACCCAAAAATGAGCCAACGTTACTCAGCATGAGTAAAGCCAAAAGCAGTATTCTTAATACAGCCAGTTACTATGTATAAAATGGCATAATTCAGTAAAATAAATATTTTATTCCACAGTTTTAATACTGTAGCAGCAATATCAAACTATTCCATCTGTCACTTGGATAGGATTGTTATTTCAATTCATATATTTTGTGCAGCCTGAATCAAGACAAATTTTCACCTCTCTTAGTCTTCTTCTCTTCCTTAAAATTGACTGAAAAAGTTCCTATCAGCCTTTCTCAGTACTGTATATATGTTTCTAAGCTCTGTAGAAATAAAACTGGTACTCTCTTCATGTACCATTATTCTATAATCTTTGCTTACAATAGTGTTAAAAATCAGTCTTCAGTCTGATGATTTATTATCTTTTAATGCTAAAATCATATTTTCATTTTTATACTGGACCAAGACAAATTCCTTGTGTCCAATCACACTTGGCTAATAAAATTCTATTCTATTCTATTCTATTTCCAGTGAAGAAATTTACATAGAAAACTTTGTAATGCGAGGATATTCAATATACTCTGCCACTTCCAAAATGCAACTGCTTTTTCTGACAAAAGAACAAAGAGTGGCAAAAGCATGTTCAGATAGGAATAGCAGACATTGTAGTAGACTATACTATTTCATAACATGACATCATATAACATGACATCAAGAAACCTTCTAGTAGTTTAACTTTGCATTGGACAAAATCATTATAAGATTCTTATGGCATAAACTCTTTCCTATTGTAGAAATATATATAATGCTCTTTATGAAAATATTCTTGGAACTTTGCCAAAGTTTATTTCCATCTTTAGTTATATTATTTTGAGTTAATTGTTGCTATTAATTCATTTAATTTTGTTTAGATTTGTTGTCTTTATTTGCCATGACTATTATAATTTACTGTATCTTTTTATTTGCATATTGGTTGTTTCAATTTACTTGCATAAATATGGAACACCTTTTCTGTTTATGGGCGTACTTCTTAATTGTTTCATAAAATATACTGATTCAGCAATATATGAGTAGAATAAAGTTATCAATATATGAGAAATAGCTAAGACAAGTTGGAATAAGAGAAATTTCCTCATTATTTAATCCCTATGACAATCATTAAGTGTTGTACCTCATGATTCTTGGCAAATGTATCTTTTGTGTATACTGAGAGCATAGGCACCAAAGTGTCCAATCACACTTGGCCAATAAAGAATTCTATTCTATTCTATTCTATTCTAAATCATTATGTAATTTGGAATATTTACCTGTGTCTGCTTTCCAAAGCTGAAGTTTGATACTGTTATATGTTCTGTAATTCCTGTTCCCCTTACCCTACTATTTCATTTACAATGTTACAATGTTGCCGCTACATCCATAGTTCCAACTTTTATTCTCATTAGTTTTCCAATTGTTATTATTTATTCTCTCAGCTTTGTCTTTGTTTTCTGCAACTGGTATTCCTTCCAACTTTTTTCTTCCAAAAAGAGTGTGTGGAAACTATGATTGCTAAGTTGACTCTTGAATTGGCTTGCATCTATTGACATGCCAACTGCTCAGAATTATGCATATTGCCAACAATGGAAATAGGTATTTATATTATTGATATTTAGTACTAATAATATCATCCTGCCATAGGAGAAAGGGAATAAGAGAGAAATCTTGTTTGTTTTAAAGCATCTTCACGGGAAATGAGGGAAAGTCTTTGGAAACAAAAAAAACCAAACCCACTTTACAAAATTTTACGAGCTGAGGATATTTAGTAAAACACATTATGCTCAGGACAAGTTCTATCACACATAATTCTTAGTTGTTTTTCCATTTATTAGCTAATTTTGTTTTAATCTGACTGCCTTTCAGCCGCACTAAAGCTAAGACATTTCTAGGAAAATAACCTGACTGTAGCTTAACCAAAAATAAAGGTCATAGTGCTACTCTAAAGACTAGCCAGTTATGATGGAAAGGGTCGAATGGGACCCCTGACAACAAAAGCAAGAAAAGGCGAGATGAGGGAGGACGGAAGGCGAACTTTCTCTCCCCGCCCCTGGAGGCGGGGCATCTGCGAAAGGGCGGGGCCCCGGGAATCAGGAGCCGGGGAGTAAAGGGGGAAGAGCCGCTGACGCAGTATGCTCAGACCGGACCCAACGAGCCGTAAATGCCGCCCCAGTACCTTTCGCTGTTATTGACAATGACGCCGCCTCCCTCCGAATGGTTCCTGTTCAGCGCCATGGCCGCTAAGCAACTGATGACTCTCTATCCCAACGCCGGCTCGACTGAGAGGCTCTAAGCCGTTAATAAAGCGGCTCTACGCAAGTTCTGCGAGCGACTTCCGGCTTAGAGGAGCTCTAGGCAACGAACAGAGCCGGAAGAGGAATAAAGCAATACGGGAGAGGGGGGCGATGCCAAGGCATGGTGGGTAATGTAGTTTACCGGTTAAAAAGGTGGCTTTTGATCACGGTAACATTTGCAGAAAAGTGGGTGGGGTGAAGTTGGTAATGACGAGCTACTGTCGGTACGTGATGTGGGATAAATACACTAGATTCTAGTCTCAATAATTGATGCTTTAGTAAACACAACTATGTAATATCGGAATAAAGTTTAAAGTTACATAATGCTAAACATATAATAAATGTTTAGCATTATGTAATAATGCTAATAATAAACATAACGCTAGTAAATAAACCTAATGCTAATAAATAAACCTAATGCTAGTCTCTTAAAGTTTTGCTAATTACCGTTGATACAATACTTTCAGATTCTATCTAATCTATTTTTATTTATACATCTCTCTTATGTATCTCTATCTATTTCTTATATATCTCTTACCTATTTTTATCTATATCTATTTCTTATTTGTTTGTTTGTTTGATTGATTGATTTTTTGCCGCCCTTCTCCTTAGACTCAGGGCGGCTTACAACATACATTAGCAATAGCACTTTTTAACAGAGCCAGCATATTGCCCCCACAATCTGGGCCCTCATTTTACCCACCTCGGAAGGATGGAAGGCTGAGTCAACCTTGAGCCAGTGATGAGATTTGAACCGCTGACCTGCAGATCTACAGTCAGCTTCAGTGGACTGCAGTACCACCCAGACTTATTATCTGTCTGTCTGTCTGTCTGTCCGTCCGTCCGTCCGTCCGTCCATCCATCCAATCTAATCTCATCTCATCTAATCTACTCTACTCTAATCTATCTAGATTTAAATGCCGCCCAACATGCTTCCTTAAAACTATCCCTAGTGCATTTTGGGTTACTCCTGCATATTTTGGTGAATATGTCCTCCTTTGACTTATGCAAAAAAGTATTAATGGGCAATTCTCATAAAATGTTGCAAAAATAAAAGGCAAGAACTAGGACCTAATGGAAATTGCCCGAAGGCAACTTGCTTCTGGACATACAGTATTTAGAAAGATAGTTCATCTTGGAACTCCTGTTCCATCTGGAGAATATTGGATGAATTCTGAACCTATTCTGCTACATGGGCACAATTGAAGGTTTCAATGTTAAATGGCTGGCAATCTGTTTTTCAGAGACTGATTATTATGTTAGGATATCTAGCTCTAGCCAGTAAGAGCTGCAAGATAAGTTTTCTGATGTTCCCTCATTCACAGTATGTGACACATAGAAGAGGGTTTATTCCTGTTTTTTTTTCTTCCTTATAAAGATCATTTTGCATCCCAAGCTCAGATCATTTTACAGCCCATGAACATCTGGCCCTTTGGCTGTCCCTAACCAGCCTGCATGAAATCAATAAAAAATTAGACAGCAAATGAAAATAACAGCCACCATGCATACAGCTGCTTTGCTTTCATTTTGGATGCAACTTTTTAAATATAAATTCACAGCTTGATGGCCAACAGTAAGAATGGTGTGTATGTATATTTTCTTTTTATATCTTTTTATGGAGTTTTTTAGCTTGTTATGTTTTAACCTTAGTTAACTGTTTGACTTTTTACTGTTTTGTATTTATTCTTATTGTACTTATACTGCTGTTGTAAGCCGCCCTGAGTCCTTCGGGATTGGGCAACATAGGAGTTGAGTAAATAAATAAATATGTATGTATGTATGTGTATATATATATATACACATACATAGACAACAGCCCTCCACAACAGTTCCAATTCATCATCATCATCATCATTATTATTATTTCAAACATGTACAAGATATCAGATATACAGTAGTATAAACATAAATATGAACATAGTGATGGGTACCAAAAAAATGGAGGCAGTAGGACAGGGGACAGTAGGCACACCGGTGCACTTATGCATACCCCTTTACAGAACTCTTAAGAATGGGGTGATGTGGGGCTTTGGGGATGTAACAATAGAGTCGGGTAGTGCATTCCAAGTATTGACCACTCTGTTACTGAAGTCATATTTTCTGCAATCAAGTCTGGAGCAGTTTATCTTGAGTTTGCATCTATCATGTGTTCCTATATTATTGCAGTTGAAGCTGAAGTAGTCATTAGCAGGTAGTACCTTGTAGCAGATAATTTTGTGTGCTACATTTAAGTTGGACCATCAGCCTGGCCTAAATGCATCTGTAACCAAGCTCTTCTAATGAATGCTTCTTTTGGTTTTATTGTTTACCTTTGAATTTCTGTTGTTTTAATTTTGTATTTTTTTTTAAATTGCCAGATGCTCTCAGGGCTCAAGTAGAAAGGTATAAAATAATTTATTTCAATTTGGCTCATTCCATTTCTTTTCAGAACCCATTCTTTGGTTTATACCTAACTAATGTGTAGTTTGGCATTTATACATAGTTGCTTAATCATGTGAATAATGATTTTCACTTCCATTAATTCCTATACAGTTGTGCTCTTCCCTAAAGGGGCCCTCTGTCCATAATATACACAATAATTTGGCCACATCCTTTTTATACAAGCAAGTCAACTTTCTTCTGGCTCCTCTGTAGTGAGCAGGCAAGAGGCAAAAAAATCTGTTGTTTCTGACACTTAACAGAAAGAATGTAAATTTTCCCATTTACAGGAACTTTTGTCATGTTTCCTGAACTGATCTCTCAGGCAAATCTATCATGAAACCCTGCCTCCCTCCTTTTTAGTTTTACAATCTATATAAAAATCCCTTACTCCTCTTGGGTTCCTATTCTTAGTGGGGCAACAAGCAGTGAAAACTAGTCTATGGTACCTTAAAGATGAAGAATCATTATTGTATAATGCCTTTTAATCTACTTTGAATTTCATCCAGTAATTCAAGAGACGTTTTGTAAACACCTAAGAATTAAAGTTTTTTAAATGTGGCCTTATACTTTCCAAAACATTTCCAAATTACTACTTTTTACTAAATGGTTACACAATAATATAACTTTAATTTTCCTAGGTACATTAAAAATAAAATTTCAGCTGAAAAGATGGGATAGTGAAGGAAGAAACAAACTCAAGAACCTGTCAAGTATCTGTGAAAGTAATGATGCCCAATGCACATGGGCAAGTGTTAACCTACATCATCTTCCAATATCTGGTACAAGTTTGTAACTGGTACAAGTTTGAGATACATGTTTTGTCATTTATCATTACACCACTCTTATGGATCCCTCCAATTCTTAAAAATAAATGCAGCATTTTTATAATGGTAACATATCTTCCCTGCTGCTCTCATTGTGTATAAAACATGGATGCTCATATTAGAAGCGCAAGAGCATATGTAGAGAATCCATTTGGCTTTATTCTGGTCATGATGCCAACAAGAACAAGTATTGCCCTCTCTCATTTGCTGCTTCAATGCTTTGTGGAGGGCATTGAGTTAACCATTAATTAGTGTGAATGGAAAGAGAACTCATGATTTTGAGTCTGCCTTTGTAGCAATCTCTGTAATTTTGAACCATTAGATGTCATTAACCAGATTTTTAGTTTTCTCAAACACCAGAATGTACTACCTCATTTCGCCCTCCTTCAACATTACTGTATATTTTTCACAATAAAATGGATTAAATCATCTGCATGGCACATAAAGGTAGAAGAAAGCAAGTGGAACTGTGAGACAACTGTGACTTTTAGTCTTTGCCACATAAACAGGCACATATCCTCCCAAAGCAAAATAAATAAAAACATCGTTTTGTGGTTTGAACTATTTTTTAATTCCAGTTTATTGTGGTTTATGCCATGGATTTTTGTAACAAAATTTCCTGGCTGGCCCAGCTGTGGATAAAAACACATTTTTCCAAAGCTTTCTTCCAAAGGAAATTCTCTGAGAACCTTATGATCATATGTGGAAGAATAACTAGACAAGACCAGAATGTAAAGAATAAGAGCTAGGAATATTAATTTTTAACCACATTATGACAAAATTAATACTGGATTGTTCAGAAAGCTAGGAATACCTGTTATATTCAATGGTCTAAGAATAATTATCATGTGATTATAAATGATTTTATGCCCTAAAGATTTGTATTGTTGTTAATCTTTAACCAGGAAACATAAAGGAATTTCCAATCTGCAGCCTCCAATCTGGTGTCTAGCCACCACATTTCCTTTTCATAACATTTGAACATTCTCTACTATCAAACTTGGCAGCATGACTGATAAAATATAATGATGTAGTTTCCTGAAAAGCTGAAGCAGATGACTCAAACCCCCCCCACACACACTTAAATCACCTTAATACATTTTTAAAAACCACCAATTCTCATCCTGAATGTTTTTGAAAAAAGAAAATCCTGTCACAGTCGTATGTATGACACAACTCTACATTTTGCTAGCATTTGAATCCAATTGAACAAAGTCCTCAAATTAAGTGTGCCCTTGTTACCATCAACCAGGTTCAGTAAGTGACAAACTATGTACATCCCCTTTCACAATAGCTGCATTATAACAATGAAGGAATAAAGTATCTACCTCCTCTAATTGGAGTCATCTGCGTGAAGATGCTCTCCTCATACAAGTATGCCTTCTGTCCTGTTAGAGACAATGAAATCCTCTCCACTACTTGAGTGCCCCTTCTGTCAAGTCCTGCAGTGACGGTTCCATCTTTTCCAGTAACTAACCATCTTTAAATATTTTTTAAAAATCCTAATTTCAAAGTAGAGTGGTTTACGTACTTCTTCAACTTTCTTACAAATTCAAATGTCTGTGATCTATCTTATTAAACCCTGTAACCTTACAAACACTAATTGGATATAGATTTAAGATACTAGATTGCACCATGCAATTCAGTGTGTACATCATGTACATATCATTTTTTCCTTTATAGAAAGATGGTGAAAACTTTCTTTGGAAAAAAAAAGAGTACAAGACATGTGTATTCCAGGACTATGCTATGGTGCTTTCATTAATGGAAAGCTGCACAAACAAAACTGTAAGGACCTCACATATTTTCAATGAAAGGCAGCAACATTTCAGTGAGGCCCAGCAGCAAAGCAAAGTTCACTTATTAAATTATTTTTATGATTAATCAAATCTACTATTCTTTGGATACAGGTTATAATGGAACAAAACATATTTTGGAGACAAATAATGTACTCACTAATACTGCAAAACCCTCTTGTAACACTGTAATCCTGAGATCATAGACTTAATGAAGTGGGGTAGCATTAGATTAACGCTTCAAAGAACAAAATTATCTTGCAATGGCAAAAATAAATCTGTCTCTAAATGTTCTCCTTATTCAATCATAATTTACATTATGAATGCTCATAGCCTATTATTTTCTAGAAAGAAAGGAATCCAATGGATGATTTATTTGAACTCCACTGTCAATCCTGTTCTGAAGAACACAATCTTAAAAAGTTACAAAACAATTTTAAAGAAGCTTAAGCAAAACAAAACCCTAAGGGTCTCCTCACAGGTTAACTTGAAATCTTTTTTTTTAACAATAGTGGCTAGAATTTCCTCATCCATTCCTATCAGCATGACTAAATTATGGTAAATTTCTATTTAGTGTCCTCTTAATATATTTGAAAAGGATGGATTTTGTATACTTCATATCCTTGTTACACATGAAATGTCAATCCCCAGTCTCCAATGGTCTTTCTTCCATTGTACTTCCATGGATCTGTACTCAAAATACAGCTAAGAAAAGCAGAATATATCACACAAATAGGAATCTTGGGTCCGTCAGAGGCTAATAAGCCTCAACTTCCATCAGATTCAACCAGCCAATGACTCCAAAAAGCCACCAAAACTCAATTTTTGTAATACTTCTATGCCTGTAAGATGCTGTAAGGAAAGGGAAAACTTGCAACCCAGTGCTTAAACATTATGCTCTCCTTGTGCAGGTATTCATCTCTTGAGTACCTCACAGTCAGATCTACAACTCAGTTTACTTTGCACACTTTTTACCCCAATATTAATAAACAGGCACATATAGCATTAAAGCAATGTACAGAGTATGCAATGTGATCGTGATAATAGGAAACCATTACCTAGACAAAAATGAGAGGAACATGTTAAAGTCCCAAACAATGGGACAACATTTGGAAGCAGCTCAAGCAGATGGCACCTTAATTTACTGAACTACAAAGAGGTGGTGGTATATTACAATCAGGCTTGCAAAACTCTATTAAAATTGATCTCATAAAAATTGTATCCTTCCTTTGGAAATCATTTCCTAAACTGGTCTACCTAGTGGAGCTGACGCACAGCCACAGAGGCTTCATTTAATTTCAAAGTTATATTTCTAATAGTATACAGACTAGAGTTTAAGCTAAGAATCAACTAAAGCTCCCCACAGCCCCATATGATTTTTCTTGCTATTGTAATCCAAAGCTGAATACATTTGTTCATATATGTCATTTGCTCTGCTGACAACTAACATCATAGGTTTTTTTCCCCACAGTTGTTTTCTTTTTAAAATGCAGTGAAGTATTCATCTAGAGGCATTTAAAAACAAGTGATGGCCTTCAGCATACATTTTTTATCAGTGGTAGTATTTTTTCTGCCCGCTGTTATGAAGATGGGTCTTCATGGCACCATTGATTATTGATCCATGTGTTACTTGTGAAACAGACGTCTCTAGAGATATCATTAGTTCGTATTGATGAAATGGAGATGTTTTTTGCTTTAGATCAGGCACTTCGTAAATGATTCCTAACTATGTCCAAGAAAATAAAATGTTTTGCTGAAAAGTGCTTCTTTAAACGTTGATACTTATCAAATAAGTAAAAAAAGCAGCAACAAGTATGATTAACACTAACTCAGAAAGATGACATAGTGCTCCAGCAGAGATATCACAAACATCCTACTTGTCAAATTCTTTATCCTCGGTCATACATTGACCAAATTATCGCCGCTTAAGTACTGAAACAAAGTCTTTCTTCAAAGGCCCGAGCTGCATATGTGCATCTACGCTTTCGAGAAAAAAGGCTGGCTTGAGGTTGTGCGTGAACAGTGCTGGAAACTGGTGGTTGATCTTATTCTGGAAAGGGTCAAAAAGTCCCTTTTTGAAGCGAGACACTTTGAACTGCTGGAGACAAGTCATTTTGGAATCCTTGACTCCATAGAATGTCAGCACCTTCTCTGAATACTCCAAGTACACCCCAATAGTATGAAAAAACGGCTGCTGTATAACACAGTCAAATCCGCCAAACCAGGCGACATAGTTCTGGCCGTTCCACTGCAGACAGCATGACTTCTCATTCCTGCCCAGGCGACCCCGGTCATAGGATTCCTTGGGATTTAAATCTTCAGTGATGATCCCAATGCTCACCCAGCCGTCTATGATCTCCACTTCCCAGTAATAGTTGCCACGGTTCATAATATTCTCGCCCAATACTTGCTCACAGTTGATGAACCTTGTTGAGGTCTCCGGGTAAGTAATGGGATTCAACACACGCTTAGCCCCCTTGGTCCCAAAGAGTTGGATGAACTTGTCAGCAGTATCACTATCCAAGTCAATGATGAACGCAGCTGTACAAAAGCAAAGATATAAAAGGCTTGAAAATGATAAACAAGGAAGGCACATGGCATAAGCAAGCCCATCCCCATCCTCCACAAAAAGCAGTGTTATCATACTATGGCATGGCTTTATTAAGGAGGAAGTTAGGACTTCAGTTAGTGTAATACTAAGGCAAGGTGGCTAAGATGATCATGTGTGTGTGTGTGTGTATGTCCAAATTTGCAAAGAACTGACAAAGAGCTGACTTCGAGGGTAAAAGTACTGTACTGCCTAGCAAGGCAAACAGCCCAAGTTCAAATTCTAGGAGGGTATGGCTAGCTGATGAGAGCTAAATAGCTCGAAATAGATCTATACTAGTCTATTTCTTTATCAGTTCTTTGTAAGGTTTTAAAAATATGGTTTGCAACCTGAATGGCCCCTGTAGTGGGGCTGAAAGGCAAAAAGAAGCAATATGTCTCTCCCATGTTTGGATATACCAGGTGAGATACACACACATATATACACACAGATATACTGTATATACATACGCGCGCGCACACACACACACACAAAATGTGCATTTTCAGAGTTACAGGAGATATATGTCTATATATGTATATGCAATATATGCTAGTCACACACACGCAATTTGCATTTTCAGAGTGGTAGGAGCATTTATTTTAAAATGCTAATTATTGTAGTTAAAATATTCATATACCACTTCTTATTTAGAAATCTCAAAGTGGTTTACACTAAAGATCAGCAAATAAAACAAAGCTAGGTAATAATTAAAACATATCTTTAAAACACTGTACAGTACTGCAAAAAAATAAAATAAAGCTATATCTCTGTAGGCACCGCTGTTTAGAATTTTGCATGGTTCAAATCCATTTTTAAAAATGACAATAAAGGCTATCTTATCAGCCAACAAGCAAAGCATGAAAACGAAGGAGGAAAATGCAGAAAATAATGGCCTTACATTTAAGAAAATAATCTCGTGATTCCAAACTGGCGGGGTTGATGCTCCTTTCTGAAACCTGCGGTTCAATTGTTACTGTGAAAAGAAGAATTTGTTATCAATGTATACTTGTCAACATTAGAGACAGAACTGAAAATATCATCACCATAAAGAAGCCTTTTGTCTCAAAAGAGTAATTTCTTCCTGGTTTTAAAGGAAGGCAAATTAATATCCAGACAGAAGGGGGCACATCGTCTTATGCCTTACATTCTGTGATCTTCACAGAACATGCACAGGATTAAAAATCACCTGCTGTGTAAAACATTTTTTAGGAATGAAGGCAAATATATGAGTCCCAGAATAATGTTGCAGGATGCAATCTGGGTCGGTGAAATTCACTTTCTGGAAAGAGATGTTTCCTGAGGTTGGACTCCAGCACCGACCCAGATTGGAACATGAAACATTGTAAAGCTGATCATGCATCGTAAGAGAACAATTGCATATGTTAATGTAAGATCCCAATTCTAACCGTATTGCAAATTCTGTATAATTCACCTACTACAGGCAGGGACACCAGCAAAAAACTCAAATTGAGCTAGGAAGTTTCTTTGATTCTACTTATCTCTTTCTATATAAAATGCACAACTTTTTTGGACTGGGCATAAATGGTGGAGCCAATTTTCAAAGGACTCTGTGGGTTATTGCTAACACTTTAGGAGAATCAAGAAACTCTAGAGCAGTGGTGGCGAACCTATGACATAGGTGCCAGAGGAGGTACATCCCTCTTTGTGGGCACGCGCATGTCACCCCAGCTCAGCTCCATCGCGTTTCTCTGACACGTTTCTCGATGTCATTTGCAGGACTAAAAAAAATGTGTGAAACAACATTCTGCCTTCGTCGCAGTGCATTTGCTGATGCTGCCTCCATGGCCAGCCCCTTGCACAGCACAGGGAAATTTTGCATGGTTCACAATGGGGAAATGGGGTCCCGTCCTCCTCCTGGAGCCCATTATGACATAGAGCTACAATGCAACCCTGAGTTGTCATGGGCTCGCTCTCGCCTCCCGGATGTCCCCGCCGTCCAGCTGGTCTTTGGCTCTCCAGCGACCAGATGAGCGTGGGCGCATTGCTCCTGGGCTCCTCGGCCTTTGGGCATCATATTCCCACCACCCAGCACCAGTTCAGGGGTTCTTTCCCTCCTTTTAGGAAGTGGGGTGGGAAGAGAGAGGGATAGAAAGAGAGAAAGAGGGAGGCAAAGAGATGGAAGGGGGGAAAGAGAGAGAAAAGGGGAGGGAAAGGGGGAGAAAAAGTGGGAAAGGAGGAAGGAAAGGAGGGAAAGAGAGAAACAGGCAGAGAGATGGAGGGAACGGGAGAGAGGGAGGGAAAGAGAATGAGGGAAAGAGGGAGGAAAAAGAGGCAGAGTAAGCGTAGGAAGGAAAGAAAAATGGAGGCAGAAATAGAGAAGGAGGGAGAGAGAAAGAGGGAAAGGGGGAAAGAGAGAGACAAAGGGAGGGAAAGAGAAAGAGGGAGAGAAAGGGAGGGAAAGAGGAGGGAAGGAAAGAGAAATGGAGGCAGAGAGAGAAAGAGATGAACTCTGTGTTGTTTGTTTGTTTGTTTATTTATTTACTTATTTATTTACTAGATTTGTATGCCGCCCCTCTCCAAGGATTCAGAGCGTTTATCATTATTTTAGGTAGTAAAACTCGTTATTCAGGTTAAATTGCCGTGTTGATACTTTGTGATAAATAAGTGGGTTTTGGATACTCAATCTCTGAAAGGTTTGCCGTCACTGCTCTTTATGGAAAAATCTCCATATCCCATAGTTCCACTTTGTGTTATGTGATCATATGTTGTCTCTGGCAGCTAAAAGAATTGCCCAAGCTGGTTTGTGGACGTTTTTTTTGAAGAAGATAGTGGCTAGTATTGTGAAAACAAAACCTTAGTCTGGGAAAGACAAGAGAAAAACCCAAGACTGTCCCACCTTCACTCTTTTCAGTATAAGAGAGCAGGGATTAGAAACCTCAGGTTTTCAAAGGTCTATCAGTATAGCCCACAGTATATCAACAGAGTGGAGATTTATTATTTCTTGTGCTGCTGTTTCCTGACCTGGCCTACATCCAAGGTGGAGTTTGCATGGAAACTGCTTTTTACCATTTGCGCGGGGGGGGGGGGGGGGGGAGGACAGGGGGACGGACGGACCCTGCCTCACCCTATTTTTTGCTTATTGGCCTGGGCAGATTTCTGAAAGAGAAAAATAATTTTTCTTTTACTCCATTTCCATTATGGTTTTGCATACGATCAAATTACAGTAATATACAAAACATAGTTATAAGGAGGGGTGAGGTAGGGAGAGAAATGCAAACATTTTATTTTCCCTCAGGGAAAAGCAGTGATCTTCATCATCCCTAATGTGTGTGTCTGAGTTGTAACTGTTCAACTTTAATGACATTAAATTGATTTATAACTGCTTTTCACACTTACGACTGTGGCAGAATCTCTATGGTCATGTAAGAGTTTGGCAACTCTTTTGTATTTATAACAGTTGCAGTGTTTTGGAGTCATGTGATTCCCTTTTGTGATCTCCAGACAAGCAAAATCAATGGGGAAGCCAGATACACCTAACCACGTTACTAACCTTAATCTCTGTAGTGATCCACTTAACATCTGTGGCAAAAAATGTTGTAAAAGGGGGCAAAACTCACTTAAGGAATGTTTCACTTAGCAACATAAATTTTGGCCTCAAATGTAGTCATAGTTAGCTATGACCACAATTGTAGTCATAGTTACATAGGTAACTATGACAACAATCCTCAAAAGGTACCTGGAGGATTACCTGTAGGTTCTACCTGAATGTAATGGGGGTGGGGAAGGTAATAATGCTGGCAAGATGGCAAAGTGACAGTATATTCTGTAAAAAGCTCTGGCAGTTCTTTGAGATATTTCTATTTAATTCGCTATAAAAGATAATCGCTTGTTAATTAACATTAAAATCCAAACCTCCTTGCCAGTGGCAGTCAGATGCAGAACAGTTCTAATGTAATAATGTTTTAAACAGCTGCACAAAGAAAACACAAACAACTAAGATTTCAAACTTAGAAATGAGCCAGCAATCTAAATCTTCAACTGAACAAGCAACATGAGCTTTGAATCTGGCAGGATAAGAGTCTGGAAATCAAAAACTAACAAGTAAAAAGACTTTCTCTGTTCTGTTATTTCAAGGACGCCAGCTTTGGATATGTTTCCCAAACCACCAGTAACCACACCTAGTGATGTCTGTTTGTTTATATATTTGAGTCATTTTTGAAACATCTGAGTGCTATTAAAAGCCTAAGTAACTAAGACCACTTAGATTCTGGCTATCTTGTATTTTTTGTCAGTTGCATCTCTTTTAGATGGTGCCTAGTTTGCTTCTTTTCATCTTGAAAAGCCAGCATTTCATTTTGATCTGCTAATCACAAATGCTAATTCAAAACTATTTTTGGGGCCCTTTTATAGTGCCACAGGGGACTTTAAGAGATATAAATTGTAGCTGGTGGATTTGAATATCCTCCCCCCTCGTAAGTTCTAAAATAAGGACTTATCAAAACTCTACAGAATGGTTTACCATAAAAAGCAAAGTTTGCACAAGAAAAAAATTAGGTACTTTCAGAAAAAAATCAGAGAGTAATATGAAAGTTACACACAGGAATCTCTGAAATGTTCCATGAAAGAGAAATAAACCAAGAACCTCGCAGTGATAACAATTGACAGAGCTTCTAGGACTTACATATAGATAACAACAAAATTGACATCTTAGTGCAAGTATCATGAATGCTTTATCAAAGTATGTTGAATAAGCCAAGAATTAAGTACACAAGCCCAATGAACTAAGCCAAACTGAACAAACTATAAAGTGGCTTAGCACAGGGGTCCCCAATCCCCAACCTATTTGGAACTGATCATGCAAGTGGACCATGTGCACCAGTCCACTGCTCTTGCGGTCCGGTTCCCTCTCCCACCCCAGCCGGGCCAAGCCACAAAGGTTGAGGACTGCTGGCTTAGTATAATGGACAGACTCAGTGAATGGATGCCAGGCTCCACTGCTGATATAAAACTCCTATTCCACAGCCATAAATATCTGATACTTCATGGCACCTTCATGGCACCGGACCAGAATATCTCCGGGACCGCCTCCTGCCGCACGAATCCCAGCGACCGGTTAGGTCCCACAGAGTTGGCCTTCTCCAGATCCCGTCGACTAAACAATGTCATTTGGCGGGACCCAGGAGAAGAGCCTTCTCTGTGGCGGCCCCGACCCTCTGGAACCAGCTCCCCCCAGATATCAGAGTTGCCCCCACCCTTCTTGCCTTTCACAAGCTCCTTAAAACCCACCTCTGTTGTCAGGCATGGGGGAATTGAAAATTTTTTCTCCCCCCTAGGCTTATAGAATTTATACATGGTATGTTTGTTGGTATGATTGGTCTCTTAAATTGGGGTTTTTTAGATTACTTTTTAATATTAGATTTGTTACATTGTTTTTTATTGTTGTTAGCCGCCCCGAGTCTTCGGAGAGGGGCGGCATACAAATCTAAATAAACTAAACTAAACAACTAAACTTCAGCTGAAGGGCAACTCTTGAAGGACAAGAATTCTGCCCATGTTTCAGGGTTCCTTCCATTGTGAGATGGGTGTGTCAGGCCAAAGCCATTGTTAACTTGGAGTCTTTGGCCTGCCACATTTTATGCTTTAGAATGTATTCTTGCTGTGGGAACTTGGGAAGGGCTATTGCTTGAGGGATGTAGAAATGTAACCACAACAAATTCCTTCTAGGTTCTCAAGGTCATCCTTTGTTCAGTACCTACCCAGAAGTTGATGGGAGTAGCGGACACGTTGGCAAAAGACGACTGGTCAACATGAATTTGTGGGTATGGGAGCAAGGGAATAAACTTTAAAGTGGGTGGAGAAGACCTCATGGCTTTAGATTCAGGTTTCTCACAGAATTGCCAATATGGCTCTGTTAATAAATTGGAACTTTGAGGAATGTTGTGCCTCGGATTCTGATTTAGTTTCGGATGCTATTTGGAACAGGGTGGCTGTAATAATTCAGTAAACAAATAAATTACAAACCTTCTGGTATCTCATGAAGAAAAGGTCCATTCTCACCCTTCCCTGACAGTTGGTCCCAATGGTTCTTGCAAATATTTCCCAGCAGCTCCTTCACAGCAAACACGGCCTGACTGGATTTAATAAAACTCAGTTCTCTGGGGAAGTTTGAACATGCAAGGTTTTTTTCCTCAGCTGCTATTTTTAACGCCTGGAATTCCTGGTCAAGAAAACAAAGTCACAGCAATTGTTTGACTATAAGGTCTATTCAACAGATACAGCTCTTCTCAAGTCACTAACACTTAAATGGCTTAAAAACTCAGCACAGATGTGGCAAGAGATTTAGGGTGGGGGGAAGAAGGAGCACATAGAGCTCTCCTGCTGCAACCTACTGGCACACACTGTTTCTGGATCTTCACCTGGAGCAGCATAAAATCCAAGGGAGCTTTCTCCTGATACTATATGGCCCCCTGTCTCCGAGAGTGAAAGAAATGAGAAAATATTTCCCTAGCAGAGATCTTGATGGGAATGAACATATGATCTTGGATGAATAAGAAGCAGACAAGTGGTGGGACAACAAAAGAAAAACATATGGGCCACATTTATCCACTCATATGGAACCACCCCCTGGTACACGCAAACTATTAAGTATTCAACACAAGTGAAGCATAGGCTTCACTCAGGTCCGCTATTAGGGTAGGAAAGTACTTAAATTTGATGGGTCGAACAGTCTGACAGCTCCCTATAAAAGGGCTGGCTGTCAGACAGGACTTTCTCAGGGTTACTGAACTGTTATACAGTAAAGAGCTGTTTGTTGGCAGGTTCCTGTGGGTCTCGCCTCTTCCATCTACAAATCTAACACAAAATATTAAGCATAGCATCCTTTTTCACTAGCCCTTTATATTAAAGACAAGTGCACACAGCTTTTGCTGCCCTATGACTGGATGTATTTCACATAACGAGCTTTTAAGGTACCAACCAAAATCATTTGTACAGTGCAAATAGATATGGGTATGGAGTTGGCTCTTGAGCAAGAGTTCCTGAGTGACCACTGGCCCTTCTCCAGGGATTGTTGATGCATCCTGAGTGCCCAGGTGGAAAAGACCTACAATGAAGCCTATGCTATCTCTCTACTGAATCACCTGCAAAAATAATTATTGGAGCGCACCTGCAGGAAAGTGATGGTGTCTGTGCTGGGGACTTTCTCCAGGTTCTGCTTGTGTTCCATCAGCAGGGCACGTCGTTCTTCTTTATGCCGCAGTTCCTCCTCTGCTCCACCCAGCATGGTTCTTTCATCAACCTCAATGAAATCAAGCACTTCCTTCTTAAAGGTTGTCAGGATCTTGGTGGCCTCGGTAAAGAGACTGCTGACCTTTTCCTTCTCCTTCTGAGCAGTAGCCTAAAAGAAAATAAAAACGGAGTTATTCCAACAAAAATCATTGCCTAAACCAGCGATGGTGAACCTATGGCACAGGTGCCCTAGCTCAGCTCCAACGTGCATGTGTGTGCTGGCCGCCTGATTTTTGGCTTGCACAGAGGCTCTGGGAGGGCGTTTTTGGCTTCCAGAGAGCCTCCGGGGAGATGGGGAGGGCAGGGAAGCCTTTGGAGCCTGGGGAGGGAAAAACACAAGCCTACTGAGCCCACCAGACATTTCCGGCCCCCAGAGGGTGTCCGGGGGGTGGTGGGGAAAGCTATTTTTGCCCTCCCCAGACATTGAATTATGGTATGGGCGATAGCGCACATGCACGCTCTTTCGGCGCCTGAAGAAAAAAAGGTTTGCCATCACTGGCCTAAAATGTGAATAAACCAAGCTGCTTTCCCAAATAAGAACAAATGAATTATCACATGACACCTACCTTTAAGAAGTAGCCTGAGAAAATACAATATGGAACCCATCAAAAGAAAGAATAATTTTTAAAATTACTAACAACTATGGGGAGAGTAGGCAATCAACAATTTTTGCCCTTTCTCTCAAACTCTACACTCAGGTTTGGCTATTATAAAGAAATCAGGAGATATAAGTCAGCCTTTCAGTTTTCTGAAGGTTCCAGAAGGCTTTCCACTAGTACAGCAATGATCCAGGGGCAGGGATGAAAATTTGGGGACTGTTTTTTTTTAGAACTTTCAGAAAGGGAAAGAACTTATTCAGCTTTCTAACCAAAGAAAAATTATGGCAAAATTGCCATTTTTTATACGTTTGGCTTTGGTTCATTTGGGGAAGTTTACATGGGTAGGAATCAACAGGAAAAGGGCAGAGGGGAGATAAACAGTAAAAAAAAAGTTATTTTGTTGCCAAATTTAAACTATCTTCAGATGCCATTAGCAGCAGATGGAGTGATGGAGGATTGTATGTAACCTATCAAGTCACCTTTACTTTTCAGTGATAAACTCCTATCTCACCCACTAACTTGATTCTTGGATAAAAGAGAGTTTTCCCCTACAACTGGGGGATTTCATGAGAACGTACTGCAGAAGAAAAACATAAGTAGCTTCTCCCTGAAAATTTTTATAAAAGCTGCTTCTTAAAAATGCATTTAGGGCTATATCTCGTGGCAAATTGAGTGTAGCTTTTGTATGTTTCATTTTTTTCCTCTTGCACTTCTTTTCCATCCCTCGTCTTAATAACTTTTCCTAATTCAATTTACTGCGCCGTTCTCTTTGCAGGCTAATCATATTGCTGTGGAAAACTAAAACTAGCATTAAAGTGGAATGTAAATGCTGAAAAAAGAAGAGAAGAATATTCCTCATCTCTTAACTATGGCTAAGAAACTGGAAGAAGTTAAAAAAAACCATAGCTGTTCTAGAAAGACCGCAAAAAATAGTAATTTTGGAATGGAATGTTCTGGAATTATCAGGAACATTCCATTCTCAAATTGAGGGAGTTTTTACAAAGTTGTAGTTTTGCTATTTCTAAGGAACAGCATCCAATCCTGACTACATTTCATGAAATAAGGAAGCTTTTTCCATGTCATGAAAGTTATCCGTTAACTTTAACTTTGCCCTACGGTTCTACTTGTCTACAAACATGGAGTCCCAACTCCAAGGATAAAACATTAAAGAAAGAAGCCTCATGTGATTCTGTTGCATTTGTAATTTAGTTCTCAGGAAAATATTTGCATAGGAAATGGTGGAGCTGTACATTTGTTCTTTATTTATATGCAAATACAGAAAATTTTAGAACTAAGTGGACACTTCTTGAAGACAGTATTCCTCAGTTTTTCTAGATATGATGGGACTGTGGTCTCTAGCATCCTACAGTTGATCCCTTCCTGGGGAAGGATGGGCTATTTTTGTTACCTTTTAACAACAAAGGGAGGAAGGTCTGTGGAAAGGAAAGGTTTTAGAGGAAGGTTCAACATTTTGCTTTTTACTGGGGATAAAATAAATGTGGTGAAATACTTTGATGAGGTTCACCATCCTTTTCATCTGCGCTATGGCGGCTCCCAGTTCATCCAGCTGGTTTTCAATATTGTTCAGGATTTTGGGCCTCTGAGCCTTTCAGGGAAGAAAAAAAAAGGAGAATCAGAATCTCAGCTTTATAGACATTTACCTTTCACAATTATTTGTACACAATTTGCATAGAAATGTGACATTTACAATTCAATCATCATGACAACACACATACATCTTACAACTGTCCTGTTTTTTCTAACATAGATCCATTCATCTGGAGGTACAAAATGCAGTCAGAAGTCAGGTGTAAGATTTCATTTTCCATTGTGTCATTTTCTATCCCTAAATCCTTATTATTGCTTATGTACACAACTAACTTCTCTTAAGCTCTCTTTCTGAATCCTACTTATTTTGCTTTTAAGTAATACAAACATAAAATAAACCCACTGCTTGGTAAGCAAATCAAAATACAGTGTTCCCTCGATTTTCGCAGGGGATGCGTTCTGAGACCGCCCGCGAAAGTCGAATTTCCGCGAAGTAGAGATGCGGAAGTAAATTTTATTTATTTATTTTATTTATTATTTAGATTTGTATGCCGCCCCTCTCCGCAGACTCGGGGCGGCTCACAGCAAAATACAACAAATCATGACAAATCCAAATAAATTTAAAATATTTAAAAAGATTTAAAAAGAACCCCATTTACTAACATACACACACACAAACATACCATGCATAAATTAGACATGCCCGGGGGAGGTGTTTCAGTTCCCCCATGCCTGCCGACAAAGGTGGGTTTTAAGGAGTTTACGGAAGGTGGGGAGAGTAGGGGCAGTTCTAATCTCTGGGGGGAGTTGGTTCCAGAGAGTCGGGGCTGCCACAGAGAAGGCTCTTCCCCTGGGGCCCGCCAACCGACATTGTTTAGTTGACGGGACCCGGAGAAGGCCCACTCTGTGGGACCGAATACACTATTTTTGGCTATGAACAGTATCACAAGCCTTCCCTTAACACTTTAAACCCTTAAACTGCAATTTCTCATTCCCTTAGCAGCCATTTAGATTATTACTCACCATGTTTATTTATTAAAGTTTATTAAAAAAAATATTTATTAAAGGCGGATGAAAGTTTGGCGATGACGTATGATGTCATTGGATGGGAAAAACCGTGGTATGGGGGGGGGAAACCGCAAAGTATTTTTTAATTAATATTTTTGAAAAACCGTGGTATAGCCATTTCGCGAAGTTCGAACCCGCGAAAATCGAGGGACTACTGTACACGGAGTTGGTTTAGATTTGAAGTCGTGATTGTCATGAATTACCTGGGCAAAAAGCATCACACTCCTCCCTACAAGGCCTTTAAACCAGGCTAAATTTCCTCCTCTTTTATTGCTTAGTATTTTTTCTATTCTGCTAGGAATTGAAAGGAACAAGGGCCTCATTCGGACCCCTTCCTGCTCCATGAAACCATGTGCTAGGCCGAGATAAAAACCAGGCCCGGACAGAGATAAAAACCAGGCCAAGTGGGCTGCCCTGAAAATAACAATTGTTGCATTATCAAAAAAGAACCAGCGCAGAATGAATCAACACCCTTTTTTCTTATTAAAAAACAAGGAAATCAGAGTGGTCAGAAGAGAGCTTATCTGCTGATACCATAATAACCCACTGATCTCTTAAAGCCAGGGAAGGAAAAGAAAAAGATTAAATGGTAAAACACTCCAGGCTGCTCCTTTTTCTTAAAACAGATTCTGAAAACACAACTGTTTCCCAGATAGTGGTGATCAAGGTGCTCCTTAGTGATATGTGCTAATTACAGTGCCTAGAAAATATTTTGCTGCTATCATTAAAATAGTCCAGGGGGGAAGAAAGGTCAAGTTTGCTTGATAATGTCTTGCATGAAGATAAGACTCCCTGGGGATCAAATTCAATTACGCGTTTCTTGGAAATAACAGGGACACGTCTTGCCATTGGATTTTCTGTTCAGTCCTGGAATTTCCTGGTGATTTGCCATCCAAATTACTTTTCAACATGAGCCATGATTAGCTGGATGCTGCCACCTGTTGTGGTAGTAGGAGAATTTTGAAGAATCACTTTTAGGTTGTTTCTGTATGTATTGATGTTATATTCACTCATAAACTACCAAATGCCATTTCAGATTTATCTTTAAACTAAGACAACTTATTTAAGCCTTTCAAGTGCAGTCATCTTTGATTTTGAGCCAAAAGCCATCTATTTTTGCCAAACAGGAAGACCTTTGCTTCCTCTGTTCCACCGGGAGCGATAACATTTTATTCCTGCAAGAAAACAATTAATAAATATGTCCCTTTTCATTCATCAGCTCTAAGCTGCTGCTTTGGTTTCAAAGCTGAAGGCAATTTATAGATTTCTGGCTTAGAAAAAAGGAATTGGTGTCTAGGATACAAAGGATTGCTTTATTTCGACTGAGAAAATGGTCCACCTATTCCAGTAATGCCTACCATGATTAAAAATGGATTTTCATAACCTCATGGCAAAGTCTTTCCATGCGTTGCAACTCATGTTTCTATAATTAGAGCTGCTGGCAAAAGAGCCCAAGAACCTCTACATGTCAAAAATATACAACACCACTGAACTTTTAACTTGCCCATGGTAGGCTTCAGTGAATGGCTGGATTAATCTAGCCTCTCTTCAAGGATTTATCTGAATGGAATCAAGAATGCAGAAAATATAAGGAGGCAATTTGTCAGAAAAATATGATAATCAGAAGCAAGGAAAAAACTCTTCTCTTCTTAGAGGGCAGCACTGCAAGAGATTATAATGTTTGATAGGTAACCAAGTATAAAATTCCAAATTACTATTCCTCCATGTTCAGGGATAATCAACTCTCTAGTTCTTAAGTATCATTAAAGGGATAATCTAGCCATGTTATCTCTGCTGTAGCCAAGCAGTCTATATGAAAAGTACTAATCCCACAAATTCACTCTCTTTGCTTGCCTTCTTGCAAATTTCTGCTACCTGAAGTGAACATGAAGTATAAAAATCAAGATTTTAAATATACAGTAGTTTAAACATAGTTTTTAAACATAGTTTAAAATCCTCAATCTTTAAAAAAAGAACCTTGAAAAAACTCTGGGCCCTGGAAAAGCCTACTTATCATAGTAGTAGTAATCATAGCTGTGTAATTTGTGTCATGGCATTACCAGCTGAGATCCTTTTTCACCAATACTATGATAACCACAGGAATTTGCTACAGCCTTCAGCAGTCTCTTCAGCTATAAGCTGCTTATTATATATATATAAAAACAGGTGATTGATTTTCCAAGTATCATACCCTCCCCATCATGTCCTTATATTTTTAGAGCACAATTCTCAACATACCAGCTAGTCTGCAAAATTTATCTGGGTATCCAATGAAGTAGAAGGCAATGATATACCACATTAGGAGTGGTGAAATTTCCTTCTCTCTATATCTATAATGATTGCCTGTTTCCACTTTAAAGTTACAGTCATCTCCATCTCTATGCAGGAATACTTTCACAATCCAAGACAGAACAAAACTCCAAATGACTAGAAAGAAGGCAGGGTAAAGGGGAAGAATTAAGGAGTGATGTGCTGTTAGTACTTTCTGCTACAGACTGCTTGGATACACCCAGATTCTCTGGTTCTTCAAAGCTCATATACTAGTCAACATAGGTGAATCTTGGTGAAATATTGCTTCACAATATTTAAGGTACTTTAACCCTGCTCCTATGCTCTGGGGTCTTAATGATATTTGAGACCCTGTAGATTGTCATGTGGATCTGAAAACTTGTAATTAATTGACTTTTTCTCATTTGAGGGGTTCTTACTATGAGTGCTAGGTTTTTTTTTCATTTTGTTTACTTTTTCCTACATACTGATTGTTACATTTCGTTATACCCAAAACAGTAGAAGTGTATAGTAAATGAGAACACAACAGCAGGGTTAAATGGTTAATTACAGCTTATGAATATTTGTAGGCAATATTACTTTCCAGTTTTTAAAAAACACTCCACTCCCAAAACAATTATAATTATGCTGAATAAAGGCTGTAGAAGTATGAAAAGAATCTTGAGTGTTACCATCTCAGCATGCCTTCTAAATGCACCAAGGGGGTAGTCATCGGAGTTTACCCAGAATCTAGAGATTATATAAATATTAAAAAGCCAAATGCCAATTTTTTAAAAAAAAACATGACCTCCTTCCACCAAAATAAAGTTGGAAAGTGTAGAGAGGGACAAGACCTTGGGAGTCCAACTACAGTACTCCTATTTCTATCCTTAAACTCTATGAATACACCAAAATGGCCAAATTTACATTGCTGAAAAACCAGCTCCTTGAAGCCAATTGTCTACAGCCATTTTCATCCTTGAAAACAAGAAGTCAATGATTAGTAAAAATCACCTCTTCCTGTGATCTCCCCTTCTTTCCCATCTCATTATATACTGCTCAAAAAAATAAATAAAGGGAACACTCAAATAACACATCCTAGATCTGAATGGATGAAATATTCTCATTGAATACTTTGTTCTGTACAAAGTTGAATGTGCACAATAGCATGTGAAATTGATTGTCAGTCAGTGTTGCTTCCTAAGTGGACAGTTTGATTTCACAGAAGTTTGATTTACTTGGAGTTATATTGTGTTGTTTAAGTGTGCCCTTTATTTTTTTGAGCAGTATATTTCACAACCAAGCTGATGAAGGAGAGCAAGTTCTGTCCTGAATTTTGGGAAAGCTATTCACTTCTGAACGATTCTTTGATGAGATGGAAACTTGCCAGCATGTACAATATAATCCTTTGAAACTATAGTAATTGTCTTTGCACCCCACCTTTTGTACAGAAGCCCAGTTTAGTGTACATATTGTACTATACACTAGTGGAGGCCTCCTTCTCCTCCCTTAGGAAGTAGGTTGGGCAGAGAGCATGACTCACCCCAAATCACCCAGTTTCTATAGTTGAGGATGAATTGGGTCTCCCCATTCCAAATCCAACACTTATCTACTACACCATACTGGTACCTGGATGTAGCCAATTAAGAAACTTGCCAACACTTAATGCTTCCCAGTTAATGCATTGATTTATTTTGATGACTTGTGAAAGTATTCTCTGAAAACTTTTCCAAGTTTAGCAATTCTTCCAAAGGAGTCAAGCACACCCACAGAATGTTTGGAAATGGGATTTCCCGAATAACACTTCAGAATGACTTAAACTAAAACTGACAGGAGTTTAGTCAGAGCCATCTGGAAAGAGGAGCGGCTGAAAAAAAAATAACGCCAGTAGTGCACTCTGAAAGACAAACGGAGCGAGGACTGGAACCTGGGAGAAAAGCCAACGGAAATAAAGGAGTTGGATTGAGACACTGTGGGAAAAGGCTACAAGGGAAGGAATGAACTCCTGTTGCCATCACACAGAAGTAAAGCTATCAGACTAAGCTAGGCCAATTAGCATCAGATGGAATTAATCACAGGCTATAGAGCTTCCTTGTTCCTTGTTTTCTTCACTTTCTTTCCAAATCCAAACAAAATAGATTTCTTTTGTGTGTATGGTTTGGAAAGCCAGGCAAAAATCACCAGAAGTTCAAATAAATGTTTGTCTTTGCACCAGAAAGACCTTTCTGATAGTTTGAAAGACTAATTTCTGGCCTCTCTTGATCCCCAAACAATTCTTTCTAGGGAAGACTGCTGAAAGCTAAGCATTCAACCTCCCTTTATCCTTCCAAACAACTTCCTGGAATGAAATCACCTTCATCCGTTTTTTCCTGACTCTTCTCCACCAAATCTGATGTTTCTATGGGTCTTTATCATTTCATGGGTGGTTCTTATAGAATGGTAAGCAAACCTGATTGTGGGTGGCTTAACTTTCATGACCCAGACTATCATCAAAACTTGCATCTAGTGACTTATTCCAGAATATCGTAAATTATTGCTTAAAGAAGATGTCAAGAGGACATTAGAAACTTCAGTTGTAATGATACTATAGTCCTGACAGTTCTTTTCCCTGATGAATTCTGTAACTGTTACCTCCTGAGAAGGCCTAGCTTTTCAAACAGTTCCTTATCCATATACTGCTTCATCCTGTTAACTGTATTGCAAACCTTTTAGACATTACTCTTAACACTTTCTAGATTTTAAAGTTCTTCCCCACACTCACTCTCTAGAAGTTGTTTGAAACCTTTACCATCTAACAAAGTTCTTTCTTCATTAAATATTCTTTTGCAATATTGCCTATTTTCTAATTAAAAAAGACATGCAATTCAAGATTACCCTGTGTGAAATAGATATTATTTTCCTAGTTTAGTGCCAATGTTCAGTAGCATGCCTTTTCTTGAAAAAAATCAACATGATAATCTGTACAGTTGTTTGTACAGCTGGGAAAAAGTTTAATGGAATTAGCAGCATAATAAAAATACTATGACGATTGTGACTGACACCTGTTGGCTAGTTCCTATGTCTAATATTTCTTTTCTATGCCAAGTCAGTTTTGGAATTTTTATTGATGTTTGTTCAATGCATACAAATGGATGTACATCTTTACAAATCCATTCATAGCCCAATCTTAGAATCTTGTCTATTCAAATTCTTACCTAGATATTTATTCCCTTACAGGTTAATAAACTCAGCACTATTTTAAATGGAAAATAACAGTGCAAAATTTTGCTTGAATAGGAAAACTGACTACACCCAATTCCCGCCTTCTCCAATTTGTTCCAGTCATTGTGACTTTTATATTTACTTGTCTGGCTGCAATTCAAAACTCAGAGGCTTTCCATTCCCAAGCACGGATTTCCCATCCATCTTTAACTACCTTGAACAGGGTAATTGGAAATATTTCCATATAAGTTAGTGTGCAGTTGCTTTTGTCCTAAACAAAAATGATTCCTGCAACTGAATAATCGGACAAAAATCCCCAAAGACTGCAATCTACAACATGTGACGGCAGGTATCTAAGTCCTCCCTGGGTGCTTGCTAGGCGTTTTTAAAAAATCATTTTAATTTATAAGTGGGAAGTGCAAAGCAAAAGTCTCCAACAGCATACAGATTCCCAAGAATGCTTTCAGTCCCTTCAAAGGTCACACAAACTTTCAAAGTTGTGTAAAGTTGTATGGGACCTGGAGAACCTCGAATCCAAATCCCTGCTGGAGACAGGAATCCTCAGACCATCCCAATCAACCTTTGCCTGAAAACCTGCAGTGTTGGATAACCATAGTTATAGTGTAGTTAGTTTAGTTTATTAGATTTGTATGCCGCCCCTCTCCGAGTGGGCCCAATAGCTCTCAAAATGTCAACACTGTTTTTCCTTTGCAATTTCCTTGTTGTATTCTGCCTCTTTCATAATGTCATTCCGCTAATAATTGTATAGGTCACCTGCACTCGGTTGTCATATGCCATGGGTGTCTAACTCACGGCCTAACTGGGTCCGTCACGTGCTGGCCACACCCATGCCTACTTTAGCGAGGGGGGGGGGGGAGAAGTCCAGATACACTCGTGTCATATACAGATAATCTATTAGAACTATGCTGTAGCTCCCATGAACAGGTGAGCAAGGAGAGTCTTCCATCGTATGTTGTGCCTACCATCAAGCTTCTCCTATTCCTTCATAGCAGAATTTCTTCATGGATGCCCTGTTTGTTGCATTACAATTCACTATGCTTGGTCAACATGTTGGAAGGATGGGATGATGAGAGCTGTAGTTCAACCACACCAGCTCTTTTATCGGTGATATTTGGTGAAAAAAAATATCTTTTTTATTTAAATCTATTTATGTAGCGCCCACTGTGCAAATGCAGCTCTAAGTAGCTAACAAATGCAAAGTATCAATGGAAAATAATAAAAGAACATCTAATTCCAATAGAAAATGGGGGCAACCAAGGAAGTCTAATCAACATACATATGATGGGCTCAACTAACATCCTGACCCCTAAGCCAACAAAAGGACTTTCCAAAAGACCATGCAGGGCCAACGGTTTGTATTTCTATGCCTTAATCTTGCTCTGTAATACTTATTCCACCCATCCTTGGGCACGTGCAAGCTTACAGAGCTGGTTTATACAAAGATCAAACTCTTAGCTCCCTAAGGCTTCTGACAGTCAATCTTTCCCAGCTAATCAATCTTCCTTTTACAGACAATGCAAGGATTGAAACCTGCTGCCTTCTTATTTAATTTATAACTTATCTTAAAGTATAACCCCTTTATTTTACTTTTCAGTTACTAAAAATATAACTACAAAAACCTAAAAACCCCGCCCCTGAAAAACATAAACAGCAATAAGCAAAACAGAAAAATTGAAAATTTATAAATTGACTGACCCATATTCAATCTTGCAATTATAAACCATTTAGAACACCTGACTATTAACCAATATACAGTGGTACCTCTACCTACAAATGCCTCTACTTACAAACTTTTCTAGATAAGAACCGTGCGTTCAAGATTTTTTTGCCTATTCTCAAGAACCATTTTTCACTTACAAACCCGAGCCTCCGAAACTGTAACTGGAAAAGGCAGGGAGAAGCCTCTGTGGGGCCTCTCTAGGAATCTCCTGGGAGGAAACAGTGCCTCTACCCTCCCTGTGGTTTTCCCAATCGCACGCATTATACATTGATTCCTATGGGAAAAATTGCTTCTTCTTACAAACTTTTCTACTTAAGAACCTGGTCATAGAATGAATTACTGGTGAGTTCGTAAGTAGAGTACCACTGTACTGCACAAAAGTAAGCAGTTGGTGACAGGGGTGGGGAGGACAATGTGGGACTCAGTGTGGTGGGAAGCAGGCCAAAGGCTTGCAGGGAGCTGATGTGTGTATGGAGGGGGAAAGATAGGTGAAGGGACATTGCAGCATCCTCGTAGTTGGACATAAGGGCAAATCTACCCAAATTTTGTTTCAAGTGACCATAGGGATTCTGCAATGATTGCAATTCCAATACCATATTAAAGCTAGCCTTTCGGAGATTTGCTGTAAAACTTAACCTCAAATGGCTGTTAAGTGCCTGGTGAACATTTTAAATTAGAAAAATAAAAACAAAAACATCAGTTCCCTAATTTCAGAGTATCATTTCTTCATTTTGCCAAATGTTCCTTGCGCCCTTTTAAACATGCCAGATCTGTAATTCCCCAGGACTTTTACCCCTAAACTTCTTGCTTCTCTTAAGTTATGTCTCTAATGAATATTGAGAATCATGTGATAATCACGCCAAGAACTCCTTTGCAAAGAAACATTACAGGACAGAATTAGGGTTCTCACGAAGTTCATTCATTCTCATGTATAGCTGCCTCAGACTAGCAACAGATATATTCTCTGTCAACCTGGAAAATATTTGATTTCTCCCTTTCCCTTTTCACTCTGTTGTGGTTCCCCTAACCTTGGTAAAACAGTCAATTTTATATCCCAATTTCCCTAATGTGGAACCCCTGCATACTAGTGGGAATTGCTACTCCCAGATCTTTCATTCCTGTTGGTTTGGACCCAGCATGCTTGGAAATCTGCAGGTTGAAGAGAATCTTTCTTAATTAAATCAGCGGCCTGCATTAAACAGGATTCTTCACCCATTAGTCTCACTATCTAAATCTAATTATACTCTATTATCCGTATTAGATAAAAGACTGTCTGGTCAGTCTTATACACCAGGGCTAACTGGACTATTTTGGTTCCCAAACTGAGCAGAATGCTTTCTCTTTCTTTTTAATCTAAGGGGGGAAAATGCTTCCAAACATCCCTCTCTTTTTCAAAAACTTAACAATAAACATAATCTCTCCTAGAATACCTTCCTCAAAACCCCTAAACTTTTAAGTAATCCCTAAACATTAATCCTTAAACGTTTCTTCTCTTAGAAATTAAGCGCCTGAAATGTGCAAACTACTTTTCATTCTTCTTTGGTTGAATGAGCCCATACCCTTTAAATGTAAATAGGCTTTATGTTAGGTGGATTTTGAGCTAGGTTTTGCAATCCCTTTTCAAGCGCGGGTTCTCTTACTCCCTAACCTCTACTTTCCAATCTGTAATGTATTTTTAATCACTCCTAACAACGCTCCTAAATCCTAACGCGCGTCCAACAAAACTTTCCAGCGACGCTGGCAGCCAGGGTGTTCCCAATTTATTCCGGGGCTGGAAATCGCCGGCGCAACTTAAATAATGGTTTTGTTCCGCCAGCCGGCCCAGGTTGCGCCCTTGGTCGCTCCTCGGAAATCAGGGCGCAACAAAGGCGCCCCTGTGTACCTCGGACGGCGGCCCTACCCACCTCCACGTGTTCCCGCTCCACCTCCACGGCCACCACCTCGTGGCTCCGATGCTCCTGGGTCAGGCAGAGCTGGCAGATGCAGCTGCGGTCGGTCCGGCAAAAGCTCTCCAAGGGCTTGAGGTGCAACTTGCACAGGCTCTCCTCGATGTGCCGCAAGGGCGAAACCAGCCGGTGGCTTTGGAAAGCCGGGCTTTTCAGATGAGGCTGCAAGTGCGGCGCGCAGAAGGACGCCAAGCACACCAAGCACGACTTGGCCGCTTCGGCCCTCTCGCCGTCGGTGCAGAAGTCGCAAAGCACCTCCTGGGTCTGGGCATCGCCGCCGTTCCCGGGAGCGCATGGCCCCGACGTTTCCTCGGGTGCCATTGCCAGGCGCGGACTGGTGGGCGCGGGCTGTCGGAGCTGCAACAGTTCGGCCAGGGTGTGGTTCTTACGGAGCGGGAGGTCGGCTGGGTAGGGTTCCTGGCAGAGCGGGCAGCGGGAGGCACTCTGTCCTCCGGCTCCCGTTACGCCCCCGCCGGGGTGATGCCTGTGCGCCCCGATGCACTCCAAGCAGAAGTTGTGGCCGCAAGGAGTGGTAACCGGGTCCTTCAGGGCGTCGAGGCAAATGGGGCAACCGAAAGGACCTTCTTGAAAGTTGGGAGCGGAGCTAATGGGGCCGGAGCCCGCGTCCATGCTGCTGAAGTCAGCTGGTAGGAGGCGAAGAGCGCGAGGCTGGGTTGGCCCCCTTTCCCGAGGCAGGGCAGGGCAGGGGGCTGGAAGCGCCAACTCCGCCCATTAAGAACTCAGTCAGGGCGATGCCGAGCAGCCGCGGCAGGCCCCCAAAAGGCGAGCGAGGGGCCGCCTCCCCTGTGCGCGGCGTTTCTCTCTGAGGGGCGACTGAGGAGAAAGCCGCCCGCCTCGGTTAGAAATAAAATAAAAAGCGCTGCTCCTCCTCGAGGCGCGCGAAATGAACCCACGTTAAGCTTTTCCCGCCCTCCGTAGTCTATTAAAATGGTGTGAGTAATTGTGAAAGAATCCCGGGGAATTTTTGTAGGAACATGAGAACAGGACTTGTTTGCGTCCTTTTACTCTCCAATTCAACAGCAGATAGTTGGATGATAGCAGGTAGCGAGGGTATTATGAGTAATAAATGACAGATTCTTTCCCCGTTTTGCTGCAGTTAAGTGGACAGTGATTTATTTATTTATTTATTTATTTATTTATTTATTCATTCATTCATTCATTCATTCATTCATTCATTCATTTATTTATTTAGTCCAATACACAATGAGGGTTTTAGTGGGTATATATCTATATACACATAGTAAAATACATGTACATGATAAAGGTTATAGAGGAGATACTCATAGTAAAATATATTTAAGAAATAATAGAAAAGAAGTTATAGTAAGAACATATCAATGAAAGAATAGAAGAAGAGATATTATTCTATTTCCAGTGGAAGAGTGAAGGGCTCTTCTGGTGAAGTATCTTTGGACATTTTCAAGGGTCTTAATGTCTGAGATGCGATATGGGTTCCAAACAGATGAGCTGTATTCGAGGATGGGTCTGGCAAAAGTTTTGTAAACTCTGGTAAGTAGTGTGAGATTGCCAGAGCAGAAGCTATGTAGGGTTAGGTTTACAACTCTTGAAGCCTTCTTGGCTATGTTGTTGCAGTGGGCTTTGGCACTTATTGATTTTGTCCAATACACAATGAGGGTTAATTGTGCGTGTGTAGTGTGTGTGTGTGTGAAGGTAGATATAGATGTATTTTTGTACGTATGTACACTGTTCAAAAAAAATAAAGGGAACACTCAAAGAACACATGCTAGATCTGAAAGAATGAAATATTCTCATTGAATACTTCGTTCTGTACAAAGTTGAATGTGCTGACCACATGTGAAATTGTCAATCAGTGTTGCTTCCTAAGTGGACAGTTTGATTTCACAGAAGTTTGATTTACTTGGAGTTATATTGTGTTGTTTAAGTGTTTCCTTTATTTTTTGAGCAGTATGTATAGCACATGCATGGGTAGAGATGGGCTTTCTTTGGAGAGCAGGCAACAGTGGCCCAGTGTGCTCACAATTTTTTAAAAAATGACAAAAATTATATCTTAAATTTCAACTTTTTATTTAAATGAAACCTGACTATTTTGGACCATATTTATACAACTGCTGTGCAAATTCTTAATACCGGTATCTTCAAATGTCTTCCATTAATTAATTTTATTCCCTAGGAAAGATGCCCAGGTGAATAAAGCTTGAAAAAGCAGTTGCTGACCTTTGGCCAGCCTTACCTAGTGCTAGTTTCTCAAAACACAGCTGAAATATATTATTCTTTCCTTTATTTTTATTTTTTTTATTTGTCAAAGGTGTATAGGATAGCAGTAGTTTGTATAAACATAAGTTGTATAAAAGAGGACAATAGGACAGGGACGGTAGGCACAGTGGTGCGCTTAGGCAAGCCCCTTACAGATCTCTTAGAAACGGGGATAGGTCAACTGTAGACAGTCTAAGGTTAAAGTTTTTGGGGTTTGGGGAAGAAAACCAGAGTTGGGTAGTGCATTCCATACATTGATTACTCTATTGCTGAAGTCAAAGTTTCTGCAGTCGAGTTTGGAGCGGTTTACATTTAGTTTGAATCTATTACGTGCTCGTGTATTGCTGTGATTGAAGGTGAAGTAGTCATTAACAGGAAGGACATTTTTATATTTATTTTATTTATATGCCTCTCCAAGGACTGGGGCAGCTTACAACATATACAGTAATAACAAACAATAAAATACAATGGCTAAATCCAATTAATTAAAACTAGATAACTAGTTTTAACTAGATATATGATTTAGATTAGATTGGAGGTGACGTAGTTGTAAATTGTCTAATCCCAGTATTTCAAGTCTGGTGGAATAAGGTATTTTATTGCGAGTAGAGGAGTGATGGACTCTTATGAAATATTTCTGGACTCTCAATTTTTAAAATTTAAATTTAAAATTTATATGTGATACATATATATACATGTGATACATGTGTGTGTGTGCCACATGTTTTTGCTGAATTTTTAAAATTCAGGGAGACTAGGATAGCGCTATTTCGGCCTTGTTCTGGCCTCATCAGCTAGCCATATCCTTACTGGGATTTGATCCAGCAGCTTCTGCCTTGTAAGGCACAGAATTAACCTCTAGGCCACCAGATCTGATCCCTTCAGTAATCCAACAGAAAGAACATATATATATGTACCTTTCCTCTTCCATGCTAAAGAATGGAAAGATGGCTACTAGAGAGGTAGCCAGCAGCAGGAGGCAAGATGTAAAGAATACACCTTGAAAGGGATTAGGATTAAATCAGTGATGGATAACATTTTGGGTCAAAAATTCAGAAAATGCCCAACTTTACTCTGCTGGTGTATCACATTACATACCCACACACCCAAACAAAAGAGAAATAATTTTTAACACTTTAAAAAAAAATGCAAACCAATTGTGTGTAATCCCCAGGATTAGCCATGTACTGCTTACCATCAGGCAATGTTCTCTGTTTACAGCTTCCTGCAGCTTGTTACATGAGGCCTTCGTTCTTGAAGTGGAGAATAGTCTTCCATGGCCTCCACAGCCTCCATAATTGTGTGAATAGTTGTTGAATGTTGGGGGGATGCTGGAGTGTCCTCCAAAAAGTCATGGCCTGTCACCTTTGACGTGTGTGTCAGAGGTGAAATTTTTCCTTTCCAGTTCTGTGGGCGTGGCTTATTTTGTGGGCGTGGCTTGGATGCCAGATGGGTGTGGCTTCAGGTAGGCATGATCATGTGGTCACGTGACTGGGTGGTCATGGCTAGGTTGATATGTGACTGGGTGAGTGCAGCCAATTTAGCAGTCCATTTTGCCAGGGAGCAGAGACTAGATGACCTCTGAGGTCACATCCAGCCTTTGCTGTGCTGTTTCAAAGTATCCTCTGAAGTTGTGTCTAGTGCCAGACAAGTTTGTGCTCCTCCCTCCCTCCCTCCTTCATTTTGTAAAAAGCAAATAAAATATTACTCATAATAAAAGGTTCACAGAAAAATTAAGTGCTAACAAGGAAAAATTAAGTGCTAACCAAGAACCTGCTTGAAGCTCATTCCACATTCCTGCCTGATGGAGATACTGTAATGAGATAATGACCATATAGAAAGTGAAAGCCTGACCTCTGGCTCCATTCACGTGAGCAGGCAAACAGATCCCTAGAAAACCCATTCAAGAGGGGATATTTTGAATTTTCCCCATGACAAGATTTGGCAGCTAACAAGACACAGTAGTAGAATCAGAATAAGCAGCCCCATACTCAAGACTCGACAAAGGTCATTTAGCCACAATGGGAATCACCAGCGGTGGGCTACGAGTTGGAACACTAAATTGTGCTCGCTGCTGCGGCTCATAAATGCTTGCGGGGTCAGTGCAATTTTGCTTCTGCACCTGTGCAGGTAGCAAAATTGCGCACAGAGCTGCAGGTGCGCCCGTGTTTCGGCATGTGCAGAAGTTAAAAAAAACTAACCGAAACATGGGCGCACCTGTGGCTCCATGCACGATTTTGCTACCTCCACAGATGCAGAAGCAAAATTGTGCTGGCCCTGCAAGCACTTACGAGCTGCGGCAGCGAGCACAATTTAGCATTCCGGCTAGTAGCCCACCGCTGGGAGTCACCCAAACCCTTTTAGAAAAACGAAGCCTATATTTCACAAACCCCAAAACTTCAAAAACATAGAACCATATAAGAATCCTCCATTTTATCCATTACTGAATTTCACTTCACTTCTACAACTGAAAACCTCCTTCCCAGCAGCGTCCGAAGGCTTTTCAATTTAAAGCAGGAGTCTCCAAATTTTGCAACATTAAGAATTGTGGACTTCAACTTTCAGAATTCCTCAGCCAGCCTTGTGGCTAAATTTGGAGACTCCTGATAGCAACAGCATTTGTTTTTCTTCTTTGCCAAGCGATCTCCCAGTTGGAAAGTGAGTCCTGATTTTTCCTTCTAACACCTCTTTCTTTCTCTCTTCCCTCCTCCCCGCCCCCATCTTTCTTTCAGGGGAACTGGCAGGGGGAAAAGGCTTTAAAAAGTTTTTTTTTTTAACCAGAAAGCGATGATGTCTGAGCGGGTATGTGGAGCCTTAGGCTGCCATCCTGGTTTTCCGAACCATCCACCACAACCGCTACCTACTCGCCTGATACGGCCCGAACCCAGGAGGATTTCAACCCTGAAGTGTGTCACGGGTTTGCCATCTCGGGATTAGATGGATCCCTAAATTTTACTCTTCTTGGGATATTATGGATAAGATTATGAGCATAGTCCAATTCATAGGCAGAAAAGGAAAATATAATACAAGAGCTTAACAGACTTAAAAGAAAATCTGAAAGATTTTTTCCTGGATCTTTTCCTCAACAACCTCTAGCCAAAACTGACTCATTTTCAACTTTGATCTTTTTCCAGCTAATCTTCAGCCCTCCCCCACCTCCAACATATAGTATCTAAGAGAGATCTTCCTATGGGCAGTTCTGAGAATCAAGCTAATACTATTCCAACTTTCTTTTTAAATGAGCAGAATAAACATAGAAACATAGAAACATAGAAGACTGACGGCAGAAAAAGACCCCATGGTCCATCTAGTCTGCCCTTTTACTATTTCCTGTATTTTATCTTACAATGGATATATGTTTATCCCAGGCATGTTTAAATTCGGTTACTGTGGATTTACCAACCACGTCTGCTGGAAGTTTGTTCCAAGGATCTACTACTCTTTCAGTAAAATAATACTTTCTCATGTTGCCTTTGATCTTTCCCCCAACTAACTTCAGATTGTGTCCCCTTGTTCTTGTGTTCACTTTCCTGTTAAAAACACTTCCCTCCTGAACCCTATTTAACCCTTTAACATATTTAAATGTTTCGATCATGTCCCCCCTTTTCCTTCTGTCTTCCAGACTATACAGATTGAGTTCATTAAGTCTTTCCTGATACGTTTTATACTTCAGACCTTCCACCATTCTTGTAGCCCGTCTTTGGACCCGTTCAATTTTGTCAATATCTTTTTGTAGGTGAGGTCTCCAGAACTGAACACAGTACTCCAAATGTGGTCTCACCAGCGCTCTATATAAGGGGATCACAATCTCCCTCTTCCTGCTTGTTATACCTCTAGCTATGCAGCCAAGCATCCTACTTGCCTTTCCTACCGCCCGACCACACTGCTCACCCATTTTGAGACTGTCAGAAATCACTACCCCTAAATCCTTCTCTTCTGAAGTTTTTGCTAACACAGAACTGCCAATGCAATACTCAGATTTAGGATTCCTTTTCCCCAAGTGCATTATTTTACATTTGGAAACATTAAACTGCAGTTTCCATTGCTTTGACCATTTATCTAGTAACGCTAAATCATTTACCATATTACAGACCCCTCCAGGAATATCAACCCTATTGCACACTTTAGAGTCATCGGCAAATAGGCAAACCTTCCCTACCAAACCTTCCCCTATGTCACTCACAAACATATTAAAAAGAATAGGACCCAGAACAGACCCTTGTGGCACACCGCTTGTAACCTGTCTCTGCTCAGAATACTCGCCATTAACAATAACTCTCTGATGTCTATGCTTCAGCCAGCTTGAAATCCACTGAACTATCCAGGGATTAAGTCCAATCTTCACTAATTTATCTATCAGCTCTTTATGTGGAACCGTATCAAAGGCTTTGCTGAAGTCCAGATAGGCAATATCCACGGCACCACCTTGATCCAACACCTTTGTGACATAGTCAAAGAAGTCAATGAGATTAGTCTGACACAATTTGCCTTCAGTAAAGCCATGCTGATTTGGGTCCAATAAGTTATTGTTTTTTAGATGCTGATTTATCCTCTTTTTGAGTAGAGTCTCCATCATTTTAACTACAACTGATGTCAAGCTAACTGGCCTGTAGTTTCCAGCTTCTTCTCTACTGCCCTTCTTGTGGATAGGCACAACACTGGCCATTCTCCAATCCTCAGGAACAGGGATTAACAGGGATTGGTTAAACAAATCAGTCAGGGGGGTAGCAATGACAGATCTGAGTTCTTTAAGAACTCTGGGATGGATGCCATCTGGACCCATTGCCTTATTTATCTTTAATCTTTCAAGTTCTTCTAAGACATCGGCTTCTAAGATCACTGGAGCTGAATCCGTACAGCTGGAAGCAATGCTATATCCCTCTATAGTATTATTTTGTAAGGTGTCTTTTGAGAAAACTGAACAGAAGTAGCTATTGAAATGGTCAGCGATCTCCTTATTCCCATCAATGCATGTATTATTCCCGGTACTAAGCTTTGTGATGCTGCAGTTTTTCTTCTTCCTATCACTAATATATCTGAAGAAGGTTTTATCCCCCTTCTTTACAGATTTTGCTATTTCTTCCTCTTTTGAGGCTTTAGCAGCATATATTATCTGTTTCGCCTCCTTCTGTCTCATTTTATACACCTCTCTATCAGCTATACTTCCAGACTCTTTATACCTCCTATAGGCAGCCTTTTTTTCATTGACTATAGCCCTTACATCATTGCTAAACCATAGCGGTTTCTTCTTCCTTTTACCTTTAGTTACTTGCTTTACATAAAGTCTTGTGGCTTTTAAGATGGCCTTTTTTAATACAGTCCACTGGGTGCTCGCTCCTGCCATTTTATCCCTCCCCTTTAATTCATTATTTAAATATTCCCCCATTGCATTAAAATTTGTTTTTCTGAAATCCAATACTTTGGTTGCAGTATAGGATTGCTCACAATCAGTTTTTGCATCAAACCACAAACATAGATGGTCGCTGCAACCTAAATTTTCTCCCACCTTGACCTCTGAAACCCGATTCCCATTTGTAAAAACTAAATCTAGAATATTCTCCCCTCTAGTTGGTGTCTTAACTAGCTGTGCCATAGCTGCTCCTGTAAAGGCCTCTACTATATTCTTACTTTTGCATGTAAGGGCACTGGGGATATTCCAGTCAACATCAGGCATGTTGAAATCACCCATAACCACAATATCTCCCTTTACTGCCATTAGGGTAATCTCATCCACCATCTTGTTGTCATGTTCCTCAGATTGCCCTGGAGGCCTATAGATCACCCCAATTCTAATGACAGAACCGTCTTTATTTTGCATGCAAATCCAGAGGGTCTCCAGATCTTTACATGTATTTTGAATTAGTATTGTTTTTAGACTTTCTTTAACATAAATGGCTACTCCACCTCCCCTTCTCTCTATTCTATCCTTCCTATACAGTGTATATCCTGGTATGGATATTTCCCATTCATTGGAATCCTTAAACCATGTCTCAGTTATGGCAACCAGATCCAAATTATCTCTAGATATTATGGCCATTAACTCACAGAGCTTGTTGCTCAAGTTTCGAGCATTCGTGCACATTACCCGAAGAACATTATTTTCATTATTAGTTTGCCCCTTATCATCAACAACTACATCTATTTTATTTTCAGCTCCCTTTTCATAAGCTCCCAGAAACTGATGTATCCTCATTGGTCGGGGACAGAAATCCTCCATCTGGTACATCTCTGTCCCCTTTACCTAGTTTAAATGCCTGTCCAAAAAAGCTCTGAATTCCTCACCGAGCACCTGGGTACCTCTGTATGATGGATGCAAACCATCCCTCTTAAACAACTCCCTATTAGACCACCTACTGACATCATGACTTACATAGCCAAAACCTTCAGCTTTACACCACTGCCTTAACCACACATTAAACTCTCTGATACAACTTGTTTTACCCTCCTGGCCACAAACCGGTAACACCTCTGAGAAAGTCACTGAATCAGTGATAAGAATAAGAATCTGTAATGCTAGCTGTAGATATATCATAATTTTCTCCATAGAAAAATAAGCTTTCTTTCCCTGGGATTTTTCATAAACTTAGGAAAACAAAATAAAACCTGCTCTAGATTTCCTTTTAAACTGCTTTTAAAAAATAAATGTTTGTATTTTTTATAATTTTCTTTTCCTATCAGATATTTATTGATGGTGATCTTTTAAAAGATTGATTTAGTTCTTTTGTAAAATGCTGTACTATAGTCTATTCTAATAGGAAAAAGGGTACAAAATAAATTTTTAAAATTGGTTTCCGGAATATGAATTCTTAAGAACTTGCTAGTATCCAATCACCCATATGAGAAACTATATCTATAGTACTTAACTGTTTCACAACGTATTTTCATAATGAAGTGACTACACAAATCTTGTAAACAATTATCTGTCCAGAATAAAAATAATTGTACATTTCCTTTTTGTCCAACTTGATTCTTTTATTGGCTGTTACAATTTCCCAATTCAAAGTTAATTATCTTTTTGTTTACACTATTTCTTTATTGATATTCATTTCTTAATTTTTGTAGTTTGCCCCAAAGCTTTTATGCAGCCCCAAAAACACGTGCATCAGATTCTGTGGTGTATAAGCATCTAACTGCATCTTTACCTGGGAGGGCAAGGGGGACTTCAATTCACAAGAGAGCTATAAGAGACAGAAAGAATTGTCTGTACAGCCAAGTAGCCAAAATTGTTTTTCAATGTTCCAGAGTTATTTGCTTGCTCAAAGTTTCTCCGTAGGGGCAGTTTTTGCCTATACCGGTAAATCAGGTGACCTCTCATCAGCTATAATCTGGCTGGGTGGCCTTTGGCAAAGTGTCACAGCTGTAGCTTCGCAAAGCCAGAAAATTGGTACCAGAGGTTCCATAAAAGTGGTGTGGAAAACATGGAGGCATTTCATATGATTGTCTATGCTGTAGAAGGATATTGTTCCTTGATCACAGTCCAATAGAACTCCAATGAATTTGCACAGAGGTTCTTTTATCTTTGTAGACTTGTCATTGTACCAAGCCACATAGCTGTCTTCTTGGATATGCAGGCCCCAGGAGTGTTTGTCCAGCCCAATGGTGAACTTCTGATGAGCCTGTTTCAATCTGGTGAATGTTTTGCACGCTACGCCAACAATGACGGAGTGGTTGGATAACTTTACTTCCCAGTACTGGGTGCCTTGGCTGAAGTTCTGAGCACACATGACTTGCCATGGCTCAAATCTTTGAGGGTCATTTGGCTTTGGTTTTTGAAAAACTTGGGGATGAGTTGCTTTCTGATTATTATCAGATATCTGCAGATATTTGTTGGCTGTGACTGGATCAAATGTCAAATTCTGCTGATCTGTGGAAGTAACAATGATAATATACAGTATTAGGAATAAGCAAAAAAATCTAAGATCACCAATTTACCTACTCCCTGGAATAATTTCTATTCTGCATATTCATTGAAGCAGGATCATATTATTAAAGTACTGTATTAGTGTAATTTAAAAAGTTAGGAGTGGTGTTATTGAACAGATCCTGCTTTGTTATTTATTTTCCAAACTCTAGATTTAATGTAATTTTGATATATAGTGTTCCCTCGATTTTCGCGGGTCCGAACTTCGCGAATAGCCTATACCACGGTTTTTCAAAAAATATTATTTAAAAAATATTTTGTGGTTTTTTTTTCTATACCACGATTTTTCCTGTACGATGACGTCAAATTGTTAATAAATAATTATGTTTATAAATATCAGGATCACTAAGTGTCTTATTCAATGTTGAGTACAAGTAATAATGGTGAATGGTTAAGTAAATGGTTAAGGGAATGGGAAATGGTAATTTAGGGGTTTAAACTGTTAAGGGATGGCTCGTGATACTGTTCATAGCCAAAAATGGTGTATTTACTTCTGCATCTCTATTTCGCGGAAATTCGACTTTCGCGGGCAGTCTTGGAACGCATGCCCCGCAAAAATCGAGGGAACACTGTAATATAATTTTGCTTCTTGTCAGTATCACAAATACTTTATTTTTAGACATGGAGTCTTTAACATGGATTCTGACATTATGTATTCATGTCACATACATAATGAAAAATTAACTTTTTAGGGTTGGGAGTACTAAACCGAGTCTGCGGAGAGGGGCGGCATACAAATCTAATAAATAATAATAATAAATAGTAGTGTAATAAGTAGGAATATAACAACAACAACAATAGTTTGATGCCTTCAAGGCAGTCTTGATTACTGGATGAGTCCCTGATGTTGTCTTGGCAACATTTTCAGAAGTAGTTTGGCCCTGCGTTTTCCCTAGGACTAAGAGAAAGTGACTGGCCCAAAGTCAACCAGCTGATGTGCCTAAGGCAGGAGTAGAACTCAAAGAGTCTCCTGGTTTCCATCAGGCTCCCATGATATAGTTGATGAAAACTGAAAACTAGCTTCAGGGCCAAGGATTACTACTAGCTGAAGAGTTCACAATAGTCTCTTTGAAATCTATGCCATGATAAAGAGTGCCTGTTCTTACTGGTAACTCAGGAATCCTTTGCTTAGCATTCTGCCTAAATATGTTTAATGAGATAATTATTTCCCCTAGAGATACAAACCAGAAGCCAAACAGAGGAAGTAGACAGACGTATATCCAAGTATATACACATCCCAGATGATCTTGTATTTATTGTTGTTAGTTACTAAAAACAAACAGCTCATTGAGAAACAGCTATGATTAGTTTTGATTAGTTTTCATCTTTGGCAAAGAAGAGGAATGACTACATCTATATTTATGGAAAATTAGATGCAACTTATAAATTAAAGAGACCCAATTAACCGTTTCCTCATATGTTAATACAAAGTCTCTTTAAAAGCAGGAACCCTTAAAAATAAACTAAAAAGAATAAGAGAGAAAATAACTGATTTCACCATTGTCTCTATCAACCCTTAGGAGCATGTAAAATGAGCATTATCAATTAGTTTCACTAGAAACAATCATAGGTGATGACTTTGTGCAATCAACAGTCATAAAATAACTTTGGATGTTCCACAGACAACAATATTGTAGGGCAAGCTATTTACTGGGTTATGTAATGTACACACACTTCTGCAGTCATGAAGGTACAAGCAAGGTACTTTTTTTTACTTCTGAGACAGACACTTTATTATTATTTTTAAATGGGAATAAATTATATAAACTATACAGAAATCTGGAAAGTATGATGCAGCATTCCCATTTCAATGCCATTATACTCCTACCTGCACACCAAGATTTCATTCAGTTACAGAGGATAGAAAGTGATTTATTTTCATCTTTGCAATAAACACCAAGCTCAGAAACAGCTCTATTGAATCAAGTTCCTCTCTGATTTCTTTCTTAAAGCAGTCCTCCAAGGATGGCAGAAACATAGCCATCCAACTTCACACTGGACCTGAGGTGTTGAACTGTTAAGTTCCAAAGAATCATTTCTTGTTTTTCTCCTTGTTAACACAGAGGTGTAGGGAATTATTGCTCATAATTGCAATCTCTTCTGCTACAGAGCAGGGGTAGGCAAAGTTGGCTCTTCTATGGCATGTGGACTTCAACTCCCAGAATTCCTGAGCTAGCAGGATTGGCTGAGAAATTCTGGGAGTTGAAGTCCATAAGTCATAGAAGAGCCAACTTTGCCTACCTCCACTAGAGAGGGTCATAGATAGTGTAAATAGCTCTAATGGAGGATAAGACTAGGGCCGTCCACTGAACGCTCCTCCACCTGTAACAGCAGCCTATGTATTATTTCTGGCCTAGGATTTCCTTACTAGGCCCAAATATACCAGTCTAAGTTGAGACAACATGTTTTGTCCTCTATGTTGCCAGGGATGTGTGCCTATTGGCTCAGCTAGTAGTGCACAATGGTCAGTCCTACATAAACAAACTTGTCAGAGGAAAAGTGAGGGAATGGCTTTGTTTCTGTTTGGGGCAATGGCCAAAGTCTACCAAGGCTTTGTATTGGACACTTGGTAATAAATCTTTTACTCACTAACCAATGTTCCAAATGAGGTGTTTTACAGCAGTGTTTGCCAACCTTGGCAACTTGAAGGTATTTGGACTTCAACTCCCAGAATTCGGGAATTCTGGGAGTTGAAGTCCAGATAGCTTCAAGTTGCCAAGATTGGGAAACACTGTTCTACAGAACAAGGAACATGATGGCAAGCTGTCACTCATACACGAACACTGGCCTTGTGAAATAACCCATCTTCCTTAAGACAAGCCTTCCTTTGTTGTATTTCTCTGAGTGCCACATGAGGTAGATGAAGGGTTAGCCCCTTGCCTCATTCTCCAGGTCACTGGTGCTTACTTCCTTACTACCAAAATGCAATCAACACTGAGGAGAGCTATTCCTGAGATGCCATTTCCACCAAGTCACACTCTGAGCTAGTCAGTTGTTCAATGAAGCAAGTCCTTGGATTCATGCATGGATGAGTCCCATATGTGGTTCACCTGGCTCGTTTCTGATCAGCTACTGAATGGGACCAGAAGAGAATCTGCATGTCTTTTTCAGACTCTGGATAACATCATAGACTCACATTGGTGGAATTTCCATGTGAGTTTATTTAGTTCCTACATTTTCCCCATGTCTTTGGAGGTTCTCAGTCATCTATATCAGTGTTTCCCAACCTTGGCCACTTGAAGATATCTGGACTTCAACTCCCAGAATTCCCCAGCCAGCATTTGCTGGCTGGGGAATTCTGGGAGTTGAAGTCCAAATATCTTCAAGTGACCAAGGTTGGGAAACACTGATCTATATGATTGTCTCAAAGTTGCTTTTCAAAAGGCAACTGGATTTTCTTGCTTTTTTCCCCTTGAAAATATTTTGCTTCTCATACAAGAAGCTTCTTCAATTCTGACTGCAAGAGGGGGGGATTAAAATGATTTAAATATTTTTATTTCCTACCATTCTGTCAGAACTGAAGAAGCTTCTTGGATGCAAAGCAAAACATTTTCAAGAGAAAAAAACCCAAAGTCCAGTTGCCTTTTGAAAAGTATCTTTGGGACATCTCTCTCATAATTCCTTTTCTTCCCTTAAACCCCTTGCCATAGCCAACAAACCTTCTTGTGGGTTGCCAGTGGTATTGCATTTATTTCTATAATTTTTAAAGAGATAAATACATTTTAAAAATGCTCGTGTACAGTTGGTGCATTCTGTGATGCATTTTGTTACAAAGGTGTGTTTGAACTTGCTTGTTTCAACCTGGTTGCTAGAGAACATCTGTAGCACTTTAAAATGAAGAGTGGTTTTGTTGATCAAGGTGTGTGCATAACTCATAAGCAATTTTTTTTCTGTGCACTAATCGATACAGTATTATAAATATACTGTAATTCTAATCCTGATGTAGACTCAATATGCATTTCTGATTTAAATACAGATAGTAAGGCATAGAGCAATTTTTTGCATTTCCTAACATGGTGTCCATCTTCTGGGCAGTGGACCTATTTCTGTTCTGTTCTGTCAGAATGACCTCTTATACTACAGAAAATAATTGATTGAACTGTTTGTGTTTGCTGTGAGAAGTAAACCTAGACAGCATGACGCTTTACTTGGTATATCTCTATTTCCAAGGCAAATTTCAGGGAATATTTAGGACCAAGACTACAAGATCTGGATTGCAAAACCCTGCATTAATAACTACCGTAGATGGTAGCAACATTTTGGAGTTTATTATGTTTTCTGCTGCCATCCAGTGCTGACTTTTGTAAACAAGAAAACTTGTCCTGGATCCCTTTTTCCCTGTGTCCAGAACACTTAAAACCATTACATGTTTCATTTCATCCAAGAACAGGAAAATTTAATTTTCCTAGAATAGGCAAATGCTTCCAAATATTGTTTCATCTTTCAAATGGGGGCAACATAAGCTTATAGATTGCAGTGGTCTTTTTTTTCATGTCCCTACTAGCTGGGGAAATAAAGGTTTTAACATCAGACCCACCAAAATATAGTTATTGAAAAATGCAGAAATTAAAGATTGGAGCTTGGATTTTAAAATGCCCACTGATAAAAGGGAAGAATTCCTGCCCTGCACTAGTTTTGAGAAACTTGCTTTCAGACAGATGTGGGGTCCTCCAGAAATTTTTATAGTGGACAAGTTTTAGAGAAAAAAAAAACTAGTGCTACATTGAAGTTGCCTTCTTTTTGTGCAATAGAATATTTAAATCCAAACTTTGGGCTGCTAATTCATAGTTAACAGAATTCAGTAGGTTTTTTAAAATTAACCTACCGATAAGTACATGGGAGTACTCAACACAGTAAGCCACAAACTGAACACGACTATCTGGATTTATACCACATGCTGCACTAACTGGCCAAATATCTCAAAATATTGTATGAATGGACACTAGCATCTTTTACAGCTTTTCAGTTTCCCTACAGCTATTCTACAGGTTTTTGCTGTTTCTCCTGTCGCCTGTGGCGCTTTCTTGCTGACTCACATCAGCTATTCTACAGGTTTTTGCTGTTTCTCCTGTCGCCTGTGGCGCTTTCTTGCTGACTCACATCCTCTCTTCCTTTTTGAAACATATTTATATGAAACGTGTATCCTGAAAATCTGTATATTGTGTACCCAGAAGAATTATGCAATTGGCAATTCACACAAATTTAATTATACTGACTGATAAAAGTAGATAAAGTAAATAGGTTTTCTTCATATAGAATTTGTTGGGTAACATACAGTCTCAGTAACATACTGTACTGGGCAACGAGACTAACTTCTGGTTCTTTCCTTCTTAATTGCATTGGCATCCTTCAGTCTCAAAATACCATGGTATCATGCTCTGGATTCCCCTTTCTTAATAAGTGAAAGATAAAGAGATATAATTGTGTCCTTTTGATAAAGACAAAGATGTTATTAAGACAGATTTCTGAAACAGCCCTTACCAAGCCTAGGGAAGTTATCCCAAACATTTCTATGGTATTCTTCACTCTGCAGGCCAAATTTATTTATTTATTTTATTTATTTATCAGATTTGTATGCCACCCCTCTCCGTAGACTCGGGGCGGCTAACAACAATAATAAGACAATATAAACAAATCTAATACACTATTTAAGTTTAAGTTAAATTAAGAAACCCTAAATATAAACAAATCTAATATTTAAGTTTAAGTTAAAATAAGAAACCAATCATACATACAGACATACCATGCATACATTTTATAAGCCTAGGGGGAAGGGAATATCTCAGTTCCCCCATGCCTGACGACAGAGGTGGGTTTTAAGGAGCTTACAAAAGGCAATGAGGGTGGGGGCAACTCTGATCTCTGGGGGGGAGTTGGTTCTAGAGGGTCGGGGCCGCCAGAGAGAAGGCTCTTCCCCAGGGTCCCACCAGACGGCATTGTTTAGTTGACAGGACCAGGAGAAGGCCAACTCTTTGGGACCTAACTGGTCTCTGGGTGCATTAGATGCTAGAGCCCTAGCAGCAAACTTAGCTGCATTCAAAGTAGCATCAGCCGAATACTCAGTGGCTGCAATAATTTTGTTGATGTCATGACACAAGTGAATGTTCTCAGGTGACAACCTGGATTGTAATTGGCGCAACCAGATTATGGCGACCTATGGAAGAAGGAGGTGGCAAAAGAAACTCTGATGGACCAGGCAGTCGCATGATGAATTTTACTGCACATCATTTCAACCTTCTTCTCCTCCCTGCGTGTCTCACTTGTATCAGTGGTCAACAGAGGGGGAGTAAACAAGGCTACCGCAGGAGCATCAACCTGAGGAAACTGCAAAAGATCTTCCATATAAAAGTTTGCGATCCATGTTGCTAGAGGCTGTGGGAGAACCAGGACTAGGCCATGAGTGCTGAACAATGTCCAAAAATAATTTTAGAGACGGCTCCTCTACAATAGGCTCGGAAAATGGGCCCTACTGGCCAGACAAGGCCTCTGAAGAGGCAGAGGGCTGTTCCATGTTGGCAGAAGCAATGGCCTTTTACAACAAGGATTTGAACAAAGGAAGGTGGAAAAGACCTGTAAATGCTGGTCTTTCCGGGAACACCCCTTTGTCATCAGAGAACTCCTGATCATCTAACTCATCATCTAACTCAGTGTTTCCCAACCTTGGCAACTTGAAGATATCTGGACTTCAACTCCCAGAATTCCCCAGCCAGCATTTGCTGGCTGGGGAATACTGGGAGTTGAAGTCCAAATATCTTCAAGTTGCCAAGGTTGGGAAACACTGATCTAACTGATAGATTCTTCGCTATGAGCCGAAGAGGTTGGAGACTTGGTGCGTGGACAAACGTGGACCCATCTGAAGGGATAGGGATTGCATATGACTATGATGCCCAAAGGTTGTGACAAAACCTTAAGAAATAGCTTGTGCTATAATCTGGCTCAAATCCTGTACATAATGGGCCCTTGGGTCTGTCCATAACGGAGCCCTGCAGAACTTGGAGTGAAGGTTGCCTCTGATACAGCAGGCCTAGTGGAAACTACAGGTGTAGGAGTAAGTTGTGATATAAGGCCAAAGGCAAAAAATCGTCCATCCTTAACTGAGTTGTAAAAAACAGCGGTGTGGCCAGGAAATTCTTATAACTCAGTCTCTTAGCAACGGAAGTCAACATCCACATGTGGATGCTCCAGCCAATCGCAACTGAGAATATGTTTTTCCTCCTCTGGGTTACTGTCAGAGGTGGGTCTCTACCAGTTTGGACTGGTTCTATAGAACCGGTGGTAACTTGGTGGCCTGGATCGCTGGAGCCGACAGCAATCCAGGCCTGCCATGTCTCTCAGCTGGTTGTCTTGGTGGCACCATAGGTGCCGCCATCTTTTTTCTTTTCTTTTTTTTTTGGGTTTTTTTTTTTGGTTTTTTTTGTTTTGGAGGGACCACTGTACTTTGTATTGCTGTCCCACTCTTAGACTTTGGGGAACTGTATAAATTCCTTTTAGGATTGCAACTAAAATTGCTGGAACCGAGAGTGCATTCACTGACGAAACAGAATCAGTGAGAGACATCTTTGTGTATCTTTATATCTTTGTAAACCGCCTTGAGTTGCCATGTACGAGTAGGCAGCAATATAAATTTTCTAAATAAAGATACAATAAAATATTAAAGAATGAGATCCCACACATCAGCCCAGTTTCTTACCCTTTAGAAGCTTTGTCCTTAGTTCATTCTCTGAAAGACAAGGTTCAGGCATCCTCTTCACAAATATATTTGGCTCAGGTCTGTCTGCACAATGCAATAGAGAAGAAAAATTCAGTAGCAGGAAGAAGGCAAACTTCAAAACATTTCCAAATAGTAATAGAATATAGCTATTAAAATTAACAAAAGAGACTTGTAGTTAAGGCACCAGACTAGACATCTGTCAGGGTTCCAAGTAACACCCCCAATGAAAGAAGATTCTGAGGCTTGAAGTTCCACAAAGTTCCATTTTATTAGACATGTCATATTGGCACACCTGGGAAAACCTGAATCTGAAAAGTTTTCAGGTTTTCCTCACCTAACAGAAAGTCCAAGTCCCTTCCCAGCACCCACAAGTCCATCACATTTATTTGTTTAGTTTGTTTGTTTGTTTGTTTGTTTGTTCTTCATTCATTCATTCATTCATTCATTTATTGGATTTATATGCCGCCCCTCTCCGAAGACTCGGGGCGGCTAACAGCAATCATAAAACAGCGTACAATAATAATCCAATACTAAAAACGATTAAAAACCCCTTAATATAAAAAACCAAACATACATACAGACATACCATGCATAAAATTGTAAAGGTCTAGGGGGAAAGGGAATCTTAATTCCCCCATGCCTGGCGGCAGAGGTGGGTTTTAAGTAGCTTACGAAAGGCAAGGAGGGTGGGGGCAATTCTAATCTGTGGGGGGAGTTGGTTCCAGAGGGCCCAATCAAAGCACCATCCTGACTGGAGTGGCCTCCCAGTTCCAATCCTCCAGGTACAGGGCAAGATGTCCTTGACTCTCTGAGAAAAGAATGTTATTATGACTATATATCAGCCATGCTCCCTACAATCCCCCTTCTAGTTTCCCACAGTAGGTAATGTGGTAGGCCTAAAGGCCCAATGCAAAAAATGGCCTCCAGGCTTGACAGGCTGCCCCCCCCAAATCAGAAAACCGTGTCCTGCAACGAGAATAATACAAGGGGTTACATCAAAAGAGCAACCACCTCTGCCCCCCAGGGACTCTTTGCCTTATCAGGGTATTTATCATGGAATTGTTTTACAAGCCTGTCTGCTTTCATATCCCAGCTTCTGGTATGTGATCTGGTAGCTCTTTTTCCAGCTAACAAATTTTATTCAAAGGCACAAGTTTTTCTGAGTTGCAGCTCACTTCATTCGATGCATAGTGTGGCTAGACTGAGATTTTAAAAATGTGCTACCAGATTCTTACATATTTGCCAGGAAATTGACCTGTCATGTGTGACCCAATTTTCTAATTTGCCCATAAAACAGCTTGATAATTACTTTTTCTGCCACCCTTTTGTGGATTCAAAAGATTTGACTGAAGTGCCTCCAAAAGCCTGAAGAACTCAGTGAAGAACTTGGTGACGGTATCTGCATTCTTATCTAAGTCAAGTTGAATGACTGGAGGAACTTCCAGTTTACTAGGTGGAGAAAGGAGATGTTGTTCCTGCAAAAAATAGAAAATAATTATTTCTCTAGAATTCTGGGAGTTGAAGTCCAGATAGCTTCAAGTTGCCAAGATTGGGAAACACTGTTCTACAGGACTAGAGCAAAGATGGATAATCTGAAATATAGGGAGGGAGGGAGGGAGGAAGGAATACTAAGAAATGTCATAAGACCAGAGAAAACAATAAGAAATAATCTCACTGATTCATCCTCTAGTAACTACACTCCTATTGTGGCAGCTACTTTTAAGCTATTTGTGCCAGTACTCATAACATGCTCTCAGCATTCCAAATGCATGTATATAATGAAACAACAACAACTGGGATCCTCTGAAGTTGCTGGCTTTTGACACCCTGATTCCAATCATGCATTTTGGCAAAGAAACAGTATTATGTCTCCAATGACAGCAACATTCTCCCAATGCACAGAGCCCACATATTTTTTTACCCACTTGAAGAAACACGATATCATCCGCAGAGCTCATCAGCTCTTCTGCTGTCCTGTTGTATTGCGTGACAGCCTCCAGATGATGCTGTAGGCAGTTCTGGTTCTCTTGCATTTGCTTTAGCAAAGCATCATGTTCACTTGTAACCGTCTCCGACACCACCTTCTGGCATTCTTTTAGGGTTTCCATGAGATGATCAAACTTTTGCAAAATTCCTGATCTGAACTTCATTGAGAAAACCTATAGAAAGCCAACATTCAAAACATCAGTTGTCCTCATAGCAGCTAATGTCTCCCTCCATTTTTCTTAAGGCATCAAATGGCAGTAAAATAAAACGTGGAGGGAAAACAATGGAAGGGGTACTGCCCGTTACCTTCTGGACACCAACTAGTAATGGGAGGAAATTACAACCTCTTTGCTTATTCAGCAGCTACCACAAGAACAATTAAAATGCACACTAGCAAACCACAAAATATATCTACATGACTCACTGTAACATGGTTCCTCTGCTGCTCCAGTGTCTGGATTTCTGCTGCGATTCTTTCTGCCTCTTTTCGTTTTTCTTCCAAGATTTCCTTGATTGACTCCTGTCAAAGGAGACTTGAATTTCAATTGAGCAATTGTGTCACACTTTTCCTTGATTCTTCCAGCCCCGTAGAGAATACTTCACTTGGCATATTCATGTTGGTCTAGTCCAGAAGTCCCCAAACTTGGCAACTTTTAAGACTTGAGAATTCTGGGAGTTGAACTCCACAAATCTTAAAGTTGCCAAATTTGAAGACCTCTGGCCTAGTCACATTGGAAGAAACATCTAAATCAGGAGTTCTCAATCTGGGGGTCAGGACCCCTTTGGGAGTTCCTATGGTCCTAAGACCATAGGAAACGACACAATTTCCATGAAGCTTCTATTCCGGTGCCTTGGAACAAATTTTTGCAATCCGACCAATCAGGCGTTTACAGTGGGGGTTGTTCCTCTGACCATCCTGCCAATCAGCTTAAAGCTCTGGTGGGAGAATTGGTGCTAGACTTATGGTTGGGGGTCACCACAACATGAAGAACTGTATTAACCACCCCGAGTCTTCAGAGAGGGGCGGCATACAAATGTAATAAATTATTATTATTATTATTATTATTATTATTATTAAGAGGTCACAGCATTAGAAAGGTTGAGAACCACTGATCTAAGTAAACATAAACATGTAATCTTTTGCAGGGGCCACACAACTCTAGTAATAACACCTTACTGCCACTGTGTTGAACTGAAACAAGTTGACCAAGATCCTGGAATTGTTATCCACTTCAGAACAAGCGATGGGCTCAGGAAAAATATAATGGTATATGGGCCAATTGGGTTTAGTTACAATCATTACTGAATCGTGGTACTAGTCTGGATTTAGCAAGACCTTCAGATCTAGACTTATGTTCAAGTCAGGATCATATCTCTGGTGAGATAGCATGAAAGCAAAACTATCATCCATTTCAAATTGTGCATGGTTTGTGGACCAAACAACAGGCCTTCTCTGTAATAGCCCCTGCCTTGTAGAATCCTCTTATTCAGACACCCAATAGCCCTTTCATTCAGTCTCAAGAAACAACCACTGAAAAGCTGTACAATACTATTCCAATATGCCTGAGTTGATTATGGGCAATGATAATTGCGGAGTCTGCGGAGAGGGGCGGCATACAAATCTAATTAATTAATTAATAATCATCGATTTGGCTGTTGCATTATTTTTATCTTATTCCTTATATTTGATTTTTCATTTTGTTTTTGTGGTTAACTCGCAAAATGTTTTGGGGCTAGACTAGAGTAAATTTATCTGTCTGTTAACCCACCAGCCCCTCTCCTTGACTCTACCACCCTGCTTACCTCTTGAGCTTTCCGTCCTTCTTCAAAGAGAGCCCTCTGGTGCTTTTGGCAGCTTCTCACGGTGCAAACACAGCAGATGCAGCGTTTCTCAGTTACGCAGTAAAGCTCCAAGGACCGGCCATGACTTGGGCATTGCCTTGCCTGAGAACCAGCTGCCTTCCTAATCTCCCCTTCTGAGACACCCGGAGGGACTTGTTCCTGTTTCAGCAGGTCTACCAGGTTTTCAAGCAGGACCGTTTTGCTAAGTTTGGGTCTTTCTGGAAAGCCGTTTCGGCATTCGGGACAAGTGCAGATCTTCTGTCCATTGAGTTCCTCTTTGTTCCAGTGGCTGTTGATGCACGTCTCACAAAAGCTGTGTCCACAAGGCACGGTCACAGGGGTGGTAAACATCTCCAGACAAATGCAACATATTAATTTCTCTTCCAGCACCTGAGATCCAGAGGAAGCCATTTCCCCAGAGGAAGCCCAGAAAAGAGAAAGAGAAAATAGAAACACTCCAAATACTTCAGAATGCTCTAAAAGGGGAGGTCCTAGAGGTAAGAGTGAGTCTTAAAGGGACAGACGCTATCTGTAGTTAACACAATACAGGACAGCATTTAAGGGCATTTCAGATGCCCTAAGATTTTTTATTTTTATTTATTTATTTATTTTTATTTGTCAAACAAGTATGGTATTATAGTACATATTAACATAACATAACGTAAGTAGAACGTAGTAATAGAAAGGATAATAAGACAGTAGGACAGGGACATTAGGCAAGTCAAGAAACATTTTATTTTATTTATTTATTTATTTATTTTATTTGTCATACAAATATAGTATTGTAGTATGTTTAACATAATATAAGTATAAAGTAGAGATAGAAAAGATAAAAAAGACATTAGGACTGGAACGGTAGGCACAAAGGTGCACTTATGCACGCCCCTTACAGACCTCTTAGAAAAGGGCAGAGGTCTATTGTAGATAATGTAAGGTTGAAGATTTGGGGGTTGGGGGAAGCAACAACAGAGTCAGGTAATGAATTCCAGGCGGTGACCACTCTATTGCTGAAATCGTATTTTCTGCAGTCAAGTTTAAATCAAATGCATTTACATTAAATTAAATACATTTAATCAAGATTAAATGTATTGATTCTTTTTGTAAGTGGAAAAAAATCACCTCAAGCTTTGGGTCTGAATCTTATCTCCTTACTTCAAACAATCTTTAGACCAGTGCTATCTATTTCAATGTTTAATTAGTTAACTTGAGCTGTATTGTTTTATTGCACCATCTGAGGTCACCTACAGCTCCTAAAAGGATTGGTTGAGCTCCTGAGGCTTCTAAAAGTTGATAACAAATTGTAATCTTTAATGGCCATAAGAGGAAATACATATTTGGAGCATAATATTAACTGGAGCATAATATTAAAATAATAATAACGAAACATAAATGAAACCACTCTAGTTATCACCCAGCAGGCCCTGTTATTCCTTTGAATAGTTTAAGTAACCCTTGATCTGGGGAAAAAAACCCTCCTCTGCTTCCAAGTTAGAACAAAGAATGGTTTAGGATTAGCATCTTTCAAGGTTTTTTCAAAATCAAATTGGCACCTAAAACACGATTTGAGTATTGCCCACAAGATCATATGCTGCAACGTCCTACCGGTCAATGACTACTTCAGCTTCAACCGCAACAACACAAGAGCACGCAACAGATTCAAACTTAATATTAACCGCTCCAAACTTGACTGTAAAAAATATGATTTCGACAATCGAGTTGTCGAAGCGTGGAACTCATTACCGGACTCAATTGTGTCAACCCCTAACCCCCAACATTTCTCCCTTAGACTCTCCACGATTGACCTCTCCAGGTTCCTAAGAGGCCAGTAAAGGGCGTACATAAGTGCACTGGTGTGTCTTTCGTCCCCTGTCCAATTGTCTTTCCTTTCTCTCACTTATCATATATATTTTCTTTCTTTCATATATCCTCTCCTCTAAGTTCACTTTTACCCTTATATATATTACTACATGTCCATTTTTCTTCCTATGTATTTGTGTATTGGACAAATGAATGAATGAATAAATAAATAAATAAATGTACTCATCTTGGGAGAAGGGGAAGGAAAAACTGCAGTCTCCTTGTAATTAAACCTCAGTAAGAACTGAGTGTCGGGAGACTTTATGCCACTCTAATGAAGCAGAACATGCAGAGGAATTGGAGCAGGTAGATGTCCATGTTTTGCAGGCATCTGCTAGATTATCTTTTTTAGGTTGGCACACACAAAACCCTTTTTACATTGCTTGCCTTCCCAGAGAAGAGAGCTGGTGCTTCAAGCTGCAGTCAGGAGAGGCAAAAGGGAAAACAGAATCTCTAGACACAAATGTGCACTTTCAGCACCCAAAGGAAAAAAGGTTTGCCATCACGGCTCTAGACTCTAGCCACAGAAGGTGCTACTAGAGAGAAAACAGAGAAAACTGGAGTTTGGAATTACATTTGGATGTTTCCCTGAGTTCCCAGCTAAATCTCCAGAGTCAGATATTATTATTTAACACCAGCGTGCCTTCCGTCCCCTGTCCAATTGTCTCTCCTTATCTCATTTATCTTTTCTTTCTTTCAAATTTGTTCACCTATACTTTTATATTTTTTCTTCTATTCTTTTCTTTATTTATATTATTACATGTCTATTCTCTTCAATGTATATTATGTATTGGACTAAATAAATAAATAAATAAAATAAAAATGTGGTCGGGCAGTAGGAAAAGCAAGTAGGATGCTTGGCTGCATAGCTAGAGGTATCACAAGCAGGAAGAGGGAGGTTATGATCCCGCTATATAGAGTGCTGGTGAGACCACATTTGGAATACTGTGTTCAGTTCCGGAGACCTCACCTACAAAAAGATATTGACAAAATTGAACGGGTCCAGAGACGGGCTACAAGAATGGTGGAAGGTCTTAAGCATAAAACGTATCAGGAAAGACTTAATGAACTCAATCTGTATAGTCTGGAGGACAGAAGGAAAAGGGGGGACATGATCAAAACATTTAAATAGGTTAAAGGGTTAAATAAAGTTCAGGAGGGAAGTGTTTTTAATAGGAAAGTGAACACAAGAACAAGGGGACACAATCTGAAGTTAGTTGGGGGAAAGATCAAAAGCAACATGAGAAAATATTATTTTACTGAAAGAGTAGTAGATTCTTGGAACAAAATTCCAGCAGACGTGGTTGGTAAATCCACAGTAACTGAATTTAAACATGCCTGGGATAAACATATATCCATTGTAAGATAAAATACAGGAAATAGTATAAGGCCAGACTAGATGGACCATGAGGTCTTTTTCTGCTGTCAGACTTCTATGTTTCTAAAAATAAATATTTGCCAATCTTGTTCCAGAATGATGAAGGGGAGAATAAACTTTCTACATCTCTGGAGTCCAACATTTACTTTCAGTTACACTCTAGCCAGCAACGGGCCACCATTTCCGGCACCATGGGAACAGGACTGAGAGCGTGCACGGTGCGGGATTCAGCTCCTGCACATGCGCAGAAGCCGAATCTTGCGTAAGGATGCGTGATTTCCCGGTTTTTTTCCTCCGCGAATGTGCAGAAGCAAAAAAGCCGGAAAACGAAAAGGTAAGTTACCCTCCCCCCTGTGTGCCCTGCCTGTTTGCCTGTCCCCTCCCCCACACTGCCTCAAGCTGCGGCTCTGCTGCGAGCAGTCCGAGTGCTCCACCCTCCGCCGCCTCCATTACCTTGCGCAGTGGCTTCTCCCTCACCGAGAAGCTGCGCAGTCTGTTCTGTTCTCTCCCACGTCGCAGGCATCTCTCAGTGCGACGTTGGTGCCTCGAGCGAGTCGTGGCCTTCAGGAACGCAGTGCTGCTGTGGCCACGACTGGCTTGGGGTGCCTTTGCCACGCCGAGAAATGCATGAGAGCAGAAAGCAGGCCATGCGACTGGAGCTCGGGCAAGCCACTTTTGCTGCTGGCTCCAGCTGCTGCTCTAGGTGCCGCATCGAAATTCGGCTGCTGCGCATGTGCAGCAACTGAAATCTCACGCATGGACGTCCTTCCGGCAGCCAAAATTGCTGGTTTCTTTGCTTCCGCGCACATGCAGCAGAAAAAAACCTAGTCATTTTTATCGGAATCATGCTGGTTGCACGTGCACAACCCATGCATGCCCTGTAGCAATGAAGCTAAGCTACACATTCCATTGCCACCCATGGAGCCTAACCCATCCCCATGATTAGCTAGCACTAGTCAATTCTTACAGCTCTGTCCACAAGTCACTCCTTGTCCCATAGAGGCTAATTCATGATTTCTGGCTGGGATCACACATTGTGCTAAAGCATAATGCCAGGCACATAAACCAGAATGGCTGGCCTCATATAATAGTTTAAACCAAAGTTAAATAAGCCACATTACATCTCGTTGTTCATGGTTTGATCCCAATCAGACTCTTCAGTTGTGAAACATTCTAATCCAATTTATTGATTGATTTAGAAAATTTACATTGCTGCCTACTCGCACATGGCAACTCAAGGCAGCTTACGAGGATATAAAAAGTGTATAAAAGAAGTAAACTTAATAAAAATGGCTCCATCCTATTTTGGAATCTTTTAACTAGAACTTTTGCCCGTATGTTTTGTTGGTTAATATTTAAAGACTTGTTTGTTTCTGTAGCAGTTATTTATATGTTTCCAAAGGTCAGCACCTGATCCATAGTGATTATCATAGTGATGAGATAAAACAGTAAGAGTTTGCTGGAGACGTCTGGTTTCAAACTTTCCTGGAACTGAGCTGACTTCAATGCAGTGATGTCAATAGCTTCTGAATCACCGAGTTCAGGCAAGATTGGCTAGATCAGAAACATAAACCTCCCCGATTCTACAATTCTATGATACTTAAGTAGACACAAACAAAAATGAGAAATAATGGGAATTCATAATTACCTGGCTGCTGCTTTACCCTTTAGTGTGTGTCAAACACAGACTGCCTACAAAAATAGGTTTTTTATTTTTCTCATAATTAAACCACAGATCTATCCATAACTTATTGAACAAAAAGTTCAAGATAACACAATTGTAATCCCCTCCAGAAGCAGAAAAAATGGCAGTGCTTGCTTAACCCCTGAACAGATGCTGTTCTTATGAAGAAGTAACATTTGCAAGTGTCAAAATTAAAAAAAACACAACCAAGAATCTGCAAATTATTTGCAAATTATTTAAATTTTGGGTTTCATACTTCAATCAATCCTAAGTTACAAAAGGTCACTAGAACTTATTAAAAATAACATAATAAATTGTATTTGTTAAACTGCTAGAAGACTAACAAAATCAGTCCTTACTTTAATATGTATATTTAAATGCAAAAAATTACAGTTGTAAAAATGTGAATGATAGACTATATATTTCTCCAAATATTGCCATTTGCAGTACTGTACTGTATATTATTTAAATTACTATGTAAAGGGGTCACTGCAATATGTCTTACCCTTAATTAAATTCTGAGAGTATGATTTAAGGTAAGTTTCAAACAAGACACACATTCAGACAAATGTTTGCAATTATTGGCAATGGTTTAAATTATAACAAAACCAAGGGAGGAAGGCTAGATTGGATACAGTTATTTTTGAAGAATTGTTGAATCCTCTAGTTGTTTAATTCTTAATTGCTTCAAAAGAATGTGATTACATAATCAGGTGCTTGGCAAAGAAGTAAATCTGAGCCTTGATCTGAACCTTGATCTACTGTTCTAACAGTAACAATAGTTATAATGGCTATGAAACCTATTTTAGCATGTAAAAGTGGAACAGATACAAAAATGATAAACAAATGTTTTCAGCATGTTTCAAAACATTCAACATCTGACATAGTTTTTGGATTTCCCATACGATTTACCATAATTGATATAATTAGAGAGGAAAAAGAGAGAAACAATTGAGAGAGAAAAAGGTGGGGGAAGAGAGGGAGAGAGATGAGAGGGAGAGAGAGGGAGAAATGAGAGGGAGAGAAAGAAAAAGAGAGAAAGAGTGAGACACCGAGAGCCACAAAACCTGGGTAGGTGTGGCGGGGGGATGTCATGTGACTGGGTGGGAATGAGTGATGTTGAGTGGCCTCTGGTGTTTTGTTTTCTGTGGGAAATCGGTCCAAATGACTCTGAGTGTTTTAAGGTTGCAGACCCTTGGCTTAAGTGATCTGGACTTTGCCAATTAATGCATGGAGTGGGCATCAATTTGAACACTCTTACTATACAAATCAAGTATCGATAAGTTAGCAAAACAGTTTTCCTAGTCTTACAGTATTATCCTCTAACATAAAACTTTACATTCAGTATTCTCTTTTTCACCGCTGTGGTAGGCAGTTAACAGTAATACATGTGTGTAGCTCTCCCGTTGCTTCCTTTGCAGCCTCATGAACAAAACTAAATGAGCAGAACTAAAATTTGTATTCTGTTGTTGTGGGGTGAGGACATAAAAGGTTTACAAATGAGTACCTTCAGCCCTAAGCCCTTTTAGCAATCTCTCCTTTACCAGTCCAAACATTTCCAAATTTATTATTTGTTTATTTGTCAAACAATTATAGGGTGATAATTTGTACATATAAAACATTAGATAAGTAATGATAAAAAGTAGACAATAGGACAGGGACGGTAGGCACAATGGTGCGCTTATGCACCCCCTTACAGACCTCTTAGAAAGGAGGAGAGATCAATTGTAGACAGTCTAAGGTTAAAGGTTTTGGGGTTGAGAGTAGAAACCGCAGAATCAGGTAGTGCATTCCAGGCGTTGATTACTCTGTTGCTGAAGTCGTATTTTTTGCAGTCAAGTTTGGAGCGGTTGACATTTAGTTTAAATCGATTTCGTGCTCGTGTGTTGTTGCAGTTGAAGGTAGAGTAGTCGTTAACAGGTAGGACATTTTGGTATATGATTTTATGAACTATAATTAAGTCGGAACGGAGACGACGGAGTTGTAAGTTGTCTAAACCAAGAATTTCAAGTCTGGTGGAGTAAGGTACAGTATTTTGTTCATTGTCTTCTTCTTTTTTTCACTGAGACCCAAGGGGAAAAGATGCTTAAGGCACAGATTCCACTCCTTAAATTCAACTAGTCTCTTTACAAAGGAAACAAGAGTCAAAGAAATTGGCTCTGACCAGGATGACACAAAGGCTTTAAAGTTCATTAAATTTCATTAAACATAAAATAGCTTGTTTGGTGACCATGTCTGGTATGGAAAATCTTTCACTTAAATGTCAGTCTTAATAGCTAGTGGGACAAATCCATTGTACTTAATTCTGTGTTGAACTTGAAAATGCTCTTGATTTTATTTTTTTTAAAAATTATATGGCTGTCCAATTCACCCTCAGTGACTCCAAGGGATTACAAAAATAAAACCCCAATTAAAAAACCATCAAGAGCAGTTAACTCCTCACCTCTGCCTGAAGAATTATCAAATGTAATTATAGTTGGGCCCTGAGGGACAGTTTGGTACAGTGGTTAAGGCATTGGGCTACAAACCTGGAGACCTTAGGTGCAGTGTTAGGCCACTCTCTAAGAAAAAGGCAATGATAAACCAATTCTGAACATCCTGCCAAGAAAACTGCAGGGACTTGTTTAGATAATCATCAGCAGTCAAGACTGGCTTAGAGGAAGAGACTCCCATACAATTTTAGCAGGCTTTAATGCAGGCATTCTCTCTCTCATCTATCTATCTATCTATCTATCTATCTATCTATCTATCTATCTATCTATCTATCTATCTATCTATCTATCTATCTATCATCTATCTCTACCTACCTACCTATCATATTTATATGCCGCAACAATAAAATCATTCATAAATAACCCCAATTAAAACACCCATGCTCAGTCTAACATTCCACATTCAACAATCCCAGGCCTGCCGGAACAGCTTTGCAGACGTCTGACAAGGTGGGGAGAACACGAATCTCTGGAGGCAGTTGGTTCCATAGGGTCGGGGCAACCACAGAGAAGGCTCTCTCCCAGGGACCTGCCAGCCGATATTGTTTAGCTGACGGGATCCAGAGAAGGCCGACCCCATGGGTTCTTACTGGTCGCTGTGAGGTATGTGGCAGAAGGCGGTCCCGAAGGTAGTCTGGTCCTAAGCCATATAGGGCTTTATAGGTGATAACTGTTGTACATACTCCTGGTCAGTTGGAAGATGAAGATATTGAGGACTCCGATTCAGATGTTTATGAATTAGTGGGGGGCCCGGGGTTACAGGTAGTAGAACAGGTGGGAGGCCAGCCACAGGATGAGGCTATGAGTTCAGGATCTAGTGAGGGAGAATCAGACATTCGCTGGGTTAACCCTAAATTCAGAAGGGCCCCAAAACGTAGAGAACAGGTGTCTAGAAGAAGATATTAAGAAGAGGAATGGGTTAAATACTGTAGTGATGTATTTGGCACGTCAGGGGGTCAGTGGGGAAGAAGGGTGGAGTTTCAACGTTGCCGAAGAGAAAAATTGAGGTTTTTCTTGCCAATCTCAAGTAAGCAAAGGTATTCTGTGTTGATTAACAGTCAGGGCTGCTGTTTTAGAAATCATGCTGTTAGGAAAATAAATCTTGTTAAGTGGAGAAGGAGAAGGAATGTGAGAAATGCAGTTAAGGGAGATAACGGACCAACAATAAGTGCCTGTATGAAATGTTTTTGAATTCCAGAACAGCAGAGAAATAAATGGAGTTTCTTTATTTATGAAATAATGCATTTAATAAGAGTTATTTGTAATTGCTAAATTTTTACCAGAAACCAGAACAATAATCAGCACCTTGAATTGCGTTTGGAGACCCACTGGCAACCAGTGCAGCTCGTGGAACATCAGTGTTGTGTATGTACCTTGGTACTCCCATAATTGCTTGCGCGGCTGCATTTTGCACCAGTTGAAGTCTCCGAACGCTTTTCAAGAGTAGCCCCATGTAGAGTGTCTATGCAGGACAGACCCAGCAACCCAGGCCTGTAAGTGATTCTATGTGTTTCTTTCCAGGAAACTGTTTTCAAATATTTTGAAATCAGGCTTTTCCTTTTCTTTTAATATGAAAGATGATACATAGTCCAGCTTCTGTAACAATCAAACACTTTGCAACATATATTGTATGTATTGTTTGATTTTATTCAAATAAAAATATTTTATTCTTCAAGTCTTTTTGATCAAATACTGGGGGCAAAAAATCAGCAAAACATCTGAGTCATATATACACAAGAGAGATGGGAACTGGATTTTCTTCCAAGTGGGCGATAGCAAGCTGGGTCACTTTCAATGATATTTTATGGACTTCTGTTTCGTTTTTTGGGAGGAGAGGAACGACCGGACACACAAATTATTCTGTTCACATCTCCTATGGAAATGTTTGTCTGCTCAGTAAATGCCATATGTGGGTTCATCACTGTCCCTGTACCTGTCCAGGTACCTCAGAGGCTGACGATGTGGATATTTCTTCTGAGGAGGATGATATCTGGGTGGCCGAACGAAGTCAAAAACTGGTTCCTTCATGTCTATAAAAGGAAAAGAGAATGTTAGCACGTCTCAACAATTACAAATATAACAAGCTGACCATTGGCTGACCAATTAATGGCTTATCAGTTTTCTATCTTTCATCTGTCACAATCTGCAGTACAGTGGTACCTCATCTTACGAACGCCTCTTCTAACGAACTTTTCGAGATACGAACCCGGTGTTTAAGATTTTTTTGCCTCTTCTTCTGAACTATTTTCACCTTACGAACCCAAGTCGCTGCTGCTGGGATGAAGGGGTTTCTTTCCCCCCCCTTTTTTGAAGAAAGAAAAGGGAGGGGCGGCTTGGAGGGGGAAAGTTTGCATTTAAAAAAGTAGGAGAACAGCGTGATTGCACAGGCACTGAAACGGTGTCTTTTGAAAAAAGAAAAGGGAGGGGCGGCTTGGAGGAGGAAAGATTTTGCAGAGAACAACGTGCTTGCAAAGGCACTGAAACGGTGTCTTTTGAAGAAAGAAAAGGGAGGGGCACCCCCTTGCCTTTCTTCCTTCCCACTCACCCTTTAGCCTAGCCTTGCTTCTTCCACCCGCCCCCTTTAGCTGCTCCTCCCTGCCCTCTGTTCGCCTCCCTTCTAAAGTTTGGGATTTTCCTGAAGGATTTGCACGCATTATTTGCTTTTCCATTGATTCCTATGGGAAACATTGTTTCATCTTACGAACTTTTCACCTTACGAACCTCCTCCTGGAACCAATTAAGTTCGCATCATGAGGTACCACTGTATTTTCACTGTGCCCTGAAAAAGCATATGCTTCCTTCTCTTCCTAATAAAGTAAAAGGAAATTAATCCAGTGTTTATAAATCTATGTATCCAGATTGTGGTTGATCCACAGTCACATTCTGCTGGTTACTATCTCTGCTGTTCGTTTCTTGCTGAAGTAACTTTCTGTTAAGTTCCTAAATTCCTGGACTAAATAATTCTGAAAGTTCTACACTCAGTTATTCTCTAGATAAAACCACTGGGGCCTGGAAGCTGCACAAACTAACAGTATATGATTCAAAACATAGCCCAATAGTACAACACTCAATAGTCTTAGATTAGCATTTCAAAAAGCTAAAAGTTGCTAAAGGTTCATGCCAACCTGATGGCACATAATAATTCAATTATTATTACTACTAAAACCTGAAATACATACAGGGGAACCTTTTAATTTCACAGAAACTGCAAAGAATCAGAATTTTATGAGATTTGGAACAAAGTGTATATATGGATAGATAAGAAGAAGTAAAAGTTAAAACTAGGTGAGAATTATAGAAGTACTGTTATGATTTAAATTTTGAGTTGTTATTTTGTCTATATATGAAGGTTTTTTATATAAGCTTAAACAAAATTTCTTCTTTTCACTCAAATTAATATGTTGATTTAAGGTATTAATAATGTACAGTAGTCCCTCGCTATACTGCGCTTCACCTACTGCGGCTTCACTTCATCGCGGGTTTTCAAGAAATATTAATGAGAAAAATCATTCGCGGATCTTCGCTGGTTCGCGGGTTTCTGAGGAAGTCGATCGGCAGATTTAAACAGTCCGCCGAACTCGATCGGCAGGTTTTTTTAAAAATATATATCTAAAATTGTAAATACTGTATTTAAATACTGTATCTAAAATAAATACTGTGTGGGAAGGGTTTATAAACACTTAAAACAATGAAAACTTACCAAACAATTACAATATAAATACTTAAATAAGTACTATCAGTCGATAAATTCCACATCGCGGATTTCACCTATCGTGGCCTGGTCTGGAACGTAACACCAGCGATAGGTGAGGGACTACTGTATTCTTCTTTCTGTAATATGATTTGACTTCTAGAACAAGAGGGGTAATTACAACCCCAATTTTATGTTAAATGTGTGTTTGTGTGTATGTCATTTTTTATGAAAATTTAATAAAGTATATTAAAATAATAATAATAATAATAATAATAATAATAATAATAATAATAATAATTTCACTGAAAGGAACATAATGAAACAGCAATAGATATTCCTCAAATTTATCATACAACTAACAAGGGAATAAAGGGAACTTAATCCACAATGTGATTGCTTAAAGGATCTGTCTGTGACGTTTTCTTGCTAGTGCTAAGGACATGATTTACCACTGTATTTCCAGGGATGTTTCCTTCAAAATTTTTAATCTGGTCCACAGGCTCTGAAATTCTTTAGTGCTTTTCTATCCAAATATAAGCCAGGCATGACCCTGCTTAACTTTTGAGCATTTATAGGATGAGTCTCATGCTGCATCTGTATTTTCACACTGGAGCTCCTAGAGGTCTTAGGAGTAGGATGCTGAGTGACTCTCCCCAGCATCCCACTAAACATGGCTCCCACTTGTAGTTTCTGTGTTTCCCCACATATTTAGTGTTTTCCACCATATATTTACTGTTTCTGTGTTTACCCACATATTGTGTGCTAAATTATGAGTACATTTCTAAGTTCTCTGTCATACTATTGTGTTTCCCCAAAAATGTCCTGATAAGGCCAATCAGGCTTTTCAGCGCATGTGCTGAAATAAGCCCCTCCCAATAACCCTCCCCACTACTTTCTGGGGAAAGGGGGGGACATGCCAGGAGCCGCTCTTTTTGCATCGGGCACTCTTTTGGCTGAGAGAGAGAGGAGGCGGCGAGACAGGTATCAAGACTCGCTACCTCTTCCTCACAGGAAGAGCGCATTTCAAAATCCCACAGGAAGCAAAGCCCAGAGGAGCCGAGCCAGTCCCGTGGGTGCGCACATCTGCCTCTCGCTTGCTCTCTCTCTCCCCAAGGAACGCAACAGAGCTACAAGTGTCAGGTAGGATGCATGTCTCATGGCCCAACACATCCCGCCTGCCAGAAATGAGTCTCTGTGAGACTTGTCATGCTACCGCCGCTGTCTCATAGAGCAGGACTCTGCAAGGCTTGTTTTATTTTATTTATTATTTTATTTTATTTTATTTATTCGATTTTTTATGCCGCCCTTCTCCTTAGACTCAGGGCGGCTTACAACATGTTAGCAATAGCACTTTTTTAAAAAACAGAGCCAGCCTATTGCCCCCACAATCCGGGTCCTCATTTTACCCACCTCAGAAGGATGGAAGGCTGAGTCAACCTGGAACTGGTGATGAGATTTGAACCGCTGACCTTCAGATCTACAGTCAGCTTCAGTGGCCTGCAGTACAGCACTCTACCTGCTGCGCCACCCCGTCTCTCTCTCTCTGTACAACGGCAGCACTACCGCAAGGTTCGACATATAGTATTCCCTCGATTTTCGCAGGTTCGAACTTCGCGAATTGCCTATACCACGGTTTTTCAAAAAATATTAATTAAAAAATACTTTGCGGTTTTTTCCCTATACCACGGTTTTTTTTCCATCCGATGATGTCATACATCATCGCCAAACTAATAATTTTTGCACATAAATAACAAAAAAAATAATTATTGTTAATAAATAATTATGTTTATAAATATCAGGATCACTATTCAATGGTGAGTACCAGTAATAATGGTGAGTAAATGGTTGTTATGGGAAATGGTAATTTAGGGGTTTAAAGTGTTAAGGGATGGCTTGTGATACTGTACATAGCCAAAAATGGTGTGTTTACTTCCGCATCTCTACTTCGCGGAAATTTGACTTTCGCGGGCGGTCTCGGAACGCATCCCCCGTAGAAATCGAGGGAACACTGTACTGGCACAGCCCGAGCGGCAGGACACCAGCTGTGCCATTATGATGAAGCTCACAGGAGTCCTGTAGTTCGTGCATGCAATGGCACAACAAGCCTTGCAGAGTTCTGCTTCACGAGGCGGTGGTGGCGGGCCAGCTGCTTGGCTGGTGCCAAGAACAGGGAGGGGAGACTGCGACAATGGGACATCCAGTCCCACGCTCACCGCATAATAAGCTCCCCACCAAGACAATAAGGCCAAGGACATATTTCTGGGCTCAAAAATAAAAGAAGACACTGTCTTATTTTTCCTGGAAATATAGTATTTCAGTGCTAATTATACAAAACAAACGACTGATCAAGGGATTTTTTTTTAAGCTTCCAATTTCTACCAATTTTGGGTTTAAACTACAGCTTACCCCCCACTCCCACCCAATTATATGGCTTTTTTTGAGATAACAAAGTTTAAGTCTGTCCCAACATTTTATTTCAACCTTAAATAAAATGCAAAATTGTAGCTATTTTACATGTGATCCGTTACTTACTAAGAAGCTCATAAAAGACATTTGTAACAGATTTATCCCACTCGCATTGGAAAAACGCCAGTCCTGCTGGTGTCATGTCACTTTGATGCTTCTTGCAGAAGTCAAATGTTTTGAAGGTTCTCATCTTGAGGCTGTGACTGAAGAGATGAAAATACAAATACAGTAGATTTGTCTCCATCTATTGCAAACATCAATTTCTGTTCAAACATCAATTTCTGAACTCTTAAATTGAAATAAAGATGTGCTGTGTTGGGCATTTTTTTTGTCATAGAAATCATAATTGAATGGGAATGAAAGTGAGACAAACAATTTAAAACTGCATTAAATTTTAAACAGGTAAAAACGTGGAGTTCCTGGAATGAATTATAGAATTATTATATCCAATTCTTGTATTCAACAACTTACTATAAGCAGTTTATCTTGACTGTGCTACCTCTGCCTGCCATTGTACATTCAGTGTATCACCATTTAAAAACCAGAGCTTAGTGGGCATCAACAGCTGTACTCCACTCTAGTGGTGGGCATCACACTGGGAGACCAGAGTTACTTACATGCCATATGCTGATTTTTACCCAAGGAAACAGCCCAAAGTGTTGTGTATAAACTACTATCCAATAAAAATGTTTCAACATTTAAAGCCATTTGGCTAGTTGTGCTTGTTTTCAAGTTATGCTGTGTTAATTTTTTGGGTTTTTCTGCTGAATTGTTTTAATAATATTAAATACTTCTGGAGATTCAGTCATCCAGGTCATGTAACATCCCAATACAATTTTCTTTCATCATTATATGGAAAACATGAAGAATTACCATGGCTTTGGCCGCACATCTTCAGTAAAATCAATTGGCTGGTCCTGTTTGAATAGAAGGAAGACGTAACGATGGTATCCCGTTCCTCTGGCTGGAAATGCCGGGAAATAATGGCAGATTTCCTGCCCTGCCTCTATTTGGTTGCCCGGAATGTTTCCCCTGTTGATATAAAACAGGATCCAAACATGTTTGTTTACATTATTCCTTGGAGAGGGGTGGCATAAAAGTCCAATATATAAATAAATTATTCCCCCCAAAAAAGAATTTATTGTACAGCCACCAAAGGATAGAATTACAGTTTATCTTGGGGAAGTTGGGATTATTCCAATGAGGATAATAATAAAGGTTTGCAAGCTCCCTTTGCAAAGCTGATTTGCTACTTGGCAAAAGCTGTTAGCAATTTAACTGGGCAATGCACAGTGCTGGGGAAACCTTGAGCTCATCCCTCAGGGTCTTTTTAAGTTTACCAGACTGAGTGCTGTTGGATTCCAAAGATCTCATCTCTGTTTTGAGCAGTGTTGCATTATAGGGCCGTGATGGCGATCCTATGGCATGCATATCACAATTATTTATTCATTTATTTATTTATTTATTTATTTATTTATTTATTTATTTATTTATTTATTTATTTATTTATTTATTGGATTTGTATGCCGCCCCTCTCCGCAGACTCGGGGCGGCTAACAACAATGATAAAAAACAACATGTAACAATCCAATTTAATAAAACAACAAAAAACCCTTATTACAAAAACCAAACAGACACACAAACATACCATACATAACTTGTAATGGCCTAGGGGAAGGAATATCCTAACTCCCCCATGCCTGGCGACAAAGGTGGGTCTTGAGTAATTTGCGAAAGACAAGGAGGGTGGGGGCCATTGTAATCTCTGGGGGGAGTTGATTCCAGAGGGCCGGGGCCGCCACAGAGGAGGCTCTTCCCCTGGGGCCCACCAAACAACATTGTTTGGTCGACGGGACCCGGAGAAGGCCAACTCTGTGGGACCTTATCGGCCGCTGGGATTCGTGCGGTAGAAGGCAGTTCTGGATGTATTCTGGCCCAATGCCATGTAGGCGTCGCTCTGCCATGCATGCACACGTGATTCCTGCCAGCCAGCAGGTTTTCAGGTCTCTGCCGTGCATGCGTGGGGGCGGGGCGCATGCAGATGTGTGCGCATGCATGGAGTGGGGGAACCCGTAGGGATCACACATGCATGCATGGGGACAAAGCATGCACAGGGATCATGTGCCCATGTCACGGGTGGGGCACACACAGGATCGTGCATGCATGCACATGGGGCTGACATGCGGGGGGCTGGGGCTCACACAAGGGGTTGCGGGCACATGCATGGGGATGTGGTGCATGTGAGGGCCCCGTGCGCATTTCATTATGGACATGTGCACACACACACACATGCTTTTGGCACTCAGCACCAAAAAGGTTAGCCATCACTGTTATAGGGCATGTCTCAGAAATCAATGCAATCCTCAGGGTTCTGTCAAATTCACAAGAATTCTTGATTAGACCATTCAAAACTGTAAAGTTTACCAAAGATCAAACTGCTTTCCGCCACTTTTAAGATATATGGATTTTAAATCCCCCAGATTTTCCATTGTGGCCAGAGAATTAGACTTGAAATCCTCACATTCAGAAAGTATCCCGTCTAGGGAAGGTTGAGGTTAAAAATTTAGAAGCTTTGGACAATTGAGATCATAGACCTTTATTAAAAAAACTAATGGCTTCAAGTTACAGAACCCGGCGCAGAGGTAGTCAAACATGTTCCAGGGCAAGAAAGAATAATTTTAAATGAAACAGGAGTAGATTCCAGCTGATTAGGGCACATTCCTAATACAGTGATCCCTCGATTAGCACGGTCTCGATTAGCGCGAAACGCTGCAACGCGGTTTTTCAAAAAATATTAATTAAAAAATAAGTTCTCTCTCTCTTTCTCTCCCTGTTGCCGGCGTGGTATATGAGAGAGAAAGAGAGAGGCAGAGAAAGAGAGAGGCAGAGGTCGAGCGCATTACCAGGAGGTGGAGGCGGCGTGGGGACGCTGGGTGCCGGGGACACCGAGGAGGGGGTGGACGTGGCCTCTCAGCTGCAGAGCCGAACAAGGGCGGAGGCAACGGCGGAGTCCGGCGCTGGGGCCATGCGGGGCCGCTCATCCAGGGGGGCGTGGACTGGCAAGTCGCCCTCCTTTCTCTTTCTTTCTCTCTCTTATACCACACCGGTAACAGGGGGAGAAAGAGAGAGAGCGGAGGGCACCTTGCCGGTCCACGCCCCCCTAGATGAGCAGCTCCGCATGGCCCCAGCGCCGCCCAGGCAAAGGGGAAACCCCAAGATCGCTTGCCGCTTGCCGTATTGCAGCGAAGGAGGCGAAGCAAGGCTCCAAGCTGCAATACGGCAAGCGGCAAGCGGCAAGCGATCTTGGGGTTTCCCCTTTGCCTGGGCGGCGGGAAGACCAAAGGAAGGTTCCTTCAGCCGCCCAACACCTGATCCGCTCCGCAGCGCGGCAGCAGCGAGGAGCCGAAGATGGGGTTTCCCCTTTGCCTTTACCCCATCTTCGGCTCCTCGCTGCTTCCGCGCTGCGGAGCAGATCAGCTGTTGGGCGGCTGAAGGAACCTTCCCTTGGTCTTCCCCGCCGCCCACACGCAAACTCCACCATCTGCGCATGTGCGGCCATGAAAAAAATGGCGCGCATGCGTAGATGGTGTTTTTTACTTCCGCACCACTATAACGCGGAAATCGATTAGCGCGGGAGGTCTTGGAACGTAACCCCCGCGCTAATCGAGAGATCACTGTAGTATAAACTGCTTCATTAACAGAAGCCAATGGAGTCTGATGACTTGAAGGCCATCTATTGGGCTTGCCATAATACTAGTAGAATGTACACTGAGAAGTGGAATAGGCTAGTGTAAGATAGTTATAGTTATACAGTAGTACCTCTAGATACGAGCTGCTCCACATGCAAGTATTCCAAGTTATGAGTCACGAGGGGAGAGAAATTTCTTTTCGAGACCCGAGCTCAAATTCGGGATATGAGCCGAGCGTCCACTAGGTGGCGCAAGAATCCTTGCTTCTGGTTATCTTGGAGGGGAAAAACAAAGTCTAAAGCCATTTGTTCCAGATACGAGTTGTTCGACATACGAGCTCCGTTCTGGAATGAATTAAACTCGTATCTAGAGGTACTACTGTAGTTTATTAGATTTGTATGCTGCCCCTCCATATATTCTATGATTTTATAATAATGTGTGGATCAGGGAAATTAGCATTGATAGTACAGTACACTGAAATCTAAATTTTGAGATTCTGTTTCAGATTCCCTTTGAAAATGATGCCCACAGTGAAGGAGGTTGGATTAGAAGACCTCCAAGGTCCCTTTCAGCTCTGTTGTTCTGTTTTCTATACAGTGCTAATACTCACACCAACCAATGGACGTACTCCGAATTGCCTTCAGACAGGTGACCATCTGTACACACAAGGTATACAAAAACCTAGTAAATATACAACTCATCTTACAAAGCATGTCTTTATTATACTATTTTGGCTGTAGTGTGTTCAGGTTTTTTTTTCTTTTTCATTACAACAGTTTATTTTTATGCTATTATAACAAACTTTCACAATGGCTTTTTAAAAAAACTTACTGACAAAGGTTACACAATATTATATAAACAAACATTCGACAAAATAACCCCCGCTCCCCGTTCCGATACATCTGTACCATATATTAATCCTTAATCATCCACCGATTTTAAAGCTACAATTAAATTATAATAAAATACAGTGGTACCTCGACATACGAGTTTAATTCGTGCCAGAGCCGACCTCGTATGTCGATCAATTTGTATCTCGAACCAATGCATTTAGATTTGGCTTGTCGTGCGGAGATAACTGGAAAAAATGAAATTCTTGCGCCACCTAGTGGACGCTCGGCTCGTATCCCGAATTTGAGCTCGGGTGTCGAACATAAATTTTGCTCACGTCTCAGCTCGTAACTTGGAATACTCGCATGTGGAGCAGCTCGTATCTAGAGGTACTACTGTATTTGAACATATCAAAACATGTCCAACTATTGCACAATCTCTTTAAATGAGGAGTCCTCATGTGGCACTCCAAATGCCTAAAATGATTAAAAACTGAGACTGAATAAGGATTATAAGTTTCCAGAATCACTAAGATAGTGGGATGGGTGACATATAAATTAATTAATTAATTAATTAATTAAATAAAGCTATTTACTATGAACATTTTAATTTTAATATTTGACTTGTGGGAGTTGCCATATCTGGCATGCAAAATTTCAGCAAAAGCCTACAATGGACCTGGACAGGCAAAGTAGCAAATGAATTTGGATAGTGGTGCAACGTGATCAACTTTGGGGAAAAAATTGAAGCCTTTTTAAAAAAATGTTGCTCACAACATAAAAAAGCTTTATACACAATCTAGGGACAAAGAAACATCGAGAACTTGCAAAATCCACCTTTAAAATTTCCTACCTTACAAAAGCAAGAATTATCTAAGTTTATTTATTTATGTATTTATTAGACTTCTTGTTAAATCGAACAAAGATCTAGGCCAGGGATTCCCAAACTTTTTACCTCAATCAATCCTTCATGGATTTTCAAACTGTTCACTCACTCCCAAACATTATATGAAAATAATTTAATAAGTACTTCAATACTGCAAATACAGTACAGTGATACCTCATCTTACAAACGCTTTGTCATACAAACTTTTTGAGATACAAACCCGGGCTTTAAGATTTTTTTGCCTCTTCTTACAAACTATTTTCACCTTACAAACCCACCACTGCCATGCTCCGCCTCCGGACTTCCGTTGCCAGCGAAGCACCCGTTTTTGCACTGCTGGGATTCACCTGAGGCTCCCCTCCATGGGAAACCCCCCCTGTGGACTTCCATGTTTTTGTGATGCTGCAGGGGAATCCCAGCAGCGCAAAAACGGGCGCTTCGGCTGGCAAAAGGGGTGAATTTTGGGCTTGCACGCATTAATCGCTTTTCCATTGATTTCTATGGGAAACATTGTTTCGTCTTACAAACTTTTCACCTTAAGAACCTTGTCCCGGAACCAATTAAGTTTGTAAGACAAGGTATCACTGTACTAATAATAGACATCTTTAACACTATCAAAATCTGCCTATCACAGATGATAATAATAATAATAATAATAACAATAACAATAATAATAATAATTTATTAGATTTGTATGCCGCCCCTCTCCAAAGATCCGTGGGAAGGTCTTGATAGGCAGATAAAAATACCAAATCCTGTCTAAACATCTAACTGACTATGCAAACAACCATAATAAAAGAGACAACTCAAGATTGCTCTCATTTGCGACTAACCATTGAACCCTGGATAACACTTTCTTACTGGACTAGAGACTGGAACGGAGCTCTACAGAAACTCCCCCAATTGGCCACTGATCATTTATCTACCTGTTATTCATTCCCAGCCATTGATCGAATGACTCTGGGAGTCAATATTAACCACTTTAAGGAATCCCAATCTAGGCAGTTTTACTTAATTATATGATTTCTGATTTCCCCCACCCCGCTCCTCTATTGACACATCGGCTTGATGTGTCTGTTTCGGCTGCAGCGAAACTGGATTTTAATCAGAAGCTTCATCAAAATATGCAATGGAAAATCTTTTGCCATTGTTAAGAAATCCTATCAAACAAAGAAAGTATTCTTAACATAATGTCATTTACCCAGATTAGTGAGCAACAATGTCCAAAGTGTTCCTTCATCTGCTTCAAATGAGACTTCAGGAGGATTAAAAGCCTAAACAAGAAAATATGACAATTAGTGTTAAATAGTTATTCTCCACCGTGGTCCTGAATAAAGAATTACAACTTGTGTCGCTGATGTAGTTGAGTGGTCTCTTATTTGAAATAATAATTTCTTAAACTTGCTCTCCTGGCTGTTCATAACTTTCACATCAGTTAACAGACATTTAAATCATTTCTTGATAATTGAAGCATGGAGAATCAAAACTAACATTATCAAGGGATTTTGGAGTTAAAACAGAAGATGTGGTAGAGAAAAGGTTAGGAGGAGGGAACATTTTTAGAGCCATGGATTTCTAAAGGAAAGGTAGTACTGTAATACACACACAGACACGCACACACACATGCACACTATATCACGCAGGTGGATAGAAAATATATTTCAAGGTGTTTGCGGAATTTGGGAGGGAATTATTTTCAACCAGGATGCATACAATAACTATCTTCAAGATTTACAGACACCCTTTCTTCCATTTTAGGTTACAAATAAGAGAAAATAACTGACAAATTTCCTTACTGCATGAATTTGGGAGAGTCTGTGGACAATTAAAAAAAAGAGAGGTGAAACTACTGTTATTGATAACAGAAATCTCACCCAAACATCAACAGTATTGCAAAAAGCTATCTCATTCCGTAAGATTATTCCAGCCCATGCAAAATTTACAAGTAAGGTTGAGAGTCAGGAGTTGAAGCATCTCTTGTCATGATTATGTGATAGGTTAAGAGCATCTTATGATCCCAGTTATTTAAGATGATGGTAGTTTCTGCTTTACTCATGCTTTACCGTGCAACTGATTCTTTTTTTTTAATTCACAAAACAATTCATTGCTAATTTTTAGCATTTGTCTGTACTTAGTTGAAAACTGCTCCAGGTATTGTACGACTGAAAGAGTACACAAGCATATAATAAGTGAAAGTTAAAGTTATGTTTACTTCATAGGTAGTCCTGATTTGAGACTGGCAATTGCATTGCTAAGTGATCCAGTTGTAAAATAAAACATCAGCTATGTCAGTTCCAGTTCATTAAGCAAATTACCATACATTGTTAAGCACAATGTTATGTTGATCAGCATTTGGTAAGGAAAGTCACAAAATGTGATCACACAACAGCAGAACATTGTGGTCATTGTAAATCCATGCTGATTTTCAAGTACCCAAATTGCAAATATGTAATTGTGACAGCTACATCCTCTAGGATCAGTCATAAGTCCCCTTTCTCAGCCCTATTGTAACTTTGGCAGTTGCTGAACAAGTAAGGATTACCTGTAATTAATCTGACAGAGAGCATTGCATATATCCTTGATTATACTTATTACTATTTATTACATGTTAATTCTAATAATTAATTTATAGTGAATCTGATTCCATGCAGCTTAACCCTGCAAGGTGGATACTCTGCTGGCAGAGCACTATATTAATACATAGAAAACAGGTAACTATTAACATGTTTAGAGTAGTGACATATTCATTAGGCACAATTTTGTGAAAGGTTTCAGGAAATTTACTTTAGTGCCTTATACCTAATATGTTCATGAGAAGCAGACGAACCAAAACCAAAAAAGTATGTACTTTTATCTCAAAACTCCTATTCTTGGCATAATACCTCTGTGGGAGTAACCACATTTCCATAATAAACTGGCATAACATAATTCTCATCCTGGCTATATTCCACTTTTAGAACCACTCTGGGGAAAAAGATAGCATTATCAAACAAGTCCCGGTACAGTCCATAGTGTTCTGCTATTTGTTGCTTGTGATATGGGCCACTGGTTCTTTCCCATTCAGCTTTTACATCATCTAGTGGAATCTGCACTGCAAGCAGAAACAAAATAATTAAGTAAACAAAAACGATAAATGCTTGTGAATGCAAATGAAATAAATGTTGGGAGAGTGGTTACTAACATACATGTTTTGAGCCAGGATGCCTTTTCCAGCTCTGGATTACTTAAATTTTGTTTCCTAAAAGCCTTTCTCTCCTTGCATATTTTTTTTCGTGAAAGTGGAAGAGTAGTGGATAGTGGAAGACTGGGCAGACCAATGTCAATCTTTGCCTCTTTATCTAAGATTTAAAAGAAAAGAGATTATGCAAAATAGAGCTTGTAGTTTTCTATACAATGTACTGACGGACAGCCCATAACTAATTTTTCAAGTAGAAGACAGAATCAATGTCTTGTTTAAATAACAGGCCTTAAAGGTGAAAATAACCACTTACTTTCTATCTTAGGATATGTTGCAGAAATAGAAGTGCCTGTTGTAGACTTAGAATCTCTGATTTATAGAACTCTTAATGGTAGCAGAATTCATTACAAGGTGAAGGGGAAACAAATCAGTGCGTTTTTAAATAAAGTTGTCTTGCTTTTTGAAAAGAAACAATTGTTCTGCTTCACTTTCTAGATATAATTACAAAAACCAACCATCAACTTTATTTTGTTTATATTTTCCTGTTTACTTTCTCAACAGAATTGAACATTACAATCTAATTCATTATATCTTTATTCAAAAATAGGTTCTATCATGGTCAATAAAATGTGTAAGCATACATAATGCATTATGCCATTGGGAAGAATATTAAACTATTTGATCAAAGCAACTGGAGGGGGAAAATGGGCTGGGATTTTGTGCCTTTCCATGGTCAATACCTTCCTCTGGAGTGATGAATTTCTTATATGTTCGCCACCAAGGAGTCTTTTTATTTTCTTTTTCTGCTACCTTGAAATAGCGAGTGAAAACACGATATTTTTCCAGTGCTTCCAAATTACTAACATCAATATCTTCATTAGGCATTGGTCCCAGAGGTACACCCACTTTGCAGAGGGCAGCTAAAACAAAAACGTAAGCAAAATAATTTGTGTAACAAATTATCCTGTTGGATCAAAAACACAGTAGGTGAGAATAGATTTTAATTTGGGCTTCTTCTATTAAAATGGAAATAGGAGCAAAATGAAGAAAAAAGACTGCAAAGGCAGATAATTATATTAAAATGTACATTTAATTTACATGTTTACATCATTAGACCTAAACACAGTATGGAAAAAAGTGAGGGGAAATTGATCATGGTACTTATTTCTACCTATTTCTGTATGGAATAAATAGCATAATATAGCACTAAAATATACCATCAATTTTTTTGTCTCTACATTTTCAAAAGCAAAAAACTATTTCCAATATTTTTAAAAACACAGTAGTTAGCAACTGTCCTCCTCTTCTAAAATGAAGGTTGATACCCTGATATCTGTATCTACACTGGAAATGTGGATGCACACTAAGTGATCACAGAATACCTAATTTTAACCACTCAAAACAAAGTATTTTAGTTGCAATAAAAATCAATACAATGCTTAAAAAGACACCAATACTACTAGTCACTTTTAATAATCTGTTTTATGTTCGTTTCCAAATATTGAATGCGAAAAAACAGTGTTGTTCCCTTCAAACTGGGATCAGTCCTTCGTGGGCATTGTTGAGATAAGCATTTTACAGAATGAAAAAGCAATATATAACCAATCTCTTCATGCAAGTTGAGAGCAATGTCCTCATTTCAAAAATGATTTTGAAGAAATATCTTGGCCCTCATGCATCCAAACACGTCTCTAGACTTTATTAAAGTGACTTCATTAAAAAAAAAATGCTACGGCTTTCAAAGCAAATTTCTTGCACAGAAGCAGGGGGAAAAGATCAACAATTTAATAGCAGAGATATGCACCGCTGGTGCAAGATTTAAACCCCATCTGCCAAAATATTTTCAATCTCGGTAGTTTAGTATTTTAGTATCCAAGTTTCTGCAACCAGAGATCGTAAACCTAACAGAACCTTATAACCTTATATGCATACTATGCTTGAGAAAAAAAACCTTAATCCACCCAACTATATGAAGAGACCACTATTCTTGAGATATTTCAACAAAGCCCATAAAGTTGATATCGTCTCCAACAAAGTTGATAGTATAAGGGCAGACTAGATGGACCATGAGGTCTTTTTCTGCCGTCAGACTTCTATGTTTCTATATCAACGTTCCAGACGCAGGGATGCACTGGAATACAATGGGACAAAGTTTAACAGGAGAAATGGTCAGAAGTGCACTTCTAAAATCCAAAATTAACGCGGGAAAGCCCATTCATGAAGTGGTGACAAATCACCGGGGGGAAAAAATACCCCAATTTTCTCTCCCATTCTAACATCACCCACCAGTAGTACTAAGCCCTCTGCTGTTCCGGAATCCGCGCAGGGCGACGCTAAGAACGGGCGCCGCCATCTTTTTGCAGGTTCTTGGGTTCCCTCTCTTGGAAAGGGTCCTTCAGCGCGCTATTGGCGCATAGGAGTGAGGTCACGCTGAAGTTATTTCCCCGAGTGCCTGCAAAGGCTTTCTACAAAAGATTTTAATCATTCTTCTAAGCGTCCACTTCATCTGCTGATTCGTAAAATCGTATGCTATAACAAGCAGTGTGTTTCTTTAAAATTAGCTGACTTTCCATTGAGGCTATAGTACAATAAATGTACTTAATTAACATGTAGTTAAGTTAAAATATACTTAATTAAAATGGGGGTTGTCAGTCAAAAGTAAAATGACCAAATCTATAAACACACACAGAAAACTCCCTGTAATAATTAGTTTTATTATATTAGAATTTTCATATGACAACTTTGCTACTTTGTTGGAGACGTAAGGATCACTTTATAGTATAAATTTTAAAGTTATAATCTAATGAACAAGTCAAGTGGATGCACTTAGTGGCATTAAACAAAACAGTCAAATATCCATGGTCTTCTTTCATTCTGATTCAATTGTAGGCTCACGTCTAGGGTTTGGTTTTTGGTTTAAAAAAAAAAACTGATTCTGAAGGTAGTTCAGCAGATCTGAATAGTGGAAACTGATCCTTAATTGTCATAGAGTTTGGTGTCTATGTATTGAAAGAATGTATTGAAAGAACCCTTCTAGAAAAATGAAATGGCCTAGGATATATTAAAAAGGCAGAATATTATATAGAATATCTCTTGCTGAGAAACAGATAAACATGTTTTTAGGTAGGAAAGAGATTTAGTAGTCCCCACCTTTGTCAATATGCCATCAAGGAATGGCCAGGCTCATTTATCCCCACTCCCTTTAATAGCCTGGACCAGTTTATTCTACATAACAAAAATCTACCTCCTTCAAACAGAGCCATACTGTATTAGAAATTGCCCAAAGCCCTTTCATTACACCACATGAGACCTGAGAAGATTGCATCAGCCAGTGGGGATCAAGCAAGCTCGGACTCAGGACAACCCACAGAATTGCCCCTGCATGGCCCCATGGGAATCTGCAGTGAAGGGCTACCAAAATTTTTTACTACCACACTGTGGGCACGACTTATGCAGGACGCCCTGCATTTTCTTTCTGTGCAAATTGGGTGCTCTGGGGTGGAGCTCCATTTTTGCTACCCCACTGCGTGTCTCCCACCCCCCAACCCTGGGAGTCTGACAGCTAATTGGAATGCATTGCATACACATGAACAGGAAATTAAGAGGTGGGCCCCACAGAGGTCATCAAACCAAAGAACTGAGCATCTTTTCCTTTCTCTTCACCCATAATTTGGAAGCATGTGATCCATTTTTCTGCTCAAGAGTTCATGCCATGTGCTCCTCTCCATTAAATCTTCTTACCAAGCAACTTTGGTGAATCCAGTGTCTTTTTCCCCACTGGGAACTGAACCCAGAAGGATATTTCTTACAACAGTATAACTAGGAGGTCTCAAAAGAATTTTTCTTGGAAACAAAAAAAAAGTGATTTGGGCATTTGCTATAATATAATCTACAGTTCCAAAGGTAGTATCTGATTTAAAGGTCTGTGCTTTAGGGATGCAAGCCTTAGGGCTTTACAGCAGAAACACAAACCAGTCGCCCCCTTCTTTGATGCAGACAGGGATCTTTCCCCCCATTTGCATGGTTCTCCAATCTTGATGTACAAGGCCATAAAAGTAGGAGTGAAAAATGGTAAATTTCCACCCTTATTTCCTCCACCCCTTAACTCCAACAATCACCCCAATTGATACATGTTAGAACAGTTCTTCCATGTCTTGTCTCAATAATTCATCACTCAGTTCATCAGCAAATATTTCTTGAATCTGGTTAGAGCAAGATCATTCCACCCCAGATTTCTGGCATAGAACAGGAAATACAGTACAACATAGATTCATGAAGTCAGTCCTTCAAATCTGTGCTCCAAGATCCACTACAGTAATCCCTTGCTACTTCGCAGTTAATCTTTCGCGGATTTGCTACTTCATGGGTTTACAAAGGGGGCTTAAATCCATTAAAAATTTTAAATCCATTAAAAATCCATAAAATTCTTCTACAGTACTACTGTACTCTATTAAAGAAACTGGTAGGATATCACATGTAGTTCCAGCTGAGAAACATTATAGAATGACTGTTTAATGCAAAGGGTGCATATCTTCATTTAATATTGCTATTACTCTCCTGATCAGATTGTAAGATGCAGCTCAAATTTTGTATGATGTTCTGGTAATTATCCAGCAAAGTATCATGTCCTTCAATGAGAGACACAACTCTTTATTTCAGGAGACTCAGAACATAGGTCACTTAGAGCAGTGATGGTGAACCTTTTTTGGTTCGCATGCCAAAAGTGTGTGTGTGTGCTAGAATGCATACATGTGCCCACATCCCTTCCCCCCCACACGTGAACCTCCCATGCTACCCCACGCATGTGCACAATTTTCCCCCCCCATCCCCGCGCATGTGCACAGGCCTCACTGAAGCCTGGGACGTGAGAAACAACCAAACGGGCAAACCGGAAGTTCAGAAAAAGACTTCCAGTTTGCCCGTTGTGCTGGTTTTTTTGCACTCTGGAAGGTTCAGGAAAGCTTCCTGAAGCCCCAGAGTGCAAAAAAACCAGCTTAACGGGCAAAGTGGAAATTCGGGAAATACACTGCTCAAAAAAAGAAAGGGAACGCTCAAAGAACACATCCTAGATCTGGCTGAATGAAATATTCTCATTGAATACTGTTGTATCCTTGTAAATAGTTTGTTCCTTTTGAAAACGCTGTCTGAGCTGGAAACAGGAAGTCGCTCCTGATTGGCTCAGACGCGGGCTGCTCTCTTTTGGCGGGAGCCGCAAATGTATAAAAAGAGCGGTTTCTCCCCAGGTAGAGCAGACGTGTTCCGCTGATTGTCACTTCTCCTTTTAAGAGCTGAATAAAGGAACCGTCTTTACTTAGCCTGTCTTTGGACACTTCAAATACTTTGTTCTGTACAAAGTTGAATGTGCTGACAAGATGTGAAATTGTCAATTAGTGTTGCTTGCTAAGTGGACAGTTTGATTTCACAGAAGTTTGATTTACTTGGAGCTATATTATGTTGCTTAAGTGTTCCCTTTATTTTTTTGAGCAATATACATTTCCAGAAGTGTGTTTTCTGAATTTCTGGATTGTCCGTTGGGAGTTGTTGTTTTTTTCTTTGCCCTCTGGGGCTTCAGGGAAGCTTCCCTGAAGCATCCAAAGGGGAAAATGGACTTTCCCAAGGCTGAAAATCAGCTGGCCAGAGCCCACAGGCACTCTGAAGCTGACAGAGCAATATCTATGTGCCCTCTGATATGGCTCCACGTGCTACCTGTGGCACATGTGCCAAAGGTTCGCCATCCTGGCTCTAGAGTGATCTACTGTATAGGAAATTCTGCTGGTTGAGCTTCCATAAATAATTCTGTCTAGGCTTTCCAGCTTCAGCAAATCCCATGAGGGAAGAAATATTGTCAAGCTGCTTTTGACCGAAGTAAACATTGTCACAAATGTGGCATTGTTCAGTGTTATTTGTATATTCATTTATTGATGTAAGTGTTTGGTGCTCTCTGAGCTTGATTGTTTTCTTGCAGAAGTTTCATTACCCAAACTAGACCAGTGTTTCCCAACCTTGGCAACTTGAAGATATCTGGACTTCAACTCCCAGAATTCCCCAGCCAGCATTCGCTGGCTGGGGAATTCTGGGAGTTGAAGTCCAAATATCTTCAGGTTGCCAAGGTTGGGAAACACTGACCTAGACAACATTGTCAGTGCTGGTTAAAATGGGTAATGAAACATTTCTAAGAAAACAACCAAGCTCAGAGAGAACTAAGGACCTCTCATTTTAACCTTGAGCTACAAATATTTTCCCTTTATTGGTTGTAATAGTGGTTCAGCAAGTTGTTCCTCAGATAAAGAGGTGCCCTGAAAATGCCACACCACAATCCAAGACAAAGTTTGATGTTTCTCTGAATGTGTCTGAAAATTGATGTCAACCTCTCAAGACAGGCCAAGTGAGGAAACAGACATCGCAAGGACTGTTAGAATTCTATTATTGTAGGGTATAACAACAGAACAGCAATAGCTTGAGTTTCCCACTAATGTACTTTGTCTACTAGTAAAGAGAATCAAGGCAGAGTTATTCAGCAGTTCTCTCTAAATTTCTCTTCTTCTTAGGGCTAAATATTAAAATAAACATCCTTACATTCCCCTTTCATGGTTAAACTTCATACATCTCCTCACTTTGGATTGTTTACTCCAACTTAAATCAGCTTGACTCGCTAGATCATGTATAAAGAAAATCCTTGTAGTCTCATGATTCTGTGATAGAAGGGGAATTGAAACTAGGATAAATTGCTTCTCAGCGGTACTTGTAGTACTTTGGAACAATCTCGGTGTCTTATATTATGTGAGCTGTTGAAAGGCGTCATATTGTGGCAGGATGTATGTGCAATAAATAAATTAAACTATTACAAGAGGCAAAGGTGATGTGAAAATACATTGGGGATATGCAATATGATCAAAGGTAGACCACTGTTCTGAAGGACCATTCTTCAAAGCCAGCTAATAGGCAAATAGTTTCAGCAAAACCCAAAACTGTTGATCTGCCAATAGTAGTGTAAGGAAACATTTAAAAATATTTTACAAAATGTCGCTTCTGCATAAGTTGAATTTGGCAGTTATTTATGTGCTTGATTTCATGCTAACCATTCAAAGTGATAACTTTTTTTTTTCATTTGGGGGAAATGTGAATCTTGGCATAGCTATCTTTAGGACTGATCCTCTCTCATGCTGATTGGAAGGAAGTCTTGTAGGGAGCTCTCTTCAAGGTTTCTAAAAAGAACTGCTGGTCTTCCAAAAAATCATGATCCTATTGGAAAAAAACAAAAACAGAATGAAAATGGCAAAAGGGCTCAAAAGTGAACCAAAAACATGTAAGCTCACGACCAGGTATAAGAATTTCACTGTCCTTCTCATTTTCTTAACTTGGTGTTTCATGCAAATTTTGAATTAAACTGAGCTCTTTTTTCGGATAATAATTTTACTTGAAAGAGAGCTAAGTAAAATTAGATGAAATTAAAGCTAAATAGAACAATATTGCTGCATCACTGCAAAGTGGGTTGCATATAAATTTTAAAAATAAAATAAAAATAGCTGTAAAGTATAACCTCAGGACAGATGTTAATGTTTTCAATTCACAGATGACCAAAAGTTGGACAATGTAATCTTACTCTTTCAGCTGTAATTTTATGCAACACCAATCTGGCACATAATTCTGCTGCATCTGGTCTTGGAAGTCCTTGAGAAGCTATGGTGTTTCCAGGGTTGACTGTAAATGGAACAGTAACTGGAAGAGGCAAACCTGGGAAGAAAAACAAGTTACGATAGATAAGGTATATAGTCATCTGTGCCATCTACACTAACGGTCATCAACTGGTGGTCTATGGACCACTGGTGGTCCATGAGAAACTTTTGGTGGTCTATATAACAAATTGTGGTCTATAACAAATGGGTTTTTTATTATGGGGTTTATAGTTTTAGATATTATATTCGACTTCTTCTTATTGTTTTGTATCTATTTGTATTTGTATTTATATAATTATTGTAAGCCACCCTGAGTCCTTTGGGATTGGATGGCATAGAAGTCGAATAAATAAATATAAATGTAATGAGGCAACATTGAACTAAATTGTCCGCATTAGCTTATTGTCAGACACTCCTCTGTATTTTGAGAGCCAGCATTACTGAGTGCCACTTTGTGTGGACCACTTTGTGTGGAAGAAACTCAAATCTGTGCTCCAAGATCTACTAGCTAAATAATACACGAATTGGTCCCCCTCTGTCCCTTCAGTTAAAATCATGTACATATAAAAGCCTTTGAAAAAACATAGAATGGAATTTTAACCTTTTCCTTTAATTTTGCCTATCAAGAATGCCCAGCCCAAATGGCTGCGCAGGTACGTACGATGCATGTTGGAGATTAATTTGTTAGGAGTTCCTGATAACGGTACTGGAGGCATATTCTGAAAAGCCTTTGGGTTGCTTGGAAGTTCCATTCGTAGCTGTTCAAGCTGCCTCCTCTGGTGTGTCAAACTGAGTTGCTCCTGAGTCATTGAAAAGGAAGAAAAATATTGTAGCAGTAGACTGATGTTTCATTCCTCAATCATCTCATGCTGAACAGACCATTTTAACATTTGCCATCATTTCCCAGATTGTCAGAACAAACTTTAATTTATGAAGAGCTCTGGAATACGCTCTTGCTTAACAACAATTTTTTCAGATTTGCAAGTTGTAGTCCATTTTGGAAAGCTGCATTATGACCGCCTGCATCTAGCCTTCTGGAACTTCTAGCCCTTTTTGGTGACATTATGGTAGATGCTGTGAAGTTATTGGGACCAACAGCTCTTTGTGTTGAAGATCTATTCACTTTCTAGGTAGTCGAATAGAATGGAATTTAATGGAATAGAATAGAACAGAATATAATTTTTTATTGACCAAGTGTGATTGCACACACAAGGAATTAGTCTTTGGTGCATATGCTCTCAGTGTACATAAAAGAAAATATATATATGTCAAGAATCATGAGTTACAACACTTAATGATTGTCATAGGGGTCAAATAAGCAATGAAGAAACAATATTAATAAAAATCTTAAGGATACAAGCAACAAGTTACAGTCATAAATGGGAGGAAATGGGTGATAGGAATGATGAGAAAAAACTAGTAGTAATAATAGTGCAGACTTAGTAAATAGTTGTTGAGGGAATTATTTGTTTAGCAGAGTGATGGCGTTCGGGAAAAAACTGTTTTTGTGTCTAGATATGTCTATACTGGTATCAACTATTAAAACCCATCATAGCTTGAGACCGTGTAGCTATGGTGTCTCTTTTCTATTCATCACTTATAATTTTGGGAGGAAGCCTTCTGACCACTCTCAGCTTCCTTATCTAAGCATTCAGAGTTCCACAAAACAATTATGTGATATACTTGTAATAGTTCATGTACACATTTTTAAATAAAAGCTTTTGAAGGTGCTTAACTCCATTCTGATGATAGCACATCTGTATAATCTGAAGACAAATTAAACTGTGTAAAGTAAGAAAATGATTTTAAAAAATATTGTGCCAACGATACCTCTTAAACTTAGGCATGCTGTAGCTTATCTTGATTTCACCCCGGCTGCAATTTTACAATGAGCTGATCTGTGGTTTCATTAAATCAATTTATAGAGCCATGCAATTAAAATGCAACACAAATCAAAACAGCATGAACTATTTTCATTCAATAAAACAGGATTGTGTGATATTTGTATTCTGAGGCATACAATATTTGAATATCCTATACAGTGTTCCCTCGATTTTCTCAGGTTCGAACTTAGCGAATGGCCTATACCACGGTTTTTCAAAAAATATTAATTAAACAATACTCCGTGGGTTTTTTTCTATACTACGGTTTTTCCTGCCCAATGACATCCTATGTCATCGCCAAACTAACAATTTTTGCAAATAAATAACCAAAAAAATAATTATTGTTAATAAATAATTATGTTTATAAATATCAGGATCACTAAGTGTCTTATTCAATGGTGAGTACCAGTAATAATGGGGAGTAAATGGTTGTTAAGGGAATGGGAAATGGTAATTTAGGGGTTTAAAGTGTTACGGGATGGCTCGTCATCCTGTTCATAGCCAAAAATGGTGTATTTACTTCCGCATCTCTACTTCTACTTCTCTACTTCTGCGGACCACTAAAATTTTCTCATAGACCATCAGTTGGCAACAGTGTTCCCTCTAATTTTTTTGGGGGGGTGGGCGGAAAAGTATAGTGTCTGAGTGGCAGTCCCTTTGGGACTGGGCGGCACAGAAATAATAAATAAACAAACAAACAAACAAACAAACAAACAAATAAATAAAAAACCCACCCTGTTTTGCCTCAGAGAATTTCAAAATAAAATACTGTACTGTGTGTCTATAACAGTGAGCTCATAATAGGGCAACTCTATCAATATCAAAATGCCACTTAAATAGTTGAGCTAGTTTCAAACTAGATTTTGATTTTCTTTCTCTCTTTCTTATTCCCATTCTTTTTCTTTCTCTTTTCCTTCCTCTCTTTTTTCTATCTGTTTCTCTTCCTCTCTCTCGCCTTCCCTCTCACTCTTTCCCTCTCGGCTTCTGGGCAGGTTTGGAAAACTCTGAGTTGATGATGATTTTTAAGTGAGCGATTGCTCACTGCTCAACTATGGTTGGCAACCTTTAATCTAAAGGAAGCCTTGATCAAGGTTTCCCTACTTTAAAAATTGCTTCTCTTAGATGACAACATAGGTTATAACAGAATAAAAAATAATAAACAGGAATAATAGTAGTCCGAAAGGTGCTTTTTCAAGACTTCCTTGTTATTCTTTGAAGACATCTTGTTTCTCATCCAAGAAGCTTCTTCAGCTCTGATTGGATGGTGGGAAATGGAAGGATTTATATTCCTTGCAGACACCTGGTCATTTGCATTCTTCAAAGAAAAACAAGAAAGTCCAGCTGCCTCTTGAAAAAGCACCTTTGGGACATCCATGTCCCAAATGACTAGGAATCTCCATCGACAGTAACTACAGTCCATAGGAAAATTTCATAGGTTGGAAGAGGTTACCTGATGCAAATGTTCCTCCCGCTGTCTGAGCCATTCCATTTGCTGCTGCAGAGTCTGGAGTCTGGCCTGATGTTCCGATTCCACCTTCTTGGCCTCCATCAGGGCTTTCTCTCCTTCTTCATACTTGTGAGAGGATAGCTTCAGGGCACAAGGAGGAAGAGCCACGGTTTGATCTTTCTGCTTTAGGACTTCACTTGATATAATTGCATTGGTGCAGCATGCTAAATAATAGATTGTTTGTGGGATCATGTGTGCTATATAGTCCCACAAGAGTTACATGTTAATTCTCGTGCATATTTTTCATAATGAAAGTATTTGTAATTTTTGTGCGTGGCTAATTTGCATTATAGCATCTTGTTTAAGTGACATAATTTTGGTTCAATAACCCACAGGGTATTAGTGTTAGGCTACAGTTCTCTGACCTCCTTCCTTCACATACCTGCCTTCAACAAGTTCATTAATCTGAAATTTCCCCACATCTTGAAAGTGTACTTTAAGGCTTTCCCTTGATAGGTGATAAAACCCAGAGGTGTGGATGTGGCTGGATTTCCACCTTCCCCTTTCCTAAGGAGTTATATTATGTAATTATGCTGTCTGTGGGAAGCATGGCCTTGATTAAAGGGTCTCTTAGAACAATGGTTCTCAACCTTTCTAATGCCGCGACCCCTTAATACATTTCCTCATGTTGTGGTGATCCCCAACCATAAGTCTAGCGCCAATTCTCCCAACAGAGCTTTAAGATGATTGGCAGGAAGGTCAGAGGGACATCCCCACTGTAAACACCTGATTGGTCAGATTGTAAAAATATGTTTCGAGGCGCCAGAATAGAAGCTTTAGTTCCTAACACCGTGGGAAATTTGTCTTTTCCCATGGTCTTAGGCGACCCCTGTGAAACAGTCATTCGACCTCCAAAGGGGTCCTGACCACCAGATTGAGAACCACTGTCTTAGAGTTACTGTGAGGTTTTCCTTGTTTTTCATTATAATAAATCAGCGGAAATCAAAGTGCAAGGCAGCATTCAGTTCCTTCCCAAAAAACCCACCTGCCAATAACTCTGCAAATGTGGCAATTATACTATTTAGGGTTTGGATTTGGAATCAGTAATTTACAAGCTTATTCCCTAGCTTTCAACGGAGCATGTTACAGATTTTTAAAAGACTTTGCTGGCCAAGGGCTTTTTTGGTTTCTGTGATAGAGCCACGGGCGCATCTGCATGTCCACGTGCAATTTCGCTACCTGCCCAGGTGCAGTGGCAGAATTGCGTTGGACTCTGCTAGCACTCAGAGCCACGGGGGCGAGCATACATCACCGTTCCACCTTAGCAGCCCACCTCTAGATACAGTCCAGCCTTCTTTTATCTGATACATCCAGAAGTGCCAGGATACGCAATTTCCAGAATATGTAGTCTAGCCACGTTATACCAGCTTTTCTAGCTTCAATGGTGGATATAGAAAGGGCAGTTTTTCTACCTTGCTGATGTTATTGATTTCATCTTCCCTTTCCTTTACATGCAAAGCTGCTGCATTAACTCTTTCTTTCTCCAGCCTCAGCTCCTGTTTTTTTTGCTCTAGAAGCTCTCGATCCCTCATCAGCTGATCCTCCTTTGATCTCAACTCGCTGGATTTGATCTTCAGGTCTGCTTGTTCCTAAGAGGAAGAATGGGGGGGGGGGAGGAATAGCCTTAAGAGATTTGCTATTTTGTATTTCTGTTTTATACTGAATTTATTCCAATTATATAATATTTTAAAAAAACTAGAAAAAAGACCTTTTATGCAACCCTTTGTATTTCCGTTTCCATGTCAACACAAATGATAAATGGCTACAATTGCAATCTAACCATTGCTTCAGTGCCTTATTATTATTATTATTATTATTATTATTATTATTATTATTATTATTTATTAGATTTATATGCCGCCCCTCTCCGGAGACTCAGAGCGGCTCACAACAACAAACCACAATACAAATCCAATGATAAAAACAGTTTAAAACAGCCATACATCCCAGACAAACCATGCATAAAACGGAATGGCCCGGGGGAATCAATTTTAAGGAGTTTGCAAAAGGCAAGGAGGGTGGGGGCAGTCCTGATCTCCGGGGGGAGTTGATTCCAGAGGATCGGGGCCGCCACAGAGAAGGCTCTTCCCCTAGGACCCGCCAGACGACATTGTTTCGTCGACGGGACCCGGAGAAGGCCAACTCTGTGGGACCTAATCGGTCGCTGGGATTCATGAGACTCTTCTCAGATTGTCCAGTAAAAAAGACCATGCAAGAATTAAAGGAACAAAGACTGCAGTCCTTTACCTTTGCAAGACTCATGATGGTCCCTTCTCTTTGAGAGTCAATTTGCAGAGCCCGGTCAACCTCCCGCTCTGAGCGTTCTTTGCTCAGCCTCTGCTGGACATTCAGCTCTGACCACTCTGCCGCCACTTTACGGCGTTCCTCGGCACATTTCTGCATGACTGCTTTCTGTTCTTCATGCAAAGAATTCTGGGAACAAGGAAGAGAAGAAGGACCGGGAAATCAGCTGTTGTTTTTGATAGCGCTACCCAAAGTGGATCGAAGCACAAATCGCAAGAGTCATAAGGCTGGAATGGACACTGATATTTTATAGTCCAACCCCCCTGCCCAAGGCATAAGTCCTTACTCCATCCTGGACAAATCACCGTGCAGTTTTCTCAGACACCCCCCACCCACCCCCAACCGATGGAGCAAGTTGTTTCATTGACAAATAGTTCTCACTGTCAGGAAATTTCTCCTCAGTTCCAGGTTGGGTTTTCTTCTGACTAGCTTTCCTCCATTGCTTCTTGTTCTGTCTCAGGTACTTGGGAGAATAAATCAAGCCCCCTTTCCCTGTGACAGCACACCCCAAACATAAGACCCGTTATAGTCATTTAAAAAGGTTGCTGCAACTTTATTTGGGTTTAATTGTTGTATCTTGAATTTTTCCTCATAGTGAAAAAGTTCTTTTTCTCCCTGAAACAGAATATGAATTCTATTTTAAATCTTCTCTGCTTCCTTTATAAAATGTCTCTATAAGTTGAGGAATAGCTAAACTATAAACAGAAGTACAAGGAAACAGAGATATTGCTCTTGAGTTTTTGAGTTTCTGTACAGAATATATTTATGTACGATATGGTTCCAGCCATGGTCTCTTCAGCCTTGAAAGACGGCGTTTAAGAGGTGACTTGATTAAAGTGTATAAAATCATGCATGGGATAGAAAAGGCGGATAGAGAAAAATTATTTTCTCTATCACACAATACTAGGACGAGGGGGCCCTCCTTAAAGCTCATAGGTAAGAAAGCGAGGACAAATAAAGGGAAATATTTCTTCACCTAGAGGGTCATTGGTTTATGGAATTCACTTCCAGAAGAGGTCGTGACAGCTGAATTTGACAGATTCATGGATGCCAAGTGTATCGGTGGTTATTGAAACGGATGTCCATGTGCTGCCTCTATGTTGGTTGAGGCAGGCAGGATTCCCTTGAGTACCATTTGTTGGGAGTCAAGGGAAAGGGAGGGTTTTGCCTTCTCTTTCTACTCAAGATCCCCATGTACAATTGGTGGGCCATTGTGTGACACAGAATGCTGGACTCGATGGGCTTTGGCCTGATTCAGCATGGCTCTTCTTATGTTCTTATGGATGGATTCCAGTATTATAAAGCATTATAAAAACTATTGTGTGGAATTAGTCAGTTTTTCCTTATGCAGTAAAAGCAATATAAAAAAATCAGAAAAGCAGTGAGGAAAATATGAGAAAATAAAAAATGAATGATTCATCCTTTTAGTCAAATTCAGTAAATGACTTAGACCCAGTTGCATTGAGTCTTCGCTTCACAACATGCTCATTAATACACAAACAATAGGAGCACTTCTAACCTTTGCCCTATCTAACTCTTCCCTCTCCATGGCTAGTTGCTGGGTCATGACTCTTCTCTGTTCCTCGAGGGAGCGCTGCAAAGATTCCACTTTAGCTTGTTCAGTGGTGACCCTCCAACGTTCCTAAGGCAGAAGAACACACTCATCAGCTCCTGAAAGGCTCACTCCACCTTCAAGCAAGACAGCTTGAGAAACAAGCAGGAAAGGCCACCATCATTAGGCTAGGCCACCCCAAATCCCAATTGGGATTTCATTTCGAAGCCCTTCTGTGTCAGCCCTTCTGCAAGGTATAGCCATTTAAACCCAACAAAGGCAACTGAGAAAATCTATTTATATGGATGTTAAGAGCAGAAAACAATTTGATGACACTTAGTAATAATAATATAAAACTTTGACCATTATGTAATACTTAGAAGATTATTTACGCTGCCTTGAGTCGCTTCGAGAAGGGCGGCATAGAAGTCAAATAAATTTATTTCTTTTATTTATTTATTTATTGGATTTGTATGCTTGCCCCTCTCCGTAGACTCGGGGCGGCTAACAACAGTAATAAAAAACAGCATGTAAATCCAATACTAAAACAACTAAAAACCCTTATCGTAAAACCAAACATCCATATACAGAAACATACCATGCATGAATTGTAAAGGCCTAGGGGGAAAGAGTATCTCAGTTCCCCCATGCCTGACGGCAGAGGTGGGTTTTAAGGAGCTTATGAAAGGCGAGGAGGGTGTGGGCAATTCTAATCTCCGGGGGGAGTTGGTTCCAGAGGGCCGGGGCCGCCACAGAGAAGGCTCTTCCCCTGGGCCCCGCGAAACGACATTGTTTTGTTGACGGTACCCGGAGAAGACCCACTGTGGGACCTAACCGGTCGCTGGGATTCGTGTGGCAGAAGGCGGTCTCGTAGATACCCTGGTCCGGTGCCATGAAGGGCTTTATAGGTGATGATCAATAAGTATGTAAGTAAGTAATCAATAAATAAATTTGTATTATAAACTCATGGATGCCTTCCTTATAAATGCTCTGTTTGTCAAGTGTAACAGTAGCTTGCACATTCTGTGCAGATCTGCAAACCCCACTCTTTCCAATATACAACACTTAGATGTAAGTCCTGTGTCATTTCCCTTTATTGACCTTCCCAGGAAATCTATAGCCTTTCTGATTGAGGAACAGTCAGGGGAAGGATTGGGAAAGAGACCTGCCAGTCTTTAGAGAGAAGATTCACTTCATCTAACTCCATTCTGACTCATATCTTGAAGGGATAGTGACCGGATATGGCAATCACTCAATATAGAAGCCCATTAAGATCTCTTTCACAGTAAACATTTTTTAAAAATATTAAATCCTGAATCTGAGTAGTCCTAAAGATAAAAGTTGCCTTCAATTCTCACATTTCTGCCACCTCCAATACCAACCCTGAGCCAATTTAGCATCAGCTCACCTTTTCCAGAAGGCGGGTTTGTTCGTTGAGTCTGGCCTCCATCTTAGAAATAACCTCTTGCAGCCGGCCTCGTTCATCTTCCATGTCTCTCTGTTGCCAGTTCAAACGGTCTTGCAAAACTTTCAGAGTGGGACAAGGAAAGAATTAGGACCTTTTTGTAGCCACCAGAGTGATAGGCAGAACTTTTTTTTTGGAATGGTGGTGTCAAACTCAAAATCCTCAAATTTTTGAACTGGAACATCTGCCCTGATTTTCAAAAAAGTGATCATGATTGTCCATGAAGATAAGATAGAACAGTGATGGAGAACCAATGGCACGGGTGCCACAGGTGGCACGCGGAGCCCTATTTGCTGGCACGCGAGCCATTGTCCTAGCTCAGCTCCAATGTGCATAGAAACATAGAAGATTGACGGCAGAAAAGGACCTCATGGTCCATCTAGTCTGCCCTTATACTATTTCCTGTATTTTATCTTACAATGGATATATGTTTATCCCAGGCATGTTTAAATTCAGTTACTATGGATTTACCAACCACGTCTGCTGGAAGTTTGTTCCAAGGATCTACTACTCTTTCAGTAAAATAATATTTTCTCATGTTGCTTTTGATCTTTCCCTCAATTAACTTCAGATTGTGTCCCCTTGTTCTTGTGTTCACTTTCCTATTAAAAACACTTCCCTCCTGGACCTTATTTAACCCTTTAACATATTTAAATGTTTCGATCATGTCCCCCCTTTTCCTTCTGTCCTCCAGACTATACAGATTGAGTTCACTAAGTCTTTCCTGATACATTTTATGCTTAAGACCTTCCACCATCTTGTAGCCCGTCTTTGGACCCATGTGTGTGCCGGCCATCTGATTTATGGTTTGCACAGAGGCTTTGGGGGGGTGTTTTTGGCTTCCAGAGAGCCTCCGGGGGGGATGGGGGAGGGCATTTTTATCCTCCCTCGGCCCATTCTAAAAGAAAACGTCTTGCAAGTCCAATCAAATTTCTTGAACTCGCAAGACGATTTCTTTTAGAGCGGGCAGCCCTGGACATAACGCCGAGGAAAGCAACAGAGGTACCGGTACAAGTATTAGGTAGGAAGCGTGCAGAGAGTTGGGGGCATAACAGAAAATAATTGAGAAGCACTGCCCTAGAGCAAGTTGTATTCGGACCCCAATCATCAAAAGGCACATACCCCTAAGATGGTCATCTCTTTGGCGAGCTCCCATCTCAAGACCTTGGTGGGTAGTTTGGTGAGTAGCCTCCACCTTACTGGCAAGATCATTCAGGTTGCTGGAGAACTTCTCCATTTGGTCTATAACGCCATTCAAAGACCTGCAGGAGACAAGCAGAGCACCACATTGCCTAGCTCTTTCCATCTTTCTTACTGACGTCTCATAACAAAAGAATGAAAATCAAAATCTACCTTCGATTACATATACATTGTTTGTTCCCCTGAATATGAACCAAATCCCTTCTGGGGACCTGGACTCATATATGACTCTATGTTTGAGGTATAGGCTTCTGCAACTTAGTGACTGATCTGTAGGTTTCTGTATCCAAATTGCCCATATGGCATTTCTGGCCAGTGTTGCCAGAATTATTGATTTGAATTCCTTTTAATACAGCCTTAAAACTCTTGGTATTTTGCTCTAGTCAGGGTGTCCAGGGGGAAAGCATTTTGAAATTCCTTGATATTTCCCTGTAACTTATGATCTAGTTAAGGTGCGGTTGTAGATGATGTCATACATAAAGTGTTGGTTATGACCTATAAAGCCCTTCATGGCACTGGACCAGATTATCTCAGAGACCGCCTTCTGCCGCACGAATCCCAGCAACCAGTTAGGTCCCACAGAGTGGGTCTTCTCCGGGTCCCATCAACTAAACAATGCCGCTTGGCGGGACCCAGGGGAAGAGCCTTCTCTGTGGCGGCCCTGGCCCTCTGGAACCAACTCCCTCCAGAGATTAGAACTGCCTCCACCCTCCTTGCCTTTCGTAAGCTACTTAAAACCCACCTCTGCCGTCAGGCATGGGGGAACTGAGATACACTTCCCCCTAGGCCTTTACAATTTTATGCATGGTATGTCTGTATGTATGATTGGTTTTATATAATGGGTTTTTAACTGTTTTTAGTATTGGATTATTGTGTATACTGTTCTATTATTGTTGTTAGCCACCCCGAGTCTCTGGAGAGGGGCGGCATACAAATCCAATCAATCAATCAATCAATCAATCAATCAATCATACTAAGCCGTGGAGAACTATTGGTAGCTGAGGAAGCAGGTTGTTGCCACAGTTATGCTAATTTTTGCTTGACTTTGCCAGGCAGTGTGATCTTGTGGTTTTTTTTTACATGATTTCCCCCTGACTTTTAAACATTTTAATACAATTTGGTTCTTTCCCCTGATTTATTCCGTTTTTTTCATGAATTCCCTGATAATTCCTGAACCGCCGATTTTCCTGATAATTCCCTGATTTCTCTGTTTTCCAGGTTTGCTGGACACCCTGTCTAATATGGACTGCACATGTCCATGGATGGAGTCATAAGCACCCTTCATCCTTTTTCTTTCATAGGAGCACTGTGAACCAGAGAAGCGAACTTATGCCCCTTACAACTGAGTACAAGTTCCAATGCTCCAGTTCTTCAGTGTAATTAGCTCTTACTACCTGGTGTAAGAAGTGGCACTGGTCACTGCATCAATCTCCTGACTCTTCAGTTGCTTCAACCGTTGTAACTGGTCTTCATGATCTTTGCGCATTTCCAGGATGGACATACTGCAAGAATCAAAAGGGCCATAAACAAACGAACACCGTTTCTCAATTTATTTCAGTGCATACATAAAGTTTGTCTAAATGCATAGAGATCCAGTTTCAGATTTGTCAAACAAAGCAAGCTTGCATGTTTGACTTAGGCTTCTGTAAAGCATAGCATAACCATCCATTCTTTCATCATCTTCCCCACAATGTTACCGTTGAAGTTCCTGTAGGCGGGTAACTTCCTTGGTCCTTTCCTGCTCTAGCTCAGTCAATCGACGCTGATGCTGGGCTAACATCTCCGATTTCGCCTGCTCTGCGCTCTGACAGCGAGAAAGGTATTGTGACACCAACTCCTCATTTTCTTTCCGGAGTCGATCCTCACGCTGACGATACGAGTCCTCAACCACCTTCACACGGTTCCTGGGCCCCCCAGTTGGCAGTGTCGGGGAGAGAGGAAGAACGCAACATGTTTTTGTGCAGCTGGGAATATTTTCTGATTATCAAGTCTACATTTAAAAAGAGCTGGCATGATCTTGGAGCTGGTTTGTTTCAAAACTGTGCTTCTCATGTCAGTTTACACCTATGATTCCCTCGCCCTTCCCAAAGGTGGTATTATCCAGACGTAAGCAAACCACAATTTCTTTGTCTAAGCTGGCTGTAAATTTCAGGAATTGAGCCTGAATATACAGTAGTACCTCTAGATATGAGCTGCTCTACATGCGAGTATTTCAAGATACGAGCCACGAGGGGAGAGACATTTCTGTTCTAGTCCCGAGCTCAAATTCGGGATACGAGCCGAGCGTCCACTAGGTGGCGCAAGAATGCTTGCTTTTGGTTATCTTGGAGGGGAAAAAAGTTATTTGTTCCAGATACGAGTTGCCTCGACATACAAGCTTCCTTATGGAACGAATTATGCTCATATCTAGGGGTACTACTGTATTAAGATGGTAAAGGTTTCCCTTGCATGTATGTGCTAATCATTCCCGACTCTAGGGGGCAGTGTTCATCTCCATTTCAAAGCCAAAGAGCCACCGCTGTCCGAAGACATCTCTGTGGTCATATGGCCGGGGTGACTAAATGCCAAAGGTACATGGAACACTGTTACCTTCCCACTGAAGGTGGTCTCTATTTTTTTACCTGCATTTTTTCAGGTAGTGCTTTCAAACTTCTAAGTTGGCAGAAGCTGGGACAAGTAATGGGAGCTCACACCATTACGTGGCACTAGGGATTTGAACCACTGAACTGTCGACCTTTCAGTCAACAAGCTTAGCCACTGAGTCACGGTGTCCCCTATTAAGATGGTACCAGGTTGGAAAATGCAGATAAAGATAGTAGGAGAAATAACTTTTCAGGTATAATTTAGGTATATATTATCTGGTGCAGTTTGTCTCTTAATGCAATGCTGTAGTTTTATGAACTTTCATGTTAGGTTTTCCACTTGCTTCAAAATATTCATGCTCTGTTTGGGAGCGACAACGAACTACAATGACAAGCTATAATGGAAGCATTTCAATAAAGAACCCTGGTCCCAGGAAATAAGACTCAGACAGAATTCCCTAAAATATCTCTGAGAATTTGAAAGCAGGAATCTAAATCAATATAACCTTAGCTCTGAGTAGGATAATACTAAATTTGGGGATATTTGATAAATGCGTATTCCTCTTCCAATACAATCTCAACCTCAATTTCAAGGATGGGACCTCTTCTAAATAATAATAATAATAATAATAATAATAATAATAATAATAATAATAGTAGTAGTAGTAATAATAATAATAATAATAATAATAATAATAATAATAAAAAATCTATCTCAATTCTAAATCATGACATGATTCTATAAAAATACCTCTTGTAACAACAACCCACAAACCCTGTAAACATAGAAGAGTTCCTGCTTATGGGGCTTCTAGTGGTAAGGGGATTAGTATTTATATTTACATGTTGCCTTCCAGTTCTTCACGGGCTTCCCAATCCATATTTTTTTTCACTTTATATTTGTAATACTAGACATACTTAGATAACTTCAAGTGGTTTCTCCCATTTCTACCTGTGTGCATTCTCAATAAGTTCCAAATCCTCTTGGTGACGTCGTTGCAGACTTTCCAACATGAGTTTCTGCTGGTTCTTCTCCAGTTCAAGTTGCCTTACCTGAAATTTTTTAATAGTTATTTTTAAAGCAAGTTTAGGAAGGAAGGAAGGAAGGAAGGAAGGAAGGAAGGAAGGAAGGAAGGAAGGAAGGAAGGGTCGCAATGTAGAATAATCATAACTGTAATATAACATAATCTTGATAAGAATGGTAAAAAGAAGAGGAGGCAACACTTGCTCCTTACCTAATGATTCTAAGGGATGTAATTGAAATATTTCCTTGCAGAAAATTGTAAGATAGGTATACGTGTGGATACTTGAAAAAAGAATAAGCATATACCAGTAGTTGTGACCATGCATAGCATTATGGTTATGAAGGCGTATGTGAGAATGGACATCTGGTTGTAAGAACAATACAGGAATGTGATATACATGCATTAATGTCTTGACTTTGCTCTCTATTGCTCTAACTATTGGAAGAGCTTCTCAATTGGAAGAGTATCCCATTATCAAATAAATAAAATAAAATTCTTGCAAGTCTTTGATATATAAATTGTATTAATTGCTTTTGTATTAAAAGAAGACTTCTATCTAACTTTTAAGAAGACCCATTCCTATCTAAATCATATGAAAAAAGATGCAGGAATTGGACATGTTTACTGAAAAGAAGGACTAGGGGTGACACGATAGCAGCGTTCCAATATCTGAGGGGCTGTCACAAAGAAGAGAGGGTCAACCCGTTCTCCAAAGCACCTGAGGGCAGGACAAGAAACAATGGATGGAAACTAAACAAGGAGAGAACCCGAGTAGAACTAAGGAGAAATTTCCTGATAGTGAGAACAATAAACCAGTGGAACAACTTGCCTCCAGAAGTTGTGGAGTGCTCCAACGCTGGAAGTTTTTAAAGAATAGATTGGAGAACCATTTGTCTGAAATGCTATGGGGTTTCCTACTTGAGCAAGGGGTTGGACTAGAAGATCTCCAAGATCCCTTCTAACTCTGATATTCTATTATTTGCACAACGTCCTTACCTGAATATCAAGCTCAGTGAGGCGGGTCTGGGCACTCAAAAGCTCAGCCTGATAGGTTCCCAGGGTCTCTTGGAATTGCGCTTGCATGCCCACCATTCGTTTTTCATAGTCAGCATTATTAGGTGAGCTCAGAAGATGGGGCTCCGAGATCAGAGCCTAAGAAAGAATGAAAAATATCTAAATATCCAGCATACTTTTAAAAAGGTATACAGTACATCCTTCTCCATTCCACTTTATTACCAATTTCATACAGGTTTCTGGAAATACCTGAAAACCTGGGCAACATTTTGTATCCATTTCACTGGTTTTAATAAAGGGAAGTTGGGTGTGGAGTCTTCCCCAAGTACTAAGAGCTATGAAACCTTTTTATAAGCAATATAAATAAGTGCTTGAAGAAATAAACTGAAGGGCAGTGTAAGTGTGTTTTTCTTTCCGCTTCACCAGGTTTCACAAGCAAAAAAGTGAACATGTCTGCAGCTCCTTAAAACCTAGGGTGCATTTCTGCACATCTGAGTTATAGCTGCAAATGGCAGATAAGCAAGCAAGCAAGCAAGCAAGCAAGCAAGCAAGCAAGCAAGCAAGCAAGCAAGCAAGCAAGCAAGCAAGCAAGCAAGCAAGCAAGCAAGCAAGCAAGCAAGCAAGCAAGCAAGCAAGCAAGCAAGCAAATAAATAAATCCACAGAGCCATGCATCTGGAATAAACATACATAGGAATAAGTCTTAATTTATAAAAATTGTTGTGAATGCTCCTTGTCCACCTCAGGTCATGTCAGATTCTGAGGAGGATGAGCCAGGCCCCTCTGGATACCCTGGGTCAGTGGGGTTGCCAGCTGATGCAGAGAGTGAGAACAAGGGAGAAAGTGACGTGAGTGAGCCTGAGGAACCACTAGAGGGGGCTGATATGACAATGGGGGAGTGGTCCCAGTCAGAGGATGATGAAGACATTAGAGTGGATAGTCAGTGGATAGATCCTCACTGTAGGGGATTGCTGAGAAGGCGAGAGGAGTTGCATAGTAAAAGGTATTAGTGTACAGACTTAGCCTCTTTGGGGTGTGATGTCACTTTCAGGCAGTATAAAAGCAAAGGATTTGGGGTAATTGGGTGTGGGGTTTCAACGCCATTCAATGGAAGAGGTTTTAGAGTGGGGGTATACTTGAAAAAGGTTTCAAAGCTTTTTCTGCCTCAGAAAAAGACATTTTCTGCTGGATAATTTTTGCCTGGGACTTTGGTGAGCTGAGTCCACGGAGAGGGGTGGCATACAAATCCAATGAATAAATAAAATAAATAAAATAAAATAAAATAAAATAAATAAATAAATAAAATAAATATCCTTGAATGATAAATGGATTTTGTTATCTAAGGAATGCCATTTAGGCTGAGTTTGGAGCCTTTCCCAGACTTTGTTGATGCTTCATTCCAGAGAGAAAAATAACTCCCTTTTTCTTACCATTTAAATCTGCCTTTCGCTGTGTGTGCTTTTATCAATAAAAGTGTGATTTTTACCACGAAATAAGGGACTTTTGAGTTGGGTGTTCACTCCGAGGGCTGTGCACAGAACAAAAACTAGTCAAGGAATAAATTACACAAGGGAAAAATACTAGGAATTCCTTTCACTGGATATTTATTTACCCACAATATGTAGGTTATTATTTGAAATTATTTAAATTAGGATGCTATAGAAGTTTCCTCTGGGCTAGAAAAAAAATTGAGAGCATTTATTAATACAAATGTATGCTTCAACTAATTCTTGTAAGTGGAAAGGAAAGAAACCCCTCTAGATTATTATTTGGCCTTTTTATGTAGCTTACTCCAGAACTCAAGACACTCTGATCATTAGCCAGTACAATCTTTTAGACAAATGTCTCTTCTTAACATAGGCAAAAAAAAGAAAGAAAGAAATTCACAAAGTCCCAGAAGCTACAGATAACCAGATGCTGAAGAGATAAACTAATTTATCACTCCTGCTGATATTCGTTATTTAAAATTAGTGCATTACTCCACACTTACCTGGGAATTAACAGGAACCTCTTGATGTCCTTGCCAAAAAGTTGCAGATGCTGAAATCCAAGACACAAAAAAAATCAGATGTAGTAACCAATTTAGGTTTCCCATTTCAGAGAAACTGAATTATAGGGCTATTAAGAGCACATACTGTACTGTCCATTGTTATTTCTCAGATTTAAGAACTAAGATGCTTGTAAACTTCATGCTGTTTCCTGCAATTCCTGCATAGCAATCACTGTGTCAGGTATCCTGTAATTGACTTGCATTTTTGGATTAACATCTAGAAGAGACTATTTAGACAAGCTAGATCTTCCTGTTTACTCTTGTAAAGTTGTAAGATAACAGGGAAGGAAGGTGAATTGAAGATAGCTCTATTAAAAGTGGAGCCAATAGCGCAGTTCTTTATAATCCCTCCCTGGATAAGGAAAAGATTTGAGATCGCCCACAAGTGCTCTAGATAGCTGCACCTTGGCAAGGAGACTGCAAGACTGCACTCTGAGATAGGTTTAGAGCTCTGGGAGCCTAGGGAATAGACATTTAGCCATCAAAATGACACTGGATTCGCATACCAGTTTTCTAAAATCATCTTTTGAAATTGCTTGTTAATAGCTTTTTAACCATTAGGAATCTTTGGAACATCAAGTCTGCAAATACTGGGCGAATCTCCTTCAATCTTTAGCAAAGCAAATTTTAATTTGGGGCAGTGGAGGTAGCAAAAATGGATCTTACATATAGTAGATAATGTATATTTTTGAGCACCTGTGTATAACATGTATATACACATATGGCAGTAATAGTAAATATCTTGTATCTCTTTGAGGTGAGAAGAGGCCAGGCACCCTAACCCAAACTCTTGACATGAGCGATGTCAAGTTGGCCATCTTTAAGCTAGTCACATGATCTTTAAGCCTCTCCTGGTCACATGATCACCAAGCCACTCCCACCTGGTCCCATGGCCAGCAAGCCACACCCACAAAATAAGCCATGCCCACAGTGTGGTAGTAAACATTTTTGTGGCCCTTCACTGTGGATAGGTATTGGGTTTTTTAAATCATTGCAATCATAATTATAACTTTAAAAATAAACTACATGAAATGATGGAGTATCTATACATCAATACATTTTAAAGAGGCCGTAAGATTTGCCTTGCTCCCTTCAGCAACATCACTGGATTATAGCTCCACTTGCTGTAGCTCTCCAAAAGGCTAGACTCTTGGTGGTATTAAAAACTCCCGCTTCCCTGCTACACTGAACCAAGAACTCCAAACTCTTTCTAAAAACAGGAAGAAATGAAGATCACTGGGAAAAACCAGATGCAATAGTACAGTGTCACACCCTGAATGACAGAGTTGTAAGAGAATGGCAGGAATGGGCCTGAGGTAGATCTAAAGCAGAGATAACGTCTTTGAGCCAAGAGCCATTATATTAAATGAGGCTCTGTTCCAATAAGAGGAAATGGAGGATTAAAAAAATATGATTTAACTGCAACTGTAATCTAATTCCCCTGTGTTTAATCATCTTTTACTTAAATAAACAACTTGTTGGCAACATTCAGAGAATCTGCGGATCAATCTTAAGGCTTTCAGGAGTTGTGCAGTGGGTGGTGGGTGGGAGTGGAATAGATTACATGTATTTCTAGTCCAAAGAAAACCAATGAGTAAGAAAGAAAGAAATGAAGATAAAATCAGGATGTTTGCATCTCAATCTGTAATTCCCAGCGATTGGTGAGATCCCATAGAGTTGGTCTCCTCTGGGTCCCATCAGCTAAATAGTGTTGACTGGCGGGCCTGCAGGGGAGGGTCTTCTCTGTGGCTGCCCCTGCTCTCTGGAACCAGTTACCTCCGGAGATCCAGACTGCCCCCACCCTGTCAGCCTTCCAAAAAGCAGTAAAGACCTGGCTTTTCCGGCAAGCCTGGGGCCTCTGATCTTGCGATTGTAATTGGCGAGCTTCGACTATGAAATGATATGAAGGGGTTTTAAATGGTTTTTAACGCTCTAAAATGTTCAGGATGGTACAATGTTCATTTTAAGATTTTTTAAAAATGTTTTTTGTCTCTTAGCTGGCCAAGAGTTCTTCGGGAGTTGGGCGGCATATAAATACAATAAAAATAAAAATTAAATTAACAGAATCTAACAGCACTCATACTATGTGATTGTGGAAACAAAGCTTGAAATGTTTCTACCATTGTTTCCCCCATCCCCCCGCCCTTGCAATGGAAATTATGCAGGTTGCCTTGAAAACAAGCCTGTAGAACAGATCAACTTATAATGTTATTAGATGCCTGCCTCTTCTCTCAATGAGAACTCCGCTATAATGTGAATATGCATTTCTTGTATTATTATTATTATTATTATTATTATTATTATGTCAGTACAGCACAACAAACGAGATCACTATGCTGGATTTCGTATTTCATCATCAGTCGGGCACTTCCCAAGCACCTAGGACTGCGTGATGTAGCGGCGAATTATGTTTGCCAATCCCAATTGCCTTTTGCAATTGACAGATGGAGATTTTGTCAATTCCAATGGTTTTCAAATGTCCGCTGAGATCCTTTGGTACTGCACCCAGTGTGCCAAGTACCACTGGGACCACTTTCACGGGCTTATGCCAGAGTCGTTGCAGCTCGATTTTTAGATCTTCGTATTTCACTAATTTCTCTAGCTGCTTCTCCTCAATTCTGCTGTCTCCTAGGATTGCGATGTCGATGATCCATACTTTCTTTTTCTCCATGATCACAATGTCTGGTGTGTTATGCTTCAGAATTCGGTCAGTCTGAAGTCGGAAGTCCCACAGTAGTTTTGCTTGCTCATTTTCGACCACTTTTTCGGGCTTATGATCCCACCAGTTCTTTGCCACTGGTAAATGGTAGTTCCGGCACAAGTTCCAGTGGATCATCTGTGCCACAGCATCATGTCTATGCTTGTAGTCAGTCTGTGCATCTTTTTGCAGCAGCTGAGTATGTGATCGATTGTTTCATCTGTTTATTATTATTATTATTATTATTATTATTATTATTATTATTATAATATTTGTGTGCCACCCCACTCCGTAGACTCCATAGTCCAGCTGGAGATTGAATCTTACCTCTTGAAACTGTATCTCCAAAGGGAGTCCCTTTCCTGGAATCAGACGGAAAAGTAGGGGCACTATGTTTCTGAGATCTTTCCCAAGGAACGAAAGGCCTGAAGCAAGCAAAGGATTGGTAAGGTTAAATGAGAGAGGAATCAAATGCAGTTTCTCATTTTTGGACTTAAGGACTGTGAAAATAACCCTTTCAAGACAATGAAAATAAGGTGGTGGAGTTCCCTATAATTTTGGTGCCAGATTTAATTGCCTTTTGAGTTAGAGGGGAAAGTATCCTGACCTTGCCCTTCCACCATCAGAGCCTTGGTGGTGCAATGGTTAGAGTGCAGTACTGCAAGCTACTTCTGCTGATCACCGGCTGCCAGCAGTTTGGCAGACTGTATCTCAGTAGGTTCAATGTTGACTCAGCCTTCCATCCTTCCAAGGTCGATAAAATTAGGACCCAGATTGTTGGGGGAAATATGCTTACTCTCTGTAAACCGCTTAGAGAGGGCTGTAAAGCACTGTGAAAAGGTATATAAGTCATGAACCAAGGTGGCGCAGCAGGTAGAGTGCAGTACTACAGGCCACTAAAGCTGACTGTAGATCTGTAAGTCAGCAGTTCAAACCTCACCACCGGCTCAAGGTTGACTCAGCCTTCCATCCTTCCGAGGTGGGTAAAATGAGGACCCAGATTGTGGGGCAATAGGCTGGCTCTGTTAAAAAGAGCTATTGCTAACACATTGTAAGCTGCCCTGAGTCTAAGGAGAAGGGCGGCATAAAAAAATTGAATGAATGAATGAATGAATGAATGAATGAATGAATGAATGAATGAATAAATAAATGTATTGTTCTGATAAAGCTAACGGCTAAATAATGACTGTTCTGCCAGATTTAACCAAACGTCTGATAAGAATCTGAGCCAGCGTTTTGTTTTGTCAGTTAGATCACTTATTTCTCAACCTCAACAATTGTAAGGTGTGTGTACAGGTAGTCCTTGACTTAAAACAGTTCATTTAGTGACCTAAGTTACAACGGCATTGAAGAAAATGACTTATGACCGATACAATATCCCTACGGTCATGTGATTTACATTCGGAAGCTTGACAGCTGACTCACGTTTATGACGGTTGCAGTGTCCTGGAGTCATGTGATCCCCTTTAGCGACCTTCTGACAAGCAAAGTCAGTGGTTATTCACTTAATAACCATGTTACTAATTTGAAACCTGCGTTTAACTAATGTGGCAAGAAAAATCATAAAATTGAGCAAATGTCACTCAACAGATTTCTCACTTAGCATAAATGTTGGGCTCTATTGTGGCCGTAAATTGATTGCCTGTACTTTTAACTCCCAGTATTCCCTAATATGAGGGCTCCCAGCCACCAATGTGCTGCAGGATTTGGGGGGTTGAAGTCCACACATTTTCAAGTTGGTGAGGTTGAGAAACACCGAATCAGATGCCTTTGAAAAACTATCATGCAAGTTCTTACTCCAATTGTTCAAATCTGGCAGGTTTATCCAATGTGGCAGCAGATCGACGTTGTTCTTGAGTGGAGATTACCTGTTGGCTGATAAAAAGGAAACAAAAATGTGAACTCAAACATTTGTGTGTTAATTAAAGCAAAGATCTGGCTACCTTCCACAATGGGAATACAATATGATTTCAACAATCGAGTTATCGAAGCGTGGAACTCATTACTGGACTCAATTGTGTCAACCCCTAACCCCCAACACTTCTCCCTCTGACTCTCCACGATTGACCTCTCCAGGTTCCTAAGAGGCCAGTAAGGGGCATACATAAGTGCACTGGTGTGCCTTTCGTCCCCTGTCCAATTGTCTTTCCTTTCTTTCACCTATCTTATATATTCTCTTCCTTTCATATATCCTCTCCTCTAAGTTCACTTTCACCCTCTTTTCTATTATCACATGTCTATTTTTCTTCCTGTGTATTTGTGTATTGGACAAATGAATGAATAAATAAATACATACAATACACACAATACATGCGGAGAGCACCAGGATTTGGAAATCTGCATTAAAGAAACTACTTTCTTGCTCCTCAAGTATAAGCTACAAGATTTGTCAGGAAAGAGGACCACACATCAAACACTGAGGATTGCTTTCCCTTAAGTATCCACATGGAATATACAGTTTGATATATTGTCTATGGAGATTCCCAAACATCAGAGGTCATGGTTGTCCCAAAGGTGCTTTTTCAAGGGGCAACTGCACTTTCTGGTTTTTCTTTGAAGATGTTTCGCTTCTCATCCAAGAAGATTCTTCAGCTGTGAAGAACTGAAGAAGCTTCTTGGATGAGAAGCGAAACGTCTTTAAAGAAAAATCAGAAAGTGCAGTTTGTTTGCTTGTTTGTTTATTGGATTTATATGCCGCCCTTCTCTGAGGACTCGGGACGGTTTACAACATATATAAGGAACAACAAAATGCAATAGTTAAATCCAATTAATTAAAACTAAGCAAACAATCTAAAATCCCCAGTTGGGTTAAAAATCAATCATACCTGTTCAGACAACAGCCATACAAACATTTGTCGGCCAGGGGGCTGAGATCTAATCGCCCCAAGCCTGGGGGCATAAATGACTCTTAAGACTTAAGTTGCCTCTTAAAAAAGCATCTTTGGGGCAACTTGATATATTGGAAATAACTGACAGCCTTTGAGAGAAAATGAGATTTTTCATTTACAGAAATTGAAACATGTTAAGGGGAAAATGAAAAGCCCCCTACTCTTACCTGGTGGCATGATCCCCATGTGTCTGGACATCTAAGGATCCTGATCTCTTCCTCATTTCCCGTGCTTGAGATATTTTTTGAGACAATACGTTATTCAGCCACCTGTTATCCTCCTCCTCAGCTGGTTCTTTCTTCTGAGTGGCTTCTTCAGTAACTTGTTTGGTTGTGAAAGGACCCTGGATGGTGGTAGGAGGAGGAAAAGGAGGAGGAGGATGCTTAACTTCTGAAGGAAATGATGGCATATCCAGTGTGGGTCCTCTTGCACTGCTCTTGCTAGGTTCTTTGAGTGGGGATGATGGTAGCAAGTCACTCTCCTCATCTTTCAGTCCCAGCCAGTCAGCCCCAGATCTGTTGCGTACAGGACTGTTAGATGGTGAGGGGGAAGTTTTTGATCTCTGTTCTGTTTTCAGGTCACTGAGGTTCTCGGTGGAAAACCTACAAAAGCCAAGTGGAAAGATTTTGAAGGCAGCCTTTCGGGGATCAAAATCAAAAAGAAATCAAAAAGTAATAGATTAAAAATAGTATAATGATAAAGTATTTTTGTTATACAGTGTTCCCTCGATTTTCGCGGGTTCAAACTTTGCGAATAGCCTGTACCACGGTTTTTCAAAAAATATTAATTAAAAAATACTTCGCGGTTTTTTTCCTATACCACGGTTTTTCCCTCGCAATGACGTCGTATGTCATCGCCAAACTAATAATTTTTGCAAATAAATAACAAAAAAAATAATTATTGTTAATAAATAATTATGTTTATAAATATCAGGAACACTAAGTGTCTTATTCAATGGTGAGTACCAGTAATAATGGTGAGTAAATGGTTGTTAAGGGAATGGGAAATGGTAATTTAGGGGTTTAAAGTGTTAAGGGATGGCTTGTGATACTGTCCATAGCCAAAAATGGTATATTTACTTCTGCATCTCTACTTTGCGGAAATTCGACTTTCGCGGGCGGTCTCGGAACGCATTCCCCGTGGAAATCGAGGGAGCACTGTATTACTAATTTTAAATGCTTTTTTAATTATTTGTTTAATTAATTGACCTTAACTAGTTTAATTATATTACCAGAATGATATTTTATAGACAGGAGAACTCATTTGAGTTATATGAATTATAACTTAAAAATGGGAATACAGAGGTAAATTTAATAAGAACGTAGAATATTAAAAACTGTATTTCTGTATTGATCTGACTACAGTTAGATTTTTCTTTTTTGTACTAGTTAGACTTCTACGACAAGCGGAGCTATGGTAGCTCCTTTAAATGTTAAATGTTGTCCGTCTTGTTTGTTTAAAGAAAAACAATAAAAATATTATTTTTTTTAAAAAAAGAAAACCTACAAAAGCCAAGTGGAAAGAATTTTAAAGGCAGCCTTATGGGGATCGAAATCAAAAAGTTAACCTGGCCTACTATTACCTGACAGACTGCCGTCTCGACCTCCGTCCCTCTGGAGTTGAGGCCATAGTAGGTTGGTAGGCACCAAAGGTGAAGTCATCTTCCAGAGCATCTTCCTTATCTGTTCAATGGCATTAGGATATATTAAAAACAAAACACTTTTATGCTGCTGTTGTAAATTTTAGAGTCTCCAGACAGAAGCCCCAAAATATGTCAAAACAGAAGATAAAATACAATGTGGAGATTGAAGATCCCCCCCCCCCCCCCCCGTGGGATATTAGTTTTCAATTTTTAAACATGGAAATAAACAGAAGAGCTCATGGATTTGGGGTAAAGTGTCTCTGATTTATGTCCGGATATATGCAGAGTAAGGCAGGAGGACTAGATAAGATACCAGAATAAAATGTGGCAATTAAGGAACCAGATAAATGAACGAAGACACGTTTGTAGAAAACAATAGTTTACTCTTCAGTGTAAAATATCTTCTGCTTCAGTCTTCTATATACAGGAACTTTATATCAGCTGTATTCAGCTTACTTACAAGTAGATACTCAACCAATCCAGGTTACAAGTAGATACTAAACTCATCCAGGTTTCTTCGTATCACTACTACTACTCTACTCAATATTTAACTTACGCTCAAACTGCTCCAGTCAGACAACTAACAACCACCACCATCAACAGCAAACAACAGCAGACAGAAAGAACATGGTGAAGTTGATGTGCATCTTATGTTCTGGCTGAAACAGGTTGCAGTTCACACCCAATGACTCAGCATTTACATCCTTACATTCTATTTTTTACCTTATATGGTAACACAATGAAATATCATCCAGGATTGCTAACCTGACAATTTAATTTTTGAAAACATTTCCAGGTAGGATTAGAGATCTCTAAAATATTGGAAGTCTGATTAAAAAATTTTAGTAGAAGATAATTGCTTATTCATAAGCTAACCATGTGCCTTGAGGGCTTGGAAATCATAAGTCAAAAAAGCACGACATTCAAATGAACAAATGAATCTTAGGATTTCCAGTGATTTTAAAAGGCTAAATTCATGAGGATAATCTTTCAGATGGAATCAGATTTTCTGCCTTGTATAATAGTAGCTGGAGAACATCTTGGTTTTACATTAAGTAAAATCTACTATTAAAAATGTATAAGATAGTGCATCAATTAGGCCTTTCACTCATGTCACAGGTATTATATAATAGAAGATTATCAGGTTTGTTCAATCATATCCCTTATGGCAGAGGTCCCCAATCCCCAGTCCATGGACTGGCACCGATCCACAGCATGCCAGAAACTAATCAACGTAAACAAGCAAAATGCAAACAACGCAAAACCACAGCTCTTCTGGTCCACAGAAAAACCTCTATCCATGGAACTGGTCCCTGGCATCAAAAGTTGTGGGCCACTGCCTTATGGTAATTTCTAGAAGTAGAAATGCATACCCATACCCTAAAAATCCCTTTTAGCCCCTCCAACTCTATTTTTATTTCAGATTCAGAGAACAATTCATTTTAAAAGTTCTCTAGAAAACGCTCCAAAGGTTGGGAGTAAAAACCAAACAAAGGGGGAAAGGACTAAACACACAATTATATTGCAGCCCGAACCAAGGAGAAATTCTTCAATGTTCCTGATAGGGAAATATAGTTAAATATTTTCTGTATTGTATATGAGCCCTCAGTAAAACATCAAGCATATGCATGAGGTAACAAATTCAGATTTCCCCCCCTGAACAATAGACATTTCTTCAGGTTTCTTATGCAGATAAACACTGTAAATATTTCAATAAAAAAGTAAGAGTACTGTTTGTATGATAGTGGTCCCCATCATTCTTACCTGCCTCTTTCTGATATTTCTTATCTAGCTTGAACTCCTTTTGTTCCCCTGTTCTTGGTCGTTCTAGCAGCTTTTTTGCTGTTCCTAAATCCAGCAACTCATCTTGCCTGGCTCGTGCAGGACTAGATTCTTTCCTTTAATTAAAAAAAACATAACCAAACTTTGTTATGAATTTAAAAAATGCAGATGATAGAATGAGAATGGCTTTTCTCAGGATTTTTATGCTGCATCCCAGCTTTTACTTCATGGTTGACAAACAGCACACTGAAAACTCACAGGGGGTTTCTGCTTAATGCTAAGAAACTGGGACACTTGATGAGAGTTTCCAGAAGTCCATAAAAGTCTGCTTTGATGCCATTATGCCAAGTCAGAGGTTGCATGCGATCGACAGACTACACTGGGAAATTTTCTTCTCTTTCCTCTTAAGTGGGACTGATCACTGGCATTGTTTGGGATATAGGGAGTGTATGGCCTTAATTGGAACTGGCAACTGTCACTAAGCGAACCCATTGTTAAGCAGAACATCACGACTGTGACTGCCCCACTTCACAACAACAGTTCTAGCAGTCCCAGGGCAATTAAGAAAATCAGTTGCAACCTCTCGCCAGTTTCCCCATTGATGTTGCTCATCAGAAGCCAGTTTGCAAAGGCATGAATGGTGACCACGTAGGATACCGTGATTATCCTAAATCGGGCCAAAGCCCATTGAGTCCAGCATTCTGTGTCACACAGTGGCCCACCAATTGTCCTTGGGGATCTTCAGCAGAAAAAGAAGGCAAGACCCTCCCTTTCCCTTGACCCCCAACAAATGGTACCCAAGGGAATCCTGCCAGCCTCAACCAACATAGAGGTGGCACTTAATCATAAATCTGTGATCGTTGCCAAGAGCTCAAATGGCAACCAAATGATTGCAAAGATATTTGGGATGGCTATATGTAGAAGGACCAGTTATAAGTTACTTTTTTCAGCACTGTTATAACTTTGAATGGTCTCTAAATAAATGGTTGTTAAGTGATATATAATCAAGAGTTGGGATTTTTTTAAAAAAAGAGTTTAGTTAATTCTTAATTAATTGGTTCCTCTATGATGCTGCAGATAGTAGAATGAAATCATTAGTGGCAGTATGAATTTGCTTATAATCCATCCTCCTTCATTCAGCTGACCTTCATATTAATGGAAATGCAGTTGCTAGATTTCCCAGGCTTTTGGGCATGCCTATTAGAGAAAGAGACTTTAATTTACTCCTACTATGAAACTATTATAGTACTTTGCATATCCAATAATGCCAGAGAAAGATATTAGCAGCTCATTTTATTTTATTATTTGTCAACTTTATGTGACTACCCACCTCACACAAAGTGATTCTGAATGGTGTAAAATAAAATTAACAATGAAAGATTAATTTTTTCTATAAATAAATAAATAAATTTAAAAAATAAAAAAATGAAATGTTCTACAAAACGTTTTGAACAGAGACTCCTTTATTTTTTTCAATGCATGCTTTCCCTTCTACCTACAAGGCATTTAAGGTGATTAAGAATAAAAATAAACATTTAAAGCTCCTGAAACAGAGACAAATTCTAATGAATTTCTCTAGCTTACTCTCCAATCCTCCTGCCAGATTTCACTTCTGCCTTCAAGGTTTCACCAAACCCCAGAGCTTCCATAAGATCATCTCCATCATCTTCAAATGTTAAGCCCTCTTGTTTTTGCTCAGGAGCAACAGCATGGCCATGAACTGTAGGTAGAGATACATGGACAGGTTTTCCAGAGTCTGTAGAAGCCAAAGAAGTCGCAAGCAACCCGTACAAATTTAATTAATAAATAAAGTTCTGGAACCACATTTTACCTTTCTCGTTAGGGGTCCCACTGATTTCTGGAGTAGTTCTGGTGACAGGAGAATGTGTTTTCTTCACTGGGATTTCTTCATCGTCAGAGAGAAGGCCAGCCAAAGGATCATCTATATCTAGAGAAAGAATGTATCTATGAACTTCAAGAGAGCCATAATTTCAAAACAATGAGAGCTGAAGAAAATGAAAAGAACTGATGTACGATTAGGAGATTTTATAGCCTAGAAATTAGGCCCAAATTTGAACCACCTTGAAGGCTAACTCAGCACCACAGTCTTAGAATGCTTATAACATTAAGACAATCAATGAGTTTAAGAAACTTAATGTTTAAAATACAGGCAGTCCTTGTTTAACATTTGTAACTGTGGTAGGAATTTCGGTTGCTAAGCAATGCAAGTGTAAAGTGTGGTGTCACATGACCGCATTGCTTAGCAACGGGAATTCTAGCACTCCCTATCACCATCAGGTGAGCATCACGGGTTGTTAAGCAAGGATCTCCTTGCAACTTCCTGCTGGCTTTCAACAAGCAAAATCAGAAGAGAACTTGGCAAGAAGTTTAAAATCTTAGGGAAACAAGCTAGGGTGCTGGCAACCGGCTGTTGCTGTGTGCTCAAAGGTGCTTGAGGAGTTGGTGTGGCAGGGTATGAGTGTAGATTAGTATGTCTGTTGCAGAAGCAATAGCACAACACAATCCTGGTGGAGCTTGTGGGTGATGGATGCAGAGTGCAGGACTTCGGTGGGGTCTTGGGATGGCTGCTGTGGGGCGTGGGGGAGCCTGGAGAGGGACAGCAGAAGTGTAGCTAGGTTGGGAATGATTAGGGCAGGGTAGGAGAAACTTACCCACCCCCCAAATCAGGGGTGAGTTCCACTTACCTTCACCACTGGTTTGCATCATGACATTTTACTCGCGCGCATCCCCTCGTGCAATTTTACTTTCAGGCACACTCAGAAGGTGGATTCAGCACAAAGACAGCTGAGGAGCTGATCAGCTGTGCTTTGGGCAAAGAAATAAAGGTCAGGATTTCAGGATTAACCCAGCAGCAGGTGGGCAGGCATTTTTCCAAGCAGATAACCAAAGGAAGCCATCCACACATAGGAAAATTTGCCAAAAATTCAGAAAAAAAAAGATGGCAGCGCACATAGAATGGCACCAACAGAACCAATATTATGTCACCAGCAGGCCATTAACAGGCAATTTGGACCGAACTGGGAGGAACCCACCCATGCCCCAAATGCAACATGTTTGCAATCATGTGGCCGCATGGCAGCTAATATGAATTGATGACTGGTCATTAAGTACAACTTGTTATATTTTCACATAATCACTGAACAAGTAAGGCACTAACCAAAAAGTCTGTAGTGTAACAAAATAAAATTCAGGGGGTTTTTTTTCCTACAGGTAGTCCTCAACTTACAACAGTTCGCTTAAGGACTGTTCGAAGTTATAACAGCATTGGAAAAAAGTGACTTGTGACCACTTTTCACACTTAACAATCATTAGCAGCATTCCTTGTGGTCACAAGATCAAAATTCGAATGCTTGGCAAGTGATTCATACATATGACGTTTGCAGTGTCCCGGCGTTATACGATCCCCTTTTGAGACCTTCTGACCAGCAACGTCAACGGGGAAGCCAGATTCACTTAACAATCATGTTACTAATTTAACAACTGCAGCGATTTCCATTAACGAACGTGGCAAGAAAAGCTGTAAAAATGGGGCAAAGCTCACTTAACAAATTTCTCATTAGCAACATAAATCCCAGGCTCAATTGTGGCCGTAAGTTTATTTCTTATTTATTTATTAAGTCGAGGACCATGCGTATATTATGAGATGATTTTATGCACCATGTACAGTATTCTATCCTTCTGCAAAAGACGTTAAAATCAAAATGCACATCACTTTCCTTTCGGTGCTGTTGCAACTTTGAACAGTCACTAAATGAATGGTTGTAAATTGAGGACTACCTCTACCGTTCCTATGCTAGACAGTGTCTGTTCATAAGTGTGTTTTGGCATGTGTATAGGGGGCATTTGAGAAAGGGAGGAGATTTTATGGGCTGCACAAGGGGTGGGTTCCTCCCAGTGTGGACCAGATCTCCCGAACTATTAGCGATCTGCTGGTGACGTGAAGATGGCATCACAAATCCAATTCTGTCTGTGCGCACTGCCAACTTTTTTTGAGAATTTTCAGCCATTTTGGGCGGTGTTTCGATGGCTTCTTCTAGTCCTCTGCTTTGAAAAAAGCCCGCCTGCCCGCCCCCGAGTTAATACCAACTTTTATTTCTTTGCCCAAAGCACAGATGAGCAGCTACTCAGCTGTGTTTTGGGCTGAACCCACCTTCTGAGCATGCGCAGAAGTTAATTCGCACGAAGAGGTGTGCACTCGTGCGTAAAACATTGCAATGTGAATCAGTGGTGAAAGTAAATGGAACCCACCACTGGGCTGCACATTGAGGGGAAAAATAAAATGAAGAAAGAACAGAATCAATATGTGAGTTAGAATTCAACATATTTCGAAAGCACCAATCAGAGAATGTTTGTATTAGGGATAATATTATCTGTGGTTTCTGAATTTAATAGATATTAATAGCAAGAAAAAGTTCAGAGTTGGATTGATTGTTGGTCAGGTACAAATATTGCCACATAAAAGTCTGGGGTTTCCCAATTCATTTTGTGCTAAAACTTAAATTTAAAAACATATCCTATGCAAACTCCTACCTTCAAGGGAGAACCGTTGTTTCAGTGGTTTGGAAGCAGAGGGAACAGAACCAAGATCCTTACTGACTTCATTTGCAGAGTCTCCTGAATACAAAGATTGTAGGTTTAAAAAATAAACAAACAAACAAACAAACAAACAAACAAATAAATAAATGAATGAATCGTAAATATCATCTCCAATTTTCAGGTCTCACATAGCAAGAAGCCCTGAATAAATCCTGCTGATTTTAAAGAACAGATGATTTAATTCGAGAGGTATGAACTGAGTTAGAGAACTCTATACCTTCCAGATATTTTATAGTACCCATAATTCCAAGCTGCCTTGGCCAATGGAATCCAATGCAAACTTGGCAAGGCGAATCTAAAGAATTCACAATGTTCTGGGAGGTCGGGTTGTATTGAGAGAGCAAGTTTCAAGTTTCAAGTTTTATTGGATTTATATGCTGCCCCTCTCCGAAAACTCGGGGCGGCTAACAACAATCATGAACAATATACAATAAAATCCAATACTAAAAGCAAATTAAAACCCCTTAATATATAAAAACCAAACATACATACAAACATGCCATGTATACAATTGTAGTACTTTCCAGCAGTTCCTTAAACCAGGGATCCCTCAACCCCCAGGCTGTGGCCCACTACCAGGCCATGGCCTACGTGGAACTGGGCCTTGTGACAGGCAGGCTAGCGCACAAGTGTGCCCAGGCAACTTAACTTGCATGAGCAATAGCTGGCACGCACGAGTCTGTGTATAGCCCAGACTCCCTTACCTGCTAGGCCACCAAGCCATAAAGACTGCCTTAAACCAAACGTGTTTCTGGTATCAAGCAGCAACTGCAGAAGGCAGTCACAGCCACACAATCTCAGAAAAAGAGAAGTCTGTTTTACAGATTTGCAGAGAAGTGCTATGCGAGAGCCCCTGTGTAGTCTTAGGCATCTTTTGGTTTTATTCCAAAGCACTCCACAGTCCTCACTTGTGCTGCAGTTTTTCTAATGTGATTCTCTTCTAGATTTTAGCCAGGCCTTTTTGTTGAAGGTTGCCTATCCTGCCGGCAGGCATAGCACAGAAGTGACCTCTGAATGTCAAGAGCCCCTTAACAGTCTCAAGGGCACTTGCACTGATGTTACACCAACTGATGTTATTCAATTTTGTCTCGTTTATATCCAGAGTTTGCCCCAGGAGTTCAGTATGGTGAGCTTTAAGATCTTCCAATTTCAGTTTCACAATGCTATCTGGGTTTTAGACATTATTGTTGAATGAATGAGGGTAAAATGTTTATCACCGATATTGTATTAAGGATAAAACCTGGGAAACGAACTATCGTTAAAAAAACCTACTGCATATTCATCTGGCTAGCATCTTTAGTCTGGTCAGCTTCCACACATTATTTTATGCCCCGGGTGGGGCTTTAAAAAAACCCTATTCAGAGAGAGTAACAATAAAAGAGCTTGCAAGCCAGTAAGAGCTGGGAAAATAATTAGCACCTGATTAGGGCTGGAAAGAAACATTTGGAGCAAGTTAGAGCAATGAAAAAAAACTACAAAGACTTGGAAAACATTTTTCACAAAGAGTAACACTGAAAGAACCTGCAAAGTAAGATCGTGCAGAATGCAGCTGCGAGAGCTATCATGGGCCTTCCTAAATATGCCCATGTCACACCAACACTCTGCAGCCTGCATTGGTTGCCGATTGGTTTCCGGTCACAATTCAAAGTGTTGGTTATTTATTTATTTATTTATTATTTGGATTTGTATGCCGCCCCTCTCCGAAGACTCGGGGCGGCTCACAACAAGTGAAAAGACAATCCAATACAATCCAATTAATTAAAATATTATGAGTTTAAGAAAATCCCCTATACTAACATACACACATACAGGCATACCATATATAACTTCAACGTGCCCAGGGGAGATGTTTAGTTTCCCCATGCCTGACGGCAAAGGTGGGTTTTGAGGAGTTTACGGAAGGCAGGAAGAGTAGGGGCAGTTCTGATCTCCGGGGGGAGTTGGTTCCAGAGGGCCGGTGCCGCCACAGAGAAGGCTCTCCCCCTGGGGCCCGCCAACCGGCATTGTTTAGTTGACGGGACCCGGAGGAGGCCCACTCTGTGGGACCGAATCGGTCGCTGGGATTCGTGCGGCAGAAGGCGGTCTCGGAGATATTCTGGTCCAGTGCCATGAAGGGCTTTAAAGGTCATAACCAACACTTTGAATTTTGACCGGAAACTGATCGGCAGCCAATGCAGACTGCGGAGTGATGGTGAAACATGGGCATACCTGGGTAAGCCCATGACTGCTCTCGCAGCTGCATTCTGCACGATCTGAAGTTTCCGAACACTTTTCAAAGGTAGCCCCATGTAGAGAGCATTACAGTAGTCGAACCTCGAGGTGATGAGGGCATGAGTGACTGTGAGTAATGAGTCCCGGTCCAGATAGGGCCGCAACTGGTGCACCAGGCGAACCTGGGCAAACGCCCCCCTCGCCACAGCTGAAAGGTGGTTCTCTAATGTGAGCTGTGGATCGAGGAGGACGCCCAAGTTGCGGACCCTCTCTGAGGGGGTCAATGATTCCCCCCCCAGGGTAATGGACGGACAGATGGGATTGTCCTTGGGAGGCAAAACCCACAGCCACTCCGTCTTATCCGGGTTGAGCTTGAGTCTGTTGACACCCATCCAGGCCCCAACAGCCTCCAGGCACCGGCACATCACTTCCACCGCTTCGTTGACTGGGCATGGGGTGGAGATGTAAAGCTGGGTATCATCGGCATATTGATGATACCTCACCCCATGTCCTTGGATGATCTCACCCAGCGGTTTCATGTAGATGTTAAATAGCAAGGGGGAGAGGACCGACCCCTGAGGCACCCCACAAGGGAGAGACCTCGGAGTCGACCTCTGACCCCCCACTAACACCGACTGCAACCGGCCAGAGAGGTAGGAGGAGAACCACTGAAGCACAGTGCCTCCCACCCCCAACCCCTCCAACCGGTGCAGAAGGATACCATGGTCGATGGTATCGAAAGCCGCTGAGAGATCGAGGAGCACCAGGACAGAGGATAAACCCCTGTCCCGGGCCCGCCAGAGATCATCCATCAACGCGACCAAAGCGGTTTCCGTGCTGTAACCGGGCCTGAAGCCCGACTGCTGGGGACCTAGATAATCGGCTTCTTCCAAGGACCGCTGGAGCTGGAGTGCCACCACCTTCTCGACAACCTTCCCCATGAAGGGAAGGTTGGAGACTGGACGGTAGTTGTTGAGTACTGCTGGGTCCAGGGAAGGCTTCTTGAGGAGGGGGCGCACAAGCGCTTCTTTATAGAGTGATGGAAAAACTCCCCTCCCCAAGGAAGCATTGGTAATCTCCTGGGCCCAGCTCCGTGTCACCTCCCTGCTGGCCGAGACCAACCAGGAGGGACACGGATCCAGTAAACAGGTGGCGGAACTCACAGCTCCAATGGCCTTGTCCACTTCATCAGGTGTCACCAGATCAAACTCTTCCCAGACAGGTGGACAAGTACGTGCCCCAGTCACCTCGACTGACTCGTTGTCAGTCGACTCTGTTTTACAATTGGAGTCGAGGTCGGCCCGGATCTGAGCGACTTTATCAGCGAAAAACGTGTTAAACTCCTCGGCACTACTCTGCAAGGGCTCCCCAACTCCCCCCTGGTTAAGAAGGGAGCGGGTCACCCTAAACAGAGCGGCCGGGCGGGATTCCGCTGATGCAATCAAGGCGGCATGGTACGCGCATCTTGCCGCCTTGAGCGCCACTTTGTAAGTCTTAATGAAAGCTCTTACAAGTGTTCGATCAGATTCAGACCTACTCTTCCTCCATCGCTTCTCTAGACGTCTCTTTTGGCGTTTCAACTCCCGGAGCTCCTCGTTGAACCATGGGGCTCTACGGGGTCTAGCGCCACGGAGAGGTCGCAAAGGCGCAATCCGGTCGAGAGCCTCCGCAGCAGCCGTATTCCAGGCCTCCGCAAGAGACTCCGCCGAACTGTGGATGAGTGCCTCTGGAATAACCCCAAGCGCCGTCTGGAAACCCTCTGGATCCATTAGGCGTCTGGGGCGGAACATCTTCATTGGTTCCGCCTCCCTGCGGGGAAGGATTGGAGCCAGGAAGTCAAGCCTTAGTAGAAAATGGTCTGACCATGACAAAGGCACTGCTTCTAAGCCCCTTAGTCTCAGACTATTGCTCAATTGCTCGGAAAGGAATACCATGTCAGGTGCGTGCCCCCCCTCATGAGTCGGACCCCGTACTACTTGAGTCAGGTCTATGGCTGTCATGGTGGCCATGAACTCCTGTGCCAACCCCGAGGTTTCGCCGAGTGACGGCAGGTTGAAGTCCCCCAAGACAATAAGTCTGGGGAACTCCACCGCCAACCCGGCTACCTCCTCGAGTAGCACAGGCAGGGCTTTTGACACGCAGCTGGGAGGCAGGTACGTGAGAAATAAGCCCACCTGAACCCCTAAGTCCAACCTCATAAAGAGTGACTCGCAACCCGCAATTTCCGGAGCAATGAGTCCACGTAGGCAGAGGCTCTCCCTGGCTATAATAGCCACTCCTCCCCCCCTTCCCTGGGGTCGAGGTTGATGCCATATCTGAAACCCAGCTGGGCAGATTTCAGAGAGAGGAACACCTCCCTCTGGGCCCAGCCAGGTTTCAGTGATACATGCCAGGTCGGCCTCCTCATCCAGGATCAAATCCCGGATGAGGAGAGCTTTATTTACCACCGACCTGGCATTAAGCAGCAGCAACCTGAGTCCAGGGCCAGAGTTACACTCATCACCAGTACCCAGGATTGGGCTCACAGAGTTGGAACAAGGGACCGTTATTAAGCAACGGTCCCTCGTTCCCCTGGAACGGCTAGCTCTGTGGCCCCCGCCATATCTGCCTCTCCCCAGCAACACTGAAATATTCCGACCCTCTGCCACCCCAGAGATCGGTGTCCCTCCCTCCCCTGTCTCCCGGGCGTCAGGTGGGCCAAATCTGTCATTCGCACTACTGTCAATCAACTCATCCATACCATATCCCACCCCACCCCGACCCCCCCAATCGTACCAATCATTCCATTCATACCCACACGTATATGTACCCCAGTCACCCATTATATAAAACCCCAATTATGTTAAAAAAGCAATTAAATTGATGGCAGTATAAAAATAGCAATTAAGAACGATATTAATATTAAAAACACTATTAAAACTAACTAAAAATAACAATAAAAATACAAACATAGGTAATAATGTTATGCCTTCATGGCATCGGACCAGAATATCTCCGGGACCGTCTTCTGCCGCACGAATCCCAGTGACCAGTTAGGTCCCACAGAGTTGGCCTTCTCCAGGCCCCGTCGACTAAACAATGTCGTTTGGCGGGACCCAGGGGAAGAGCCTTCTCTGTGGCGGCCCTGACCCTTTGGAACCAACTCCCCCCAGATATCAGAGTTGCCCCCACCCTCTTTGCCTTTCGTGAGCTCCTTAAAACCCACCTCTGTCGTCAGGCATGGGGGAACTGAGATATTCCTTTCCCCCTAGGCTTATAAAATTTATGCATGGTATGTTTGTGTGTATGATTGTTTTCTTAAATTGGGGTTTTTTACATTACTTTTAATATTAGATTTGTTCATATTGTCTTTTTATTTTGTTAGCCGCCCCGAGTCTACGGAGAAGGGCGGCATACAAATCTAATAAATAAAATTGATGGCAGTATAAAAATAGCAATTAAGAACGATATTAATATTAAAAACACTATTAAAACTAACTAAAAATAACAATAAAAATACAAACATAGGTAATAATGTTATGCCTTCATGGCATCGGACCAGAATATCTCCGGGACCGTCTTCTGCCGCACGAATCCCAGTGACCAGTTAGGTCCCACAGAGTTGGCCTTCTCCAGGCCCCGTCGACTAAACAATGTCGTTTGGCGGGACCCAGGGGAAGAGCCTTCTCTGTGGCGGCCCTGACCCTTTGGAACCAACTCCCCCCAGATATCAGAGTTGCCCCCACCCTCTTTGCCTTTCGTGAGCTCCTTAAAACCCACCTCTGTCGTCAGGCATGGGGGAACTGAGATATTCCTTTCCCCCTAGGCTTATAAAATTTATGCATGGTATGTTTGTGTGTATGATTGTTTTCTTAAATTGGGGTTTTTTACATTACTTTTAATATTAGATTTGTTCATATTGTCTTTTTATTTTGTTAGCCGCCCCGAGTCTACGGAGAAGGGCGGCATACAAATCTAATAAATAAACAAACAAACAAACAAACAAAGTAAGAGCTGGGAAGATCGTTAGCATGTAGTTAGGGCTGGGGAAAATGGTTTGGGGGGAGCAACATTGAGAGTATAAGATGCACCTGAATTTTCAGCCTTTTTAAGGGAGGAAAAAAGGTATGTCTTATAGTCTGAAAAATACGGTATTTTAATAGTTCGGCTTGGAAATAGGGTCTATACATTAACAATTGTATTCCAAGACATCACAGTTATTTTGAAAACTGATTCAAAAGGCTAAACACTCACCTCTTTCCATTTTGGTTGTTGTCTTAGTTTTTGCTGCTTGAGCTGAACGTTCTGGTGTTCGTACACCTTTAACAGCCTTCTGAGGAGATTTTGAGCTTGTTTTCTTTAGGCCCAAAAGATCAGCTTCCATCTCATCCATATCCTGATCAGAGAGAAAACACATAGGGATGTTTTGTTTATGCTAGTTCGTGATTTAACAATAGCTCACTAAACACATCAGAAATAGGTTAAGGTCTGACTTTTCTTTTGAATAGAATGATCATGGCTTCTTTGCATAAGACAGTTTCTTTTATCTCCATTTTTAGCTGCATAGCTTTTGCACTCCTGCTGACTGGTTCAAAAACGTGAGAGCACTAAACTGAAAACATTTCAGCAAACAAATAAATAAATAAATAGTGTCTCCTTATTCACAAAACTATGCAAGAGCTGTGCTAACTATGCTAGCAAATCATGGTTTCCTATCTCATCTCACTCCTACCTCCCATTTGCAGATTGTGTTAAACTGAAAACAAACAAACTATTTCTTGATGTGCGCGTTCAACTTTTTTGCATCATTTGCAAGACACAGTAAAATTGTTTTTTTTAAAAATACACTGCAAGATATATCCTTCAGTTTACCTTCAATGTCTCTAGAACAGCTTCTGGATCCACATCTGAGATATCAAACTCCTAATGAACAAATAAATAATGGATGTGGTTTCAATAGAAAGATGTCAAATAAATACTGCAATAATCACTCAAGACAATAATCTGGGCATAGTGAGCAGAATTCACTGCTCATTATTACTAGCTACAACTGAATCCATCCTGTATTTTCAGGCACAGGTTTCCCAGACAAAGAACCTGGACTGTTATACATTCTCACCTCTGCATCTGCTCCTTCCTCTGCAGCCATTTTGCTAAAGAAATCATCATCCAATAGGCCCCTGAAAATACAGAGGACCCAAGTAAGCAGCAATAGTTACAGGTTTTACCAAAAGTCCCTAGATCGCTCAGATATTTTAATCAAGGGGTAGTTTCCAAATCTCATTTCAATTTAGAATTTGTTACAGCAATGCATCTCAAGGAAAGATCCATCAATATTTATTTATTTATTAGATTTGTATGCTGCCCCTCTCCGTAGACTCGGGGCGGCTCACAACACAATAAAACAATTTATTACAAATCTAATAATATAAATTTTTTTTTTAAAAGCCCATTATTAAACAGACATACATACAAGCATACCATACATAAATTGTATAGGCACGGGGGAGATATCTCAATTCCCCCATGCCTGGCGACAAAGGTGGGTTTTAAGGCGTTTACGGAAGGCAAGGAGGGTGGGGGCAGTTCTAATCTCTGGGGGAAGCTGGTTCCAGAGGGTCGGGGCCGCCACAGAGAAGGATCTTCCCCTGGGACCCGCCAGATGACATTGTTTAGTCGACGGGACCCGGAGAAGGCCAACTTAGAGGTCAGTAAGGGGCGTGCATAAGTGCACCAGTGTGCCTTCCGTCCCCTGTCCAATTGTCTCTCCTTATCTCATTTATCTTTTCTCCCTTTCAAATATGTTCACCTATACTTTTATATCTTTTCCTCTATTCTTTTCTGTATTTATATCACTACATATCTATTCTCCTCAATGTGTATTATTTATTGGACCAAATAAATAAATAAAATAAATAAATAAACTCTGTGGGGCTTAATCGGTCACTGGAATTCATGCGGCAGAAGGTGGTCCCAGAGATATTCTGGTCCCGGAGATATTCTGGTTCACAGCAAAAAATGTTAAAGAGGAGAGTGAAAACAACTACAATAATAGCAATAGGTTCAAGAGGCCCCGTTAGTCAGTCCCACTGCCATTCCGTACTCTGAACATGCTCAGTATTAAAGTACAATACCACTTTACATACTTTCTGCTGATCTGTGGCACGATTTCTTTGGCTTTTCCATCAGGGCTGCCAAATGAAGTAGGTTTGCCCGAATTAGCAGGAATATCATCTTAAAATGAGAGATGAAGATGCAAACATTTAAGTGCAGGTTGTATCCTTTGCTCTAAAGAGATGCATTTCAAGTCAGTTGGTATGCTCAACAGCAAAGTAGAGATGGAGTAAACTTACACGATTTAAAAACAGAGAGAACTCAGTATAGAAAGAACTGGTTCAAGTCAACTTGTACATATGAAATTTTAGTCAGGGACTTCAGCCACTCTCTCTTGCATCCCAGACCACTCTTTCAAGATGAAAAACTGAAGAACAGTTGATACACAGCCAGGTAGGAGAAAACAACAGCAATTTATATTATGTCAATAGATATTTATGGTTATGGGAACTATAGCTTAAATCAGTGTTTCCCAACCTTGGCAACTTGAAGATATTTGGATATCTTCAAGTTGCCAAGGTTGGGAAACACTGGCTTAAATGACTCGCTTGATCATTAAACAAAGGTAATCTGAAATTACATATCATGCACATAACAATCGAGAGAAACCAAGTCCTGGTTTATTTTTTATCTTGTCTGTAGTAAAATGGTGAGAGAAAATGAGAGTGTGTTGTTTTGCAAAAGCTTCTTTCTCCTGATGCAGATAATATTGCATTTTGGTTTAGCACAAAGCTAGCAAACTGATCATTTAGGTATTGTGGTTTCAATTCTGATTACAAAGCCGCATGTTATAATTCTGTTAAGATATAGCTCTAGTCCAGGCATTGGACAAAGATGGGCACTGAGTCTAGCACATCAATATTTGGGATCAGAATGTTATGGTGCCTGATTGTGTAACATGGTTTTATTTTGTGCTTTGATATTTTTAAATGTTACTACAAGCCACCCAGTTCTATAGTGCATGAGGCAGGTATGGCCATATAAATAAATCAATATACTATAACTCATGCAGATTGGAGTTGTATGAAACTAAAATCTCCAAATTAGAGATGGAATTGGTTTTTATACCTCTGGTACAAAGTTATTTGTGAAAGCAGCCAAGACTGAGGAAGTCATTATCAAAAGACAGAATTCCTCTGATAAAATCATTATAGAGATGGCATGCTTTCCAGTAGCCTCCAACCAAACTCCAAAGGAGGGGAAGGCATGTGGGACAGAACACTTGCAACGATTTCTTCATGTACAAGTTTCCCATTCTATATTTTTTCCACTTTACCATCATCACCAAGGAGATCACCAAGGACATCATCAATGGAACCTACAACAAACCAGACAAAAGAATGAGTAGAAAATGATGGGACAGCTGAAGCAAATTCAAGACCATCTCTTCAAGGAAGACCCCAGACAGCAGTTGTGAATAATAAAAATAAAGTCAAGTCTACATGGACATCACATAGAGACAATGGAGCCAAATAAAATGGCTACAGAGTATGTTACAGAATGTTCTGAAAAGCTGGCTCCAATTGGATTCAGCAAGGAAGTGCTGAAAAGCAAGCTTCTCATAAGGAAGATGTGTCCAAAGAGCATAGAGTTTTCAGTGATCCCTGATCAATGTCATGGGGCTCCTGGAAATCTAATGATCAGCTCATAAACTATCAGAGGATTCAATAAAAATCTGAAGGTTTTCATGGATGCAATATGACATCCTAAAATATGGGTGTGCAACCTTTTGGCTAGCCTGAGCCACAGTGCGTCTGGAGGAATTGTTTTGGATCACATATAAACTATATAATATAGTTGATGTACTTAAATAACAAACTTCCTCTAATTTTAGATATTTAATTATATCTTGTAGGGCCGCATTACTAGCTGTCCGGGGCTGCATGTGGCCCATTGGCCACAGGTTGGACATGTAAGAACATAAGAAGAGCCATGCTGAATCAGGCCAAAGCCCATCGAGTCCAGCATTCTGTGCCCACCAATTATCCATGGGGATCTTGAGTATGTCTATCTTAAGAGTATAAGCAAAAATGTAATAACATTTTCCTAAGACAAGAAAGTATAGAAAAGTCATTTGGGAATCTCCGCATTTGAGAAAATGACCCATCAAAGAAAACATGAAGCAGTTGGACACAACATAAAGCTTTTCTCTCAACTTTTCCAGCGAAGAATATTTGGCCCAAGAAAGTAGGAAACCCCACCTATAGCCACGGAATACAGGATCAACCACATCAGTTTAAATCGGCTACCCAATGTATGATGAAGTATAAGTGATTAATCACACTTTGTCAAATTTTGTTCCTTCTGATTCACTTCTCCTGTAACAGTAAAATAGTAGTTATCATATCTGGAAGTTTTTCTTTAATCCACAGAGCAGACTGCTTTATTTTTTGGAATGAAACCAATTAAAGATTGCCAGTTAATTTAATATATTGTAGATGTGCTGAGCCCACATCCATTCTATCTTATCATTTATTTTAGCTACAGTAGTTGTAATACATAACGATCTGATGCATAGACATCAGTTCCAAATTACCCTGTTTAAGCTAATTTACCACGTTAAATTACGTTATCAAAATACCAAATAAACCATAGTGTGCTTTGACAGATTTGACCCAGCTATAATATTGGCTTCATGTTCCTTTTAAAACAGGATTTGGAGTGGGTTGACCAAAACACAGTTGTGATGCAAGCTGGTAAGAGTTATGCAAGTTACGGCATGAAAGCATTGTCAAACATTCATCTCAGTGAGCCACAATGTCTGCAGCTTCTTTTTCAACCCTCTTGCTTTATGCCACACCCCAAAAATGATAGGATGCCATTCAAATCAAAAATTTTATAATAAAGCATATAGAATAGAAAATACTTCCTTTTGTAACTTTCAGTCAGTCTCTACTGAATCAGAAGTCAATACAGGTAGCCCTCAACCCACAACCCCAATTGAGTTTTCCCTATGCTCATAAGCATGTGGTCCTGTCCACTCTGGCTTTCATTTCTCAAAAATGAGTTAGTACAGCCTCCGCTACGGGTCGTCTTTGATCTTAATGATAACTAGAAGGATTTAATTAAATGCATTAATTAAAATACTGATACTTCGCCCAGGTTCGCCTGGTACACCAGTTGCGGCCCTATTTGGACCAGGAGGCTCTCCGCACAGTCACTCAGGCCCTCATCACCTCCCGTCTTGATTATTGCAATGGGGCTACCCTTGAAAACTGTTCGGAGACTGCAAATAGTCTAGAATGCAGCCACGAGAGCTGTTATATAACACCTTTGCTCAGCGAGCTGCACTGGCTTCCTATTAGTCTCCGGGCACAACTCAAGGTGTTGGTTATTAACTATAAAGCCCTACATGGCTCAGAGCCAGACTATTTATGGGACCGTCTCCTGCTGTATACTTCCCAGAGAACAATAAGAGCTCAGAGTCGACCTCCTCTGGGTCCCGTTGACTAAGCAATGCAGGTTGGCGGGACCACGGGGGAGGGCCTTCTCTGTGGCCGCCCCGGCTCTATGGAACCAATTTCCCCCCCATATCCGTACTGCTCCCATCCTGCCGGCCTTTCGCAAAACTACGAAGACCTGGCTTTGCCGACAGGCCTGGGGGCCATAAATTCACAGCTTGATGGCCAACGGTAAGAATGGTGTGTATGTATATGAGTGTGATTTTATTTTTATAATAACTTTTTATGGGGTTTTTTAGTTTGTTCTGTTTTAACCTTAGTTAACTGTTCGACTTCTTTTTACTGTTTTGTATTTATTCTTATTGTACTTATACCGCTGTTGTAAGCCACCCTGAGTTCTTCGGGATTGGGCGGCATAAACAAACAAACAAATAAATAAACAAACAACCCCTTTACCGGCTTTATTAGTATATTTGGAAACACAATTCACCAGGATGATGGTGCTATATTTTTATTATGTAACTACTATTGAGAAATGCCTGTTTTTCATCCAATAAATCCAAATGATCTTGCTGGAAGGCACAGGAGTAGGAACTTTAAAGCCGCTCTTCATGCAAATCTCTTGAAATTGGCTTCCAGTGACACCTCATGATACATTGGAGCAACCTGTGAGGCTAATACTTAATAGATCCCAAGAAAGTAGAAACAAAAATGCACTTACTTCTTAAACTTTTCTTAAGTTTCTTTGCCTAAAGAAAAAAAATAAATATTTGGTTAGGAAAATGAAAGCAAAGAGGGCAAATTGTCAAACATGGATTAAATCTAGAAGAAAACAGATACAAGAATGAACACTTATGAACCTTTGGCTCTCTCTCTCTTATAAACCTTGAGCTGACTTATACTTCGTGGTAATTCGTATTTAATCCAGATCTGCTTACCCAAATATATATTAGATTTTATTTATTCTAATGTGAATACATTTTACCCTGAAAAAAAGATACAATATACAATTCTGCTTCACTGATGAAAGTGTCCCATCCTAGTTCTTTTCAAACACATCAGATACTCTTCTGCACAATCCCCAAAGGTCTTGGAATTATCAGACTTGACCGCCAAAGCATCTGGATTGGGCAAAGTCTACTTTTGATATTGTTCTGTTGCTTCCAACTCTTTGTGTCCAACTAGACAATCTATATTATAAAATTTTGCTTAGATTTATCAGCATTTTTTCCAAGAAGCAGGTGCCTCTGTTTCATGGAGACTAATCACCACCCCTGTAGATTTTTGAACCCATGAAGATAATATGTGTTATTGCTTTGGCTAGCTTTTTCAGCAGTTTGCATTAGGCCACTACAATGGCAGATTTGTAGGAGTTTTGTTTTTGTTTTAATCCTGAGCAGTAGGACAGCTTTCTTTTACTTTTAACAACAGATTTGTTAAGTCCCCCTCACTTACAGCTACCAAAATGATATTGTTAGTTTGTCTGAAGTTTAGTCTTTCTTCTACCTTCCAATAATTGTTTCTTCTAGCATCAGTGAACAACTTTCATAAGATAAATTCAATCAAATATGGACTTCCACATCCCATCTATTGTTGTAAAGGTATGTGGCGATGATCTTGAGTGATGAGGGAAAGAGATGCTACCTGGGAAATGATCATATAAGATAATACTTCTGACCTTTAAGTCCCTGGGGACTCCTCCCTCTTTTGTGTACTCATTTTCTAGGCACCATCTCTTCGCCTTGCCCCTAAAGCTCATTGTCATGTACCATTACAACTGCTAACAAGATTGCTAACAAAGTAAATGATTATCTTGATTCATGTGGACTTCTTTGCTACACTAATACAGTGATCCTTGTAATGGATAAACAGGAGAATGGTGGCTAGATTCCAAGCTGGAATCATCAATGGTGAGAGCACACTTGGAGTACTGTGTACAGTTTTGGTCACCGCACCTTAAGAAGGATATAATGGAACTGGAAAAGGTGCAAAAAAGGGTAACAAGAATGATCAAGGAAATGGAGCACCCCACTTATGAAACCAGGTTGCAATGTCTTAGCCTCTTCAGCCTTGAAATATGGAGTTTAAGAGGTGACTTGAACGAAGTGTATAAAATCATGCAGGGGATAGAAAAGGTAGATAGAGAAAAAAATTCTCTATCACACAATACTAGGACAAGGGGGCACTCTCTAAAGCTCATAGGTAAGAAAGTGAGGACAAATCAAGGAAAATATTTTTTCACCCAGAGGGTCGTTGGTTTATGGAATTCACTTCCAGAAGAAGTCGTGACATCTGTCAGCCTTGATAGCTTCAAGGCAGGATTAGACAGATTCATGGATGCCAAGTGTATCGGTGGTTAATGAAATGGATGTCCATGTACCGCCTCTATGTTGGCTGAGGCAGGCAGATTCCCGTGGGTACCATTTGTTGGAGATCAAGGGAAAGGGAGGGTTTTGCCTTCTCTTTCTGCTCAAGATCCCCACGTACAATTGGTGGGCCACTGTGTGACACAGAATGCTGGACTCAATGGGCTTTGGCCCGATTCAGCCTGGCTCTTCTTAAGCTTTGCTGGAAAAAAAAAGGCTGCTGTGAATTTGATTTCAAAACAATTAAGAACTGATGCAATCTAAGGGATCAGTTTGTTAATCTACTGAATATATTTTCCACAAATTTCATCCTGGACTTACCAGTATGTCCTGACTCACTGTACTCTAAGGGCAATGGGAAATAATAGAGGACAGCAAGATTATTAATTATATTGATTTAAAAAACTGACATGAACAAGTTCACTGAAGTATTCATGTGCCTCAGTTGCTCATGAATTGGGATGAGTAAGGATTTTGAGTAAGGATTTCAACTTGGGTTGTGTAAGTATTTTATGAGAAGAGAATTAGAATGAAGAAGTGAAGATGCAGGATGAACTCCAAGTATGATACCTTTTCATTAGATTCTTTCTGTGTAAATGAGGTCACCTCTTTCTTAATAGACAATAAAAGACCCACCAACAATTGCTAAATTTGAAATCTTACCAGTTCTAACAAACATACAATAGGGCAGTGATGGTGAACCTATGGCACAGGTGCCACAGGTGGCATGTGGAGCTATATCTGCCGGCACGCAAGCCGCTGTCCTAGCTCAGCTCCAGCACACATGTATACACTGGCCAGCTGATTTTTGCCTCACAGGGAGGCTCTGGGAGGGCATTTTTGGCTTCCAGAGGGCCTGGGGATGATGTTGTTGCCCTCCCCAGGCTCCAGAGAAGCCTCTGGAACCTGGGGAGGATGAAAAATGGGCCTACCGAGCCCATCAGAAGTTGGAAAACAGGTTGTTTCTGGCCTTCAGAGGGCCTCTGTGTGTGTGTGTGTGTGTGTGTGTTTGTGTGTGCAGGGAAAACAAATTTCGCCCACCCCAGGGATTGAATTACAGTTGTGGGTACTCGCGCAGGTGCAATAGTGTATGCGCACACGCTTTCGGCACCTGAGGGAAAAAAGGTTTGCCATAACTGCGATAGAGTGTAGTGTAATAACTTCTGGGAAAGTATGTGTTACCCAATTTGCCCTAAAGAGACATGCTTGGAGAGATGGTTGGAGTTTTTGTTTTCTTGATGTCTACATTTATTTTATTTATACGATTTTTATGCCACCCTTCTCTGAAAGTAGGCCATTCTACATTACAGACAATCGTCATTTAACAATAGTAATTCGTACTGGGGATGCTAAGTGATGCAATCACATTACACCATGCTTTATTTCTAGAATGTAATGTGACTTAACATCAGCAATCATGGCAAGGACCATGGATGGTTCAGCAAGGATGTCCTTGCAATTTGAGCCATGGTGGAACAGTAGTTAGAGTGCAGTACTGTAAGCTACTTCTGTTGATCACTGGCTGCCAGCAGTTTGGCAGGTTGAATCTCACCAGGGTTCAAAGTTGACTCAGCCTTCCATCCTTCCGAGGTGGGCAAAATGAGGACCCAGATTGTTGGAGGCAATACGCTTACTCTCTGTAAACCGCTTAGAGAGGGCTGTAAAACACTGTGAAGCAGTATATAAGTCTAAATGTTATTTCTATTGCTAACTTCCTGCCAGATTCCAACAACCAAAGTCAATAGGGAATCCGACAGGTAGATTTTCGGGCACCTTGCAAGTGCCAAGTGGAAGAGGTGTGCAGATACTTATGGTGGTGCATGTGGTCAATTTTGGGCCTAGGGGTAGCTGCTACTGGGCGGAAGAGAGTTGACACATTGACTTTCAGCCTTTCCTGCCAGCTTCCCCATTCACTTTGCTTGGGGAAAGATCACAAACAGCGATCATGTGACTGAAGGGCACTGCAGCCAAGCACTCATATCGCAATCACATGATTGTGAAGCTATTGCGAGAGCCAAAACTTTGAGGAGTGATTGTAAATACCATTTGTTCAGTGCTGTTACAACTCTGAACAGTCCCTGAAGGAGTAGCTGCTAAGCAAGGACGACCTGTAATGCCTATGACCCAACAGAATCAGTTGAACACAATGTTAATTCTTACCATCTTATGGTCTGCAATTGCATTGCTGTATCTCTCGCAAGTGATTTTCTCAAGTTTTCTTCATGTATAGACATATATCAATCAACAATTTCTCCAGCTTTTCTCACTTAGAATGCAAAATAAAAATTTAATTTATTAGGATTTTTAAAGAATCCTAGCTGACATGTATAACCTTACAGCAGCATTTTAATCTTGTAACAGGCCCTATGGATTTGTTAGGCACATTGATCCATTAAATAGCCTACCACATTGTAGCCTAGTAAATTGTGAGGTCTCATTGTGGCTGTTCAGTATGTGCACAACACTGAACATAGTTAATTTCATGAATCCTGACTTTGTGTGAGTCATAAACCGCCCTAACTGATTGGGTTTGGATAACACAGCGCGTTGAAATATTGCTATGTTGTTTGCAATTCTATCTGTTGTGCAATCTCAGCTTGTGAGCTTCCCACTATCACCCAGTTTCACACAGCTGTAAAAACCTCGGCGCTTTCTAAATCCAGCAGATTAGGCTCCAGAATTTGAGGCTCTCCAAACTGCCACCATTTAATCCAACATACCAGAGCAAAGAATGTTTCCTTAGCTAATATATTACATAATTTCTTTCTAATGGCATGTCATTATCATCAGATCAAGAGGTTGCCTCTGATATGTATTGCATGCTGATAATTGGTCACAATTTTTCCTAATTAGTGTCTTCCAAGTGTGTGGGACCTCAGTTTTTACAATTATGGAGCCACATGTGGCTCTTTCATCCCTCTGCTGTGGCTCCCTATCATTGGTCGGCACAATTTTGAGAGGAGCTTCCTGTTTTTTGGGGAAGGGGAAGCAGGGCACACAAAAAGGAGACTCTATGGCAAGGGGCGGGTTTTCCTGTCAGCTCCACAATTGATAGGGCTTTCGGTTAGGACAGATAGAGAGAAAGGGACACCATGCTAGGAGACTCTATGGTGGGAGAACTGACTGGACTTCTGGTTAGCTCCAGAATTGAATGGGGGGGGGGGGGAGCTTCCAGTTAGGACCTTTGTGGCTCTTTAGAGCAGTGTTTCCCAACCTTGGCAACTTGAAGATATCTGGACTTCAACTCCCAGAATTCCCCCGCCAGAGAATTCTGGGAGTTGAAGTCCAAATATCTTCAAGTTGCCATGGTTGGGAAACACTGCTTTAAAGTGTTCAAGGTTGCTGATCCCTGATCTAGCCACTTAGAGGCTCCAGTACGGGAAGGTTAATCTACAATTATGAACAAAGCAGGCCACTAAAATTGAGAGCATAGATACCGATGATAGAAGTGTGTGGCCTTGTTTTCATTCTCTGTAGGTGGAGTTGGGAGGAGGAATTTTTCCTAAATTTAAGATTCCCTTCCACTATGATTACTATTTCATTAAATGTATATGTTGCTTCAGGGAATCTGGGCAATTACATTATGTAATACTCTTTAATTCGGATACATCTAGAGATAAGACACTTCAGGAATCTACTACCAAAATTAGAGATCCCAGGATCTAGGCTAGAAAATCAAGCCACAACAGGGACAAATCTCATCCTAATTGTTGCCAAGAAATTTACAAGTATGTGTCTAAGAAAACACCAGAAATTGATATATTTTCAAGATGATTATCTATATCAGGGGTGGGCAATTAATTTTGCCAGGGGGCCGCATGAGAAATTGGGATGGTTTTAGAAGGCCAGACTAATATAATTAACTCTGTTCTACCCAATACTGTATATTATTGGGCAGAATTGAGTTAATTATATTATAATTATAAATTATATTATATATAATTATATTATATTATATTATATATTTTTCCTTCGTTCCTCCCTCCCTCCATTTCTCCTTTCTTCCTTCCTCCCTCTATTTCTCCTTCCTTCCTTCCTCTCTCATTTCTCCTTCTTGATTGGACTAGCCTCTGCGGTCGGTCAGACAGTGGGCGGCCACACGCGGCCCCTGGGCCGCCACTTGCCCAGGTCTGGTCTATATCTTAGTGATATAGCTGTATACATAGACAAATTCCTTGTGTGTTCAATCACACTTGGCCAATAAAATTCTATTCTATTATTCTATTCTATTCAGAACTATACACAGTTCATTGTAGCTGTACACACCCAACAACCTAACCAGTGGCTTATACTAAATGAATCCAATTACCTGCATTTGCACAAAGCGTTGAAACGTAAACAGGATTCACATAATTATTTCCTAACCAACCAGCTACATTTGCAGATCTAGCCGGTTGTGTAGCAGGCTGTGTTTTTCGACCCGTTCATGCTGCTTTGGGTTTGTCCTGCTTACGTCTCCTCTCCACTCAAGCTACCGGAAGCCACAATGTGTATCCAATCCAGCCGTTGTGATCCACTACGGTTGCACTTCCCTTGCCTTCCACCTACGGCACTTCACCGTTACAGTACTTCCTGGAACACAACTCGGTTACCATAGTAGCCAAAGAGCAGCACTAGCTGCAGACACTCGCACAAAGAAGAATCTTAGATGCCGTTTCCCGTGTACTGTAACTCCTTTGAAAAGGGAGTACAGGCTAAGTGTCCGTGTCCCCGGATGGCGGCCTACTCATCAAACCACGGACTCAGCTTGCTCTTCCCCCACAACCGCTGCACGGAGTTTTAGGAAATGCAGATTGACCGATTCCCGCCTTACTCGACCCCTGTGCTTGCCGGTACTGATGAAACAGGAAATACTGGGCTTCTCCCCGGGGATTTATGCACGGAATTGGAGGTGCCGGGCTGTTGGGCGATGGTGCTTCTGGAATCTGGAGAGGGAAACCGATTACCTTAATGTTGCGAGTTTGGATTATTCCTGCATAATCCGGTTTGCAGTAATTGCTAAACCGTAGGCGGGTTTCATTTTTCTCACCACCTACCGGCGATGCGTTGCCTAAATTGCTATTGTAATTCATTTGACGGGAGCAGGATCGGGTTTCGGAAAGGCCCGTGAGGACTGGTGATCCAGGGCAAAAACACGCTCTTCTCCTTTCCCAAATGGGAAAGCCTCATAACTTGCAATTTCTATCTGTAGCAGTGGCTCTCAATCTTTCCAATGCAGCAACCCATTAATATATTATTCATGTTGTGGTGATCCCCAACCATAAGTCTAGTGCCAACAGAGCTTTAAGCTGATTGGCAGGAAGGTCAGAGGGACACTAAACGCGATTGATCAGATTGTAAAAATATGTTCGAAGGCGCCAGAATAGAAGCTTTATTTCCTCATACCATAGGAAATTTGTCTTTTCCCATGGTCTTAGGTGACCCCTGTGAAACGGTTGTTCGACCCCAAAGGGATTAGGGATCCTGACCCCAGGTTGAGAACCACTGATCTATAGGATCTCCTTTCACCACCACCATCCCAGGAAAAATCCTCCACTTAAAATTAATTTTTTTTATCATGTCCTCAGTTTGGCCTTTGCAGGATTGTTTTTGACAAGCCGTTTTTTTCTGTGACCCTGAAAATCACACACCAAAAACTATTAGTGGGAATGAGCAGATGACTTGATGAACACAGGAAAAGTATGTTTTAGTGTTTGAAAATTAGTTTATTAAGTACACCATGTTTTCCACAAGATGTCAAATAGTCTTTTATTGCAGTTTTTCATTTCCAGTCAGCATTGTACACAGGAATCCAGTATATTAAGTACGGCTATATTAGACACATCAATAGTTAGGATGTTACAATTATAAACAGTTTTTGTTTCAGGTGTAATTTTTTTTCTTGCTCAAAGTTTGCAGTGTAAGAGCACCTTTAGCTCTTGAACAAGGATGCATATCGAAGATGTCAACCCTCCAATGTTATGAAATTCCTTGGTTTGTGATCCAAGTCTTGATTTATTATTGAAGCTGAATCCAACCGATCTGCAATTTTGTCCTGGTAATTTCACACAATAAAATTCTACACAATGCTAAAATGTTAGCCTGCTAACAGTAATCTAGAACTGAGGTCCTTTAATGTGGTTATGTATTCTCTGTAGCCTTCTGAGAGACAGACTATGTAGGCTGACGAATCTACCAGTCTGGACCCCCTTCTCATCTATGATTATATGGAGCAAAAATCCACGTTCCACTGTTTTTTTTAAAAAAATGAATGTTTCAGGATAAAAAAAGTCCTTATGATTATAGGACTCTTAAATACTCTCTATAGTTTGTGTGGAGCAAGGTTTTTCCCTCCCCAGTAACTTTGCAAGTTGGAAATGATGACATTGTTGCTATGGCATAGTACTCCTGACGTTTTCCCATTCAGTTTTCCTGAATACCCGGAGGACAAGGCAACACTTTTAAAAAGGAAAAAAAAAAGGCATCTCGAGAGAGAACCTGCCTGTGTGTGCTATGGATAATTTTATGGGAAATGTAATATAGCACACTTCCATGTCATTTTGAATGCAGAAAGTGAAATTGTACACAAACATTAAGAATGACACATTGGGACAGATTGCACCCATAAGGCAAAGAATCATCCATTCCTGGAACACCAAACAGTTATATACATACATACATAATGTTTGTGCTAGGTCCCTGAAGCCCAATCCCTGACAAAGCTGTGAAAACCTTACAGCAGTAGATTAAGTGCAGGAGGGCTTTGACAACAACTGCCTCTTAAGGTAGTTAATGCTAAAAAAAAATGCGCAAGACCATTTTTAAAGGAGCTTCTGGAGAAGTTGCTTCTATTCAATAACTGCTTTCTAGAACTACTTAGTAGTGAAAAACCTGCTATAGATAACACAGCTTCTGCAGATGCTTAAAAGGGTCACAGATCGACCCTTTTACATAAATCTATAAAGCTTTTATGACTCATTAAAAAGGATAGTTTCTGAACATAATTAAAATTTCATTTTTATCACTTTGTTTCCTTGCTCTAATTCATTCAATATTTTTTTTTTTAAAAAAAGACTAATTACTATCCTATGGCTATTTGGATTTGCCAAGTGCTTCAGATGTTCAAAGAGCAAATTATATTATTTCAAGAAACTAAAGTACATTTAAAATCAAACAAAATGTTATCACAGTTTAGCCTGCAATGGCTTCAGATGTTTGTGGAAAGATTCATGGACCTAGAAGCGGGAGAAAAAAGAGCGGCATTAATTTTAAAGACATACCATATCTTGCTTCTTACTAGGGCAATACATTTCCCAATAAACACACACTGGACTCTTGCTTTAGTGATTTCAGATATACAAATGCAATTAATAATAGTAATAGTAATAATAATAATAATAATAATTTATTGGATTTGTATGCCGCCCCTCTCCGTTGACTCGAGGTGGCTAACAACAATGATAAAAACAGCATGTGACAATCCAATAATAAAACAACTAAAAACCCTTATTATAAAACCAAACATACACACAGACATACCATGCATAACTTGTAATGGCCTAGGGGGAAGGAATATCTCAACTCCCCCATGCCTGGCGGTATAAATGAGTCTTGAGTAGTTTACGAAACACAGGGAGGGTGGGGGCAATTCTAATCTCCGGGGGGAGTTGGTTCCAGAGGGCCAGGGCCGCCACAGAGAAGGCTCTTCCCCTGGGACCCGCCAAACGACATTGTTTAGTCGACGGTACCCGGAGAAGGCCAACTCTGTGGGACCTTATCGGTCGCTGGGATTCGTGCTGTAGCAGGCGGTTCTGGTAGCAGGTGGTTCTGCCATTAAGAATAACATATCTACCGGTAATGGAAAATAATAGCATCAAATCCATTTCTATTAAGAGTAAGAAAAATGTCCAGCATTCTCTAGTATTTTGGCAGAAAAAGTTCTTTATCCAGATAACGTTTGTTGCTATAAGTATCCCCATAATCAGAGAAAATATTCAAGAATTACATAAAATGAGCTATTTTCATCATTAGCAAAAACACAGCTATTTTATTGACATTGTTAGACAATCAATTTGTGAATAACCACATGTTCTCTAACTATTGTTTGCCATTATTTTCAACATGGCAGTCCTGGCTTCTGTAAATTAATTCCCCATTAGATCTAAATAAGTTACAATAGGAATTCCTCCCAAGAAAGCGCACAGAATCATAATATATTTTTGTAACTTCATAAAATAATAGTTTATGGATCTGCAATGGTCATTTGTGTACATCTGCAGGCTCATAAACCATATTTGTGAATTGATTTTAAATCTGCATTTTTAAAATATTAGCAAATCACTTTTTATTTTATTGTAAGTCAAGGTAATTCTTCACTCACAATAGCAATTGAGACTGGAATTTCTGGCATTAAGTAATAGGACTGCATTGTTTAGTGAGGTCAAATTCTAGTAGTCCTGTTATTGTGGTTAACTACATTTCATGGTAGTTAGACAAGGCAACTTCCTGCTGGCTTCCCAAACCTAAGTCTGTGGGGAAACTGGCAAGAAGTTGCAAGTCCCAGATGGCTTACAAGCAACCTGGCAGACAGGTAAATGGATGCTGCTGGGTGGAGGAGAGTTTGAGAGAGGAGGGATTAAGCTTGGAGAGGATTCATGAAGTGCACGAGTATCTGGAGAGGCTCAGAGAAGGTATATGGGAGCGGCCGGTGTGGAGACAGAGAAGCTGAAGGAGATTATATGAGAGGGCAGACTTATCCCAGTGACTTGCAACCTTTCCTGCTGGGAAAGCCCTTCTGAGGAAGCTGGGAGGGAAGGTTGGTGATCCTGTGACCATAGGATACTGCAACTGGTCGTAGGTGCAAGCTGGCTGCCAAGGGGATTCTCAGATGGCTGGACCACCACCATTCATTCAGCACTTTTGTAACATCGGATGGTAGCTGACTGAATTATCATAGATTGAGGACTTCCTGTACGTCTTATGAGCCTTTAGCATCTGGTTGAAAAAGCAATTATGTACTTACCTGTGTTTTATTTAGTGGTGACTTCTTTGACCACTCAAACATATTTTCATATATGTTACCATCATACCGGCCAAGCACAGATCCAAGCACAGAATCACAGAAATCAAAGGAATCTACCAGAGCTACTGCATTAGGACGGATAAGAGCCAAGAGTTCTTTTATACGCATGTTCACTTGAATAAGCTGGGCCTCTGTCAAAATGCCCCCCTGAAGCAAAAGAAAATAATTCAAAACAGTCAGAGCTCTACACCTTTAAGTGCTTATCAATCATTATAGGGAGAATTAATACAAAAGCTGTTATTTTAGATCTGTAAACAAATCTGACCTGAACTTTAATTTTAAATAAGCAATTAAGATTGCAAATGGTTATTGCCTGCATTTTTTTTTAAAAAAAAAACGCCATTGCTTTTCTTAACAATAAAATTACTGTTACTCATGGTTAATGTTCATCTATTCCAATATTCATCTACCACAAACGTTTTAGGTGCTTGGTATGATCACACATAAAATACCTTCCTGATCCCAATTATAAGAAGATTGAGATTTAGCAAAGCATCCGTGATACCACTGTGAGATCTTTGGTAGCTATCCTGTGATCTTTGGTAAGAAATGGTAAGAATTCAACCATTTACAATTTTTATGCCATTTTCATTTAATTTTGGAGGGCTAAAAATGTCATTTCAACACAGTACAGTGGAACCCCGACATAAGAGCTGCTCTACTTAAGAGCAACTCGAGATAAGAGCTGGGAGGGGAGAGATATTTTTGTTCTACTTACAAGCCCAAATTCGAGATACAAGCGCCAAGGAGCTGTCTCCTGAAGCCAAACGCTAACTTCCGCGTTCGGCTTCAGGAGACAGCTGCGAAGCGGCGCGCGTGTTTTAAAAGGTTGCAGCCGGCCTGGGTGGCTCGGGGGGGTGCTTGCAGCTTTCTTTCTTGCTCTTTTTCTTTCTCTCTTTTACCTTCCCTTCCTCTATTTCTTCTTTTCTTTCTCCTTCCCACCTTCTTCCCCCCCTCCCTCCTTTCACTCATTCCTCTCTTACTCTCCCCTTTCATAAGTTTCCTTGCTTCCTTCCTCTGTTCCTGTCCCTTCCCCCTTTCTTTCTTTCTTTCTTTCTTTCTTTCTTTCTTTCTTGCTCTTTTTCTTTCTCTCTTTTACCTTCCCTTCCTCTATTTCTTCTTTTCTTTCTCCTTCCCACCTTCTTCCCTCCCTCCCTCCCTTCACTCATTCCTCTCTTACTCTCCCCTTTCATAAGTTTCCTTGCTTCCTTCCTCTGTTCCTGTCCCTTCCCTCTTTCCTTCCTTCCTTCCCACCCTCCGTCCATTCATTCACCCATTCCTCTCTTGATCGCTTAAAGCCGGTCCCTGGTGCAAAAAGGGTTGGGGACCTCTGTCCTACAGGATTGGGTGGCAGAGAAGTTGAACATATGTAAATTTAAAAGTTTAAGAAAGTTTACAAGTAAAGTGAAAGAAAATTCATTATTCATTTATATGTACATGTACATTTCTTCATTAAAAACATGTCTTTCTGCATAATTTAGACTAACTTTGTGAGTTTTTTGAGGGCTGGAACCAATTAAAATTATTTACATTAATTCCTATGGGGAAAAGTCATTCGAGATAAGAGCTGCTCGACTTAAGAGCCCAGGTCCGGAACGAATTAAACTCGTATCTCGAGGTACCACTGTACTTCCAATTTAGACATTGCAATCCCAAAGAGCAAAACAGGCCGTAGATATTTATTTACACTCCATAAACAACTGCATTGTATGGCAAAGATGTACTTCAAATCAAACAAGGGTGTCTTTGTTTTATCCATGATAATCTAAACCTTCCCTTCATTATCAAATTATATCATCACAAGATTGCTCACCTTTTCCCTGATTAATTTATATCTCAATACTCTATCTAACATAACCTTTCAGCTCAAAGTAGAAAAATTTTACCTACCTGTAGAAAATCTCCTGAATTCTTTATAATCCCAAATAGAGCATACAGTAAACACAAGTTGTTAATGACAGCATGGACAGCTGAGTCACCAATTTCTGAAAGCTTCGCTGTAAACAGTTTGACCACCACATAGTGACAGTGTGCCTGAAAAAATTAGATGACAGATTGAAGTGACTTCAGGTGTTGTAAAATCCAACAACTATCTAAGACTATCTAACTATTTTGCCCCATATTTTTAAATATCATTAAATAGAAGACAGTCTCAATGGCCTAAATACTACTTTTAATATTTTTTCTGTTAAACATAATAATAATAATAATAATAATAATAATAATAATAATAATAATAATAATAATAATAATAATAATAATATAATGACAACAGCAACAACAATAATAATTTATTAGATTTGTATGCTGCCCCTCTCCGAAGACTCGGGGCAGCTCACAACAATAATAAAAAACAATATTATAGTGAAACAAATCTAATATTAAAAAAGAAGCATAATGGATGAAACCAAGGCTTTTGAAGTGTTAATAATAGTAACAGTGATAGCTGTTCTGGTTTACTTCCTCATTTATTTTACTCGCTGCTTTCTAATGTGTCCTATTTTAATAGTATCATATTCTGAGCTGTGACTGACCTCAGATGCTCGTACTAGATCAATGGAAGTCCGGTTCCAAGCATCTTCTTTGCTTTTCCGACGGTTCAATTCAGCCTGTAAATTTTTTGCTGCAAACTCAACCATCCTGTATCATAGAAAAAAACAAGCACCATTTATTATACTTGGAATTGAGGCCATAAATAACACTCAGCTAGTGACACCTGAAAATTAATATGGCAATGATAAATAGCCATAGCCTCAAATGTATGATGGTTGACAATGCCAAGGATTTAAAATGCAAACTCCTTCAGCTTTTACTCCTAGTGAACTCTGGCCTTTATTCCTAGTCTGTAAAATGAACGATAATAATTCCCATTCTCTCATAAAGCTGTCAATGTAGATTTCGCCCCATATTTTCAAATATCATTAAATAGAAGACAGTCTCAATGGCCTAAATACTACTTAGAAACATAGAAACTTTTGGGAGATGCCTTATATGAGGCAATTCTACGAAACCTCTCCTATGTCTTACTGTCGGGGGTTACTTATTTTTGGAGAAACAGGGTAACTGTACAGAAGCAGTTTTAGTACCATTGCTCTGAAACAAAGCAGGAATGCTGGAATCTATTAGATAGCAGCAGCACACACACACAAACACACACACAAACACACACACTTTTTTTAAAAAGAAAACTACAAAAAGGGGATTTGACTCTTATTTTCTGGGTCAGTAATAGTGTTTTAAAAGAGATTTTGGGGGTACTATCTTTTGATCAATTTTGGAAATAACCAATCTTCCAAATCATGCTATTCTGAACAAATCTTTCTTTATAGTATTCCATCTCCTGCAGGGCCTATTTCAAACCGTTCCATAAAATATTAAATCCTGAACAGTCTGGATTTCATTCATATTTATGACTAGCTGCCTTCTGCCCTGTCCTGTTCACAAACCTGCAATGTTGTGGGAGGTTCTGCCCTACCAACATATAGTTGCTACACTCAGATACATCATTTGCATTTGCTAGCTTGCATTTGTTAGTTAGAGCTGGGCCCATTATTTGAACCATGTAAGGCCATGTTAGCAGCACCTGGCCAGTCCCACTCAGATCAAACCAGCTAGACATGAAATTGTTAGAACGATATAACCAAGGAAGCAGCTTGATTAATAAAAATGAGATAGACAAGATGAGCAATCTGAAGTAATGCTTAGAAATTTCGTAACCTTTTATATTGACCTACCTTGAAGCTCTCAATTTATATGCCTCCACCAAACTGGAAGGATTGTTGATATGCAGAGTTGTGGGTCTAGCAGCCACATGCTGAGGCTGAATATGTTGTCCTGATAAGTCATTCAGATAAGACATAATGCCACTAACTAATTGTCCAGAACTAACTTGGGTATAACTTTTGACAAGGAATCTAAATGCAAAACAAAATTATCTCAATGTCATATGATGGATCATCATCATCATAATTTTTCTCAATAGTTGCAGTATAATTTGAAATAATGCTTATGGGATAAAATTATGAAGGTAGAAAAGGTATCAATTATTAACATACTTCATGTCAGTTTAGACATAAATATACTGCTCAAAAAAATAAAGGGAACACTTAAACAACAGAATATAACTCCAAGTAAATCAAACTTCCGTGAAATCAAACTGTCCATTTAGGAAGCAACACTGATTGACAATCAATTTCATTTTGTTGTCAGCATATTCAACTTTATACACAACAAAGTATTCAATGACAATATTTCATTCATTAAGATCTGGGATGTGTTATTTGAGTGTTCCCTTTATTTTGAGTGTACTGTATATATATTGTGAATTAACCTAAAAATGTGAGTTCCAGGTGTAGTTATAGAAGAAACAACAGACATCACGAGCTCTGGAACTTTATAAAACATTTATTACTAAGCTTTTGTTAGCCCCTGCTAACATTATCAGAGTGTACATTCACTACTGAAGACAGTAACACATAAAAGCAAGCATCTCTTTAATGGTGATTTTATACTCTGACAATGTTAGCAGAGATAACGAAAGCTTAGTAAAGAAATTTTTAAAAGTTCTGGGGATCGTGATGTCTGTTGTTTGTTTGTATGTATGTATGTATGTATGTATGTAACTTATTTTTGCTGAATTGAAAATGAAGGGGGATTAGTATAGATCTATTTCAAGGCCGTTTCCTCTCATCAGCTAGCCATACCTTTACTGGGATTTGATCCTGCAGCCTCTAGGCCACAGGATCTCATCCTTTTAGCTTTGTACTATATTGTACACACACACAAATATAAATATATAAATAAATATATATATTTTTTGGCTGCCCATGGTGTTCTCACAAATCTTCTCCAACACCAAATTTTAAAAAGTTTAAAAACATCAGTATTTTCCTATCCTGCTTCAAGCAAAAGTTCAACCTGTACTTCCACAGGGCATCACGGAATATCATTGCTTGCACATTTCTGATCTTTGTAGATATAGACAACTATGGCATCTGAATATCTTTTCCAAGGACTTTAATAACTGTTCTACCATGCGCTAATCTGGGGCATATTTCTTGATTGTTTGTTCCTTTACTGTTGATGTCTATGGAGATTCTCAGCCATCCAGGTTATATTTGTCCCACAAGTGCTTTTTCCAGAAGCAACTGGACTTTCTGATTTTTCTTTGAAGAGATTTCGCTTCGCATCTGTTCTGTCTGGGTGCCCCCAGACTTCAACACCAACTGGAAAAAGCAGCCAGACACGCTGGTAAAAGCAAAAGCACTTTATAGTTTGAAAAATAAACACAGAGAAAAACCTGTTCTTCCCAACAGGCACAGACTTCACTGTGGCACATCCACCACTGTAGAGAATAAGACCCCCACCTTTTCCCCCCAAGGTTTCAGTATTCAAAGTCACAAACCAGAATTCCAAGACGCCAAAGATCACAGCCAGGTCCCAGGACTCCCAAAGATAATACTCCACAAGCCAGGAAGGGTGGGTCTGCCTTTTCAGCCTTTCCAGAGAGCACCACACCCAAACCCAGCTGTTGCCTCTTTAGTGCTGAAAGTACCTGGCTAATTGTCCCCTTCGTTGTGTTGCTCTTCTCTGCCGGAGATCGATTATTGCTTGTGCATTTTCATCTAAGGAATCCAGGCTGCTTGCTGGGGAGAGCTCCCCCTCGGGGGACTCTGGCTGTCCTCCCTCTCCCTCAGCCTGAGATTCCTCCTCCCCGTCTGCCTGAACCTCCTGTTCCTCATCCTCCCCCTCTGAGCAGGAAGCCGGCAGAGGATCAGCCATTCCCTGAGGGGCCTCAGACGGAATCACAACAGCATCCAAGAAGCTTTTTCACCTCTTGGATAGCTGACGAAGTTTCTTGGATGAGAAGCAAAACATTTTCAGAGAAAAACCAGAAAGTCCAGTTGCCTCTTGAAAAAGCATCTTTGGGTTTACTGTTGGTGGTTGACCCTAAAATAACGCGCTATGTACAATTTTGATATCTTGATTATCATTCCAAGGGTGGTTATTCTACCTGTTGTCATTACTTTGGCTTTCTTTCATTTAATTGTAGTCCCATTTTTTTCATCACGTTCCTTGATTTTTGTTAGTAGACCTTGCATATCTTTGCATTTTGGACTATTCAAAAGTATCATCAGCATAGGCTCAAGGTATTATGTTTCCTCCTTCTTGCTGTTTGAGTGCATGCAAAAGGTCACAGAGCTAACAATAAGTGGTATGACTCACCGGGCTGTTTGCAACATCATCACAGTGTTCTCTCCTTCATAAGTGCAAGAAGGAGTGAAATTGACATAAATATCAGGCAAACCACTGCAGCGTGAGTAGCCATGTCCACCACATGCCATTCGACATTCCTCAATGCCAGCGTTGGCAGTCCAGGAACTGAAAGCCTTGAGCCCTGCAGATAGTGCATGCAACTGAGAAAGAAAGTAATTAAAAACAAAATAAGTATTTTTTCCAGATTTGTCTTGTCACTAAATTCTATCTTCCTGAATTTTTGGTGGGGAATGGAAGAGAGACGAGATTAAGAACATTAATCCAGATTATCTCCAAGATCAAAATTCTTCCTTGGAGATTTTAAAACATCAAGACAGAAAGCATACTGTTCTAGCTAGATTTTTTAAAAACTCCAAACCAAATAGCAAATCATAAGAATTCCATCCCATAATCTGTCATGTCCACTGTTCAATTTATACCAGTGTTACATTTATTCAATCATTTCTATAGCTGAACTCAGACAACATGATTCTGAGCTTTGTATGTAGATACTGTATATATACATATAACACTCAAAAAGGACAAAGACTTACAAAAATTTGCAGAATAAATTTCTAGGAACTAGTCCAAATCAGCTTTTGTAAATAATAATGATAATGATGATTGTTGTTGTTATTGTTGTTGTTATTATTGACTGGCATACCAGAATTAGAACTCAGATCATTTTTAATGATCTGATTTGTTGGTCTAAACCAGTGATTTTCAACCTTTTTTGAGCTGCGGCACATTTTTTACATTTACAAAATCCTGGGGCACACCACCAACCAAAATGATACAAAATGATACTCTAACATAGTACATATAAGAAGATGACCCTTCAGGAGGCCATATACAATATAGATAACATTGTGATGCATTGTATATCACCCTCTGCAGGGGCCTCTTATAAAAAGAAAAAGGTCAAATTTCTATATACACCATCAGGATAGACATAACCAGCTGAGGCTGAGGCTTCATCTAGTGGTGGCAACATTTACCTCCAGTCCTGACCAGGATTAGAAATCGGGACCATGGGGAGGAGTAGCAGTTTCAACTACTTGCCGTGGTCACACAATGACAAGTGTGTGGCAGCTCGAGCGGGGACCTTCCTGGATGTGGATGAGAGGTGGCCTGCTATTGGTTCAACGGTAGCGGTCGGAATGAATCCTAAAAGGTGATTGGTCAGTGAGCGTTCCCTGTGCCTCCACTCTTCCTGTCACTGATAGCTGGAGGGATTGTGAGGGGAATGTTTATGTTCGGATGGAGGCGGCTGGTGTTGGGCCGGATAAATGGCCGTAGTTTGAGGACCCATGTTTAATTTCCCCACGACACACCTGACCATGTCTCACGGCACACTAGTGTGCCACGGCACATTGGTTGAAAAACACTGGTCTAAACAGTGAGGTTACAAAATCATCTTGTGGCTCTCATCCCAGTGGTGAGTTTATCGCTCTCATTCATTCTCATTACGAGAACATTCCACAAAGGTTTTCCAAATAGAATGAGAATTAGAATTCTTTATTGGCCAAGTGTGTTTGAACACACATTTGTCTCTAAACTCTCAGTGTATTTAAAACAATAGTGATAGATCATTATTATAGTCATTGTAAAACATTAAATACAACACTTAGTGATAGTCATGGATAGTAAATTAGCAATCAACATAAATCATACTAGAATACTAAGTAAACAATATAAATTGTAAAAAACAACAACAAAACTATCAGAGACCATTTCATCAAGGCAACTGTTGGTGCCATTTTGAATTCAATTTAGATAAAGAAGACAAAGAGATTTAAATTGAGAGAGTATCAATCATGTCTAAGAATTTAGATGTGATTCCTCAATCCTTTTCCCCCCTGAAATTATGTTCCTTCTCAGGAATTTTCCTTATTCCATTATGTTGAAAGAGCAAACTAAACTGTAGTTGTCAATGGCAAAATTCGGTGTTCTATAAGATCATGAGCCTCACCTCTGGCAGTTCACTCAAGTCTCCATCTTGGATGTTCCCAGTGATGCGATGATATGTATCTTTCATATACGAACCCACAAAGCGGAAAGCATATGCTGTTGCTAGGAGAGGAAAAAGTTTGTACTGCTGAGTCTGATAATCCAAAATCTGAGGTTCTGGTTCTCTGTAACAAAGCAAATAAAAAAGAGAACTAAACTGAAAGAGTAGTAGATCCTTGGAACAAACTTCCAGCAGACGTGGTTGGTAAATCCACAGTACTGTACAGTGGTCCCTCGACTTGCGCGTTCTCGATTAGCGCGAAACGCTGCAACGCAGTTTTTAAAAAAATATTATTTAAAAAATAAAATATTAAAATATTATTTTTTTAAAAAAAAATTTTTTTTTTTTTAATTTTTTTTATTCTGTTCCCTGAATGGAGACCGCCGGCCGCTCAATCGGGCCGGCAGGGAACAGAATGGAGCCTTCCGCGGCGGGGCTGGTAAGGGGGGGAGCCGAGGGGGGAGCCGAGCCCAGCCCCGTGGCATTCGCTTTCCTCCCGCCGGCAGCCGACTGATCGTGGGCTCCTTCGCAACCTCGGAGAGCTTCCTGGTTTTCGTGAGCTTTCATGCCCCGGAAGCTCTCCGAGGTTGCGAAGGAGCCCACAATCAGTCTCGGCTGCGGGTGGGAGGAAGGCGAATCCCCCGTGGGCTCCGTTACATTTTCCGCTGCCAGCCAGGCCATGCTGGCGGCAGCGGAACAATCGCTGGGTGGAAGGCGTGCTCGGCTCTGCCGCTCCAGCCGCTTTCGGCCGAGCCTCCCTAGCCAAGCGACTGCCTTCCGTCGCAGCGGGGAACATCGGCGCAGGAGGCAGGAGAGGACCGGGCGACCGGAGAAGCAGCGCTGCCGCCGCCACGCCTGGCTCGACTTCCTTGGCTGCTCGGCCGAAAGGGGCTGGAGCGGCAGAGCCGAGCATGCCTTCCGCCCGGGAAGTCCTGCCCCTTCATCCCCACCCCTCGCCCCTGTGGCCGGCTCATCCAGGGGGGCGTGTGTGGACTGGCAAGCGGCAAGCGGGAAGACCAAGGGAAGGTTCCTTCAGCCGCCCAACACCTGATCCGCTCCGCAGCGCGGCAGCAGCGAGGAGCCGAAGATGGGGTTTCCCCTTTGCCTTTACCCCATCTTCGGCTCCTCGCTGCTTCCGCGCTGCGGAGCAGATCAGCTGTTGGGCGGCTGAAGGAAACTTCCCTTGGTCTTCCCCGCCGCCCACACGCAAACTCCACCATCTGCGCATGTGCGGCCATGAAAAAAATGGCGCACATGCGCAGATGGTGGTTTTTACTTCCGCATCCGGTATAACGCGGAAATCGGTTAGCGCGGGAGGTCTTGGAACGTAACCCCCGCGCTAACCGAGGGATCACTGTAACTGAATTTAAACATGCCTGGGATAAACATAGATCCATCCTAAGATAAAATACAAAAAATAGTATAAGGGCAGACTAGATGGATCATGAGGTCTTTTTCTGCCGTCAGTCTTCTATGTTTCTAAACCACTATAATGCTATGATTTAATTCCTTAGAAATGGAGAAAACCAAAGACTTACACTGGCCTATGGATATGTATTCTGATGACATTTAAAGCAGAAACATATTTAGTTGTAAAAGTGATTCTTGGCATGATCTGATACTATTTCTAGTATACTTGGCCAATAAAACTATTACTTATTTTTTTGAAACACAAAAGAGGTTAAGTAACTACCAGAAAGAAGTCCAAAAGGGTTTTTTCCAAAAGGAAAAAATGGAAATAGTGAAATAATTTAGGACATTAATTTATTGGCAATTATTATTATTGTTTATTATTATTATTATTGTTTATTATTATTATTATTATTATTATTATTATTATTATTATTATTATTATTTATTAGATTTGTATGCTGCCCCTCTCCGTAGACTCGGGGCGGCTATAATTGTGAACAAATAGATGCAGCTCTGAGACAATTCTACAGAGTCTTATTCCAGCTTATATTGTGGTTGCCATGTAACTGTTTACCATCTCCTGGCCCCTTTTATATCGTCACAAAATGACAGATCCCCAGTAACAATATCATCAATAACAATGATTCCCAGTATAGGGCTAGTCCTGACGATAACTCTGATTCAACCATTTTTGAGGTAAGTCACATTAAGAAATAGATCCCAAAAGATATACTAGGACTTATGATAACAGACCCTTGGAATTCTGACAGGGTTTTTCCCCTCCTTCCTATTATACCAAAGAGTGTTAAAGGAAAACAAGTCTGTTATGCTTAGTGGTTTCCCCACACTCATGTTTTGCTAATAGATCCTGCACATTTTCTCCAAAGTCATTGCTGGGCTTTTCTACACTGTTCTTGTCAACTGCACTTCCCAAGAAAACTTGTTGTGAAAGCTAAAAAAGAAGAAGAGGTCACACACATTTTTTTCATGGATAGTATTATGGATAGTATTATGGGCAAGGTGGCAGAGAGGTTAGCCAATTGTTATGGCCTTACAAAAACTGATTTTAGGGATATTAATACAGGCTTCTTACCCAGGCTTTAACTCAGACTGGTGTCTCACAGCACTATAGCGGATGGCAATTGTACAAGCTCTGGCTAAACTGCGAGCAGCATCTCCAACGATAATGGAACGGATGAATACCATAGTCCCATAAGTCAGCTTGGCATTGAGAGGCTTCACATACGTGCCATCTGGTTCAACCTAGTAAAATGAAATAGTGATTGTGGAAAGTATTTGTCCACCGAGTAATGACTTATAAGATTATAAACATCAACATCCTGCTGTGTCACTGAATCTAATAAAAAATTCTTCTTAGGGACCATTCAAAATTCCCTATTTGGCATTTTAGAAGTAGTCCTTCTCATTGGTGTAATAAATGAATGTTTTGGACATCATTGACACGAAGTAACAGGTAAATAATTTAAAATTAACAGGCTTGCATATACCTATTTTGTTAATTGTCTCTTGCTTGGCACATGTCATGAAGCCAATGACATCATTCTAATGCTAACTAGGTCATATTATCTAAGCAGTTTCATGGACATTGACAACAAAATTAATAGATAATATTAAGGTGGTTTAATAATATAGATGACTAATAAATTTAGGAAAAGGAAGACCAGATATTTAACATGTTATTTATTTATTTATTTATTATTTAATTTGTATGCCGCCCCTCTCCGCAGACTCGGGGCAGCTCACAACAAAGTGAAAAAAATTTACAACAAATCTAAATTACTGTTTAAAAACATTTAAAAAACCCCATTTTCTAAACATACCATTCATAAATTGTATATGCCCGAGGGAGATGTCTCAGTTCCCCCATGCCTGATGACAAAGGTGGGTCTTAAGGAGCTTACGAAAGGCAAGGAGAGTAGAGGCAGTTCTAATCTCCGGGGGGAGTTGGTTCCAGAGGGCCGGGGCCGCCACAGAGAAGGCTCTTCCCCTGGGGCCCGCCAACCGACATTGTTTAGTTGACGGGACCCGGAGAAGGCCCACTCTGTGGGACCTAATCGGTTGCTGGGATTCGTGCGGCAGCAGGCGGTCTCGGAGATATTCTGGTCCAGTGCCATGAAGGGCTTTAAAGGTCATAACCAACACTTCGAATTGTGACCGGAAGTTGATTGGCAACCAATGCAGACTGCGGAGTGTTGGTGAAACATGGGCATACCTAGGTAAGCCCATGACTGCTCTCGCAGCTGCATTCTGCACGATCTGAAGTTTCCGAACACTTTTCAAAGGTAGCCCCATGTAGAGAGCATTACAGTAGTCGAACCTCGAGGTGATGAGGGCATGAGTGACTGTGAGCAGTGAGTCCCGGTCCAGATAGGGCCGCAACTGGTGCACCAGGCGAACCTGGGCAAACGCCCCCCTCGCCACAGCTGAAAGATGGTTCTCTAATGTGAGCTGTGGATCGAGGAGGACGCCCAAGTTGCGGACCCTCTCCGAGGGGGTCAATAATTCCCCCCCCCAGGGTAATGGACGGACAGATGGAATTGTCCTTGGGAGGCAGAACCTACAGCCACTCCGTCTTATCCGGGTTGAGTTTGAGTCTGTTGACACCCATCCAGACCTCAACAGCCTCCAGGCATCGACACATCACTTATTACCATTCATTATGTAGGTAGGGGAGAGGAAGCTAGAATTTATTTGACATTAATAGTCACCATGCCCTCCTATTTACTGCCTTCATTTGACAGGGACTCTTCCTCCTCCGTTATCATAAGCTGCAATAAACACACCCTTGAATACACTTCCAGGAAGCTGAGTTCAAGAGCTGGTAGTGAGAGAAACTAACAAACAGGAACTCCCAGACAAATGAGATATAGCTGGATTTTTACCTTTGATGGTCCTTTCTTTAACACAAACTTGGGGATTGCTTTTGACTATGAGATGATCAACTACCTTCTGAGAATATGAAGCCTTGACTTTGGGTAGTTTCTCTTGCAAGCTGTCTGAGCAGCTGGTGTAGATTAATAGCAAAAACAAAACAAAACCCACTGTTTACCTTGGCGTGTTTCATTAGCATATTTTCCCGGGGGATACGGAAGTTGTCCATTTTTAAGTAGCCATTATCCATTTCATCATAACCAAATTTGGGGCCAATGTCACCAATGGTGATGCCTGCAAACAGAATAAGCCAAATAAATTTACCTGGTTGTTAATATTCTTAATAAAAAATTGCATTTTTTGTTGGGGGGATGTGGGGAATCTTCATAAAATATTCTTTTTCCCAACGTCAAATTAGTTATAAGTGCTAAATGGTGGAAGCATCAATGATGCCAATTCCAAAACTGTGTCCTGACTTTAAAGCCACAGTTGCAAAAATGTTGTTTTCATTGATAGTGATAGATATCGTTTTCTTTTCTTTTCTAAAACATTGGTTTTATTTTGTTCCCATCTTGAAAACAAAGTGATGTTAAATTCACAAAATTTTAAGACTGGAAATCAGGTTTTAATAATATTCTTTCTACTTTGGCATTTTTAAAATAAGTTGTTTTGGATGTGATTTTCACAGGCGAATACAGACAATTTTAAGGAATTTTAATATTACTTGAACCTTACTTGAATTAAGACAAATTAAATCTAATTAATGGATAAAACATTATTTTTGTAAAAATGGATTCTGTTCAGCAATATTTACCCCTTTTCAAAATCACACCATGATTTTCAAGTTCCACATTCTTTACAAACCACTATTCTTGTACTGCTAATAACATGCTTTATGAAAAACTTTTGTGCTGCTTTTAAAATATTCTATCTATATCTAGTTTGGTAAATTCCGTTAATTATGTCAGAGCTTTTAAAGCATTTAAATATCTACAATTAATTATTTAACTATAAAAAACATTTTTCCTGATATGCTGCAATGTGGAACTGAAAAAGTAGAGCACTTTGTGTATATTTTGCTAGATTGTGAACATAGCTTCCTTTATATCACCTATTTTTCCCAAAACAATGTAGCCCTTGAAGATTTGTGGTACCAAATTTTTCACTTTGGACATCACATAGTGTCTCAATATGGAGTTTGTGATTCATTTATATGGCAGCTAATTTAGCAACATAAATATTTATAAATATGCTAAATGTTCATTTAAGCAGGCTTTCCCTACCTTTTTTTTTACCCAGTAAGAACCCTTGCAACAATTTTCAGATTTTAAGGAACCTCTGTATAAAAATGGCAAAAACCATGAAAACTTCAAAATGCTATTCATTTCTAATCTACACAATGACAACAGCAAAGCAGCAAGCCAGCAGCTGAATCGTAATGTTTACAAATTCATCCAAATGAAAGCACAAAGTTAAAAAAGAAAATACAGTTGTTTTAAATTGCAATCTCTCAACGAATCCCTACAAATCTCTCACACAACCCTAGTCGCAAAAGGGTAATATCATGGTAGTTGATGGATTGAATACCTGGCAATGGTTCATGGGTTCCCAACTGACGTAGAGGCACAATGAAAGCATGTAACCCATGACTTTTGTTTTGGGTATAAAGCTGAGCCAAAACAATGGCATAGTTTGACGTTTTGCCCACTGCAAGAAGAGGGGGGGAAAGACAATTTAGTAAGTGTATTTGTACAGTCCAAGAAGCATCCTATGCTGACCACAAAAATAATAATACAGACAACAGGCTGTTGTAGGTTTTATGATGTAAAACCACTTCCTTTTACTCTCAAACTGAAATGAAATAGAAAGAATAAAGAATATGCAGAATTATTAAATGAAGAATATGAAGAATCAGTGAAACAGAAACACTTAATTCTGTCTGATGACTATACTATATTAAGCTAATAAAACGAATGTTAATTTTATTATGTTGAGTATACAGCTTAGCCCTAAAACAGAAACCAGAAAATTTTTACTCATACTTTCTACAGTACAGAATAGTAAAAAAATAGTATACAGCCAAAGTTCTGTTTCAGAACATATCAATAGTTAATTGTCTCCACCCTTAGAAAATTCAAAGGGAAAAACAACAACAGCTCTTCTTTTTGCTTTAATCATGTAATAATACACTTACATCCACCTGGCCACCACTTAATAGAAGTCACAGTTGGGCTGTTAAGGATGAATTCCTGGGTAGCAGGATCATAAGTGGCAGTAGTTTCCAGACCTCGGAGATGGGTTCCTGTAGGCAGGCAGCAAATTCTATTTCAACAGTTGCATAGCTCAGCACAAACATACATAGCTAGATTTATTTCAATAATCTTCATTAGCAATGCAAAGCCAAGCAAGGCAAAGAATAAAATTGCCTGCAAATAGACATTTACATAATGGTTAATAGCAAACACATTACAAGAAAGGCATGTATGAAACAGTGGATGCCCGCCACTCTATTAATTGCCCCATTAATGTAAGAATGCTGTCAAATTGCTATACAATTATGCATGTCATTTGTCTTGTACACTTATATATTTTTATTTTATATATTTATTTTATATATTTTCATAAATTTATACATTTGTACACTGAGAGGATATAAACCACAGACAAACTCCTTGTGTGTTCAATCAGACTTGGCAAATAAAGAATTCTGTTCTGTTCTATTCAATTGATGATTTATCTCCATGTGCAAATATATTTTAGATATCTGACAAGGCAAATAAAAGAGTCCCGTGATAATTCCTTTCCAGAGAAGCTTTAGGATAAAAATGGCTTTTTTCTCTAAATCCAGATCTTGTCCTGTACAAAAATCTTCAGAACCACATTAAAATTTTCAACATTTGCTTCTGTAATGTTTTTCAATCCCAGATCTTCATGTTCAATTTCTTTCTCCTGCAGCCACTGTCAATATCCTGATTGCAGTTCAACATCCAGAATTTTTAAACTGAAGAGTAAAACCCAACACACAACAGTTCTTTTTTAAAAAAATCATCTTGCATTCATATAGGTAGATTGGTCTTACAGATTTGGAGAACAGGATAGCACTTTTGATTTTTGGAGTGAAATACATTTAATGTGTCCTCAGCCCTGTCTGCAAAACATATACCAGTTCTGGAGCAAGGTAGAAATCTCCTCAAGGCTTCTTTCTCTTGACTGTAGCATAACCTTGTATTGAATGCGAAAGTATGATTCTATGATAATAGTTAGATTTAGACACGAACGCTGGACGTCTATCACATTCATCTTCAATTTCTCCCTTTCATAAAATTGAGTTTACTTCAGAGGCATATCAGAAGGTGCAGGAAAGTCTACAGAAGAGAAATTATTCCAAGTGGCCCTGTAAAAAGTATCAGCAACATGACAGTTCTATATAAAGATAATAAAAATGACTGTTTTAAAAGCAAGGTGTTTCCTAGAAAATTTATGAATGTATATAAGTTAATGATTGAATTAATCAGAGCCAGTAGGAAAGCTGAACAAGTTTTTTTAAAAGGTACTTTAACGCAAGGGTCCCCAAACTTGGCCACTTTAAGAGTTGTGAACTTCAACTCCCAGAATTCTGGGATAATTCTTTGCTGGCCGGAGAATTCTGGGAGTTGAAGTCCACAACTCTTAAAGTGGCCAAGTTTGGAGACCTCTGCTTTAACGTGACAGAAGTTATATGACTTCTTTTGCTCAGGAGCATTTGCTAATTGTTATTCTTCAAGTTTACTTTCTTTCTAAAGTGCAAAAAACATTTTTTGTGTTTTATATACACCAACCTTAAGTCATTCAGACATCAAGGGAAAATGTGTTTTGACTCTTTGGCAATGCCCCTTTTTAAAAGAAATAAGTTGTCTTTGTATCATCAGAAACCTCTACATCTATGTCCATCTGAATAGCTTCTTTTTCTTAAGAGGAGAAGCGTGTTGCTGCCAACTGAACAGCCAAAAGGACCTAGGCTATCAAGAAACAGAGCTGGTACTTCTTGCAAAAGCTAGTCTACCCTATGAAATAAGACTTGGAAGTACTGTACCATGTCCCATCTCTGTCTGGGCATATGTGCCAATAATCTCCAAGTTCCAAGCAGGCATGAAGAAGCGGTCCTGCTGTTCTTGGGTTGCCTGGGTTAGTAACGTGGGAAGGAACATGCCCAGGTGGAGGTCCAAAGGCTCAGGCCGTCCTTGATGAACGCAGCTGTAAAGAAATGCCAGGGAAGGGGATGTTAATGGGTATTATAGGTGGAAGCAGGTGAGATTAGAGGTGCAGATTGGAGGGGGAAGACAAAAATAATGTGATAAATCAGAATGAAGCAAGCACCATTCTTTCTTCAGAGTTACAGAACCTTACTTCAATCAGAAGGACAGGGGACACTGTTTAATCACAAAAAGGATGATTAATAAAAGGCAACATTATTCTAGAAAATCTAGAATAATGTCCTTATATTTACTGGAAACATTGAAAATAAACAGAATACAGTATAAATATCAGCTTCTGTACATACATTGAAAAAGGAACAAATCGGTTAACAATGTTCCACAATGAAATTGAAGCAATAAAACTTTATCCAATTCAAATTTGGGGGAGGAAAGAAATTATTCAGAAGCTTTTATTCAAAGCCAGTCTACACTACAATTATCCTCTTTCTTGTGTTGCTTCAATCTGTGACATTTCTGTTGTTTTAAATGATTTTTCAAAGGTTCTGGGAGGAAAGGGATGGTGCTCCAAATCAGCAATTAAAGCTAGCAAGCCTGTTCATAGTTTTGTACTAAAATGTTTACAAAGAGAAAAACCATCACCAAAAGCTCACCAAATCAGCAAAACATGCTTCCTAATGATAATCCAGTAAGCACATTCAAACATTATGGGTGCTTTATAATCAGAATGATTACATTTTGCAGTGTATTATGATATTCTTAAAACAACATCCCTTTCAACACAGCCATTTATTCTGGGACATCTTTAACCTGCTACAGAACTGGTACTATATGGATTGCTGTGCCACACTATCCTTGATGGAAATCTATAATGAAGTCTCCAGATCCTTAAGCACGTCATCAGCAATATAGCAATAATAATGGCCTGATTTATAGATTTATTATGTGGATTAAAATATTTAATTGGAAGTACCTAACCTGAATATTTAAAGGTGCATTTTGTTTTTCAACTGTGAAGTAGTACACAGCCCTTTGCTGACAAAATCTTTGCTCACAAAAATAGTAGTATGAAACAAAAGAGATGGAGATAGAAACATAGAAAACTGACGGCAGAAAAAGACCTCATGGTCCATCTAGTCTGCCCTTATACTATTTGCTGTGTTTTATCTTAGGATGGATATATGTTTATCCCAGGCATGTTTAAATTCAGTTACTGTGGATTTACCAACCACGTCTGCTGGAAGTTTGTTCCAAGCATCTACTACTCTTTCAGTGAAATAATATTTTCTCACGTTGCTTCTGATCTTTCCCCCAACTAACTTCAGATTGTGTCCCCTTGTTCTTGTGTTCACTTTCCTATTAAAAACACTTCCCTCCTGAATGGTGGTGAAACCTCCCTCATTCTGAGCTGGGGCGACAATAAATGTTGAAAGGGACTTGAGAGCAACCTGTGGACTTGCCAAGTTTTGCATTCAGCTCATTTTTCAATAAGTAGATGGAAAAGGTAATCAGTAAATGAATAAAAGGTTCATGTCTCTAATTCTAAGGCCCATGATAAAATACTGCACTTATTAAATATAAAAGAGCAAACTTACTGTATTATGCTTGTTACCAACATGATATAGTTGCAGAGACATTCCAAACTATCCTTTATTATAATTATATCAGGATGTATAAAGTGGCACATAAGATGTCCTCATATTAATAAATGTGGAACAACTATGTATATAAATTATATTGTGTTACCAAGAGGCTGTATGGTATTTGCACTAAAGCCAAAATCTTCTATTATTTGCAAATATCTATAGAGGTTTTGTAGGACAGTGATAAACAATTTCAAAATAATATTGAAATGATCAGATAATTGTCATCTACAAATAGGAGAGAAGAATGAAATTAAATTTAGGTAGCAATGCTCAGTGTGATAATTTAAAGCCAGGGCAAACAAATTTTGATGGCTAGAGAGTTACGCTAAAAAGTTTGTGTATAAAATTTAAGAAAGTAAAAGAAATGTAAAATGCAAAAGAGTTACAGCTGTGATAGTCTGCCATCTGTTATCAATAGCAGAGTCTATAAAAAGTGGAAAACAGTGATTTCAGAGCTATTTATTTGAGTACATTTTGAGCTATTTGAGTTGTGAACAACTCAATCCCAATTTACAGGATACACAGTTCTAAAATGGTGCTGTTGAGATTCTATTTTTTAACCCATATTTTTGGAAGCCATTAGAATTCTGTTTTCCTCCAAACAAAGGAGAAAAAAAATGGGAGGCAGACGGTAATAGCAAGATGTCAGAAAGTCAAATCCTCAGTAGGGCCATAAGAAACTGCTTTACACGACCTGTCAGTTCCCTTGACTCAAAGTTGATAACACTGGCTGACAGGAGCTCTGAATTTTCTTGATAGGTGTTTCTGTTCATCCTGTATTAGATAGTTTTCTTCCAGTTGATATCGATTGAGCTAACCAGTTCAACAATACAAATCCTATTTTTTTGCCCATCAAATGAAAATGAAGACACAGGAACCAATGCTTTCATTCTTTCCAGATTGGTTTAGATGAAACCTATTAAAAATTATGTAGATTCCAATATAAAAATGGCTAGGATAATAGTAAATGAACTTTTCCCATAAACATATACCATAATGAAGCAAGCAAGCCAAGATTGTCTCCTCTCTTTTATTTCAGTTAATATTAAAACCATTGACAAAGAAGATACAGCAAGAAGATAAGATTCCAGAAAGTAAATTATCCAATCACAATTCCAATCTAAATGAAAAGGGAAAATCCTTAATATGTACACAGAGGTGGGTTCTTCCTGGTTCACCTGAACTAGTAGTAACCCGCTGCTGATGTCACAATGACATCTCGGAACAAGTTCACTCAGTGCCGGTCCATGGACGCCACCATCATTTAAAAAAAAAATAATAATTTTTTTGGGGAAAAAATTGTTTTGGAATTTTTTCACGGTGTTTTTTTCTTCAAAGCATTCATAGAATGTTATTACACTCAACTTATCCATCCACAGGCATTACTAGATCAAATTATCAATGTCAGTGTTCCATGTTGCAATATTCCATATGCAAATCATACAGGTTCATACCAACTAGACAGTTGGTTAGCAATTCATTTTAGTTTATTTATGTTATTGTCGAGGAAGAAGAAGTAGAGCTTGGTGACGGGGTCAAGAGGAGACTCAGTCTAAAAATTGTTATGTGTCCACAAATGCTTCAAATCCAATCTTCCTTGAATTCCGATGACCCTTATCTAGTGCCAATTTAGTTGACTAGATTCTTGTGTATAGACTTGAGCAATAAATCTTCTAAACTGGAACTTAACATATGATCCTGATTCTTTGCATCTGATAGTTACCATCATACATGACTGTGTCTTGTTCGTAGATAAAGCATTTAGCTTACAGTTTCCAACGTATGAAATTGCCTTTAGTCTGCATGTGAAGTGTTCTGCATATAATTTCAGTACAAACTTATTTGACGTTACAGAAAACTTCAGCCTTCCAAGGAAAAGAATTGCTCATGCCAATTCTTAAGAATGTATTTTTGTCATTTAATGGCCCCTTAATCCAGTGGTGGGATTTGATTTTCTTTTACTACTGGTTCTGCGGGCGTGGCTTGGTGGGCGTGGCAGGGGAAGGATACTGTAAAGCCTCAACCCCTCCCCACTCCAGGGGAAGGTTACTGCAAAATCTCCATTCTCTCCTGATCAGCTGTGACTCAGAAGGCAGAGAATAGATGGGGGTGGGGCCACTCAGAGGTGGTATCTACCAGTTCTCCAAACTATCCAAAATTTCCACTACGGGTTCTCCAGAACTGGTCAGAACCTGCTGAACACCACCTCTGCCATAATCCCTTGTGGGGTGGACTCTGGGCAACTGAATGGAGCTGAGCGTTTACTGGCTGGATGCTCTTCCTGTCGCCAATGTGGAGTTTGCAGCAAATATATTCTCATTGTGCCCAGAGAGAAATATCTGCCTCTACCTAAGATCAAACTCACAGCCTCCTGATTGTGAGACAAGAGTTCCACCTCTAAGCCACTGCACCACCTTCCGATTTTTAAGAACAAAAGTCTAAGACTAAGAACGTAAAATTCAAAAATAGCTTTTATATCAGCTTTGAACCTGTAACACACCCAAATAGTCAATAATTCTCCAAATAAGTAAATAACCTAGTCAACATACTAAATTTGATCCAGGATTGTGTGCTTGCCCTTTATCTCTAAACCCACTGCCAGGCAGACTTGAATAATACTGTATTGGAATACCCATATATTTCTGAAAAGAACTAACCGTGCCCCAATTCCGTCTGGGCGTAGGTGCCGGTTATCTGGAAGCGGGAGGCTAGGGGCAGCCACTTCTTTTCCTGAGCATCTGTGCACTGGCTCTTTAAGGTGGGCACAAACATGGTGATGTGCACATCAAGGGGTGCAACGTGTTTGCCCATGCATGCTCTGGGGGAGAGAGAGATGGCAGATCAGCTCACATCCATTATTCCAAGGGCCAAGGACCTTTGCTCCAATTGTTAATAGGCATGTAGGCAGATGTGGTTTCATTTCACTCTTTTGCTTTCGGTGATGTTAGAAAGAATGCAAAGAAAGCATCACATCCACATAGTTTTCTGGGTACTGGCTCAGCCCTCTTCCCAACCTAGTCTACCGCCCTGAGATTTCCTGACAATTCTTTATCCAAGTCCTAATTACAATTCCTTAAAACAGCCTTATTTAAGCTGTTTCTGTTGCGCCCAGTGAGCTAAACCTATGGACAGCCATAATATTTAAATACTTGTAATGACCTCAATTATACACAAAACAAAGCCATTCATCAGTTGACACACATAGTGGGTCAAAATAAAATGTATGCTGCAAGATGATGCAGCCATTGTTATGATAATTTCAACTAGGTTTTGTCAACTGAGTAGTTGCTGAGAGTAAGAAAGAAGGAGGATATTTAAGTAATCATGAATACAGATAAGTGATGTAGCTATACCTCATTGTATGCCAATTATAATGAGAGGGCATCCTCTCAAGTTAATGGGCAGAATATATTCATTGGCACTAATTTTCCCCTGAGGTTAGTTTCTGGAATTTCAAAACAACCCTGCCTTTACATAAATAAATAGGTTTCTCTGGGCCTTGATGAATCAGAAAAGGAAGATACCCCAAAACAAATAAATGAGAACTAAGAATCCTTGGTGAGTAGGGAAAAATTGGGCAGGAGGGCAAGGCTGCCCATAGCGGGAATGAGCACATTTCAACAGATGGTTATAGATTCCATATATCATGACAAAGAGCAGCCATGGAATCATTGGTTTATGTTGTATAATAAAGCTTGGGTAGCTTAGTTTGTTCAGGAGTTACATACAGTTGTGTAAGTGGCTTCCAAATCCTTGGTGAAAGAGGAATCCACGATTAAGGTGTCAAATTAAATTCTGGACTTAACTGGTGGGTAGAAAATATATCAAGCATGTTTTTTTTAACAACTCCAACAGATATGCACATGCATGTACATGTTTAGAGAGGTGTTTATACTTATGACCTAAAAAAAAATAGGAGTGCCAACTTAGATATCTTCCATAATAACAGCTAACTAAATGCAAATCCCATAGTATTCAAGCCATTCCCCAATTAAAAACAAAACAATTTGATGCAAATATATTATGTTTAACTTCCCTGAGGAACCAAAAGAAATTACCACTTTATTTTTGCAAGATTAGTGTTTTCCTATTTATTACATACAGTATATGGAAATTATATTCAATCCATCTTGATTAGAATGGTTGGAACTTGCATCATCTTATGTACCTTTAATGAGGGTGAGAAATGGATAAAGGGGAACATTCTTTAGATATTGGCTCTAGGTCTGTTTCTCACCTGGCCTACTATGTGTGTTTAAGAACTATCCTATTTCTCTCTTATATTTCTCTCTCTTCAAGATATGGCTTACTTAGGAAGTGAGGCTTTCCTATTAGATATATTTCTTGATAAATTGTAATTAATCTTAATGAGCATTTGTTGATTATAAGGCTAAGCTCAGTGGTGGGTTTCACATTTTTTCACTGGGTGGGGGTGGCAGGGGAAGGTTACTGCAAACTCCCCATTTCCACAGCTGGGATTCAGGAGGCAGAGAATAGATGGGGGCAGATGAGCCAATCTGAGGTGATATGTACTGATTTCTCTGAACTACTCAAAATTTTCACTACTGGTTCTCTGGAATTGGTATGAATCTGCTGAAACCCACCTCTGGCTAAGCTGTAGTAAGCTGCATCCAAGGCCATGTTGAGTACAGGTAGTCCTTAACTTTGAACAGTTCATTTAGTGACCGTACAAACGTATAACAGTATTGTACTGAAAAAAAGTGACTATTGACCATTTTGCACACTTATAACCATTATAGAATCCCCATGGTCCTGTAATTAAAATTCAGACAACTGGCAACTGGTATTTATAACAGTTGTGGTATCTTGGGCTCATCTGATCTCCTTTTGCAACCTTCTGACAAGGAAGTCAATGGGGAAACCAGATTCCATTAACAAATGTGTTAATAACTTAAAAACTGCAGCGATTCATTTAACAACTTTGGCAAGAAAGATCATAAAATGGGACAGAATTCACTCAACAACTGTCTCACTTGGCAACAGTAATTTTTGGCTCAATTGTTGTTATAAGTCAAGGATTACCTGTACTTTTTGGAATGGGTTGCATTATACTACTTAATCTTGTAGTGCTCTGTGCATCCTTTAACAGGGACTCTATTCAAATATCCAACAAGACTATTACTGTAGAGCAGGGATCCCCAAACTTGGCAACTTTAAGACTTGTGAACTTCGACTCCCAGAATTTTCCAAAGCTGGATGGAGAATGCTGGAAGTTGAAGTCTACAAGTCTTAGGGTTGCCAAGTTTGAAGACCCCTGCCATAGAGTATCTGTACTTTCCAACCGTTTGCAAGAGCAAATAGGATTAAGAATAGCACTTGCATGTCAAATTCACATTTGACAATTGAACTAGTTATCAGAATAATTTCCAGCATTCCAATTATTCTGCTGAGCAACTCTTGATATTCAGTACTGAGATTTTTCTGAAAAGAATCAAGAGCTCTTGCAGGCAATTAAAACCACTGTCACAATTTTATACAGCCGGAGAACTTTTCCTTCCATCTGCTGTTTCTTTAAATTTTCCTAAGATAAATTTTCATTGCAAGAAAGGGTGTTCATGCACACATAATTTTGTTATGAATAGACATCTTTATTTTCTTGCTTGTCCTGATTAAACACTACTGTCTTAGATTTTTTTTAATCAAGTCACCCACTCAGTTACAGTGCTTTGTACAAAATCCATCATGGTGGTTTAGCTCTGTGGGAACAACAGGAAGATCTTGTGATGCAATAAGCCAAAATCTCCTCTCTCCTACTCCCTCTTCATCCCTCGTCCTTCTCTCTTTTGGCACATGTGTAACAACAGATGGCTATAGTAAGCACAGTCACAAAGTAATTTACCAGTCAACCACTTTATCTTGGTGTGAAAGGGCATAAGTCCATAATCTTCTGAGAAGCTATTGACTTATTTCTTAAATCACTGAAACACTAGCCACACAACCTTTGTACAGAGTTTAAAAAATAGACCTGCTCTATATTGTGCTGCTGGATCCATCTGATTAGTCATTCTCTTAATAGAGCTTCAGATCACAAAACCTGTTAGACTAGCTATACACACCATCATATTCTGTGTGTGTACGCGTGTGTGTGTTTGTGTACATGTACTTATAGTGTTTCTCAATCTCACCAGCTTTAAGGTGAATGGTTGCAGGAACTGGGCATGGCTAGTTTAACGAAAAGGACCAGGGGAGCCATGCTAGCAGTGTTCCAATATCTCAGGGGTTGCCACAAAGAAGGAGTCAACCTATTCTCCAAAGCACCTGAGAGTAGAACGAGAAGCAATGGGTGGAAACTAAACAAGGAGAGAAGTAACTTAGAACTAAGGAGAAATTTCCTGGCAGTTAGAACAATTAATCAGTGGAACAGCTTGCCCCAAGAAGTTGTGAATGCTCCAACACTGGAAGATGTTGGATGATCATCTGTCAAAAGGGGTTTCCTACCTAAGCAGGGAGTTGGACTAGAAGACCTCCAAGGTCCCTTTCAACTCCGTTGTTACATAAGATGTATGAGCTTCTGCACAAAAGCTGGAGGATTCTGAGAGTTGAAACCCATCTGAAGAATGTTGAGGCTGAGCACCACTTTTATAGGCAGAATCACCTGATTTTACTTGCAGAGATTTTCCCTTAAAAACACAGCAATTACCACTTTGCTAGATCTAATCCAATTTGCAGTTGCCAACAGTAAATAAGCAGATCCAGTGCCAGAGTTACCCACAGTCACTTTCTGACATGTACTTTGCCTCCTGTTCTTTCCTATCAGTATCTGTTATTAAGGCATGCCGCTTTTACAAACTTAATAAACAAATTATCACAGATAATCCCCACTCGGTCAAGGACCTTGGAATACTAATAACTAAAGATCTAAGTGCCAAAGCCCACTGCAACAACATTGCTAAAAAGGCCTCAAGAGTTGTTAATCTAATCCTAGCTTCTGCTCTGGAAATCTCACACTACTTACCAGAGCTTACAAAACTTTCGCCAGATCCATCCTTGAATACAGCTCATCTGTTTGGAACCCATATCGCATCTCTGACATTAACACACTTGAAAATGTTCAAAGATACTTCACAAGAAGAGCCCTTCATTCCTCCACTCGAAACAGAATACCCTACAAAACTAGACTTACAATCCTGGGTCTTGAAAGCTTAGAACTATGATGCCTTAAACATGACCTAAGTATTGCCCACAAGATCATATGCTGCATATGATGCCTGTCAAAGACTACTTCAGCTTCAACCACAACAACACAAGAGCACACAACAGATTCAAGCTTAATATTAACTGCTCCAAACTTGACTGTAAAAAATATGACTTTAGTAATCGGGTTGTCGAAGCGTGGAACTCATTACCAGACTCTGAAGTATCATCCCTTAACCCCCAACTTTTTACCCTTAGACTATGACCTCTCCAGATTCCTAAGAGATCAATAAGGGGCGTACATAAGCGCACTAGAGTGCCTTCTATCCCCTGTCCCATAGTCTCTCCTATATCTCGTATTTCTTCTCTACTATATCCTCTATAACCTTCTTTGTGTATTATTGTGTATTGGAAAAAAATATATGTATGTATGTATGTATGTATGTATGTATGTATGTATGTATGTATGTATGTATGTAAGTAAGTAAGTAAGTAAGTAAATAAATAAATAAATAATGGAAAAAACTACCAATGCAAAGTAAAACTCCTAGTTCTGGAACGCAGGACAATTAACAGCTAAATGGCAAATAATCACTTTTAAAAATTATTTCTTTTATCAAGTTTTGCTATAAGAAAGGGGCCATATGATGTATCGAGACTTCCCCCGCTTCGTTAAAATGGGTGGGCATGGCCAGTGGGTGACACATCTGACCCATGGGCTGAGAGTTTGACACCCTTGCTATAAGATAAAAATACAGGGGGGGGGGAAACCAAAAATTCTAAAACTAAAAGAAAGAGGTGCAAAGAGAATGAAAAAAGTGGTGACTTCCTACTTTTTTTCAGTGCAGTAAATACAAAATAAGTCCTTACATTTCATATTTGAAGCCATTTCTCAATAACAAAATTATTCTAATCCTCAAAACCTAAATCCTGAGTCTCTAGCACAAATTTTCATAATCTGCATGAAAAAACAGCAACAAGATTTGTCTATTCAATAAGTTTTTTCTCTGCCAAAGAAAAGATAATGTAGTAAGTATTCATATTCCACTTATTCTGATTTATTTTCAATGGAGCCTGTTTATTACATCACTTTTAAGCACAAACAACAAAAGGAATACAGTTGCATTTCACTCCTTCATTTAGAAAACAGTAGGAGAATTTAGGGTCAACCTAAGTGTGAAGTTAAGAATTTGGAGCGATAGTCTAGATCAGAAAGATATGATTGCTAAAAGAATTGAGCTTGTTAAATGTCACACTCAGATTTGCTTCCATTAAAAAAAATAAAGACAGTTGTGCCAGCAACAGAATTTGCTAAATAGACAGATAAAGAGAACACTTCTTTGTCTGGCTCATTTCCCATTTTTCTATGTGAAAAAGTTCACAAGGCATCTTTGGAACATAACAGTACCACTAATTCAATTAAAGTCAATGGATGATTAAAAGCTGATTGAAAGAAATATGTTTTTGTTATTTTTTTAAACCTAGAAAGTAGTAGCCAAACACTCAGGTTATCTTCTGAGAGCAGGTTATATTCAACAAAACCTATCCTGCTGATTAAGTAACCAGGTGGATTCCTAGTGGACAAGGCAGCTCCCCGCACTCAGATAATGAAATAATTTAAGGCTTTAAAGATCAATATCAGGATATAAATTGTGCCCAGTAGGCAATTCAGTCAGTACAGATCTTTCTGTAGAATCATATGATCTCCTGGCTTTGCACTGGTGAGTAACCTTGCATAATAAATCTAATCTAATAAATAATTTTATAAGACTCCTTACAGGCCCCAAATGGAACAATTTAATCCTTTGAAACAGAACTACTTGCGACAAGGATCAGTGATTGCTGCTTTATATCAAAAGAACTGTTGCTTTTGGAAACTGCAGATTGTTGCATCAAAGAATTGAATTATGATTGCAATGCAACATAATAGCAAATCTAGCCTTCATAAAAAGATTATAAACAGAGGAAAATCCGATATGGTGCCCAGCTTTCCATCTTTGTTGTAAATAGTAGCAGGCTTTCACCAAAGCCAATCTTAAAGTTGTTTCCCAATAAATATGGGCATGGGACCCACCTTTAGATCAATGTGCATTAATTATGTGCACACAGGTATTAGTCTGGGTGAACGTAACAAAAAAGGGGCAACCCAAAATAAAAAAGTAAAATCAGTAACAGCATTAAAAATTACCAATGAAATTGTAAATTAAGGCACCTCTTTTGTAAATTTAATTTACCCTTCATTTGCACATACTGCTCCCCCTTCTTGAATGTATGTAAACAGAAGAGGGAGAATATGGAAATATAGAGTCAGCATGCATAAAACTTGCAGTAAACTCAGCTAAAGTACAGGTAGTCCTTAACTTACAACCATTCACTTAATGAGCGTTGGAAATTGCAAGGGCACTGACAAAAGTGACTTATGACCATTTTCACACTTAACAATTGTTGCAGTATCCCAATAGTCATTTGATCAAAATTTGGATGCTTGGCAATTGGTTCATATTAATGACAGTTGCAGTGTCTTCCGGTCACAGGATCAACTGTTGTGAATTTCTGACAAGCAAAGTCAATGGGGAAGCCAGGTTTTCACTTAACAACCGTGTTACCAAATTAACTGTACTAATTCACTTAACAAACATGGCGAGAAAGGTCATAAAATGGGGCAAAACTCCCTTAACAACTTTCTTGCTGACCAACAAATATTGGGCTTCATTGTGGTCATAATTTGAGGATCACGTGTAAATTAATCCTAGAAAAATACACACAGACTACTGTTATCTGGGGATAGATTTGTTTAACCCAGTCAATGCTGTGTAACCATACAGGTAACCCTCAACATATAGTCATAAATGGGGCCAAATTTCCCATTCCTAAGCAAAGTGTTTTGAGTCACACCTGATTCTATGATCTTTTTTTTTGGTCACAGTTAAGTGAATCACTGCAGTTGTTAAGTGAATCATGTGGTCCTTAAGCATATCTGGCTTCCCCCAATGACATTCATTGCTTGTGGGAAATCAGCTGGGAAGATCACAAATGGTGATCCCGTGACTTTGCTGTTGCCACATTTGCAAATACAGTGATACGTTGTCTTACGAACTTAATTGGTTCCGGGATGAGGTTTGTAAGGTGAAAAGTTTGTAAGACGAAACAGTGTTTCCCATAGGAATCAATGGAAAAGCGATTAATGCGTGCAAGCCCAAAACTCACCCCTTTTGCCAGCCGAAGCGCCCGTTTTTGCGCTCCTGGGATTCCCTGAGGCTCCCCTCCATGGGAAACCCCACCTCTGGACTTCCGTGTTTTTGTGATGCTGGAGGGGAATCCCAGCAGCATCGCAAAAACATGGAAGTCCTTGAAACCCCACCTCCAGACTTCCGTGTTTTTGTGATGCTGCGATTTCGCTAAGGCTCCCCTCGCTAGGAAACCCCACCTCTGGACTTCCGTTGCCAGCGAAGCACCCATTTTTGCGCTGCTGGGATTCCCCTGCAGCATCACAAAAACATGGAAGTCTGGAGGTGGTGTTTCCCATGGAAGGGAGCCTCAGGGAAATCCCAGCAGCGCAAAAACGGGTGCTTCGCTGGCAACAGAAGACAGGAGGCAGGGCATCCCAGTGGCGGCAGCTTGGGTTTGTAAGGTAAAAATAGTTTGGAAGAAGAGGCAAAAAAATCTTAAACCCTGGGTTTGTATCTCGAAAAGTTTGTATGATGAGGGGTTTGTAAGACGAGGTATCAATCACTACATGCAAGCACCCAAATTTTGATCACGTAACAGTCATAAGCGAGAAGACCAATTGTAAGTCTTTTCCCCAGTGCCGTTTTTAATTTAAAACAGTCACTGAACAAGTGGCTTTAAATCAAGGATTACCTGTAGAGAAAATGTGGGATATCAATATTTTTCTCTTTAAATAAAGTCACTTTGTTCCCTTCTGCATGAGGGATGAGCATCTACAACAAACCAGTACAAGCCCTACAAAGAAGAATTAAGTCATCCCACAAACTGGAAAATGGATCCCCCTCTTTCCATGTCATGCCAGCATTCAAAGGCATTCCTGCTTCCAGTAGTGATGCTTGCTGTCACTTGCTTTAAGTAGCAAAACCTCATTTCAATGGCATTTTCTGGCATATACATAACAGAGCTTTCTGCCCCAAATTTACAGAGGAAAACCCCGTCAACTGCCTATCCAGTTACATAAAGTAAGACTACAGCAATGTCAATGAAAGAAGTGCTCCACCCACTGAGAAATGTTTATCTTTAAACATGATCGAATGCCATGTCAATGACCTGTTCCAAACAATTAAACCAAGGGCTCAAAGATCAGCAACTAGGGTTTAACTTCAGAACTGGATGAATAACTTCAACATTATCTCTGCCGCCAAGTTTGTCATATTGGTTATGTATTTGTACTCTATGGCAATCATTACATGTTGTACCTCAAGATTCTTGACAAATACAGTATATCTTTTTCTCTTATGTACACTGAGAGCATATGCACCAAAGACAAATTCCTTGTGTGTGCAATCTCACTTGGCCAATAAAGAATTCTATTCTATTCTATTCTTCTACTGGCTCTCTACCAGAGAGGAATGGAAAATCAAGGAGAGTAGCAAGACTATTTCAACAGGAGAAGTTTTCTATGGTAAAGGGTAGAAAAACAAAAGTGACAGAGGGGAAAACAAACTAGTGAACAACGTATCATGTCCTTAGCTGACATTAAGTGCTTTAAAAGAAAGCAACATTATCTTGCTTGGTTAAAATGTAACGATGTTCCTAGCCTTCGAATGCTACAGTACATATATCTAGTTTCCACTGCTACAATAAAAGGAAAGGAGGTTGCAAAGGCTTTCCAGAAAACTAGGTTTGGCTAATGGAAGACTTCTAATGTGTATATCTGGAAATGCCATGTAGGGATCTTTTGAAATTAAGCATGACCATCCTTTATATTTATAGGACAAATCTTATGCTTTTTAATGTACCCAATAATGAACACAAGTACCTTTTAAACCAGTAGATCTCATCAGGGTCTGCAATCCCATACTCTCTTAATTTCACCACCATAAAAGCACTCTTTTTGATAGCTAGTTCATAGCGTTCACTACGGGAGAGGAAGTTTACATCTTCATGCTTGAAGCTGGGATCATTTTCAATAATAGCTTCTATGGGAAGAAGAGATATTCATTGTCAGACTTTTCTTCCAAAAGATGCAAGACCATATCCTGCTAAATAAGAGCATAATTAACATGAAATCTAGAAAAATACAACCAGTACAAATGAGTTACCTTCCTATGTTGGGAAAAAATAAAGATTGGCAAAGGAAAAACAGGCGTATGCTCTTATTATTAGATGAGGGTTTCAAGCATGTCATGTATACTTCAAACTCCCAGAATTCCTGATCAGCTAGCGTGATTGGCTCAGGAATTCTGGGAGCTGCAGTCCACAAATCACAGACGAGCTAACTTTACCTAACCCTGCTGGCTTTGCTGGCTGAGAAATTCTGGGCGTAGAAGTCCACAAGTCTTAAAAGTTGCCAAGGTTGGAGACCAGCAGGATGCGACAACTGGTTTATTCTTAAAAGACATCTTTTCTCATATCATCTTTCAGCTGTGGAATTCTCGGTCCTTTAGGTCTATTTTAAACAAGGAACATGGAAGATCTAAGGGGCATGCATGCCTAAGGGCATCATTGTGCCTACCGTCCCTGTCCTACTGTCTTCTTCTTTTATCTGTTATCTAATACATGCTTGATGAAATAAATAAACAAACAAATAAAATAATTAATTAATCAATTAATTAATCAGTGCTTGGAATCTGACACTCACACCTATAGCCAGCAACATGTATTTGGTGATCTAGTTAGAGTAATCCCTTAAAATAGATAGGCATCAAATAAATGGTCTGCAGGTCAGTGGTTCAAATCTCATCACCGGCTCAAGGTTGACTCAGCCTTCCATCCTATTGCTAACATGTTGTAAGCCACCCAGAGTCCAAGGAGAAGGGCGGCATTAAAAAATAGAATAAAATAAATAGGTAGGTAGATAGATAGATATAGATAGATATAGAGATATAGAGATAGATAGATAGATAGATAGATAGATAGATAGATAGATAGATAGATAGATATAGACAGACAGACAGACAGACAGACAGACAAATAAATTAAGCTTTAGGCATACCAAAACATGTTGTGTAACTTGCCAAAAACATTTTTTGGGAGGGGGTTAGAAATGTCTCTTTTCTAAAATGCATCCCGAGACAACCGATTGCGAGCACTGTCCAAAAATTGGGAGTGGGCTGGTGGGAGAGAAGGCGTTCCCATTCAAAGCGTGTCACTTTTAATGGATAAACGCCGGTAAAAGTTCTCGAAGGGCAGCGATCCGCCTCTGCAGCGACCTCCTCTGCTTTTGGGGCAGGCAGCTTGGGAGAGGCGCTGCGCGGCTTTCTCCGCATCCCATCCCGCATCTCCCGCCCGCCTGCTCGCTCGCTCGCTCTCACCGATTTCCTTGCGGCGCAGCGTCCGCTCTGCGCCCCCGTCCAAGAGGTTAGTCACCAGCTCCGTCTTGAACGAAGCCGCCTCTCGTTCCTTCCGCAGATCCGCGTTCATCTCGGCTGCCGTGTGCGGGACTCCTCCGCGAGAAAACAACCGCCGAGCCGACTCCGCCGCCGGAAAAGCTTCCGGACCAGGAGAAATGCAGCCTTCGCCCCGCCCTCCCCGTGACGGCTGGGATGCCCAATGGGAAGCCGCCTAGCTTCCGCGTGACTCCGCGGAGGCGTTTCCACTTGCGGAGGCGGAGCTTCGAGTAGTGAGGCGTCCCGTTCGAGGCGGGCGGTTTTTTCCATTCATTGTTTAGGAGGAAACGGGGGTGGTGGGGGCGGTGATTGGAGCGGGCGGGGGGAGCCAGGAAGCATCTAATGATTTTATGCAAATACTTAATTTGCACCATCGATGTTTAATCTCCTAGAGGTATGCGCCGGGCGTCCTTGTGAAACCGCTTGGTTCCTGGAATCGAAACCCTGTTTTTCAGTCCAGGTATCTGTTGGCGACTTGGCGTGCAGGCTTGAGCTATTCAGGGTTGCCACCCAAAAGTTTCGCTTTGGGCGGGCGTTGTACAATCTATAGGAAATGCAATAGCGTTTAGACTTAGATACTTCTTCACAGTGCTTTTAAAGCTCTCTCTAAGCGGTTTACAGCATATATTGCCCCCAACAACCCGGGTCCTCATTTTACCCACCTCGGAAGCATGGAAGGCTGAGTCAACCTTGAGCCTGGTGAGATTCGATCTGCCTCGTCGTTGACAGAAAAAATACCTGTGGGAAGACTTGATTGTAACTTTCCAGAGTGTAAACGAAAGATGTACTCAAAGGAAACTATAGTTAAATTTCCCTGCCGTCTGTATGTGTTTGTTTGTTTGTTTATTATCCTGCCTTTTTTTAGTTTTACAAATAACTCAAGGAGTTACACACCTTCCTATTTTCCCCACAACAACAACAACCCTGTGGGGTGGGGTGAGCTGAGAGACAGTGGCGGCCCCAAAGTCACCCAGCATGGTTGGGTTAATTTCATGGTTAAGACTGGACTTGAACTCTTGATCTACTTTCTTGCCTGGTGCCTTAACTATTAAACCAAACTGGTTGTTGAAGTTAAGAGTACTGTTAGGTTTCAGTCTGGCTTTATTTGAATAGATGGCAGATCAAGCAGGATTCTCTTCTCTTAGCCCGCCAGATTTGGAAAGAGAACAGGGGAAAAAGAAAATTCCAGGGGAACAAGAAAACCGGGAATCAGAGAGAAGCAAAAATAATGAAGACATGTAGCTTCAGAAAAGTAACAGAAAATCCATAGTGGTTGATTAGGGTTATTAAATTATACTGATTAAACTTATGAGTCTGCGGAGAGGGGCGGCATACAAATCTAATTTATTATTATTATTATTATTATTATTATTATTATTATTATTATTTAGTAAGGAGGATGCCCTAAAACCCTGGTTCCCAATGTGGGGCCCCACGCCCCACAGGGGGGCAATTTGACTTTTAATGGGGGCAATTGGAACCTTGTTTAAACCAAGTTATTGGCCTTTTAGGCTTCGTCTGTGTGAGTTAGGAGTTCACCTTTTGAATAGTAAGAATGATATGTCATGGGGGGGGGGCATCAGGATTTTAGAGATGCTTAAGTGGGGCATGACCAAAAAAAGGTTGGGAATCATGCTTTGTTTTATAGCAGGATAAATATTCAGAGCAGAAAAATATTTGAGATCTCTGAAAATAGAAAGTTCTTTGATCTTGTTTGACAACAGGATCTGCTTTTGCAAGCCGTTCTACGCAATGCTTCCAGATGCTGGAACCTATCACTTTCCTTGGGAAATAAACTCTATTTCAGTACGGGAAGGGAAAGCCCTGAGAACATATGGCAAGTAAGTGTACGTCTCTTTTTCTTTAATTTGGTCAATACAGTATCTGCTTATTTTCTCTATAATTGCAACATGTGTTTGGGCTTTGCCTGCAATTACTATTGGAGACAATGTCACTTATCTGATTTCCTGCCATCATTGGGAAATGGATATTTTGCTTTTCCTTTTACTTATTAGATCAGTGTTTCCCAACCTTGGCAACTTGAAGATATTTGGACTTCAACTCCCAGAATTCCTGGCTGGGGAATTCTGGGAGTTGAAGTCCAAATATCTTCAAGTTTCCCAACCTTGGCAACTTGAAGATATTTGGACTTCAACTCCCAGAATTCCTGGCTGGGGAATTCTGGGAGTTGAAGTCCAAATATCTTCAAGTTTCCCAACCTTGGCAACTTGAAGATATTTGGACTTCAACTCCCAGAATTCGCTGGCTGGGGAATTCTGGAAGTTGAAGTCCAAATATCTTCAAGTTGCCAAGGTTGGGAAACACTGTATTAGATAACTTGTGCTAGACTGTCTAAATCAAAGACACCCAGATATCCATCAGTGTCAAGCTAGGGCCAGTAAGATGGCACTCAAAGATTAGCTATTGAGACAATACCTGAGGGAGCAGCGGATGTGGGAGGAAGATCAAGCAGAAGGTCCCATGGAAAGACCTGATTCTCCATGGGATGTACCATCGACAAATAGCTGAGTAGCAGACATTGGGAAATCCTACTAGTGACTGAAAAAGGCTGGACTAAAAGACTAGACAGGATTCAAAGTCCAAGCTATCCAGAGACGAGCAAAGATAGTCCAACACATGGGAGGGTATAAAATGTAGCCAGGAGCAGCATATACTGAACAGCACAACAGCATACACTAAATGACACCACCAAATACCTGGCACTGAATACAGGAACATCTACAAAATATGGATCAGACCCAGAGGTGGGTTCCTCTTGGTTCGAACCAATAGTTGCATGGTGATCTAGGTCGCTGAACCAGTAGCGACCTCTGGCTGGCCACGCCCCCTAACCAGTTCTCTCACGCGCCACTCAGTCCCTTGCCCTACCCACCCGGGTGCTGTTTTTATCTCCGCCCAGTCATCCTGCCCAATCACCCGTCCCGTCCACTCAATCAATCCTCACCGCCTAGGTTGCTTTCCCAGTTCCCACGTGGTGCCTGCCCTGTGCCTCAACTTAGCTGCCTCCTCCTGCTTACAAGTAATTCGCAATCACGCTAGCACCCATCCCAGCCTTGGAGTTTGCAACGGCCCCCTCAGCATTTCCACCAAGCTGGCTAAGCCACCAAGGCCTGATGCTCCATTCCAGGTCGCGCTGCCTGCAGCCTAGCTTGCCGTGGGCCCCCACCATCCCCACTGGGCTCACAACCTTACCTTCCTCCCACAGCTGGTGCCAGAGGGAAAGGCATGCCAGCGTCCACGAGGAACCGACTCTTGGAGCAGTTTTGGAGCTTGTTAAGGCAGAAGACCCAGCCATGCATGTCCAAACCTGGGCTATTGCAATAGCTTTTCACTCTAAGCAGCCCAGGCTTGAACATGCATGACTGGGGCCAAGGAGTGGTCCTCCTCCTTAACAAGCTCCAGAACTGCTCCAGCATCGGTTCCTCATGGGCGCTGGAATACCGACCTTCAACCTGGCTGTTTCTCTCCAGATGGGCTCCCAAAGCATTGTGTTATGAAAGACACTCTCCCAGCAAGAGACCAGTGGAGAAAAGAAGCTAATCATGTGGAGCTTTGTTCTTCGGTGACTTGTTTCTGGGAGGGCAAGAGTACAAAGCCTGTAAGTGTAAGTCCCATCCAGAAAGCTAGGCAGAGAGAAACAGGTAGAATCCTGTTTCTCTCTGGCACAGTGCTTCCCAGACTTAACAGGACCCAAACTGCAGAGCGGTGAAAGACTCTCTCATAGCAACAGAGCGCGGAAGAGAAAACAGGTCACCTGAGAACACATGGAGGGTTCCATCATGTGCTCTCCAGGTCGGCGGCTGCTGTTTCTCCCTCCCTTCTGTTGTGGTTAGCTCTGGCCCAGCTCCTGCCCCAAGGAATGTGCAGGTGGATGTGGGGGAGACATCCACATGCTGCAGGCCTGTTTTGCTCCCAGTGGAATCTGCCGACAAAGTCTCATCTGACCAAGGAGGCCTGAGTGACAGGGAGGAGGAGAGTTTGGCAGACAGCCCAGGAGGAGATCAATCATCTGTATCATCTCTGAACAAGAATTAATGACACATCCACGCATGCGTAGAGTGATGCATAGGAAGCAACAACTAAAGGATTATTACAAGAGAAAATGAGGCCACCTGTGGTTGGGTGGGGCTGCTGTAATTAGTGCTGCTGCTATAAATAGCAGCGTGTGGGTTTGTCCGTTGTGGAGAATTATCTGATCATTGTGTTTCATGAATGTCTTGCTGACTCTGGCCTTTGTTTGCTGACTTTTCACCACTTTGAAACCAAAGCAGAGCAAAGTATGTTTCACTTTGTGGAAGAAGAAGGGCTGTGACTTTCTTCACAGCTGCAAGCTAAGTACTTACGAACTGATAAGGGACTTGTACAAACTACCAGGTTGTTTTGGGACGAGTGCTCTTTGCAATACAAAAAGAGTGCTTAGTTTATTTTGAATTTTGTGATAAAGAACATTGTTTTGAATTTTCAAACGTGTGTGTGTCTGAAATTTGTACCTTTGAATTTTTGGGAGGCTCCTACCAGAGAGTCCGGCAGAACACCTTCTGGTGTGTTTCCCCCAGCTGTCCTTCCTGCAAAGGAAGCACACAGGAGATCGTGGCCCCGGAGCCCTGTGTGTTTCCCCTAGTTGGCCTGGCCTGCGAGATCCTAGCTGCAGTTTACTCATGAACCCCATTGGCCAGGAGAGGCAGGGAGAAAGGCCAATGGTGCTCACGAGTAAACTGAGGCTCCTAAATGGGGGTCGAGCCTCCCCACTCACAACATCTTCATCTGAGGGCATTGCTGGTGGTTCCTTCCTGAATTACTTTCCCATTGCTGCTTGGCTTCCTCAATGCATGGAGGCAGGAGGCAGCAGTTTCTTTCCCTAAATGTACACTGCGGGCGGTGAGCAGCAAAGCAAATAAGCCAGTGATCTGTTGGCTGCCTCTAATCTGCAGTTTACTCGTGAACATGGTACATTAGAGGCAGCTGGCAGATCGCTGGCTTATTTGCTCTGCTTCTCACCACCTGTAGCGTGCATTTAGTGAAAGAAATCACCGCCTCCTGCCTCCACGCATTGAGGAGCATCCTGCCACAAGCATCGCCTTCCCAAAAGCAGAAATGCCTTAAAATCTGGATTCAATGTTAAACGAAATCACGTTTGACACCCCTGGTGTAGACCAATACTGTAACTAGATTTTAAACTATGTTTTTCTAAATATTATGTATATTGTTTTACATATTCTATTTCTGTCATACATTGTTTGACTGTTAGCATATGTCTGTCTAAATATAGTAAAACATGTCTAAAATATATTTTAGCTACTGTATTAATTGATATGAATTAATATTTCTATCCCATGATATATATTATTAGTATTTATTTATTTATTTATTGGATTTGTATGCTGCCTCTCTCCGGAGACTCGGGGCGGCTAACAGCGACCGTAAAACAGTGAACAATAGTAATTTGGTATTAGAAATGATTAAAAATCAATTAATATAAAAACCAAACATACATACAGACATACCATGCATAGAATTGTAAAGGCCTAGGGGGAAAGAGGATCTCAATTCCCCCATGCCTGGCGGCAGAGGTGGGTTTTAAGTTGTTTACGAAAGGCAAGGAGGGTGGGGGCAGTTCTAATCTCTGGGGGGAGTTGGTTCCAGAGGGCCGGGGCCACCACAGAGAAGGCTCTTCCCCTGGGTCCCGCCAGGCGACATTATTAGTATCTTGGAAATGAATGGGCATATCTTAACTATTAACAATGTCTGTATCTTTCTTTCTTTTAGGCTTCACTCTTATGATATGGCCATTTCCCAAGCTATCTTAACAGCTCAGCATGCATCTGATCAGCACCGTATTCCAGTTTGCACAAAGTTTGTGGAACCCTTTCAGGCCCAGCTTGGGTCTTTGTATATTGTCCTGGGGGAAACTGAACTCAAGGATGGTAAGGATATCTATGATTTTTAATTCTATGGGGCCAAAATTCTCGCAATAAATACAAATAAGTAGAGCCATTCTTCAGCCAAAAAAAAAGTTAATTCATACTTAAGGGAAGCTAAACATAAATGCTACTATCCTAGGTACTTTATAATAGAGCAAAAAGATGCAGATGATGGGTCTGCCATGTTAATAGAAACCCTACTCCATGTAGGGATAATCTAAGAATTACTAGGCTTCTGAATTAAGTCACTAAATCTTACTTGGGTTGAATTGGAATCTGTTTCTCCCCATCCAGGCCTTGGAAGTCTCTAGACATGAAATCCAGACTTGCACTATATTGCTGTTTAGTATATAACTGTATATCCATTAACTATATTTGAATAAAGATATTAACATTTATATTTTACTGTGTTTACCAGTCTAGGTGAAAATTTTATATATATTGCTACTGGTAGTCCATGTATGCTAAATACCGTAAATAAATAAAATAGGTATCATAGCTGTATTGATGATACCTTACACTGAACCAACAATGTGGTTTTGTGCATAGGTTAAACATTTTTGGGGGGAGGTAAGCATTGAGATTGAAGACATCCCATCCTGGATTGCCCAATACTACCAATTACAATCCCTTGTTTAGGAAGGAGTAGAACTACCATAGTACAATGCCCTTCATTCGCAAAATTTGCAGGTAATCCAGAATAATAACGGTAGTCGACCATGTTGAAAGCTGCTATATGTTCTGGCAAGACAGAGGTAATTGCATTTTCTTCATTTGTGTCCCAGCACAGGTCATCCACGAGAGTGACCAGTATGATTTTTGTCTTGTGTTAAATATTATTCTGGCTTTTCCATAATGAATAATGGTACAAGTAGGCAAGAAAGGAACCATTACTGCAACACTTAAATGTCAGAGTTCCTAGGACGTCTTTTCTTTATTCACAATGGGGTGGTGGTAGGGAAATGATTGACGTAGGAGTAGATAGCTATTGTCAGGCCGAAGTCATTTTATTTGGAATCTTGGGCCTGCCACACTTTATATTATTCGACTATGCATATTCTATTGTGATTGCATAAGGATTCCCCGAGATTGTTAGCATGTAACCATAACAAATTCTTTCTAGAAAGCCAAGGTCATCCTTTGTCTCTGCACCTCTGCACCTTGATGGAAGGAGATGGGCGGAATCTGCCAGCATAGCAATAGAAGATTGGACAATGTGATAGATTTGCAGGTGTGGGGTCAAGGACTTGAACTTTCAACTGGGTGGTGAAACCCTAGGGCTGTGATGGCATGCAGAGCCATATCGGAGGGCATGTGAGGTGTTGCCCTATGTCAGCTCCAGTACACAAGTGTTTTTGGCCTTGTGAAAAGCTGTTTTGCTCTCCAGAGGCTTCAGGGAAGCTTCTGTGAAGCCCCGGAGGGCGAAAAACAGCCCAACGGGCAAACTGGAAGTCCATTTTTCCAAACTTCCAGTTTGCCCATTTTTTCCCCTGTCCCAGGCTTCAGAGAGGCCTGTGTGCATGCGCAGAGATGGGGCGTGGGATTGTGCATAGGAGCAGCACAGGGGATTTACATGTGCAGGGGGAAGGAATGGGTGTGGGCATGTGTGTGTGTGCTAGCACAAGCACATACACTCTTTTGGCACGTGAACCAAAAAAGATTCGCCATCACTGCCCTAGGGGAAATCAGATTTGTTTTTCACCCAGATGTGCCAAGATGGCTCTATTAATAAATTGGAACTTTGAGGAATACTTTGCTTTGGACTCTGATTTAATCTGGGATGTTATTTAGAACCTGACAGCTATCTTGGAAAGCTCAGGATAATTTTGAAAGATTGTGCTAAACAAAGCTTGGGCTTTATCACACTATCATATCAAGTTGATTCTTTTTAATCCCAGAAACATGAACAGCAAAGATTTCAATATTTTTCTGTGGGATTTGGAAGGCTGCAGTAGCAGTAAATATTTCAGAGAGGAGTTGTTGAGTAACAGAGTTCTGCTTCTGAGGCCCCAGGGGCAAGGCATTTCTTCATATGATAATGGTTGAGTAGCAGATTTCTCTTTTTGAGCCTCAGGGCAGGGCACATCTTCATATATTAATTGTGAAAGCACATTCATGTCTTTAAACTTGCAGTTTACAGCTGTCAGGTATTTCATGCATTGGCTTGTGAAATGTTGATGTAAAAATTCCCCTTCCGGGGGGATTATCTCAAGTGTTTCATTACCTTTAACAGTGTCACTCAGTAGGCAACAACTAGATTTTATTTTTCCAACTTGTTTCTTTCGGTTCTGACCGGGATTTGAGACCTTTGCTTCATTTGTAGGCCTGCTTTTGAAAACTCAGGTGGGAGAATTGGGGAAATGTGGGTAGAAAAAGGTAGGGAAGGTTAAAATATCTTGCCTGTCCTGTAGAGCAGCGTTTCCCAACCGGTGTGCCGCGAGACACCGCCAGGTGTGCCGCCTGGGCGGGGCGCTGCGGTGCCTCCGACCTCTCGGCTCCTGCCCGATGCCGCGGTTTCTGGCGCTCTCCTGCTGGGCCCCAAAGAAGGAAGGCAGGAAGAAGGAGAGCTCCATTCTTCACGCCTTTTTCCCACCTTCCTTCTTTGGGGCCCAGCAGGAGAGCGCCAGAAACCGCGGCATCGAGCAGGAACCGGGAGGTCGGAGGCACCGGCACGGCAGCGCCCCGCCCAGCTGAAGCTTCCCTGTCGTCGGCACACCTGGCCGTGTCGTCGTCGGCAAGTGTCCTTTGGGGCCCGGCGGGAGGGCACTGGCGGTGGGAGTGGGGGGGGGGCTGCAGCGGCGCAGGCAGTCGCGGGGAGATGGCGGGGGGGGCGGCTAAAGCGGCCCCGGGCACCGTTCCCTGTAGGCTTTTCCAGGGGCGCGCCTGCCGGATTTCCCTCCGCGCGGCTGGTGACGCGGATCCACTGCCCTCGCCAGCCTGATCTCCCTCCACCCGGCTGGGGAGGTGGATTCGCCGCTCCCGCCAGCCCGATCTCCCTCCAGTGGCTGGTGACGCAGATCTTCCGCCCTCGCCAGCCTGATCTCCCTCCGTGGGGGGGTGGGGGGCGACGAACCGACGACCGGGGGCTGTCCGTCTGTGTTGGGTGGTGCAGGGCAGGCACAGGCAGCCCCAGGGGAGAACAAGGGAGGGAGAGAAAGGAAAGAGAGAGTAAGGGAGGGAGAGAAAATTGAATGAAGGAGGGAGAGAAAGAAAGAAAGAGTAAGAAGTAGAAAGGAAAGAGAGAGAAAGGGAGGGAGAGAAAATTGAATGGAGAGAAAGAAAGGGTAAGAAGTAGAAAGGAAAGAGAGAGAAAGGGAGGGAGGGAGAGAAAATTGAATGAAGGAGGGAGAGAAAGAAAGAGTAAGAAGTAGAAAGGATAGAGAAAAAGGAAGAGAAAGGGAGGGGGAGAAAGGAAAGAGGGAGGAAGGGGGGGAGAGAAAATTGAATGAAGGAGGGAGAGAAAGAAAGAGTAAGAACTAGAAAGGATAGAGAAAAAGGAAGAGAAAGGGAGGGAGAGAAAGGAAAGAGAGAGAAAGGAAGGGAGAGAAAATTGAATGAAGGAGGGAGAGAAAGAAAGAGAGATAGGAAGGAAAGAGGGAGAGAAAGGAAAGAGAGAAAGGGAGGGAGAGGAAGGAAAGAGATGAGAGAGGAAGGAGGAGACAGAATGAGAGGAAGGAAGGAAGAGAGAAAGAAAGAGGGATGGAGAGAGAAAGGAAGGAAGAGAGAGAAAGAGGGAGGGAGAGAGAAATAGAGCGAAAGGGAGGAAGAGAGATTTTTTTTGTCCAAACTTTTTTTAGCGCCCCCCCCTCCATGTTCCCCAGGATTTTGAAAATATGAAAAATGTGCCGCGGCTCCAAAAAGGTTGGGAAACACTGCTGTAGAGGACTTCTGCCATGCCACTTCCTTTTTTAAAATAATAATTTTATTAAATCACGATAATAAAAAGGAATAAAACTAAAAAAGGAGAAAAAACAAAGAGAAAAAGTAAGAATAAAGAAAAAGAAAAGAAAAATATTCCCCTTCATCACAAAAAGCATAAACAATTTTAGAAGCTTACTACTTCTTAAAATGTAGCAAATTATTTCTTCTTCCCATATCTACAAATAAATCCTTAAAGCCTTGTTATTTCAATATAGATGTTAGCAAAAGTCCATTAATAGAAATATTACATCTATTTGATCTTGATTAAATATGCTAATTTTATATTCTTTCATTTTACATATATCAATCTTGATCTGTAATTCCTTCAAATAGTGCCCTAGAATAATGGTCCCCAATCCCTGGTCCATGGATTGGCATGCCAGAAATGGGGCAACCCCCATGTGCGGGATGCAGGCAGCATGCAAAACCATGGCCCCTCTTGTCCTCAGAAAAACCTCTCCATAGAACTGATCCCTAGTGCCCAAAAAGTTGGGGGCCACTGTCCTAGAATCAAATGTCTTTTTTTTTCTTTGTCTTTTTCTTCACACCAAATTCTTCAAAAATTTAATAGTCTCTTTTGTAAATCCAATATAAGGAAGCTATCCAAGTCATTCTCCTGAATTTGTATATCCCTTTAATTACTAAGATATTAGCACAATTTGTTTTACATATCCAGTGTAACATCATGTTCCATTTCCTTCTTGTGTCTTGCCACTTTTATGATCCAGTTTTAAATCAGTCTCAGTTTTGTCAGACACAACTTCCTTTTCTTTTTTTCCTTTTTTTGGTGGTGGGGTATTTATGTTTTAATGCTTACAGGTGGTCAACATCCATATATTTATTTATGATTTGTTGTTACATGTTGTGAGCCGCCCCGAGTCTTCGGAGAGGGGCGGCATACAAATCGAATAAATAATAATAATATATTTACATTCATGTCAATATTTTCTATAATTATACATTTGTTCATATAATTCTTTATAATATCCCATCTCTTATTGTGAATTCGCCTTTCTTTTTTGTGTCCTTGTACAGTACTTCTTTTTCAATAATATGTTTTAAACGCAGTCTATTTATTCAAGCAGACTCTGATAAAATTAACTTGTGGGCCTGTCGTTCATTTATATCTTTATGTATGTCTTGCACTGCCCTCAAGAGGAGCAAATATCTTGAGCACTTGTGGATGAAAAGTCACTGCTTTTCAGATTTCTTGTGACACTGAACGTCTGCTCAAATGTTAAATCAGAAATATCCTTTATGAGTATAAAATTGATTTATTGTAGCTTAGAGCAGGCAGTACAGACATATTTGTCATTTCCAGTTCTCCTTGTGTACAATGTTTGTTCTAGTTGGGTGAGGCTTTCCACTTTATGTACATTGTTGGTTAAGTTTCTTCTGTGAATATTTCCTTGGATGCAGAAAGGATTGCAAATATTCCTTTCAATATAGTTTCCCAAAGAGGAGAAAAGAACAGAGAAAACATAATATGACTTATGTATATACCATAGTTTTAGATCTCTTTGAATCTACACTACACTTTAAAATTTTATTCCTCACCAATTCTGTTTGTGCACTCTGCATTTTATAAAGGAGCAATTGTTAGGCCCTCTCTGAAGACCTGTCTCTTCATCTAGGTCTTTTACATATGAGTTTTCTCTCCCACCATTTTTTAAAAAATCTATTGCTTTCAATTTATTGGGTCTAATTGCATATTTTTCATTTTGCAATCCACTTGGAGATAGTTTTTTAGAAGAAGCTATATAATATATATTACAAAATAAAGTGCTATGTATGCTGGAGCAACAAAGAGTGGAACTGCCACATTGTATGATTTGGGTGAACATTTTGTTTTAATTGCATTATTAACTATGAAACTGTTTTAATAGATCCTTTAATTCAAATGGTGATTTATTTATTTGTTCATTTTTTATTGCAGGTGAGATGATCATAAAGGCTAGAGTATTTACATGTGTAGAAGGAATAAATCTTCAGTTATTGGAAAAAGCCATAGAGGAACAGAGAAACTATTTCCAGGAAAGAAGAAAAAATCATGAAGGAAGCGTATGTTAATGCTATGCTTCAGCCAGGATTTATTTTCAAACACAAAATTTGCTGTTGTGTATATAATCATTCATCTCTTGCCTTTACACCTTGTTTTGTTGCAGATTATATTGCTTTATGGATACTTATTTAAAATTGGTTTAATACAATGCTTTAGACTCAGAACTGGTGTTTGTATTAGATTGTGTATCTTATACATAATTTGTTTAGAAATCCATATAAACAATAGAGCATCAAAGAGCTAATAGAAATCTTTATTTTGGAAGATGATTTTGGGAAATCACAGAAGCTTGATCCCTAAGTTGTTTGGAAGCAAAGATGTTTTTAATATGCTAAAGAAACCAACCGTTTGTGTCTGGCTAAGGGCATGGCTTTTCATTCTAATTTTATTGATGGAAAAATGTGTTTTCACTGGCTTGCAATGCCCCATTTCCCTTTATACAACTTTCTTGTTTTGCTGACAGTTGTTGAACATCTTAATCTTCCTTTTCAGAATATACCAGTTTTGTGAAATAATGCAGCTTTTAATTTGACCCTGAAATAAAACTTAACATGCTGGTTCTAGAAACTAATGAAATGAACTTTTCCTTTATTTTCCAGTGTGTACTATAGAATCCTACTAAGATCTGTCTTGTTGCCTGTATTTATATTTATGTGCTACTGTAGATGTGATAATTAGGCTTTAAATAGATTGTATCAATGTGCTAATGGCATCCATCTTAATAATTTTCATCAGGACCATCATGAAACTGTATGTGTTTGCAGCTAGAAAAAGAAGTTGAATAATATCCAGTTTGTTGGTCAGATGTGGTTCCTGGATCTTGAAATCAGTGATCTGGGTCCTTTATATTAGCTAGGCATTGATCATGAGATAGCAGACTCATGATATGAAGGATCTTATAGAGCCCTACAGGATTATTGAATACCTTTTCCCAGCTACAGCTGTTTTTCCAATTATGTTTATCTCTGGACAGAGGTAATTTGTCCATAATAACTCATGCTCTAATTAACTCCAAAGTAGAATTTTAAATGCGCCCTTTATGAAGCTGCTAGGGGACTGGTTTGATAATATCAGGTTTGTTAGAAGCAGCACTGCTTGCCTCTTGTCTAAATACTCACTATCTAAATACTATTTAGTTACATTTCACAGAGCAGTGTTTCCCATCCTTGGCTACTTGAAGCGAATTCTGGCTGGGGAATTCTGGGAGTTGAAGTCCAAATATCTTCAAGTGGCCAAGGATGGGAAACACTGTCACAGAGGATGGTTAAAATAATTATTACTCAATATTGACATCTGATTTTTAGTAATGAATTGTTGAAATGTATAGTTGAACAACATTTAAGAAATTATCAGATGCCTGTTAATATCAGGACTGCATCAAGATGTTTTCCTATTTATTTTTTATCTTAAAGTTGAATAATGGTAATTACTGGTAATGTGTGTCTGCTTACTTTTCTGTTAATTAGTTTGATGTAATTAAATAAAATATGAAAAAGTTATAACTGTTACTTTAATGAGTGCTGCTTATGTTGAATGGGTAATCTTGAAATTTGCCATTGTGAGATATAAAAACAATTGATATACGTATATAGTCTGAAGTTTGCTTGTGGAAATCATTCATATGTATTGAAATTTAGCGCAAACCGTTTCCTTGCCTGAAAAACCACCTGCAATTTCAAAAACAATCTAGATTTGGAGGGATATGCTTTTCTTACCTAGCATGCCATTTTATATATTCAAAATAATATTTTTTCCCCAAAGTGAAAAAATTCTGTTAGGGCAAAGAAACATGCTGGGAGAATTGCATTGCTTATTTAGGCTGCTTCCTATAGCAGGCCTACTTTAATTTATAACTCTCTCCTGGCAGGAATGGTTGTTTTCTTTTTCTTTTGTAGTTTGTACAGTTTGTAGTTTGAAGGGCAAAAACAAATCAGGAGAACTAGATTCAGCTAGAACTCTGGAGAGGCAAAGATACCATCTACACTGAGAAAAAGAAAAGGAAATACTGTATTACTTATATTGCAAGCATCATAAAGTTCGCCCTGTACTTTGTTTTTCTAAAATCTGCTTCAGAGGGTATTTAAAAACTGCTATTTGAGGAGAAGGCTCTAAAGGCCTCGCCAGCCTAGCTTTGGGTCAATGTATGTTTTTCTGTCTCCCTCTGCTGGTGCCAAAACAGGCTGAGTTTTGATCCTTTGGGAAGTCTGTGGCTCAGCAAGAAGGAAAGCATGGAGGCCAATGGGAGGTTGGATCAGCAGGTGAGGAGAGCAGGGGCTGACTTTTACACACGAATAACCAGTTTTGGCAAGGGTATTTCATGAAAGCACATGGGATCCAATATGGGTGACTGGTTGGTCAGTAGCTAATATTCCAGCTTTGGTTCCAGGTTTGGCCTGAGGCCTTCTCCGGTTAGCAGAGGGATGTGTCCTTTTCAAAAATGTTACATTCCAGAGAATCTGGTAATTCTCGAAGTACCAACTCTTATTTTTATTATTTGTGTCAGGAAGCGTTGGGGGAGCTGTAGCTCTGAACCTCTGAAGAGAGGAATCGATTTTGCTCAGGAGTCCCTTGTAAGGGACCCTTGTAAGCTTCCAAAAAGTGCCCCTTGTAAGCTTCCAAAAAAGGCTTGGAAATAGTAGCTTTCCCCTGAAGATTTCTCCTCAAAACAACCACTGTCATATCTTTTGGCCATGAAGTCCCTCCCTGTAAGGTTTCCTTTTTTCCCCCATGCCTGTCTTGGTTACACATCAGCCTTGCATGGCGGGCGGGGGGGGGAGCAGAACATTTTGCAACCCAAGGAAAGAGCAAGAGGCAGGTAGCTTTATAGAAGAATTAAAAGAATTGGAATACAGTGTTCCCTCGATTTTCGCGGGTTCAAACTTCGTGATACGGCTATACCACGGTTTTTCAAAAATATTAATTAAAAAATAATTTGCGTTTTTTCCCCCTATACCATGGTTTATCCTGCCCGATGACGTCATATGTCATCGCCAAACTTTCGTCCGCCTTTAATAAATATTTTTTTAAATAAATGTTAATAAATAAACATGGAGAGTAATAATCTAAATGGTTGCTAAGGGAATGGAAAATTGTAATTTAGGGGTTTAAAGTGTTAAGGGAAGGCTTGTGACACTGTTCATAGCCAAAAATAGTGTATTTACTTCCGCATCTCTACTTCGCGGAAATTCAATTTTCGCGGGCGGTCTCGGAACGCATCCCCCGCAAAAAGCGAGGGAACACTGTACTGTACTAATAGAGGTTTCAGGAAAGGGCTGCTGAGCATAGCCACAGCTTTAAATATAGCAACTAGTAGTAAGGTGACCAATCGTCCTCCTTTAGGGAGGGCAGTCCTTCTTTCGTAGGTTCTGTCCTTCCTCGTACCTGTCCTCCTTTTCGATATTTTAAAACTAATCTGATAATCTCTGTATTCAGAGTTGCCGCGCCGAACTGTTATGGTACAGTTTGGAAAGATGCGATTATGAAACGCATGCGCAGGGCACAGGAGAACTTCACGTGTCTCGCACTTGTCTCCCACCATTGCTTCTATATTATACTTCTTCTTTACTTCTAACAGAAATACTAAATTATTTCTTTCTCATTGAATATTATACTCGGGTAACTACAATTCTGAATGTATATTCAGAATATATATAATCAGAATATATATTCTGATAAATTAGAACAATGGGAGATTTTAATTGGTTTTTTGCCCCTTGATTTGTATATTGGAAGGTGTTGGTGTTTTTATCTTTATTTTTTTTTTAAAATCCTTTAATTTTTTTAAAAAATCCTTTTTAATGGGCATTTACTAATAAAAAAGGTTAATAAATATATATGAAAATTGAAATGGAAGAGATGTGGAGAAATTTGGAGTACTACAGCCTAATTAATTTAAGGCATTTAAAATTTGGATCAGCTTAAAAGATGTATTAGCGAATAGCATATTAATACAATATAAGAAATCTGAGCAGCTATTTATTATCCAGATGTCAAAAGTAAACGAGGTAGCATTTGATTTGTATAAATTTCATTATTGATGTATTTAAACAATTTGATGTTGCTGGTACTTTACATTGTACTGTGATTGGTGAAAAAATAAAATAAAAATTCTGTGAGATTAGAACAATGGGAAAATCAACATGTTGAAATCGATAAAAGATGGGTGGAAATATTTAACCGTTTCAAAAATGAACATATTCCATATGAAAATTTAGTTATTCTTGTTGAATTTATGTTGTGCTACCCTGAAAATAATGCAGCAGTAGAAAGTTTTTTCAATTGGTAATGATTTTTGGACAAGTGAGAAATCAAGATGGAATGTTGATACTCTAGCTGCAGCACATAAAATTAAATATGAAGGATATTTCTTGCTCCGAAATTTCCAATATATTTTTAGAAAATGATATATTGACAAAAATATTCATTAAATGGAAAAATATACATCTAATTAAATAATTAAAAGGGATCTAAGCATAATTAGTGTATTTTTGTTTGAATTAATAAAATGTTTCATTTATTTACGCTGTACTTTTTTCTTAATATTTTTCGTCCTCCTCTTCATTGTAAAAAAATTGCTCAGTAAACTAGTAGTTAGCAATTATAGGTAATCCTTGACTTACGACCACAATTAAGCCCCAGATTTCCATTGCTAAACAAGTGAGCTTTGCTGCATTTTGTGACCTTTTTAAACCACAGTTGTGAAGTAAAGTTACGGCTGTTGTTAAGTTAGTGTGTTAAGTGAATCTGGCTTCCCCACTGACTTTGCTTGTCAGAAGGTTGCAAAAGGTGATAATGCGACTAGGGCAGGAGTGGGTTGCTACCAGTGTGATAGACAACTGCGCTCTGGTATTGGCTGCCTGGTTGCGCAATTTTCGAGCAATTGCTCCGGTGCCAGTCCTATGGGTGCCGCCATCTTTTTTCTGCAATGTTTCATATTTTTCGCTTCACGCGCATGCACAGAAGCAAAATCTCACAAGGGGTCCCACCTGCGTGCGAGATTTCAGCAATTTTTTGCTTCCGTGCATGCAAGGAAGCCAAAAAATAGCCAAAATCTCACACACACGTGTCCCGTTGCAAGTTTTCAGTGTGTCTTTGCTTCCTGCGTATGCGCAGAGGCAAAAACACTGGGGACATGTGCGCATAGCACACACACGCACGCACGCACACAAGAAAATCAAAGTTGCATGCGCACAGCGCACCAGTAGCAACAATAATAGCAATCCACCCCCTGGACTCTGGGACATTGTAAAAATCATAATACATACCATTTACCATACTAAAATACATTTTAGTATTTTTATTGCACAGTGAAAGGAAGAAGGGAGAGACACAGCATTTATAGTGAAATAACTTTATAAATGGCAACTGTAGAATTCTGGTACATGTTTCACAGTATTATGAACAGGTCCATATTCCTTTATCTAGTGCAGTGACAGCAAACCTATGACACACCTGCCACAGGTGGCACGCAGAGCCAATATCTGAGGTCACGCAAAGTGTTGCCCTATGTCAGCTCCAGTGCCCGTGCATGTGCTGGCCAGCTGATTTTTGGCCTTTTCAGCCATTTTCGCTCTCCCCACAGCGAAAACGGCCCAATGGGACACCTGGTGTGTGTGCTCACCCTCAACTTCCTTTTCGCTGTCAGGGATCTTCAAAAACTTCAACTTTGGACAGTTGCAGCCAGGTCTCTCACACATCGGCCCATTTCTTCTGCAGCTGGCAAGGCTTTCCTGAAGGCCTCTACAGCTGATAACAGAGGTCCAGATCGATCGGTTGGACTGGTTACCACAAATTTATTTATTAGGTTTTCCCCCCGCCTTTATTAAAGTAATTCAGTGTGGGTAGTTCTTTACTTTTTGTCCATCAGTAGTGTTAAAATTTCAGACCTGAAATGTTTTTGCCTTTTATTGATATAATAATTGTTATGATCATGATGTGGGTAATAATCAATCATCATTCATTAACCTTAAACCATTTATGAGAGTGGAAGAAGTGCAAGGCAGCCAAAATAAATGTACATAGTTGGTGCATGAAACTCACTGGCAGACAGAAAAAATGGTGGACAAAAAAGAAACGAGTTCAAATGGCCCCCAAAAATGTTGTAAAAATTAAACATTGTACAAACCAGTTTTACTAACAAAAGCTAACATGTATGGAAAAAAAAGATGTTAGTCTATTCTATTGATGTTGTTAAGAGAGGTCTTTAAATAAAATTCCTGCAAATTTACATAGTTGTTTTTTTAGGAAATAAAAAATAATGACAGCATGTAATATTGAGATATATAAAAATGTCAAGTTGTATTATTGCTAAACTTGTGAGTAAATTTTATAGCACCAAGTCAGAAAGCAAAAAATGGACACATTCCAAGATGTATTCCAGAAAGTAGAGAAGATTGGGGAGGGCACCTATGGAGTCGTCTATAAGGCAAGAAACAAGCAAACAGGCCAGTTAGTTGCTCTGAAGAAGATCCGACTTGATTCGTAAGTACTGAAGCTAAACCCTGAACTCTTAGTTCACAAGGTGACTTCTAAATCTACTAGTCATAAACTGATTTTTAAATAGCATTTTGGTATACAGACTATAAGAACAAGCATTGGTGTTTCTTTAAACATGTTTGGGATAAGGGAAATGGGGGTTAGAAACATAGAAGACTGACGGCAGAAAAAGACCCCATGGTCCATCTAGTCTGCCCTTTTACTATTTCCTGTATTTTATCTTACAATGGATATATGTTTATCCCAGGCATGTTTAAATTCGGTTACTGTGGATTTACCAACCACGTCTGCTGGAAGTTTGTTCCAAGGATCTACTACTCTTTCAGTAAAATAATACTTTCTCATGTTGCCTGGAAGATCTTGGTTAGAATTTGTTCATAGTGATACTATAACTTTCTCAGCAGATTCCAGATCAAGTATATTTTAATTAATATTGTTAGAGATATCAAGTATCTCTAACAATATCATCATAATCATCATAACAATAACAATAATAATAATAATTTATAACAGTATAACTTCTGCCAACCTAGCAGTTTGAAAGCACATAAAAATGCAGGTAGAAAAATAGGGACCACCTTTGGTGGGAAAGTAACAGTGTTCTGCGCACCTTCGGGATTTAGTTATGCCAGCCACATAACCACGGAGACATCTTTGGACAACGTGGCTCTTTGGCTTAGAAATGGAGATGAGCACTGCCCCCTAGAGTCCAGAATGATTATCACGTATCTGCGAGGTAAACTTTTACTATTTAGCAAAATAATAGCAAGTACCTTATGAAGAATTTAGGCTCAAACTGGATGTATGAATACAATAATTTGCATTTCATAATTTTTCTAAGTGACAACTCTGCAAATTCACTTTTCCCTTTGAGACACAACTGGGCCAGATAAAGAAATTGTATCAGAAACCGGGAGCATCTCAATCTATTTATGTCCTAACTTTTGCTAGAAATGTCCCCAAATATTTTATCCAAGAACTGGACATATTAAGGTTTATTTATTTTCAGTAAGGAACTGTATTATATTCTCTCAGACCATGTCCTATATGTCAGATTCATAGCAATGGAATAAATAGGATACCTCTCCGCAGAAACAGTATTTCAGGATCATTTCAGATAGTGAACAAATACTCTCTATCAGGATGTGCACAGTAATGTCAAATGTTAAACTTGAAAAATGGTTTTCATCCCTGGCATTATTTTTATAAAAGTATGGCTGCTTCAAGGAATGCATCAATAATTGATAATTAATAATCTGACCATAAGAATTCTTAATATGTGATAGATACTTCAAAGGCTTCTGAAGCTTACTAAATTAAATTCTATCTGGCAGACTTCTTCTCTTGCTTTGTGTCCTAAGCCTCTCAATAACAACTCTGCATCCTCAGAATTAATCCATTACTTGCTAAGTCCCTTGCTTTTAAATTTATGGGGTGATGGTTCTTCTTGACAGGTGGAAATTTATAAATTGAGGGTAATTATAGCTTTAACTAAATCCATAGATGGAATTCGTGATTGATCATGTGACAATCCCCATAAGCAATTCATAGAAAATGATGATGAACTATCTTACCCAAAACATTTTTTAGATCATAAAATATCTTTCCTCCGCAGGGAGACAGAAGGAGTACCTAGTACAGCAATCAGAGAAATCTCACTGTTAAAAGAACTGAAGCATCCAAATATAGTGAGGTAAGAAGAGCTACTGGTCTTCATTATCTGCCAGAATATATTATATGAATATCAAATATTTCCACAGATAGCAAATTCCAATATTGCATTTATTCGTATATATAAAAATATTCTAACCTAACCCTTTGATGTTTAATACAATAATTTGTGTCTTGTGATGTTATCCCCTGCCTCCAAAGAAGCTTGCACAATTTTCCTTTGTCATTATTTACTTATTTTCCTTTTGGCTTGCATAATTTTCCTTTGTTGTTATTTGTTTATTTATATTTATTTATTTGTTCAATTTCTATAGCTGTCCATCTCAAAAAAATGACTCTGGGAGTCTGGGTGGCAAAAAAAATCATAACATCAATTATAAAAACTGAGCGGTAAGAGAATTGCCCCATGTCACCCAGTGAGTTTCCTGTAAAGATTTCAGATTGGATTTCCCCTCATCTTAAGGCACTGAAATCACCCTTTTACGTTGATTCCCCATACTTATTAAGAGTTTGTAGTAATCATGCTTACATATTTTATCTAAATCTAAACACTCAAATCACTGAGTTTAATTTTATTTCCAGGCTCCTTGATGTAGTACATAATCAGAAGAAGCTATACCTAGTCTTTGAATATTTGAATCAAGATCTTAAAAAGTACATGGATTCATCTCGTACAGGAGAACTTCCTCTAAGCTTAGTCAAGGTAACTAGTGGCTCAAATACCCTCCCTCATGGGCCCAAATCTGGAGAACTAATTGCCTCTGGCAATTAGCTAGCAGACTTTCAAACTACTTTTGGGTTGTTCCTTTGTAACTTGGATATTCAACTTACAACTAATGTTGGGCGAACCCAACGAAGTTCGGGTTCAGGTTCGGCACCCGAATTTAAAAAAAAAGTTCTGGTTCAGCATCCGAACCCAAACTTTTGCCAAACTTTTGAGTTCGGCACTTGGGAAAGTGCCGGGAAGCACTGCCACCCAGCTGTCACCTTCCAGAACAGCCGGGCACTTCCCGGCATTCTCCCAAACCTGAACCCGAACTTCTGCCGAACTTCAAAGTTCAGCGCTCGGGAGACCGCCGAGAAGCGCCCCAACTGTTTCTGAAGGTCCTTCCTGGAATCCCCGTTCCAGCCAGCCAGGAAGGATGTCTCAGTGATGTCAAAGCTCCATCCCTGGAATACCCTCATGGGATTCCCCACCTCCTTTTTCGCCTTCCGACCGCCCGACAGCTCCCCGGCTGTTTCGGAAGGTGACAGCCAGGCAGGGGCGCTTCCCAGTGTGTTCTGGAGCCTGAACCCGAACCCAAACTTTTGCTGAACTTCCGAGTTCGGCGTTCGGGAGAGCGCCGGGAAGCGCCGCTGCCCAGCTGTCACCTTCAGAAACAGTGAGGGCGCTTCTCAGCGGTCTCCCGAATGCTGAACTCGGAAGTTCAGCAAAAGTTTGTTTTTGGGCTCCGGAGAATGCTGGGAATCTCCCCAGCGGTTCCAAAAGGTGACAGCTTCCTGGTCCTCACCCGAACCCGAACCTGAACTTTTACCGAACTTTTGCAAAAATTCGGGTTCGGTACGAACACGAACTTTGCGGGTTCGGTTCACCCAACATTACTTACAACTTATCTGTACCAACAATCCTCTCTCTGGCCCACTGCAGTCAACAGTACTTTCTGTCTGCCTGCATAAAACTGATTGTCACATCACCTGCCAGCTATACAATTAGATGTTGTAGAGGCAGCAGGAAATGCCTGTTCAGCTAAGGGAGAGGGAAAAGAAGGTGGGAGGGTGCGTGATGGTATATATCTGTATATATGTGTGGTATGGTGGCAGGAAGCCAGGGAAATAATCTTGGAGAAATCAGCCAGAAGCCATTAAGACAACAGCAGGTGCAGAAATATGCATTGAGTCAAGGGAGGCAGGAAAGTGTTAAAAAAAGACAGACGGGCTCACTGCCCAACTCTCTGGGGTATAAGTGAGAGGGAAGGATAACCACAAGTGGACTTGCAAGATTCTGTTACCATAGCCAGACTCAATGAAGTATAGCTCTAGCATACCTATGGATTTATTTTTCTGATTAGGGTTTATTATGTGCCCCTAGTTGTTTGTGGCTCCTAATTGACCATCAGGTATCCCATGTGATCTTGTAGTCAAAAAGGTTCCCATTTTCCTTTTACCTGGACTGTTGCGAAATCTTTGGCGAAATCTTTATTCTTTTTTCTTCTGGCTCATGAGAGAAGAGCTAGTTTTGACAGCAGTTATAAAGTTATTATGGAAAGAATTAAATACTTAATCTTTATTCTTCCTGCTGAGATTGGGCTTCCAATTGCATCTCCTTTCAGATCTACATGGGTTTCTCAACCCATACTTAGAAATTCATTTTTAACTGTGAAGGAAAAAAAAAATTCAGGAAATGATCTGCCATTGCAAAAGTAGCAGCTGTGCAAAAGTATTAAACTGCTTTACCTCATACTGGTTTTTTAATACAAAATGTTATCCAGAAGCTGTTATTTCAGGGGAAATGGCCCTAGAATGTTGATATGCATATACTATTTGAAAATCTTATAACGTTGTTTTCATTCAAATTATATGTAATTCTCACTGTGGAATAATAAATCTGAAACCAGAGTTGGTGTTTCAGACATATTGCTGCTTCTTGGTGTAAGAGCACTAGGTGAAAAATCAGGTGATGGTGAGTTCTAATCTGATTCATGATCTTGGGCCATGATCTAAAGTCTGATTCATGATCTTGGGCCATCACACAGAGAGGAAAAGCTTTATTTCAGTCCCTTCTCCCAGAATTATAATGTCCAAATCCATCATGCTTCTCCATACTACCCAAATTGTTTTTTAAAAGGGAATAGTGTCATTGTCCAGGGCTAAAAAAGCTACTAATCTGGAATCTGTTTATTTTGTTGGCTAATTAGGATAAAGTCATCTAGTTAGCAAAAAATGCAAACATCAGATGGGAGCTAAGATATATATTTTATTCTGAACCTTTGCTATCACTTAGTAGCTGTCACTATTTTGGAAGCCCATATATGGTAGCAGAATTTTGAGATACAACATAGGAGCTATGGTAGTGCAGTGGTTAGAATGTATTATTGCAAGCTAATTCTGCCAGCTGTCAGCAGTTTGATCCTCACTGGCTCATTCTCCTGAAGTCAGCAAAATGGGGATCCAGATTGTTAAAGGCAATATGCTCACTTTGTAAATGGCTTAGAGAGAGTTATGAACGGGTGAAATTCATCAGGTTCTGACAGATTCTGGAGAACCGGTAGTGGAAATTTTGAGTAATTCAGAGAACCAGCAAATACCACTTCTGGCTGGCTCTGGAGTGGGGTGGGAATTGAGCTTTTGCAATATCCTTTCCCCAGGAGTGGGGGATTTTGCAGTATCCTTCCCTTGCCATGCCCACAAGCCACGTCCACAGAACTGGTAGGGGAAAATTTTGAATTTCACCCCTGGTTATAAAGCACTGTGAATCTGCATATAAGTCTAAGTGCTATTGCTATTTTTCTTAGGAAATGATGTGTCAACCTTACAGTTTCTTCATATGTGCTCTCTGAACTTTTTCTTTCTAGAGCTACCTTTACCAACTGTTACAAGGCGTAAGCTTCTGTCATTCTCACAGAGTTATCCACAGAGACCTGAAGCCACAGAATTTGCTCATAAATGAAATGGGAGCCATCAAACTAGCAGATTTTGGCCTAGCGAGAGCATTTGGAGTTCCCCTACGTACTTACACACATGAGGTAAAGTCTGTCTCTTAATTATATAGGTTGCTGGGTCAGCCCCTGAAAATAAATCACACAAAGAGAGACGAGTGTGCATCGGTGATGGGTTACTCCGGGTTTCAACCATTTCTTAAAACCAATTCTTAGAACTGATAGCACTGGCGGCAGGAGGCCCTGCCCACCCACCCAGTATACTTCTGCACATGTGCAGAAGCATTGTGTGCGCACACACGCACAAGCGTACAGACAAACCGGTAGCAAAATAATTTAGAACACAACACTGGTGTGCATGAGAGAAAGAGGGAGCTATGTTTGTAACCCCTTAAAAAAAATCTTAAGCATAGCCCTAAGAACCTGTTGATATTTACCATTGAATTTACCATTACATTTTGAGAGGGGGGGGGGGAGGGAGGGAGAGAGAGAGAATTAAATGGTGCAGTTGACAGCATCGAAGAACTGGATTTTTTAAAATGCAGCTTTCAGTCAGATTCTACTGATTTTTCAATTTGGGAGCCTCCCTGGCATTAACTATCGACCCATTCTAGTCTAGTTTCAGGGTTATCCTAAAGATGGATTTTGAGCCGTTTTGTGGAATGTTGAATATGCAATTGGATTGGAAAGAAATTTCCCATTATGGCCAATATTCTCAATTAATAGCATTATGTTATCTTGACATAAAGAGACAAGGGTCCTTTCAGGGAGTAGAGTATAGAAGCTTATTTTACAAATGCAAATTTTGTAAAACAGCCAGGCTCTGCCAGTCTAGAATTGGAAGGTGTTAAATTAGAAAAAGTGTTTTTGTCTTTTTAAATTCTTTATGGAGCCTCCAAGACTTTCATATGAATTGGGGTGTGAACCTTCCTGGAATTTTGTTTCTTAAAAAATGGATTTCCCAATATATCTATTGATTTCATTAAAATCTCTGTTGAAGCCACTTAACATTTGGGACTTAGATTTCCCCCCCTTTTTTTGCCTTTGACACTATTCCTTCACCAGTTCTTTGGCCTATGTTTCTGTCCATCTGCCACATGATATTGCTTCTTGTCCAACTGTAAGGTCTAGTGCTTTCCAGTAAAGAGGGAAACTGGGAGAGAGAGAATATCAAGGGATATGAAACTTGTTTGATGTAACATAATATAGGATGCTGAATTCCAGTGGTTGTATTGATGTGACTTGTAGTAAATGACTTGGAATTTCTAATAAATGACTTGAAAAACGTTCTATGTGCTTTGGACATACGCTTCAATAATAAATGTCTCCAATTAAGCCAGAGAAGGCCTTATATATCAAACAACTATTAAATTTGATTCCTTTTAGGTGGTAACCTTATGGTATCGGGCTCCTGAAATTTTATTGGGTTGTAAATATTATTCGACAGCTGTGGATATATGGAGCATTGGCTGTATCTTTGCAGAAATGGTAACATTCTTCATCTTTTTCTGTTTCAGAGAAATATTATAATCACAATATAAATGATTAAAAATGCATATGCAAAAAAGGGTTTTTTTGTGAGCTGGTGGAGTTAAAAAAGCAAATATGCATTAAGCCTCACAGAGCAATACAGGAATGGCTTCAGGATGATAATGAGACTGCAAGTAGCCTGTGGGTTGCCTTAGACAGATGATTAGTTGTACCAGTTGTGACTGCAAAAGGAAGTGTGAGGAAATTCAGCAATGGCAATAACAATAGCACTTAGATTTATATACTGCTCCATAATGCTTCACGGCACTCTGACAGTTTATAATGTTGGCACATTGCCTCCAACAACCTAGCTCCTCATTTTACCGACCTGGGAAAGATGAAAGGCTGAGTCAGTCTTGATCCCAGTTAGACACGAACTTCTGGCTGTGGGCAGAGTTTGCCTACAATATTGCATTCTAGCCACTGCAGCACCATAACCAGTGATGGGTTCCTATGGGTACGGTCAGATACGCAGAACTGGTAGAAAAAGTTTGGTCAGGTATGCAGAATTGGTAGAAAAAAAATGATTTTTTTCTTTTTATCCCTTCTGGGCTCTGGATATGTTTTTTCTTATCGCAGTAAATAAGGTTGAATGTGTATAATTTTAGAAGAGCTGTGCGTGTGTATGTGTGTGTGCATACACATACATTTTATATAGTACATGTATATTTTTGTCTGCCTGTGTGTAATATGTGTGTATAATATGAGCCGGGGTGGCCCAGCAGGTAGAGTGCTATACTGCAGGCCACTGAAGCTGACTGAAGATCTGTAGGTCAGGGGTTCAAATCTCATCACCAGCTCAAGGTTGACTCAGCCTTCCATCCTTCCGAGGTGGGTAAAATTAGGACCCAGATTGTGTGGGCAATATGCTGGCTCTGTTAAAAAGTGCTATTGCTAACATGTTGTAAGCCCCCCTGAGTCTAAGGAGAAGGGCGGCATAAAAATTGAATAAATAAATAAAATAAATGGATTATTGTCATATACTGTTTTATTACTGTTGTTAGCCGCCCCGAATCTGCAGAGAGAGGCGGCATACAAATCCAATCAATCAATCAATCAATCAATACATACATAGAATTAAATAGTATATTTTGGATATTCAGTAATAGTAAATAGATAGGGAAATTGTATCTCTTTGAGGCGAGGAGATGCCAGGCACCCAAACCCTTGACGTGAGTGATGTCAAATTGGCCACCTTTAAGCCAGTCACATGACCTTTAAGGCACCCCGGTCACATGATCGTCAAGCCACTCCCACCTGGTCACATGGCCAGAAAGCCACACCCACAAAATAAGCCACACACACAGTGGTAGTAAAAATTTTTGCATCCCTTCATGATCATCATTCCTAAATCTTTATGTTTCAATATTATTTGCCAAAATGCCATTAAAAGTTTACACTTAAGTTTACTTCATTAGTCTTAAGTCTCAGCATCTAACTAAATTCCCTCAAGCTTCATACACATTGTTTCCCTTTGATTTTGCCTACTTATATTGTTATAAGACTGTAGTACAGTATAAAAACAACCACTGGAGGTTGCTAGTGTCTAGGAGAATAAACGTGATTATACAGTACTAAATTAAATGTGCATAAAGTCCAGGTATCTTTTGCAATACTGAATTTTGAAACGGCAGGAGTAATAAATGTAATCTTTGCTTAAAAATTAGTTTTGAAATTACTCTAATTTCTAAAGTTCTCTCTACAAGAGATCAGTTAGATCTCTAGGCAAAAGTAGCTAGAGGAAAATGGCAGAAGGAGAACCAGGAGTAGAAGCAGTTATTAGAATTGCTCTTCTCCTGCTAAAGATGCATAACTGCATAACTTTTGCCCAGCAGATTGTCTGAATTTCACTCCCCCAAACTGAGCTACTAAAATTTAGAAAATCCCTCTGTGTTTTTTCAGTACATGCATTTGTTACATTTGATAGTTTGCAAAATATTTGAGATGTGCTTTGAACCGAAGGTCAGTTTTAAGAAGTCTAAACAAACCCACTGAAATTCTTCAAAGGTTTTCTGATCTTTTTGCCTCCGTTCCTCTCTTGCATTTATAAATTGATGTGAATTATGAAAGTGCAATATCAGATGGGCCCTTTCCCCAATAGCTCTAACTGTAAGTGGATTTTGGAGGGGGATGGATTTTGGAGGTGGAAATTAATTCTAAGTGGAAGCAGGATTAGATAGACTAGCTCCAAAGTACAGTACTGCAATCTATGCAGGCATGAAAGAATAATGCCTCATCTTGCTGTGGCCTAGAGGTGGTGCTCTTGCCTCACAATCAGGAAGTTGTGAGTTCAATCCTAGATAGAGGCAGATGTGGGGTCTCCATGGGCAGGGGGCCGGGTAAACTAAATGACCTGCAAGGTTGCTTCCAACTCTGTTAATTTGTTGCCTAATTAAATCCAGGGTATGTGAGACATAAGGAGGGTGCTCATAAAGTCTACAAAACCATTTCATTCAGAATTTTGCTCCGGTTTATCATAAATTAGAAACTGCTTCAGAAACTGATTGGTTAACTTCCCCAAAAACAGATACTGAAAAAGCATTGGGAGCTGATGTAAAATACTGAGGTCTAAAAGCTTACAAAATCTCAGTATAATTCAATTTCATATATTAATGTTATTCATATCCCAATGAATAAGATATGTGTTGGGTTAATATATTCCTCTTTTTATTAAAACATAGCATCCAAAAGTATTTTCAGTTTTTTATCATCCATAATTCTTTTGGTCTTTCTAGAGAAAATCTATCTGTGGTGTCAGAAAGTTGATGCCAATTTAATGGAAAATACCGATAATCAGTTTTTGGTGGTGGAAGGAGCAGAGGAGACCCAGAATAGCAACTTGATAATTAAGAATTTTGTGAATATTTTGTAAACCGTGTACTGGAAGAGATGTTGAGGTCTGTTATTCTTTTCTCATTGATACTTGGTAGGCTAGTGGATAGGTCTATTCTAATAAAGCAGACTTTTTAAAAATAATGGAAACATTTTATTTGGAGAGAATAACAGATCTGAATGAATGAAATATTCTCATTGAATACTTTGTTCTGTACAAAGTTGAATGTGCACAACAGCATGTAAAATTGATTGTCCATCAATGTTGCTTCCTAAGTGGACAGTTTGATTTCACAGAAGTTTGATTTACTTGGAGTTATATTGCGTTGTTTAATTGTCCCCTTTATTTTTTGAGCAGTGTATATAATCCAGATGAATGAACCTTCTTCTCCTTGGTCCAGGTGACTAGAAAAGCCTTGTTTCCTGGAGACTCTGAAATTGATCAATTATTCCGGATTTTCCGCACCCTTGGTACTCCTACTGAACCACTGTGGCCTGGAGTCACAAATCTTCCTGACTATAAAGGAAATTTCCCCAAATGGCCAAGGAAAGATATGAAGGTGATCATTCCAAACTTGGATCAAGATGGACGAGACTTACTGCAGGTGAGTAGAAGACTTGTAAAGAGGTTGAGCTTGGTTTTTAATACTTATGACAAGAATTGGCAAGAGTCTACTACAGAAATTGAAGTGTGCGCAACATATCCCACACATTTGTATGAAAGAGAATCAAGCCAAATGCACATTTAGTCAGGTATTCATTAGAAAGGCAGAAGTAGACTAGCTCAAACTTCTTCGTTCTTTTTGAAAAAGGGTTATTTCAGGGTTATTTGAATTAACACTGAAGGGTTTGCTTTAAATGGGCAGGATTTAAAGATTGAGGCATGCTCATATTTCTCTCTTTCTAAATCACAGCAACTACTAATGTATGATCCCAACAAGCGAATCTCAGCCAAAGCTGCTTTGAACCACCAGTATTTCTGGCAAGCTCCACGGGATGCTAAACAGTGTGTGGTAGAACAGTATGGGTCATGAGATTAAGAAGTTCTGTTTAATGTATTGCTGGAAATAGCTACCGGATCGTCTCATTCTAAACAACGTAGCAAAGGAGCAGCTGTAATTGCCATTAAGAATGTTCTTGGCCTTTTGCCCAGTTTAATATTCATGCAAACATTTTGACAATTGTAAACGGTACAGATCCTTGTAAAGATTAATACTTCTTCTTTAACAGAAGTGAAAAAGCTTCATACTTTTAGTATATGAAAAGGAGTAGTGGAAAGAGAAAAAAGTTTAACTAAATCCAGTTTCTGTAATATATTATTCACTCTTTGCTGCAGTTACAAAATATGGTTGTTATTATTATTTAGATTAGACTAGCACATCCTACAGTAGCCTAGGCATTGGGGTTGATTTTTGTTTTTTTTTAATATGAACTCATGCTGTATTTCATAACACTACTGAAAACTAACCATGCCAAAAAAGTATGAGTGTGTGTTGTGTGTGGAGGAACTAGAAATTACAGAGACACACAGAAATATCTTATACTTGAGTTTCTTTCTATATGTATCCATCATAAAAAAGCAAGAACTTTGTATCATCTAGACCAGTGATGGCGAACCTTTTTTAGTTCACATGCCAAAATGGCAGGGGGGGGTAGCATGCCTAATGTGCCCGCACCCCTTCCCTCCCCCGAGCATGCGTACCACCCATCACCCTGCTGACCCCCGCGCATGTGCACAGGCCTTTCTGAGGTTCCAGGGCGGGGGGGGGCACAAAGGAAGGGAAGACCCTCTCCCCCTCTCTCTGATTTTCTCTTTCCCTCTCTCTCTTCCTCCCTCCCTCCCCTTCTCTCTCCCTCTCTTCCCCGTTAAGTTCGCCGTCCGCCCAGCCTGCAAGCAGCCTCCCTCTCGAGCTCGGCGTGCTCCATGCAATCAGCGCCAGGCTGCCCAGCCACAGAGAGAAGTAAACTTCACGCAAGGGAGGCTGGCAAAGGGAAGGGAAGCAGCCAAGTCTTCAGTAGGATGCCTGTCTTGTGACCCGCGCAGCCCCCGCCAGCCTCCACCCAATCCCTGCTTTTCTTCGCTTCCCCCACACCCGAGCTGTCACCCCCAAAAATGTGTCTCTTAGCTGACACTTGTAGCTGGTAGTTGCATTCCTGGTGCTGTGTCCAGGGCAGCCCCTTCTTAAAAAAAAAAACTCGCAAATTCGATCAAACTTCAAAGCACTGATTACTTGGAGAGTGCTGAACTCGAAAGGGAGGCTGGCTTGTAGGCTGGGCGGACAGCGAGCTTAACATGGAAGAGAGGGAGAGAGAAAGGGGGGAGGAAGAGAAAGAGAGAAAAAGAGGGTGAGAGAAAGAGAAAGGGGGAAGAGGGTCTTCTCTTCTTTCGTGTCCTCCCCCGCTTTAGAACCTCTTCCATGTACTCCCTGCTTCTCTTCTCCCCACATCCCCCCCTCTGCAGACTGAGTGATCACGTTTCTCCCCGGCTGGGCAGCTCGGTGCTGATTTCTTGGAGCATGGTTTGTAGGCTGGGCGGATGGCGAGCTTAATGGGGAAGAGAGGGAGAGAAGGAGGAAGAGAGAGAGAGGGAAAGAGAAAATCAGAAAGAAAGAGGGGGAGAGGGTCTTCGCTTCCTTCATGCCCGCCCCCCCATCTCAGAACCTCTTCCCTGGCTGCCTGTTTTGTTCAGAAGAAAGTTGATTTGGAGAAGCCCCTTTGATTGGCGCGATGTACTGATGGGGATTTCCGTGTTAGGTTTCGCTTTCGTGTCTCGTGTGAATACAGAAAACGGTCATGGGTGCCAAAGCAATCCCCCCTCTCTCAAGGGTACAGGACTATTATGGACCTGGATCCCAGAGAGCCTGCTGAGTTTGAGAGGGAGGGAGGCCGGATGGCCGGATTGTAGGCTGAGTGGCCGGTGAGTTAGGAAAAAGTTGTAATCTATTTATATGAAGATGCAGAACAAGTTTGTTTTGCACTCCGGGGATTCAGGGAAGCTTTCCTGACTCCTCCGGAGTGCAAAAAAACCAGCACAATGGCAAACAGGAAGTACATTTTCCCGAACTTCCGGTCTGTCCGTTAGGGGATTTTTTTTGCTTCCGGGGCTTCAAGGAAGTGTCCAGAAGGTGCAACAGCCTTTCCAAAGGCCGAAAATTAGTTGCATGTGTGCTGGAGCTGATACAGGGCAAAGTCTTGCGTGCCCTCGGATGTAGCTCCACATGCCAGTTGTGGCACGCGTGCCATAGGTTCGCCATCACGGATCTAGACTATTCAATAATTAAGAGGCTTATTTACCTGCAGTTTGGGTTTTCAAAAAATTTCTAATTTTTGAAATTTCTAGTCTCTTATTAAATAAAAATATCAAAACCTGATAATCAATATGCTAAGATCTGAATTACATAGTATGGGACATAAAATAAACAAATAAATAATTACATGAAAAAATTCTATTTGTTGATCTTAGCCAAATATCTTGGTTGAAGGTGGAAACCTTGAAATCTCCGGATTCTGATAGAACCTTGACAATACAGAGATGGAGATAGGGAAACCTTACACTGATCGAGGGTTGTTTTTTTTGTGGTCCTTGTTCCATTATGCAAATACTGTATTTTTATTTTTATTTTTGCATTTGTAGAAAGGCAACCTAACACCCAATAGTAGTTCTTTTCTATGGATTTATTTTTAAAATGTCTATTAATACTTAATAAATGTTATCAATTAATGTTATCATTAATTGTTGATGTTGATGTTAATATTCCTGTTTGCATAAATAAAAACATGCATCAGTAACTTTTGCATTAATGAGTTTTTGTAAAAACTGTCAAAAATAGCATTTGAAGACAATTATAATCAATATCCCTATTTTGAATTTGAACTATTAAATACCATAACAAAGCAGTGGAAACCTCATAGCACAGTATCTAGTTAACATTTTAAAACTAGGTTCTAGCCCTGTTGCCCAGGTAAATGGCAATATTTAGTCATGTATAGCTAATCTCAAAGGACTAAGTAAGATCAGAAATAGTTAGTACTTAAGGTGGGAAACATCTGTAAACAACTATAAAATACTGTATTTTATAAATACTATAAAACAACTATAAAATAATGACGTTTAGGCCAGAGACTGCAAAGAAAAAAAGTCTTAAAAGAAGAATATGGCAAAGCACGTTGTTGCCAAGAAAAATATTAGCACATGTAGGAGTCAAGTGCAATATGGAGAGAGATTTTTATTATATATGTGTGTGTATTATATATAAACGTGTGTAAGTTAACCCACCCCTGATATATACATATAACACATATACATGCTGTATATCTTTTACAGTATGTACGGAATGTCTGGTGTGTGTTTTCTAGTGACTTATTTGCTATTAATTTGATTTGCTTTTTATTATAAACAGTTTTGTCTTAGACTTAAAAAGTGCATTCTCTCTCTCCACGTGTTTTCATATAATGTTTAGCGCTGTTACTCTATAGTTTTATGCTTACATCAGGATAGACAATCTGTGGTTCTCCAGATGTTGCTGAATTCTAGCTCCCAACTAGGGACTCAGGAACATATGAAGCACTATATAACTCAGAGGGAAAGGAATTGTTAGTGTTTTTTAAAAAATAACAGGATAGCAGTCAGTATTTTAACTTTTATTGCATGCATGATCTTTAAGCTCCAGCTATTGTGACACGCATCCTTTTAGGCTTTGCAGGAAGAAACTATTTCCTAAGCATTTTGAAGATTTTTTCCTATTTCAAAAACCCCTTTATTCCCTACAATAGATACTGTATTTACTCCCATATTAGATCCCTTCCACTTTTGGAACAGAATGCTTCTGTGTGAAGTGCAGATAACTTGGTATAATGAAGTAAATCCCGCTATCTAATATAATACACGGCTATCTATAATTGCCAGACACTTTGTTCATCTGAACATGACAGGACATGAATTCTCTTGTGGATGAAAAACATTTCAGACTTTTTACAAATTCAAACTTTTACTGCCTTGCTTTAGTGCCTGAATCGGGGCACAGCAGCTGAATGGATTGCAGACTGATATCCTTCGGAGGTAGCTGGGAGGAGGAGGAGCCCACTTAAAGGATCTTTCTGGCAATGAGCCATGGCCTCCTTATAATGGATCTTCTCTTTGGTGATAGGATCAACAAGATCTTTCTCATAACTTGACTCGTCTTCTAGTAATGCGGCCAGGTCACTACTAATTAGGCCTGTCTGCACAGCTTCTGGTATTGGGATGCGTCCTGTTTTCTTAGGATCTATTAGTCCTCCAGTTAGGTGTTGGACTTGTAAATAGGGGAAGGCGTTATCCAGAGTTATCCATCCTTTCTGAACTGCTTCTCCTACAGCCAACCTTCTCTTGGTGACAGGATCTTCAATCCCCGTGAAAGCCTTCTGAGCATTCAACAACCTTTGCACGTAAGTATTGTCGATCAATCCTTTATCAAGGGCTTTGTGGACAGAGTAGCGATCTCTTGAGATAAGATCAACGATGCCGCCGGTAGCAGCTTGTGCCTCCAAAAGCTTCTGGGCTGTCATTGGATCCACCAGTTTCTTGCCGAGTGCCGACTTAATGTTGTACTTGTTGTCGTAGGTTGTGTCATACACTCCAGCAATAGGAAAAGTATCATCACAGAAAGCCATAGGTGGCCCAGAAGAGAAGAAACTTTGCTTTTGTTGAAAAACAGGAGATGAAATTGGAGAGTTGGCAATAATTGAGCCTAAAGAAAGGGCTGCGTTCTGCTTACTTTCCCCTGCTACAAGTAGAGCAAACTCAGAGATGGGGATTTTGCCTTCCTTGTAAAGTTGGTATTCTTCTTTTGTAATCCTTTTGAATCGCAGGGCATCATCAATGGAGTACTGTTTTCCACTCTTTTTGTCAAGAAGAACAGAAACGTCCCCCTTGGATCCCAGGGTTGTAATTTCCTCCCAATCACATTCCAGTTCTTGCAAATGGATATACTGGCATCTATCTATCATGCCTCTCTTATAAGCCTCGTAGGGTGACATATCTTTACCAGTCTCCGGATCCAGAATAGATATCTTGGTAGAGAGATTTGTCTCTCTCATCTGAGTCTCGTTGTTCAGTTCTTCTTTGTTGATTCTGGATTGGAGTTCCCGGATAGCCCTCTCTTTTTCATAAATATTATCCTTCTCCATAAGTATATCTGATTCCAGACGAGAAACCTCCTGGCCAAATTGGATCTTCTTTTGCCTGTCACTTTCAGTCCTTTGGCTCAAGAGCTTGGTCTGTTCTCTAAGGAAACGGGCTTTTCCTTGCTTCTCTTTTTCTAGTTCCCTTAATTCGCCTTCAAGACTGTCTTTTTCTTGCATTGCCACCTTTCGAGATTTCTGGAGCTCAGCTTCTTCTCTGGCCCATGTACATTTCATGCCTTCTGCCCTCTCAATCTTCTCTTTCAGATGTCTGATGCTTTCTTCTGCATTTTGCCGAGTGGTTCGTTCTTTGCTTAGCAGATCCCAAAGACGTGTTCGCTCATTTTCAAGCACTCTGTCTTTTTCTACTCTGATTACTTCCTTATATATTGTCTTTTCCTGGGACTTTGTCTTTTGTAGAACGTCAATCTGGGCTTGGAAGTTCTTACATTCCCTCTGGAGGCTCAATACTTCAACTTTCTCCTTATCTAGTTCAGCTCGCAAATTGTTACTAGATTGCTCAAGAACTGGATCTTTCTCTACCTTGATGACTTCCTCCATGATTATTTTTTCTTGAACTGGAGCTGGGCTTTCTTCAACTTCTTTTATCCTCAGGGTGATCTGCCGCATCTCCTTTTCCAGAGCAAGCCTCTTGTTTCTGTCATCTTGGGAGTTCAGCAGTTTTTCGTTGTCTTCCACTGTTGCCCGAAGCAACTGGACCTCATGATCCATCTTTCGCCGGTTGCTGATTTGTTCATCTAAACTCCTGCTCAGCCTCTTGTGCTCCTCCCTAAGCTTCACATCTTTCTGAGTAACAACTACCTCCTGCACCACCACTTTTTCCTCCGGCTTCCTTCTCTCCAGAAGAATGTACTTATTCTGCAGGTCATAGATGGCATCTTCGGTTGCTCTCCTCTTTTGTAATACGTTACGCACTTCTTGGCGAAGACATTCGGCCTCTTTCTCTAATAGAGGGTCATTCTCATACCGGATGACCTCTTTATTAACAATCTTGGTTTCAACTTTGGCTCTTTCTCTTTTCCACTCATCCCTTTCTCCTTCTAACCTGATTAGCTGTTCTTGGACTCGGCCGTTTACATTCACAAAATGATTTAACTGTTCTTTCAACCGGTCTATTTCTCTCAATATCTCTGGGCTCTTTTCTGTTTTCACCACCTCCTGGATGACTTCTTTAAACTCCACAGAAGGTGGTTGGGCTCTCAGAACTTTCAATTCAGTCAAGGCTGCTTCTACCTCCAGATCGACTTCTTTTCTTTTCCTTGAAATGTCTACGAGTTCTCGCTTCAAACGTGCTATCTCTTCCTCTGTTTCTGGGTCTAGGTGAAAAATCTCCTTGACTTTTTCTTTGATCTCCACCCTAGGCTTTGTCTTCTCCATAGTGCTGTATTTGCTCTGCAGCTGTGTCAGTTCACTTGACAATAACAAGTTCTTGTTCCTCTCTTCATCAATAAGCTTTTGAAGCGTGGAAGACTCTTTTAGGAGCTCCGGATCTTGCTCCACTTGCTTTGTTTCTCTCACGACGACTTTGGGTTCAGTTGCTTCAATGAGCTTCTCAAGATCCTCAATTTTGCTTTTCATTTTCTCTATTGTATCCATTGCAGACTGCTTCTTGAAACTATCTTCATCAATTTGCATTTGCAGTGATCTGATTGCCTTTAGCATTTCTGGATCCTTCTCTAACTTCACCACCTCTTTTACTACTATTTTCTCTCGGATGTTTGATTGCTTTTGCTCCAGGAGGTATAACTCTTTCCTGAGCCGTTCGATTTCAGAGGAGGAAGTTGAATGATCACATAGATACCTGATTTCTTCTTGGAGTCTTGCTGCTTGGGCATTCAGATTTGGATCTTTCTCTGTTTTTGTAATTTCTTTTGTAAGCAGCAGGCTTTTCACAACCCTTCTATCTTTTTCCATTTCAAGAAACACATTATTCACTTTTTCAATATCTGTCTGTAAATCTGCTCTTTTCTTCTTTTCATTCTCAATTTGATTAGAGATTTTAGCAAGATCACTCTCCAGAACTGGATCTCTATAATAATCAAACATTTCTTTCTCCTCAATTCTTTCAATGGGCCGTTGGGTTCTCAGTGTCAGAAGTTTATTTCTCTGCTCCTCCAGTTCTTGCTGTGCCTTGGCTTTCCTGTTGTGTTCCTCTTTAAGCTGAGACTTCAGGGTTTCAGATTCATCTATGTTTTTGGACTGCTGGGTTTGTTCATGCCTTACCCGCACCGTATCACTTACTTCTTTCTGCAGAAAGAAAGGGCAGCCCGGGGGGGGGGGAGGGAGAGAGAAAACAAAAAGAAAGTATTGTTGATTCTTAATACTATGAAATTTACTTCTAGTCCTAAACACACACACACACACCATAGTTTTGCTGAATTGAAAATGAAGGGAGACTAGTATAGATCTATTTTGAGGTTGTTTTCTCTCATCAGCTAGTCATACCCTCACCAGGATTTGAACCAGTAGCCTCTGCCTTGTAAGATTTGATTCGACAGAAACATACACACACATGTTCTAAATTTATATATTTATATATTTATTTATATATATATATATATATATATATATATATATATATATATATATATATATATTTTCGTAGATTTTCACGGGTACAGGTATGACGGTCTTGGCATATTCGGGTTTCTTCCCGTGTAGGATTTGGAAATTTCTGGTGACGTTTCAACGAGGTCCCACTCGTCATCTAGACCAGCGTTTCCCAACCGGTGTGCCACGAGACACGGCCAGGTGTGCCGCGAAGCTCCTAGGGAAGCTCCAGCTGGGCGGGGCGCTGCCGGTGCCGACCTGGAGCTCCCTCGCAGCTGTCCCCCGGCTCCTGCTCGATGCCGCGGTTTTCGGCGCTCTCCTGCTGGGCCCCAAAGAAGGAAGGCAGGAAGAAGGAGAGCTTCATTCTTCGCGCCTTTTTCTCGCCTTTCTTCTTTGGGGCCCAGCAGGAGAGCGCCAGAAACCGCGACATCAGGCAGGAGCCGAGGGACAGCTGTGAGTGGGAGCCCCAGATCGGAGGCACCGGCAGCGCCCCGCCCAGCTGGAGCTTCTCTGGCGTCGGCGGCAAGTGTCCTTTGGGGCCCGGCGGGAGGGCACTGGCGGTGGGAGTGGGGTGGTGGTGGTGGCTGCAGCGGCCGCAGGCAGCCGCGGGGAGATGGCGGCGGCGAGAGGGAGCTCCAGGCGGCGGCGAGAGGGAGCTCTCTCTCTCTCAGCTGACTGCAAGCGGGAGCCCTGACGGTGGCGGTTGGACGTGCTGCTGGACGCCGTACATGCTGGCGCTGCGGGCCTGGCATATATGGCGTCCAGCAGCACGTCCAGCTGCTGCCGTCAGGGCTCCCGCTTGCAGTCAGCTGAGAAAGAGAGAGAGAGAAAGAAAGAAAGAGAGACATATAGGAGAGGCAGAGAGAGAGAGAGAGAGAAAGAGAGACATAGCAAGAGAGGCAGAGAAAGAGAGACAGAGCGAGAAAGAGAGACAGCAAGAGAGGCAGAGAAAGAGAGAGAGAGAAAGAGAGAGAGAAAGAGAGACATAGCAGAGAGAGAGAAAAAGAAAGAGACAGCAAGAGAAAAAGAGAGACAGCAAGAGAGGCAGAGAGAGAGAGAAAGAGAAAGAAAGAGAGACATAGCAAGAGAGACAGAGAGAGAGAAAGAGAGAGAAAGAAAGAGAGATAGCAAGAGAGGCAAAGAGAAAGAAAGAGACATATAGCAAGAGACAGTGAAAGAGAGAGAGAGAGCAAGAAAGAGAGAAAAAAGCAAGAAAGAGATAGCAAGAGAGACAGAGAGAGAGAGAGAGAGCAAGGGAGAGAGAAAGACATAGAGGAAGGGAAGGAGGGAGAGAGAAAGAGAGCAAAAAAGAGAGGAAGAAAGAAAGAAAGAAAGAGGGATGGAGATAGAGAAAGAAGGGAAGGAAGGAAAAGAGAGAAAGAGGGAGAAATAGAGCGAAAGGGAGGAAGAGAGAGGTTTTTTTGTCCAAACTTTTCTTTAACCCCCCCGCCTCCCCCCTTTCAATGTTCCCCAGGATTTTGAAAATATGAATAATGTGCCGCGGCTCAAAAAAGGTTGGGAAACACTGATCTAGACAGTGTTCGCCTTAGAACAAGGACAGAAACACCAGCCTGAAGATGATGAGTGGGACCTCGTCGAAACGTTGCCAGAAATTTCCAAATCCTACACGGGAAGAAACCCGAATATACCTAGACACATGAGCTGTATCCGAGAATTGGTCTAGCAAATGACTGGCTCCTTAGAGCAGTGTTTTTCAACCAGTGTGCCGTGGCACACTAGTGTGCCGTGAGACATGGTCAGGTGTGCCGCGAAGCTCAGAGAGAGAAAGCAAGCAAGTGAGATAGATAGAAAGAAAGAGAAAGAAAAAAAGAGAGAAAGAGCGAGCGAGAGAGAAAGAGAACAAGAGAGAGAGAAAGCAAGAGAGAGAGAAAGAGAACAAGAGAAAGAAAGCAAGAGAGAGAAAGGGAGAGAAAGAAAGAGAGAGAGGGAGGGAGGGAGGGAGAGAGAAAGAGAGCAAAAAAGAGAGGAAGGAAGAGAAAGAAAGAGGGATGGAGAGAGAGAAAAAAAGAGGAAGGAAGGGAGATAAAGTGGGAGAGAGAAATAGAGCGAAAGGGAGGAAGAGAGATAATTTTTTTAGCCCCCCCCCCCCCCTCAATGTGCCCCAGGGTTTTGTAAATGTAAAAAATGTGCCGCAGCTAAAAAAAGGTTGAAAATCACTGCCTTAGAGTATGTAACAACATTTAGTGAACCCACAAGTGAGATTAAACTGGGATTAAGAATCAAATTTTAACTGAGCCTTGAACACACTAAACCCTTCTAGGGAATTTTTTTTAAAAACCTACATGGAATCCTTCAGATTATTCACTGGATTCTGTATTTAGCAAAATGTACAGTAACAGTATGCCTAAGAATATATAGGGACAGATACTTAAGTATTAAAAATAAAATAAATTTATTAAGAATATTGTATTTACTGATATAAAGACTGCCTTATGTTTTTGTGTACATGACAGGGGAAAGGAAAAGGAGACTGTTTTGTTCTTTCAGTAGGAAGCAAGCAGAATATAACACTCTTAAGTATTAGGCTTCCAGTCAGGGGAAAGATAGTAGGAAAAAAATCAGAGAAATAACAGGTTTTCTCTACCTGTTTCTAATGGGCAATAAGATTAAAAAGTGCAACTGTAGAAATTTTAACATTGTTCAGAAGCTCCAATATGCCTTAGGTAAATCGTTGTCTCAACCTTTCTTCCCTTTCCTATAACATAGGGCTACATTGGCTCAATGACTGAAAATATTAATATAAAGCATTTTGAACTGAAAAAGTACTGCCCAAATATTATTGACAATTTTATTTCAAAATTCTTGTGCAATGACAAAAATATGCCAGCAATGTTAAATATGAATTGTTATACCAAATGGGATGAATTTTATTTCATTGAAAAAAACCTGGTCCTTTTATTTCATTGAATTTTATTTCATTTATTTCATTGAAAAAAACCTGGTCCTCAGCGATTTTTGGCTTTTTATATTTACCTAATGTAGAATTGAAATTTGTCTTCATATTTTAAATTACTTTGTTAAAAGTAAAGTTTTGCTTTCTGAAGTTATTGGAAAGTAGACACAATTTTTAAACTGGATCAAATATTAAAAAGCAAAATTGCAGGGGAATGAGATATGAGATATTTTTAATGTTGCAATTATGATTAGGAATTCAAAGAAATAAAATATAAACATTGCTTTCCTTTTATTGGTAAAGCATGTTAGGAAATTATAGTATCACTTACGTATAGAGAGGCAAAAAGAAACCAATGAACTTTCTTTTCAATTGTAAGAGATGCTCTAATATTTAAGCACTAAACATATAATTTCAAATGATTTAGGCATACCTTATTCATAATTTTCTTGGCAAATTCCAGCCAACAGATTTGTTGTTTGTTTTCAGCGGCAGTCTCTGCATAGAGTTTTGTCATATCATTTTCCTAAAGGCAATACAAAGTATTATTCAGATATGACATTTCCTCTACCAGGATAACTAACACCCAGTAAATTACAATATTTATTTTAAAAATATTAATACTAGATCACAATGTTGAACAAATAGCTTTCTGTGAAGTTAGAAAAATGATATTAAATCTGGATAAATTGATATTAAATCTGGAGGTAAACATTTCCTATTTATCTTGAAATGTCAGAAATACAACTCTTTACATGTTTATTCAGAATGTCAACATGCTCAAAGGGATTTACTGCCAGGTAATTATATGACAAAATACAGTGGTACCTCATGATACGAACCCCTCATCGTACGAACTTTTCAAGATACGAACCCAGGGTTCGGAATTTTTTTGCCTCTTCTTACGAACTTTTTTTCACCTTACGAACCTGCCAAGCCGCCACTGAGATGCCCCGCCTCCAGACTTTCGTTGCAAGCCAAGCGCAGGTTTTTGCAATCCTGGGATCCCCTGAGGCTCCCCTCCATGGGAAACCCCACCTCCTGACTTCCACGTTTTTGCAATGCTGTAGGGAAATCCCAGGAGGGGAATCCCAGAATCGCAAAAATGGGTGCTCTGCTGGGCAGAGTAGGGGCCACAAAAACAGGAAGAAAAGACTCATGGAGCTCAAGGGAGGAGAAAGGTGTGGGGAAGATGAGCATAGTGGGGTGGACAAAAACGGGAGGGAAAAGCTCATGGAGCTCAAGGGAGGAGAAAGGTGTGGGGGAGATGAGGAGAGAGAGAGGTGGGCAAAAACGGGAGGGAAAGGCTCATGGAGCTCAAGGGAGGAGAAAGGTGTGGGGGAGATGAGGAGAGAGAGGTGGGCAAAAACGGGAGGGAAAGGCTCATGGAGCTCAAGGGAGGAGAAAGGTGTGGGGGAGATGAGGAGAGAGAGGTGGGCAAAAACGGGAGGGAAAGGCTCATGGAGCTCAAGGGAGGAGAAAGGTGTGGGGGAGATGAGGAGAGAGAGGTGGGCAAAAACGGGAGGGAAAGGCTCATGGAGCTCAAGGGAGGAGAAAGGTGTGGGGGAGATGAGGAGAGAGAGGTGGGCAAAAACGGGAGGGAAAGGCTCATGGAGCTCAAGGGAGGAGAAAGGTGTGGGGGAGATGAGTAGAGAGAGGTGGGCAAAAACGGGAGGGAAAGGCTCATGGAGCTCAAGGGAGGAGAAAGGTGTGGGGGAGATGAGGAGAGAGAGGTGGGCAAAAACGGGAGGGAAAGGCTCATGGAGCTCAAGGGAGGAGAAAGGTGTGGGGGAGATGAGGAGAGAGAGGTGGGCAAAAACGGGAGGGAAAGGCTCATGGAGCTCAAGGGAGGAGAAAGGTGTGGGGGAGATGAGGAGAGAGAGGTGGGCAAAAACGGGAGGGAAAGGCTCATGGAGCTCAAGGGAGGAGAAAGGTGTGGGGGAGATGAGGAGAGAGAGGTGGGCAAAAACGGGAGGGAAAGGCTCATGGAGCTCAAGGGAGGAGAAAGGTGTTCGCCTCAGCTTTGTCTGGCCTCCGCTTTTTTTTTAAGCCTTAATATTTTGGATTCTCCTAATGGGCTTGCACGCATTATTGGCTTTTCCATTGATTCCTATTTGAAACATTGTTTCATCTTACGAACTTTTCACCTTACGAACCTTGTCCCGGAACCAATTAAGTTCGTAAGACGAGGTATTACTGTATATTTAGGCTGCAACTAATCTTTGATGTCTTGGCTTTCCTGCTATTTTGGGGGAGTATGTTAGATGCGGTTTGTGTGAATGTCAGAAAAATGTAGGTGCAGAAGATTTTCAGCAGAGGAAGAAGTTCAAAATTATTACCAACTAATTCTAAGAACTTGCAACTACTTTAGCCACCAACTTTCCCTAACAGACTTTATTTAATTATACCAGTTTGGAATACAGTGTTCCCTCGATTTCCGCGGGGGATGCGTTCTGAGACTGCCCGCGAAAGTCGAATTTCCGCGAAGTAGAGATGCGGAAGTAAATACCGTATATACTCGAGTATAAGCCGACCCGAGTATAAGCCGAGGCACCAATTTTTGCCACAAAAACTGGGAAAACGTATTGACCCGAGTATAAGCCGAGGTTAGAAAATGCAGTGGCTACTGGTAACTTATAAAAATGGAAAACAATAAAATTACATTAATTGAGACATGTTTTAGAATATTTATTTTAAAGAAAACCAGTAAACTAGCTCTGTAAATTTAAGAGGGTAAACAAATTAACAATATTAACAATAAATTAAAAAGTAAAAAAAGTAGCTCGATCAGGAACAAAGCTAAAACCTAAGAGTTAAAATCCTTCAAAACTGGATTCCTTCTCATCATTAATTGGATTTACATTATTGTTCTGTTTTTATATATGCTGTGAGCCACCCTGAGTCCTTGGAGAGGGATGGCGTACAAATCCAATTAAATAAATAAACAAACAAACAAACAAACAAACAAATAAGTGTATCCAAAGAAGAGCTTCAGCATTAGCTGCTGTGAGGTTATCAGCATAGAAAACCAAATAGATAGATAGATAGATAGATAGATAGATAGATAGATATAGATAGAAAGATAGATAGACAGACAGACAGACAGAAAAATAGATAGATAGATAGATAGATAGATAGAAATAGATAGATAGATAGATAGATAGATAGATATAGATAGATAGAAAGATAGATAGACAGACAGACAGACAGACAGATAGAAAAATAGATAGATAGATAGATATTCCTGTCTAGCTCTGCCTCATAACACATTATTAGATCCTATCCAAGCAAGGACAGCAACTACCACAAAATACCATTTTTTAAACAGTTTAAATCCTTTCAAAGGAGGGGGAGGAGAATCTGACAGCAGGGGGCCTTTTTAATCCGACTCACCATTGCAAATGGCTGCCTTCTTTGCTTGAGCTAGGGAGAGGAACTACGGCGTGCCAGAGGGGACAAAAGCTGGTGCCTCCTCGCTCTGGCTCAAGCAATGGCGCCCTCGTGTGGTGACCCGGGTATAAGCCGAGGCTGTGTTTTTCAGCCTATTTTTGGGGCTAAAAAACTCGGCTTATACTCGAGTATATACGGTACACCATTTTTGACTATGGACAGTATCACAAGCCTTCCCTTAACACTTTAAACCCCTAAATTACCATTTCCCACTCCCTTAACAACCATTTACTCACCATTATTACTGGTACTCACTATTGAATAAGACACTTAGTGATCCTGATATTTATAAACATAATTATTTATTAACAATAATTATTTTTGTTGTTATTTATTTGCAAAAATTATTAGTTTTGCGATGACCTATGACGTCATTGGGTGGGAAAAACCATGGTATAGGAAAAAAACCACAAAGTATTTTTTAATTAATATTTTTTGAAAAACCGTGGTATAGGCTATTCGCGAAGTTCGAACCCGCGAAAATCGAGGGAACACTGTACTTCTGTCATTGGTTCGTCAAACATTTTTCTCTTTTCAAATAGCATATTACAGAATTATTTCATTTAATCCTACATTTTAAACTGCCAAATATTAGATTGAATGTTCCAAACTGTTCTTATATAAGGGCTTGTGCATCTTGGATACTATGAATCCAAGCTTTGGGCTTAGTCACTCACCTGAGCCTGAATGCTCTCTTGGAGGGGAGTCACCCGGAGACGCTTGGCAGATGAAGCCGTCAGAGTAGGATCCAGAGACGATTGATATTTTCCTGCCTGAAGTTCATAATCCTGTTTTTTTAAATAAATACCAACCAGTCATATAATTGGAGGAGAACAGGTAGCTTTGCTAATAGGAAATGGAAACGGTAGAACCATGCAAACATACATTGAGAATAGACTGCACATTCCGGGACAGGTTGATCACTGAATTTTTGTCAGACTCTTTACTGTGGATTTCATTTGCCAGCCTCTGTAGGAGAAGTAGAGACAGGGAGTTAGGGATACATTCCTGCACAACGTTAGATTAATATAATTAGATTTTTGCCTATCTTTCAAGCATTAACTCTATGATTATTGCTTTATAAGCAATCTGTATTGTAAAAGCCCCTGCACTTGTGAATTTTTCAGACATTGTACATTAGAAACATAGAAATCTGACGGCAGAAAAAGACCTCATGGTCCATCTAGTCTGCCCTTATACTATTTCCTGTATTTTATCTTAGGATAGATATATGTTTATCCCAGGCATGTTTAAATTCAGTTACTGTGGATTTACCAACCACGTCTGCTGGAAGTTTGTTCCAAGGATCTACTACTCTTTCAGTCAAATAATATTTTCTCATGTTGCTTTTGATCTTTCCCCCAACTAACTTCAGATTGTGTCCCCTTGTTCTTGTGTTCACTTTCCTATTAAAAACACTTCCCTCCTGGACCTTATTTAACCCTTTAATATATTTAAATGTTTCGATCATGTCCCCCCTTTTCCTTCTGTCCTCCAGACTACACAGATTGAGTTCATTAAGTCTTTCCTGATACGTTTTATGCTTAAGACCTTCCACCATTCTTGTAGCCCATCTTTGGACCTGTTCAATTTTGTCAATATCTTTTTGTAGGTGAGGTCTCCAGAACTGAACACAGTATTCCAAATGTGGTCTCACCAGCGCTCTATATAGCGGGATCATACTCTCCCTCTTCCTGCTTGTGATACCTCTACCATTGCCGTTTACTGTTGCTGTCACTGAGTAAAGAACAAGCATGTGTGAATGTTACATGCAGGCATATTCATCAATTCCTGATGAAAGATGCCTAGTGGGAATGCGCCTTCCATTCTTTTGTTTGAGCATAGGGCAGTGCTCTCATACCTTCTGAGCCTCGAGCTTGTAGTTAATTTGGCTCGGTCCATCTGTGGTCTTGATTTTGTACTTCGGGAGATTGTTGAGCCAGAATATCAGATTCTCATTGGCATTTTGGAACTGCTGGTAAATGAGGCTGGTATCCCAAAGTGTCTTCTCCCTGCACAGTAAGATGGCTGTGATTAAGTAGCAAACTTCTTTGGATGACTTCAAGAAAGAACTTAAGAGAAATAAAGCCCAGAAATAGTCAGAAAAATATCAACTACATATTTAAAAAACAATATGTTTATAAAGCCTTTCTCCATGTATTGTAAAGGCTGAGTTGGTGAGTCTCCCACCTTTACTTTTCTGACTATTTCTGGGCTTTATTTCTCTTAAGTTCTTTTAATAATAATAATAATTTAATAATTGTTGTGAGCCGCCCCGAGTCTACGGAGAGGGACGACATACAAATCTAATAAATTATTATTATGTCCCCCCTTTCCCTTCTGTCCTCCACACTATACAGATTGAGTTCATTAAGCCTTTCCTGATAAGTTTTATGCTTAAGACCTTCCACCATTCTTGTAGCCTGTTTTTGGACCCGTTCAATTTTGTTAATATCTTTTTGTAGGTGAGGTCTCCAGAACTGAACACAGTATTCACAGTATTCACAATATGCTGGGTCTGTTAAAAAAAAAAGTGCTATTACTAACATGTTGTAAGCAGCCCTGAGTCTAAGGAGAAGGGCGGCATTAAAAAAATCAAATAAATAAATAAAGCTCAGAAATAGTCAGAAAAGTAAAGGTGGGAGACCCATCAACTCAGCCTTTACAATACATGGAGAAAGGCTTTATAAACATATTGTTTTTTAAATATGTAGTTGATATTTTAATATCAATTCCCCTATTGGGAATCTCTTAACAGAATAACAGAGTTGAAAGGAACTTTGGGGGTCTTCTACTCCAGTGTTTCCCAACCTTGGCAATTTGAAGATATTTGGACTTCAACTCCCAGAATTCCCCAGCCAGCATTTGCTGGCTGGGGAATTCTGGGAGTTGAAGTCTAGATATCTTCAAGTTGCCATGGTTGGGAAACACTGTTCTAGTCCATCCTCCTGTTTAAGCAGGAAACCCTATACCAATGACGGCGAACCTTTTTTTGCTCAGGTGCCTACAAAAATAATGCAATGCCCTCCGTTCTCACACATGCACACACACTCCTCCCCTGCTCTGTCCACCCTGCGCTGCCCCCCTGGAAGCCACCTGAAGCCTGGGGAGGGCGAAAAATGGAAAAGAAGATTCTGGAACAGGGCTCCCCAACCACTGGTCCGTGGACTAGCAATGGGCCACGGTATGCCAGACACCATGCCATGCAAACAAGTAAAGCCCCATTTGTGGGATGCAGGCAGCACACAAAACCACGCCTCTTCCGGTCCGGAGAAAAGCCTCCCTTCACAGAACCAATCCCTGATGCCCAAAAGGTTGGGAGCCACTATTCTGGAAAACTCAAAACCCACATTTGACTTTTAGATACATTGTCTCACAAAAGCGAATTATTAAATGATGACTATTCATAGTAATCATTTCCACCACTAGAGTACATCAATGACCTCTGTGACCATATCGAAAGCAACTGTGTTCTTTTTGCAGACGATGTGAAACTTTTCAACACCACTGACAACACACTCACTCTCCAAAAAGACCTTGACTTTGTTTCAGACTGGTCTAACACCTGGCAACTTCAAATATCAACCAACAAATGCTCTACCCTCCACATCGGCAAAAAGAATCCAAACCGCACATACGAACTGAATAAACAATCTCTCACTGCTAACCCACACTCAGTAAAAGACCTTGGAATACTAATATCAAATGACCTAAGTGCTAAAGCCCACTGCAACAATATCGCCAAAAAAGCTTCTAGAGTTGTTAATCTGATCCTATGCAGCTTCTCCTCAGGCAATCTCACACTACTCACAAGAGCCTACAAAACTTTTGCCAGACCCATCCTAGACTACTGCTCATCTGTCTGGAACCCATACCACATCTCAGACATCAACACCCTTGAAAATGTCCAAAGATATTTCACCAGAAGAGCCCTTCACTCCTCCACTCGAAACAGAATATCCTACGAAAATAGACTAACAATCCTGGGCCTTGAAAGCCTAGAACTACGGCGCCTAAAACATGATTTGAGTATTGCCCACAAGATCATATGCTGCAACGTCCTACCGGTCAATGACTACTTCAGCTTCAACCGCAACAACACAAGAGCACGCAACAGATTCAAACTTAATACGAACCGCTCCAAACTTGACTGTAAAAAATATGATTTCAACAATCGAGTTATCGAAGCGTGGAACTCATTACCGGACTCAATTGTGTCAACCCCTAACCCCCAACATTTCTCCCTTAGACTCTCCACGATTGACCTCTCCAGGTTCCTAAGAAGCCAGTAAGGGGCGTACATAAGTGCACTGGTGTGCCTTTCGTCCCCTGTCCAATTGTCTTTCCTTTCTCTCACTTATCGTATATATTTTCTTTCTTTCATATATCCTCTCCTCTAAGTTCATTTTATCCTTATATATATTACTAGAAAGTGGGGTTTCTCACCGTTGATCCAGCTGGTCAGCTACAATATGATACCGATCATTAATGAGCTGGACTTCCTTTTTCTGCCTGGGCAGATCTGGACAGTATTCTTGAAAATTGTTCTGCATGGCACTGCAGCTGTGCTCTGCATCCTTAAGGCTTCGGTTTAACTTGAGCAAACAGTTCTCCTGTTTCACCAAATCGCGCTTCAGTTTCTTAAAAAAAGAGAAAAGATAACACATATCATGGAGACTTACAAATGATATAAATACATATTTGTGCAACTGTTTACTCAAATCATCTGATCTTCAAAAGTGTCATATCATATCTGCTTTCCCTTTCGATCGGTTTATTAGGGGAGCATAGACAAATAATTGGATTTTAAGAAAAGAAAGGCACTGTGAATTCAGTTGTGGGAGAAGAAACGGTTTTAGGAAAGTGACTAAGGCCGAGGGAAGAATTAAGAAATGAAATGCAGAAAGAGATAGAGAGAAAATAATAATTTTCTCTGTGGGAGAAAATAATAATTTCCCTTGTTTTATAATTGGGATGCTGGAACCAAATGCCTCGCCTCGGGAATGACGTGGTTTTTTGAGCCAAGGACACATTTGGAATATTAACAGCACATCATTGCATGTTCTCTTTAAATGACTGTCAAGTGGGGGAGAGGGAAGATAGCTTGTCTTTCATAAATGATGGTAGTTATGCTGCTCATCAAACAGCCATTTATCAAAATATGATTGGTGATGCTGTTCTTCCTTCTCCCCACTAGATAGGTTTCTGTTTGTGAAGGCAATTTATTTTTTTCAGAAGTGTAATGCACATTGCAGCCAGAAATATCTTTGGGATTTTCCTGGGCCCTAAATGTGCATCTGTAAACGAAAAATATTAGGGCACAGTTCTTTGCAGTATCCCCATTTCCCAATTCTACTCTTTTTATATATTATTAATGTAATTAAACCTCTTATTTAAAAAAAGAGATATATAAAGGAGACTGCAGGGCATTAATGGAAATGTCTCCACGCACAGTGCCTCTGTCTGTGTCTGGTTTCTCATATTGGCAAATCAGGAAATTACTGTAATGTAGGTACTGATGAGTCAATACAAAATTATTATTATTATTATTATTATTATTATTATTATTATTATTATTATTATTATTATTTAGTTTTATATGCCGCCCCTCTCCAAAGACTCCTGGCGGCTTACAACATATAAAAGATAGTACTGTATATAGTTAATTTAAATTTAAAAATTTACCTTTTAAAAAGTTACATTTAAAAACTAGAAAAGAAACCTATTGAAATACATACATATCCATTCATACAAATGCTTGCATCTACTTCTGTTTGTCTTTTGGCTGTATTGTTTAAATTATTGAAAGGGTCTAATTGTTTTGACTCAAGAAATCTTTTCCACAAGGGCCTTAGTGCAAAGAGACTCAACATGTATACTATTTTAATCATTCAAGAATGTATGTGACCTATATATTATGGCAAAAAGACAAAATTTGAGGGTTAAGTGAGTTTAAATATCCTTTAAACATAAATACAGAATGTTAATTTTGAATACAGTGATCCCTCGCTGTTCACCACTCGTGGCTTCAGTGCATCGCGGGTTTCTGTGAGAGGCCTGTGCACATGCGCGGTCAGGGGCTTTCCGTGTCTGCCGGGATTCTAGGGCTGTCCAGAGGTCGGGAGGCTGTGGTGGAGCCAAGGGGGAAGCAGAAGGATCACTGTCCTCTGCCTCGGCACATCAGAATGAAACAGAGGGCGGGGAGGCCTTGGCAGCCAGATTCCTAGGGCTGCCCAGAGGGCGGGAGGCTGTGGCAGAGCTGAGGGGAAAGCAGTGGCTTCTCTGCTCTGGATGGGATGAGGGGAAGCTGTTGTGGTTAGCTCTGGCCCAGCTCCTGCCCCAAGGAATGTGGAGGTAGATGTGGGGGAGATATCCACATGCCGCAGGTCTTTTATGCTCCCAGTAGAATCTGCCGACGAACTCTCCTCTGACCAAGGAAGCGTGAGTGACAGGGAAGAGGAGAGTTTGGCAGACAGCCCAGGAGGAGATCAGTCATCTGTATCATCCCTGGATTCTGAACAAGAATTAATGACACATCCACGCATGCGTAGAGTGATTCATAGGAGACAACAACTGAAGGATTATTGCAAGAGAAAATAAGGCCACCTGTGGTTGGGTGGGGCTGCTTTAAATAGTGCTACAGATAAAAGTGCAGCCTGGTGTTTTAGCATCATGGCAGTTCATCTGATTCATTGCTTCGTCAAGATCGTGGTTTTTGCTGTTCAGGATTGTGTGTGTGGACTCTCTGGACTTTAGAATTGGACTCAATTTCCCAGTTATTGGGTGAGCAATTGGACTGCATTTAACCTGTGCCTTGTGTGCACCAGAAAATCCCTTTGACATTTAAAAAGGGAGCTGTTTCTGTTTTTCTGTTTATAAAAACTTTTGGGTTTTCCTTTTATCGTGTGGTGTGTGTCTTCCTGGACTAATTACCCTGTAATTACGGGTGGTTGAGACACGCCGACAGAACAGAAGCAAGGCGGGTATCTTCTTTCTCCCTCTCCAGATCCTTGAGCGCTTTCAAAGAGGTGGCTGCGGCAGCCAAGAGTATCGATACAACAAGGCTTCACTTTTTAACATTTCTCATCTGATCTCTGGTTTCAGAAGATCCTTTAATATTTCAAAAAAGCCTCGCGTCCCTACTTCGCGGTTTTTCGTTTATCGCGGGTGGTCCTGGAACCTAACCCCCGCGATAAACGAGGGATCACTGTATAACTAAAGGAAAAATTGATTAATAATAAGGCTGGGCAATAATAATATTAACCACATTTTATTCATTGATGAGTGGGCAGCCATATAAATTGAACAAAACCATTTTTATCCCATATTTCCTCCATGAGGTTGAGGTGCCATATTTAATATGTTCTTCTCTATAATTCAAAAATGGTTCAAAAATGTGAAAAACAAACAAGTAAGCAAACAAATCAGTTTATCTTAATGGTTTGATCTTTATTTGGGCTTTTTGTTAATCAACTCTATTCCTTTAGTGTAAGAGTGTGAGATTGGATGGTTGGATGGATGAGCATGATCACATGGGGTATCCATGATTTCAGACAATTCTTACCTGAAGCTCATTTGCACGATCTTGCAATGCCTTAGGTGAAGCTGGAATGGTACCATCATGAGCTAGCTTGGTCTCAATGGTGCTAATGATCCTGTCCACGTTTTCTATCTGAGTTTCCAAGTTTATGCTTGCTTCGGCTCTGAGGAATGGAAGACAATTGCACTCTAAAACTGTTTTCGTCAGTAGCACAATAAAACAACATCTTCCAACTTGTAATGCTTAAAAGAATTTACACAAACATTTTGAAGAATGCTGCTTCTTTACCACTAAAGATTCTTGGCCAAAAGATACTAAAGGAGTTGCTTACTTTTCATCATATAACCTGGAGAGTACTTTAAGATCGTTGTATTTATTCTTGATGTTGTTGAGCATCACAGGAATTTGAGAGGCAGAGGTACCAGCAGGCTTTTTTGAAAGATAGGTCTCACATGCTTTCTGAGCGGCTTCTTTTTCTGTTCCTATAATCTGAATTCTCCTGTTTGTTCCCTGGTAAAAATGAAGATTTTTTTTTTAAAAAAAAGAACAATCAGATCAATTGAAGGGACTGCAATGATTATATGTATGGCAGGATTATGGAGTTGAGGGGATGATATGCACCAACTCTGTCTTATCCTATAATATCTATCTATTGTAAATAATTTTGCCACTGGTTCACATGCACTCTCATGCGCGTGCACACAATGCTTCTGGGCATGCACAGTATGTCCAAGTGTGGCCTCTATGTTGGTGGAGGCTGGCAGGATTCCCTTGGATACCGTTTGTTGGGGGTCAAGGGAAAGGGAGGTTTTTGCCTTCTCTTTCTGCTCAAGATCCCCAGGTACAATTGGTGGGCCACTGTGTGACATAGAATGCTGGACTCAATGGACTTTGGCCCAATTCAGCATGACTCTTCTTAAGCATCCCAGGCGGGTGGGCGGAACTTCCTACTTCTGGCGCTACTGGTTCTAAGAACTGGTCAGAACCGGAAGCAATCCACCACTGTCCTAGATGCCTCCTTATTTTGTTTGTCTGAAACCTGGAACAATCAGTATATTCTTGATTCTGGATGGCAGCTGATCCAAAACAATCAAACAGACTATTCCATAATGCAGTGGTTTATTCCCAATTCAACACAAAACAAAATGCATTCTCTGTTTTGTGTGACCCTCTAGTGCTGGGTAATCTATGCTGATTTTTGCATTTTATACTTGTTTTGACTTTTCCAGTTTAGTGGAAATAGGCTCCTGTCCACATGCAAGAGACTTTAAGACAAATATTTCCTATAAAATAATATTTACAGATACTGATGAATAGTATAATTAGTCACACATTTGATTAAAGCATTGAAAAATAAAAAAATAAAAAGATCCCTTCTACAAAATAATAGGGAAGTTAATAAAATGTGGATCTAATCTTAATTAAATAACTAAAAATATTGGGTTATAAGACCTCTCTCTGTGTTCTTTATTACTCAAGTGAGTGAGCATTTATTACTCAAGTGAGTGAACATTAATTCTTGCTTTTTTTTGCACAGCAGTAAATGCACTCCAATCTTTTTTGGCATGTGCAGTATATAAATATTTTAGCTTTGGGTAGTATTTAGCCAAATATGAGAGTATCAGCTATCACAGACAAGTAAACAGTCAAACTCCTTCGGTACTTGCCTCCTGATGTTTGATCCGTTGAGTAACATCTTCTATAGGGTCACTGTGATTTAGCGGAGACCTTGTGTAGTTTAAAATGTCCATCTTAATTTGCCCCAAATCAATATCAATTTTATTCAGCTTGTGGAGCAAATGGTCAGCTTCAGAGTCATCCTGAACTGTAGTCAAGGGTCTGGTTGTGCCTAGAATAACAAATAACATTGGCATTCCTTTGGTGTAGTCCAAATTAAATAAAACATCCAGATTAAGCACAATTTCTCATTCACATTCATATTAATCCATCAGGTTGCCTTCTCCCCTCCTTGGAAGAGCTTTAAGAAAGTTCAAATCCATCTCATCCTGGACACTGTTTTTTTTTTAACTGTTACCATCTGGCTGATGGTACAGGACAATAAAAACAAGAACAAATAGGCTGAAAAACAGCTTCCATCCCAGAGCAGACACTATACTGAATTCTACTGTGTAATATTAATGCAGTATCAGGGGGTTTCAATTCAATTGTATAGAATATGAAGGTTGCGTGTTTTTTGTTTTACTTTTATAGTTTTCTTATGTATGATGTACACTGAAGATGGCATTTAATTTCGTTGTATGAGGTGCAATGACAATAAAGTAAACTGAGTAACTGCTGTGTCTAAACTCTTTCATGTTCACCTCCAGTTTAAAAAACAATTCTTCCCTAGGAGGTCTAAGATTCTGAATATTGGCTGCAGAAATGAAGCATATCACCTCGAGGTTCAACTACTGTAACGCTCTCTACATGGGGCTACCTTTGAAAAGTGTTCGGAAACTTCAGATTGTGCAGAATGCAGCTGCGAGAGCAATCATGGGCTTCTCCAAATATGTCCATGTTACACCAACACTCCGCAGTCTGCATTGGTTGCCGATCAATTTCCGGTCACAATTCAAAGTGTTGGTTATGACCTATAAAGCCCTTCATGGCATTGGACCAGAATATCTCCGGGACCGCCTTCTGCCGCACGAATCCCAGCGACCGGTTAGGTCCCACAGAGTTGGCCTTCTCCGGGTCCCATCAACTAAACAATGTCGTTTGGCAGGACCCAGGAGAAGAGCCTTCTCTGTGGCGGCCCCGACCCTCTGGAACCAGCTCCCCCCAGATATCAGAGTTGCCCCCACCCTCCTTGCCTTTCGCAAGCTCCTTAAATCCCACCTCTGTCGTCAGGCATGGGGGAATTGAAATTTTTTCCCTTCCACCTAGGCTTATAGAATTTATACATGGTATGCTTGCATGTATGATTGGTTCTTTAAATTGGGGTTTTTTAGATTATTTTTAATATTAGATTTGTTCACATTGTCTTTTTTATTGTTGTTAGCCGCCCCGAGTCTTCGGAGAGGGGCGGCATACAAATCTAATAAATAAAATAAAATAAATAAATATCATCATACGACCTTGAAGTCTTTGGGACTGGAGGTTGAAGTGACAGATTGAAGTCAACACCTCCTTAATATTCTTATTACACAACAATATATTCCTAACAAAAACTACATAAGGTACTGACAGACCTTGATGGCAGGGTTTCACTGATTCCTTGTTGCTGCTTCTTAGGGTGGTCTGGATGGAAGCTCTCTTCTGTTTTATTGTGTTCAGCTCACCTTCTAGCCTAAGCACAACAAAGGGATCAAGACTGTACATTACACAGGGAAATCCTACAATACTTACACATAGGAGGTACTTCTTAGAAAACCTACCCAATCAGAACTTCTAATTATAGATTAATTTAGAACAGTGATGGTGAACCTATGGCATGTGTACCATATTGATGGACATGTGAGCTCAGGTCCGGCATGCATGCATGAACTGTCCAGCTGATTTTCGGGCCTTCTGGGCCCATTGGGAGTCAGGAAACAGGCTGTTTCCAGCCTCTGGAGTGGAGGTGGGGAAGGCCTGTATTTTGCTCTCCCCAAGCTCCAGAGTCTTTCTAGGAGCCTGGGGAGGGTGAAAACGGCCTTCCCCACCTACCCCAGAGGTCCTCCAGAGGCTAAAATCTTGCTGACTTCTGGTTGGACCAGAAGCCCAATTTTTTTGCTCTCCCCAGGCTTCAGAGCCTTTCTAGGAGCCTGGGGAGGGCGGAAGTGGCCTTTCCCCCTGGAGGTCCTCCGGAGGCCAGAAATGACCCATTGTGAATGTGCTTAGAAATAAATATAAATATGTATGTATGTATGTATGTATGTATGTATGTATGTATGTATGTACATGACGGTCTTGGCATATTCGGGTTTCTTCCCGTGTAGGATTTGGAAATTTCTGGCGACGTTTAGACAAGGTCCCACTCGTCATCTTCAGGCTGGTGCTTCTGTCCTTGTTCTAGGGCGAACACAAGAACAAGGACAGAAGCACCAGCCTGAAGATGACGAGTGGGACCTTGTCGAAACGTCGCCAGAAATTTCCAAATCCTACACGGGAAGAAATCCGAATATGCCAAGACCGTCATACCTGTACCCGTGAAAATCTACGAAAACATATATATATACACACACAGGATTTTTTTAAAAAAAATTATACATGTGCAGAATGCCTGAGGGTATGTTTCACAGTGTATATTATTACACAGTAAAAAAAAAATGCAGTGATGGGAATATTCCCATTATAGCATATTCAGTTCTATCTCAATTTTTGTTTTTGTTTTAATCTCTATCTCCCATCCTATATCCAAGGTAAAATCCCAAATGAATATTTAATATCTGCATTCATCAGCAGTTTTTGGTTCTGTGGGATAGCTTTTATTTTATTTATTGATTTTAATTAATAAGTGGGCAGGAAAAAAATGCTGGAAATAATAAGCTTTTTTATATGGCTCATGAAAAGCTTGGGAAGATCATTATCCCGAAAGATGGTATTATAATAATAACAGCAATGCTAGCTTATATTTGCAGGAAAAAGAGCAAAGGAGCTTTGTACTAACCTATTAACGCTGTCTATGGCCTCTAAGTCTGGAGGCGGAATGGAGAAACAAACAGCAGGTGCTACCTTACTCTCTTCTTTGGCATTCTGCACCACCCAGTTTTCCTGGTTGCTATTCTTTTTCAAAGTATACTTTTCACCTCTTTCAAGCTGCACCTAGAAGAATGAAGGTAGGGGGAAAAGGGATTTTGGTTTCTGGTGGATTTCAACTTTTGCAGCAGTACAAATTTAACTTTTTAAAGAGCATTGACCACAAGAATGGGGGTGGTGGTTATGTGCTCTTAGTGCTCTCACGTCTGTTTGCTTTTATTATTATTATTATTATTATTATTATTATTATTATTATTATTATTATTATGTCAGTACAACACAGCAAACGAGATCACTATGCTGGATTTCGTATTTCATCACCAGTCGGGCGCTTCCCAAGCACCTAGGACTGCGTGATGTAGCGGCGAATTATGTTTGCCAATCCCAGTAAAGCGGCCTTTTGCAATTGACAGATGGAGATTTTGTCAATTCCTATGGTTTTCAAATGTCCGCTGAGATTCTTTGGTACTGAGTCCAGCGTGCCAAGTACCACTGGGACCACTTTCACAGGCTTATGCCAGAGTCGTTGCAGCTCGATTTTTAGATCTTCGTATTTCACTAATTTCTCTATCTGCTTCTCCTCAATTCTGCTGTCCCCTGGGATTGCAATGTCGATGATCCATACTTTCTTTTTCTCCACGATCACAATGTATTATTATTATTATTATTATTATTAATATTAATATTATTATTAATAATATTATTATTAATATTATTATTATTATTATTAATTAGATTTGTATGCCGCCCCTCTCCGTAGACATTTGTAGCACACTACTGTATATCTGTATTGTTTTATTATGAGATATTTCAGGATCAACAACAGTGGCCCCCAACCTTTTTGGGCACCAGGGATTGGTTCCGTAGAGAGAGGTTTTTCCATGGATTGGATGGGATGTGGTTTTGCATGCTGCCTGCATCCTATGGATGGGTCTTTGCTTGTTTGTGTGGCCCAGTTTCTGGCAAGCCACAGACCGGTGTGGTGCTGGTTCACGGACGACCAGGGTTTGGGGAACCCTGACCTTGAGGAGTCTAGCTCAGTGCAAGAAATCTGCCCAGAGACCCTCGGGAGTTGGGCGACATCCAAATCCAAATAAATAAATCAAAGTTCTAACACAGGGGTGTCAAAATTGTGTGGTCAGAGCAGCATCACGTGAGTATCATGACTTTTTCCTCCTTCGCTAAACCAGGCATGGGAGTGGCCAGTGCTTGACACCTCTGGTCTGTGGGCTGCGAGTTTGACAACCATGTTATAAGGTCTTCCAAATTTCCATGTTCTTCTATATCATAGGCTTCCCAAGGTATGCCCATGTTACACCAACACTCCGCAGTCTGCATTGGTTGCCGATCAATTTCCGGTCACAGTTCAAAGTGTTGGTTATGACCTATAAAGCCCTTCATGGCATCGGACCAGAATATCTCCGGGACCGCCTTCTGCCGCACGAATCCCAGCGACCGGTTAGGTCTCACAGAGTTGGCCTTCTCCAGGTCCCGTCGACTAAACAATGTCGTTTGGCGGGACCCAGGAGAAGAGCCTTCTCTGTGGCGGCCCCGGCCCTCTGGAACCAGCTCCCCCCGGAGATCAGAACTGCCGCCACCCTCCTTGCCTTTCGTAAAGTTCTTAAGAGCCACCACTGCCATCAGGCATGGGGGAACTGAGACATCTCCCCCGGGCCCATACAGTTTATACATGGTATGTTTGTGTGTATGCTTGCTTTTAATAATCGGGTTTTTAGTGTTTTTTAAATTATTAGATTTGTTCTTACATTGTCTTTGTTATTGTTGTGAGCCGCCCCGAGTCTACGGAGAGGGGCGGCATACAAATCTAATAAATAATAATAATAATAAACCTGAGATTAATTAGTTAATGAGGATTTAAACGTTCGTTCTATAAAACACACACATACAAACGCACATACCACACCGGGAAATCTACATGGTTGGTTTTGTAACCCATTGGACAGCTTTATCAATGTATGGAAAATATAAAATGAATGACATTACTGTATTAGAGATAAATATTTTGCAGAGAGACAGGTCATTATGCTGTGATTTCACACCACACTGTATCCTTTTTAGAGCACTTCACAACTCCTTTCCCTTCTGTTTTTGAGAAGCACCACCACCGAAGGGACATTAAGCAAGAATTTTTAAAAACACAGTGAGATACTTATTAACAGAGCAGAATTGTAAGTGGAACAATTTTCTATCACCCATTATAAAATGTTTCATTTACCTCACCCAAATCCCAATCACAAATGGTATCTATTATAATTGGTTGGGAACATTGGATTCTTCGCAGTTTCAAAGGACTGATCTCTTTACTCCTTCGTTTTAGTTCTGCAATGGTCTTTTCAGCTTGTTTCACGGTCTTCTCATCATTCTAAAAAAGAAAGAAGAGTGGAAAATTAAGAGCTGGTATATATCTGAGGAAAATTACACAGCCAGAGTTATTTTTCTCCAGTTTTTTCTACTTTACTTTAGGGTTTGGGGTTTTTTTTGAAAATCAAAAGTTGGCTGCCACCATAAAAAATCCCTTCTATGAGGTTTAGCTGTGGAATCTAAATCAACAGACACTGCTTATATATAGGGAAAAAAACCTCCACATTTATAGAGCATTTATTCTGCTAGCCTTGAGCCGGAGGTTGGACTAGAACAGTGTTTCCCAATCTTGGCAACTTGAAGTTGTCTGGACTTCAACTCCCAGAATGAATTCTGGGAGTTGAAGTCCAGATATCTTCAAGTTACCAAGGTTGGGGAACACTGGACTAGAAGACCTCTGCGGTCCCTTCAGCACTGTCAGTCTACGTTCTATGAAGGGCTGACTTACTGGTCAGTGAATATAGGTTTGGTTTGGTGAAACACCAGTTATATTATCTCTGTTGCATGTTGAAGCAATAAAAGGACCAATTCTGATGTTGAGCATATTTGTGGGTTAATTACTTAAAGCATATTATCATATTCAAAAGAATGCATGGGAGATACATATTATTCCTATTTCTATCTTATACATGGCTGTGAAGATATGAAGGGCCTATCACAATTTATATATACTTCTGCATCATGGTAGATTGGTTATGACTGGGCAAACCAGTTCAAGTGAAAGTGCTCTTCAATTTCATTCTATTCCATTCTTCTGGACTAGAAGACTTCCAAGGTCCCCTCCAATTCCTATTCTATTCTATTCTATTCTATTCTATTCTATTCTAGTCTAGTCTAGTCTAGTCTAGTCTAGTCTAGTCTAGTCTAGTCTAGTCTTGCATTTCAATTGCCTTTTCAGCAGCAATAGCACATTGTTGGCTCACATTTAACTTGTTATTTTGGGATGCAAATCCAGCTGCAACAACTGAGCAGGATACAGTTTTTCTTGCTGCCACCTTTTCCTTCCTTTGGGTCTGTTTTGTTTATAATTTTTGGTCCTGCAGAGCTACACTTAACTGAACTTAGATGAAGCCATAAATAATAAACAAGTTTGGTTGCCATAGTAGTTTAGCAAAATCATTATTTATTCTAGGTTATTAAGAGCTTGATATCTTTCAGTTCTCCCTTGGGTTCTCACCTCCAGACGGCGCATTAAGTCAGACACTACTCCTGGATTGTCTTTATTGAACTTGCTGTATTTGTTATCAAGATCATTGTTCAGCTTCTTTAAAAAGTGGCTCATATCATCGACATCATCATAGAACTAAAGAGAGAAGAAACAAAAAAAAAAATTAAAAATGACAGATATAAAGAGTTAGAAAATATGATAACATTTGCAGATGCCATGAAGAGGAAATAGCAAATATATTATAGGAAAGTATTAACATTTATGAGGATCTGGACAAACTTGAATAATAAAGGGTGGATTTCAACATGAATATGTATACCAGGTCCTCCTTTTGGGTGGAAACAATAGCATTATATATTATTTTTGTATTCATACAAAATAATCTGGGTATCTGGATGGATCAAAAGCTGAACATAAATCAGCAGTGTGATTCAGCTGTAAAAAGGAAAATGCAAAACAAGGAAAGAGTCAACCTCAGAAGAAGTTATAATGCTCCTCTGTTCTGTATTTGTCAGACCATATATAGAATATTGTGTCCATTTCTAGAAAAGATTGACAAATTAAAGAAATAAGCTGCATTCTATTTTCTTCTTTTGCGTAGTCCATTTACCTTTCTGTAATTCTCTATGCTCTTCAGATGGTGCTCTTGACAAATACACAAGTTGAGAAAATTTTGCCATTCATTCTTCAGGGCTTCCTGATGGGCCTGCAGTAATAAATGATAAATAGATTGAAGATGGATGGATAGATAGATAGATAGATATAGTTAGATAAATATTTATTTATTTATTAGAGTTGAAAGGGACCTTGCAGGTCATCAAGTTCAACCCCCTGCTTAAGCAGGAAATCCTACAACACCCCAGCCAAATGACATAATTCTTATAATTCATATAATTCTTACATCTTTTATTTTTTAATTTAATTTCTTCTCCAAAGACTAACAGCAACAGATAACTATGACTGATCAAATGTAAAATAAATCTATCAAATTTCCTCTCAAATTTGGCTACATTCAAGGCCATATTCAAAATATCAGTCTTGTAGCACACTTCATTTTGTTGTCTGCACAGAATATACCCTCAGATATCTATACAGAGTGCATTCCGAAAGTAATGCAATTTTTTTAAAAATAACTTATTGAACAGATTTGCACAAACGCTTAAAATTTTTCAAAGTACTATCCTTGGGCCTCTACACATTTTTGCCATGACCAGTACGCACCCTGGAAGGCGTCTTCGGGAACCTCTTGCAAGGTCTTCGTCACGGCTGATTGGATCTCTTCTATGGATGAAAAATGGGTTCCTTTCAGGACAGGGAACAAAAAGAAGTCTGCTGGTGCGACGTCAGGACTATGGGGGTGGGGGGTGGGCCAGTGTTGGCACCTGGTGTTTGGCCAAGAACTCGCGGATTCATAGTGTGTTATGGCAAGGCATGTTTTTCCTCCATAGAAGAGATCCAATCAGCCATGACGAAGACCTTGTGAGAGGTCCCTGAAGAGGTCTTCCAGGGTGCGTACCGGTCATGGCAGAATCACTGGAAAAAATGTGTAGAGGCCCAAGGACAATACTTTGAAGAATTTTAAGTGTTTGTGCAAGTCTGTTCAATGAATTCCTTTTAAAATAAAATTGCATTACTTTTGGAACGCACCCTGTATAAACATTTTCTTCTGGATGGATGATGACATGCCTAAAGGTGCTTTCCAAGACTCTGTTTACAAAAAATGCTTTCAAAAATTCTTATGAGATTTTTTGTTTTCACTGGGATAGTTAAAATGCTGTGAAATTTTATTTTCTTAAACATAGTTTGCCCATTGGCGTGCAGATTGCTTATTTGGAACAATATTCAGTCTAGTGGTTAAGGCATCAGGCTATAAATAGGAGACTGTGAGTTCTAGTCCTGCTTTATCCAAAGGGTGGTGGTGGTCATAAATGAATGAATAAAAATAAAATTAAAGGGAGCCCATTGCAACAAATCTCAATGTTCACTTGTATTTACAGTGATAAGACTTGGTCAATTTTTTTGGAGATTATTCTCTTCAAATTATGGTAAATTTTGATTAGTTTAATACCATTACTGCACCTATTCTGCTAATTATAGCTTAGTTTTTCACTAACAGGTAATATTGTGTAAATGTCTTATTTGAATATGAATTTGCATTAATTTGTGTACTTGGAACTATGAATACTGTAAAGACAATAATTTTAAAATTAGTATTATTCCTGACTTGCTTAACAGTATACTGTGTCATTAATAAAGTATGCCTTTAATCTTATTTCTACATCAGATAGTATGTACTTTCAGTTTCACCAGTAGTAGTTATATTAATTGTAAAGCAGGCCTGCAGTCCACAAATATTCAGGTAAAATATGTTATATCACATTATCCGATATATAGTATATCCTGATGGCTGCTATAATAAATAGATAGGAATGTTTACTAATATAGATTTGAAGCAAATTCATTCATTCATTACCTCATCAAGTTAGAATATTGTTATCTGGTCATTTAATTATTTATCTTGCCTTTCTAGTTTTCTGGAAGCAAATCTTCTAGAAATGGATGAGGATCATATTGTGATCTGGAAATTTATTGAGACATTCAATTTCTAAAGTGACATCAATCGTTAAGCATTTCTTAAATGTCTTAATTTATTTCTAGGGAGAGATTTTATGCTTGCTAAACCCTTTTCTGTGTGAACATTTAAGGCAGGGATGTCAAATTCATGAGCCACAGGACGGATGTGTTATGCACTGGCCATGCCCACCTGCATTTTAGCAAAGGGGGGAAAAGTTGCAATATGTCACAGGGCAATGTGTCACTACAAGTTTGACACCCCTGATTTAAAGGCATACCTAAGTCCACCCCAATATGCCAAAATAGCAATAGCTAAAGCCCACTGCAACAATATCGCCAAAAAACCCTCTAGAGTTGTTAACCTGATCCTACGCAGCTTCTGCTCAGGCAACCTCACCCTACTCACAAGAGCCTACAAAACTTTTGCCAGACCTATCCTAGACTACTGCTCATCTGTCTGGAACCCATACCACATCTCAGACATCAACACCCTTGAAAATGTCCAAAGATATTTCACCAGAAGAGCCCTTCACTCCTCCACTCGAAACAGAATATCTTTCGTCCCCTGTCCAATTGTCTTTCCTTTTTTCCACCTATCTTATATATTCTCTTCCTTTCATATATCCTCTCCTCTAAGTTCACCTTCACCCTCTTTTTATATTATTACATGTCTATTTTCTTCCTATGTGTTTCTGTATTGGACAAATGAATAAATAAAAAAAAAAATAAAAAAAATAAAAAGTAAAAAGCATGCCTCTCTTTAACAGCTGCTTCTGGAAGCTCTATAGCTACCTTTGCATTTGTTAATGCTTTAGCATTAGGGACAATTGCAGGCAACATTTAGACACCTCTGGTCAAATTGTAGGTTTCAGTTCCTAAATGAACAGAAACTGAAGCTACTCCTGTATGGCAAGTATTACAAACACTTCCTGCCAGCTATCCTCGTTTCTTCTCTGTATTTTCTCGTAGACCTACCTTTTCCTAGCTCAGAAATATTTTTAGTTTTTCTTGCATGCCCTATGTATTTGATATCTCCCCATAGATTTTAAATAACATTCAAATCTGAAGTTAGAAAACGCCACTTCAAAATCATTTATCTTCCTTTCTGCAAATTGTTTGGTTTGGAAGATTGTTTCAGATCATTGTCTTGCTGAAATACTTAAAGATCTTTTCAAGCTTCAATTTCTATACGGATTGTACTGAGGCAACGAGGGAACATTCTGTCTTCCAGATAAATGGATTCTTGATTATTAGTTTTTTAAAAAAAGGTATTCAGCCACTCCATTTTTTCCTACTTGACAAATTTGGTCTGAAAAGAATAATGATGGAACCACTAATCAAAAAGGGTGAAAAACTTATTTGGATGTCTCATAAGCAGTGAAATCCCCTAATTATAACCTCATTCAGAAGCCTCCTTTTCTCTGATGCCAGGCAGCACCTATTCCCTCAGGGCAAGGTGAGATAGAAGAGAGGAAAGTCCATATTGTTGGCTCTGCTGAGACACCAGTAATTTGTGGCTCTTCTTTGCCTTTGATCTTTTCCTAAACCAGTTGCTCCTTAGAAGATGTTTGTAATTAAGAACAGGTGGCAACATTTGTTTTCCTTTTGCTATTAAGTTTTGGTCCCAATCTAATTTTGTTAGTCTGAAGACAGGAACTTACAAAGGTACCTTTGTTAAGCTCTTGAGAAGAATAGGGCAAATAATAATAATAATAATAATAATAATAATAATAATTATTATTATTATTATTATTATTATTTATTAGATTTGTATGCAGCCCCTCTCCGAAGACTCGGGGCGGCTCACAACAACGATAAAAACAATATTATAATGGCAGAAATCTAATATTAAAAAAAACTAACCCTATCATAATTAAAAGCCGAACAGCACATACATACCAAACATAAATTATAATAAGCCTGGGGGAATGATGTCTCAAATCCCCCATGCCTGGCGGTATAGGTGGGTCTTAAGTAGTTTACAGAAGACAAGGAGGGTGGGAGCAGTTCTAATCTCCGGGGGGAGTTGAGTCCAGAGGGCGGGGGCCGCCACAGAGAAGGCTCTTCCCCTGGGGCCCGCCAGACGACATTGTTTAGTCGACGGGACCCGGAGAAGGCCAACTCTGTGGGACCTTATTGGCCGCTGGGGTTCGTGCGGTTCAGATATTCTTCAGATAATCAAACTAATGAAAATAATCTGGTCCTTTAGATTTCAGGATTTTAATATTTACCTGGATTGGGGTCACTGCTGGATGCTTCAGTTCAATCATCCGTTCTCCGTCATCCTGAAGCATATTCACATACTCTTCCTGGTTAAGAAGTTCATTGTTTCTGAACTCCTGAAGAGAAGGAAGAAAGAATCAATACAGTATAAGTGGCCACAATGAAGGGACTGAATGGTGTAAACCAGTGATTTTCAACCTTTTTTGAGCCGCGGCACATTTTTTACATTTACAAAATCCTGGGGCACACCACCAACCAAAAAGACACAAAATGACACTTAAGCTCTTTAAAAAGATGACCCTTCAGGAGGCCATATACAATATAGATAACATTGTGATGCATTGTATATCACCCTCTGCGGGGCCTCTTATAAAAAGAAAAAGGTCAAATTTCTATATACACCATCAGGACAGACATAACTGGCTGAGGCTTCATCTAGTGGTGGCAACATTTACCGCCAGTCCTGACCAGGATTAGAAATAGGGACTATGGGGAGGAGTAGCCACTTCAACTACTCGCCGCAGCCACACAATGACAACTGCGCAGCAGCCCGAGTGGGTACCTTCCTGAGTGTGGATGAGAGGTGGCCTGCTATTGGTTCATCACTAGTGGTTGGGATGAATCCTAGAAAGTGATTGGTCAGTGAGCGATCCCTGTGCCTCCATTGTTCCTGTCGTTGATAGCTGGAGGGATTGTGAGGGAAATGTTTATGTTCTGATGGAGGCGGCTGGCGGCGGGCCGGATAAATGGCCTCCGCGGGCCGTAGTTTGGGGACCCATGTTTAATTTCCCCACAGCACACCTGACTGTGTCTCACAGCACACTAATGTGCCGCGGCACACTGGTTGAAAAACACTGGTGTAAACAAATGGCCAATAGTGCAACAAATAGACTGGTGGGAAATTTACTTCTTTGGAAGCCACCATAGCCCTACCAGAGCACTAGTAGGTTATTTACGAAATTCAAGTATAAGGGGTCTTATAAGGGGGATAGGAATTTCAATCACTCAGCAATGCGGTTATAAAGCATGGTGTCCCATGATGACACTGCCCAGTGGTGGCAGTTCTGGCTGTTCCTGTTTACCATTGTTAAGTGAATCATCACAAGTTGTTAAACAAGGATTTCACTTGACCATGACTTCCAACTTTCTGCCAGATTCACCATTGGCTTTGCTTGTAGGAAACTGGCACAGAACATTGCAAATCACAAACATGTGACTGATGATGTTGCAACGGTCACATATCTTGGCCAATTGCTGAGTATCTGGATTGCAATCATGGGGGGTGTTGTACATACTCCTGGTCAGTTGGAGGATGAGGAAGAACTTGAGGACTCTGATACAGATAGTGTTTATGAATTAGTGGTAGGCCCTGGGTTACAGGTAGTAGAACAGGTGGGAGGCCAGCCACAGGATGTGGCTATGAGTTCAGAATCTAGTGAGGAAGAAACAGACGTTCACTGGGTCAATTCTAAATTCAGAAGGGTCCAAAAATGTAAGGAACAGGTGTTTGGAAGAAGATATTAAGGGGAGGAATGGATTAAATACTGGAGTGATGTATTTGGTACGTCAGGGGGCCAGTGGGGGTGAAGGGTGGAGTTTCAATGTTGTAGTGCTAAAAATGAAAGGTGTTTTCATTCAACTCCCGAGTGAGCAAGTTCATTCTGTGTTATTTTATAGCCATTTCTGCTGTTTTTGAATGATACTGTAACTACATAAATCTTGGTAGACGGAGGAGGCTGGGAGGAATGCATGTGGAATGTAATTAAGAGAGATAATGGGAGAAAAGGAATGTGCTAGTATGAACCTCATTTTGACTACGGAAGTGAAGAGAATAAAAATGGAGTTTGTTTATGAAATACTGCATTTAGTAAGAGTTATTTTTAATAGCTAAAGTTCTACCAGAAACCAGAACAGGGGGGAGACATTGCAACAGCTGGAGCTGTAAGTATCACTTATTCAGCAGCATCACAAGTTTGACTAGTCCTTGAAAGAATGGACATTAACCTTTACATTTATCAATAAATAAATTTTGTTGAAATCAGTATGGTTAGCATAGTTCCCTCTAAGCTGAGCAGTGAGCAATCGCTCACTTAAAAATCATCATCAACTGAGAGTTTTCCAAACCTGCCCAGAAGCCGAGAGGGAAAGAGTGAGAGGGAAGGAGAGAAAGAGGAAGAGAGAGAAACAGATAGAAAAAAGAGAAGAAGGAAAAGAGAAAGAAAAAGAATGGGAGTAAGGAAGAGAGAAAGAAAATCAAAATCTAGTTTGAAACTAGCTCAACTATTTAAGTGGCATTTTGATATTGATAGAGTTGCCCTATTATGAGCTCATTGTTATAGACACACAGTACAGTATTTTATTTTGAAATTCTCTGAGGCAAAACAGGGTGGGTTTTTATTTATTTATTTGTTTGTTTATTTATTTATTTATTCTGTGCCGCCCAGTCCCAAAGGGACTGCCGCTCAGACACTATACTTTTCCGCCCACCCCCCCAAAAAATTAGAGGGAACACTGATGGTTAGAGGAAATTTTTGCCTGGGTTTTCCTGCAAAACTGTATGTAGCATATGGGCAGGCATATGCCATTGGGCACATCTGAAATTGATGCTGCAGGAGTATCATGTTCTTTAACAGAATCCATGAACCAAGACTTCCCACACCTACAGATCCAACTGTTCATTTACCTCATACTCACGCCGGACTGACTGGGGATCAATCATCTGATCACTCCAGTCCTGCTTCAGGATCTTCTGCTGTTGCTCCGAGAGATACGCCAGCTCTTTCATGCAGCCTTGGAGGTGGGTGTAGAGGCTGTTCAAGCTCTGGCCTCGCCAGATAGAAGCTTTCTGTGAGATTGAGGGGGAAAATACTGTTGTTGTTTCATTTCATTGTGGTACAGTTGTCATCAACCAGATATGGTCCTCACATTCCCGAATATTACAGCCCTTGATATTATGGCCTGAGGTTTCCAGGAATGGTAGTCCAATAAGATTGGAGAACACCATTTTGGAAAAGGGTGCTGAAAGTTTTTATAATGCCCATCTAGTTGTCAGAACATCCGTACTGAGAATGCTAGATTTGCCATTGATTTTTTTAATATTTAATTAGATTTCGATCCTGATTTTCATGCAGGAACTAAAGATGGCGTACATAATACTTCCTCCTCCTATATTTCCCACGACCACCTGCTTCTATAGCTGAGAGTGATCTAGAAATGGAGTCTCCCTACTCTTTGTCCAACATTGTGCCCACACTGCACCATAATGAGCCGGGGTGGCGCAGCAGGTAGAGTGCTGTACTGCAGGCCACTAAAGCTGACTGTAGATCTGTAGGTCAGCGGTTCAAATCTCATCACCTGCTCAAGGTTGATTCAGCCTTCCATCCTTATGAGGTGGGTAAAATGAGGACCCAGATTGTGGGGGCAATAGGCTGGCTCTGTTAAAATGTGCTATTGCTAACATGTTGTGAGCCGCCCTGAGTCTGAGGAGAAGGGCGGCATAAAATTCAAATGAATGAATGAATGAATAAATGAATGAATGAATGAATGAATAAACAAACAAACAAACAAACAAACAAACAAACAAACAAACAAACAAATAAATGCTGGCTCTTGGAATTCTCTCTCAGGATCTCTTAAGCTTCCAATCCAATAACAGTCGCCAGCATCATGCTTGAGCTACCTCATGATCCTCTGCAAAAACTGGATGCTTGGTGGGGGCAGGAGAGTATGGTAGGCTTGTTCTCAGTAAGGCACTTCTCTGGTTTGAATGGATGAAATTCCAAACTGTTGTGTCTTATAAGTAGGGAAAATACTCAACAGTGTTGATGCTCTTATTTATTTTTTGTTCTTATAAAAAGTCCTCAAATCAGTAGTGGGCAATATTGTATAAGGTAACATCAATATGCTTCTAGGTACTTCTTTTAGTGTCCACCAGATCTTCTCTCCTATATCTCTATTTAAAAAAATTAAAGAAATAGCTGGAAACAGCAACGCACAATCCCAGCCTCTAATATCATATTTGTTTGCAGGGAATTCTTTGGATCAAGGGCCCAAATGAAATAGAAGAGGGCACCTATGAGTTTAGTTAATATTCCATGAAATGGGGGTATTGTAAATAGTCATAACTACTATGGCATTTTATACACAGGTATGTCTATCATGGCACTCGGTTTGGGAGCCAGATTTTCTGATCACAGCTTACATGAATCTTATATAGCGGTTTAATAATATTCTCTTTTTAAAAAATTATAGCCTACAAATGGTGAATAAAATTCTTACCAGCAAGTCCTTGTATTGAGTCTTTAAATCTCCAGCTTCCTGTTTGGAGAGAGCAAGATTCTTAAAAGGGACAATTCTAAATGGTTTACATAATGTATTAAAAAAATATACCATCTTGTTTTATCTTACTATGAAATTACAATTTTACGCTATAATATTTAGATTTAATATGGCCTTTTGCTTAAAAAAACCCCAATTTCCATGAGCAAACTGACCCCTTCATAATGTAGTCAATATTTTAGTCAATATTTATCAAAACTTAAATATTGAAGGAATTGAACTGTTAACTAAAAATCCTCAAATATGCATTTGACTGTCAGTCAGTACTATGAATAGGTATTTAATTTTTTTTAAAAAAAAGCTAATTATGACTCGGTCTGTAAACTGTTTTGTCTGATAATTCACTGACAGCAGAAGTGCAATATTATTAAAGGGTCTCTAATTACAATACGATTACAGAGAGCTTTTAATGAAAACATTCATTACAGTAATGGAACATTTTAGTACTTGACTTTCAATATGCTGACATTTAACAAACCTTTTCAACTACGTTCTGCAAATGTTATTAATTTTGTTAAATACATTTATATGGTCGTCCAACTTGCACACAAGTGACTCCCAGCAGCTTACAACATTAAAACATTAATGATTTGAAATTTCCCTATTTTTTTCTTATCTTGCAGCTTCAGAATGAATTGCTGGATAAGAAGAAAAAGTAATCATTCCCATTCCAACGCTGATGGTTTGAGTTTGAATTTAGTTTCAAAGAGCATGGCCAAAGTTGAAGACTTTTAAAGTTGTAGACAAAACATCTGAAGGGCATCAGATTGTCTGCCCCTTTTGTCTTCACAAATTCAGTGCTCTCATATGTGTTGAATTACAGTTCAAAATGTCCATAATGAGCTTTGGACAATTACTGGATTAGCTAGTGATGATGGCACTTGTGTTCCATTATGACTTTGTTTTGTATTTTTCTTCTTCACCATCATTGTTAATACATTCACAATTATGCAACACAAAAATGCTCACAATAAATACTGTCAGCTCTCCCATCATATTACTGGGATACGATAATCATATTTCTACATGTAGAATAAAGTTCCAAGTCTGTTGCCTTAGACTTCTGATATTTTCATATATTTTTCTTCTCAAGTGTAGTTCTGCTGCCTAGAGTACAATAATATAATATTATAATATTCACTGTCTGAAGTTTACTTTTCAAGAGAAATACTATGCTTACCTTTAAAGGTTATCAAATGAAGACTTGTGAATTTCACAAGAATAGGAATTTCATCTGTTCATAAAAACTATCAATTCTAGAATACTAAAATTCACTGGGAGTTAAGAATTTGATTTGTTTAACGCTAAATTTGACTGGCGATTTTCAGGATAGACAAAGCAATAAGACATAGTACAAGGATAGATTAAATAATGATATGTAAAACTACATAAAATTATTTTAAAAAAAGAATTTGGTTTATTTAAATGGGTCTTGTGAATGTATAATGATTCACTTTTGAAGGTGTGTCAATTCCAAATTAGATATTCCTTACAACGATCAGATTAATTATTCTTCACTCTCAAACCATACAGCATTGGGAAGACATGTACTATAATACATCTTTACACCGTGTGCCATCTTACCGCACTGTGAAGATTTTTGATCTGCAGGCCGTATGCTTCTATCTCCTTCTGAAGAATGTTGTGTTCTGCAATCTGTTTTTCCAGCTCAGGCATCGTAGGTCCATATTCCCCTCCACTGATTTGTTTCTGCAACAAACCCATCAGTAAGTCATCACACTGTATATATTTAGAGTTATTCAACCACAAGGAATAAACCGTTCCATGTTGTTCTTAATACTTGTGACCGCTACTAGCACTCAAGCCAAATGATCCTGAAGTGTTAGCGAGTGGAACTCAAAACCAGAAAAGGGGGCAGGAAAAGTGATTATGGGAAGAAGTGAGACAGGCAAAGACTGGCGGGATCAGTTTGAAAGGTTTTGAAGTTGTCTCACCTAAAAGCTTCTGTTATTGATCAATCCCTACCTTGCAAAACTGACCCATTTGATACAAAGAGTTTATTATGATATTATATTTCTGTGAAAACACAGTCAGAAAGCCATGAGTAGAAGAAAATCTGATATATTGAAAGCTTACACAACTAAAGCAGTTGAATATGTTTACTATGTATCCAGGGCAAAAGCAATACAAGGCGACATACAAACCCTCCCGGCCTTAATCTAGGTATGTTGATAACCTACTAAAATAGTAATACAAATGGGGTACCCCGATCTCACTCTCAGAGTAACTACTCTAGGCAACTCCTTTATGAAGTGAGAGGATTCCGGTACTGCCTTCTGCCGCACGAATCCCAGCAACCGGTTAGGTCCCACAGAGTTGACCTTCTCCGGGTCCCGTCGACTAAGCAATGTCGTTTGGCAGGACCCAGGAGAAGAGCCTTCTCTGTGGCGGCCCCGGCCCTCTGGAACCAGCTCCCCCCAGATATCAGAGTTGCCCCCACCCTCCTTGCCTTTCGCAAGCTCCTTAAAACCCACCTCTGTCGTCAGGCATGGGGGAATTGAAATTTCCCTTCCCCCTAGGCTTATAGAATTTATACATGGTATGTTTGTATGTATGAGTGGTTCTTTAAATTGGGGTTTTTTAGATTATTTTTAATATTAGATTTGTTTACATTGTCTTTTTTACTGTTGTTAGCCGCCCCGAGTCTTCGGAGAGGGGCGGCATACAAATCTAATGAATGAATGAATGAATGAATGAATGAATGAATGAATGAATGAATAAATAAATAAATAAATAAATACGGAATGGCATTTTAGTGCTTGTGGTTAAAGCACTTTGAATATTCACTTTCTCTGGGTTTGAGAAATTTCTCTGGGTTTCAAGCATTCAGGAGAAGGGCAGCATAGATTTCGAATAAATAAACAAATAAACAATACTGCTCAATAGTTACTAGATTTTATAGAATTGAGGTTTTGTGATAGAAAATCAATTAAAAACAAGGATATTCTATTTGCGCTTAACCCCCCCCTTTGCTGAGAAATTGCATTCAACAATAAACAGTCCCTATTTCTGCAATTCATTCAGCAATGATGAGACAAGCGGGCTGAAATATGGTTGCTAGGTTGCATTACCAGTCAAGCTGCATGTTCTGGATAATATTTCCTGACTACCTGGTCTGACATGAATTATTAAACCAGGGTTATTTTTATTTTGCTTAGTGGTAGTTTTTCAGTACATGATAACAAACTTGTTTTATCCATTGAGCTAAACTATAGTTTGCATAACTGTGGTTCATTCATAAGCTATAGTTGGCTATGTTTATATAACATAGTTAAGATCAAACAAACCACCATAATGTGTAAACTTGGCCAATATAACTTGGTCCGTTTTAAAGATTTGTCTGTGAGAAAGCAAACTTCCTGGTTAAATGGTTATTGAAAAGATTATTGTATTTCTAGGGCGAATCTGTGGAGAGGGGCGGCATACAAATCTAAATAATAAATAAATAAATAAATAAATAAATAAATAAATAAATAAATAAATAACAGTCATTTGTAAAAGCCACGCATAGCCTGATAAGCATCAGTTAGGGTAATTTTTATTATGCCAATATCATCTTTGCCTTGCAAGGATAAAAAAACACTGCTTTGATCTCTAGATAAAGCTGGAATTCATGTTCAACTTTATTTATTTTGTTGATCAAGAAATGCACTTGATCAAATGAAAGGCCTCATACCCAAGCAGCAAGTCTTACCTGTTTTTGTTCTAGAATTTTTGCCCAGTCCACTTTGGAACCAACTTCAGAAAGTGTAAATTTTTCATAGAGCTCTCGATATTCTGTACATTGATGTGTCATTCGGATGTGGAGCTGCTTGATACTTTTGGAGGGGAGAAGAAAGGGAATTCCTTCATTAGAAGAATGGGTTTCTTCAAGAGAGAATTGCCCAAACCTGATCTGAAGTTTGTCACGTAAGTGTGTCTCCATGCACTTACTGTTTCTTTTTTTAAAGTTTTTTTCCCCCAGTCTTCATATATACATCCATACATATACCCTAAACCATACCAAAATATACAGAGTTATACATTTCTATCAGTAATGAGCAGCCAAAACTTTTACTGTCACACTGTGGATGTGGCATATTTTGTGGGTGTGGCTTAATGGTCATGGGACTAGGTAGGTGTGGCTTGCCAGCCATGTGATTAGGTGGGAGTGGCTTGAACGATCATCATCGTTCAAGTGAACTGTTAAGTCCTTGACTTACCACCTTACCAGTGTCGCTTGCTGGGGTGACAATTTGCTGTGCGTTTCCCGCACTCTCCTTCCTGGGTCGCCCCCCGCCTCAGGCTGGGTAGCTAGGCGAACAGGTGCTGCCAGAAGCATAAATGCTGCCAGCACCACTTTCACCCACACCTTCTGCTTGGGAGGTGACTGCATGAGACTGGAGGGGATCCGGGCAGGAGAGAAGGAAGCTCGTCCAATGCCAGGGAGGAGGAAAGAGGAAAAAAGCAAGGAGCGCAGATGTAGCAGCAGGGAAAAAAGAAGAGCCGAGATGAGACCAGTAATCCAGGAAGTGACAGCTGCCGATCAGCTGCAGCTGTGCACGCATCTTCATTTCCGCCAGTGGAAGTGTGTTCCACCCCGTCCTGCCTGCTGCCCAACCCTGATTTCTATCCAATATACAGTATCATAAACCAGTATCCTAATTTTGCACCTATTATACAGTGGTACCTCGACATACGAGTTTAATACGTGCCAGAGCCGAGCTCGTATGTTGATCAATTCGTATCTCGAACAAATGCATTTAGATTTGGCTTTTCGCGCCGAGATAACTGGAAAAAATGGAATTCTTGCGCCACCTAGTAGATGCTCGGCTCATATCCCGAATTTGAGCTCGGGTGTTGAACAGAAATTTTGCTCGTGTCTCAGCTCGTAACTTGGAATACTCGCATGTGGAGCATTTCATAATACTCCTCTCCCTCTCTCTTCTTTCTATCTTCTTTCTCCTTCCCTCCTCCTTCCTACTTCCCTCCTCCCTTTCTCCCCTTCCTTCCCTTTTCTACTTCCCCCTCCTCCTCCTCCCTCCTGGCCCTTCTCTGAGTGATTCTAATCAGAGTTCATCTGTAAGTGGATCTCCATGCATTTACTCTTTCTCAAGAGAGCTGCATGGAATATAAATCATTACTTACTCTTTTTCAATTTCAAAGGCTTGAGGGTGTTTGAGATGCTTGACTTTGTCTACATCTAGGAAAAGGTCTTTCAAAAGTGTCTCTGCTTCTTTCAGGTTTTTACCATTGATCTGCTGGAATTCCAAAGGTTTGTTCTGCTGACGATTAATAGCATCCTACAAAAAGAAAAACCATAATACGCATTGGCTTCGTTCCCAGCAGAGAGGACAGAGAAGGGCGGCATACAAATCTAATAAATAATTAATAATAATAATAATAATAATAATAATAATAATTTGTAAATCTAAAAGGCAATGTTTTAGGGTGTAATTATGTAATTCTTGATCTTGACATCAATTCCATAAATGCAAGTTTTATCTTATAGTTATAATGTCAGCTTTTATCATATAGTATACACCAGTGGTGGGATTCAGCAAGTTCTGACCAGTTTTGGAGAACTGGTAACAGACATTTTGAATATTTCGGAGAACCGGTAAATACCACCACTGATTGGCCCCGCGGCCCCTGCCCCCATCTATTCTCTGGGAATGGGAATTTTGCGGTAACCTTCCCCTGGAGTGGGGAGAGAATGGAGATCCTTCCATACCACACCCATCAAGCCACACCCACAGAATTGGTAGTAAAAAAAAAAAAGAATCCCATCATTGGTATACACTTAATTTACATAATTCATCACATTGAATAAACTTTTTTAAAAAACTTTGAACTTGGGGAAAATAACTTTGGCTGAACACTGAATTAGATATTTATTGTTTTGATTGGGCAAGCCATGTTTTATATATTCTGAGTTCCCTGATAATAGCCAGGAAAGTACCTTAAACTACTTTTGAATGGTTATCCTCTATCAAACATGGAAGGAGAGGCTCAAGAAAAACTAAATTAGCAACTGAGATTAGCAACTACACCAAGAAAACAGTCATCAAGAAACATAGAGTTTAGGTTCCCTCATCCTAAGATAAAAAAATAAAAAACATTTTCATGAGTTAGTTATAGTCTTTTTTGTTTCAAACTCAGACCATACATACCATACATTCAAACATAGTCATCACTATATTTCTTTTCAGATAGCAGCACTGTATAAAACACAAAAAGACGCTCCCGAGTCTCCGGAGAGGGGTGGCATACAAATGTAATAAATTATTATTATTAATTAAGAAGGTGGGATGAAGCAATCAGCAAAAGAAATTAAGGGCAGAAAATAAAAGGAAAGGAAAAATAATTCTGATTTGCTCCAATAGCCATAATTATAGTTCTCTGTCTTTGCAAAACATTCTTGCTTCCATTAAGCCCATATCCTGATTCTAACAATGATTTTACTCTTTCAATATGTCAGCTCTCATCGATGCTATCTCAGCTTGGTTGTTTGCTTACCGATATTTCATTATCTGACTAGGTAACACCATCAGCCGCCCCGAGTCTTCGGAGAGGGGCGGCATACAAATCTAATAAATTATTATTATTATTATTAATTATTATCAGTGCTAGTGAGTGTGAGGTTCATAGCACTGACTTTAGCTTCACTCCCTAACATCTCCCTAGCATTCCCAAAGAAATATTTCTTTTAGCATTTCCAATGTTAAGGAACCAATGTTTCTCCCCAAATTATTTTATCATTTTTATGTTTAATTTTGTTCACTCTGCCAAAGGCTGTCAGGTGCGAAAGATCAGATCTGTGAAAGATCAAGTTCTCACATGAAGGTTCAATTAAACTGATTTATTACTAAAATCTATACAGAAATCTTCTCAACTAAAAGCACTTGCCTGGAATTAGATAAGGATCAATGGCACTTACTCCAATGGTTGGAGTAAGCTTGCTTGTGGCTACATAACAATTCTAGCCTGATTCCACTTTCCACCCTGCCCTCAAGCTCTGCCAGTCGTACAAAAGCTGTTGTTTAGCCCTTTTCAAATATCTCCCAAACACTTTTTCATCAAAATTGCTTTGCATTTTCTTCCCTCTTTTAATGTTAACTGTTCCCTATCCTTTGATATATATTTTGAACTCTCTTTTGTTCTGTATGCAAACACATATAGGCATCTACCACCCTTCCCCAACCCCAGTATATCAAAAGTCAGGCCTCACGGTCTAAATATAGAACACGTTGAAACATATGTTTTAAAGAAGCATTGTTCTTGTTTATTATTTATTTATTAATATAATTTACCGGTATATGCCGGCAACTTCTCAAAGACTCTGGGTGGCTTACAACAAATAAAAACAATATTTAAAAGAACAATTTAAAAAATAATTACAAAACTCTAGCAAAAGCCACAGAGATCTCTCTCTCAATATCTCTCATGGTATCTCATTTGGTTTTCAGCCCCAGGCCTGCAGAAAAACCAGTAGGGTGGGGAGGGTGCAGATCTCCAGGGGCAGCTGGTTCCAGAGAGACGGAGCTGCCACAAAGAAGGCCCTTCCCTGAGGCCCCACTATTTTGGCATTGTTTGGTAGAACACATTCTGATTTCCCCTGATTTACAATGTTCTGCCCGGGTGTCCCAACCGCCCGTAATTACAGTACAGGGTAATTAGTCCAGAAAGACACACACCACATGATAGAAGGAAAACCAAAAGTCTTTATCAACAGAAAAGCAGAAAAAAACTCCCTTTTTAAATGTCAAAGGGATTTTCTGGTACACACAAGGCACAGGTTAAATGCAATCCAATTTCTCACCCAGTAACTTGGAAATTGAGTCCAAATTCCAAAGTCCAGAAAGTCCACACACAGTCTTGAACAGGGAAACAGCAAAGCCACGATCTTGACAAACTATGAATCAGATAAACTTCCACGAGGCTAACCCAGCACGCTGTTCTTTTTATCTGTAGCACTAATTAGAGCATCCCCACCCAACCACAGGTGGCCTCACTTATCTCCTGTAATAATCCTTCAGTTGTTCTCTCCTGTGCATCACTCTATGCACACGTGGATCTGTCATAAGTTCTTGTTCAGAATCCAGGGATGATAAGGATGATTGATCTCCTCCTGGGCTGTCTGCCAAACTCCCCCCTTCCCTGCTACTCACACTTCCTTCGTCAGAGGAGCCTTCGTGGGGAGATTCTATCGGAAGCAAAACAGGCCTGGGGCATGTGGATGTTTTCCCCACCTCCACCTCCACATTTCTTAGGGCAGGAACTGGGCCAGAGCCAACCACAACATACAAGGTACTAATTCATTCTTTCTTGAGATACACTTCATTCAAAATTTATGTGAATCTGATACATTTCATTCACAATTCACTTTAATAACGTGTATTCATAACCTCCTTTCAGACCTGTTAAAGGTTTCCACACACTTTCAAAAAGCACAAAATATCTATTTTTTTTTCTTTAACATCATTCAGTAATTGAGTCCATTGAAGTTAGGTGGATAATGAATTTAAATAAATAAAAATGAAACAAAAATGTGCTTTATCTAATATTTAAAAAACTAAAGAACTTTCAAAGAGGAGATCTCTTGAGTTTCTAATGAAGATATCTGAAGGACCATTGTGTTGCAAGAAACTATTTTATGAGTTTAATCCACTTTTTTAAATTTATTTTTTAAAATATTTTTGTACATCCAGGCAACTCTGATTTTCTGTAATCTTGTCATTTTGAAATAAATTCCCCTTGTATCTGATTAGATTTATTTTATGTATTTTGCCCAACCAGCATATGAGATCTTACTATTCTACTGGGAGCTTTCTGCAATAAACTTTAGAGTCAAACATATAACATGATTTTTGTTTTCAAGTTCCAATTTTACCTTCTTAAGTTTGGTCTGTGTTTCAAGGATGTCCTTTTCCACCTGGTCAGCATTTTTTTGCATGCGAGAGATGAGCACCGCTAGATCATTGTTGCTTGATGATCTGCAGATAAGGATACAGAAATCATATAGGTCAAAGATACAGTTGTTTTGCTCAGAATTTCATACTGAAACCATATTCTTTTTGATAACTGTTTTGCTCAGTATACCATAGAATTAGAACCCAAACAGGAACAATTTCCTTTAAAAATTTCCATAGTCAATATTTACATAGCAATGAAGTACAGATCGACCTATTTGATAATACAGTGTTCCCTCGATTTTCGCGGGGGATGCGTTCCAAGACTGCCCGCGAAAGTCGAATTTCCGCGAAGTAGAGATGTGGAAGTAAATACACTATTTTTGGCTATGAACAATATCACAAGCCTTCCCTTAACACTTTAAACCCCTAAATTACAATTTCCCATTCCCTTAGCAACCATTTAGATTATTACTCACCATGTTTATTTATTAAAGTTTATTAAAAATAATATTTATTAAAGGCAGACGAAAGTTTGGCAATGACATATGACGTCATCGAGCAGGAAAAACCATGGTATAGGGGAAAAAACCGTGAAGTATTTTTTAATTAATATTTTTGAAAAACCGTGGTATAGACATTTCGCGAAGTTTGAACCCGCGAAAATCGAGGGAACACTGTACAGTTAGTCCTCGACTTACAACAGCTTGTATAGTGACCATTCAAAGTTATTATTGAGAAGAGGGACTTATGACCATTTTTCATACTTACAACCACTGCAGCATCCCCATGATCATGTGATCAAAATTTGGATATTTGGCAACTGACTCATATTTATGACGGTTGCAGTGTCTCGGGGATCATGCAATCTCCTTTTGTGATGTTCTGACAAGCAAAGTCAATGAAAAAGCCAGATTCGCTTAACAACCGTGTTCCTTTAGTAGTTCACTTAACAGGTGTGGCAAGAAAGGTCGTAAAATAGGGCAAAATTCACTTAAGAGACATCTTGCTTAGCAACAGAAATTTTGGGGTCAATTGTGTTTGTAAGTTGAGAACTATCTGAATGTATTAAATAATAAGTAAAAAAAAAGACACAAATCTTTTGCGAGAAAGAATGATTAGCACTCCTATGTCCTTAATATGCACATAATTCAAAGAAAACCTTTAGATACCTCCCCTTCCAAAATCTTTAATTGAATAACTTTCAAATTAGAATCTTCTGTTGCTTGTCAAATGATGAGTTACAGCATGGGTGCAAACTCGCAGTGTCATGTTGCCGTCATGTGACATTTCATGATTTCCCCCCCTTTGCGGAGCGCGTGTGGCCTGCGCATGATGCATGTGGCCCACAGGCCGCGAGTTTGACAGCCCTGATAAAGAAAATAAAAAACTCTGGACTCACTGACCATTAAGTCCCATATTTTAATTATCACTTCATTTTTCCATCAAATTTTAACGCTTATTAAACACCAGAGGCACATAGTACAAATTCTCAACTAGAATAAGATAAAACAAAGCCACTTTATATCAACCAATAAATATTAATATCAATGTTAAGGTTGCCCATTGTCACCTTCAGTTGTAAAATATCATACGCCAGATGTGTTTAAACCAATTGTAGAATCAAGCATTCTACAAAAGCTTTACGTAACCATATGAAAAGAACAGCTTCCTAATTGCAACATAAAGAGCATAATAATAAAAAAGGAAACAAAGTATAAGAAACTGGGCTTTATGTGATCAAAGAACCTTAAGATGGCAGTTACAATAATATAGGGATGGCGAACCTATGGAACAAGTGCCACAGCTGGCACACTTAGCCACATCTGAGGGCACGTGAGACGTTGCCCTATGTCAGATCCAGCATTCATGTGCACGCTCGCCAGCTGGCTTTCGGCCTTCTTTTCAGCCATTTTTGCTCTCCTCAGACTTCAGGAAAGTCTCCTAAAGCCTGGGGAGAGGGAAAATGGCCCAATGAGCCAACAAGAAGTTCACTTGTGTTTTATTTATTTTTATTTATTTATTTTGTCCAATACATAATACACATTGAAGAGAATAGATATGTAATAATATAAATAAAGAAAAGAATAGAAGAAAAGATATAAAAGTACAGTGTTCCCTCGATTTTCATGGGGGATGCGTTCCAAGACTGCCCGCGAAAGTCGAATTTCCGCAAAGTAGAGATGCGGAAGTAAATACACTATTTTTGGCTATGAACAGTATCACAAGCCTTCCCTTAACACTTTAAACCCCTAAATTACAATTTCCCATTCCCTTAGCAACCATTATTACTCACCATGTTTATTTATTAAAGTTTATTTAAAAAAATATTTATTAAAGGTGGACAAAAGTTTGGCGATGACATATGATGTCATCAGATGGGAAAAACCATGGTATAGGGGAAAAAAACGCAAAGTATTTTTTAATTAATATTTTTGAAAAAACGTGGTATAGACTTTTCGCGAAATTCGAACCTGCGAAAATCGAGGGAACACTGTATAGGTGAACATATTTGAAAGGAAGAAAAGATAAATGAGATAAGGAGAGACAATTGGACAGGGGACGGAAGGCACACTGGTGCACTTGTGCACGCCCCTTACTGACCTCTAGGGAACCTGGAGAGGTCAATCGTGGATAGTTGAAGGGAAAAATGTTGGGGGTTATGGGTTGACACTACTGAGTCAGGTAATGAGTTCCACGCTTCGACAACTCGGTTGCTGAAGTCATATTTTTTACAGTCAAATTTGGAGCGGTTAATATTAAGTTTGAATCTGTTGCGTGCTCTTGTGTTGTTGCGATTGAGGCTGAAGTAGTCATTGGCAGGTAGAACGTTGCAGCATATGATCTTGTGGGCAATACTTAGATCGTGTTTTCGGCGACGTAGTTCTAAGCTGTGCTCACCCCCAGCTTCCTTTTTGCTGTCAGAGGTCTTCAGGAACTTCTTCAGCTTTGGAAAGTTTCAGCCAGGACTCCCACACCTCGGCCCATTTCTTCTACAGTCTTTCCTGAAGGCTCCTACAGCCGATAACAGAGCTCTAGCTCTGTCCTGTTTAGGCACGCTTTGAAACCGCGTGGATGTGTGCGAGCTGCACTCGCGAGCAAAGGGCATGCACGGAAGGCTGCGTGTACAGTGGAAAGGGCGTGGGCGCTCTCATTTTCCATGCTGGGTAAACCAATAGGTAAATTATGTGAATCCCACCTCTGGTTAGAACTCAAAACCTTTAAGAGCTTCACAAAGAGTTTCATGGCATTACAACTAAAGTGTTGACTGGTCTTTCAAGTTAAAATCCAATTTAAGCCCTCTCATTTGTTAACCATGCATTACTGGAGCAGCAGCAATTCCTAGAATAAATTAATATTGTGGAATGAAAAGTGTGTGCTGATCCTCCAAAGAAAGGAGAGATATTGATACATAATCATGTGAAAATAATAGTGTTGGCAATATGTAGGGAAATGAACCAGCCCTTCCAGAAAAATTGGTTGATACTGCAACAAAACGTTGTTTAATTAATTTTATTCGGTCTAGATGTTGTTCTTCAAAGGAAGCTTTTATGTTTCAGGAACATCATATTATCATAGACACATAAACTATGTTTGCAGGACAGGCCCATACATGAATAAACAATGTCATTCTTTCTCGGGTAGTCTCCCACTTTTCTTTCTTTTTTACTCTTCTCAGAATATTCTCAAAAAGACCCAAGCAGGTAATCATTCAACTTGACCTACGTGTACCATAGGAGCAGATTTGTTACGTTCTTGCTACCTGACCCTGTTTCTAGAGGATGAAAAGATGGGATAATTTCTGGTATTGCAGTTTTGAGAGCACAGTCAAGGAAAATAAACATACTCTAAGTGTTTTCTCAATGTTGGCAAGCTTAAGATGGGTGGATATTCCCAAGCTGGATGAGGAATTCTGGTAGTTGAAGTCCACCCACCTTAAATTTGCCAACTGCTATAAACTATATGATTCTAGGCTGTGATTACGACAAGTTAGGACTGCAAGTTTGGACAGCACATAAAGCAGTATGCTTTAGCATGTTACACAGAGATAGCTATAATGTTGGAATATTTTGGGGGGGATGAGGCATAGAACGCCAACTCCTATTCGATACCAAATTCCACAGAGTGGGCCTTCTCCGGGTCCCGTCAACTAAACAATGTTGGTTGGCGAGCCCCAGGGGAAAAGCCTTCTCTGTGGCGGCCCCGACTCTCTGGAACAAGTCCCCCCAGAGATTAGAACTGCCCCTATCCTCCTTGCCTTTCGTAAACTCCTTAAAACCCACCTTTGTTGTCAGGCATGGGGGAACTGAGATATCTCCCCCGGGCCTATCCAATTCAATTTGTATATGGTATGCTTGTATGTATGTTTGCTTAATAATGGGTTTTTTAATATTTTAAATTGTAAATTATTAGATTTTTCATGAACTGTTTTATTGTGTTGTGAGCCGCCCCGAGTCCACGGAAAGGGGCGGCATACAAATCTAATAAATAAATAAATAAATTCAGATGTAGAATGCAGCAATAGCATTGCTGAAAAATAGCTTCCCAGCCATAGCTCAAAATGTGTCAGGCAAAAGAGGCCAGCTCCTATTCTTACCGCCTAAAGCAGATTGGTTTATACTGTGGAAACTGGAAAAGAATTAACATTTCAAACTTTCTCCTACTGTTTAACTTGAAATTTAGCACCCTATAATTACTGCCAAACTGGTTCCAGTTCCACCCTTTGGAGTTCCAGAGCATAAGGTTGCCCCTGCTTCTTCAATTACTCTAATTTCTTGTATCTAATGTCAACTTGTTTGCACTTATTTAACAACAGGAACACTGTAGCTGGGGAAAAAACTATACACCTGTGCAATGATTTATTTTCTCCCACCCAACTCCTCAGAGGACATTGGCCCCCGCAGCCTGGAAATAGAAACTAGTTTGTCATTCTTTTCTGTCAGTTGCACAATCTACTTGTCTCCTGGCTCAGCCTCATAGCCTTCCCCTCCCAGGAATGAGGAGGAGGCATGGTAGCAAATACTTGAGCACCACCCAGAATTCCAGTGTTATTTCCTGCCAAACTAGGAGGAATATGACTCATTCTACATTGCTTCTCAGGCATGTTGAGACAAACCTATCAATGTGTTTGCTTTCGTGAAGTCCCTTTCTATGGAGACCGACCAAAGGAAAGGCAGAGTTTCAAGACGATTGTTCACACTCTTGTTGTGAATGGAGTGTAAGAAACCATAACATTGTGACTCAAGGTGTTATGTTGACCCACCTTTTTTAAAGAAAAGAAACCCATACAGGCATTAAAGGGGAGAGAACAATTTGTGTTCACACAGATACATAGAAACATAGAAGATTGACAGCAGAAAAAGACCTCATGGTCCATCTAGTCTGCCCTTATACTATTTTTTGTATTTTATCTTAGGATGGATATACTGTATGTTTATCCCAGGCATGTTTAAATTCAGTTACTGTGGATTTACCAACCATGTCTGCTGGAAGTTTGTTCCAAGGATCTACTACTCTTTCAGTAAAATAATATTTTCTCATGTTGCTTTTGATCTTTTCCCCAACTAACCTGAGATTGTGCCCCCTTGTTCTTGTGTTCACTTTCCTATTAAAAACACTTCCCTCCTGGACCTTATTTAACCCTTTGACATAGTTAAATGTTTCGATCATGTCCCCCCTTTTCCTTCTGTCCTCCAGACTATACAGATTGAGTTCATTAAGTCTTTCCTGATACGTTTTATGCTTAAGACCTTCCACCATTCTTGTAGCCCATCTTTGGACCCGTTCAATTTTGTCAATATCTTTTTGTAGGTTCTCTGGACTTTGGCTTTTCCTCATCAGCAAAAGTTCTCTCTAAATGCCCAGGGTTGACATGTTCTAAGTGCTTCTTTTAAGATGGCCAGGAATGACAGTGATAGTGTCTAGCATTTAGTAACATTCCATTACTAACTCATTTATTTTGGCTAGTCTACCTGTTTTTGCAAGCCACCGGATTTAACTGGCAATAGTTGATGACATCAGGATGCTGCCCATCATCCAAATGTTTCTGCAATATTTCTGATTGAATAGCATGCCATATCACATGCTGTAGGGCAGTGATTCCCAACCTTGGCAACTTGAAGATATCTGGACTTCAACTCCCAGAATTCCTCAGCCAATAGGGTGGGCTGCTGCCTGGACGGGGAGGGGGAATACAGTGGGGTAGCGAAAATGGAGCTCCACCCCAGAGCACCCAATTTGCACTGAAAGATGTTGAAAGAAAATGCATAAGCCATGCCCACAGTGTGGTAGTAAAAATTTTGGTAGCCCTTCACTGACTAGTTGGCAACTATTATGGGTGGTTTGAAATACCGTGCCCCAAGACAATCCCATATCTCCAGTTGCAAAGCTGTTGTAGATTCTGCAAAATTATAATATGATGCTTTTTTAAAAAAACACCCTAAAAATGAAATATTTTTCATCCTCCCTCTGATTCTGTTATGGCTGAACATGTATTCATCTAGATCAGGGTCCCCCAAACTTGGCCACTTTAAGACTTGTGGACGTCAACTCCCAGAATTCTCTGGCTGGAGAATTCTGGGAGTTGAAGTCCACAAGTCTTAAAGTGGCCATGTTTAGGGACCCCTGATCTAGATATATGGACAGACTACCCACTGTGGTCCCTGACATCCAGCTCATGTTTCTCCTGCCAAGTGCAGATACACAGCTGAAAGTTAGCAGTCATGGTGGCACGGTTGAAAGATTTGTAGCAAAAATGCAGTTTGTCAATCACTACGGTTATCATGAACCAAATAGCCATGCTTAGATTCTCCTGTTTACCTGTTCCATCTCCCACATAGCTGACTACTTTAGTGAATGGCTTTGCAAGGTAATAGAGCTGTGATGGTGAACCTATGCTATGCGTGCCACAGGTGGCACACAGAGCCATATCTGAGTTGCCCTATGTCAACTCCAGTGTGCATGTGTGCAATGGCCAGCTTATTTTCAGCCTTGTAGAAGACTATTTAATAATCATAATAATAATTTATTAGAGTTGTATGCTGCCCCTCTTCGAAGACTCCCCAGGCTTCAGGAGGCTTCCCTGAAATCTCTGGATTGCAAAAAACAGCCCAATGGGCAAACTGGAAGTCCCTTTTTCTGAACTTCCAGTTCACCTGTTGGGTCACTTCTTGTACTCCGGAGGGTTCAGGGAAGCCTGGGGATGAAAAATGGCCCAGGGGGCACATGCACAGAGGATGCATACATGTACAGTGTGGTGTGCATGGGGGTTTGTGAGGTGGCATGCGTGCACATTTCCATTTTTGCCACGCAAGAAGAAAAAAATTCACCATTACTGAAATAGAGGAACACAATGAAATTCATGAAGACAAATTCATGGACTGTGCATATGGGGGAGGATGCTTGGAAACCCCCCCCCCTTTATACACCTTTGCTTCCTTTGTGCTGTTTCTGAATTGACAAAGTTCTAGAAACAGGGCCAGTGTAAACTGTGGCAAGTTTGAACAGAGAAACTGAATGCTGATTAGCTGAGAAGATCTAAGTATTGCTCACAAGATCATATGCTGCAACGTCCTGCCTGTCGGCGACTACTTTAGCTTCAACCACAACAACACAAGAGTACACAACAGACTTAAACTTAATATTAACCGCTCCAAACTTGACTGTAAAAAATATGACTTCAGTAACCGAGTTGTCGAAGCATGGAACTCATTACCGGACTCCATAGTGTCATCCCCAAACCCCCAACACTTTACCCTTAGATTATCTATGGTTGACCTATCCAGATTCCTAAGAGGTCAGTAAGGGGCGAGTACAAGTGCACTAGAGTGCCTTCCGTCCCCTGTCCTATTGCTCTCCTATATCTCCTATACCTTTCTTCTATTCCTATATCTCTTCTATTCTTTCATTGATATGTTCTATTCCTATATCTTCTTTTCTATTCTTTCATAGATATATTTTACTATGAGTATCTCCTCTATAACCTTCATCATGTATTTTACTATGTGTATATATATATACACCCACTAAAACTCTCATTGTGTATTGGACAAAATAAATAAATAAATAAATAAATAAAATCTCAGGCTAGGCTGCCATTCTCCACACTCAACTACTGAATGAAAGCTGAGCTGTGTGTGTGTGTATGTGTGTGTGTGTGTGTGTGATTTAAGGGTGGTAATACTGTAAAACACTATTGAAATAAAGCATATTGAGGATGTTTCACGCATCAGATGGTGTATGGAGGAGCTTAATAAGTTTCCTAAAACAAATCTGATCTCAGGAACATAAAAGATTAGAACTCATAAAACATGATATAGCATAGTTGCTTGACATAAGGTGCATCTATACGTAGATTCAAAGCCAAAATATTATTTCACAGGGCAAAGGGCAAAATCTTAAAGGAGCAGGGTCTCCTGAGATCATCCTTACCTTGATCCTAGGAAAAGATGTTTTTAGATTAAAGAGAGGCTAAGAGATGTTAGAGGCAGCCCCCCATTTTTTGTCTTTGGACCACTGGGATGTCCTCTACCCGAGGCTGTCTTTCAACACAACTCATACTATAGCTAGAATGCAGCAGCATGAGTGGCTTTGGACACACCACTACTATACAAGCAGTGTTAACTGCCAATGGGCTTCCAATTCAAGGTGCTGGTTCCCACTTAAAAAAAGTTCTTGGGTCTCCTATTTCTTCTGCTTATCCAATAAGGCCTGATTGAGTTGACCACCTTCAGGTTCCATCATTCAAGTACAGTTCTATCTTGTTGGACAAGCTGATGTGCTTTTTCTGCCACTATTCAGAACAGTATTTCCCCCTGCCTGCCTTTTAAAAAGCCTTGAAGATCCAGCTTATTCTTCAGGTACTGAATCAGAAGCCCATCTTATAATAATAAAAACAAAAACAGAGTTGGAAGGGACCTTGGAGGTCTTCTAGTCCAACCCCCTGCTTGGGCAGGAGACGCTAAACTACTTCAGACAGATGGTTATCCAACATCTTCTTAAAAACTTCCAGTTTGGAGCATTCACAACTTCTGGAGGCAAGACGTTCCACTGATCAATTGTTCTAACTGCCAGGAATTTTTCCCTTAGTTCTAAGTTGCTTCTCTCCTTGATTAGTTTCCACCCATTGCTTCTTGTCCTACCCTCAGGAGAATAGCCTGACTCCCTCTTCTTTGTGGCAACCCCTGAGATAGTGGAACACTGCTATCATGTCTCCCCTAGTTTTTATTTTCATTAAACTAGACATGCCCACTAGTTCCTGCAACCGTTTTTCATATGTTTTAACCTCCAGTCCCCTAATCATCTTTGTTGCACTTCTCTGCACTCTTTCTAGAATCTCAACATCCTTTTTACATCATGGTGACCAAAATTGAATACAGTATTCCAAGCGTGACCTTACCATGGCATTATAAAATGCTATTAACACTTCACATGATCTTGATTCTATCCTTCTGTTAATGCAGCCTAGAACTGTGTTGGACTTTTTGGGCAGCTGCTGCACACTTCTGGCTCATATTTAAATGGTTGTTCATGAGAACTGAAAGATTCTTCTCACAGTTACTACTGTTGAGCAAGGTACCACATATACTGTACCTGTGCGTTTTGTTTTTGTTGCCTAAATGTAGAACCTTACTTTTTTCACCATTGAATTTCATTTTGTTTGATAGTCTCCCAATGTTCAAGTCTATCAAGATCCTTCTGTATCTTGAGCCTATCTTTTGAAGAGTTGACTATTCCTGCCAGTTTGGTGTCATCTGCAAATTTGATGAGTTCTTGATCTATCCCTTTGTCCAAGTCATTGATGAAGATATTGAAGAGTACTGAGTACAAAAGCAACATGAGAAAATATTATTTTACTGAAAGAGTAGTAGATCCTTGGAACAAAATTCCACAGTAACTGAATTTAAACATGCCTGGGATAAACATATATCCATTGTAAGATAAAATACAGGAAATAGTATAAGGGCAGACTAGATGGACCATGAGGTCTTTTTCTGCCGTCAGTCTTCTATGTTTCTAAAACAGAGCCTTGGGGTACTCCACTGCATACATCCCTCCATGTAGATGTAGTTCCGTTGAGCACTACACATTGAGTGCGGTTGGTTAGACAGTTTTGAATCCATCTGGTGGTGTTGCTGTCTAACCCACATTTTTCAACTTTATCTAGTAGTAGGTTATAGTCTACTTATCAAATGCCTTACTAAAGTCCAAGTAAATTAAATTTACAGCATTCCTTTGGTCCACTAATTTTTTCATGTTGTCAAAGAATGCAGTGAGATTAGTCGGGCATGATCTGTTTTTGACAAACCCATGTTGGTTTTTGGTTATTATTTTGTTTGATTATCTTTTCCAAAATCTTTCCTGGTGTTGAGGTCAGGGTGATAGGTCTGTAGTTTCCTGGATCTGTTTTTCCCCCTTTTTTGAAGATGGGAAGTACATCAGCTCTTTTCCAGTCCTCTGGCAGTTCCCTGGTCCTCCAGAATCTTTGAAAGATATAGTTCAATGGTTCTGAGATCTCATCTGCCAGTTCCTTCAGAACTTTGGAGTGAAATCATGCTGATTTGATCTCGTCTAGGGTAGAAAGGTGTTCCTTTACCATTTTCTTCCCTATTTTAACTTGTGTTCCTGATATATTTTTTAAATGTTGTTTTTGATAGGTTGGACTGTTTTTTTCCCTTTGTATAAAGACAGAGGCAAAAATTGAATTAAATAGCTCTGCTTTCTCTCTGTTCTTTGTCAACTTCTTGCCACTTTCTCCCTGCAATGGACTAATTGTTTCCTTGACTTTTTTCTTGTTTTTAATATGTTGGAAGACATTTTTTTGTTACTTTTTACATGGCTCGCCAAATTAACACAGACTGTGGAAACCTTTGCATCTCATTTGGAAACCAAGGACCAAGAGTGAAGTTTTTCATACCTGCTGCCTCAAGGAAGACTTTGAATTTTCCCATGTATTCGTCAGATGTAGATTTCTCAGGGTCGAAATGGTTGGGTGCTTTTCCCACGGGTAGGTTTTCCATGTTGGAGGCACGTAGGTAAGACCTCCTTCGTTGCCAGTGAAATAAACTGAGACTGTTGAATCAGTAGATACTTTATTTCTCCATATATCGGGAACACAATGTTGTTCTGATAACTCTACTCCAGACGCGAATGAATAACAGTGTCGGTTTACAGCTTTTATACTTTGTTTCTTCCCGCTCAAATGTAACTGACGGTCACTTAAATTTCCCGGTCATTTTTAAACCAATCAAATTCAAACATTCAATATACAACTATTTACATCAGGTTAATGAATATTCAACACAGAGAATGGAGGAAGAATGGAGAGGCACACACTGAAGATGCTTGAGCTCCAGTGTAAAGTTTCCACAGGTTATATTGATTTGGGGAGCCATGTCATTTGCTGGTGTTGTTCCACTGTACTTCATTAAGTCCAGGGTCAACACAGCCATCTACCATGCTTTCATCCACATACAAGCTTTATGTGGATGCTGACTTCATTTTCCCGCAGGACTTGGCACTTGCCCACACTGCCAAAAGCACCAAAACCTGGTTCAATGATCGTGGGATTACTGTCCTTGATTGGCCAGCAAACTTGCCTGACCTGAATCCCATAGAGAATCTATGAGGCATTGCCAAGAGAAAGATGAGAGAAAGATGAGTTTCACCTGTATCTAACTATAGACTTTGTAGATATAAAGTAGGAAGAATATATTGCCAGGTTAATATATGGTAGATATTCTACATTTGCAGAGGTGTTACTTTACATTGTAGTATATCACAATTCTACACCTTTTTGGAATCCCGAGTACTGAAAATACCAGAGAAAACTATCAAAATAAAGCCACATTGTTGATCTTTATCAGAAAGCCCACATCTCAAGGACAGCCCATAAAGAAAAATGGATAAAATTTATCCTTCCTGTTCTTGAGGACTGAACATTGTATTTTGGTTTCGAATAGAATATGCTTTACACGTTTTTAAAGAATGAAATCTTACTATTTATTCCTTGCAGGCTAAATCCTGGACCGCTTCTTCTTAATTGATTCTGTTTTTGCAATTAAAAAAATAATGATTTAAAAGCCACAATTACTGCATTCACATTGTACACTAAACAAAACCAAGTATGATTAACATGATTGGGGATTAGAGGCATAGTGTCAGTAAGTTCAAGACAGCTTCCTCCAGCAATATGGTAGAACCTTCTCCTAGTGAAAGCATTCACCATGGAGTAATTGTGCACATTGAAGCACACACCCTTGCCCACATGCATACATCAGCCATGGTTGCAAACCAAATTATTTTCATTGTTTATTACAAATATATATACTACAAATCAGTGGAAGTCTTGAAACATTTCCAATTCACATGGCTAGGTTTTATAACATCACCATGGATTTCTTTATCCACTGTATATTTTCCCCTGAGAAGTCAACAGTACCATGTTAATGCCCTATAGTTGTGATGGGAACCTATGACACGTGTGCCACAGGTAGCATGGGGAACCATATCTACCGGCATGCAAGCCATTGCCCTAGCTCAGTTCCAACACACATGTGTGCGTTGGCCAGCTGATTTTGGCTCACGTAGACAGCATATGAACAGTGTTTGGTTTCCAGAGGGCCTCCGAGGGTGGGGGTGGAGGTTTCGCCCTCCCCAGACTCCAAGAAAACCTGGGGAGTACAAAAAGGGCCTACGGGGCCCAAAAGAAGTCAGGAAATAGGGGAGTGGGGTCACACCTGCGCAGGGGGGGTGAGGCGTGGGGGGGCATTGAAGTATGGGTGTGGGCACCAGAGGAAAAAAGTTCACTATTATTGCTCTATAGGGCTAATTCTCAGATAAATATATATAAGAATGCTGCATAAGCAGTATGCAATGAAATAGTCCCACATAATTTACATTCAAGAATTCACATAGCCGAGAGACTTTTAGTTTTGACAAAGTACTAACATTGTACATCTATTTCAGCTACATATTTCATATTACATATTTATTGCATAAATGAGGTGTAATCTAGAAAAGTAAAGAAACACTATTACACCTTCAATTTGCTTCAAGATAAACTACCTGATTAGCTTCAAGAAAGTCACGCAAACAATCACATTCTTCATAATGCTCTGGATAAACTACCCAAAAAATACAGCTGATACCATACCATAAAAAATCAAGAAATGTGATTGCAAAATTTGAGAAGTAAACATGCCTGGGATAAACATATATCCATCCTAAGATAAAAATACAGGAAATAAGGGTAGACTAGATGGACCATGAAGTCTTTTTCTGCCATCAGTCTTCTATGATTCTATGAAACCAAGATTGTTTTTGTGTTCTGCTACCTTTGAATAAAACCTACTGAATTCTCTCTCTTTTTAGTTGTCATTTGAATAGAAGCTTTTCTTCTATATTTTCACTAGCTCAGAATATTCTTAGGCTCAAAAATATATTCGCAAATCCTTGGTTAGGCAATATACAGGTGAAACTCAAAAAAATTAGAATATCGTGCAAACGTTCATTTTTTTCAATAATATAACTTAAAAGGTGAAACTTAACATATGAGAGATACTCATAACATGCAAGGCAAGATAGATCAAATCTGATTTGTCATAATTGTGATGATTATGGGGTACATATCATGAAAACCCCAAATCCACCATCTCAGAAAATTAGAATATTACATGCGATCAGTAAAACAAGGATTGTACATAGAACAATATTGGACCTCTGAAAAGTATAAGCATGCATATGTACTCAGCACTTCATTTGGGCCCCTTTTGCAGCAATTACTGCCTCAGTGCAGCATGGCATGGAAGTTCTCAGCCTGTGGCACTGCTGAGGTGTTTATTTTATTATTATTTATTTTATTAATTAGATTTGTATGCCACCCCTCTCCGTAGACTTATGGAAGACCAGGATGCTTCGATAGCAACCTTCAGCTCTTTTGCACTGTTCGGTCTCATGTCTCTCCTCTTTCTCTTGGCAATGCTCCATAGATTCTCTCAGGTGAGTTTGCTGGCCAGTCAAGGACAGTAATCCTATGGTCATTGAAGCAGGTTATGGTGCTTTTGGCAGTGTGGGCAGGTGTCAAGTCCTGCTGGAACATTTTAGTCACCATCCCCATAAAGCTTGTATGTGGATGAAAGTATGGAATGCTCCAAAATTGTCCAGTAGACAGCTGTGTTGACCCTGGACTTAATGAAGCACAGTGGACCACTACCAGCAGATGATATGGATCCCCAAATCAACACACCCTGTGGAAACCTTTGCATCTCATTTGGAAACCAAGGACCCAGAGTATGGAGGAAGAATGGAGAGGTTCACTCTGCAAGGTACTTGAGGTCCAGTTTCCACAGCGTATGTTGATTTGGGGAGCCATGTCATCTGCTGGTGTTGGTCCACTATGCTTCATTAAAATCTTAGGAATGAACTCCTAATATAGGATTGAACATTAAGTTGGTTGGGAGAAGGAATCGAAAACTGGAGCAGAGAGAATAAGGAATGGAATCTCCTGGAAGATTGCATGGGTGATGGAACTGAGCAACGTTCTAATCCTCACACTATTTTGTTGCTAGTCTAGGATGTTCATAATAATAAGAAAATCATTTTTGTAAGTGCTGCTCCTTCCATTGTGTCAAAATGATTCCACCTTTTAACAAGATAGAGGGATCTAAAAATGTAGGGGAGGCATACATTTTGAAAAGTATAAAATAGTAAGAAAGAAAATAAACAGAACAACAACAGCAAAATCCTGAAGCTGCTATAGCAGGGATAATGGATATATGTGATAATTGACATCTGAGAATTGGTATCTGTGTTAGTATTTGCAGCTGTATCCACTATACAACTAAACAACATTATAAATCATGTCTTCATGAGCACAGCTTTATCTGAGAATTCAGCAGATAAGCCTTCTAATAGCAACATCTTTTTCCTTCTCAAAAAGTAAATAGAACTCAAGAAATTGAGCATACCCATTTCTCTCAACATTTCAGAAAATAAAGCAAAACCAGATTTTTACATTAAACTTCACCTGTTCCAGGATTTAACCTATTGCTGAATCACTTCCTGGCTTTTGGCTGTTTCCTTTGCAACACACATATTTATTTTCCTTTCAAAATAGAAGAATTAATCATTCTAATGGTAATTATAATATACTTTATCAACTGTGTGTACTATATATGAAATGGCAGGCTGGATATTGCACAGCATTTTAGCCTCAAGTACACTATCTATCTAAATACAGAAGCAGTAGACACAAAGTTCCATGTTACTTATGCATTTATCTAAGATCAAAGATGATTAAATTTGGCAGATTTTATTTTAATAGACTTGTAGCCTTATGAACTTTTCTTCTGAAGACTAATTAAGTTCCTAATAAAGTTGCCACCTTTTACCAGACCAGACCTGGGACAAAATGGAAAGAACAATTGGGTAGAGAAGAAAACAATGAACTAATATCCAACTATTGACTATCCTAAGTGACTTTGACTCATTCATTTTCTCTTGGCCCAGCCAACACCACAAGGTGGAAATAGGAAGAGTTGAGCTCCCAAAGGAAAAGTGAGAAATTAACAAATTAATACCCTTCTAATAATATATTTCCACCACTTACCCAGGTACTTATTCTGTTACCATAGTATGATGCAAAAAGAATTACAGATTTCTCAAAATTGTAGCGATGCCAGGAAAAAGGCAATACAACATTCCATGGATAGCTGCCAATATGATTTTTGGAATATGATATTCTTAGTTTCTATACAAAAAAAGAGGCAGCCAAATCTAGCAGATGACCAAAAGAGGGTACCTAACAGGTGGATTATATTTCCAAAGTGCAAATCTAATAGAAAATATTTGTAGGAATTAAATAAATGGAAAAAAGAAAAGAAGGCTGCATGTGTTTGAAATGTCAAATCCATGCTGTCTATATACACATCCTTAAAAAAAAATATCTGACCATTAAACAAATCAATCAACAAATCAATATAATTTCAAACAATTAGGAGTCTGGAAACCTCTTTAAAATAGAACTAATGTTATGTCCATTGTGCGTATTTTCTTCCACTACATGGGACAATCGTTATGTAGACCCTCTTTTAAGATTTCCTTGCTTTAGAGATCTTGAGTGATATACAAGTTTCTTTATGGGGGAAAAGAAAAAAAAAGCTATACATTTGTCTAGTTTTCCAGCACCCTCAGTCATATTAAACTACATGTCCTAAAATTCCCATCCAGCATGGATACTGGATTGGGAAAATCTGATATGAGAGAAAGAGAATTCACATTCAACTTTGGCCTACTTGCACAAGGGACAAAAACAGATTTTAGTTTTCAGGTATCCTGCTAGGCAAATAACACTTTCACTTGTTCCTTGCAATCTATTTAAGCAACTAAGAAGAAACCTAGACTGCTTTTATTAAACAGGAAAAATTATTTTCCTTAGCATCTTGTTGAGTACCTTACCATGTGTACCTCTTCGTAAATAAATCCCACTGAATTCAGTGAGGTTATGCTGCACAAATAGACAGAAGACTCTATTCTTAGCCTGTACATTATTTAAGGGTTGTTTTTTATTTAAAAAAATTGTATGTAAGCAATTGTTTTCCCTTTAGGTCAGTGTTTCCCAACCTTGGCCACTTGAAGATATTTGGACTTCAACTCCCATAATTCCCCAGCCAGCGAATGCTGGCTGGGGAATTCTGGGAGTTGAAGTCCAAATATCTTCAAGTGGCCAAGGTTGGGAAACACTGCTTTAGGTTGTACTGTATTAACACAAGATCTTATTCAATTCTGTGAAGAGAAAATTGACAGAATCAGCACTTACTTGAACTGCTTGGTTGGGGACCCTTTGTTTGGGGAGCTCCCGCTTGGTGAGCCTTTTCCCGCCCCTTTGAACATCTCGGCGTTATCCTGGGAAATTCCCTGTCGCTGATATTGGGAAGGGTCTTGATGGGAAGTGTGAGTGTGCTGTAGCTGCTTCTGCCTCTGCTCCTGTTGAGATGATCTTGACAGGAAAGGTTCAGACGGTGTGCACATTGTTAAAAGCGGAATCTGGAAAGCTCCTCCCCAAAGTGCAGGTAATCAACAGCACTGATGAAAACTTGCTATATATAAAAAAAAGGAGGACTAGAAAAACCAGTTTATGACTGAATGAGTAAAAGCCAGAGGGAGAGTGGGAGACCCCACCCTGGGACTCAGAAGAATGCACCTCTGTACAAGCCGAGACTTTCCCAGCTATGTTCACACGGTTTTCAACTGCCATTTCATGCAATGCCTTCCCTAGCCTGCAAAGGCTAATCTCATTGTAATGCATGTTTGTCTACAGTAAAGAATAAAGTGCAACTCTATTCATAGTTAGAGCACAGAATAGATAACCCGTGTTGTCCAAGCTATATATTCATGTTGAGATATTCTACATCATTATATACTTGCCTATCTGTGATGGAAATATCTTCCTGTAGGAAGCAAGTATTCCATAAAGCAGGATTAATTAAGAAAAGTATCAAGAACCCATGCCTTGGAAGTGACTTAAAATAAATCTGCTTGCTTCAATATCTGCCACACTGGAAGCCTAGCGTTGTAGTGAAAAATTATATTTTAGTTATATTTAGAGTGCCCAATAGGAATAATCCTTTAACATTTTGTTAGACAAGATCTAAGTATTGCCCACAAGATCATATGCTGCAACGTCCTGCCTGTCGGTGACTACTTCAGCTTCAACCACAACAACACAAGAGCACACAACAGATTTAAACTTAATATTAACCACTCCAAACTTGACTGTAAAAAATATGACTTCAGTAACCGAGTTGTTGAAACATGGAACTCATTACCGGACTTCCTAGTGTCATCCCCAAACCCCCAACACTTTACCCTTAGATTATCTACGGTTGACCTATCCAGATTCCTAAGAGGTCACTAAGGGGCGAGTACAAGTGCACTAGTGTGCCTTCCGTCCCCTGTCCTATTGCTCTCCTATATCTCCTATACCTTTCTTCTATTCCTATATCTCTTCTTCTATTCTTTCATTGATATGTTCTATTACTATACCTTCTTTTCTATTATTTCTTAGATATATTTTACTATGAGTATCTCCTCTATAATCTTTATCATGTATTTTACTATGTGTATATAGATATATACCCACTAAAACCCTCATTGTGTATTGGACAAAATAAATAAATAAATAAAAATAAATAAAAATAGACCATCCTCTTTGTCAGGAATTGGAAGGAATTGGAAGATCATATAGCAACTGGCTCATTCATGATGTTGGGAAAACCACCAGCTCTTGGCTATAAAAATTGGAAGGTTCTCTCGGCCCCTCCAGGGGCCACATCCAAGACAGTTAAACTTTTATAGCTGACAAACTATAATCTATATGTGTAACATGTTTTTGCTGATAATGAAAGGGAGTTTCCCTTCCTTTTCATTATCAGCAAAAATAGCTACACATATTATATGAAATAATTTCATTATCAGCAAAAGTATGTCACACACACTCACACACACACACATACTGTGTGTATATCTCTGTGTATAAAACCTCTTTTCTATCTAGTGATAGTCAATCACATTTCTGCAACTTTGAGTTGGTAGTCCTAGGCACTACCAACCACAAGTCATGAATTTATCTGAAGATAAATGAGCAAAAGAAGTTTCCTATTGGCTCTGGTCTCCTTGTCATCCCACAAGTATTTTACGTAGTCAACCAGCTTTTTATATACTAAAAAAAAATCTTATGGTGCCCCTAAAATCCCATAAGCATTTTTGGAAATGACGATGTTGAGATTAGATTTTAGTTTCGTAGCATTCCAACTTCCCATTAATGGCCTTTAGAAACATAGAAACATAGAAGATTGAGGGCACAAAAAGACCTCATGGTCCATCTAGTCTGCCCTTATACTATTTCCTGTATTTTATCCTGGGATGTGTTGTGGTTCAGCCTGGGACCCCTCCGGGAATGGCTGATTTGCTGTCGGCTTCCAGCTCAGAGGGAGAGGCTGAGGACCAGGAGGTGCAGACTGACGAGGAAGCGGAATCCCAGGCTGAAGAAGAAGGACAGCCAGAGTTCCACCAGGGGGAGCTCTCCCCAGCAAGCAGCCTGGATTCCCTGGGGGAAGATGCTCATGACATCATAGATATGCGACACAGGAGAGCTAATCAGAGACGAACTCAATTGGCTAGGTATTTCCAGCATTAGAGGTCACAGCTGGGTTTGGGTGTGGTGCTTGGGAAAGGATAAAAGGCGGCCCCACCCTTCCTGGCTTGTGGAGTTTTATCTTGGAGATTCGTGAGACCTGTCTGTGAACTTTGGTGGCTACAATCCTGGTTTGTGCCTTGGACTATTGAAACCTTGGGGGGGGGTGCCAGCAAGAAGCTTGTGAAATTGACTGGACATCAGGACCCTGTTGTAACGTATTGTAACCTGTCTGCTGTGAAGACAGGTTTTCCTTTGTGCTTATTTTTTCCTGCTATAAAATACTTTTGGATTTTACCAGAGTGTCTGGCTGTTTTTTCAGTGGGTGTGGAGGTCTGGGAAAACCCAGACAGAACAGGATGGATATATGTTTATCCCAGGCATGTTTAAATTCAGTTACAGTGGATTTACCAACCACGTCTGCTGGAAGTTTGTTCCAAGGATCTACTACTCTTTCAGTAAAATAATATTTTCTCATGTTGCTTTTGATCTTTCCCGCAACTAACTTCAGAATGTGTCCCCTTGTTCTTGTGTTCACTTTCCTATTAACAACACTTCCCTCCTGAACCTTATTTAACCCTTTGACATATTTAAATGTTTCGATCATGTCCCCCCTTTTCCTTCTGTCCTCCAGACTATACAGATTGAGTTCATTAAGTCTTTCCTGATACGTTTTATGCTTAAGACCTTTCACCATTCTTGTAGCCCGTCTTTGGACCCGTTCAATTTTGTCAATATCCTTTTGTAGGTGAGGTCTCCAGAACTGAACACAGTATTCCAAATGTGGTCTCACCAGCGCTCTATATAGCGGGATCACAATCTCCCTCTTCCTGCTTGTTACACCTCTAGCTATGCAGCCAAGCATTCTACTTGCTTTCTCTACCGTCTGACTGCACTGTTCACCCATTTTGAGACTGTCAGAAATTACTACCCCTAAATCCTTTTCTTTTGAAGATTTGCTAACACAGAACTGCCAATGCAATACTCAGATTGAGGATTCCTTTTCCCCAAGTGCATTATTTTACATTTGGAAACATTAAACTTATATCAAAATATTTATCAAACATTTATCATATTTTAAACATATATCAAAATATTTGAAAAACCAGGTGAGACACTGCTCCTGGTAAGTCCTAAGGTAATTCAGCATGTATATAGTGCTCACAAATTTGACAAGAGGAACTTCAGAAATGAAAAGCTAAAACGATTGAATTCAGTGTGTTAGGAACAGTCTAAATCTAAATCAATCTAAAATGGGTTGAAGAGCAACACAGAGTATATACATAGTTTTTTATAGACTAATATACAACAAAGACACACTACATACTGCATATTATACTCTAACAAAAAGCTCAGCAGAAGGAAACCATGTGGAAACAAATGGAAATTGAGGTCTACAGACTATGTGGCCCCAGCTGCAATATTAGGAAGTCTCTAAACAAAATTTATTCCTGACTTGCATCCTTTAGGCATGTCCTCTGCCTCCATTCTCCTGACATGCCATGCAACATCTCTGATTAGTCTTTCCCAAACTCCAGACTGCCAAAGGGTTTGACTGCCACCATTCATTGTCCAGGCAGGCCTAAATTACATCAACAACACAATATGCCCTGAGATTTCTAATGGAGCAGCAGGCAAAAATGCCTTAATTTCTCTCACTATTTATCTGTTTTCCACTGATCTTCTGTAACAGAAAAGAGTTTGCCCAATTACAGTGTTCCCTCGATTTTTGCAGGGGATGTGTTCCGAGACCGCCCGCGAAAGTCGAATTTCCGCAAAGTCAGAGATGCGGAAGTAAATACACCATTTTTGGCTATGGAGAGTATCACAAGCCAACCCTTAACTCTTTAAACCCCTAAATTACCATTTCCCATTCCCTTAACAACCATTTACTCACCATTATTACTGGTACTCGCCATTGAATAAGACACTTAGTGATCCTGATATTTATAAGCATAATTATTTATTAACAATAATAATTATTTTTTGGTTATTTATTTGCAAAAATTATTAGTTTGGCGATGACGTATGATGTCATCAGGTGGGAAAAACCATGGTATAGAAAAAAACCCGCAAAGTATTTTTTAATTAATATTTTTTGAAAAACCGTGGTATAGGCTATACGCGAAGTTCGAACCCGCAAAGACCGAGGGAACACTGTATAAACAAACAAAAACTTTCCCTACTTGTCAAGTTCCTGCCTTCACCCAGACACAGAATTCACCTGGTGAACCAGCTCAATTTGCCTTGCAGGGATGTTGGGAGGATAAAGGTAGCATAGGAAAGTAATAAAGAATGAAACAAACCACCTTGATTAGCATTACAGCATTACATTATTTATTGCTACATTATCTATCAAGTCTATCCCCTATCTTTTAAAATATTTATTGTTTCCTTTGCTTATCTTCCAAATATATGCATTTGGATGACTACCATAGGATATTCATTGAGGTGAACATTCATTTATGAACCTTCCTGTGTTGTCTGATGAAAATCTAGTTTATAGAATGCACAGCCCATAGCACAACTGTAAGATGAGTTGGCAATTTGCAGCCTTCTTTGCAGATTGCTAGAACTAATGATTCAGTGATGTTGAATTCACTCTATAGCTGTGATATTTGAAGTGGCTTCACTCTAAAGCAGTGATTTTCAACCTTTTTTGAGCCGCGGCACATTTTTTACATTTACAAAATCCTGGGGCACACCACCAACCAAAATGACACAAAACGACACTCTAAGACACTCTCCTCTCTTTTTCCATCCCTGTCTCCTCCCCCCCTTGTGTGTGTGTGTGTATACACACCCTTGAACAATTTCCAAAATTAAGTGAGGGCTGAGATTTTTCTCTCTCTTATTCTTTGGGTGCTTTTTTATAATATGCTTTAAATCAAGAGTCACTTCTCTCTCTCTTTTGTTTCTCTCTCTTTCGTCTCATTCTCTGCCTCAATCATTTTCTCATTTCTCTTTTTTTCCTCCTTTTGCTCATTTCTCTTGCTCTTTCCCCCTTCCACTCATTTTCTCTCTCTCTCTTGCCTTCTTTCTCTCTCACTCTTGCTTTCTCTCTCTCTCTCTCTTTCTTTCAGCAAAAAGTTGCGAGATTGGAACCTGAGCTTCCTTCTTCGCGGCACGCCTGACCATGTCTCGCGGCACACTAGTGTGCCTCGGCACACTGGTTGAAAAACGCTGCTCTAAAGTATCCCAAATACACACCCTACACAAATACACAGAGGGAGAGGGGAGAGAGAGAGGGAGAGAGAAAAAATTCTGTGATACTTTCATATGATAGTAGATAAATCCAACAATGACCTACTTTTCAGTTTCAATGGATTTAACATGCCTCTTTACAAATATGTAGGCAATTGCTATTTCTTTCCGCCTTCCAAGGCAGAAGTTTAGAGTAGAGCAAGTTTAGTCAAAAATTGACATTAGTGGTTTGCTAATCTCCTTTTGGCTTTGGTGGATCAATGCCATCTGTGATACAACTGATGTGGGTGTGCAGGAAAAATGCAACTCGTTTTGCATCTGAATTCAAGACATACCAAGAATCTGACTGGAAAGAAAAGTCTTGCCAGAAATAATATCAGAGTATGACACTCCTTCACAGGCAAAATAAACATAGAACTCAAATGGTTTTTGGGTGCAGTTGGTGTCATTTTCTGGGACACAACTAGAGAGGAATCTTGAGCTGAAGTTGAAGAAATGAGACATATATGTGCTAATTTAGGTGGCAGAATCTAGAAACATCCATTTAATTAGAGCTTTTTGGTACTGCTTGGGGAAACAAATCAGAGCATTTTGTTGAATGCTGGATATGAATGCAAATACTTCACATGTGTTCAGGATTCAGGGTATTTCTGTGCAAATTGCTTGCAGCAAGAATTCTTACAGCATTTCTGTTACAGTAGCCGTATTTAAGCTGCAGAAAATCTGGGAAACTACAAGGTAGGAGCAAAGACTTCAGCTTCAATCACAACAACACAAGAGCACACAACAGATTTAAACTTAATATTAACCACTCCAAACTTGACTGTAAAAAATATGACTTCAGTAACCGAGTTGTTGAAGCGTGGAACTCATTACCGGACTCCATAGTGTCATCCCCAAACCCCCAACACTTTACCCTTAGATTATCTACGGTTGACCTATCCAGATTCCTAAGAGGTCAGTAAGGGGCGAGTACAAGTGCACTAGAGTGCCTTCCGTCCCCTGTCCTATTGCTATCCTATATCTCCTATACCTATACCTTCTATTCCTATATCTCTTCTTCTATTCTTTCATTGATATGTTCTATTACTATATCTTCTTTTCTATTCTTTCATAGATATATTTTACTATGAGTATCTCCTCTATAACCTTCATCATGTATTTTACTATGTGTGTGTGTGTGTGTGTGTGTGTGTGTATAGCCCCACTAAAACTCTCATTATGTATTGGACTAACTAACTAACTAACTAACTAACTAACTAACTAACTAACTAAATAAATAAATAAATAAATAAATAAATAATTTAGGTGGCAGAATCTAGAGACATCCATTTAATTAGAGCTTTTTGGTACTGCTTGGGGAAACAAATCAGAGCATTTTGTTGAATGTTGGATATAAATGCAAATACTTCACATGTGTTCAGGATTCAGGGCATTTCTGTGCAAATTGCTTGTAGCAAGAATTCTTACTGCATTTCTGCTAGAGTAGCTGTATTTAAGCTACAGAAAATCTGGGAAACTACAAGCTAGGAGCAAAGACTTAGCATTTTCTGCCTAATATTACCTGGAGCTTTGCAGATCACAAATGGCAATCCTGCTCATTTCAAACACGTTATATTATTGCATCTCTTTAAAATAAGATACAACATAATTCTTCAACCAGATGCCTTTTAATTTCTCATAATTTCCACTAAATTCTACATAGCCGAAAAACATTGAGATCATATTTGTTGTGTTACAGAAGGATGAAGTACAGTATTATATGATAAGCATTCACATTTTAGGATTTTTTGTGTGTGTTAGAAACCAAGAGGTACAAAACCCTACATCTTATATTTTTTCTTTGCCATCTGATTTGGCCACAGTTGGAGACCAGAGGAAGGGTAACAGATGCTTTAGTGGTTCAATGATGTTAAATATTCCAAAATATTTTTTTCGTTATCACCGGAGAACAGAAGAAAGCACAAAATAGAAAGTGGTCATATCTTGATCTGATAAGATTTCTGGACATCAAAATCAATTTTAAACATGCCGGTTTAAAAGAAAAACAGCTGGTAGCTGACGCTAGTAGACATATTGTATGAAATGAAAATGAAAAACGAAAAACTCTATAGTTCTTCTTCGACCATTTCCTACATGGACATACACTGCATCTTTTGACTTGAGTATTGAATAGTTCCTACTCTAGAAAGTCTGCACTAGCTTTTATTAGTAGAAAGAACCGATCCAGTGAAAATCCCCTGACTATAACATCAAACCTCTAACATTTATTTCATAGAGGTGATCATTAAATACTTCTATTACTAATGTGAAGATTACATTATGAAGGAGTAGACAACAAGAAAGGGAACTCATTGCATCTCATTGTATCATGCTGGTTCAAATTGTCAGCTAAATTTAAATTTGCTATTGTATTTTATGAGCTGACAGTTAGCACCCGTCCTCTCCAATGCCAGGGCCACAATCCAGTCTCATTGAGAGTGGGCAGCATAGAAGTCGAATGAATGAATGAATGAATGAATGAATGAATGAATGAATGAATAATCCACTTTGAACATGTCTGCCTGTTCCCACCTGCTTCTGAAGAAGCTACTTTCATAGTTATAGAAGCCAGCCTTTGGCCTTAAGAGATAATCTACTCCAATTTTTTTTAAAAAAATAGGGTAGTAATGTGTGCCTCTAAAAAAAAGCATAGAATCATAAGGCTACAAGGGGCTTTCGAGCGCTTCTACTTCAATCACATACACCTGTCCAAGGCCAGAGAACCTATTGCATCTGAAATAAATGTCTGTCCATAAATGCTATGTTGCTTGTGACCCATTCACTTTTTATTCAAAGGTGCTGGGATTTTGGTGCTTTAGAGTTGAATCCCTCCAAGTTCAGTCCTTGTACTCCTTCTTCCTCATAATGTTTTCTTTCTCCCCTTGTTTTTAATTTATTACATTTCTTGCCTAAGTGAATGTATAGGCTGCCCAAGTCATGTACTGTATAGTGAATGTATAGGCTGCCCAAGTCAGAGCTGCATTTATTTATTTATTTATTTATTTATTGGATTTGTATGCCGCCCCTCTCCGCAGACTCGGGGTGGCTAACAACAATGATAAAAACTGCATGTAGAAATCCAATTAATAAAACAACTAAAAACCCTTATAATAAAACCAAACATACACACAAACATACCATGCATAACTTGTAATAGCCTAGAGGGAAGGAATATCTTAACTCCCCCATGCCTGGCGGCATAAATGAGTCTTGAGTAGTTTACGAAAGACAGGGAGGGTGGGGGCAGTTCTGATCTCCGGGGGGAGTTGGTTCCAGAGGGCCGGGGCCGCCACAGAGAAGGCTCTTCCCCTGGGGCCTGCCAAACGACATTGTTTAGTTGACGGGACCCAGAGAAGGCCAACTCTGTGGGACCTTATCGGTCGCTGGGATTCGTGTGGTAGCAGGCGGTTCCGGAGGTAATCTGGTCCCATGCCATGTAGGGCTTTAAAAGTCATGACCAACACTTTGAATTGTGACTGGAAACTGATCGGCAGCCAATGCAAGCCACGGAGTGTTGAAGAAACGTGGGCGAATCTTGGAAGCCCCACGACGGCTCTCGCAGCTGCGTTCTACACGATCTGAAGTTTCCGAACACTTTTCAAAGGTAGCCCCATGTAGAGAGGGTTGCAGTAATCGAACCTCGAGGTGATGAGGGCATGAGCGACTGTGAGCAATGACTCCCTGTCCAAATAGGGCCGCAACTGGTGCACCAGGCGAACCTGGGCAAACGCCCTCCTTGCCACAGCTGAAAGATGATGTTCCAATGTCAGCTGTGGATCGAGGAGGACGCCCAAGTTGCGGACCCTCTCTGAGGGGGTCAATAGTTCCCCCCCCATATCCATTATAGTCCAAAAGCAAAGAAAGAATAGACTAAATATTACCTAAATAAGGTTTATTTCCTCCCTCCTTCTCAAGCCATGTGGCTTGAGGAAGTCTTTCACATGGAGATGGTTAACATATGGCTGTCCCACAAGAAACACCTCAAAGATTGTAAGATAATAATTCCTGCTTAGTTCCACCTCCCAACCTGGAGTCCCCATCCCTGTAGCCAAGGCACCATAGCATATTGCCACCATTTTTCTGTAATTTCTGGCTACAATATTGGCTAGATGGAGGGAGAACAGTTTGGATTCAGGGAAAGTGAAAGTGCAGCAAAGATAGTAGTAAGAACACTCACAATAACAGTGCTGGGGAGTTTGTGGGCATAGAACTCGGAATGGACATTTCTAAGAATTCACCAGACACATAATAGAGTGGTACCTCTACTTAGGAACTTAATTCGTTCTTTGACCAGGTTCTTAAGTAGAAAAGTTTGTAAGAAGAAGCAATTTTTCCCATAGGAATCAATGTAAAAGCAAATAATATGTGTGATTGGGGAAACCACAGGGAGGGTGGAGGCCCTGTTTCCTCCCAGGAGATTCCTAGAGAGGCCCATGGAGGCTTCTCCCCACCTTTTCCGGCCCTGATTCCTCCCAGGAGATTCCTAGAGAGGCCCCACGGAGGCTTCTCCCTGCCTTTTCCAGTTACAATATCGGAGACTCGGGTTTGTTATTGAAAAATGGTTCTTGAGAAGAGGCAAAAAAAAAATCTTGAATATCCGGTTATTATCTAGAAAAGTGTGTAAGTAGAGGCGTTCTTAGGTAGAGGTACCAACTGTATACTTTTTCCAAGCTGAGGCTTGCAGGTATGTCGAGACTGTGGATCCCAGAAATCCTTTCCAGCTGATATTTGCAAGCCCAACATAAGTGCAATGTGCCAGCTTAGGGACGAGTGTCAGAGAATTTTTCCAAAGGCAAGAAAAGTGACCTAACGATGGAATTTGGGCAGGTAGTCTAACTGGAAGGACTGCTAATGTCGGTGAGTTTCTATGCATACTAAGCAGAAATCACTCTGCATTGTACTTGTTAAGCAGGATCTGGCAAAAATAACAGAGAGTGTTGCAAATAAACCCCTTGGGCACCTACTAAATGCAACAAAATGTTGTGCATAACAAGAGAAGACAGAAAGCTTCGGGGTAAAGGAATAGAAATGACGTTTCCAGTAGCAATTGCATTTGATGGTTATAATTATAAACCTTTTGCAAAACTGCTCAAAATCTCACAAAGGAGTAAAGAAGACCTATGGTTTTTACAAAAATAGCAGTTATTTCCTCATTCTTGGCATAATATGATGCCCTGCCTTTAAGAGTTCTTGGCTCTATGTCGGCTATTTCTGGTAGATACATCTGCATAGGAACATGGGAAGGTTTTGAAAGGAAAATGTTAAAAGCAACATTATTGATTATGAACATCGTTACTGAAGCTTAGTTATTGCAAAAGGTAAGGTTTATGAGGAACTACAGCAATGCCCTGAGGATTTTTTTTCCTTTGAAAAAAGGACAAGTCTAAATGTATAATTTCATAAATTTTTACTTATTTTTATTTTTACTTGTACAGAATGTTTTATGGCATGAAGGTATTGGATCCATGCATTTTGAGAATTTGCATTTTTAGTGGGAAATTCCACATATGAAGAACAAAAGAAAAGAGATGAAGCAAGATCGCTTTGTTAGGACCGTGCTTATGGGAACGTCTCCTTTACTGGGTTGAATGGAAGAAAGAAATGGATCCAATAGTAGCTTAACCACGCCTTTTAACTTCTGGGCTCACAGATAATCTTAAAAATTAACATCAACCTGTAGGAGACTATTATTTATTTATATCCTGGATTTATTCCTTTTACAAATAACTCAGTGGTTTAGAGCAGGGTGTTAAACTTCTGTCATCACCATGGCGTCACATGACGTATCAGGACTCCCCACCCCTTTGCTAAACCAGGTGTGGGCGTGGCCAACGGTGACACATCTGGCCCCCGAGCCACAATGACAGCCCTGATTTAGAGAGTAGGATACCAGGAAAAGATGATAGCTTTGCACTCGATTGTGTTGAAACCTGCCACAGTTTGTAAAATGAAGGTGTACCTTGCAGCTTATATGGTTAGTAAGACCTAGTTCTACCAGTAGGAAGGGGGAGATGGCTGCTTTAAGTGGCAGATGACTGTTTTTGTTAAATTCTCCAGCTGGTTTCTTCTTCCTGAAGGTACATGCAGGTAGCCATCTACAACTTTCTATTGGCTTGGACTATATGCTATGCTGTTTTCTGTATGGTGCTATTGCTATATTCTTTCTATTTTGCTTTGTTTTCTTATTTTTGCTATTGTTTTTAAGTCTGGTCTGCAGCTAAAATAAACAATTGATTAATTGATCAACTGACATGGTTACAAGATGATATTGACTGACAACATTGTACCGTAGTTAGTTCTCTCTGGCTATTATAGCTGTAAAGTTTTGATTGGTTCATCAATCTCCAATCTCCAATCTCCAACCAATCTCCTTACGGACTCAGAGCAGCAAGAAAGGTGATAAAATGGGGCAAAACACATTTAACAACTATTTGGCTTAATAATAAAATTTTTGAGATCAATTGATGTAAGTTGAGGACTACTTGCATGAACTAGTTCCAACAAAATCTGCATTCCGAAAGAATGTTTCTTGGGAATAAAAAGCATTATGGATTTGAACGAAAAGCTGTTCTATTACTTTTTCATATTTTTATATAATGGTCAGAAGCATAATAATAGGCAAATGAAGAGGGTTTGGGCATTTTAGGTCATTTTCAAAAGATAAAAGCTTATGAGAAATAAAGCATATTCAAATATTATTGCCTATACCAGACACTAATACAAATTTTAAATTAAGCAAATTCTGTATTAACTTTCACAAAATATTTGGCATGATTCAAAAAGAGAAAGATGACCACCAGTAAAAGCATCGCTAAATTCTACATTTTGACCACCAAAAATTAAAATTTATTCAGAACTTATGATTTGAACTTTATGATTGGATAAGCATATGCTGTATGTTTTCCTAGTTCTAGGGGGCTTTCAAATCCACCAAAGTATTAAGAAATTCTAGATTTAAAGGAAGGTACAGTCATAAAAAATTCTGAATTGGGAGGTACTTTTTCCACTAATCTTGAATGCTCAGTTGATAAAAGGCATGGCCAGCAATCAATCATGATCATACTTCTGCTTACTTCACTGCAGTATAAGGAAATCTGTAACATATCTGCATTTTTAATACCAAATATAGGATTTATTCATAAAGTAATTTTGCCTAATGCATCTATTCAATTTTCATATCAGCCTTTCAAAATTTACATTACAAAAATATGTTCATTTGGAGCTGCATTGCAGAATCCATTTAGTTTGATATAAAAATCATCATATATTAACAAGCAGGTTTTTTTGCTAATATGCAATTAGGAACAGTTTCCCTTAGGATGATAATGTCATTTTATATGGTTTTCTAAAGTAAGAATTTTGTTTAATAGAGAGGTAGGCAGCTTGAAATTCCCAAAGGCAATTGGAGTAAGTCTAAATAGTTATCTAAAAGATACCATTAAATTGCAGTTTTCAATGTGATTAAAGACAAAATTATGAAATGCATGGAACATAATCTTATGAACTATATTCATTTCAGCTCTTGCATTAAGGTGATTGTAGAACCCTGTAGAATTTTATTTGATTAAGTATTCTATTTTTTATGTTTTTATTTTCTATTTATTCGGATTTGTATGCCTAAGTATGTGTTTCTTCTAAGTATATATTGTCTGTGTGTTTATTTTTTTTTAATTTCTTTATTGAGTTTTCACATATAGTTCAAATCACACATTATTTTGTTTTTACAGATTATAAACCATCTCTTTTAAAATTCTTATAATAAATTTTTACCTGTTACATTCCATCATATACATTATATTTCATACTTTTATATTCTAACATTTATTATATTCAATAACTGGTAAATAAAACTTTTTACAAGGTAGCTGTAGATTGTTTCAATTGTACTGTTTGTTTATTGTTCACAGTAAACATAAACCTGCCCAAATCTTACTGAACCGAAGGGCTTCTAAATCACAGAAATAAGTAATAAATCAATTAAAACAAAGTCACTATCAATTGAAATGAACTTGTACAATATTTAAAACATTCCAATTAGCCATTTTATTGCCCCAGATGTTTTATAAAGGGGATTAAACCAGAGCACGCAGGCTTTGCAACATTTGGGGCAATAAAGGAGACTCTAAAAATCCACCACAGTTCCTTACTTTCCCACAGAACAAATTGAAGATTATTAAAGTTTACTGGGATTACTTTAAATATCTCTCTTATTATCAGAATTATTATATTTTGTAAAATAGAATTCAAGTCTTTATTGATTTTTTTTGTATGTCCCTTTCTAACATTATTTAATGAAATTGAAATTCCTACTGCAACTATTATTAGATGCAAATCCCCTTTGCCAACTTTGCCACACAGAAATAGCTAACTTATAACATGAGACCTTTTAGTTCTTCCTTTTGTTTTTCCTCACCCAGGATTGTGCAACCACCACCACCCTTTTAGAAATTATTGGATTTCTCTGACTAATATATGTAGAAAATCTATGAAAAGGTTTTTATCCTCAGTGAGAAAACATGGATTACTTAGATAGAAACATAGAAACATAGACGTCTGACGGCAGAAAAAGACCTCATGGTCCATCTAGTCTGCCCTTATACTATTTTCTGTATTTTATCTTAGAATGGATCTATGTTTATCCCAGGCATGTTTAAATTCAGTTACTGTGGATTTATCTACCACGTCTGCTGGAAGTTTGTCCCAAGGATCTACTACTACAGATAACTATTTAACATGCTCTGGGGGTTGGAGGAGATACACAGAGTCAAAAGCCTTAATTTAACAATTGAAGTGTGGGGAGAAGGAATACCTCATTAACTCATTTCTTGTCCTCAGTAAAAATATAAAACAATGAATGAAGCTAGAATTCTAACAATGTTCTGCCAAATCTGAAAATCCAAATAAAAGTTGCTATGTTGGCTGTCTCTTTGGCTAATAATTAGGCTGGCTTGAGTTTTTTAATACATTTTGCCCATTTCTGTTTCCTTATTAACACTAATAAAGTGTTAGTAAAGAGTGAAGATTTTGATATAATAGCAGTGTACATTTTACTGATGAGAGCATTAGATTAATCAACAATGCTGTTTTTGGTTTCACATAAAAAGGGGGGGGGAACTCTTATTAAAAAGAAAGTAAAAGAAATTATGCAGTCGTCTTCTTAACCAAGTCTGACAACAATCAATGAGAATGTTCTTTATTATAGTTTCCTATACTAGCATAAAATGAGAGGCAGTTTTCCCACAAAAGATTATGCCGTGGCGTAATGTAATGCTATTCAGGTATTTATGAATCTCCCTTCTACTCTGCTATTTAAAAGGAACCAGAATGGCATTATTAGTATCATTCCCCTAGGACTAGGTAATGAATAAAAACTAGGATGTTCATGTTTATATTCTGCAAAATGAGACCAGTTTTATTTTTTATTATTGTAGAAATCAATCATTTACCAAGAAACAAAATGGCAACCTTACTCCACGCCTCTTCCTCCAGCCCACCAGAATGATCTCTTATTAATTCACTATTGGCTTGTTTTTCTATCTAGGAAGAGCCATTTCTAAACCGAGTTCTCAGCCTACAGACACAATAGAATGCTAATAGAAGCTATTATTGGAGATAAAATTGGAGAAGCAGTTATTGGAGGTAAAAATAAGATAATGGATGCTAGCATTTAACTTTAAAAGACATTAGATCTTTGTGTATTTATTTTTTATCTAAACAAACAAATATCTGCTATGGCAGTGAATCTGGTGAAGGCCCTGTGAGTTTCTACTTGGCTGGATGCCACATGAGGACCTGAGCAATATCTGGTGAGACAGGAGATGTGAAGGGCTCTTTGAAGCAAATGTGTTCAATCTAGCTCTGATGGTGTTACCTAGTTTGGGTAATGAAACATCTGCGAGAAAACAACAAAACTCAGAGAGCACCAAGGACCCCCTCATTTCAATCCCAGACTACAAATATTCTACTTTATTGTTCAATCACTTTCAGAAGAACAGCAGGAGAAGCTGCTCACCACAAAGGCTACTACAGTATACAAAAGGCCCTGATCCCAGCTGAGGTCAATCATGCTTCTCCATAAATTGGAGCCGCAAGCAGGGTCTTATTTGAACACATCAAAGGTGAGGTATCTGGCTGCAGGAAGCATTTCCTGCAATAATTAGGACTTTAAAAAGTGAGGGTTTTTAACAAAGAAGAAAATCTAAATGTTCAATAAATGCTTTATCGATTGATTAGTTAATAGGGATCAGAAAATGCAAGCTATGCAGCAGGACAAGCAAAATTATGATTCAACCTGTTCTGCCGGGCTCTCTGATAGGAGCCTCCCGAAAATTCAAGGGTACAAATTTCAGACACACACGTTTGAAAATTCAAAACAATGTTCTTTATCACAAAATTCAAAATAAACAAAGCACTCTTTTTGTATTGCAAAGAGCACTCTTCCCAAAACAACCGGGTAGTCTGTACAATTTCCCTTAAGCAGTCATTAAGTACTTAGCTAGCAGCTGTGAAGAAACTTCACACCCCTTCTTCTTCCAACGAAGTGAGACACACACACACACACACATACACATGTTGCTCTGCTTTGGTTTCAAAGGTGTGAAGAAGCAACAAAGTCCAACAACACAAGATTCCTGACGAACTCCGATCAGATATTCTTCCACAATGGCCAAACCCATATGCTGCTATTTATAGCAGCAGCCCTAACTACTGGAGCCCTACCCAAACACAGGAGGCCTCCCTTATTTCCTGTAATATGTTCTTATTTGGTCTCATCATCTGAATCAACGGAAGATAAGGGAGAGTGACTGCCTGGGCTGTGTGCCAAGCCCTCCTCTGCCGAGTCACTCCCACCTTCTTCTTCGTCTGAGGAAACTAAACTCTGAACTGACTCTGTCGGCAATAACACAGGCCTGTGAGATGTTGAATTTTCCCCTGCATCTACCTCCCCATTCCCTGGGGCAGGAGCTGGGCCAGAGCCAACCACAACACAACCAAGGTAGAAATAATCATTGTTTTTCTTTGATTTATAGTCCCCTCTTGTCTTAAATAAGATCCATCAGCACAAAACAGTGAGAATAAGCGCACAAACACACACATCAGTGGTAGGTTGCTTCTGGTTCGGACCGGTTCTTAGAACTGGTAGCATTGGTGGTGGGAGGTTCTGCCCACCCACCTAGGACACTTCTGAGCATTGCACAGAAGCATTGTGCACATACATACCCATGGGCACCGGCGCACCGGCACATACAAACTGGTGGCAGAATTATTTACAACCGACCACTGACGCACATATACTGCCACCACCCAAAAATGAGAAAATTAATCCACAGGGATTTTGGAGGGATAAGAAGTGACAATTGATCCACAAATATCGCAGGGATAAGGACCATTGATTGCAACAAAACCTTTTCATCTCTGTCTTTGAGCCACATGGGAGTGACGGAACAGGAACAAAAAGAAAGGAGCTTAAACTTACCAACATCCTTTGACAATGCCGATGCTTAATACCCAAGTTAGAGTTTCTATTTCCTTCCATCAGAATGAAGCCTTTTTACAGCCCAATCATGTACTTTGTATTATTCAGAAATCAGGCCATCCGTGTTTGTCATTGCTTATTTTCAAGTACATTAATCTAAGATTCAACTTTATAGTGACACTTTGGTGACATATTAACATGATTTATTTTCCTCAGTTGCATCCTCCTAGCTCTACCCTTTGAGTAAGGTCTTTAATGCCTAGTGATTTGTCCTCTCTAAAACAACAAAAAGAAGTCACTGTTATGCGTAGGCACAGGGGAAAAATTGTAGGTACAAGTTGGATGTGAGCCACATATTTTTCTCCCAGGCTAATGCTTCAGAACCAAAGTGAACAGGCCCAGCCTCTATGCCTCCATGGGCGAGCCCAGACAAGGCTTTTAAGGTGCACTGAGTAAGAAGAACTAGTGTGGTGAAGTCATCGAGAGGTTTTGTTGAGACCATGTTTACATCTCTGCTGGGTTCCTGTTTCTTTTTTCCTCACTGAAACGTTTTTGCCCACTAGTGAATTTTGCCCACAAATTGATTTTTGTCCACTTATTTCATTTTCTGCATACTTTTATCCCCATTAAACGGGTTGGGTTTACAGCAGGAGCATTCAACTAATGGTTGTCAGTTTGATTTATTTAATTTTTATGCCGCCTTTCTTTCTTTATAAGTAACTCACAATGACAAACATTAGTAATATTCCTTCGTCCTTCTATTTTCCCCATAACAACTACCCTGTGAGGTGAGTTGGGCTGAGGAAGAGTGATTACTTCTGTGAACCTACAGTATGTACTTCTGGCTTAATCACCACAGATATATTTATTTATTATTTATTTGGTATCCCACCTTTATTATTTGTACAAAAAAATTGAGGTAGCAAATATCGCCCTGAATCAATTGAGAAGGGCAGCATAGAAATCAATCAATCAGTCAAATAAATAACTAAATAACTAAATAAATAACTAATTAACTATCTGCCTGCCTGCCTGCCTGCCTGCCTGCCTGCCTGCCTGCCTGCCTGCCTGCCTGCCTGCCTGCCTGCCTGCCTGCCTGCCTGCCTATCTATCTATCTATCTATCTATCTATCTATCTATCTATCTATCTATCTATCTATCTATCTATAAGTAAATAAGTAAATAAATAAATAAATAAATAAATATAAAAATTTAAAAATAAATCCCACACACCTTCCTCCTATTTTCCCAACAACCCTTTGAGATAGGTAGAACTGAGATTGAGTGACTGGCCCTAAGTTACCCAGCTGACTTTTATGCCTATGGTGGGACTTGAATTCAGAGTCTCCTGTCTTCTAGCCTGATGCCTTAACCACTAGAGTAGACCAAACTGGACCAATCAATTATGTACGTGGTGGCACAAATGTCTCAAATATGAAAATTTAAGACTAATGTGGGAAAAAAGAAGAAACAGAAGCTCTCCACTGGTCAGAGTAAATTTTGCCCCTTTGCAGCCTCTCATCCTATGAGGATTTGTGGTGGAGATAAAATGGAAGGCATCCCAGCTGTATGCCACTTCCAGTCCCTAAAGGAAAGGCAGAGCATAATTGTAATAAAAATAAAGCAAACCATCTTATTACATGCGTTTAATTCTAGGGGAGGCTTGGGCATATTGTGTTGTATACAGTGCCCTTTTGTACTTTTCCGTAACATCTGCTTTCCTAAACTTATTACTTGAAAAAATAATTAAGGAAGGTGGTTGCATTCTATAATTAGAGCTATGATCCTCTGTTGACCCAAGGGGCACAGGGCACCTTTCCTCAGGTGAGGTGGAGTGGAAAAACTTCCCTCATGACATTTTTTACACAAAAACAAATGTCAAATCTGTAAAAATAAACCGGAGGGAGAACAGAAAGGGAGAGAGGAAGGACAAGTGTTGAGATATTCCAATGGCAAAGAAAGGGTGGCATGGAGGGTTAAATAAATTTCATTGTTAGCACTGAAGAAATATTCAGCTGTCGACAAACTTAACTTGTGACATTGAATCGGACAAAGAACCATCTTATTCTTTAGTCCAGGAAGCAAAATACAGTATTTTGGGCTAGTCTTGTTATACAAAATATTGTATATGTATCCCTCTCATACTTCCAAATGGAAATAGGGAGAGTTGAGATTCTCTCTATATTAGTTTGCCATCTAGGAAAAGCTAATATAAGGAGCAGAGAAGCTATTCAGAATACCTTCTGAATAGCAAACTATGGTATTAGTTTGCTATCTGACTGATTGACAGATACATTATTATTCTAGTAAAATGGACTAGAGGGAATATATTATTTTTTCCTCTAACCTAGATCCTACCGTACTACTAGGATGACTATGTGTCACATCAAATAAAAGACAAGTAGCTAGTAAGCAATTATCCCTAAGCTTCCCTCAGAAATGTAAGAGAAAGCTGACTTTCCTGAGATATCCTTTTAATTGTGTAGGAAGCATCATGTTAGCTAATCCAAACTGGATAATCAACACCAAACAGGATGAGACATTGCAATGCACCCCAGCTGAATACTGTAGGTATAATTTGGTATGAAATGCCATCTGAGAAGACCAGAACAGCTCCAATTTAGTAAAGCTATATAAATAGGACTAAGGGCTAATTGTTTATCCTGCCTTTTATCTCAACATTGCAAAAAAACACATAATAAAATGTAACAACATTTTAAAAATAAATGTAACAACATTTCTAATTATAACAACACAGCAAACAGGCGTTCCAACTTTGACTTTGATTGTGGTATATCAGTTCTGACTCTGAGATGATTCTATTGCAATTATATCCTAAAATATAGCCTGCCGAATTTCTGCATTCCAGCTATTTGATGTTTTGTTACATTTAATTTCTCCTTTCTGCAAGCAGAAGGCAAAATGTTTTAAAGTTATATTTATTGTATTTTTCTTGCCATGTTATTGTTCTCTCTCTTCTCCCCCCTCCTTCTCCCCCCTCCCTCCCTCTATTGCCAGATAGACAACTATGAAATTTAGGAGCAAATGACCAAGATGATAGTATTTTCAGTAAATGGATACTTCAGTTCCAACTTTTTGATCCTGGAAAAATTAAGGAAGAAATTGGATAGGATGTGTTTTCTCCTTGCAGAAATCTAGAATAACTCATTTAGTTAAGGTATAAGAAAACTTTTAATGGCAAAACTGGATTTTTTTAATATTTAAACTTTAAAAAACAAATTTCCTACAACATGCTCTCCTATAAAAGAATTTGAATATGTTTTCATTTTGATTGGATTGGATTTTCAACACACTAAGATTTAACACATGGACATATGTTTTGTTTCATTTTGGCCTAATGTATGGTACAAACACAGCCATTATTTTTTCTAAATTATAGTTTAACATTTAATATGATGTGTGAATCAGACCACCATAGTTTGGTCAGTTGTTTATGATTAAAATAGACCATAGTTTAATACAATGTGTGAACCCAATCAATGTTTCTGGCTTAGTCCTATTTCCTCAACTTTATGCTATCCACTTTATCCTTGTGTGTGTAAGTGTGTGTGTGAAGTGTGTGTGTGAGAGAAAGAGAGACAGAAAGAGAATGAGGAAGCAGAGGAATTGTCTATATCTAAAAACATTTAAGGGCCTTTATGAATGCAGTGTTTTAAGGCAGTTTGAAATGTCAAATATGCAATGCACAATAAAATATTTATAAAATTACAGAGAAATTTTAGTATATGCCAAACATCCAAAATACTAAAAGGAGCATGCATAATAAAAAATAATAAAAACCCTGATAAAAGCTTTTCTGTTAAAAGCAAACATCTACTTTTAAGAGTGTTTTAAAAACTACACTTAAGACGAGCTATGCAGTGAATAATGATGCTGTTTGTAAAACTGAACAGAAGACTCATGGGAGAAGACAGACAAAAAACACACTTTCTATGAAGAATGATGTTTTAAGCAATAGACGTTAAAAACTTTAAACATCTCCTTGCTGAACATTGTAAAATAAGAGCTTCCTGATCAGATATGGAAGCACTCTAAAATCTATGCTTTATGACTAAGCCCTGCAGCGGTGGGTTCTTCCTGGTCCAGTCAGGTTCTGTGAACCGGTAGCAACGGGATTTAGAACCCACTACTGAGTCATAGATAAATAGAGACCCACCATCACTCCTTCCCAAAGTTGAAATAGGATGGCACAACTGTTTGGAATAGACTCAGGGAACAACTGCTATGATAGGGAAATGATACCACACCAAGGTCCAGTAATAGGTGGTTTTGGTCTAGGCTTGAATACCTTACAAAAAAGAAGTTAGCTAAAGAGGTCTGAAAGTGAGCATCTTTTGTAAATACAGTCATCCCTCATTTTTTGCTGGGGATGCGTTCCAAGACCACCCGTGAAAAACGGATTTCCGTGAAGTAAAGATACTTTTTAATGTACCGGTATTTAACAAGTATTTGGACTTTTAAAATCCACCCTTTGTATTAAACAGTCATTCTATAATGTTTCTCAGCTGGATCTACGTGTGATATCCTACCAGTTTCTTTAATAGAGTACAGTAGTACTGTAGAAGAATTTTATGAATTTTTAATGGATTTAAGCCCCCTTTGAAAACCCGTGAAGTAGAGATCCGTGAACGATGAACTGTGAAGTAGCGAGGGATTACTGTATCTGAAATATTTTAGGTTGACATTCTACACTCGGTAAGTTTTGAAGTTTTGAAGATATAAAACATTTGCTAGACCAATTCTCAAATACAGCTCATCTGTCTGGAAGCCACACTACATATCGGACATTAATACAATTGAGAATGTCACAACAAGAGCACTACACTGCTCCGTTGGCAACAAAATACCTTATGCCACCAGACTTGAAATGTTGGGCCTAGAAAATTTAGAGCTATTCCGCCTTCGGTCTGACCTAAGTGTAGCACACAAAATTATATGCTACAATGTCCTGTCTGTCAACGACTACTTCAGCTTCAACCACAAAAATACATGATCTCACAATAGTTACAAACTCAATGTAAACCTGATTGCAAAATATTTGACTTCGGCAACAGAATAATCAATGCCTGGAATGCATAAACTGACTTCTTCCCCAAACTCCCCAAACTTTAACCTTAAACTATCTACCATTGACCTCACCCTATTCCTAAGAAGTCTGTAAGGGGGGTGACTAAGCGCACTAGTGTGTCTACCATCCCTGTCCTAAAGTCTCCATGTATTTCATAAAATATCGTGTACTCAAAACCATGCTTGTCCTTTTTTTATATTCATGTTAATGTTTATATTTTGTTTGTATCAGGGGTGGGCTACTCCCCGGATGGGGGGGGAACACAGTGGGGTAGCGAAAATGGAGCTCCACCCCAGAGTACCCAATTTGCACTGAAAGATATTGAAAGAAAATACAGGGCATCCTGCATAAGCCACGCCCACAGTGACTTATGCAGGATACCCTGCATTTTCTTTTGGTAGCCCTTCACTGGTTTGTATCCATATACACACTTGACAAAATAAATAAATAAAATACAATTTCTCTAGGCTACGGGTTCTCTATCAAGAGATTTCTTCCCCAGCATTTCTTGTGAATGAAAGGAAGAGCGTTTTTAAAAAAATTAATAAAATAAGGCAAATTCTTAAACATGTGAAGCAATGCATCAAAAATACCAAGAGTATCAATTCAGTGGCAGTTAGGTTTTGAACAAGAAAATATTTGTGAAAAATGAAAGTTTTGGTTAAAGGGGAAATGTAAGATAATGCTTAACTGCAACCATGATACATACTAAACTTCTACATCGGTCAAAGCAACACCTACTTATTTCTTGGTTGTACTTCCTTAAAGTACAATACATACAGAAATTGGAAGGGGGAAAAAGGAATTTCAAACTTAATGCAAACAATTCTAATGCAACCTGACAGAGCACCAACGGAGCATCTGGATATGGGCTGCAGCTAAGCTGCAGAACACTCATTAACTGACTAACTTTCTATTAATTTGATCTCCTTTCTAGAGAATCTTAAACATTATTCAGATAAAGCCACAGGAAAAGGAGCACGAGGAAGCATCTGTATCATCATTAGTTGGCCAACAATGCAACATCAACTGTATTAGAAGTGCATGTACATTCATATTTCCAATCACTGTATCTGTGGTGTTTCCACAACTATTCTTTTATGTTTATCCTGTTCTAAGCGGTTTCTCTATCATCTTCCCTTTCTTCATTCATAATCTTGAGAGACTAATTATATGTACCACATAATCTTCATATTCTATTTTCCCCTTAGGTTTCCCCCCCCCCTACTCTTTTCTTCTATGCCCATTTTATCCAATCAATTACTTGTTCCACATCCATATCCTTGTTATTCTTGCATACATTATGAATTTTCTCAATTACTTTGCTTCTAAGCAGCAACATTTATCAGGAGTTTTTCATTCAGTCCCGTGCTAAGCATATTGTTAACTATAGGCTTACGTTTAAACCATGTATCTGAAGCAAACTGATATTCACCAGTAGCTATTCACTTCATTCTTGGAAGCTCAAATCACATTTCCGATTGTCTCTCATTCTCATCCATCCATTCACGTCATCTAAGGATATTTCCCCCTATATTGTATTTATTCACAATTTGTACAAACCTCCCCCCGCACCAATCATTTATCGTACTTCCATTATGACCATACTCCAAAACATAAAAGGCAACTCTCACCAGCCTAGAGTCCTATTTTTATATTTACCCACCACAATTTCAGTGAAATCAATTTATATCTTCTGACATAAACTTTAGCTTACTGTTTATAATTACAACATTTATTTATTTATTGATTCATTCATTCGATTTTTTAATGCTGTCCTTCTCTTAGACTCAGGGCGGCTTACAACATGTTAGCAATAGCACTTTTTTTAACAGAGCCAGCATATTGCCCCCAACAATCTGGGTCCTCATTTTACCCACCTCAGAGGATGGAAGGCTGAACCAACCTTGAGCCGGTGATGAGATTGAACCGCTGACCTGCAGATCTAGCAGTCAGCTTTAGTGGCCTGCAGTACTGTACTCTACCTGCACTACCTTGCCTCTGCATTTTCTACAATTTCATTTTCTTGCATAATTCAACTGCAGCCCATAAGATATTTGTACTTTTTCTTAGTTTTAGACATCCAGTGTAATACTATTTGATCTTTTATTTCATTAATCAATTCATGTTTTTACCACTTGTCTTAAATTCCCAGCCAAATTATAAGTATGTGTGTTTGCCCACATATGCATCTAGCCTTCACCATAATCTTTCGTAAGCTACTCAGGACCCACCTATATCGCCAGGCATGGGGGAACTGAGACACCTTCCCCAGGCTTTTATACTTTATGTTTGGTATGTATGTGTTGTTTGGTTTTAAATGATAGGGTTTTATATGTCTTTTTCTCTTTTAATATTAGATTTGTTCCACTGTAAGATTGTTTTTATTATTGTTGTGAGCCGCCCCGAGTCTTTGGAGAGGGGCGGCATACAAATCTAATAAATATTATTATTATTATTATTATTATTATTATTATTATTATTATTATTATTATTATTATTATTATTATTTCTCCTATACAATGCTTATTTTCCTCACAATTTGTCTACCAGGCATAGACATCCGCAGATGAATGTTCTAGACATTTTCTTTCTGAACAAGTGTGCATATAGTGATCCCCCGATCATTGCGAGGGTTCCGTTCCAGGACCCCCCGCAATGAGCGGGTTTTCGCGAAGTAGCGCTGCGGAAGTAAAAACACCATCTGCGCATGTGCAGATGGTGTTTTTACTTCCGCCGCAGCAGCGAGGCTTCTCCGCTGACTCCTGGCGAACTTCCCCGCTTTAGGAGTCAGCGGAGAAGCGGCGCACCTGTTTTAAAACGATCGGAGCCGGCCTGGGGGGGCTTTCCAGCAACCCCCGAGCCCGGGTTGGGGGCTCGGGGGTTGCTGGAAAGCCCCCCCAGGCCGGCTCCGATCGTTTTAAAACAGGCGCGCGGCTTCTCCGCTGACTCCTGTCGAACTTCCCGGGCGAAGGGTGAAGGGCGGGCGAGCGGCGAACGGCGGGTGGCCGGGCGAACGGCGGGCGAGCGGGTGCTGGGGGGGGCTTCGCCCTCCCGCCAGCAAGAGGGGGAAGACCCAGGGAAGCCGCCCAGCAGCTGATCTGCCCGGCGCCATCTACGCATGCGTGCCCATAGAAAAAAGGGCACGCATGCGCAGATGGTGTTTTGACTTCCGGGTTGAAAAATCGCAAATTAGCCTGTTCGCAATGGTCGGGAACGCAATAACCGGGGGATCACTGTATATCGGAATTTTAATGTTATATACAGTGAAGGGCTACAAACTTTTTACTACCACACTGTGGGCGTGGCTTATGCAGGCCGCCGTGCATTTTCTTTCAACATCTTTCAGTGCAAATTGGGTGCTCTGGGGTGGAGCTCCATTTTAGCTACCCCACTATGTTCCACCCCATCCGGGCAGTAGTCCACCCCTGGTTATATACAAGGTTGAGAAATGCTAGTGTAAACCCTATTGGCAGCCACATTTTAGATCTGGCTTTTATCTTGGACCAGCTGAAACACAAATTGGGTTTGGCAGATTTTTCCCCCCAGTTCTTTGATCATTGCCTTGTGACTATGGGGTTAACCAGAGCTACTAGCCTGAGCTGTGTATGGCCTGCCTGAATGTTTAATAGATCCTGGATTTCAGAATGTGACTGGCTATAGCAATGATGGCGAAGCTTTTTCCTCGGGTGTCGAAAGAACGTGCGCATGTGCTATCATACATGTGTTAGTGCCCACATCCATAATTCAATGCCTGGAGAGGGCGAAAACAGCTTCCCCTGCCCCCCCCCCCGGAGGTCTTCTGGAGGCTGGAAACGGCCTTTTTCCAAACTTCTGGTGGGCCCAGTAGGCTTGTGTTTCACCCTCTCCAGGCTCCAACGGCTTCCCTGGAGCTGGAGGAGGGTAAAAATGCCTTCCCCCCCCCCCCGAGGCTCCCTGGAAGCCAAAAACACTCTCCCACAGCCTCTGTGGGAGCCAAAAATCAGCTGGCCGGCACACACATGCACATTGGAGTTGAGCTAGGGCATTGGCTCGAGTGCCAGCAGATATGGTTCCGCATGCCACCTGTGGCACCCGTGCCATAGGTTTGCCATCACTGGGCTATGGCATGAGTTTATTTATTGGATTTGTACGCCTCCCCTCTCCGATTCAAGGCTACTCTGCTGCAATAAGTTTGTTTAAAACAATCCTATTACATCTCCATAATGTGAGCCAGCTTAGGACCTCATTTGGTGGCGGGAGTGAGGTTGAGCCCAAGGGGTCCAAATATCTATTCTCTAGCTCCACCACTTCTGCATTCAACCTCTACTTCTCTTGGTTAAAGCAGACAGAATCAGAGCAATAGGCCAGAGTCAATGCTTCTCTTACATAGGCGAGAATGCCACCAGCCTTGAAAGAAGCACTGGTTCACCCACTTCTCAAGGGTATACCCAGGGCAGGGGGGAGCACACTTAGACAACAATATCTATTCTCTCCTTTATGAAGGTTGTAAAGAATGGGGCAACAATTAAAATAGTAAATCATATGGACCGTTAGCAGGATTAAAATTATACTGGTCACCGATAGGTACTTTAAGGAAGTATAGGTCCAGCTTTCAGACTTGTCTATAGGGAAGGAATTTAAAGATTGATTTGTGATAGTTCCACTTTGTGACTGGGCAGGCCAAGTGAAGACAGGGAAAGGTCTCATTGAGAGTTGCTCCATTGTGGTGTGCCCCAGGGGCTTGATGTTCTCCCCGCATTCTGTTTAACATACACAGGCAAAATGCTAGTTTATTTTAGCAACTTTGTACATTTGATTATTATGGACATTATTTTGATTACATTTCAGTCACTAAGATTTTATATCAAAAGCCAAACTCCAATTTGTCACCATGGATGTGCAAGTAAATTTATATCCAGGAATTTGCTTGTGACCAAATTGTGATTTAATTCTGAAAAATGAGTCAATAATGCATTTTACAGAATCTTTTGTCATTAGCCAGTTGAAGTTCCTTCACAGAAACTGTAGTATTAGTATTGTGTGGGTGTTTTGAGCTCTTTACAGTAGTTTTTTTTTCATGCTGTGGTATGTACAAGTATGATTGTTGCCTTTCTGGATGTTAATTCAGGTTTTGAGATTTTTTTTGCCCTCAATTCCAACCTTCAACAAGACTACATTAAAAATCCCCAGTTTTTCACTACTTACATATAAAGCTTAGATGGTTTAATAGTGAGGATTTGTAGACAGCCGTATCAGTTCAGGACAAGTAACACAGGAAGCTCTCAACTTACCATTTTTTGTCTAGTGAGTATTCCATGTTACAATACAGTATTGCAAAAAAATTAACTTATGATCATTTTTCACCCTTAGGGCTGTTGTAGTATGCCCATAGTCACATAATCAAAATTAACTGGCTCATAATTGATGACGATTGCAATGTCCCAGGATCATGTGATCATCTTTCATGCCTGGCAAGCAAAGTTAATGGGGAAGCCAGATTTACTTTACAACCATGTTACTACCGGTAACTGCAGTTATTCACTTAACCACTGTGGCAAGAAAGGTGGTAAAATTAGGCAAAGTTCATTTAACTGTGTTGCCTAGCAACAAAAATGTTGGGCTTAATTGTGGTTGTAAATAAAGGACTAAATTCAATCTATTCTTGCCAAAGTATATAAAATAATGTACTACCATGTTTCCCTGAAAATAAAACGTCTTTTTTTTTTTTGAATCCTGAAATAAGCGCTTGGTCTTATTGCCATGTACCCAGAAACCCGATTGGGATTATTATCAGGGGATGTCTTATTTTGGGGAAAACATTGTACAATGTGCCAACTAATAATGAGTGCTGTGGGCAGAGATGGTGTCCACATCTTTGTGGTAGCTGTAAACATTTTTATTGTAATGATCAAGTCATATGTTTACTTCTCTGGAAAAATCCACCACTTGCAAAGGTATTATTCAAATGTTCCACTAAGGAAAGTTCAAATGAAAGCAGAGCATGCAGTTGAATTGTTTAAACTGTTTAAAACCTGGCTGTAGCAAGAATATGTCTTTATTGTTTAAAGGTTTATTTTCTGTCTTTCTAGCATACTTTGTGTCACATCTTAACAAATATTTCATAACTAATTTAAGGCAGCAGAGATAAATGGAGTGGAATGTACCAGTTACCCAAAAGTTTGGAGATGGGAGGTAAACAAAAAGAAGTTGGATTGCACCTCTTTAAGAATACAGTTCTTGGATTTAATTCAAAATCAGGACAGGAAGTTTGAAGCAAAATACAATCCACAAAAAAAACCCCTAACAGACATATTGCCAAAAATGATACTTGGCCATAGTTACTTGAGTCAAATCTGTTATTTCTATTTAAGCTTTTAAGAGAACTGATAAATTATCAGTTTATCACACCCCAACTCAATCTCAAATTTAATTACTTGATACAGTAAAAATATTTTTGTTTCCTTTTTTCTGCACAATAGGGTTTTTTATATAAAATTCTACTCGTCCAAAAGACCAGAGGGTCCATTTCACACACATATTTTAAAACAGAAGTGGCACAATTAAGTCCTAAGGAGAATTGTGATAGCTTTTCATACAAGATAAACAGTCCCAATAATTTTGGTACAATTACACCCAATTTGGTTTGGAAATTATAATTCTCTACAGTGTATTAGCATAATGCTCGAGAAACTGTTTTTGTGGAACATTCCTAACTGAATAATCCAATTTTAATACTGTTTTTAACAAAGCCAAGAAGCAGCAGAGCAAAACTGGAACGGAGTATGACAAAAACGTGGTGCTGTATGAACAGTAAAAGATAGCTAAAGGACTAGCTGATCCAAGTAATATTTCAGACTAGCTACATTACATTTAAGACTAATATAGTTGGAAATAGAACACATATTTAAAGATGTATCTAGATAAATATTTTTCTTTGTTTCATTTTGGGAACAGATATCAAGATACTGGAATTCCTACCGCACTTGTAAATGTTCTCACAAAAAGTGCCTGTTAATATCTGACTAAAATCTTTATTGCTTTATGATTTTTCATAAAGAGGACAATTTAAAACCACCATATAATTTTCAGAAAGGATGAAAAGCACAAAATAAGCATCCTTTCCAATTTGCCAATTCAAATAAAGGAAAAAAAATACAAAAGGGTTTTTAATGCAGAAATGGAGAATAACATTCTGAAACTAAGGCTCCTTAGGCTCTAAAAGAGATCCTCTAAGAACTTAATAAGAAGTGGTGCCTTTTTGAAGGAAAGATTATATAAGGATATTTTTAAATCCTGTAGTAGAATCTACTATATGGATTTTAAACATAATCTATCAACTCTGATTTTCAATCCATAGTTAGAAGTTAAAATTAAACTTGGCAGGCAGTACAAGGGTCAATTAAACTGAGTTTTTACAGATTCTGGTTGAGGCAGTTCAATTCTGTAAAAATCTGTGCCTTTGGTTTCCCTCTGCTGTGTCTTGTCCAGACGACTGAGATAGCTTTTTAAAAATTAAATTTGTGGTATTAGCTACCAAAAAGAAATGATCCTTACAAAATGGATACTTGTCCCTGCCTGAGGCACTCGGTGTGAGTGGAATCAGACCTCAGGTGTTTTCTTCTTGAAATAAGGCTGGAGACAGAGCACATTTTTTATGTTCTCAGATTGAAATGTTTCTAATAAATTGGATGGACAGACAGAATACTGGAAAAATATTGAAAACCTCCCATGTGGATTTTAGACTCAAGCAGATAAGGTCTGAACCTGTTGCAGATTTCCCCAATATAAAAGAGCCCTGGTTAACTCCGGAATCCAAAGATGCCTTTGATATATCCTGTAAGACCACTCTTTGCTTTCTGCTCTACTTTATCTTCCAGAGGTGGGAAAGTGACGTGGTTGAGAGCCAAATCAAAAAATAAAGGTTTGCAAGGAATTGGCTGGAATTCTGGAGGGAAATGCACCAGACATGCTTGCTTGCTGACAAGAGAAGGATCCAGGCAGAAAATCTCAAATCGCTCAGAAAGGGGCTTGATAAAGAAAGAAAGATAAACAGGAAGAAAAATTAGTTCATTTGGACAAAGTTTGTTACATAACCTTCTAATTTAAGGTTTCTCAATCTGCCCATTTCCCTAATAAATAAATTTCAACTTTCTCAACTCCACAGCCAGCATGGCTACGGTTGAGAACAGTTCTGAGAATTGAAGTCCACACATCTGGAACTTGCCACGGCTGGAAAACCTAGGTGTAGCCTAATGGCAGAAATATTTAACTTTCTGGATAATGCATTCAAGGCAATGAAGTGGGTACATCCATTATGAATGTATGAATAGTTTCTGAGGAAGCCTCAGAAAATTATCCAAATCTATTATAAATGTAAGTACAGTGATACCTTGTCTTACGAACTTAATTGGTTCCAGGACGAGGTTTGTAAGGTGAAAAGTTTGTAAGACAAAACAATGTTTCCCACAGGAATCAATGGAAAAGCGATTAATGCATGCAAGCCCAAAATTTTGCGCTGGTGGGATTCTCCTGAGGCTCCCCTCCATGGAAAACCCCACCTCCAGATTTTGCGATGCTGCAGGGAAATCCCAGCAGGGGAATCCCACCAGCGCGAAAACGGGTATTTCGGCTGGCAACGGAAGTCCGGAGGACTTCAGCGAAGGAAGCTTCAGTGAAATCGCAGGTGAAAATAGTTCGGAAGAAGAGGCAAAAAAATCTTCAACCCTGGGTTCGTATCTTGAAAAGTTCATATGACGAGGGGTTCGTAAGACGAACTGTATAAGTTTTTAATGAAGTTGAAATATCTGGTTAATGTTAGGATTAAGTAATGCGATGCATTAAATATTACCACATAGCTGTTCTTGTTTAAAGAAACCCAATTATGATTAAGATGATTCCCCAACCTATAACCATTTGTTCAGTGACCATTCCAAGTTGCAAAGGCACTGAATGAATGGTGATTATGACTGGCTCTTGGACTTACAGCCCTCCCAGCAGCCTGGCAGACACATGATTGTGATTTGGATGCTTGGCAACTCTTTTGCACTTATGGGCGCCCCACAATCACATGATTGCCATTTGCAACCTTCCCTACCAGCTTCCCTATAAAGTCAATAGAAAAAATACACAGACAAAAAGAACACTCTTGTGGATCCTAGAGATGTCTCTAATGTTTAGTGGACTAAACATTACTAAATTTCTGGGTATTTTAAAAAATTCTTCATTACACTGGTCCCTCGATCATCGCGAGGGTTCCGTTCCAGGACCCCAAGCGATGATCGATTTTTCGCGAAGTAGCGGTGCGGAAGTAAAAACACCATCTGCGCATGCGCAGATGGTGTTTTTACTTCCACTGCCGCCCGCCCTTCGCCCGCCCACCCCGTTGCTTGCGCCTGGGGTTTCCCCGCGCGCGTGCCGCCCGCCCGCCCACGCTGTTGCTGGGGCCGCTTCCCAGCTGGGGAGCGGAGCTGGGGTGTCCCCAAGCGCGCGCGCACCGCCCGCCCGCCCACGCTGTTGCTGGGGCCGCTTCCCAGCTGGGGAGCGGAGCTGGGGTTTCCCCAAGCGCGCGCGCGTTGCTGGGGCCGCTTCCCAGCTGGGGAGCGGAGCTGGGGTTTCCCCAAGCGCGCGCGCACCGCCCGCCCGCCCACGCTGTTGCTGGGGCCGCTTCCCAGCTGGGGAGCGGAGCTGGGGTGTCCCCGCGCGTGCCGCCCGCCCGCCCACGCCGTTGCTCGCGCTGCCGCTGGGGTCTTACCGGGGCAAGAGGGGGAAGACCCAGGGAAGCCACCCAGCTTCCCAGCTGGGGAACTCCACCATCTACGCATGCGTGGCCATAGAAAAAAAGGCACGCATGCGCAGATGGTGGAGTTTACTTCCGGGTTGAAAACTCGCGAAATAGCCCTTTCGCGATGCTCGAGGACGCGAAACTCGAGGGATCACTGTATTCTAATATTAGCTTTGCAAAAACGGAGCAGCATAATTAAAGAGTCATTCTGTTGGTTTTTTCTGCTGTTCTCCCTGATTGTTCTTGAGCTTTTCCATCAAATCCATTGTTTTGTATGATAATATGTCCAAATAAATAAACAAACCAGAAAACATTCTAAACAAAAAGGGACAATTAAAGATTTTTGACATATTTCTAATATATATAATTCAAATTATATGTTTATAACATAAGAAATTAGGCTCCTTTTGAAACTGTGCTTTAGCTGCATACACAGAAAGTTGCTTACCTTGCCATCTTTGACCTGGGATGGAGATTCTGCCTCATGACTGTCATCAGCATCTGAAAGAATCAGAGAACTATTTGAGGAAAATGCATTAACTATGAATTAAACCAGAACAAGAAGATAAGGCTATGTTTTTAAAATGTGAGCAATGAAATTGTCTATGATTTATGATAATGTAAATGATGCAATGATATCAGTTTTTACCCTGTCCCAAGTCTAACTGTATAGCCATTCCTTAATGTTGCTGTATGTCACTCAGAGTTGCTTCTTGTGAGATAGGCGGACATATAAATTAGATAGATAGATGGATAGACAGACAGACAGACAGATAAAATATATACACTATTATAGAGAAGGGTCAAGGAATGAATGTTTCCAATCTAAGTCTGACACAGGAATGGGTATATCATACACACTTATGTTAAGTTAAGTTCATAGGCTTATGCTAATAGAAGTTAAGTTATAGGAAAAAGGCTACTGGAATCAAATGTGGAAAAAAGACACATATTTGAGCAAACGAATAGATGACATTGATGAAATTTACAAGGAGCAACACATCATAGGAGAGAACAGAAGGTCAACAGACTTTAAAAGGGGGTTGCCTTCAATCTCTACGGTACTTATGACTCTGAAGAATATCAGAAGTTAATTGGTGCAGAATTCTGGTTAGAAGGAGTTGTTTTAAGTGGTGAAAGGATGAACAGAAGTGGGCAGAATATGCAGCAGCAAAGGCAACAGTTGGATCATGAACCAATATCATCTAAAAGAGTCAAAGGGAGAAGGTTTTATCCTCCCAGTGGTCTATAAAGAATCAATATAGCTTGACAGGGGAGTGAATATCAATAAATTGGATTGTGGCAAAGGTGTTTTAAAATCTAATTTATAGGTTTTATTTAAATTGAACCTATATTTCTTCCCTATCAGCTGTTGGGCAGTGGAAAATTGTTACTTTTCTTTCCAGAATTGCTCAGTCAAGCCACTGAAAAAATAAAACTATAGAACCACATGTTAAAAAAAGGAAAGTCCTTTGTAGCCACGCCTGCTTTTCATTCTGAAATGTTGACAAAGCCCGTCTCTTGAAACTTGAAAGCATTTCCCAATGAATACTGTGTATGTGGGAATCTGGAAAGCCACTCACCTAATATGGCAGCTGCTTGCAAGGAGTATTTTTCTGCATTTACTTGAGTAATTAGATCCTGAACATCAGGTAGCTCCTATAGAATTCAGACCAATTGCACAAAGACATATACTTAATAGTTTCACTTTTCCTCCATGTTCATTCCCCCCTTCCCCAAAACTACTAGATTTGCTAATGTTTCTTTCTTTTTCATTGTTAGGAAAATAAAAGGAGTATTAAATACATATACCCTTTTGAGTTGCCAAATACAAATATATGTGTTATAGTAACAACTCTTTTTCTCATTCTTGCGCTCTCTCATACACATAGACACAAGTGAGACAAAAATCCAAATAATTTGATTTTATAGTTTTAAAAATGGGTAATCAGTCATAAATTTGTTTCAATAAATCAATCAGAACTGTACATTAGTTAGCACACTATAATCAATTTAAAGGTGTATGCCCTCCATTACATCACCTTAGAACTCTGTTAATGCATAATTCATAACTTGTTTCCTACCTTTAAGTTGCTTTTTTTAGTCCCAGCTTGAGCCTGAACTTCAGTGGCGTATTTCAGCACTCGGTCATACAAAACAAGAGCTTCGCTCCATTTTTTCACCAGGACATATGACTGTGCAATGAAAAAGCATCTAGGAGGAAACAGAAAACCACACAAAGTAGATTGGTAAACTATAGATCAATTAATTGTTTAAATATCAATTAACCCTTTAAATATCAACTCTCTATGACGGGGTGTCAAACTCATAACTGTGGGCTGGATGCATCACATGCTGGCCACCCCCACCTCTCGGTTTAGCGAAGGGGAAACGTTGATACGTCACGTGATGACATGATTTGACACCCTTGCTCTATGAGCACAATTTTCTTGAAACTATTCACACCCAGTCTTTTCCACTTTACAGCCTCCTCTCTGAACTGCCTTTAGGGGAACTATGTCAGAAAGGGGGAAATAGTTATTTCTACAGAAATAACTGGCACATTTCCTGCAATTCTGAAATCGCTACAGGTAGTCCTCGACTTACGACCACAGTTGAGCCCAACATTTCTGTTATTATGTGAGACGTTTGTTAAGCGAGTTTTGTCCCATTGTTGTGTCCTTTCTTGACTCAATTGCTAAGTGAATCATTGCAGCTGATAAGTTAGTAATCTGGTTTTAAATCAATTTGGCTTCCCCATTGACTTTGCTTGTCGGAAGGTCGCCAAAAGTGATCTCATGACCCGGGAACACAGCAATGGTCATTGAATGAGTCAGTTGCCAAGCATCTGAATTTTGATCACATGACTGTGGAGATGCTGCAAAGGTCATAACTGTGAAAAATGGTCGTAAGTCACTTTTTTCAGTGCCGCTGTAACTCTGAAATGGTCACTAAATGAGTAAGTAGAGGACTTCCTTTACTCTGTTGTCCTGCTATGTCCTCAGTTCTCTATCTTGGATGTATTACAATAGCCAAAGGACTTTTCAAGTCATATAAATCTGGCTTAGAAAAAGAAATCAAAATGAGAAAAGTGGCTCCAAATTCAGAGTATTTCGTACTCGTACGAAATTTATTTTTATGATCTGGAATCTCTGTCTTCCTTATTTATTCTGCACGTATTACAATGACACTTCCATGGCAATGAAAAGTAGGAGAGCCAACCTCTACCACTATCACAAACATTCACAGAATTGCACAAATATCTTTTCCCTTGCTGTATTTACAATTCAGTTACAGTATCCGAGCCAGTGTATGACTGTGATAGTTTAACTGTGACTGAATAAGTAACTTTGTTTCTTTGGGAATTACCTGTAAGCCTTATACACCAAGGTCTTTATTCCTATTTCCTTCAGGTAGCTTTTATCTTCTTCTAAGCCAGGAAGTTGTTGCAATTCTGCCAGATTCTTCAGGGTAATCAAAACGAGACAACAAGAACAAAAAAAAAGGCCTTAAATGTAAATAAACTTCACAACTAACAGTATAAATAAATATTTATCCAATGAAATAAATTTAACAGTGGTAAACTGACAATAATTTCATTTACTTTAATCAGCACTATTTGCTTAACTAACTGATACAACAGTACAGAAATGAGCAGAGCACTGTTTTCAAATAGTGTAATATCTTTACAAGGTAACACTCTTTATCTGCTGTCCAAAAAAATAACCTAGAATTATTAACATTATTTAGGAAGCAACTTTCTTTGTGTGAGTTTTAAAAGTAAATTATAAGTTTATTATATCTAGTGGTCATGAAAATACACTGCTCAAAAAAATAAAGGGACACTTAAACAACACAATATAAGTCCACATAAATCAAACTTCTGTGAAAGCAAACTGTCCACTTAGGAAGCAACATTGATTTGACAGTCAATTTTACATGCTGTTGTGCACATGCAACATTGTACACTGAACAAAGTATTCAATGAGAATATTTCATTCCTTCCGATCTAGGGTGTGTTATTTGAGTGTTCCCTTTATTTTTTTGAGTAGTATATTATTTTGCATGAAGCAGTTTCAGAAAACCTCTTTATTTTCAACACTTCCAACACTTTTAATGGAGAAATAGGTTCTGATCCTACCAATTTGTACTGTCTGACCTGCACTTCTAACTTAATAGCACACCTTTTCCTCCTCTACTTTGCAGTCACCTTGTTAGAGATAAAAGAAAACTGGAACAATAAGCCTCTCCCTTCCACTGCTAAACACTCTTGATATGCTTACCTGTAATATGATGTCATAAAGGCGTATCAAATCCTGAGGTCTAGGAACACGCTTGCCATCTTCCTCGGGCTGCTGCTGACGAAGGAGTGCCTTCTGTAGTGCCTTTGCCATGCTCTCATTGCGCTTGATTGCTGTAGATAGCTTGATGTAAGTCAGGTAACTAGACAGCAGATTATTAAAAACGGCATTATTACTAAAATTCATTTCAGAATCATTTGATTGCATACAAAGCTGCTAATAGATGATGAGCTGGGCGGGCAAGAGAGTGAGGTGACACTCAAGCGGTCCTACTATCTGTCCCTAGTGATTTTAATCTACCAGTCATGCATTTCTAGAAAGGCTCTTTACCTGTGCAGATACTGAATATTAGTGACTTTTCCAGAATCTATTTCCAAAGAGTGATCCCGCTGCTTCTGTAGGAAACAAAACATTAAGTGTAACTTATTTATTTTAGAAAAGAATGTTTGGATGCAAACAAAATGGTGGGATAGCTGCAGCTTACTATAGCTTCACAAAGGATCATGTAGGACCAAGCATCAAATAGATCTTCAAGCAGACTCAGCAATGCGTTTTATTTATATCCTGCCTTTCTAACCAAAGGAAAATCAAATGCACAAATTTGATGGCCCACCTGATCTGGCTTCAGCTCTTCGCGAACAGCTTGTATTGCATCCCGACACTCACTCAGCAAAGATTCAAACAAACGCTCTTTAGTTTCTTCTTCTTCTGCCTAAATAAATTAGCACAGAAAAATATATAATCTTTTCAATACACTGCTATATTTCTCCTGAAATCAAGAAGCTAAACCACTGAGTCTTAGAAACATGTTGTATTATATGCAACATTACTAAAACTTTTATTACTTAGTGATAAACTGTGGAGATTAACTCTATCTTTTTATATTTCTATGATATAATAGAAGGGGCAAAATTGAGCTCTTCAGATTTTCTTTTTAAAAAACACCTTCCACAGTGATTCTATTAATATTTCCTAAATTTAATACAATGTGAACCAATAAACAAACCAACATTTTCTTCTTCATACATGGCATAAAATAGGGCAGGGAGAATATTGGCAAGATACACCAGAATCATATATTATTGGGTAATGAGTTCCATCTCATATTCTCTATCAATAAGCCACACTATGAACTCTATTTTGGTTCAATTCAATTTTATTTTGGAATTTTCTGAAATGAAGTTCCTATTCTAATGCTTAAAACTGTAACTTGATACCATCAGATTGTCAGGAATCTTTGTTGTTGTTGTTGATAACCTATAGTTTTATTTGCCCCCCTTCAGAGTCAACAGCGCTACTTTCTGTGACAGATTAAGGATAGGAAACTGATTGATCTTTGCAGATAGTTTTCCTGTTTAGTAATCTAAGATTGGGGAAAAAACATTCCCAAAGTTAGAATAGCCTTAGGTATTCATTAGCATTTTATAATAAGTAACACTTTTGTCAGATTAAAATTACTTAAAATCAATTGCTTAAAGATTCAAAATTTCAGGACAGATTTTAATTTTTAAAATTGATTGGAAGAACATTGTTTTAATGCATTTTTAAAAATTTCTGAAAGTTTAATTGGATTAATACAATTTAAAAATAAGTCTCTAATTTTCAAAGAACTCAGGGGAAGTTAAGTTTTCTAAAATTCGAATAATCAGAGACAGGTCAAACTAGTTTGGTTGCTCCACCTGTGAGGCCATTTCAACTTCAAAAATGCAAAGGGGAAATGCCCAAATAGTAATGCTGAAACAAAAGGAAATGAGGTGGAGATTTATTATTTTACTTATATAAAAATGAATTTATCTTCCTTTTCTAACACAGTTATTCATCTTCTAAGATATCTTGAGGGGAAAGGTTAGCAAATATTCAGGATTTTGTGGTATATGCTGCTTTATTCATTCCTAAGTCACAGGCAAGGGACTGCACCACAGCACATGAATAAAGATTTTGAAAAAGTTACACTAACAGAAGTGTTAAATAAAAGCATATTACTCAATAATCCGAACTAAGAATACAATGTTCTTGAACAAGATTAAGAGTTTCAACAAGTAATTTAAGCTTCCTACGTCACAAACGGTTACTTTTTTAAACATGGAATTTATACATTTCAATTTTCTGCTTGGAAAAACACCAAAAGCATTATTTGTTCACATGTCCCTGGGTGATGTTCACAATTATTACCATCCCTGTAAACCAGGAGTGAGAGAGACATGGCCTCGTCTTTCCTCATTACAGTATATGGTGGCAAATAGCCAAGCGACAGCTTTGCTCTTACTATTTCTTGCCATGAACCATTACCCCCATTTTTAGACAAAGGTTTAGGTTGCTAATACCACTTTGTTACCCGGAGCGCTCACTGTAATGGATCAATAATCAGCTTCTAAGAGTTTTTTTTAATAAAAACAAGCTAATTACTTATTTTTCATTTTATTGTGCTAAATTGTTCATTTGCACAATGTTCTATTTTGGATTTTTATTTTTAAAAACTGAATTAATTTTCAATGAGTCTATGATGGCAATATAATAAACTGAACTGGCATGATTTCTTGCCCATATTCAGTTACAAATGAATTTAAATACATAAAAATTATATTTAAATTCCTCCTTTGTATAGAAATCGGAATATAATAGTGCAGCTACCAAGTTCACATGACCATAGGACCTTTCTTCAGAGTTAAAATCACCGGATTCAGGAGAGTTTACTTACTTGAGTTATAGCTGCTTCAGTATCTGCCAACCCCAACAGAAAGATTCTCACTTTGTCTATTTTCACAGGCACTGCTCTTCCCCTCCATTCCACCTCACTCATAGTGGCTGCCTGCTTTGCTCGAGTCTGTGTGATTAATGACTAGAAAACAGGGACATTTTGGGTTGGCTCTCTCATGAAAAACATTTATTTATCACAGTACACGTTTCTCACTCTATGCAATAAGTAATATACAATTGTAAGCTATGAAAGTTTAATTTCCAAATTATTGCAATCACAGGTCATGATTATTTTATAGCCAGCTTCACAATGAAGAAAGGAATAACCAGAAAACATGTACTTAAAACTGATTTTACAAAATTTGCAAAATTAAAAAGAAACCTTTGCCTCAGAGATTGAAAGATCAATCAAGGTTGTTGGGAAGCATAAGGCACTGGAGACCCTGTCATATCTTTCAAAGATTTCCAACAGGGGACTTCTTGGCAAATATTTATTTATTTATTTCATTTATTTATTGGATTTGTATGCCGCCCCTCTCTGTAGACTCGGGGCGGCTAACAACAATGATAAAAACAGCATGTAACAATCCAATCCAATATTAAAATAACTAAAAAAAACCTTACTATAAAAACCAAACATACATACAGACATACCATGCGTAAATTGTAAAGGCCTAGGGGGAAAGAATATCTCAGTTTCCCCATGCCTGACGGCAGAGGTGGGTTTTAAGAAGTTTACGAAAGGCGAGGAGGGTGGGGGCAATTCTAATCTCTGAGGGGAGTTGGTTCCAAAGGGCCGGGGTCGCCACAGAGAAGGCTCTTCCCCTGGGTCCCGCCAAACGACATTGTTTAGTTGACGGGACCCGGAGAAGGCCCACTCTGTGGGACCTGACTGGTCGCTGGGATTCGTGCAGCAGAAGGCGGTCCCTGAGATAATCTGGTCCGGTGCCATGAAATATGAACATAACGGATTGTTTGGAGGGCTTACTGAAGTGGAGGAAAAGCTGGAAGATTGATTTGGGTGTCCTCAGATACAGAAAGGCAACTTTGAAAGCATACTGATCTTTCCCTAATATTGTTTAAGATGCATGCTTATAGAGAGCAAGAATCTTTAAGTTTGCAGGGCATACAAAGTATACAATTTATGATAGTAACTACTTGAGGCATAATCTAAGGTCTAATTGTAAAATTGTACATAGAATTTTAAGCATGGTGCCATAATACTTAGCAGAGTGCAAGGTTTTTCTGCAGCTCCAATCGACATTCAAACCTACAATGCATTTCCAGGACAAACATCTAGGGGAGAGTATTACTACCAAGAGTGTGTAAGCCTCACAAATAAATGTATGAAGGCACTGTATGAAGTTGGAAGTTGAATGTATGAAATTATTGGCAAGAAACTGAAGTGGAAAATAACCAATGCATTGTCAACAAAAGTACAAGCTTTAAAATGACAAACTGTTCTGTTAGCAATTGCAATGAGCAGAAAAAATACTAACTCAAATTCTATGTCATGTGAAGACGATATTTAACTTATATAGCACATCGCTTTTTCAATTGCAGCCCAATTATTTCCTGTCTTTTTAAACACAGTGGACATCAATACGACAGTATTTACATGCAAAGACTAAATTTCTGCTGCAATTTATATAATTTGCAAAATGGCAAAATCACCCATTAGTACCCTTTGGGGCAGCACAAAAATGATATTTAAAAATAAATAAATAAATGAATTAATCAGATTAGGGGAGCAAAGGAAATATTTTTTAGAACTACTCACAAGGAAGACCCAACATTATTTTAAAGAGATGGTATTTGATTTACAGAAAAAAGTAGACATTAATTGTATTAATTTCTCATCTTTTCTGTTAATATTCATAGAACCAGAACCTGTGGTCTTATAGGTTTTTTTAAACTGCAATTCTAGTCACCTCCAAATACTGCTGATGTGACAGTGGAAAGTTACATGTTTTGTATATCTACTATCTAGTTAAAATTTAGCTTTAGTGTTTTTAAAATCATTTCAAAGTATTATTTTACAAGATAATTTTGAACTTCAGGTTCTTACACAGTATTTTAAATTTCTTTTTAAAAAAGTGACGTCAGTTAAAAAACCAGGCATAAGTAGCCATTCTTTCCAAAGGAAAAGTGTGAATTAATTACCTCTAGTTTTTCAGCAAGAAGCCCTTCAGTGCCTCCAGTCCTCAGCCTCATTTGCATTAACTCACTAATAGCAGATTGGTCCCCTAAGAAATAAGGGACAGAATTCAATTAGCTTGTCATCCAGCGCAATTTCTTACTTAACAAAAACACACTGCAAAGCTTCATGAAAGCTCACGGCACAGGGGACAGTAGCAACACAACGAACAACATCTATTTTAACCTATTTAAATTGGAAAGAATATGCAAGAAACTAAGGGTATCAGTATGTGTTAGTTTGGTATGACATATAGCTTCTATAAGTCATATGGCTTTGGTATGACATATAGCTTCTATATGTCATACCAAAAATCTCAGAGACACGCCAAGCAGATCCAAATGATGTTTTTTGATACTGTATATCTAAATATTAACATTTTGGTCTACAATATATATTTAAAATATTGGCATGATTATGCAAATCAAAGAATTGCCTTGAAGAGATGGGCAGGCACAGAAATTTAATCAATAAGCAGCAAAAAGACAAAAATGTGAGGAAAGGTTTCTATAAAAGTTATATTTTTCTTTTGCAAGAAGGAAAAGATATTGCTACTTTTTTAGGAATGTATGAGAATAATAATTATCAAATTCTTTCATTATGTTTTTCTTCTTGATTTACTTACCAATATTATAAGCACAGTAACGAATATTTGGAGAGATTTCTTCCACTCGCTGATTATATAATATTGCCTGCTCCTCTGTGAAAGCACTAGCCAGCTTTTCATAAATGGTTCTGAAAAAAAGGAAGGTTAAGAATTGAACAGTCAGTACTTTACAGTATTAAAAAAACAGTTCTTTCTATTTGAGGGGTTACTGTAAAAATACTGAGCTTTTAAACTTCATCACTAGGTTACACAGAAGCAAAATGCATTACATGGATTTTAAAAAGTTCCAAGAGAATAAAAAAGGTATATCCAGAAAAACCTGAATGGGAAAAAAGCTGTTTTTAAAAAAATTGAAACTCACTTGCACTTGTTGAAAGCCTCCATTGCTGCCTTCCATTCTTGATGCTCAAATCGGACCATACCTGTGAGGTAAGCTGTGTATGCCTATAAGAAAAATGAAGATGGATGAGTAGTAGTGCAACTATATGGTAACCTACTAACTTTGGATTTTTACATACCATTACTAAATACCAGGAAATATACCAATATCAAGTACAAATAAGTATACAATTTATTTTCATAAAAATAACTAGGTGTACAATGGAGTTCAAATTGTCAAAAATGAAAATATATGCAGGTTACATGAATTGTTTTTCCATAGTAAATAATAGTGGTGGGATATATTCCTTTTAGTTAGTTTGCTAGAAGAAATAAAATGACTGCTGGGCAAATATTCATATTACTTCATATTACATTAAAAAGGCATGCAAATGTTCCACCCAAATATCCTGACCCTAAAACTGATTATTCTGACTGCAGAAAGGCCTAATGAGTTTCAGGGATAGAGTCTTGTACAACCCAAATGATTAACATTTGAAACATACGTTTTTATAAGGTTGGCTTTTTCTTCCTCTTTTCTTGCATATTAAGTAACACAACAGAAGGTTGGCCCTTCTGAAAATAGTTTATGAGGTGTCCAAACAGACTATCCATAATAAGCTTTTTTCTTTACTTTCTCTGTATTCTTCACTGGAGCTTTTATTATCTACAATTTAGATCCAACTGTCCACTGAGAAAGTAACTCTAGTGCATTTTCTCTGCCTTTATAGAAACATTTTAAAAGCTAGTCCTAACCTGAGCTTCCAGCTTTGTCTTGGCATCCACACGGCTACTTTCACAGAGGTGTTCCAGTTCCTCAGCATGTTTCACTGCTTTGCGTAGGCGAGATAACAAATGAAAACGTTTGCGTGGTTCTGTGTTGGCTTCTTGCTTCAGCTGCATTGCATAACTCCAGGCTCTTTCAGCATCCATAAGAATCAGGAGTAAATATCTATGGCATAAGAGCAATTAAAAATTATTCAAAGGACTTATAATCTTGCGAATTTCAACAGAAATACAAAACAAATGCATCTGTTCCTATACTTCTGCAGACATTGTTGGTAAATCTATAGTAACTGAATTTAAACATGCCTGGGATAAACATATATCCATCCTAAGATAAAATACAGGAAATAGTATAAGGGCGGACTAGATGGACCATGAGGTCTTTTTCTGCCATCAATCTTCTATGTTGCTATGTTTCTGCTCCAATCAGGCATGTTGTCTAAAGCGAATCTCAAAGTCCCTTTCTACCAACCGATTGATTATATTTACATCACACCTTCTCTTCAGAATTCTTGATGAAGGACATTTCCACAAGCCTTCTTTTATCCTTACAATCCTGGGAAGACCAACTCTGCCTTTCCTAATCTATTATCTTGATGAATTTTGACAGTACATTTATATATACATCAAAAACATTCTAGAAGTACAGTATTTCTAATACTGTAGCAAGAGGACATGCATTTTGGACAACAGTGTAGGACTAAGTGTGAAGGCAAAATTTACCAGTCTCAATACTTCATTCTAGCACACTAAGCACAGAAACGTATATGGAATGTTTATTACACAGAAACAAAACAACTTCAAACACATCAAAATGTTTTAAAACACCCACATCATTTCTAAGATTTGCTTCAGAAATGCAAGAGTAGTTTTCTTTGTAAAATAACTATTTTTCTGTATCTGAAAATGTTCAAAGATGCTGGGCATGAACTATAAAGCCCTACATGGCATCGGACCAGAATACCTCCGGGACTGTCTTCTGCCGAATCCCAGCGGCCGATAAGGTCCCAGAGTTGGCCTTCTCCGGGTCCTGTCGACTAAACAATGTCGTCTGGCGGGCCCCAGGGGAAGAGCCTTCTCTGTGGCGGCCCTGGCCCTCTGGAATCAACTCCTCCCAGAGATTAGAACTGCCCCCACCCTCCTTGTCTTTCATAAATTGCTTAAGACCCACCTATATCGCCAGGCATGGGGGAATTGAGACATCTCCCCCAGGCTCATATAGTTTTATGTATGGTATGCTAGTGTTGCATGGTTTTTAAATGTTGGGTTTTTATATTTTTTTCTTTTAAATATTAGATTTGTCACATTGTACATTGTTTTATTATTGTTGTGAGCCGCCCTGAGTCTACGGAGAGGGGCGGCATACAAATCTAATAAATTATTATTATTATTATTATTATTATTATTATTATATCAACGTTTCATATTTTAATAAAATTTTGGAATTTGGTTAACCTCTCCTTTGCTGTCCCCATCTTTTTCTATGAGGACAGAAGAAAGCGAAAGAGACCTGATTCTTATGCCCAACACAAAATGAAAGGCAGGTCCAAGCATAACACAAAGTCTGTGTTCAGAGTTTCTAGGAGGCTAGGCCTTCTGACTTCATCTTGTATTCCAAATTTATTCTTGGAAATTGAGGCTTGTTACAGTTTCTCCAGGCAACAAAAGGCTATACAAATTGTAGAGTTGGATATTAAACGAAAAGGTATGCAAGAAATCTTTCTGTTCATGGAATAGGAGAGGGAACGTGCATCTGCAAGGGAAAGTAGATAAACCAGCATGGCCTATTCTGCTGGGTTAAAAAGTGGATGCTAAATGCAGTCAATAGAACCTTCCAGTACCTGTTGTCAGATAATAGCTCTTCTGTTACTTTTTTTCCTGTGAACTTGTGCCTATTTCCCATCTTGAAGTTAAGAGTTTTTCTGAGCCTCCTTAGTCGACGGGAGCAATAACCTCTTCAAGGGATGAAGAGAAAAGAAATGGTTAATTCTTATTTAGAGTAATATTCACTACTTTCCCTACCCTCACATAAAAAAATATCTTAAGAGAAAACACTGCAGCAATCTATAAAATATGATAAGACAACGCAAATAATAGCAAAACATTTAAAGGAAGTCATTCAGAAAATATACGATCATAGAAGACAGGCACTACACCAAAATAAGTCAACTCATGTATCAATTCTTAAAGTAAAATAGTCAATCATAGAAAAAAATGGACATATTTTAAAGCTAGAATTCTACTCATAGATTGATAGATGAATATCAGTGAAGTGATATCTACAGAAAACCTATCTTCAAAATCATACGGACCACATGTACCAGAGGCACAACTTACATGGTTAATTAGGTTTTTCAGGGAAGTGGTGTATAAGATAAAGCCTGAATTTAAAAAAAAATTTTTTAGTCTACTTGGATACAGTGTTCTAAATTATATACTTTTATCAAAGTATTGTGTACCAGGAAATATGTAGAACATATACAAGGCATGAGTCATACATACATACAAAACTGGTTGATAGTGAGATAAGTGACACAGAAATTTAAAAATAAAATGAAACAAAACACATGGTCAGAACTTTCCTAAAACTGAGCAATAAAACCATTCTTAATTTAAAAATATACCCACATAAGTTATTAAATTCATATGTGACTGGGTCTCAGTGATATTAAAGACAAAACAACATTGGTATCAACTCATTCTACTTTTAATTATAACTCATTCCACTTTTATTTTTTTCTCTAAAATCAGACATATCATTTATAACTATTGAAATAAGCATTTTTATTAATAAAAACAAAGTCATTTCTTGTTCAACTGTTAATTTCTATGATTACGCCTTGCATACCAACCTGTATCTCTGAAAATCACCATGACGTAGGCCATGTTGTTGCTGAGATTCTTTAATAATCTGAAGAACTAAAAGACTTGTTAAGGAAACTTCCAATATAACTTACACAGTTAAATCATAGAAAACATACTGTACCTTTTAGTATTTTTAAAAGTAGAAGTTCAAATATACCAAGTTCATGACTGTTTCTGAGTGTGATTATAATGGAATTCCTGCATTCATATTCTAAGCCTAAACCTTTCTGTTGCCTGTTTGGCTTTGGAATAAAACAGCTACAATTTTACCAACTCTGAGATATGTTATTTAAAACCTAATGCAATTTTAAAATAATATTTACTATTGACCTTGGAAATTAATAAAATTACTGTATTTGCTATTACTAACTAGATTCAGTGGTAAGCTAATATAAATGAATTTCTAATTTTGGCTTAAAAATCACTATCCAAACATAAGCTGTACAATCTGAGGAAGTAAAAAATTTCTAGAATTACAGATTAACATTAAATATTACTGCTGTGTCCACGAATTAAAGATGCACAGTAATTGTCATTAAAATATTCACAAAATTAACGTTTCAAGTTCACATTATTTCTGTGTAGTGTTTCATTTTACAATGATACAAATAACATGGACAGCATGTTATTTGTATCATTCTCTAAAACATGAATAAGTTTTTGAAACTTGTTATCTGTTATATAAATTCCACATTATCATGAAAAATCTATAAACAGAAATATGGTTGCTTACTCAAGAAGTTTCTGACATGGTGCATGCAAAGACCTGATATTCTGCCTCCTATACAAACACACCTATATCTCCCTAGAGGTAAGGAGCCTCGGAGGTGCAGTGGTTAGAGTGCAGTACTGCAGGCTACTTCTGCTGATCAGCAGCTGTTGCCATCAGTTTGGCAGATCGAATCTCAGTAGGCTCAAGATTGATTTAGCCTTCCATCCTTCCAAGGTTGGTAAAATGAGGACCCAGATTGTTGGGGGCAATATGCTGACTCTCTGTAAACTGCTTAGCCTTAGAGAGGGTTGTAAAGCACTGTGAAGCGGTATATGTCTAAGTGCTATTGCTAATTCCACAAAAAGAAACAAACACGAAGCCTAACTTTTCAGTTACGAGTTTAGTTTAAAAAATCCAGTTGCTTTGTTTTACAAACAGCTAACATTGTTTTACAAAGATTTTTACAGTCAGCAGACTAAAGACGGTCTGCATACCTATTACCTATGTATAAGATCCCTAAACTTGGCTAATGAGTTATTCCATGCAATGTTGTGCAAAAAGAAAAAAAAAGAAATGCAGTTTCATGTTGCCACTAAATTAATTGTGACAATGTCTTAGAACTAAGGGAAGCCACTTAAGCTCAAATATGCACTGGACAACACACACACATACACACACACTTATTACCTATGTATAAGATCCCTAAACTTGGCTAGTGGGTTATTCCATGCAATGTTGTGCAAAAAGAAAAAAAAGAAATGCAGTTTCACTAATTAATTGCGACAACGTCTTAGAACTAAGGGAAGCCTCTTAACCCTGCTGTTCTGTTTAAGAAAAGTAACAAATCTTCTGTTCCCGGGTCACCCTGACCCGGACCGAAAACTCTTCATTTGCAGTGCTTATGTTTGGTCTTTTTGAAAGCTTTTTTCACTTGGAAAGTAGTCTGAACATTTCTGCACACAATGATATGAAAATTGAAATGAAAAAAGTAAATCTTATTGGTTTATTTTGCGGATATAATGCACGCCCCCCCCATTTTTGTGAAATTTTTTTCAATTTATGGATAGTTTTGCTTGCAAAATGCATTCTATTTTACTAAAGTTGGTATAGGATTGGTAGCTTGAACATTTCTGAACATAATGATATGAAAATTGAACTTGAAAAATTGATGCATATTGGTTTATTTTGTTGATGAAATGCATGCCCCCCCGTTTTTTTTAAATAGTCTTCACTTTATGGATAGTTTTGCTAGCAAAATACATTCTATTTTACTAAAGTTTGTGTGGGATTGGTAGCTTGAACATTTCTGAACATAATGATATGAAAATTGAACTGGAAAAATTGATGCATATTGGTTTATTTTGCACATAAATGTATGCCTCCCCCCGTGTTCAATTATTTCAATTTATATAAAAATTATGCTGTTAATTTCAAACTTACATACTTTTTTTTAGTAAAATGGATTTGTTTCATAAAATTAGTCCTCTGGCTACAATGTGGTTGATTTTCAAAAGGATATTCCAAATATTTCTAGACAAATATGTATAAACAGTGACAATAATGGCACATAGCAAGGCCGGGGGTGGGGGGTGGCCTTTTTGTGGCAAAAATAAACCAATAAGAACCATTTTTTTCAGTTCATTTATATTTTTCTTATATTCAGAAATGTTCAATTTAGTATATCAAACCTTTTGGGGGGAAATTCCTTAGGGATTTGTAGCCTTAAAAAAATAGAAATTGACACGAAATTAAAAAAGGATGGGGGGGGAGGGGCTTTTTGATCAAAATAAAAATATAAGTCTCAATTTTTCCAGTTCAATTTTCATATCATTATGTTCATAAATGTTCAAACTAGTTTTCCAGTTGAAAAAGTTTTCAAAAAGATCAAATTCAAGTACCTAAAAAAATTATTTTTGGTCCGGTCATATACGAACAGAAACAGACTCGAAGTTATGATTTTTTTTTGCCCAGAAAACAATTAGCCACCACCCCAAAAATATTTTTTGATGATCAGCATTGTTAAATTGAGTAAATGAATGCCTAAGATTTTAAAGAATATTTCGGATTTGGAGGATAAAAAAATAAAAAGTGAAAATGGTTGCAAGCAGCCGAGGGGGGGGGGGAGGCCTTATTTCTGATATTAAAAAACCAATAAGAATCATTTTTTTCAGTTCCTTTATATTTTTCTTATATTCAGAAATGTTCAAGCTACCAATCCCACACCAACTTTAGTAAAATAGAATGCATTTTGCAAGCAAAACTATCCATAAATTGAAAAGAAAATCACAAAAACGGGGGGGCGTGCATTATATCCGCAAAATAAACCAATAAGATTTACTTTTTTCATTTCAATTTTCATATCATTGTGTGCAGAAATGTTCAGACTACTTTCCAAGTGAAAAAAGTTTTCAAATTGACCAAACATAAGCACTTCAAATGAAGAGTTTTCGGTCCGGGTCGTATGTGACCCGAACAGAAGATTTGTAACTTTTTTTGCCCAGCAAAAACTAAGCCCCCCACCCCCCAAAAAAAATTCTCATAGAGAGAACCCCTGAAGTGATGGATAGTCATGAAATTTCAAGTTTCAGATATGCAGGGAAAATTTTTTACAGGGACTCAAACTTGGCTTCGGGTCACATACGACCCGAACAGAACAGCAGGGTTAAGCTCAATATGCACTGTATATGCACACACACACACACACACACACACACACGTTTCCTCGCCAAATAAAGATCGTCAGTACCCAAAATTCGGGAAGATAAACCCGATAGGGATTACTACGCAAAGTTCGGGGATGTCTCAGTGCAGAAGCCGAAGCCTGAGAAGGGCTCGCCCTTCGCCTTAAGTGACACGTCCCCATTAGCGCTCTCCCCTCCAACGCGCCGGTAGGATACTCTCCAGGCCCAGGCTGTCTCCGAGGCCACCGGACTTAGGTTTTTCATTCTCCTTGTTATCCTCTAGGGCAGGCATGGAACTAGCGCCACCGCTACCGACGCTCCCACGGCCACCGGTGCCGCCGCCGCTCCCGGCCACCTGCCGCTCGGCCGCCATCTTCCGCCTGTTCCGCTTGGGACCTGAAGCATCACGGGATAGGAAGTAGAAGGTGCGTTGGAAGCGCCACGCTCACGAGTCGCCACCACTGAGGCTGACGGGACGGTGGAGGACACGCGCATGCGTGTTTGGAAAGCGGCCCCTGGACTAGATGTTGTAATTGGGCTGCGTCGCTCGCTTGCTGGCGCTAAAAGCTTAAATGCAAGGGGAATACAAGTCGGAGATTTAAAGGCAACCCACCAAACGTGTTTGCTAGATGGATATTTTCTGGGGTTGCCGAAGGTGGAGAGATAAGGAGTATCTATGAAATTCAGGACGTTGAAAAGAGCGCTTTTCAATTATATTGTAAAATGCTTTTACAATAAAGTTGGGCTACCTATGGTTTGTTGAACTACTAGCCATGCAGACCAGGATAATAGCAATAGCATTATAGCAATAGCATTTAGACTTATATACCGCTATACTGTATAGTGCTTTTACAGTCCTCTCTAAGCGGTTTACAGAATCAGGATATTGCCCCAAGAATCTGGGTCCTCATTTTACCCACCTCGGAAGGATGGAAGGCTGAGTCAACCTTGAGCCAGTGGTGAGATTTGAACTGCTGAACTATAGCTAGCTGGTGGAGATGGGGATTGGAGTGGGAATTCAAGAAATCAGGGCTGCAATTTTTCCATTCATTTCCCCCCCATGGAAAACTCCTAGTTGGTGCTGTTCTTTTAAAGGAGTACAAGACTATAAATTGTTTTGTAGTTTTATTTTTTGTGGTTGCTAAGCTGATCAAAATTGCTATGGAGTCTACAGTACAGCCTCTAAATTGAAACAATGCATCATAATAAATAATACAAAAGAGAAGACCGTTATGCTTGGTCTGATTTAGTCAATAAATCACATCAATTTCATTGAGCTGTAGATTTATTTCATTTATTTATTGGATATCTATGCCTTCCCCCACAAGACTCCCCTCCACCCCTCTCCAAATATGTTGGATTTCTCAGTTCTTAAAGAAAACTGATGAGATCATTTTATTTCATGAAGGATTTGGGAAATAGTTAAGCCACTGGTGAGGGGGTGTTTGTACCAACTGAAAAAATAAATTGGTATTAGTTAAATATGTTGTGTTCATTTCTGCTGTATACTCTTACATTGGAAAATTGACAGCTGCAAAAGCACTTGGATGGTTTTATTAATTTATAAGGGGACATCTGGTTAATTGCTGAATTACGATGCAATGACTTTATTATGGTTATTAATTAAAAAGGAAACTAAATTTTGAGGCAGCAAATAAAAATTGTATTAAAATTTAATTATAACATTGATTCCTTAATGTTGCCTGAAACAACATAAGCTTCTTGTAGTAGACAAACAAGCTTACCAGACAAATACTCCTTTTTATAGTGGGTAGTCCCAATTACAATGGCAATTGGGACTGGAATTTCTGTTGCTAATAGTCATAATCTATTACTATTGCTTAATGATGGCAGTCCTACCATAGTTGCTTTTGTTACCTGAATGCCACATTTGTTAGATGAGGCACCTTCCTGCTAACTTTCCACAATCAAACCCAGTGGGGAAACTAGAAGTTGCAAGTTCCAGGCTGGCAGGCAGATAAGTGGAGTAATAAAGTTAATCGGGAGACAGATTCCAGGTAAAGATTTTTTTAAAATCTGATTTAAATCTGATAACTATATGTTGGGGTGATAAGGGACTCTACTAAATGTATTAGGGAGGAGCATCTAGATGCAGTGGATTGAATTTCATTACCTGAAGGATACTAGTCTTTCACTGCCCAAAGGAACCCTTTAATTTCTTTGATTTTGTTTATATAAGATAAAGAGGGAAGTTAATTTGTTCATCTTTTCAAATTATATTTTAATTACATTATGAAATCTGAATGGGCTTAAGGAGAAAACCAACCTAGAACTAAGGAGAAAGTTCTTGAAAGTTAGAACAATTAATCAGTGGAACAACTTGCCTCCAGAAATTGTGGGTGCTCCAACACTAGAGTTTTTAAGAAGAGACTAGACAACTATTTGAAATGGTACATGGTTTCCTACTTGAGCATGGGCTTAAATTAGAAGATTTCCAATGTCCATTGCAACTCTAATTTTTGGTTTGGTGTGATGTGATTGGCAAATTAAATCAATCGTGTTTATTTATAAATCTATTTATGGTTGCAATATGTGAGTTAAAGATAGTACGTTTAAGGAATATTTTTACAAACCTCAAGAATAGGATCTAAAAAAATACTAATCCTTATTATAATTCCACTAAAGATATAAGATGGTGAAACATATGGACTACATATGTATTGCTCATTTCTTATTTCTTACTATTATCTTTTTCTGCTTTAAATAACATGTTTTATTTTATTAAGCTGTATTTATTTTTGGTAGAGCTTTTAAGGTTTTTTTTTTGTGTTTTTGTGTCAGTACTGATTTCTGGAAACTGCCTAGACAAGTCAATTGGCTGTCCAACCACACGCAACGAGTTGTCCTCAAGGGTCCCAAATCCACATGGAAGAAGGTAGGCAGTGGGGTACCATAGGGTTCCGTCCTGGGCCCTATACTCTTCAATATTTTCATTAATGACCTGGACGAGGGAGTAGAAGGGGAACTAATCAAATTTGCAGACGACACCAAACTGGCAGGGGTAGCCAACACCCTAGAGGACAGGGCTCAAAATACAGAAAGATCTAGACAAATTAACACTATGGGCCCACACTAACAACATGATGTTCAACGTCAACAAGAGTAAAGTCCTTCACCTTGGTAAAAGAAAAACTAGACACACATACAGCCTGGGAGAAACCCCACTTAGCAGTAGTGACTGCGAAAGAGATCTTGGAGTTTTGGTGGATAATCAGCTAAACATGAGCCAGCAATGTGCAGCAGCGGCCAAAAAAGCCAACACTATCCTAAGCTGCATCAACACTCCAAGACCAGGGAAGTATTAATACCACTCTACTACGCCCTGGTCAGACCACACCTGGAGTACTGCATCTAGTTCTGGTCACCACACTTCAAAAGAGACATTGAAACTCTGGAGAAGGTGTAGAAAAGAGCAACCAAAATGATTAGAGGACTTGAAACCAAGACTTACGAAGAGAGATTGCAGGAATTAGGCATGGATAACCTAGAGAAAAGGAGGGCCAGAGGGGACATGATAGCTGTATACAGGTATATGAGGGGTTGCCACAGAGAGGAGGGGGGTACTCTATTCTCCAGAGCACCAGAGGGCCGGACGAAGAACAATGGCTGGAAGCTGACCAAGGAGAGATTCAACCTAGAAGTAAGGAAGAACTTCCTGACAGTCAGAATGATCAACCAGTGGAACAACCTGCCTGTGGAGGTTATGAACTCCCCAACTCTGGACACTTTCAAGAGGAGATTGGATTGCCATTTGGCTGGGGTGCTTTAGGATTCCTGCTCAGGCAGGGGGTTGGACTTGATGACCTGCATGGTCCCTTTCAACTCTAACAATAAATAAAATAAATAAATAAAACAAATAAGTCCCCTCACCTTGCTTGCCAACATTTTTGGAAGTAGTTTGCCATTGCTGCTTCCTAGGGTTGAAAGAGAGTAACTGGTTCTAAGTCCCCCATGGGCTTCCTGTCTAAGAGGGAAATACAACTCACAGTGTCCCAGTTCATAATCTCATAGCCTAACTACTATATCAAACTCTGAAATACATATCAATACATATCAACAATAGCCCAGCTATTAACATTTTAACCAGAAAATTTTTTAAAAGCTTGTAATAATTCTTTCCCTTAATGTTATGTCCCTTCTCTCCCCTAAATTATTCCCTTCTAGAGCTGCGCAAAATTATAGACACTTGAAACAGTTTCTTTGAATCTGAAACAGCTTCCAGTTTTACTGGAAGTGTTCCAATTATTCCAGAAGGCATTTGAATTTGAAGAAGGTCATAGAAAGACTTACTTTGAACTAGGAACTGAGGGGTACCAACTTTTAAAGTGTTCTTTTTTGAACTTCGAATATTTTGTCCACTGTTATTTGGACACTTCAAACCTTTTGTCCATCTCAAATGGGTGTTAGGAGAGAGAAGAGACCCAAAGAGCAAAACTAAAGTTGCTCAGCAAAGAAGGGCAAGCATGGCTTTCCTCATGCCACTGTATAACATCCTTACCAACTAAAGGTTTTACCAAAGGATTTATGAGATGATAGTTCAGACCTTCTCCAATTGGTTTCTGTATTGGCCTTCCTGGGATCTTCCCAGTGGGCCTTCCTCTGCCATAGTATCTTTTTGCAGATGAAGAAGCCTAGCAGATATATAACTGAGTTCATCAGAGTCAGGTTTGTTCGACCAATTGTAAAAGCTAGAAGCATGGATTAGAGAGACATCTTCCATTCTTGCTCCTTGCTATTTAAAATTTGCTGGCTGTGACTCAGGAAATACTAGATAAAATCAAATTTAGGATGCATTTCTGGCTAAAAATTTCCCTGTCTCATATTCACTTGTCTAATCTTTAAAAATTAATTTAAGTTTAATTTTATTAAATTCTGATCATTCTACTGTTTTTTTATGTAAAACATTTCCTTCAATTAGTCCTAAATCCCCTTAAATTTAATTTCAATGAATGATCTGTAATTCTAATTTCTCCCTTTTGTTCATGCCATACCCTGTTTAAAATATTTACCCCGGATCTCAGCTTCTTTGCCTTTGTTCTAAATTAAAAAGCCCCCAGTTCTGTACCCTTTCCTTCTAAAGAAGCTGTTGTAATTTCCTGCAATTTTAGTTGTCCTTTCCTTGCACAAAATCCTTTTTAAATGCAGTATGCACCAGCCTTGGAATTGGGCTACTGGATGTGTACTTGCTTCATCCACTGAAGTTCCACTCTTATCTCCAAAGGATACTTAATTCTTTTTGTTCCAATGCGGATCACAATGGGGGAGGGAAATACACAGGCTCCAGCTAGTTCATTTTCTTCATCCTTCTAGCCATATATTATATTCCTTCTCTGGGCATTTTTAATCATTTTCAAGCCAATAGGAGGGATATTGTAAAATGCATTCACACTTCATTTTTCAATGGTACTTTATTCTTTTATTACCGCTGCTTTGTGTGATATATTTGGCATAGCAAATTTGCATCTTTTCTGCCTGTGGAAGGAAGACATAATCATAGGAATAAAGGTTGTTGAAATGCTGCTTCATCTCATTTCTTTCACACCGCCTCTGTGGTTTCAGTCCCATTCCCTCTAATCCATGTGCTGTTGAGTACCTTTTGGATTGTGAACTTTTTAATGAGAAAGCCAATGAAAGCTGATTACTGCACCGTGGATAACTTCAAAGCCTCAGTGTTTTGATGCTGGGATAATGAGAGTGAAAAGATGCTTCTTATCTGATGGCTCCCTGTTTTACAGTGTCTGAGATAGACGCCAGTGATGGCGAACCTTTTTTTCCTCAGGTGCCAAAAGCATGTGCATGCGCTTTATCGGACATGCGCAAGTGCCCACATCCATAATTCAAAGTCTGGGGAGGGTGAAAATGGCTCCCCCCGCTCCTCAGGAGGCGCTCTAGAGCAGTGATTTTCAACCTTTTTTGAGCCGCGGCACATTTTTTACATTTACAAAATCCTGGGGCACACCAGCAACCAAAATGACACCCTAAGACACTCTCCTCCCTTTTTCCATCCCTGTCTCCTCCCCACCCTTGTGTGTGTGTGTGTGTGTGTGTACACACACTCTTGAACCATTTCCAAAAACAGGTGAGGGCTGGGGGTTTTTTCTCTTATTCTTTGGGTGCTTTTTATCATATGCTTTAAATCAAGAGTCACTTCTCTCTTTTGTTTCTCTCTTTCCTCTCATTCTCTGTCTCAAACATTTTCTCATTTCTCTTTTTTCCTCCCCTTTTTGCTCATTTCTCTCTCTCTCTCTCCCTTCCTCTCCTCTCTCTTTCTTTCTTTCTTTCTCTCGCTTTCTCTCTCACTCTCTTTCTCTCTCTCTTGCTTTCTTTCTCTCTCTCTCTCACTCTGTCTCAGCAAAAAGTTGCAAGACCGGAACCTGAGCTTCCTTCTTCGCGGCACACCTGACCATGTCTCGCGGCACACTAGTGTGCCACGGCACACTGGTTGAAAAACACTGCTCTAGAGGCCAGAAATGGCCCATTTCCTGACTTCTGGTGGGTCCAGTAGGCCTGTTTTTCACCCTTCCCAGGCTCCAATGGTTTCTAGAGCAATGATGGCAAAATTATGGCACAGGTGCCACAGATGGCACGCGGAGACATATCTGCTGACATGTGAGCTATTGCCGTAGCTCAGTTCCAACATGCATGTGTGTGCCAGCCAGCTGATTTTTGGCTCAGATAGAGGCTCTAGGAGGGTGTTTTTGGCTTCCAGAGAGCCTCCAGAGGGGATGGGGGAGGGCGTTTTTACCCTCCCCCAGCTCCAGGGAAGCCTTTGCAGCCTGGGGAGGGCAAAACATGAGCCTATTGGGCCCACCAGAAGTTGGGAAACAAGCCATTTCCGGCCTCCAGAGGGCCTCGGGGGTGAGAGAAATTATTTTCACCCTCCCCAGGCATTCAATTATGGGTGTAAGCACTCGCGCATGTGAAATAGCACACGCCCATGGTCTTTCGGCACCCGAGGGAAAAAAGGTTCACCATCACTTCCTTAGAGCCTGGGGAGAGCTAAAATGCCCTTCCCCAGCCCCCTGGAGGCCATCTGGAAGCCAAAAACACCCTCCCAGAGCCGGTGGACACATACACGCTTGAGCTAAGTTAGGACAACAGCTCATGTGCCAGCAGATATGGCCTATAGGTTCACCATCACTGGACTACACTGAAGGGCAGATACATATTTTCCTGCTAAGTTTCAGGAATATTGAACAGAAATGGAATTGGTATTCCGCTTTCTTGACCTGCTGCCTTCTAGATGTTTGGACCTATAATTACTATTATCTCTGGCCAACAGAGAGATTGAGAATCACCAGGAACATCTGATATCCCTGGTCACAAAGCTACAAGGAGAAAAGTAAGTTCTGAACTGGCAAAAACTGATGCAGATCTATTTCGTTCTATCCTCATTGCTTCCTCATTTCCCTGATCCTGAACAGAATTCTGATCAACCTTTTGCCTGAGTGGTAGCAAACTTCCTCAATTGACTGCAGTTTGCAAATCATGAGGGCCGAGTTCACACATTCCTCTAAGCCAACAGTTCTCAACCTGGGGGTCGGGACCAGTTTTGGGGGTTGAAAGACCTTATCACAGGGGTTGCCTAAGACCATGGGAAAAGACAAATTTCCCATGCTGTTAGGAACTAAAGCTTCTATTCTGGAGCCTTGGAACATATTTTACAATCCAACCAATCAGGCATTTACAGTGGGGGTGTCCCTCTGAACTTCCTGCCAATCAGCTTAAAGCTCTGTTGGGAGAATTGGCGCTAGACTTATGGTCGGGGGTCATCACAACATGAACTGTATTATGGGGTCATGGCATTAGAAAGGTTAAAAACCACTGTCTAAGCCAAAGCCAAACAAACCAATTTATGAGTTCTGTGACTCCCTCCCTCCTGAACCTACTCCACTGCCCCTTCCTTAAACTCTGAACTCCTGAGCATATACATCCCTTGCTGCTGGTTGTTGATGTTAATTAGCGTGGGCACATTTTTATTTATTATTTATTAATTTGACTTCTATGCTGCCCAATCACAATCAGGGCGGATATAACATTTATCAGAATTGGAGGCAAACAGTATGTGAAACATTTACATTGGCTCTATATGGCAGCTTTCAGTAAATATACTATCCCTTTCTCGTTAGTTCTTTGAAATGATTTGGACAAGAACTGCACACACAAGGGGCTCTTTTTCTGACTTACCTGATTGTGTGGCTCATTCAACTGCATTTTTAAATTCTCACTGGAAACTTCCTGAAGCCTTGCAACTAAAGCACATGGGCAAACTACCATCAGAGAGGATGTGTGTATGTGTACATGAGAAGGGGACTGTATTTCCATAGATACCATTACTTTTATGTTGGCTGTTTGTCTCCCTGGAAACAAGGGGATGTCTTGAATATATTAGTTGTCCCCATGAATATGATGGAGGATTCAGCACACGCTGAATATAACAGGCTCGGCGGGGGAATATAAAACAGGCAGTGAACACGACTGGCATGAAGTTTAGTCTCAGTTCGCGCACCTTCGTGAGTGGCTGCCAGGGAAGGGTTTTCCTGCGAGAGCCACTAGCAGAAAACTAAAATAGGCATTTCAGCACTGCACAAAGTGGAAATCGTCTCGCAAGAAAAAGTAGAGCTTTTAACAAGTATGTGATGGCAGAAGGAGGTCCAGCATCAGTGAATGGAAGTTCCTCTGATCTGCAGGATTATAAATGGAGAAGTAGATGCAGAAAAGATCGGCTTAGAAGAAAATTGTTATTTTTTCCCCCGTCCCAAGAAGTTTTGACGGGAAGCAATTTGCAGCTGTGATTTGGGCACTTCTGGCAAATCCAGAGAGGGAAAGCATCTTGACTTTGTTTCTTCTCTACCAGAGGATTCTCAGCTTCCAAGATGAACCGATCACTGACCATGCTAAACTCTTCGGAGGTTAGTGAGAGCAACACTTCGCAGCTGATCTCCATAATCATTCCCTTGGTGTACTTTCTGATTTTCCTGATAGGCACCGTGGGCAACTCTCTGGTCCTTGCAGTGCTGCTGAGGAATGGCCAAGTGAACAATACCACCAACCTCTTCATCCTCAATCTAGGTGTGGCTGACCTCTGCTTTATTGTCTTCTGTGTGCCCTTCCAGGCCACCATCTATAGCCTGGATGATTGGATCTTTGGCCCCTTCATGTGCAAAGCAGTGCATTTCTTCATCTATCTGACCATGTACGCCAGCAGTTTCACACTCACAACTGTATCCGTAGATAGGTGAGTAAGCTGGAGGGCTGGGGAGAAGGTCTATCTTTTGAAAGTCATTGGGAAGCTTTGGGAAATATCCTGTTTTAACTTTCAAACAACTATAACTTTCCAGTCTCCCTCCACTTTGCTTCATAACCTGCAGGGAGAACATGCATGAAAAACTCAAGTTAAATGAGTTTAAATTTAATTGCATTTAAATGGACAGCCATACTATATTGCAAGATTTTGTGCTAGATGGTCATTGGAACAGCATAGCGTTGTGCCTCTTTCTGTATAAAAGCAATATTTTTGTTTGGAATGTGTTATCTCTAATTTGCAAAATGTCAGGGGCCTTGGTAGAGTTATGACAGGTGGTTTAACTATTACATTTGCATTAATTTTTCTGCTTTTATACGGGAGAGGTAACATGATATTCTAATAGTCATCTAATGTAAATTCTTGCAATATAGTATGATTCGCCAGGCAGTGTCTTGCTGATGGAGTAGATGAAATAAATTACATACATTAATTCAAAGCACCATTTGGAGTAAATCACTTGGTTTTTACAGAGTATCTTTACCTCTACTGGCTCTATTGAGCGGGGAAACTGATGGAAAATATAGTTCATTCTCTCTCTCTCACTCATATGTTCATCAAGCTTTCAGTGACTTTATAGATCAGCTCTCATCACTACAAATTTTTTCAGCTTCATTCACTATTGAAGCATAGTAACTGTAGTATGTAGTATGTGTATTTATACACGTGTATGTGTACACACAATATGCTACTGTAGATAGAGGATATTACTGTACAGTCTCTCTCAGGCTAGGATAGCACTATTTCGGCCTTGAATATCATGATAGTAAGATAGTAGAAAGTTAATGATATCCTGGCTTTCTATATTATCTCGACTGTAAATGCATCTATTGGCCTTAAAGAAAAACTGTTTTGTCTAAATTTCAACTCCCCATAGTCAATCATGGAAAGTTAATGATACTGACTTTTTTTTTCAGATGTAGTAAAAACATAGCATTAGAATGCTGGGAAGGTTTTCAATAGCTGAGGAAAAGGTAGGCTACGAAATGTAAATGAACAACAGTGCTCATATACATTTCCTCTACTGTCTGCTAGGCTCCTGTCCCATTTGACTTTATTGGGGGGGGGGATAAATGGTCATAACTTCAACAGTTGGATTGTTTCTGTAAGCCCTGATCCTGAAGGACTATCAAATCCTCCTTCTCAAAGGACATACGTGATTTACATATGGGTTAGGTTTAGGGTTAGGCAATCTCCACGGGCAGTTTTTATTCTAGTAAGGATTTGATATTCAGAAACTTCCTTCTGCTTTCAGATTTTCCTTCCTGTTTTGGGACAAGTAGATTTTGATTCTAACATTACGGAAAGGGGCAGCATACAAATCTAATAAATAAATAAAATAAATTAAAGGGGGGGGAAAGCATTTTTTTTTTTACTCAATGCAGCTTCACATTTTGTGAGGACAAGTCTTTGCCATTAATTAGGGCAATCAAATCTGGATGCAAAGACTTTATTGCTGTCTGTGTATTGCTACCTACTACTGTATTTAGCAGCTCTCTTGAGTTTTTTGCAGATGAGATTTGGCAGCCTTCATTGTGCATCTGATGAAACCTTAGTGAATCGTAGCTGCCTAGTGTTATATATTTATTCTTTCATGTGCAAATTATGCACAATTTGTTAAAAACATTCCCGTGAAAAATTGAAAAAATTTATTGTCTACACTATATTGTCACTATATATACTATATTGTCTAAGAGCCTTGGTGGTGCAATGGTTAGAGTTCAGTACTGCAAGCTACTTCTAATCACTGGCTGCCAGCAATTTGGCAGATCAAATCTCAGTAGCCTCAAAGTTGACTCAGCCTTCCAAAGTTGGTAAAATGAAGACCCAGATTGTTGGGGGCAATATGCTGACTCCCTGTAAACCGCTTAGAGAGGGCTGTAAAGCACTTTGAAGCAGTATATAAGTCTAAATGCTAATGCTATATGATTTCCTGATTTTTTTTACTGCTGCATCCTATACATTTACTATAATAGAATGTAAAATTAATAGTATGATTTAGGATCAGAGTGTCCTCTTTTTAAAGGATAACATGCATTTTATATCATTAAACCATAGCACACGATGTTGAGCAGAAGTCAAATTAGTCTGCAACAGAAGATAAACCATATATTGCGTTATTCTTCAAGGGCTTCTGATCAGCAGTGGGTTGCTCCCAGTTCGAACCAGTTCTTAGAACCGGTAGCATCAGTGGTGGGAGGCTCCGCCCACCCATCTGGGATGCTTCTGAGCATGCAAAATTATTTACAACCCACCACTGCTTCCTGATGCTACTTATACTTGTGGTTGTTTCCTAATACTTTTGTATACTGTTGTGGGTTTTCCATTCTCATGTGAATGCAATAATCCTGGATATGCCTTATGTCAAGATGATTTCAAAAAAGAAGAAAACTTCTTCAGAGTAGTAGTAGTAGTAGTAATAATAATAATAATAATAATAATAATAATAATAATAATACTAATTTATTAGATTTGTATGCCGCCCCTCTCCGAAGACTTGGGGTGGCTCACAACAATAATAAAAGACAATATAACATTGAAACAAGTGCCTATAATGATGTGCCTACATCCCATGTTTCAACGTTAATTGGAAAACTGTTTTTTTTAAAGAAGGGAGAATTAATTCAAATGATTATCCCAAATCAAATACAGAATATTTTAAAAACACACATATACAGTGTACAATTAGGATTATTCCAACAGCTTTTTACATTTACCAATTTTCCAATATGTCAACCAGCATGCTAACATTACCAACATTAGGCAGGATACACTAACGCTTGCCAAATAAGGCAGGCAGGGAAAAGAAATGTCAAGAAGCTATATATATCTAAGGACGTTTGAGAGGTTTCTACCCCACATGGAATAGAAAGTGTAGTTTTATATAAATAATGGAAATCACAGCTGGTGGTAATACCTAGCCAACCGTGCTATTCCAAAAACAAGCAGACTAAGTCATGTTGCATCTTGTAAGTACTTTGACAGATTACTAAGAAATCCCAGAACTGTAGATTAGACTGGAGAATTTAAAACTTTGGGAGAAAGCTGTGCAAGCTGTTTCTGCATTACTCACCAGAAAGCAATATGGATGCAGCCAGGTAATAATCAGAAAATTTTAATCAGAAAGAAAGTGAGTCAAAATAATTATAATGGTTTTGTTTCAGAGTAAGGGGAGCACAAAATGACTGAGATGACTGATGTTTGAAAAGTAAGTCGTGGTAGCCATGACTGTGTCCAGAAATAGCTTTTGGAATGCAAAGATTAAAAAAAAGAAGCCTTTTCTAGATATGATTACTATGATTAAAAAAACAATAAGCAAGGGAAAAAGTTAGGAAACTGGGATATTTTAAAAATTGCTTTGTCACTATTTTTGACTTAAGAAACTTATTTCCATAGTCCCCTAGAGTCCTGCTTGACCTCCTTGTTTGACCTCTACATTCTGATTCTGAAAAAGCAGCTGTCAAATAACTCAAGTTTGTGTGAGAGAATGGAAAAGGAAATAAGAAGTTTACGGATCAAAAACATCTTGTACAAGCCCCGTCTTTGCCGTCAGAAGGGGAAAAGACTGACTTTTGGGGATTTAGTTTAGTTTAGTTTATGTGGTTTGTTAAGCATCTCTGAGAAAGCAAGTATAAGTGTGAACATAACATATAAACATTTAAGTACAGTATAAGCAAGTATAGGTATATACCAGCGATAAGTTGTAAATAATTTTGCCACAGTTTCATATGCGCACTGGAGCCTCCTACCATCGCGCTACCAGTTCTAAGAAGCGGTCTGAACTGAGAGCAACCCACCGCTGGTATATAAGAAATGAGTATGAATAAATGGGAACAGTAGAACAGGGATGGTAGGCATGCTGGTGCACTTATGCAGGCCCCCTTACATTATCTCTTAGGAATGGGGTGAGGTTCACAGTAGAGAGTTTAAGGTTAAAGCTATGGGGGTTTGAGGATGTAACAATGGAGGTGGGTACAGCATTCCAGGCATTGACCACTCTGTTGCTGAAGTCATATTTTCTGCAATCGAGTTTGGAGTAGTTTACTTTGACTTTATAGCTATTGTTTGCCCATATATAATTGTGGTTGAAGCTGAAGTAGTAATTGATAGGTAGGACATTGTAGCAGACAATTTTGTGTACTAAGCTTAGGTCAGACCATAGGCGGTGTAGTTGTAGGTTGGCCAGGTCCAAAATTTCAAGCCCGGTGACATAAGGTATTCTATTGCAAGCAGAAGAATGGAATACTCTTCTTATGAAATACCTCTAGACTCACTCAATTCTATTAATGTCCATTATACAATGTTGTTTCCAGGCAGATGAGCTGTATTAGAGAATTGGTCTGGCAAAGATTTTGAATGTCCTGGTTTGCAGTGCAATGTTATTGGAGAAGCAGCTTCACAAAATTAATGCCTTTTTGACAATGCTGTTACAGTGAGCTCTGGGGCTTAGATCTTTTGAAATGAATACTCCTAGGACTTTGAGAAAGTGAGGGTCGTCTACGAGGTTGTATCCACCCAATTTGTATTTGGTGTTCTGATTTTGGTTGCCAATGTGTAAGAAAGAGCATTTGTTGGTTGAGATTTGAAGTTGCCAACTATGTGACCATTCTGACACATAGTCAAGTCAAAATAAGATTTCTTGGACAAGACCGATCAATAAGATGAAGAGAGGAGAAAAGGAAGATTTTCCTCCCTGAAAACATGGCCTAGCCATCAGAGTAGATAGGATTAGAGGTTTAGGAAATAAAATGCAACGGATTAATTTTAGAGCTGATTTGAAGCTCACAGATATATTAGTTAGAAGATTAGTTAGCATACAAAATCAAAATATAATTTTAGCTTGAATTACTTGAAATAATTAATGAGAATGAAATCAAAAGCAATGACAGCATGGTGTAGTAATTAAAGTGCCAGAATAAGAACAGAAATCCTAAAAATCTAGTCTTCCGTCAACAGCTGTCTTCTAATTCGTTGATTTGTTGTGGGCTGTGAAATCTTTAGAATATAATTTTTTTTCCATTAAAGCTCTGGCTTAATCAATTTGCTGTGCCCTTTGTGAGTTAGCAAATAGGTAGTGATTCAGCACTTAGGAAAGCAATTCCACATACAGTACATTAGTACCTCTAGATACGAGCTGCTCCACATGCGACTACAGTATTCCAAGTTACGAGCCGCGACGTGAGCGAAATTTCTGTTCGACACCCGAGGTCAAATTCGGGATACGAGCCGAGCTTCCACTAGGTGGCACAAGAATCTCTTTGCTTCCGGTTATCTCCGCACGAAAAACAAAGTCTAAAGTCATTCGTTCGAGATGCGAGTTGATTGACTTACGAGCTCGGGTCTGGAACGAATTAAACTCGTATGTCGAGGTACCACTGTACATGTATCTATTGCTCTCCTATATCTCCTATACCTTTCTTCTATTCCTATATCAATTCTTCTATTCTTTCATTGATATGTTCTATTACTATACCTTCTTTTCTATTATTTCTTAGATATATTTTACTATGAGTATCTCCTCTATAACCTTCATCATGTATTTTACTATGCTGTAACTTTGAAAGATCACTAAATGAATCACTGTAAGTTGAAAACCGTGTGTGTGCGTAATGCATAACCTGACACAAAATATTTGTATCCAAATTCATATATCATAGTACTATTAACAATTGCCAGGTATCATGGTACAGAGCCATTGTGCTCTAGAAAAAATAAACCGAAGATCTGAAGGATGCCAGGAATAAGAAAGCCTAGATAGCTGCAGAAGTTGCATAATTGTATGCAATGTTCATTAAGTAAAAATTGTTGAAAAGTTGCTCCTATGAAATTTACATATTTTATTTATTTATTTATTTTGTCCAATACACAATGAGGGTTTTAGTAAAGCAAACCTGAGCAGTCCTGCATGGCAAGGAAATATATCCCAGAGGCTTCCACGCCCTTCCTATCATCTCCTCCTCCTTTCTTTTCACCCTAGTACTCTCTCCCCTTTAGTACATGTGGCTACCACCTCTCCTAACACGAACATCTTTCAGTTCTTTCTTTATTTTATTTATTTATTTATTTTGTCCAATACAAATTGAAAGTTAAAGAGAATAAAAACATGTAATAGTAAATATCAGGGAAAGGCTAGAAGAAAAGAGATGAGAATAGAATACGTCAGTGAGGAATAGAGGAAAGGATATATGAATGGTAGAAAAGATATATAAAATATAGGAGAGACAATTGGACAGGGGACGGAAGGCACACTAGTGCACTTATGAGGAAAGCTCTGCAGCCATGGCTGTTTCCCCACAGAATAGCACTCATCTCAGTTGCTGCAGCCTGCTAACTCTGAATTTTCTTTACCTATTGGCATATCTCATTTCTTTTCTTGCTTTCTTTTTGTCTACCTAGGTATTTGGCCATAAGGTATCCTTTGCATTCCAGAGAACTAAGAACCCCCAGAAATGCTGTCACGGCGATTTGCTTCATCTGGGGTCTTTCATTCATCTTCTCTGGACCCTACGTCAGCTACTTCCAGGAGTATCAGTTTAGGAACATTACTGTCTGTCATCCCATCTGGGAACTGTCTCAGCGCAAGATTATGGATCTCTGCACATTTGCCTTCAGCTATGTCATCCCAGTGTTGATTCTCAGTTTCACCTATCTAAGGACCATCCGCTATCTCTGGACATCTGTGGATCCCATGAAAGTCGTGTCTGATTCCAAGAAAGGTAAACGCAAAGTCACTCGGATGATCATTATTGTGACTGTCCTCTTCTGCCTTTGTTGGCTGCCCCATCACTTGGTCATCCTTTGTTTTTGGTTTGGCTATTTCCCCCTCAACAATGTTACCTTTGTGCTCAGGGTCCTGTCTCACCTAATCTCATATGCCAATTCTTGTGTCAATCCTATTGTCTATGCCCTGGTATCCAAGCATTTCCGGAAGGGATTCAAAAAGATCTTCAGTTGCCTTCTGCATAAAAGGGTAACTAACAAAGTTCATGTAGTACAGGTGACTCACACAGTTAGTACTTTGGAGGCAGACTTGACTGAGGTAATAGATGTCAATGAGCCTGTACATAGAGGAGCTTCCACCTGCTGTCAAATCCCAGTGCAGACATGGGGGGAGGCAGAACAGCTGAGTCATCGAGAGAAAGCTGCCAACTCTTTCATCACTTTCAATGTTACTTAAGACAATTCTTGCAGCAGTGGGTTCCAATCAAAGAATAATTGCTATAATTGGTTAAATTTAAGGATTTTTTTTCAAAACATGGGATTTAAAAACCCTAGAATTGACAGCTGGCTCAACCCAGGCTCCATATCGTTATTAGTACATGCCATAATCTATTGTAAAAGGATGTACAACCACAATGGTCATACCACACTGAGGACAAGATGACCACAAGAGTGGTGGCTAGGCGGCCACCATTGTGGGGAATGGTACATTTTTGGCAGAATGTTCAATTTAAGAGACTATCTAGCCGCCAAATATGAATACTCTGTGTTCCTGATAATAGCATTCTATAAATATTAATGGGATCAGATTAAATGGCTGCCGGGTCTTTTTCAAGCTTTGATGGTGTGAGTTTCAGATAAGGAAGATAATGAAGCTGGTGGGGTGGGTCAAGGACTTGGAAACAGTGGGGTGAACTACCATGGACTTTTGCATTGTTTATACTCAGGCCTTAAACTCAGGCGCAGAATAAAATATTCTTAGGAATCTGCAACATGGACTCACTAAAATGTATGTACGCATAAATGAACTGTTAGTCATGTTAGACTTCACAAGAACATTCATGATGTATGGTGATTATATTTCCCACCCATTGTAAAATAAGAACAACAGAAGCCACTCAATGTACATCATGTGCTTTGCTGTGGGTTGAATTGGCTTCCCTGGGGCACCGGATTATTTTCTCCACATGGCCTATTTCTGTTTTAATGGCTATAAGAAATCAATTTTCTTCTGATGGCAACGACTGAAAGAAGAACGCTGGAGCGAACATGCTTTTTAAAAACTCTGTATAATAAAAACTCTGTCTAATAAAATGATCCTCATTTGTGATACTTATTTCCTGAAAATTGAAATTCAAATTGCGAAGACAATTCGCGAAGGCATTTTGACCTCTGGTGATTGCAATACACACACACACACAAACACATGCCATATGATATTTGTTTTCACATGTTCCATTTCCATTTTTGTAGCAGAAGTTTGGATAAGGATGGGTTCTTCTACAGCATAATGTCTGGATGACTTTTTTTTTTTTAAAATAAAGAGATCATTACATACCGGTATTATGTGGCAAATGAATCTTACTTTCATTGCAATGTCACTTACACCAATTTAACACAATACTTTGGGTGATGTTCAGCGAATTGAAATTCACATTTCCTCTTGACACTTTAGACACCCTGGAGCCAATCATAATTGACTCCAGATAGTGAGTCCTGGAACTCACTAACTGATTCGGTGGCTTCGTTACCAAACCCCCCAAATTTTACCCTTAGAATGTCTGCTGTTGACCTCACCCAATTCCTAAGAGGTCAGTAAGGGGCATGCATAAGTGCTCCAATATGCCTACCATCTCTGCCCAATTGTTCCCTCTTATCAATACCCATCTTATAGATATAAACAATGTCATATCTATGTATATTACCCATACATACTTGACCAAATAAATAAATAATCAATCTATTATGGCGTTGTGTTTGTTGCACAGTAGCAGGTTTGCTGAATTTTCATCAATTAAACACAAGGATGACATCCATGTTTCTCTGTCAGATTTTCTTCCTGCATACCTCTTAGGCCAGATGTTGCAACTTGCAGGTCAAATCATCACATGGTCTATACTAATCTCACACCCTCAGATGGAATTGAATTATCCACCATATTCAGAACTTAATGTACTTCTGATTTGAAAACTGCACTTCACAATTGGCTGGGAATGCTGGGAGCTGTCATTCAACACATCTAGAGCATAGTTCCCTCTAAGCTGAGCAGTGAGCAATCGCTCACTTAAAAATCATCATCAACTCAGAGTTTTTCAAACCTGCCCAGAAGCCGAGAGGGAAAGAGTGAGAGGGAAGGAGAGAGAGAGGAAGAGAGAGAAACAGATAGAAAAAAGAGAGGAAGGAAAAGAGAAAGAAAAAAATGGGAGTAAGGAAGAGAGAAAGAAAATCAAAATCTAGTTTGAAACTAGCTCAACTATTTAAGTGGCATTTTGATATTGATAGAGTTGCCCTATTATGAGCTCACTGTTATAGACACATAGTACAGTATTTTGTTTTGAAATTCTCTGAGGCAAAACAGGGTGGGTTTTTTGTTTGTTTGTTTGTTTGTTTGTTTGTTTGTTTATTTAATATTTCTGTGCCGCCCAGTCCCAAAGGGACTGCCGCTCAGACACTATACTTTTCCGCCCACCCCCCCAAAAAATTAGAGGGAACACTGATCTAGAGGGTAGCAAGTTAGGAAAGGCTCTCCCCTCTCGCCTCACGGTTAGATGGGCAGCAAACAAATTTTATAAATAAAACAAAAATGATATCTGCCATACTGGCTACATTTGTATGGGACAAATGTAGCAGGGTTAAACCAATGGTTTTCTACCCTTTGCTTTTTAAAATCTATTCAAAGACATAATCCACTGGTTGAGGGTGCAATGTGATCAATGTCTTATTATATACAGCTTCATATACAGCATCAGTTTTACCCATACTGGGCTGGAAATGCCATTATCTGGTCCCAGTTTCCAGAGGTTGGCGAGACTGAACAAACAAACAAGAAACAGTTGTTGCTACTTGTATTTGAGGTTCTCTCTTGACCCCAGTGTTGTCATTGGATAGAGAAATACAATTCCTGAAGGAACAAGTCACAATTTAGGGGTACTCCTGAACTCAAGATTATGCTAACAGGGCAGGTGGAAGCAATGGCCACAGGGGCCTTCAGTCAGCTTTCACTAGTTTAATAATTGTGCACTAGCTTATACACTAGCTTTGTCCCTTATACACAGTATAATCCACTAACTCATGCTTTCATCCTGACCTGGTTAAACTACTGCAACATGTTTAACATCCCCATGGAAGCTTTTGAAAAACATCTGGGCCAAAATGGAGCTGCTTGTGTTTTAGTCAACATACAACATCAAGAGCCTGTTAACTCAATGCTACAGTCTTGCTCAGCTCCTTCTAGGCTTCCAAGAACAATTCAACATGCTGGCTTTACTACCTAGATCAGTGATGGCGAACCTATGGCATGGGTGCCACACGTGGAACGCTGAGCCATATCTGCTGGCACGCAAACAGTTGCCCTAGCTCAGCTCCAATGTGCATGTGTGTGCTGACCAGCTGATTTTTGGCTCACACAGAGACTCTGGGAGGGTATTTTTGGCTTCCAGAGAGCCTCCGGGAGGATGGGGGAAGAGTATTTATACCTTCTCCCAGCTCCAGGGAAGCCTTTGGAGCTTGGCTGAGGGCAAAACACGAGCCTACTGGGCCCACCAGAAGTTGGGAAACAGGCCATTTCTGGCTTCCAGAGGGGTGGAGGAAGCTGTTTTGCCCTACCCTGGCATTGAATTATGGGTATGGGCGCTCGTGTATATAAGATAGCACATGCCCACGCTCTTTCAACACTTGAAGCAAAAAAGGTTCGCCTTCACTGACCTAGATACATATTCTGAGGACCACACTCTCCATCTGGAATTGTCCTGCCAGTGCCTCTGTCTTGGCAGAAGCGGCTGGTAATACCTCAATTTAATGGAAGTGAGGAGGAATGAAGTACAGGGGTGCTGCCATTCAATTCCACTAATAGTATTACTGCTGTGAAAAGGTCTCTCCACAGAATTGCCCTCCCTTTGATTCTCTGTCAAATCTAGTCAAGTCTAGTAAACCTTTTGGGCTTGCCATGTCAAGCATATACAAACATATATACAGTCTTACAAACCCCTCGTCATACAAACTTTCTGAGGTACAAACCTGGGGTTTAAGATTTTTTTGCCTCTTCTTCCAAACTATTTTTTCCTTACAAACCCAAGCCGCCACCACTGGGATGCCCCGCCTCCGGACTTCTGTTGCCAGCAAAGCGCCTGTTTTTGCGCTGCTGGGATTTCCCTCAGGCTCCCCTCCATGGGAAACACCACCTCCGGACTTCCGTGTTTTTGCGATGCTGCAGGGGAATCTCAGCAGTGCAAAAATGGGCACTTGACTGGCAATGGAAGTCCAGAGGTGGGGTTTCCCAGCGAGGCGAGCCTCAGTGAAATTGCAGCATCACAAAAACACGGAGGTCCAGAGGTGGGGTTTCAAGGACCTCCGTGTTTTTGCGATGCTGCAATTTCGTTGAGGCTCCTCTGCTGGGAAACCCCACCTCTGGATTTCCCTGCAGCATCACAAAAATACGGAAGTCTGGAGGTGGGGTTTCCCATGGAGGGGAGCCTCAGGGGAATCCCAGCAGTGCAAAAACGGGTGCTTCGGCTGGCAAACGGGGTGAGTTTTGGGCTTGCACACATTAATCCCTTTTCCATTGATTCCTATGGGAAACATTATTTCGTCTTACAAACCTTTCACCTTACAAACCACACTGCCCCCACCTTCCTCGCCTTCCAGAAGAGTTTAAAAACATATCTTTGTCGTAAGGCCTAGGGTTCCTTAGATCTTCCCCCTTGACCAATGAATGTTTTAGTTTGATTGTTGAATGAATGATATTAATGATTTTTCTTTTTAATTAGAATTTTAAAGACTGTTTTTAATGTATTAATTGGATTGCTATTATTCTTGTTTTTCTGTACATGCTGTGAGCCGCCCCAATTCCTCAGAGAGGAGTGGCATACAAATCCAATTATAAATAAACAAACAAACAAATAAATAAACAAACAAATAAATAAATAAGTAAATAAATAAGTAAATAAATAAATAAGTAAATAAGTAAACAAACAAACAAACAAACTTCACCCTAGTGACTCTACTATCAAAAAAGGCCATCCATTCTCACATGGCCTCTAAAAATTGCATGAGAACAGGACATGCTTTTGAGAATTGTTGATGTTGAGGGCCAGTGAACACTGACATGTTATCTCAAACATTATGATGTTCACCATTGAAATTCATGTCATAGGTTCGCCATCACTGGCCTAGTCTGAAGGTGTTAAAAACTTCTGGGGATCAATCGATGACTGAAATTATGCCATCTCGCTCAATGTTGTCAATACTGCTTTTCAGCTAGACCTTTGGAAAGGCAGAAGGAGACCACTTGCTTCATCACATTTGTGTTTTTAAAAAAAATATTTTTATTGATATTTTACAATATAAACACACACACAAAACATAAAACAAGTGCTTTGTGAATTGTGCCTACCACCAGACAAACATTCATACCCCTCTTCATCACATTTATCATCTTTTATTGGCTTTATTATAATTTCTTTGCTTGATTGAAGTGAACCACATAGAGTCACTGAAAGGTAGACAGCATGCAAGTTTATATTAATTAAAACACAGGAGATGTGAGTTCTAATCCCTCCTTAGGCACTAAAGCTAGCTAGGTGACTAGCTGGGCCAGTCACTGTTTCTCATCCCAACTGTAGAGATAGAAGTCATGTAGAGCAGTGATTTTCAACCTTTTTTGAGCCGTGGCACATTTTTTAAATTTACAAAATCCTGGGGCACACCACCAACCAAAATGACACAAAATTACACTCTAACGCAGTACATATTATACATATAGTTAATAATATAGCAGCTTCAACTACTTGCTGCGGCCACACAATGACAAGTGTGCGGCAGCCCGAGCGGGGACCTTTTTGGGTGTGGATGAGAGGCGGCCTGCTATTGGTTCATCACTAGTGGTTGGGATGAATCCTAGAAAGTGATTGGTCAGTGAGCGATCCCTGTGCCTCCACTATTCCTGTCGCTGATAGTTGGAGGGATTGTGAGGGGAATGTTTATGTTCAGATGGAAGCGGCTAGCGGCGGGTAAGATAAATGGCCTCCGTGGGCCATATCCGGCACGCAGGCCATAGCTTGGGGACCCATGTTTAATTTCCCCACAGCACACCTGACCATGTCTCACGGCACACTAGTGTGCCACGGCACACTGGTTGAAAAACACTGATGTAGAAGTTGCGTGCAGCAAACTGCCTACCTCAAGCAGGCCTCGCATGCCTACATGATTTCACCTAGTTCACATTGCCAGGTTGATGTAGGACACTATCTCTGGCTTGTATGTGATCTCATGTAGGTTGTATCAGCAGGATGTTCTTAAGGATTGGCAATGAGAATTCACTAATAAAAATGCTGCTGCTCTTTGTTACCTTTTGCTGCCTGGAAAATCATATACAGTAAAAGCAATAAATACTGCAAAGGCAGTCAGACATTTTAGCATCCTGCAATGACTGGTCTCTAACTCCATCACACAACCCACCTCACACAGTTTGTTTGTTTGTTTGTTTGTTTGTTTGTTTATTGATTGATTTATTGAATTTCTATGCCGCTCTTCTCTGTAGACTCAGGGCAGCTTACAAAGTGAGAAAAACACAAAAAAGACATATGAGAAACTTTAGATTAGTTAAAGCTAATAAAACTTTAGATTAGATAAAACTAATCTAAAATTTTATCTAAAAATCCAGTTATTAAAAACAATCATTCACATTCATTCCACTCACACTCATATATGTATGGCTGGAGCAGAGAACCAGTGCTCAACAGCCCCAAGTCTGCCGGCAGAGATGAGTTTTTAAAGACTTACAGAAGGCCAGGAGGGTGGAGGAAGTACGAATCTCTGGAGGGAGTTGAATCCAAAATACTGGGGCAGCCACAGAGAAGGCTCTACCTCTAGGCCCTGCCAGGTGACATTGCCTGGATGACAGGACCTAGAGAAGGCCGACTCTGTTGGACCTGACCGGTAATTGGGATTCATGAGGCAGAAGATGGTCCCGTAAGTAAACTAGTCCTAAGTCATGTAGTGCTTTATAGGTCATGATCAACTCTTTAAATTGCATCCAGAGAGCAATTGGTAGACAATGCAGCTTGTTGTTGTGGGGAAAATAAGAGGAGGAAGGAATATGTTTGCCACCTTGAGTTTTTTTAATAAAAATAATAAAAGTGGGATAAAAACCTAATAAATTAATAGTATGATATTTTATCACATCAGTTTATTTTCATGCATATGTTATATACAGTATATTTTATTTATTTATTTTTTATTATTTATTTATTTATTAATTAATTAATTATTTAGGTTTTTATGCTAGTCTTCTCCGCAGACTCAAGGCAGCCCACAATAAAGATATTAACATGAATATTTTCGTTGTATGTATCAGGTTATAGTGTCATGGACAATTTGCTTAAAATGTCAGGTGCAAAGTATCAGGATCATATGTTAAATTGCAGTTTATTGGTATATATAAGAATCTACCGTAGTTAACTAAAGTTCAATACTAAATTGGCATCTGACAAGGGTTAATGGAATTCAAAAGGGGTTAGACTTGGATTGTTTGGAAACAGAACAACATTAAAGTGATGGCGTGCTTAACTCCACCAACCTATCACTGCCTGCTCTTCTACATCAGAACACATAAATAGAGTTGGAAGGGACCTTGGAGGCTTTTAACAGGTTTAAAAGATTAATACAGTTGGAAGGGACTTTTAAGTCATCTAGTCCAACACACACACACACACACACACACACACACACACACACACACACACTCAAGAAGGAGACCCTACACTATTCTCTGACAAATGGCAGTTGAATCCCTTCTTAAAAGTCTCAACTGATGAAGCTCTCACAACTTCTGAAAGCAGGTAGTTCCATTGGTTGATTGTTCTCACTGTCAGAAAGCTCCACTTCATTTCTAGTGCTAATCCCAAGTTGCTTCTCTCCTTGATTAGTTTCCATCTATTGTTTCTCGTCTTGCCTTCTGTTGCTTTGAAAAATAAATTGACCCTCTCTTCTTTGTGTTTGTATGTGTACATCTATATTCCACTATTTTTTTCAGGAGCTCAGCCTTCTTACCATTTGTTCTGTCTGGGTCCCCCCCAGAAGCCAACCCCAACCAAAAAGAGTAGCCAGACACACTGGTAAAAAGCAAAGGCAGTTTATATAATTCAAAGCAAACACAGGTAACAAAAACTGTTCTTACAGACAGGAACACTATGAAGCTTCACAGAGGTTTCATGAAGGCCAGGCAATAAAACAGGATTCTTGCTGGCAAAAACAACGCTGGAGATAATAAAACCCACGCCTCCCCCAAGTCTTCCAGACTTCTAGGCCACAAGCCAAGATCAGAGACGCCGAGAATCGAAGCAAGGTCACATGACTCCTAGTTGATAACTCTCCACAAGACTGTAAGGGCGGGCCTGCCTTTTCAACCCTGCTGAGGAGAACCACACCCAAACCCAGCTGTTGCCAATTCAGGGATGGAAATACCTTTCTAATTGGCCCCGTCTTTGAGCTGCACGTCGCTGCCTCACGTCTATTATAGCCTGTGCATCTTCATCCAATGAATCCAGGTTACTAGCTGGGGAGAGCCCCCCCCCCGGGGGTCTCAGGCTGCTCTCCCTCCTCCTCTTCCTGACGTTCCTCTCCCCCGTCTGCCTGGTCCTCCCCCTCCTGTTCACTGTCCTCCTCCTCTGGGCATGGATCCGGCAGAGATCCAGCCGGTCCCTGAGGAGCCTCAGGCTGAATCACAACACCATTTGATCATGTTGGGTTGAGAGAGTGACAGGCTCAAAGTCACCTAATGTGCTTCTGTGGATGACAGTAGAACTAGAACCTGGGTCTCCTCAGCCTTCTATAGACACAACAACTATCCCACACTGGTTCTTGAGGCACCACATTCCTTAGTAGTGATTTCTTCTGGACAATTTTATGTAGGACTGGATTTGCAGCCGAGAACAAAAAAGCCTACTTTGGCTACTTGGAGTAGTGTAATCAAGAGCCAAATAGTTTCAAAATGTATTCCCTGTGCACATATATCCACACTCAACTTGAACTAACATATTAGCAAGGTTTCTTGTTTGCTCTTCCCTGGTGTTCTATCTTCTTTGGTTGTGTTTCTTCTTCAAAGTTCTGGAAAACTTTTGTCTCTATGTGAGTAAAACCTTCAATATTACTGGAACTGGAACTGGAACTGGTTGTTCCTGTGTCAACGTTTGTAATACCTCTTATCAATAACCTTAATATTTAGCCTAACCATTCTCCTAGAATGATTCATATCTTATTATTTCATAAATAGTTCCATTACAGGTCTCCATGTTTATCTGCCCGGTCCAAAAGTTCTATAGTAGAAGTCAATATTTAAAAGCCATTTCAGCCTACTTGATTTATGACCATTCCCTTTGGATTTTGTAAACTCTCCTGGTTCATGCAATTAGTGCCAAAAGCTCCACAGATTTCTGGCTTATGCTGTAGTCAGATCTTCCAGATAAAAGGAGGAGCATACTTGTTCTCTATTACTAAGTAATGTTTACAAGGAAGGCGAAAACTGAAGAAAAGCCCACCCGATACCTACAAAGAAGGGTCTATTATTATACTGTACCCAGTCTTATTGTAATACATAGGATAATATGCTCACATGTAAATAGAATGGGTAATGTGTCGACCTGGTCTAGCTTTGCAGTCCTGATAACCAATTAGTCCCAATTTTATCACCGTAATGTCTATTTAGCCATTAGGCTGCTCAGAGCCATTTCAAAAGAAACAATTTTATTTCGAGCATCCTGACATAATATTCAGCTCACTCAAAATGGTACCCCACATGGAAAAAAACAAATTATTTTTTAAAAACCCAAGAATTAAAGCATGTCGGTAAGCTTGAAAAGGACAATGGCTACATAAAACTGGACATGAAATTATCTTCTGCATACAATTTATACCTAGAGTCAAAAGATGGTGCATCTTATATTTCGTTTACATTTTTGACTACATAGAAACATAGAAACATAGAAGATTGATGGCAGAAAAAGACCTCATGGTCCATCTAGTCTGCCCTTATACTATTTTCTGTATTTTATCTTAGGATGGATATATTATTATTATTATTATTATTATTATTATTATTATTATTATTACTTAGATTTGTATGCCGCCCCTCTCCGAAGACTCGGGGCGGCTCACAACATGTAGAAACAAATCATAAGTAAACAGACAAATTTAAAAATATTTAAATATTTAAAAAACCCCATATGCTAACAGACGCACACACAGACATACCATGCATAAATTAAACATGCCCAGGGGGAGATGTTTCAGTTCCCCCATGCCTGACGGCAGAGGTGGGTTTTAAGGAGTTTACGGAAGGCAGGAAGAGTAGGGGCAATCCTAATCTCCGGGGGGAGTTGGTTCCAGAGGGCCGGTGCCGCCACAGAGAAGGCTCTTCCCCTGGGGCCCGCCAACCGACATTGTTTAGTTGACGGGACCCGGAGAAGGCCCACTCTGTGGGACCTAATCGGTCGCTGGGATTCGTGCGGCAGGAGGCGGTCTCGGAGATATTCTGGTCCAATGCCATGAAGGGCTTTAAAGGTCATAACCAACACTTTGAATTGTGACCGGAAACTGATCGGCAGCCAATGCAGACTGCGGTGTGATGACGAAACATGGGCATACCTAGGTAAGCCCATGACTGCTCTCGCAGCTGCATTTTGCACGATCTGAAGTTTCTGAACACTTTTCAAAGGTAGCCCCATGTAGAGAGCATTACAGTAGTCGAACCTCGAGGTGATGAGGGCATGAGTGACTGTGAGCAATGAGTCCCGGTCCAGATAGGGCCGCAACTGGTGCACCAGGCGAACCTGGGCAAACGCCCCCCTCGCCACAGCTGAGAGATGTTGTTCTAATGTGAGCCATGGATCGAGGAGGACGCCCAAGTTGCGGACCCTCTCTGAGGGGGTCAATAATTCCCCCCCCAGGGTAATGGATGGACAGATGGAATTGTCCTTGGGAGGCAAAACCCACAGCCACTCCGTCTTATCCGGGTTGAGCTTGAGTCTGTTGACACCCATCCAGGCCCCAACAGCCTCCAGGCACCGGCACATCACTTCCACCGCTTCGTTGACTGGGCATGGGGTGGAGATGTAAAGCTGGGTATCATCAGCATATTGATGATACCTCACCCCATGTCCTTGGATGATCTCACCCAGCGGTTTCATGTAGATATTAAATAGCAGGGGGGAGAGGACCGACCCCTGAGGCACCCCACAAGGGAGAGACCTCGGAGCCGACCTCTGACCCCCCACTAACACCGACTGCGACCGGCCAGAGAGGTAGGAGGAGAACCACTGGAGAACAGTGCCTCCCACTCCCAACCCCTCCAGCCGGTGCAGAAGGATACCATGGTCGATGGTATCGAAAGCCGCTGAGAGGTCGAGAAGCACCAGGACAGAGGATAAACCCCTGTCCCGGGCCCGCCAAAGGTCATCCATCAACGCGACCAAAGCGGTTTCCGTGCTGTAACCGGGCCTGAAACCCGACTGCTGGGGACCTAGATAATCGGCTTCTTCCAAGGACCGCTGGAGCTGGAGTGCCACCACCTTCTCAACAACCTTCCCCATAAAGGAAGGTTGGAGACTGGACGATAGTTATTAAGCACAGCTGGGTCCAGGGAGGGCTTCTTGAGGAGGGGGCGCACAAGCGCTTCTTTATAGAGTGATGGAAAAACTCCCCTCCCCAAGGAAGCGTTGGTAATCTCCTGGGCCCAGCTCCGTGTCACCTCCCTGCTGGCCGAAACCAACCAGGAGGGACACGGATCCAGTAAACAGGTGGCGGAACTCACAGCTCCAATGGCCTTGTCCACTTCATCAGGTGTCACCAGATCAAACTCTTCCCAGACAGGTGGACAAGTACGTGCCCCAGTCACCTCGACTGACTCGTTGTCAGTCGACTCTGTTTTACAATTGGAGTCGAGGTCGGCCCGAATCTGAGCGACTTTATCAGCGAAAAACGAAATATGTTTATCCCAGGCATGTTTAAATTCAGTTACTGTGGATTTATCTACCACGTCTGCTGGAAGTTTGTTCCAAGCATCTACTACTCTTTCAGTAAAATAATATTTTCTCATGTTGCTTTTGATCTTTCCCCCAACTAACTTCAGGTTGTGTCCCCTTGTTCTTGTGTTCACTTTCCTATTAAAAACACTTCCCTCCTGGACCTTATTTAACCCTTTAACATCTGGGATGAAATAGCAGAAAAGATATAGCAAATGTGGAAACATGAAATCATGCAGCCAAGTAATGAGCAAAAAGTGGTATTTCAGCCATTGCTGAAATATTAGACCAGCAATCCTCAACCACATAGCCAGTTGCAGAAAAAGGCTGGGAGTTCCAGTTTAACCATTTTTGAAGGGCCACGGATTTCTCATCTCGGATGTAGAACCTTAAATAGAGACTGTATCTGTCATCAGTCCAGACCAGCAAGGCAAGTAAGTAGTATAATAGTGGTTAAATCAGTCAGTGAACTGATTGAACAGAAATAAAAGTAGCAGGAACGGAAACACGGGGAACCTAAAACAAAGGCTCATATGAAACAGTTCAGTTCCACACATCCTCTGCCACTCACTCTGCACTTTTGGGCATAAATAACACTCAATATACAATATTCCGTTTCTGTAAAAACTGATCCAGAATGGTGACATATCAAATCCAGTCAGTCTAAAATAAATCTGTTTTTTAAAAGTGCCCTTTCCAATCAGCTTTCTAGTTGAAAGAGCAGTAACCTTTCTGATGAATGACTGACCCTGAAAAATAGGCAGAGGAAATTTTGTTTGACCATTTTGAGTTTTCCTGATGGCCTGAGAGGCTTTTGACACCGTTAATCAAGGCATCCTTCCATGTCATTTTGCCAAAAGGAAGATTGCCAGCTTGCTGCTGGTTTTGATATTTTCTATTTATGTTCATTTGATGGTGCTGAAGATGGGCTGTCTCATGGGATTTGGTTGATGACAGCAGGATACAACAAAGGCCTCGCATGTGGCTCTGAAGCCTTGACTAGCACTCAAAGTATAATCCCCCATATTGTAAACCACTTAGAATCACTTGGGTTGGCAGGACACCAGTGCTGCTAATGAAAAATTTCATAAGTAAATAATTGGTCAGGCAGAAATATACCTCCATTTATCAAAAATCACATCTCCCTGAGGAAGAATGCTTACCTTTCGCCTATATTAAAGGGAGAACGCCCCTTCATGTCCTCTTCTGTAAAAGGAAAGCTTCATCTCCTTCTCCTTCTTCAACAGTCTATATTTTTATTTCTTTGCGCTCTTATAAATAAAGGGCAACATAAAGAGATGACAAGAAAAATCTTACATAAATGGTATTATACACCAGCACAACTTGCACACTTCCAGGGGAAAGAGAAAGGTAATTGTTGGCATGGTTGCCAAAGGAAAGGAATTTTCATGCATATGTTCTGGGAGTGTGTTGAAATTCAGAAATTGTGGAAGGAAGTGCAGAACGAAATAAATAAAATGTTACATATTAACTGGACAATTACAAAAGAAACAGCGATTTTATTTAAACAAAGAGAACTAAGAGATTTTAAAGAAATAAAAATTGCAGCACTGGAAAGTGCTCAAGCAGTAGTGGTATTAGGTTGGAAAGAGTCTATAAAATGGACTCTACAGAACTGGTACTGGTACATGGTGGATCACATACATTTTGAAATCGTGGAAATAAGATTAAACAATTTTGATGAAAATAAACTGGAGAAGCTGATGGTACGATGGAATAAGGTGAAAGGTTATATGCTGAGTAGAATCTGTGATGCAAATGTGAAAAATAAACTCCAATCACTCTTTCAATAATAACAAATGTAAAGTAGAGCCAAGGAAATATATATATATGAACTAGTAAATATTTGAACCCCCCGCAATTGGTGGTGGCGGTGATGGGGATTTTTTTGCCGGTCAGGTGATGGGCACACGCACTGTGCACTGTTTTATGTTTGTTTTTTATGTAACCATATTTACAAAATCAATAAAAATATATTTAAAACTAAAAAATAAATAAAGGGCAACAAACAGATTTTTAACATTCTCTTTTCTTCCTTTCTGAAATAAAGCAATTTTATTTATTGACTATGAACACGACCCATCTCCTGGGGATGGGAGATTCTCCTAGACCCATTTCGCACACTACTGACCTAGAAGATGGTATTATTGAGTAACATTTGTATCACATTTTTCTTTAAACTTGCAAATTAGGGCATGAATTAACAGATTAACGATGTTGGAAGGGACCTTATAGGTCATCTAGTCCATCCCCCCACTCAAGCAGGTGACCTTACACCAGGGATAGGCAAAGATGGCTCTTCTATGGCTTGTGGACTTCAACTCCCAGAATTCTTCAGCTAGCATGATTGACCCAGGAATTCTGGGAGTTGAAGTCCACAAGTCATAGAAGACCCAACTTTGCCTACCCTTGCCCTACACCATTTCTGACAAATGGCAGTCCAATCTCTTCTTGAAAGTCTCAAATGATGAAGCTCTGACAACCTCCGAAGGCAAGCTGTTCCATTGGGTGATTGCTCTCACTGTCAGAACGTTCCTCCTTATTCAGAGGTGAGTTACTACCGGTTCAGACTGGTTCTATAGAATAGGTAGTAACTTGGCGGTCTGAGTCACTGAAACCAGCAGAGATCCAGCCTGCCATGCTCCCGAGCTGGTTCTCTCAGCAGTGCCATCTTGTTTTTTGCTTCTGTGCATGCACAGAAGTCTTTTTTTATGTACTGTGTTTGTGCGTGCAGCACATCCCTAAGTGAACCAACAATAACACAATACGGAACACAGTCCTATTCTTATTTCTAAGTTGAATCTTTCCTTGATCAGTTTCCATCCATTATTCCTTGTCTGGCCTTCAGGGGCTTTGGAAAATAGCTTGAGCCCTCCTCTGTGGCAATCTCTCAAATATTGGAACACAGCTATTGTGTCTCCCCTGGTTCCTCTCTTCTCTAGACTAGCTGTGCCCATTCATGTAACCATTCTTTTAGTCTCTCTCTCTCTATCTTTCACATATATTGGGCTTAAACAAGAGGGTGCCATCTCTGTGGATTGTAAGTAGGGACAGCAGCAAGTTGTGTAAATTCCACAGAAATCAATATACAGTACCACAATCTAGAAAACCCCACCACCACACACACACATACACCTCATTCATTTTCTTTTCATTTCATTTCATTTTATTGGATTTGTATGCCGCCCCTCTCTGTAGACTCGGGGTGGCTAACAACAGTAGTAAAAACAACATGCGACAATCCAATATTAAAGAAGCTAAAAACCCTTATTTTAAAACCAATCATACATACGAACGTACCATACATAAATTGTGGAAGCCTAGGGGGAAAGAATATCTTAATTCCCCCATGCCTGACGACACCTCACTCTTTGAGTTCATTCCTGAAGCTGTAGGGGGTTTTTCTTTTTTTTTTTAAAAAAGTAAAGTGGCAAAAAGATGCAAAAGTGTTTCTGTTATTTTTTTCTACCTTTCAGAGGTGTACTTGTCAGATGTTTCAGATTTTGGTATTCTCCAAATAAAGTTACTTTAATTAGAACTTCTGTTGAGTACTCTGGAATCGCACTTCTGTAATACAGAAATTTTAGCTTCGTTTTGAACTTTCCATCTTGGATATTATTTAGTCAGAAAGGGGGATGGAACAATAATATCAACAGATTAAAAAGGCAAGCCTAGCACCTATATAATCCAAGCATTAAAAAATAGTGCTTTAAGATTATCCCTTGCAATAGTACAGCTGTTGAACTAAAGATTTCTATAACATAGCGGAAGGCCATCACCAGTGGAACACAAGTTTTGTGATTTCCCAGAACTTACATACAGAAAAACTTATAGAGAAATCACCCACTTTTTCTATCATTTTAATATGAATTATAGAGAAGCTTCTGTTTACAATAGGGGGTCTTTAGGTATCCTAAACTCTAATAAGAATTTAAAAACTGTAGCCAGTACCTTGAGATGCATCTATAACTGAAAGTTAGGGAAGTCAATGCAACTTGTTCTCAGTAGCACTTCTTGAAGAGATCAGAGACAGATAGCCTTTCCACAAAAGCTGCCCGAACAGCTTTTCTCCCAGGCTGTTTCATAAACCAGTCTCAAACATTTCAGTCCAAATTACAGCAGGTTGGCAATGAGACCAGGCTGCTCAAAAGACCTCAATGGGTTTTCCTTCTTTCTGCCCTTCCCATCCAAGCAGAAAAGGGCAAGTAAAGGATGAATCTTCCAGTGCCTACTTTTTCATTTCTTTCTTTCTTTCTGAAGTAGACCCAGAGACAGGGTTTTGAGCAATCGGTACTTTTATTCAGCTCAGAGAACAAGTGACAGCTCAGCAAGGTAAAGTGACAATTCAGCGAGTACCGCCTGACTCTGCCTGGAGAAACCGCTCCTTTTATATATTTGCGGTTCCCGCCAAAGCTAGAGCCGGCCGCGTCTGAGCCAATCAGGAGCGACTTCCTGCTTGGGCTCAGACAGCGCTGAAAGAGGAACAAACTATTTACAGAGTTACAAGGTAGCCATTTCAGGATACAACACCCCTCCCCTCATAGTTGGACACATCCATCAAGAAAGCCATGTGACAAAGTCGTCCAATCGGTGGGGCCTCTGAGGAGCTCGCGCTGACCTGCGCAGTTCAATTGCTCCTTCGCCACTGACTGTGGAGGATGGCTCGCCGCTGTTCTCCCGGTGTGGCAGACTTGGCCTGGCGGGCCCCACGAAGGCTTCGGAGGACGAGGATGGTTCGGCGTCGCTGGATGGTTCCCCCTGGCCCGATAAGTCTCTTTGCGTGTCTCTTATTTCGGGCAATGTACTAAAGTCTGTTGAAGGGGGAGAGTCCATGTCAGCGGTTTGTGGCAATTGATTTTCTGTTCGCTTCCGAATGTGGTCTATGTGTCGTTTCCACAAACGACCATCCTCTAGTTTAACAACATAGGTTTTAGGTGCATTTTGCTTAACAATAATTCCCTTCATCCAGTTTACATTTCCGTCAAAACTTTTTACATATACATTTTGTCCCAAATACATTTCTCTTTCAGGTTTTGTACACATTTGGTTATTATTAACACAGAACCTTGGGTTTAACCTGTCTAGTGGTGACCTCAACTTCCTTCCCATCAATAACTCTGCAGGGCTTACATGTGTGTGCGAGTTAGGGGTAATGTGTTGGGTGAGTAAGAATTGGTCCAAGTTCTGTTGCACATCCCCAGGGCCTGACCTGCGCAATGCCTCCTTTGCCACCCGTACGTAACGTTCTGCCAATCCGTTAGCCCAGGGCGAATAAGGCGAGATGAGGGCATGCCTGACCCCTAGGCCATCTAGGAACAATTCGAATTGCCTGGCTGTTAGCTGTGGCCCATTGTCAGACACTAAGAGATCTGGGCAACCATGGGATGCAAACAGTCTGCTCAATACTTTGATAGTGGCACTTGTGGTTATGTTGTTCATTGCTATTATTTCCAACCATTTGGAGAAGGCATCAACCACTATTAAAAAATACTGAGACCCCACTGGGCCAGCAAAATCAATGTGGATTCTAGACCAAGGACCAGCAGGCTGTTCCCACTCAGCCGGAGTTGTTTTGGGGGGACTGGGCCGTGACTCTTGGCACGGATCACACTTTGAAACCCAACTTTCAATATCAGCATCCAGCCCTGGCCACCATAAATGCCCCCTTGCCAGGCTCTTCATCCTGACAATCCCAGGATGACCCACATGTAACATTTTGAGTACCTTTCCCCTTAGGCTTTTGGGGATGATCACTCTATCCCCCCACAGCAAACAACCTTTTACATACGATAACTCAAGTCTTTTGTTTTTAAAATCACACAATTCAGGTTTCACAACATCATTTTGCCATCCCTTTAGAACACAGTTCACCACTTGTTTAAGGATTTGATCTTGCTGCGTGTGTGCAGCTACCTCTTTTGCTGTGGTTAGTGGGTTTTCCTCGAGTTCTATCATTAACACATCTGTGGAAGGAGCAGGGTCTTCCACTAAGTCTGTTATGGGGCATCTGCTGAGACCGTCTGCATGATTGATTTCCTTCCCCCCCTTGTGGGTGAGCTCATACTGATACCCTGAGAGAAAAAGAGCCCATCTGATTAGTCTTGGAGACATAAAAGGTGGAGTGGGCTTGTTGGGGGCTAGCAGGCCTAGTAGGGGTTTGTGGTCAGTGACTAGCTCAAAGCTTCTTCCAAAAATGTAATTGTGAAACTTCTTTACCCCTGCCACTAATGCTAGAGCCTCCTTGTCTAACTGGCTATAATTCCTTTCTGTGCTGGTCATGGTTCTTGAAAAAAATGCTATTGGGGCCTCTGTCTTATTAGGTAGAACGTGAGCTAGGACTCCTCCTATGCCGTACGGCGAAGCGTCGCACGTGAGCCTAATGGGTAGTGAAGCACTATATTGGACTACTACACTTTTAGAAGTTAATAAATTTTTTATTTGAGAAAAAGCTTCACGTTCAGTTTTCCCCCATGTCCAGCGGGCTTCCTTCTGGAGTAAACGATGGAGAGGCTCTGCTACTGTTGCCTTCTGCTTTAAAAAAACGGAATAAAAATTAAGGAGGCCCAAAAATGCCTGCAACTCATTCTTATCTCGTGGCTCTGGGGCTTCTCTAATTGCTCTCAGCTTCTCTGTTGTGGGGTGGATACCTTCCTTATCTATTTTATATCCTAGGAATTCTATACTGTTGGTTCCCCAGACACATTTATCAGGCTTGATTCTTAAACCTTTGTCCTGTAACCTCTTAAGTACTTCCCTTATTCTTTTGTTTACTTGTTCCTGGTTTTCCCCTGCAATTAAGATGTCATCAAAGTATGGAATGGCCCCATTTACCCCTGACAATAGGCGTTCCATAATGCTCTGGAATATTCCTGGGGCTATGCTTACCCCAAACTGTAACCTCGTGCATTTGAAAGCCCCCCTGTGCGTTACAATTGTTTGAGCGTTTGCTGTTTGTTCATCGACCGGAAGTTGCTGGTAAGCTTGCGCCAGGTCGATCTTTGCGAACCTTTTCCCCTCCCCCAGGGAGTGTAGCAGTTGTTGCACAACCGGGATGGGGTAGGGGTGGTGTTGGAGTGCCTTGTTTAGGGTCGATTTGTAATCAGCGCAAACTCTTAAAGAGCCATCTGGCTTCAGAGGGGTAACTATGGGAGTTTCCCATGGCCCCTGCTCCACAGGGACCAAAATACCTTGGCTAATGAGTTTGTCCAGCTGTATGTCTAGTTTGGGGAGGAGCGGCAGGGGAACCCTGCGAGGTTTTAGTCTGATCGGTGGGACCTTGGGGTCAATAGAGAAAGATATAGGGGGCCCCTTATACAATCCCAGTGTGGGGCTGAACACTTCAGGGAACTCTTTCACAAAGTTAGGCATATCATAACAGTTTACATTACACACACCCGAAATCTCGATCCCCAGTGGTTCCATCCATGCTAAACCCAGAAGAGAGTGCTTGGCCCCTGTTACAATAAGCATGGGAAGGGTACATTTAACATTCTTGAATGCGATAGGTACATTTGCTGTTCCCAAGACCGAGATTACTCCCCCCTGAAAGTCTCTAATCACCAAAGAGGTTTGATTTAGGTCAGCCTTAGATACATTAGGCATATACAGTTTAAATTTTTCCCAGGGCATGATGGTATATCTAGAGCCCGTATCCAGCTCCATTGAGCAAGGTTGGTTATTGAGTAACAGTGATATAACAATTTTAGCCCCTTTTTTGGTTGCCGTGTTATTCACGGAAAATTGAGAGTTACCTCTATAGTAGTCGCGGTTAGCGGTTGAGTAGTTCCTTTGACCCGCGTTGCGGAATGGTCTCCTTTCTCGCGCTTGGGGGGTCTGGTTTTGAGGTCGCTGGTATTGCGGTGTGGCAAATGTTTCCTCTGGCGCTGTTGCTCTGCATGCGATGGCGATGTGGCCTCTCCGGTTGCAACGGCGGCATGTAGCGTCTCGGAAGGGGCATCGATGGCGCTGGTGATTTCCCCGGCAGCCCGCGCAGGGGGCTGGGTGAGTAGCTCTCAGGTGTCTCGGCTGGTCTTGCACCAGGAGGCAGTTGTCTCCGCTGGGAATTTGTTGGCTGTTGTCTGTTTCCACGGCGCTGGGAGACGCGGAGTCGATTTTTGCAATGAGTTCTCGCCTTCCGTGCTCTTTCAATTCTCTCGCCGCTGCGTCGGCTGCTTCTGCGGTTTGCGCCAGTTTAATCACGGTTTGTAGGCTCGGCTCTTCTTCGATGAGGAGTTTATTTCTCACCGTGCTGCTTTTCATGCCGAAAACCAAGGCGTCGGTGAGGCGAGCTTCCGGGTCTTTAAACTTGCATTGAGCAAGTACCGTTCGAAGCCGCGTTGTAAACTGGCTGATCGACTCGGTTTCCCTCTGAGCCATCATGTGGAATTGATGCCGAAAAACCATGGCTGGTTTGGTCGGCTTGAAATGGCTCGCCAGTTTTTGTTGTAGGACGTCCCACGCTGTGGCTCTTGCTTGTTCCGGTTCGGTGAGAGTTTGGGCAAGTCTACGGATTTCTGCGCCGCAGTAGTTAAGGAAAATAGCCCGTCTGCGATCGGCTTCGGCGTCCTGCATTCCCGCCGCCTCGAGGAAGATCTCGAAGGTGGCCATGTACTCGTCCCATGTCGATTTCTCGGGATCGAAGAGTTCCGGAGCCTGGCCGATCTGGATTTTGTCCATGTTGCACGCGAAGTTTCTTCCGTCCGTTTGTCGCCAGTGAAGTAGACCCAGAGACAGGGTTTTGAGCAATCGGTACTTTTATTCAGCTCAGAGAACAAGTGACAGCTCAGCAAGGTAAAGTGACAATTCAGCGAGTACCGCCTGACTCTGCCTGGAGAAACCGCTCCTTTTATATATTTGCGGTTCCCGCCAAAGCTAGAGCCGGCCGCGTCTGAGCCAATCAGGAGCGACTTCCTGCTTGGGCTCAGACAGCGCTGAAAGAGGAACAAACTATTTACAGAGTTACAAGGTAGCCATTTCAGGATACAACACTTTCTTTCCTTCCTTCCTTTCTTTTCTTTCTATTTCTATGCCCAACTCTCTAGGGACTCAGGGCAACAACAAAAATAAATATGGATCAATATAAAAACATTTCAATTTAAAATAATGACAGCCATCCATACGTTCATGGACCATCCATACATTTTAGGAACTGTTCCTTCCTTCCTAGTCCTTCTGCGTTTCCTTTGCACAGATGGCTTCCCTCTTGTACCCTACGTTCTCTCCTTTGATGCTACCAAACACCTTCCTTTCTTCTTCCCCCCTACCCATTATGTTTCCTTGTATTTGCCAGCTAACAGAGAACACAGCAATCTGGCAGCCAGAATTTAGTGGCTGTCCAGGTCGCAACCCGCTGCTGTGGGTGAGGATTGAGCCATTCACTGCAGCCAATCAGAGCTGGGGCTGCTCCTAGAATGGAACAAAGCCTTGGAGTCCATCTGCTCCAAAGGGCGTATGATGTTTTAGGTCAAAAAGACAAACAAAACAAAACAGTAGCTTTGAATTGAAAGTAGAAAACACAGGTGCAGGAGGATGTATTTACAATGGGCTGGAAGATGATGCCACCCATAAGACGATGCACTTAGGAAGCATCGGATGGCTCAGACTGGTGTTGGGCCCAACAAATAGTGCAGATTATCTTGGATTGTAAGTAGGATTAACTACCGAATAGCTATTGCAAGGTGAGGCAGCCGGTGCCAGGTGTGTAAATTCCATAGAAATCCAATGTAGGAAGATTTAGACCAGTGTTTCCCAACCTTGGCAACTTGAAGATATTTGGACTTCAACTCCCAGAATTCCCCAGCCAGCATTCGCTGGCTGGGGAATTCTGGGAGTTGAAGTCCAAATATCTTCAAGTTGCCAAGGTTGGGAAACACTGATTTAGACACCCCTACCTCCACTCCTCATGCTTTGGGTTCATCCCTGCAGCTGTAGGGAAGTAAAATGATAGAAGAGATAAAAATCTGTTTCTGATCATTTGGATGACTCACGCTGGTGATGGGTCCAACAGACAGGGAAGATCTTGCCATCTGTCAAGGTGAATGTGGTCTCAAAGGGCCTGTTCCTCTCTCCCAGCCATGTGAATCAGAACTAGAGAATAGATTGACCCATAAAGCATGGCAGAAAGAAGGAAATTGGGGACTTAGTTGTGACTTCACAGAAAATGCACCAATTTAAAGTCAATACCCAGATGTCAAGAAAGCATGCTCAACAGGATCCAAAGCCCAAGTTGTATTAAGTGGCTGCATCACAGAAGCCATGACTGTTGATTAAAGTCCCTTAAGGCCTAAACAAAAAGGAATCAGCAGCCAATAGAAAGACTGAGGTAAATTGGTGGCAAGTGGGCCCTGTATTGATTCTTAGTATCCAGGGAAACAACTACCTTAAAGAGAGTGCTAGTTTCAGAGCTGTGTCTATAAAGGTATTTTAAAATAGATTTCTCCTTTTTTTAATTTGGTATTGCCACCTGTTTTTCTGCTGTCTCTTTCTTGCCATAGTCACCCTTGAACTGAACACTGTAAAGTTTTTTTCTCTCTCATTTCTCCCTCATAAATGGACTCCTGGCAATTATGCATAGCAAAGGGACATAGAAACATAAAAACATAGAAGATTGACGGCAGAAAAAGACATCATGGTCCATCTAGTCTGCCCTTATACTATTTCCTGTATTTTATCTTAGGATGGATATATGTTTATCCCAGGCATGTTTAAATTCTGTGGATTTACCAACCACGTCTGCTGGAAGTTTGTTCCAAGCATCTACTACTCTTTCAGTGAAATAATATTTTCTCATGTTGCTTCTGATTTTCCCCCCAACTAACCTCAGATTGTGCCCCCTTGTTCTTGTGTTCACTTTCCTATTAAAAACACTTCCCTCCTGAACCTTATTTAACCCTTTAAGATATTTGAACGTTTCAATCATGTCCCCACTTTCCCTTCTGTCCTCCAGACTATACAGATTCAGTTCATTAAGTCTTTCCTGATACGTTTTATGCTTAAGACCTTCCACCATTCTTGTAGCCCATCTTTGGACCCATTCAATTTTATCAATATCTTTTTGTAGACGAGGTCTCCAGAACTGAACACAGTATTCCAAATGTGGTCTCACCTACATAATCCATTTGATTGCAAGAACTGTCCATCTTTGTATAAAATTTGTGTATTCATATAACAGAACTAGGATAGAACATCACATATCCTATATTCAGTACTGAGCACATGTGCAATTGTACTAATTTTTCGACCTGAACATAACCCACCAGAATGATGATTCAAGACAAGGCAATAAAAACTACACTTCATAATCACATCCTCCTCAACTGCATGTGTTAGCCACACAGTACATTCATAGACATTCACTGTGAAACCATTTAGTCAATTTTTCATGCAAGAAACATTATTTATTAATCAAATTTATATAGCCGCCCAATCTCATCAAAGGAAACTCTGGATGGCAAATAACAGTGTTGTCAATTAGCATTGCACAAGATGATTTCTAATGATCTTTTGAAATTGTTGGAACATTTTTCTTCTCTAGGGTATAGATAGAAATGGCATCTCTGTTGGCAAGTTTCTGTAGAATTTGTGGTATCATGTGTTCTTGTTGTTATATTGTTCATTGCAAGATAGGCAGATGTTCAGACTAAATTTGGCATTTTTATTCACCTATTAAGACCTTCCGAAGTATCTGGGATAAGCAGGTGTTAATATTTTGTAGTGTTGTAGATATTGTCACAGGTTATAAGGTGTTCCAAGTAAAGCTGCATTTTGCTATTGACTGATGGTGAAGTTATCAATGCTGATCATGTTCAAGAGATGCTCCAGGTGTTTTTATTGTTGTTAAAATTCTTCATAACCATCCCACTCCACAAGACTCTGAGAGGGTTACAACTTTCAACATACAATAAAAAATATAACAGCAGAGTATAATAAAGGATAGAAGTTTGAGAAACAACACCATAGTGATAAGCACATGCCAGGGGCTCCACTAACACACTGAACCCAGACCTGGGAATGGACCCAGTTCTTAAACCTTCTGGAATTCTTATGTTGTGTTGAATGGGAGATATGGTAAGAGTTGCAGCAGAGGAGCCAAGTCTCCTTGTGTCAGTCATCCAATTAGTGAACCCAAGAAGAGTAGGCACTCTCAGGCATTTTAAAATCACCAAAGAAAAACTTTATTGGATACACCATTTCAGTACTGAAGAATTAAAACCAATTCTGAGGTATTCCCATGCAATGCTACAGAATTAAACATTAGTTCTCCCTTCTTCCCACCCATAGAGATCATACTGTCCAATTAAGAACCAGTCTTTTGTTTTGAGAACACTTCATTTCTTTGTTGGACACTTGCAGTCGTGACCTTGCTGGGTTCTTGGCTCACATGGTCTATTCTAGGATTGTCTGCGTCTTTCATACTGTCCCCTCCCCTTAGTTCTTTGGCAAATTGAATAACTATAAATGTTCAAATGGCTCACTTGGCACCTTGCTTCCATAATATTTATTTATTTATTTATTTATTTATTCATTCATTCATTCAGTCAGTCAGTCAGTCAGTCAGTCAGTCAGTCAGTCAGTCAGTCAGTCAGTCAGTCAGTCAGTTAGCTAGCTAGCTAGCTAGCTGGTTAGTTAGTTAGTTAGTCCAATACACAATGAGAGTTTTAGTGGGTATATATATATGACGGTCTTGGTATATTCGGGTTTCTTCCCATGTAGGATTTGGAAATTTCTGGCCACGTTTCGACGAGGTCTCACTCGTCATCTTCAGGCTGGTGTTTCTGTCCTTGTTCTCAGGCGAACACTGCGAGACCTGAGCTGCCTTCCTTCTATAAATACTGGTGGCTGGGTGTGGTTTGATGGCTCAGCAATTGCCTGCTGTGTAGAAACTTCCTGGTGAGTCAGTGGGGTAACAATTGAGGTCGTTGATGTAGCTGAGGTATGCTGATTAGTTAATGGTTGTAGATTAGGCGTGATATCCTGAGTAGTTGGAACTTGATTGTTTTACAATGTGTGTTCTGAGTCTGGTTTCTATGGCTGGGATACGTTTGAGGGCTGGTTTCCAGATGTCTGGTAAGCGAGAGGTATCATCCCGCTTGTTCATATTTTGGGGATGTTTTTCTATCTCGATGGCTTCCATGATTATTCTTTTGCTGTAGTGTTCTGTTTTGGAAATTAATTTGGTACTGTCAAAATCAATTTCATGTCCTGTAGTTTTGAAGTGTTGGAAAAGGGAGGAGGTTTTTTCTTTTTTCTTTAATGCATTCTTATGTTCTGCAACACGTGCATTTACTCTCCTGTTCGTTTGTCCAATATATGTGGCTGGGCAGATTTTACACGGTATTTGATAAAAGATTTTATCCGACATAAAAAAACACACACACACACACACACACACACACACACACACATATATATATATATATATATGTAGATTGTTCTGAGTTCGGGTTTTGCCCCGTGTAATATTTTGAGTGTCTATGCGACGTTTCGGTGAAATCACATTCACCATCATCAGGCTGAAGTTTTAAGCTTCGTGTTGCTGTAAATATGAAATGTTTGTAACTGCCATTTCTTCCTTATATATAGTGTTGGGGGTGGAGATTTGGTTTGAATGTAGCAAATAGATTGGTGACTATGTTTTAGTGATTTGATTGGTTGGTGGAATCACACTTACTTGGAAGATTGATATGGTGATTATTCTGATATGTTTTTTTGTTTAAGGCTGGTTTCCAAATCTCTGGTAGGCGGGACGTATCATCCCTTTTATTTATGCATAGGGGGCGTTTCTCAATCTCTATAGCTTCTCTGGTAATTCTTCTGTATAAATTTTCTGTTTTGGAAAGTAATTTAGTTTTTTCAAAGTCAATTTCGTGCCCTGTTTTTTTAATGTGCTGGACAAGGGAGGAAGTCTTTTCTTCTTTTTTAACTGCATTCTCATGTTCTGCAATGCGTTGGCTCACTCTTCGATTGGTTTGTCCAATGTATGTGGCTGCACATGTTTTGCAAGGGATTTCATAGATTCCTTGGTGTTCTAGTCGGATTTTATCTTTTGGGTTCCTTAGGATGTTTGATATTTTTTGGTTAGTGACAAATGAAGTTTTAATATTATGTTTGTGCAGGATTTTACTAATTTTGTCTGTGGTGCCTTTGATGTAAGGGAGAAGGGTGGTACCATTGTCCTGTTCTTGATCTTGATTTTTGGGGGGTGTCTCTTTTTTTATTAGGTTTGTGATTGTTTTCCTTTCGAATCCATTAGAAATTAATACATCTTTGAGTTTGTTCAATTCAGTTTTTAAGTGCTCATGGTCAGCTAGGCGTTTGGTTCTGGTGATGAGAGTTTTGGCTACTGAGGTGATTTGTGCGGGGTGGTGGTGGGAGTGTGCATTTAGATAACGGTTGGTATGGGTTTTCTTTTGGTAGATGGTGTGTCCTAGGGTGCCATTGGGTTTTTTATAGATTAGTACATCTAGAAAGGGAAGTTGATCATTGACTTCTGTTTCCATAGTAAATTGTATTTTGGGGTGTAGGCTGTTGAGATGTGTGAGGAAATGGTCTAGTTTTTCCCTTCCATGTGGCCAAATTACAAAAGTATCATCAACATATCTCAGCCAAAGTTTAGGTTTGTGTTTAGATTGCTCTAATGCATTATTTTCAAAATATTCCATATAGAGGTTGGCGATGACAGGTGAGAGGGGTGATCCCATGGGGGCTCCCTCTATCTGTTTATATCTTTGTTCATTGTAGATGAAGTATGTATTAGTCAGACAGTGGTTGGTTAGATCTAGGATGTATTTGGGGGGCTTGTATTTGTTTTGGATAGCTGTTAAGGCTTCTTTACTAGGTATTTGTATGAAAAGGGACACGGCATCAAAACTTACAAGTAGGTCACCAGGTTGTAGGTTTTGTTTCTTAATTATTTGTATAAAGTGGAATGAATTTTGTACATATGAGGTGATAGTCTCTGTATAGGGTTGGAGATATTTGGCTAAATATTTGGCAAGATTTTGTAGAGGGGAGCCTATGGAACTAACTATTGGCCTGAGAGGTATTCCTTCTTTGTGTATTTTTGGAAGGCCATAGAGTTTTGGACATATATATATATACATACACACACACATACACATAGTAAAATACATGATGAAGGTTATAGAGAAGATACTCATAGTAAAATGTATCTATGAAATAATAGAAAAGAAGATATAGTAATAGAACATATCAATCAAAGAATAGAAGAAGAGATATAGGAATAGAAGAAAGGTATAGGAGATATAGGAGAGCAATAGGACAGGGGATGGAAGGCACTCTAGTGCACTTGTACTCACCCCTTACTGACCTCTTAGGAATCTGGATAGGTCAACCGTAGATAAGATGGTAATATTTATATTGAGAGAACTTCTAATGCACTGTTCCCCAACTTTTCCTGATTAGCCCAGCATGGGGTAGGGTAGAGGGGAAGAGGTGATGGTAAAAATAGTAATAGGTGTCTTGGGTGCAATTTCAAAACATTTGGTGCACCACTTGAATACCACTATCATTGACCAAATCCCCATTAGTCAATTGCTAAAGGCAGTTTTACAAGTCAAAGAATGGTTTACAACTTCCAACACCATCAAACAACAGCTTTTGTTTTTAACAACATCAAACAATAACTTTCTATCTCAGGTTCATGGGAAGGACTTAATAAATGGATAAAAATGCCAAGTCTGAACATCTGGGCTGAATGTGTGACCAACCATTATACTAGAAGAAACTAAATTGTGCCAAATACAATGTCAAATCATCATAAGAGAATATACTATTAGTTCACTAGTAAAAAGAAGAAGAAAAAGAAAAACTAGTGAACTTAGCTAAAGTAATCAAAAGCTTATTTCATATTAGACACAGCAGAAAGAAGACCATGGTTGCATCTGAAAAGCCTGCCATAATAGAAAAGCTTTCATTTTTCTGGCAAAAGAAAGAATCTGTCAAAAATCAGCAGGGGAGCATTTTGAAATGGTCACTAAAATCACCCTCAATAGCAGCGAGATAAACCTTTCACATTCATCTTTTTTTACTGTCATATTTTTCACTATAATTTTCATTTTTTCTTTATTGATTTTTAACCCTGCCACTTCTCCATATTGTTCTAATTGTCTTAATATTTCATTTATTTATTTGTTTGTTTGTTTGTTTGTTTGTCAAACAAGTATAGGATAGTAGTTTGTATAAGCATAACAAAAGTTCAGGTGTTTTGTTAACTATGCTTCTTGAATTCATTACCATATTTTTCGGAATATAAGATGCATCAAAGTATATCATCTTCGTTTGGGGGTAGGAAAATAGGGAAAAGTATTTGCTTACCAGGTATTCATCTGGCTAGCATCCTTAGTCTGGTCAGCTTCATCACATTATTTTATCCCCTGGTTAGGGTTTTAAAAAAACTTTATTCGGAGAGAGTAACAATGAAAGAGCTTGCAAGCCAGTAAGAGTGAGAACATCATTAGCACCCAGAAAGAAACATTCGGGGGAAGTAGAGCAATGGAAAAAACCCTGCAAAGACGTAGAGCTTGGAAAACATTCTTCACAGAGAGTAACAATGAAAAAACTTGCAAGCTAGTAAGAGCTGGGAGCATTGTTAGCACCTGGTTAGGGCTGTTCCGTGTTCCTTCTTGCTTCAAATGCTCTACTATCAACTCAGTGCCAAAGAAACCCTCCATCAAGGAACTGAATGACTACAGACCAGTTGCTCTAACATCTGTAGTTATGAAAACCTTTGAAAGGTTAGTGATGTCCCACCTGAAAAACATTGTGGATCTGCTATTAGACCCCCTGCAACTTGTATACTCAGCAAATAGATCGACAGGTGATGCTGTTATTATGGCTCTGTACTACATCCTACAACATCTTGAATTTCCAATGACCTACGCAAGGGTCATCTTTGTAGACTTTAGTTCAGCATTCAATATCATCATTCCAGACACTCTTCTAACTAAACTAAATCAGTTAGCAGTACCTGAATGGATTTGTAAGCAGCAGGTGAAGCTAAGCAGAATCATATCAAAAACCTGTACAAATTAGCATAGGGCCCCCAAGGATGTGTGCTCTCTTCACTTCTCTTCTCTCTACACAACAATGACTGCCTTTCAAATGACCCATCTGTTAAACTACTGAAGTTGGCAGATGATATAACAGCGATTAGTTTCATTCGAACAACGATAAATCCACATACAAATGGGAGATTGAACAATTTAACCTCATGGTGCGACCAGAACAATTTGAAACAGAAGAGATTCAAAACTGTAAAAAGAGTGGTAGACTTTAGGACAACCCCTTCCATACTACCACTTCTTACAATACTAGACAATGCAGTATCAACTGTAGAGATCTTCAAATTTCTAGGTTCTTTCATATCTCAAGACCTAAAATGGACACCCAACTTCAAAAATGTCATTAAAAAAGCACAACTCAAGAAGTTCAAACTGCCCAAGGAGCTGCTGATACATTTTACAGGGGAATTATTGAGACTTTCATCTGCACCTCTATACCTCTCTGGTTTGGTTCTGCAACCCAACAAGACAGACACAAACTTCAGAGGATAATTAGAACTGCAGAAAAAACAATCTGCCTTCCATTGAGGATCTGAATACTGCACGAGTCAAAAAGAGGGCTGTGAAGATATTTACAGACCCCTTGTATTCTGGATATACATTGTTTCAACTCCTACCCTCAAAACAATGCTATAGAACACTGCACACCAAGGCAACTAGACACAAGAACAGTTTTTCCCAAATACTATCACTCTGCTAAACAAATATTTCCCTCAACACTGTGAAACTATTTACTAAATCTGCATTACTATTAATCTTCTCATCGTTCCTATCACCCATCTCCTCCCACTTATGACTTATGACTGCATGACTGAAACTTTGTTGTTTGTATCCTTACAATTTATATTTCCTAATATGATTTAATTCCTTATTTCTACCCTATGACTTTTATTAAATGTTGTACCTTATGATTCTTGATGAATGCATCTTGTCTTTTTATGTACACTGAGAGCATGTGCACTAAAGACAAATTCCTTGTGTGTCCAATCACACTTGGCCAATAAAGAATTCTGTTCTGTTCTGTTCTGTTCTGTTCTGTTCTGTTCTATTCTATTCTACTCTATTCTACTCTACTCTACCAACAAATGTAGACTTATTAATTTTATTACTTCAATAAAAAGCAAATTGTAGATTATCTTGTCTGTCTACTGCGATTATATTCATGTGCTAATTACATAGCAAGATTAACTTGCACCATAGGGATTCAATTAGGTGGAAATACATGCATTGAGTTTATGCTTGTACTTATTGTGGAAGTTGCACATCACTGAGGTACAACTGTTGAAAAGTTTTATCAGCTTATATAGACCTTGTTTCTTAAAAGCAGATGATGCACCTCATTGTGAAATATCAACTTTTTAAAAACCACATTGGAATTCCCCAATCTGAAATGGCATTAAAGTCTTTTTGGTAAACTTTAATTTATGGATTAACTCTACTTTAGCTGATGTTGAAAAGTTGAACAGAGATCAATGCGCCTAATAGTGGAACAGGAGACTAGGCTGGGTGGCAAGCTATAGTGAGAATTTTTAAGAAAAATCATAGAAGAAGAAGGCAATGGAAAATCATTTTCATATTGTTGACATTCAAACTGCATGGACGTCTGACGTCTCCATGAAGTTAGAACTAGCCTTTGGTGATGAGGAGGGGAGAAGAAACTCTGTTTTTCTTCATGTTGTCTATGCAAGCAAATGTATATAAATAGGTGCTGGTACAGGAGAAAGCACTTTTTCTAAGGAACAATAAATTTGAAAGAAGAGTGAAATCTGCCTCAAGGACAAATAGGGGGCAAAAATAAACGATCAACCTTGAAGGTAAGCATCCTGAAATTGCAATAAATTTAGCATGCAAGAATGTGAATATGTCCCTATGGTAGATGCTCCTATGCAAAGAGTAAAAGGATAAAGAAATTTGTTAAGTGTGGCAGCATCTGAGTATAAAAGTAATTTTTTTGAGCAGAACATAGGCCTGAGAGACATACAGCGGTCTAGAACAAACCAATTCTAAAATACTGTAGTCATTCTTGTAGCCTGTCATTTTTCCATCAACCTGCCACTCTTCCATAATATTTTTTAAAAAAACATTTATCTATGATGGCACTTCTGCCTCCATTGTTCCCAAACATCCTTCAGTACCTCAGATATTTAAAAAAATATATTTTTTGCTTTATTCTGTATTAGTAGGTCATATTTAAGTGTTTTTCTTCTATAATTACAATCTTAATTTCTTCTAGTTCCATCTAATGTCCATCCTTGAAAGTCTTCATTTTAAAAAAAAGATGAATTGAAAACAACAACCTTTTCCCATAGGAAGGATTCTTTCAATTAATTTTAAAATCTTATTTCAAATCCTTCTGGATTCTCCGTCCATTTGTGACTTTCCAAAATCAACATTTTTAATCATGCTTTAGCTGTTTATTCCAAAAGGAACTTTTGTATAAATATTTAAACTTGTATTTAAAACTCCTTTCACTGAAGATTGAAGGAAACTCACCCCGGGCTCTAAAACCTGCCACGCAAAGATTCTTAACTAAAAAGCAATTAAGGAGCAAATTCCAAAAATGATTAAGAAATTAGTAGATACTTCAAACTTTATATCCATATAGCCTACATTGTGGCTACGAGCCTACTTGGACTGATTTCCAACTGCTTACCTCACAAGCCAGCCGCAAAATTGTTGATTCACAAGAAACAGATGCCCAGAGTACTTGTGAGTGATCTCGCAACCTTTCTCTCTTTTTTGGGAGAGATTTTTAATGACCAGAAGTCACCATCTGGCTGTCAATATGACTACAATGCAGTCCCTGCTCCTTCAGATACATCTAGTTCAACATGAATCCATACTAGAAGTCAAGTTGGGCCCTCTCTTGAAAAAGCCCCATCTGTTTCCATAGACCACTGTCTGCCTGGATCCGTTGTTTTGATTTTCTCCTGGAACCAAGTTGGAAAAAAGATTTTAAAGTCTTGGACAAGGTAAAACAATTGGCTCTCAGCCCCAAATGAAGTTGTCACCTATTATTTGTCGGGCAACCATATCTAGACAGAGAAAAAAGTGGGCATTAAAGACTTCCAATATTTTGAATCACCAACAGTCCTCCAGATTTTTGTAGCCCAAATATGGTTAAAGACAATATATATTTACATTTATCTTCGGACATCCAGTTTTGTTGGTTGTTGCCACAAGTAAAAAATGTGAAGGTGTGAACTGAGCGTAATGCCCCTTTGTGAATGCAATAAGAGTATTATTATTATTATTATTATTATTATTATTATTATTATTATTATTTAGATTTGTATGCTGCCCCTCTCCAGAGACTCGGAGTGGCTAGCCGGGATGGGGTGGGGGGCTAAAAGAAGACAGAAACACCCATAACAAGGTGTTTTGAATGTATGAATATTCATTTATATATGAAATACCTATGATGAAGAACAAACCAAAATCTTTAATATTTTATATATAAGAAGTTACATTTCTAAGCCTCTCTTTACTGAATTTGTGCCATCACACAGAACCTGGACCAGAAAACAAATTAACAGAGTTGGAAGGGATCTTGTAGGTCATCTAGTCCAATCCACCACCACCCTTGGTCAAGCAGGGGAGCCTACACCATTTCTGACAAATGGCAGTCCAATCTAGTCTTGAAAGTCTCAAGTGATGAAGCTCCCACCACTTACAAAGGCAAGCTGTTCCATTGGTTGATTGTTCTCACTATCAGAAAGTTCCTTTTTTAATTTCTAGGTTGAATCTCTCTCCCACAGAGTTGGCCTTCTCCGGGTTCCATCGACTAAGCAATGTCATCTGGTGGGACCAAGCCTTCTCTGTGGCAGCCCCGGCCCTCTGGAATCAACTCCCCCTGTAGATTGGAACTGCCCCCATCCTCCTTGCCTTTCGCAAGCTCCTAAAAACCCACCTATGTCACCAGGCTTGGGGAAGTTAATATGCCCCTTAGCTAATATGAGTTATGTATGGTTTTGTTTGAGTTGTATGATGAACTTTTTTATGATAAGGGTTTTTATCATTTTTTAACACAGTATTGGATTTGTATATTGTGTATTGTGTTGTGAGCCGCCCCGAGTCTTCGGAGAGGGACGGCATACAAATCTAATAAATTATTATTATTATTATTATTATTATTATTATTATTATTATTATTAATCAGTTTCCATCCATTATTCCTTGTTTGGCCTTCAGGTGCTTTTGAAAATAGCCTGACCCCCTTCTCTCTGTGGCAGCCCCTCAAATATTGGAACACTGCTATCATGGTCTCCCCTGGTCCTTCCCTTCATTAAACTGTCCATGCCCAGTTCCTGTAACTGTTCTTCACATGTTTTAGTCCCCAGTTCCCTAATCATTCTGGTTGGTCTCCTCTGTACTTTTCCTGGAATCTCAACCTATTGTTTTTATAGTGTAGTGACCAATTCTGGATGCAGTACCCTAACTGTGGTCTTATTAAGGCTTTATAGAGTGGTATTAGTACCTCCCCTGATCTTGATTGTATCCCTCTCTTAATGCTATTTAGGATTACATTGGCTTTTTGGGCTACTTTATTTTTTATTTTTATTTTTTGAACTACTTTAAAACTAATCATTCGAATCCAGGAATGATTAGTGTCTAAACCTAAGATACCATTTAAGTACTGAGAAATTGTAATATATGACACTGGAAATACATTAACCAGCATAAGCTCTTCCCATGTTTTCATCCTCTGAGGAAAATGAATACGTTTCCCAGAGTTCAGCTGCTTCTTGGGATAAACAGTTTCAGCTAATCTGGGGAGAAATAGGGACAATGGATGCCAAGCCATCACAAAACAACAGCATTGAAATGCAGCTCACCAACCCAGCCGTCAATGCTCTCTCTATTGCTTAATATCCAATTACAGGTGGTAGAGAATCAAGCTGCACAGGCTCACTGCCAAATTACTATGCCTTCCCCCTGATGCCTTGAAGTTTAATACGCGTACATTTCCCTTGAACACAGAGCAAAGCGCTGGGATTAAATGAGGATCTCTGGCCCATCTGCTGCTTCCTGCCGTGTATCATTCATTCTAAATTGTAGGAAAATCTTTTGTTTTTTCCTGAGATATTCACAAAAAGGTCTTTCTCCACTGCTTTCTGTGCTTTTTTTTATTCATTTGTCCAATACACAAATACATAGGAAGAAAAATAGACATGTAGTAATATATATAAGGGTAAAGTGAACTTAGAAGAGAGGATATATGAAAGGGAGAGAATATATATGATAGGTGAAAGAAAGGAGAGACAATTGGACAGGGGACGAAAGGCACACCAGTGCACTTATGTACGCCCCTTACTGGCCTCTTAGGAACCTGGAGAGGTCAATCGTGGAGAGTCTAAGGGAGAAAGGTTGGGGGTTAGGGGTTGACACAATTGAGTCCAGTAATGAGTTCCACGCTTCAATAACTCGATTGTTGAAATCATATTTTTTACAGTCAAGTTTGGAGCGGTTCGTATTAAGTTTGAATCTGTTGCATGCTCTTGTGTTGTTGCAGTTGAAGCTGAAGTAGCCATTGACCAGTAGGACATTGCAGCATATGATCTTGTGGGCAATACTCAAGTCGTGCTTTAGGCGCCGTAGTTCTAGGCTTTCTAGGCCCAGGATTGTTAGTCTATTTTCGTAGGATATTCTGTTTCGAGTGGAGGAGTGAAGGGCTCTTCTGGTGAAATATCTTTGGACATTTTCAAGGGTGTTGATGTCTGAGATGTGGTATGGGTTCCAGACAGATGAGCAGTAGTCTAGGATGGGTCTGGCAAAAGTTTTGTAGGCTCTTGTGAGTAGTGTGAGATTGCCTGAGCAGAAGCTGCGTAGGATCAGGTTAACAACTCTAGAAGCTTTTTTGGCGATATTGTTGCAGTGGGCTGGGACCTTGCTCAGAACTGTCTAGGACAGGGGTGTCAAAGTGGCGACCTGTGGGCAGGATCTGTCACATACAGGCCACACCCACCCCAGGTCCACAAAGGGGGGGAAATATTGTGAAAAATCATGTGATGGCAATATGATGTGGAAAGTTTGACACACATGGTCTAGAGCAATGGTTCTCAATCTTTCTAATGCCGCAACCCCTTAATACAGTTCCTCATGTTGTGGTGACCCCCAAACATAAGTCTAGCACCGATTCTCCCAACAGAGCTTTAAGCTGATTGGCAGGAAGGTCAGAGGGACACCCCCACTGTAAATGCCTGATTGGTCGGTAAAAATATGTTCCAAGGTGCCAGAATAGAAGTTTTAGTTCCTAACACCATGGGAATTTTGTCTTTTCCCATGGTCTTAGGCGACCCCTGTGAAGTGATCGTTCGACCCCCAAAGGGGTCCTGACCCCCAGGTTGAGAACCACTGGTCTAGAGCAAGTGTGAAGACATCAGTTTACATCTGCTATAGCCAAAAGGCCCAGTGATTGTTCGAACGTCAGTCAATCAATCAATCAATCAATCAATCAATTAAAAAACCTACAGCCATCAAATTATCTGTCTCTCGACAACATAAAACAAACTATATTGTAAAAGGCTTATTTTGGTTATTCCTAATTTTGGTTTCAGGTGATCACTCTAAAGTAAAGTTTTATGTTCAGTTCTGAATTACAAGGTGTTGTGGTTAGCTCTGGCCCAGCTCCTGACCCAAGGAATGTGCAGGTGGATGTGGGGGAAACATCCACATGCCGCAGGTCTGTTTTGCTCCCAATGGAATCTGCCGACGAAGCCTCTTCTGACCAAGGAAGTGTGAGTGACAGGGGAGAGGGGAGTTTGGCAGACAGCCCAGGAGGAGATCAATCATCTGTATTATCCTTGGATTCTGAACAAGAATTAATGACACATCCACGCATGCGTAGAGTGATGCATAGGAGACAACAACTGAAGGATTATTACAAGAGAAAATGAGGCCACCTGTGGTTTGGTGGGGCTGCTGTAATTAGTGCTACAGATAAAAGTGCAACCTGGTGTTTTAGCCTCATGGCAGTTTATCTGATTCATTGTTCCGTCAAGATCGTGGTTTTTGTGCTGTTCAAGATTGTGTGTGGACTCTCTGGACTTTAGAATTGGACTCAATTTCCCAGTTATTGGGTGAGCAATTGGATTGCATTTCACCTGTGCCTTGTGTGTACCAGAAAATCCCTTTGACATTTAAAAAGGGAGCTGTTTCTGTTTTTCTGTTTATAAAAACTTTTGGGTTTGGTGTGTGTCTTCCTGGACTAATTACCCTGTAATTACGGGCGGTTGAAACACGCCGGCAGAACAACAAGGTATGTTTTGGATCTACATTTTGGGCTAGGAGAGTGATGGCGAACCTATGGCACGTGTGCCAGAAGTGACATGAAGAAGTGATATGAAGAAGTGATATGAAGAGCTATCTCTCCAGGCACACCAGCCATCGCCCGTTGCTCTTCCAGGATCTGGCTCGCACATGAAACCAGAAGACCAGGTGACTGGTGTGCATGCACATACCAGAAATCAAAAGCTCAGCTCCCTGGCGTGCATGTGTGCATTGGGGAACTATGCTTCCAGTTTCCAATTCACTTACAGGTGTGTATTGGGGAGCTGTCCTTCCGATTTCTGGCGCTCCCTTTCCCCCCGCATATGTTCCCACTTGGCACTAGATGCCGAAAAGATTGGCCAACACAGGGCAGAAGATTAGTAAAAATCACATAATCAGGTTTCCACATAAAAGTTGACAAAGTGATATAGATCAGGATCTCCTAAAGTGGTGAAAATTGAAAGACACCCTCCCCCCGGGCCAAGGATCAATAGAATTTTTCATTATTGTTGCTTCTTGTTATTTCTACTTGTAAGAAAAACAAAAAAGTCCAGTTGCCTCTTGAAAAAAAGCATTTTTGTAGAACGGGCTCCCCAAAAGAAACATTGGAGTATGGCTGTCTTTAATACTATCCGAGGAAAGGGAACCTTTAAATAGAGAATAGCTGGCAATCCAAAATCATCTTCTACCTCCAAGTAATGTTTTTTTAAAACAAGCTGAACTCTCTAAAAGCAAGCCAATATTATTAAATAGGCCTGCCTATATTAAACAAGGTTAATGCATTGCTCTCTGCTTAGCTTTGCACTGAGTGCTAATGTTCAGGTCATTCTAATCATACTGCTTCATTTGGGGTGAAGAAATGCCGCACAAAACTAAAAAGAAAAGCAATAAAGTAATCTAAAAAGGCAGGAGGTAAGACAATGATTGTCACTGTTAATTATTCCAAGGAGTACTTTGGGCATATCCTGGGAGTGGGGGTAATGGAGCAATTGTATGTGAATCAAGGGTCCAGTATGGGTCTGTTGTTGCCAAGACATCTGTATAGCAATAGCACTTAGACTTAGACTTATATACTGCTTTACAGTGCTTTACAGCCCTCTCTAAGCAGTTTACAGAGTCAGCATATTGCCCCCAACAATCTGGCTCCTCATTTTACCCACCTTGGAAGGATGGAAGGCTCAGTCAACCTTGAGCCTACTGAGATCCGATCTGCCCAGGGGTAGGCAAAGTTGGCTCTTCTATGACATGTGGACTTCAACTCCCAGAATTCTTGAGCATGATTGGCTCAGGAATTCTGGGAGCTGAAGTCCACAAGTCATAGAAGAGCAAACTTTGCCTATCCCTGGATCATCTGCCAAACTGCTAGTAGCCGGTGATCAGCAGAAGTAGCTTGTAGTACTGCACTCTAATCACTGCACCACCAAGGCTCTGTCATATTTTGCAGAAATATGGTGGCACTTTTGCTAATTGGGCACATTTTCTTGGCAACATAATATATAGACCTTAAAATAGAAATAATTTCATAATCACCTGCATTTCACATTGGGAAGGCTGTAAAGCAAATGTCTTTATTATTTAGGGATGCAATCTTTGAAAACCCAGCCCAAATAATACTCCACTGCATAATTATTGCTGGAATTTTAGCCATTCTCTGTAAGACTTCTATTTCTCCTGCGGTCATTAACTACTTAGAGGTAATTTAGTTCTCTGCATCCATCAGGAACATATGTAATTAAGATCAGAGGTGGAAGCAAGAGTTCATCCATTTTCAGGACTGGCAATTCTGTTTATGTTTCTGAACACTAAGTTGATCTCTCTGAATGCAACCTCCTTGTATGCTTGATAGCAACTGTTATTTGTGAAATATGAAATAGACTGCATTGATGAAGTAAATACAGTGGTACCTCTACTTAAGAACTTAATCCATTCCGTGACCAGGTTCTTAAGAAGAAAAGTTTGTAAGTAGAAATTCTTAAGTAGAGGTGTTCTTAGGTAGAGGTACCACTGTAATTGTGTTATTGCAAGGATGGGCATTCTACAAATATAGGTATATAAAGAAATTATTAATACAGTGATACCTCTACTTAAGAACGCCTCTACTTAAGAACTTTTCTAGATAAGAACTGGGTGTTCAAGATTTTTTGGCCTCTTCTTAAGAACCATTTTCTACTTAAGAACCTGAGCCCAGAAAAATTTCCCAGGAAATTTGAGAGCAGCACGAAGACCCGGCCAGTTTCCTGCCATTCCCCATTTAATCCCGGCCATCTCGGGCTTTTCTGGGCTGCCAGAGGAGCCTTTAGGTGATGCTTAAGGAGGCTTTGGCAGTCTAGAGCAAACAAAGCATTTTCCCTTCTCTGGGCGCTTGGAAAGGGAATAAACCTCTGCCAGCGCCCAAAGAAAAGAAACTCTCCCATCGCTCTGGGCAGCCGAGGAGTCACCACAGTGAAGGAAAGGCGCCGCCTACAAAGCAAGTGAGCAAGAGGAGAGGGGAGCCCTTCAGCATGGGAAGGAAGAGGTAGAAGCAGCAGCAGCCAGTGTATGGGAGGCAGTGTTTTTTAAGCCTTAAAGTTTTGGATTTTTTTTATTCCCCTCACCTCACCTTCATCCTTTAGCAGCGACTGTCCTCCTCCTCTTCTTCCTCCTCCTCCTCCCACCAAAATTCTGAGCTTTTATTTCCTAGTGGTTTTGCATGCATTATTTGCTTTTATATTGATTCCTATGGGAAAAATTGCTTCTACTTAAGAACGTTTCTACTTAAGAACCTGGTCACGGAACAAATTAAGTTCTTAAGTAGAGGTACCACTGTACTTATTTTCTATTTGTTGAAAGAAAATTTTTGGGCAGAAACTCAACCCCCATGTCTGTTTCTCAGCCCTTTAACAAATACTTTTTGTTAGAATTGATTAGCTGGACAGACAGGAGAACAATCGGTGCAGGAAGAGCAGGAAGTTCCTTGGATAGTTCATTTTCTGACTAATCAAGACCTAAACTTCATTGGAAAAGGCCTCTCTCGATGGGACAAAATATAATGAAATACATCTCACTATTTTAAGGATTATACAATGAGAACCATCCCTAAATCATTCTGATGTTGTTATCCACAGTGAAGGCTTGGCATTGATTGGAAACACTCATGAGGAAATTAACTGGTATAGATATTTACTTAGTGTTGTGGTTGGCTCTGGACCAGGGGATGCAGGGGAAACTTCAACATGTCACAGGCCTGTTTTTATTGCCAACAGAATCAGTTCAGAGTTTAGTTTCCTTGGACGAAGAAGAAGGTGGGAGTGACTTGGCAGAGGAGGCCTTGGCACACAGCCCAGGCAGTCTCCCTTATCTTCCATTGATTCAGATGATGATGTTTTGGACCCACGCAAGCGCAGAATTATGCGTAGAAGAGACCAAGTAAGAACATATTACAGGAGATAAGTGAGGCCACCTGTGTTTGGGTGGGGCTCCAGTAATTAGGGCTGCTGCTATAAATAGCAGCATGTGGGTTTGGCCGTTGTGGAAGATTATCTGATCGGAGTTCGTCAGGAATCCTGTGTTGTCTGGACTTTGTTGCTTTTTCACGCCTTGCAAAAAAACCCAAAGCAGAGCAACATGTGTGTGTGTGTGTGTGTGTGTGTGTGTCTCACTTCGTTGGAAGAAAAAGGGGTGTGAAGTTTCTTCACAGCTGCTAGCTAAGTACTTAATGACTGCTTAAGGGAAATTGTACAGACTACATGGTTGTTTTGGGATGAGTGCTCTTTGCAATACAAAAAGAGTGCTTAGTTTATTTTGACTTTTGTGATAAAGGACATTGTTTTGAATTTTCAAACGTGTGTGTGTCTGAAATTTGTACCCTTGAATTTTCAGGAGGCTCATACCAGAGAGCCCAGCAGAACACTTAGGAGCCATATGCAATGGAGTTTCCCTTAGTTTATCATCATGTGTTTCCCACAGAGAAGATAGGCTTTTTATCTAAATAGCCAAGTTATTGAGAATCTTTCTGTCTTCCGAGAAGAAATGAATTTTCTCCTGAATATACATTTAATTATTGCCCTTTGTGACTTGAAACTTAGTGGAAGTTGGGATCTGATAAAGATTCAGAACAGTCAACATTCAAGGTCACTAGTTTTTTTTAAAGTAACCATTAGCATTGTGTTAGTTTCCTATTTCCCCATCTTACCTCAATTATTCTTAGCCCAATCTTGAATTCTTACCACCACAAAAAAATAGACTCCTGTTGTTATAGAGCCGAGGTGGCACAATGATTAGAGTGCGGTACTGCAGGCTACTTCTGCTGATTGCCACCTGCCTGCAATTTGGCATTTCAAATCTCACCAGGCTCAAGATAGACTCAGCTTTCCATCCTTCCAAGGTGGGTAAATGAGGACTCTGATTGTTGGGGGCAATATGCTGACTCTGTAAACTTTTAGAGAGTACAGTGATACCTTGTCTTACTTAATTGGTTCCGGGACGAGGTTCTTAAGGTGAAAGGTTTGTAAGACGAAACAATGTTTCCCATAGGAATCAATGGAAAAGCAATTAATGCGTGCAAGACCGAAATTCAACTCTTTTGCCAAAGTCCTTGAAACCCCACCTCCGGACCTCTGTGTTTTTGCGATGCTGCAATTTCACTGAGGCTCCCCTCGCTGGGAAACCCCACCTCCAGACTTCCGTTGCCAGCAAAGTGCCCATTTTTGTGCTGCTGGGATTCCCCTGCAGCATCACAAAAACATGGAAGTCCGGAGGTGGGGTTTCCCATGGAGGGGAGCTTCAGGGGAATCCCAGCAGCACAAAAATGGGTGCTTCGCTGGCAACCGAAGTCCGGAGGTGGGGCATCCCATTGGCGGCAGTGGGTTGTAAGGTGAAAATAAGTAAGAAGAGGCAAAAAAATCTTAAACCCCGGGTTTGTATGTCAAAAAGTTTGTATGACGAGGAGTTTGTAAGACGAGGTATCACTGTACTGTAAAGCACTGTACAGTGCTGTAAGTAAGTCTAAGTGCTATTGCTATTGCTATACAGATGTCTTGGCAGCAACAGACCCATACTGGATCCTTGACTCACATACAAATTGCTCCATTACCCCCACCCCTGGATATGCCCAGGAAATGAGCCGGGGTGGCACAGCAGGTAGAGTGCTGTACTGCAGGCCACTGAAGCTGACTTTTAGATCTGAAGGTCAGCGGTTCAAATCTCATCACCGGCTCAAGGTTGACTCAGCCTTCCATCCTTCCGAGGTGGGTAAAATGAGGGCCCAGATTGTGGGGGCAATAGCCTAGCTCTGTTAAAAAGTGCTATTGCTAACATGTTGTAAGCCGCCCTGGGTCTAAGGAGAAGGGCGGCATAAAAATCAAATAAATAAATAAATAAATAAATAAATGAATGAATGAATGAATAAATAAATAAATAAATAAATGAATGAATGAATAAACAAATACATAAATACATAAATACGTGAATGAATGAATGAATGAATAAATGAATAAATAAATAAATAAATAAATAAATAAATATGCTATTGCTATACAGATGCTATACAAAAATATTTGGATGCTTTCCTGCTTGCAGGTGATGATTTCATACAAATACATGAACTCTGCTTTGTGTCTCCACTAAACAATCAGAAAAACATCACATGGATAATGAGAAATATAATAACATCATAGGTTATTTGGCAGCACTCTTTGTTTACAAGACCTAAATAACAGTAGGGCAGTTTGCACTGAAATTTGTTCCATTTAGATTGTATAGTATCATTGGCCTTGTACATCAAAGAAAGTAGCAGAATTATCCTTCCAATTATTTCCCTGTGGCATGAGACACAGTACTCAATACATCTTTCAATTGTATTCAGTATCATGAGTGTTACTCACTTGTTTTGCCTGGCTTGTATTAAGCTTTTTGCAAGACACATTTCCCGTGCTCAAGTTTAGACATCACAAGTTAAGGCAGAGATAATCTGGGCTATGTGCAAAACCACGATATTATAGTTTCTAGAATATCAGACCAGAATAGGAAATATTGACTTTCAATTCTGCCTTTATGCATATTATTCATTTGACAATTTTAGGACCATTCATTTCAGATTATGCAAAATCAAAGGATTGTTGTGAAAGTGGGTGTGTGAGAAGTTTTTTTTACTGTCTAGAACTTTTTGGAAATAAATCTGGGGATACAAAAATAACTTAGCACAGTAAATGTAAACAACGTAGTCTTCTGTTTAAAAAAGCATTCCTGTGATTAAGCAGAAGAACAGATGTCAACAGCTGTTTAAAATGGAAATTAAATCATTGCACCTACCCTCAAAACATCGCTACAAAGCACTGCACACCAAGACAACTAGACACAAGAACAGTTTTTTTGCCATCACTCTACTAAACAAATAATTCCCTCAACACTGTCAAACTAGTTCTGAGTTTTCCTGTGTTAAGATGCTGCTGTTGTTTTTGTTGCTAGGAGTACTAGGCTTGTTTGACTTTGAACCACTTTGACTTTTTGGAAAAATGATTACAAATATTGTACATTAAAAAAGAAGCAAAAGAAAAAATAATTTGGATGGTTCAATTACTTTTCAGTAGTATCCCCTGTTCTGACTATTTTAAAAAATTGCTTATGAAGCCTATATATATATATGAAGAAAGAGCAATAGTAGAGAATAAAATACAGGACATCATTTTTTAAAAAACAATAACATGAAGCTTATTTGGTTAATGTTGCTGAGAATTCAACTCATGGGTAGTGTGTGTGTGCAGTAAACAAACATGGATTCATCCACTGTCTTTTTCATAATAACTAACTGATGTGGCAGCTGTTGGTATAAAAAACAACGAGGGTATTGGACAGATTTTGATTCTACCCTTGAAAGGGCACTCCTACCAAACTACCAGTATACAGATAATTTTTTCAATTCCTCCTCATTCAACTGTTATCTGTCCATCTGTCCCTACTGAATAGTGGCATCTTTTCCAGGTATGGTTGGTCAGTCAATATAGATTTCAAATTATCCTTGGTGGCTCCTACCTGTTAAATTCCACATGCACAGAATGCAACAGCTTTTGTTGGACTAAATACCCAGGTGTATAAAAAAATTGAGCATAAAGGCTGTGCAGTGATCTGGACTGGAATTAAGAAGAAACTTTTTAACAGTGAGAATAACTAACCAGTGGAGCAGCTTGTCTTCAGAAGTTGAGGGTGCTTCATCATTAGTGGATTTTTTGAGAAGGGACTGGACAGCCACTTGTCTGAAATAGTATAAGGTCTCCTACTTGAGCAGCTCTAGTCTGATTGATTCAGTGGTAGGTTGTTCCAGGTTCAGACCGGTTCTTAGAACTGGTAGCACCGATAGTTGGAGGCTCTGCCTAGCTGCCCAGAATGGTTCTGTGCGTGTGATTCAATGGCAAAATATTTTACAACCCACCACTGGGTTGATTGGTAGCCTGTCCAGATGAGAAAAGGTTGTACTGGGCTGAAGGATGGTCCATGAGAAGTTAATAACTAAAAAACCAGCTTTTTTTATAACAAATATGTAGAGTGGGTGCTGGGTGGTGCCGGGAGTAAACTTTGCAGCGTGAAAATAGATTTAAAAATAACCATGTGCCTTTATGTAAAGTGGTTCAAATTTGAAATGTTTTGCACTCACTTAGGAAGCATCCTTTGCTATGGGTAGAAAGGCATGGGACAGATTGAGCATTTGATTACATTCTATTCTTATGAGATTTATTTATATCTCAGGTTTTATTTTATAAAGGAGAGAAAATTCCATGACTGCTTTGTATGTTTTCCCATGTATTGATACAACATCTATGTTTTATGCATGTTTCTCTCCCCCTTCCCCATTATTATTATTATTATTATTATTATTATTATTATTATTATTATTATTATTATTATTATTTATTAGATTTGTATGCTGTCCCTCACCGTAGCCTCGGGGCAGCATACAAATTTAACTCTCTTCATAGACTTTTATAGGTAATTACTGGGTGCTTTATTTGCCTATTACATTATTATTATTTTTTCTTATAGTTATAAGCATTCCTGATTACTCACTGGATAATTTTTAAGTATTTCATTCTTCTTCAGATACTATTTGGTATTACTAATTAAAGATTTAAAATTGGTCATGTAGTATGAAATGTTATTTTGAATATACTTTTTTTTAAAATAGAAAGGCACGTGTTAGATTATCACTGCCTTATGAAAAAGAACAGAAAAAAATTGTAATGCTAATCTGTGAATCTCCATATTATTAGGATGTTTGGCAATATTCCTATTTTCTACCATCAGTAAAAATCAATTTGCAAGACTGTTTTAGGACTATTGCATATACGGGTATAATATAGGTATTATAATCATGTTATTATAATGCTTATTACGTATAGTATGCCTTTATATGCTAGGAATGCCATAGAGAAGGATAACGCAAATTTCCTGAAATATCTGTGAATTCATATTAGTTTTATTCATTCCTAACCTGATGCTTTCAAGGTGTACTGGACTACAATTTTCATAATCCCGAATGAAATCAGTAACAATTTCACATCAAGAACTGGAATTACATTAAAGACTCTTCTCCTGGCAAAAAAACAAATGAAGACAGCAAGAATCAACATGACCTATCTTTTTCTGTTGCTAGGTAGGGTACATCTTTCCTTTTTTTGAAAATAGGTTCAGACTAATAAGTTTCTGATCTTTTGTCCACTGATATGCATTGATAGGCATGTGCAAAATTTAGCCTTGGAAACGGCCAATAAAAATGATCTCATTTGGGCCTAGAAAACTGCTTTCCTTACATCTGAGTAAAAGGGAAAGTGAAGGAGATTCTACAGAAACCCCAAACCAAATTTATGACTACTTGTGCTTTGAAGAATTGGAATCAGCATTAATTCTTTCTCTTGCTGAAGAGTTATTGCGGTAAAGAGGTTGGGGGTACACGATTGTGGCAGCATTTATTATTTTATAAAATAACTCAAGGTGGCTGTTAAATATGCGCTGAGGTAAATGTAAATAGTTGAAATGGATGGTGCGTTCTGATTGGCTAAGAGTTTGACAGTAGGATTTTAGCGGGAAAAATAAAGTATAAAAGGAGCGCACTGGCACTGTTTTTTCCAGTCGCGTTCTTACTTGAAGTCACTTACAAAAAGAGCTGTCCTGTCTTTACAAATAAAAAGAGCTTTAAGAACAGACTGTCTTAGTATTTTTCACTGGCGACGAGGAACGGCGGATCCACGTTTTCTGAAGAATGGACAACCTTCCCGTTGGCTGAGTTCCCAATCCCTTCGACCCGGAGAAGTCGACCTGGGATGACTACCTTGCAAAATTCAAAATCTTCCTTGAAGCTGCAGGGCTCGGAGGCACTGACAGCGGCAGAAAGAGAGCCATATTCCTGAACTACTGCAGCTCCGAAATATACGACTTAGCCCAGACATTTTTCAGTGGCCATCATACTTAATACTTCTCCCTCTTCCTTTTTTCTCCACAGCAACAATATTGTGTGGTAGGTTGGGTTGAGAGAGAGAGAGTTACTGACCCAATGTTATCTAGATCAGCAGTCTCCAATCTTTTTAGCACCAGGGATTGGTTTCATAGAAGACTATTTTCCCGGGGGGGGGGGGGGGGTTGGTTGGTTTTGATTTCATTCATTCATCCCCCGCTCATCTCCAAATATGCAGCCCAATTCCTAACAGGCTCCAGACTAGGATTGGCTGAGGGACTGGGGATCTCTGACCTAGATGACTGTCATGCCTGAGGTAGGAATAGAATTCATATTCATTTTGTTTCTAGAACAAACTGGCTCTTGAACTTTACTTAGGTTCTAAGGTGACCACCATCCTCTATCACAGTGTTTCCCAACCTTGGCAACTTGAAGATATCTGGACTTCAACTCCCAGAATTCCCCAGCCAGCATTCGCTGGCTGGGGAATTCTGGGAGTTGAAGTCCAGATACCTTCAAGTTCCAAGGTTGGGAAACACTGCTCTACCATACTTAGTTTAGAGATGGGATTTAATAAGAACTAAATGTAAACATCTTTCTCAGTCTTAACACAAATGTTGGTGTTGATTTCAACTGAAACATACTGTGAGAACCTTTGATCTAAAATGGGAATTTTGTGCTTTGCTTCTAGCAGCCTCACTTCAGATAACCTGGCAAGATTCCTCTGCCTCTTTGGAAGAAAAACTATTTAAATCACTATTTGGAAGAAATCCTTTATATCAGACCCACAAAACTGGAAATGGCCCCCTTATAGTGAATATCACAGTGATTATGTCTAATGTGCTGGATGTGGTACGTATGATAAAATTCAAATATTTGTATATTGTCATTAACTAAGCACTCTACTCCAAAAGAAAATAGGGGGTTGCTGTGGATTTAAATTGCTCCAAGTTCCAATGGGGAACTAAATAGTGTTTTTTGTTGTGTGTGTGAATCTCTCTGTCTCTCTGTCTCTCTGTCTCTCTGTCTCTCTCTCTCTTTCTCTCTCTCTCTGTCTTTCTCTCTTCTCTCTGTCTCTCTCTCTCTCTCTGAGGGAGAAGCTGTAGAAGCTAAAACATTATGAGAGACTGTCAGTTCATTGATTTCATAAGTCTCATCCATGTAATACTTTTATTGATCCATGCTGAGATTCCTAGCGCAACCAACTTGGCTATGTCAATATTATACCTTGCAAAGAGCATAAATAAATCATTAATGGAAGGCTTTACTGTCTTCAAGCTGGCTGGTACGTATGGAGTTTTCACTTTATAACCAGTTCCCTGGAGTTTCTCTGCTTCCTCAGCTGTGAAGTCATGAAGACCCCTTCATCCAACTCTACAAAGAGAGAAGTTAATATTACAGTATTTCCCTTCCTTTATTCCCTACATTTCACAATATTGTTTTCATAGTGAGAGATGACCTGTGAGAATTGGTGGCAAGGAATATATTCGGAAGAAATGTAAGGGAGCATCTTGGACACGTGTGAAGTACAGCTGAGGTTCCCAAAAATCTAATAACTCCAGTAATTTTGTAGCGTTCAAAGAAAAGTGGCTATTGCTGCTTTGAACATGCACTGAAGGAAGAAAGCACCTAGATAGGCGTTGGACTCTGTGTCACAAAAATGGTTAATAAATAAGGCATTCTGCTGGTAGAATAAAAATCATATGTGAACAACACAGTATCTTGGGCAATATTTAAAATAATAGCTTTTTTTTTCTTTTTGGAACCTTAGTATTTGAAAATTATTCCTTTCCATTCTGTTCCATTCCATTCAATTCCATGTTGCATTTTATTGTGGATTTTCCAAAAGAAAATTCAATATGATTTTATAAACAAATGGAAAGAAAATGACAATGGGTTATTCTTCCCCTAGGACATCTTGAAATACACCATCACATCTGTTCTGGTACTAAATCAGGTAATGCTTAATTTTTTAAAATCCAGTAATTGGAAAGAGAGACAAGGAAGGCAGGGAGTGCAGCATGAAAATCCAAGTTTTGTTTAGAAACTGTAAAACGTTGCTGTCAAATTGTTTATTTTAGTATGACAGAAAGGAAAAATTACACCATGCACGATAAACTATATTCTTTTCATGTCAATTACATTTAGATTACACCCTCTCCTCATTTAGCAACTGTTCCATACTCACAATTAGTTCATGTCACTAAATGTCACTAAATAAAGCCATAAATAAATTGGACCAGAATACCTCCGGAACCGCCTTCTACCGCACGAATCCCAGTGGCCGATAAGGTCCCACAGAGTTGGCCTTCTCCGGGTCCCGTCGACCAAACAATGTTGTTTGGCGGGCCCCAAGGGAAGAGCCTTCTCTGTGGCGGCCCCGGCCCTCTGGAACCAACTCCCCCCGGAGATTAGAACAGCCCCCACCCTCCTTGTCTTTCACAAGTTACTCAAGACCCACCTATATCGCCAGGCATGGGGGAACTAAGACATCTCCCCCAGGCTCTCTTATATTTTATGTTTGGTATGTATGTGTTGTATGGTTTTTTAACAGTTGGGGTTTTTAATATACAGTGGTACCTCGAGATACGAGTTTAATTCGTTCCGGACCTGGGCTCTTAAGTCGAGCAGCTCTTATCTCGAACGACTTTTCCCCATAGGAATTAATGTAAATAATTTTAATTGGTTCCAGCCCTCAAAAAACTCACAAAGTTAGTCTAAATTATGCAGAAAGACATGTTTTTAATGAAGAAATGTACATGTACATATAAATGAATAATGAAGTTTCTTTCACTTAACTTGTAAACTTTCTTAAACTTTTAAATTTACATATGTTCAACTTCTCTGCCACCCAATCCTGTAGGACAGAGGTCCCCAACCCTTTTTGCACCAGGGACCGGCTTTAAGCGATCAAGAGAGGAATGGGTGAATGAATGGACGGAGGGTGGGAAGGAAGGAAGGAAAGAGGGAAGGGACAGGAACAGAGGAAGGAAGCAAGGAAACTTATGAAAGGGGAGAGTAAGAGAGGAATGAGTGAAGGGAGGGAGGGAGGGAAGAAGGTGGGAAGGAGAAAGAAAAGAAGAAATAGAGGAAGGGAAGGTAAAAGAGAGAAAGAAAAAGAGCAAGCAAGCAAGCAAGCAAGCAAGCAAGCAAGAAAGAAAGAAAGAAAGAAAGAAAGAAAGAAAGAAAGAAAGGGGGAAGGGACAGGAACAGAGGAAGGAAGCAAGGAAACTTATGAAAGGGGAGAGTAAGAGAGGAATGAGTGAAGGGAGGGAGGGAGGGAAGAAGGTGGGAAGGAGAAAGAAAAGAAGAAATAGAGGAATGGAAGGTAAAAGAGAGAAAGAAAAAGAGCAAGAAAGAAAGAAAGAAAGAAAGAAAGAAAGGGGGAAGGGACAGGAACAGAGGAAGGAAGCAAGGAAACTTATGAAAGGGGAGAGTAAGAGAGGAATGAGTGAAGGGAGGGAGGGAGGGAAGAAGGTGGGAAGGAGAAAGAAAAGAAGAAATAGAGGAATGGAAGGTAAAAGAGAGAAAGAAAAAGAGCAAGAAAGAAAGAAAGAAAGAAAGAAAGAAAGAAAGGGGGAAGGGACAGAAACAGAGGAAGGAAGCAAGGAAACTTATGAAAGGGGAGAGTAAGAGAGGAATGAGTGAAGGGAGGGAGGGAAGAAGGTGGGAAGGAGAAAGAAAAGAAGAAATAGAAGGGAAGGTAAAAGAGAGAAAGAAAAAGAGCAAGAAAGAAAGCTGCAAACACCCCCCCGAGCCCCCCAGGCCGGCTGCAACCTTTTAAAACACGCGCGCCGCTTCGCAGCTGTCTCCTGAAGCCGAACGCGGAAGTTAGCGTTTGGCTTCAGGAGACAGCTCCTTGGCGCTTGTATCTCGAATTTGGGCTTGTAAGTAGAACAAAAATATCTCTCCTCTCCCAGCTCTTATCTCGAGTTGCTCTTAAGTAGAGCAGCTCTTATGTCGGGGTTCCACTGTAATTCTTATTATTAGATTTGTTCCATTGTCTATACTGTTTTTTATTGTTGTGTGAGCCGCCCCGAGTCTTCGGAGAGGGGCGGCATACAAATCTAATTATTATTATTATTATTATTATTATTATTATTATTAATAATAATAATAATAATAATAATAATAATAATAATAATAATAATAATAAAGTCCTGGTTGCTGCTGTCTCATTCAGATATAGTTTTCTGGTACAGTTATGCCAGTGTTGCTTTCACTAAAGCATGCATTGTCAGATACACGAAAATTGATCGTGTTAAATTTATATTTACCGACAAAGAAATAAAAGGAGACTCCTATAGATCTACTTTGCTCTCATCTGCTATCCGTGCCCTTACTGGGATTTAAACCCAGGCTATTTACACATTAGGTAGATGTATTAACCTCTAAGCCACAGGCTCTCTTATTGTCAGCTATACCAGGGGAGAGATTACCAGTAAATGTTTTTTCTCTCAGGGAAATTTGGTCTACCCAAATATGGGATGAAGCATACCGGCTTCCGCTTGTGAAGTCTCCTGGATTGAGGCTGAATGGTGAAAGCGGCCATCCCATATTTGGATAGACTAGGTTGTCCTGATAAAAAACACAAAATTTGATCCTAAATTCATACATGGGCTGCAAAATCTATTTTTTAAAATTATTGTTGTATTTGCAAATGGTTGCTTAGCAAGGTAATTTCTAAATGAGGAATGTCCTGACTCCACCCATTTCTTTACTTTGGAATCAATTTTAAGTCCAGTCCTTGGGGCAGCATTCATAACCCAGACTTGAACTTGAAAATGTTATATCAGTGTGCTTTGAACAAAAAAAGAACAGCATTCCAATCCTACTCCCCTCTTTTTGCATCCTGGTGAATATGTCCAGATCTTTAACTGCAATGGAATGTAAGTTATAAAGAAAAGAGTAAATGAAAATGTACAAACCATTTGCTATAAATGTTATATGTATTTAATAATAAATACCAAGAGCAAATTTCTTGCAGTATACAGATTTTAGCCCCAAATTACACCACATTATTCCGAAAAATGCAACATTTTGACATTCTGATTTATGTAATCTGGAAAGTGTAGCCTGGAAAATGTGAATTAAATGTTTCGTTTTTAATTATTATTTTTGTGTATGCATCCCATGTGGCTTTCCCCCAGCATCCATTTCTAGGTGAATCCATTCCTTTCTAACCATTGGATAGTCAACTTTCTTAAAATCTCATCCTCCAACAGCTTGTGTGTTAAAAACACTGTCGACTTTCCTTCTCCTTCAGAGTATATTGCAAACATATTGGCTTAATAATAATGTATTTTCCCCTGGATTTTCTGGGAGCTGTACACAGGCCCATAAATCACTAGCCATGGGAAATGGGAGAAGTAACTATGGCAACTGAGTTTGCCTAAAATTCTTAGGCAATATCTATCATGCTTCTGTTCAACTTTTCCTTCTCTTAACACTAACTTCATCCTAACACCCATGAAAAGATTATCCGTGATTGTTTATCCAGTGTACATTGCTAACTCAAAAAGGAAGCTCTTATTGTCCATACAAATTAATCCCCATTCATACCTCCCATCTATAATCGTAATCATGGGACTATTCTGTCGGGCTCTCTGATAGGAGCCTCCCAAAAATTCAAGGGCACAAATTTCAGACACACACACGTTTGAAAATTCAAAACAATGTTCTTTATCACAAAAGTCAAAATAAACAAAGCACTCTTTTTGTATTGCAAAGAGCACTCTTCCCAAAACAACCGGGTAGTCTGTACAATTTCCCTTAAGCAGTCATTAAGTACTTAGCTAGCAGCTGTGAAGAAACTTCACACCCCTTCTTCTTCCAACAAAGTGAGACACACACACATGTTGCTCTGCTTTGTTTTCAAAGGCATGAAAAAGCAACAAAGTCCAGAAAACACAGGATTCCTAACAAACTCCGATCAGATATTCTTCCACAACAGCCAAACCCACATGCTGCTATTTATAGCAGCAGCCCTAATTACTGGAACCCCACCCAAACACAGGTGGCCTCCCTTATTTCCTGTAATATGTTCTTACTTGGTCTCTTCTATGCATAATTCTGCGCTTGGGTGGGTCCAAAATGTCATAATCCAAATCAAAGGAAGATAAGGGAGATTGACTGCCTTGGCTATGTGCCAAGCCCTCCTCTGCCGAGTCACTCCCACCTTCTTCTTCGTCCGAGGAAACTAAACTCTGAACTGATTCTGTCGGCAATAACACGGGCCTGTGACATGTTGAAGTTTCCCCTGCATCCACCTCTCCATTCCCTGGGGCAGGAGCTGGGCCAGAGCCAACCACAACAGGGACTAACTTCATCATAATGCCTATAAAGTCATTTTCCATAAAGTCTCCAGGATGGCCAAGCTGGAAAAGGGTGACTTAAATTTTAACATCATCAATGCTGGGAATAAGAAATGTGAGAATGAAGACTAATATTTTCTCTTAATGAATCTTTCAGTCGTGGTATAATGAAAAGCTGTCTTGGGATGAGGAGGAATTCCCCTTCAGCGCTGTCACTGTTCCTTGGAATTCAGTCTGGACTCCATCCTATACAGTTCAAGAAGCGTAAGTAGCATTAAAATAACAGTGTCCACAACAAGACACATTGGAGGAGTGCACTGTAGGAACACATCTATTTCAACACTCTACCTGTAATAAAAGAGCCAGTTGGTGGTACTGTAGCTCAGTGATTTTCAACCTTTTTTGAGCCGCGGCACATTTTTTACATTTACGAAACCCTGGGGCACATTGAGAGGAGTGGGGCGGGGGGCTAAAAAAAGTTTGGACAAAAAAATTCTCTCTCTCTCTTCCTCCCTTTCACTCTATTTCTCTCTCCCCCCTTTTCTCCCTTCCTTCCTCTTTCTTTCTCTCTCTCCATCCCTCTTTCTCTTCCTTCCTCTCTTTTTTGCTCTCTTTCTCTCTTCCTCCCTACCTCCCTCTATGTCTTTCTTTCTCTCTCCTTCCTTCCCTCTCTTTCTCTCTCTCTCTTGCTTGCTTTCTCTCTCTTGCTCTCTCTCTCTTTCTTTCTCTTGTTCTCTTTCTCTCTCTCTTGCTTTCTTTCTCTTTCTCTCTCGCTCGCTCTTTCTCTCTTGCTTTCTTTCTTTCTCTCTCTCTCTTGCTTTCTTTCTCTCTCTGAGCTTCGCGGCACACCTGACCATGTCTCACGGCACACCAGTGTGCCGCGGCACACTGGTTGAAAAACACTGCTGTAGCTAATAGTAGGCTATCTATTCCCCAGCATTTGATCACAAGACCCATGTGCCTGATCTTTTAGCAATGTTGGCATCATCCAATCCATGTTTGGATAGGATATTGTATTTCCTCTGTTTCTCTCCTAACTTTTAATGCATATTTACAAGAGTCTTTGAGAGACAAAATAAAGAAGCTAAGCATAAGGAAGAAAAGACTTTAGAGTAATGGGCATGATTGTTTTGATTATACTTTATTACAACCAAATGTTAGATTTAGTTGGGTGTCAAGAAACTCACATTTAAATCTGCCAGCAGACACCATTGAATGAAACTACATATATAGCTCATAAAAGAAAACACAACTATAGGGGCACAAGCTGGCACAGGTTTCCTGAAGACTAAAATCAGGAATCCTGTGGAAACATTACCACTCAGCTGTTGTTTGCAATAAAAGACAGTGCTTGCTATAGGTCTCTGTCACGATCAAAATGTATTAAGAATATTTTGTAATGATGATTATGATAATAATAATAATAATAATAATAATAACAACAACAACAACAACAACAACAACAGTTTCCGGTCACAATTCAAAGTGTTGGTTATGACCTATAAAGCCCTTCATGGCACCAGACAAGAATATCTCCGGGACCGCCTTCTGCCGCACGAATCCCAGTGACCGGTTCGGTCCCACAGAGTTGGCCTTCTCCGGGTCCCGTCGACTAAACAATGCCGTCTGGCGGGACCCAGGGGAAGAGCCTTCTCTGTGGCGGCTCCGACCCTCTGGAACCAGCTCCCCCCTGAGATTAGGATTGCCCCCACCCTCCTTGCCTTTCGCAAACTCCTTAAAACCCACCTCTGCCGTCAGGCATGGGGGAACTGAAACATCTCCCCCTTGCCCATGTTGTTTTGGTGTTAGATTGATTGTGTGCTTGTTTTTTAATATTCTGGGGTTGTTTTTTATGAATTTTTTAGCTTAAATTGTAATTGGATTGGTGAGTATTGGATTTGTTATTATGTATTGTTTTTACCTTGTTGTGAGCCACCCCAAGTTTGCGGAGAGGGGCGGCATATAAATCCAATAAATCAAATCAAATCAAATCAAATCAACAACAACAACAGCAGCAGCAACAAGAGTTGGAAGGGACCTTGGAGGTCTTCTAGTCCAACCCCCTGCTTAGGCAGGAAATCCTACACTATTTCAGACAAATGGTTATCCAACATTTTCTTTAAAACTTCCAGTGTTGGAGCATTCACAACTTCTGAATGCAAATTGTTCCACTAATTAATTGTTCTGTCAGGAAATTTCTCCTTTGTTCTAAGTTACTTCTCTCCTCGTTTAGTTTCCACCCATTGCTTCTTGTTCTACCCTCAGATGCTTTGGAGAATAGGTTGACTCTCTCTTCTTTATGGCAACCCCTGAAATATTGGAACACTACTTATCGTGCTTCCCCAGTTGCCCAGTTCCTGCAACCGTTCTTCATATGTTTTAGCCTCCAGTCCCCTAATCATCTTTGTCGTTCTTCTCTGCACTCTTTCTAGAGTTTCAACATTCTTTTTGCATTGGGCTGACCAAAACTGAATGCAGTATTCCAAGTGTGGCTTTACCAAGGCCTTATAAAGTGGTATTAACACTAAGACCACTTTACTTAACAACTGTGCCTGGAGTGGGGGGGTCATGCACACATGCGTGGGGAAGCTCATGGAATTATGGGTGTGGGCACGTGTGCGTGCAATACCCCAGCACGACCCCCCCCTTTGGCAGGCGAACCGAAAAAGGTTCACCATCACTGTTATAGGGTCTTCTGGCTGAACAGGGAATTGAACTAAAAGATTTCCAAGGTCCCTTCCAACTCTACTGTTCTGTTTTGTTCTGGTTTGGTCTAGTCTATTTTTTCTATATAATCTCAGACTCTCTATAGTAAACAATGATAGCTTGAGAATTTTAATAAGAAAATAAGCACACTTTTTCTCATTTGAAAGTAAGAAATTGTTTTTCAACATTTTAGAAGATAACAAAATTATTAAAAAAGTAACATTAGCTTTAGCTCACATCGCATTTCTTTCATTAAAGTTATGACGTAACATGGAGAGTGGGATCCCCTAATGTGGTACTTCACAGCGATGGGAAAACAGAATTTCAACTTGCTCTTCGCATTGACAGCAACTGTAACTTTGACCTCTTCTATTATCCATTAGATAGCAGCCAGTGCTTTCTGAGCTTTTACTCACTGGACACCAAAGGTAGGCAAAAACTTTCATACCTAAATAACATAGGGAAATTGGTTGTCATGCACGGTAAAGAACTCCATTCAAACTTCAGGACAATCACCTATGGTCTCTTCTTAAGTACATTTTGGATATAGTTAGCAAAGCCCTTTGCAGACTGCATGTTTTATTTCTGCTGGCATTGCACACAGTTCTAATGAAAGTTTTTATGGATGATCGTAATTGATTTGTTGATTTGGGTGAATGTGATATGGCTGGTTATGAAGGCACAATAATCACAACAACCAATATAGATAACATCAATAGGATTATTCATGGAGTCTATGACTGTTTACCTCCTCTGCTTGGCTGCCTTTTCTCCTTTGTTGAATTGGCCCTAGCTCTTCAGCCTAGCCCCTACGCCCCAGCCCCTCCCATCTCACCCCCTTTATCTCAGCTCATTCACCAAACGGGCCCCAAAGCATGTTCATCCTGAGCTTTTTGGGTCCATGGGACAACCAATCAGAGGAAGGGAAGTTTTTCCCCAAACGCCATCACTCTACTAAACAAAGAATTCCTCCAACACTGTCAGACTTTTTTTTACTAAATCTGCACTTCTATTTCTACTAGTTTTTTCTCATCATTCCTACCATCCTTTTCCTCCCACTTAGGACTGTATGACTGTAACTTGTTGCTTCTTTCCTAAGATTTTTATTAATATTGATTGTTTCTTCATTGCTTATTTGACCCCTATGACAATCATTAAGTGTTGTACCACATGATTCTTGAAAAATGTATCTTTTTCTTTTATGTACACTGAGAGCATATGCACCAAAGACAAATCCCTTGTGTGTCCAATCACACTTGGCCAATAAAGAATTCTATTCTATTCTATTCTATCCTATCCTATTCATGATAGGACCTGCTTAATATTGCCAATTGTCACTGAGAATAAAAATGGGGATGATAATCATTTCTTGGTCAGTTTGCATGCCTTCCACATTAAAATGTATAATTTTAATAAGTAATTATTAAAGTAATATTTACTTATACAAAACATTGAATATATAAGCCAGTGAATGAAAACCACCTGACATTGTCTACTAATGTCCACTAATATCCATCATTCTGTGGTGCTGCTGTACAAAATGTCCAGTTCCTATTATCAATTTATGCACAATCTCCACTGACAAGATATTGAGCACAAGACAATTCAAGCAAGAAGATAGCTAGAAATATCTGAATCTCTCTCCGCATTACCTTTGCAACTTGCTCAACGCATCTATCTGTCTAAAATATATTGTACTTAATGAAAGCAAAAACATCAGACAAAAAAAAGTCACCCTGAAAAACTTTAAGGGAAGACATTGGCACCAGATTTCGGTTGCTAAATTGTAGTACAGTAGTTCCAATTCTTAGCACCAAGTTAGTAGCAACTCTGCCCCTTTAAAGGATAACCTCTTATTCTAATTTCTGCTATTATTGGCCCTTTTCTCATCTATGGCATTTCTTTTCCCAGATGGCTTCTAATATGGTTGACTGACTCATACGTGTAGTTTGTCTTAGTAGATACTATACCAGTTTTTTTTACTTACGATGAATAAGATTGTGAATTTTCAAATTCTTTTCAATTATTATTTCAAGTCAGTGAGTTGGAATTCAGCACCTCCATTAAAAATGAAATTCTGAATTTAAAGCGTGAATATCTCATCACAAATGTGAACATTACAAGCCAAAAGGATACGGCCCAGCCTTATTTTGCGGTCATGGTAAGAATATCACTTGCATTGCATTGTAATTTGTTAAAAGGACCATTGGGTGACTTGACAGTGTGTGTGCGTGTGCGTGTGCGTGTATGGTTTGGGGGTTTTTTTCCTATCAAAGGTTTCAACAAGCTGAGAAAGGAGGAGAACCTGTGGCCTAGAGGTTAAAAGCTACTGCCTTATAAGGCAGGCTGCCCAGGTTCAAATCCCCGTAAAGGTATGACTAGCTGATGAGAGCTAAATAGCTTGAAATAGTCTCCTTCATTTTCATTATCAGCAATGAAATATGTTACGCCTATAGAATATAGTTTGTCGGCTATAAAAATTAACTGCCTTGGATGGTCCATGGAGGGGCCAGGGTGATTCAACAGAAAAAAACCAAATCTATCTATCTATCTATCTATCTATCTATCTATCTATCTATCTATCTATCTATCTCTCTCTATCTATCATCTCTCTCTATCTATCTATCTATCTATCTATCTATCTATCTATCTCTATCTATCATCTCTCTCTCTCTCTCTCTCTATCTATATCTATCTATCTCTATCTATCTATCTATCTATCTATCTATCTATCTACCTACCTACCTACCCATCCATCCATCCATCCATCCATCCATCCATCCATCTATACGCACACACACACACACACACACACGCACACACACACATACATTTGTTTTCTGTTGAATCACCTCGTATACCCAAATATGGGAGGAAGCATCTTGCTTTCCTTTTGCCTGTCAGCCACACCCGAGATACAAGACAGATAAATTGTTTCATAGTCGACAATCTATAATATATATATGTGACATGTTTTTGTTGATAATTGAAATCTCATCAGCTAGACATACCCTTCCCAGGATTTGAACCAGTAGACTACTGCCTGCAAGAAGTCATCTTGCTTTCCTTTTGTCTCCTCCCATATTTGGGTATACCAGGTGATTTGACAGAAAAGAAACATATGGCCTTTCCCTGGTAAAAGCTGATTCAGAGGAGAGTCTAGAGATTTATATTCTGCGTTTCAGGCAAAAGTCCCCTGGTTCAAATCCTGGTAAGGATATGTCTAGCTGATAAGAGCATAACAAGCTTGAAATAGTCTCCCTTCCTTTTCAGTTATCACAAAAATATGTTATACATATACTTACATATATACACTGCTCAAAAAAAATAAAGGGAACACTGAAATAACAAATCCTAGATCTGAATGAATGAAGTATTCTCATTGAATACTTTGTTCTGTACAAAGTTGAATGTGCACAACAGCATGTGAAATTGATTGTCAATCAGTGATGCTTCCTAAGTGGACAGTTTGATTTCACAGAAGTTTGATTTACTTGGAGTTATATTGTGTTGTTTAAGTATTCCCTTAATTTTTTTTGAGCAGTGTATATATATATGATGTATATGTATATGCATTTCTTCTAGTCTCTTATCTTCTAGCTGGCTGGACTGATGAAGCCTACAGATGTTCTATCTGCCTTTGAAATTGATATTAACAATGGGAAGATTTCCTGGGAGTCTCTGTCCCTCTCACCCTCATAAAAATAGAAATATTGGGTGTAGTTGGCTGGGTTCATTTCATTAAAAAAAATAACCCATGGTTTACAACCATAATGGCAGAATTTGAATGCTGTGCTTAACCAAAGCAAACAAACCATATTTAGGCTTAGCACATTTATCAATGCCCAATAAATAAACCTCTGGTGAAACTTGAATTATTTTTTCCTTTTACCACTATGTCTGGCTTCTTTTTCAGATAAATCTAAAAAACACAGGAATGCGAGTCGTCCTTTCCTCAGTATTGCCAAGCATTGCAGTTGAGATAGCGGATCTCTGTGGCTTCTTTATCCGTCTCCAGGACAGATTGTCATACATGCTCACATTGCTTCTGGCATACCTAGTCTTCTATTCTTCTTTCATTGGTTCCCTGCCAGAATCGTCCTCCTGTAGTCCTCTGCTCAGTAAGTTGTACAAGCAGAAAGATGCCAAGCAACAAGTCACCCAAATATGTCAAATGGAAAGTTTTGTCCATTTTATCTAATAGATTAAAATAACATCCAGAAAAAAAATATTCATCTAAAGATAAGGTTATAATTAATGATAACAGCAACACCTCTTTAGGGAAGGTGATCAAAAGCTGGATGCTTGGCAGTTTCAGATGAGTCTGCATCAGTGAAGGGCTGCAACAATTTTTACTGCCGCACTGTGGTGGTGGCTCATTTTGTGGGGGTGGCTTGCTGGCCATGTGACCAGGTGGGAGTAGCTTGACGATCATGTGACTGGGGGAGTGGCTTAAAGGTCATGTGACTGATTTAAAGGTCGCCAACTTGACATCACTCATATCAATGGTTTGGGTTAGGGTTAGGGTGTCTGACCTCGCCTTGCCTCAAAGAGATACAATTTCCCTATATATTTGCTATTACTAAACATCCAAAATAAAGATTAGAAGTAATGTGAGAAAATATTATTTTACTGAAAGAGTAGTAGATGCTTGGAACAAACTTCCAGCAGATGTGGTTGGTAAATCCACAGTAACTGAATTTAAACATGCCTGGGATAAACATATATCCATCCTAAGATAAAATACAGGAAATAGTATAAGGGCAGACTAGATGGACCATGAGGTCTTTTTCTGCCATCAGTCTTCTATGTTTGTTTGTTTGTTTGTTTGTTTATTTGTTTGTTTATTAGATTTGTATGCCGCCCTCTCCGTAGACTCGGGTTGGCTCACAGCATACAGTAAAACAATTCCTAACAAATCTAATAAATTTAAAAAACATTTTAAAAACCCCATTATTAAACTAGACATATACACATACACACCATACATAAATTATATAGGCCTGGGGGAGGGAGGGGGAATGCCGCAATTAATAAATAAATAAATAAATTACAGGCGATAAGGAAGTTCACCTGTGGTTGGGTGGGGTTCAAATAATTAGGGCTGCTGTTAAATGGGCAGCGTGCCGGCCTCGCAGTGTGGAAGATTATCTGATCGTACTTGTTAGACCTTGACTTGCCATTTCAGGATTTGTTCTCAGGACTCTGTTTGGATTTCAGGACTTTGGCCATAAATCATTGTGAGTTTTACAACGTCTGAAGAATAGTGGCTGTGACACATTTCACAGTTACTAGTTAATTGAGTGGAGTTTTTCTTGTCTTTATTATCTTACTGCATTCAAGTGTGCTTTGTTTTTACAAGAAATCCCTTTGAAGGTAAAAAGGGAGTTTTGCTTCTATTTTGTTTCGGATAAAGACATTCTTATTGCATATTCCCGTGTGTGTGTCTGTTTTGGCTAGTTTTTACCTTTAATTGAAGGCTTGTGTCATAAGCTGGCAGAACAGGTATGAAGAAGGGGTTTTTTTCTCCCGCCCTTCTGGGCTCTGGGTATTTCCCCTTCAGGGAAGCTTCCTAAAGCCCCAGAGTGCAAAAAAAATCACAATGGGCAAAACAGAAGTCCGTTTTTCTGAACTTCCGGCTTGCCCATTGGGCAGTTTTTTTGCACTCCCTGAAGCCACCAGAGGGTGAAACGGCTTTCCCCAAGGCTGAAAACCAGCTGGCTAGCATGTGCATGTGCGCTGGAGCTGACATAGGGCACCACCTTGCATGCCCTCTGATATGGCTCTATGTGCCACCTGTTGCTCCTGTGTCATAGGTTCGCCATCACGGCACTAAGGTGCCTGGTGCTGGGCAGCACTGTGTGTACTGGTGCAAGTCCTTCCTCCAGGGTAGGTCCTAATAGGGAGTGAGAGACCCAGCCCAAGACTGTCACAGGGCTTGATACCATCTCCATTTATTTTAACATCTACATGAAACTACTCAGTGAAATAATCTATCACCATGGGTTGAGGTATCATCAGTAGGCAGATATGGGGTGGGTTCTTACCCAGTCACATGACCGCAAAGCCATTCCTACACAGTCACATGACTACCAAACCACACTCACCATCACATTTTTTTATTTTTTATTTTTATTGATTTTTTAAAAAATATTCACACACATACAACATAAAACAGGTGCTCTGTGAGTAGTGCCCACCACCAGACAAGCATTCACACCCCACCACCATCACATGACCATCAAACTATGCTCACAAAATAAGTCACGCCCACAGAACCAGTAGTAAAAAAATTAGAACCTGAAACTGACCGGAACTGAATTTAGAAACTGACTCTGTCATTTGGATGGGGCCCAACTGGGGGAGAATCACACTGGAGGTGATTGATCAACTAATAGCATTCCCACTTCCTCCCCCTGTATATTCTGCTCCTTTCCTCACCATCCTTTAGTTTTAGTCATAATTTGTATTTTATTATGATTTTACTGTGATTTTACACAGTTGTATATAGATATTTTATTTTCATGTTGTAAGCGGCCCAGAGTCATCTTGCAGTAAAATGAATGGCAAACAAATTTCATAAATAAATGACTCTTACCACTCACCATACTTAGCTATAGCATAGATCTCAAGGAACCCTTTTAATTATTTTAATTATTAGATTTGTTATTATATATTGTTTTTTACTATTGCTGTGAGCCGCCCCGAGTCTACGGAGAGGGGCGGCATACAAATCTAATAAATAATAATAATAAAAATAATAATAACCCTAACCCTAACATTCATCCTAATCTGAATTTATAGATTATGTACTAACCTAATTTCAGCACACACTTCCCACAGTAACATAAAGCAAAGGCTGAGGGTATCCATCAATAATGCCTCTTCCTTTTTCCAATAATCTTAGGTTATTACTACATTGGCCTTCTCATATTAATAGTCCTTAGCACAGCTGAAACGATCCTGGTGCAAAAACTGGTCAGTGATAATGCAACGCTTTGTCTGAATTGTGGATTTAAAGCAAAAAAGAAGGCGACGTCTACAGCATCAAATGATCAATTAGAACATGCAAAGGATCTTAAGACAAAAGGCAAGTAAACAAGGTATATGGTGGGGGGAGAGGTTATAATATTTTATAATTAAGGTGACGAGGAAGCTTCTGCACAATGACATAAATCTTGGCAGTAATGAATGGTCTACCACCTAAAGACTTTTTAAAACCTGGAAGTTACCAGGATTTTTGATGTTAAAAAATTATTTTTTTTATTTTTTTATTCAATTTTTATGCCTCCCTTCTCCTTAGACTCAGGGCGGCTTACAACATGTTAGCAATAGCACTTTTTAACAGAGCTAGCATATTGCCCCCACAATCCTGGCCCTTATTTTACCCACCTTGGAAGGATGGAAGGCTGAGTCAACCTTGAGCCGGTGATGAGATTTGAACCGCTGACATGCAGATCTACAGTCAGCTTCAGTGGCAGGCAGTACAGCACTCTACCTGCTGCGCCATCCTGGCTCTTATATACAAAAAAATAGTGTAGCTATTTTAATTATTTAAACTAAGAATCAATTATTTTAATACTTGGTGATTTAAAATTAAGCCATGAAGCTGTATGATGGAATAACAGGGCAGCAATAAGAGTAGATAGTCCTTTCCTTTTCCTCACACTTCACTATGATGATACAAGGCAGAGTGCATCAGTAAAAGTAAGAGATGGTGACTCCGCTTGTACCCAGCCAATATATTCCTTAAACTTCAAAATAAATGGGAGAGTCTCCCTAACAACAAGAAACGACAAAGACATCTCTCTCTCTGTATGCCAAACATTTTGCAAAGTCAACTCTCTTTTTAAAAAATTCTGATCTTTGTTACTGTTTATTGTACCCAAATGTCTAGGCTTTTAGATCTAAATATTGGAAATGATGTATAGTATTTGAAATACATGTAACGTGTGTTTTAATTCTGTTCGTCAAGTAGCAGTTGTTTATTCCCCCGTGGTCATTCAGAATACTTCAAATAACTTTTCTGCTGCTCTGGTTTTGAACTGCCACAAAGCCTCAAATTCACCTGGAACCTTTTTCTCTTTTGACCAGCAGATTGTGGAACAGATGAAGGGTCACCGCATCTCAAATCTAGTTCTAGTACTTTAGACAGGCTCCTCTGCTTCATCTTCTTAGGCCTGGTTCTTCTGTTTCACCTCCTGTTAGCAGGGCTCTGGTATCTATGGAAATGTGCACCCAGGAAGCCTCCGAGAGAAATTTATCTGGATGGAATCGAGTGGGACCATGAAGAATAACATGCTATTTATGCAAAGTGTCCAGCTGAAATGTGATATAGCTACGTGCACACAATTTGCTTGTTTTAAATACACAACATAGCTTTTACTTTCCAATGGCTTACACCTGGCACACAGGTAGTCCTCGACTTAAGACAATTCAGCCCAAAAATTATGTTGTTCAATGAGATATTTGTTAAGTGAGTTTTGCAACCTTTCTTGCTTCGGTGGTTATTGAATCACTGCAATTGTTAATTGAGTAACGTAATTGTCAAGTGAATTTGGCTTCCTCATTGACTTTGCTTGTCGGAAGGTTGGAAAATGGGATCACATGACCTTGGGATACAGCAACAGACGTAAGTATGAACCAGCTGCCAAGCATCTGGCAAATATGAACCAGTTGCTGCATACATCCCTGCGACTGATTAGAGATGACAGGGTTGGCCTTCTCTGGATCCCATTGACTAAACAGTGTCGGTTGGCAGGCCTGTGGGGGAGGGCCTTCTCTGTGGTGGCTCTGGCCCTTTGGAACCAACTACCCCCCAAAGTCCACATGGCCCCCACCCTACTGGGTTTCCAAAAAGCCTTGAAAACCTGGCTTAGCTGGTAGACCTGATGGCCATGAAAATTGACACCATTTTATCCGCTGGAAACACAAATAGACTGGGATGTTTGGTGTATGAATGTTGTGATTATATTGTAGGGTTTTTATTATTATGAAATGTCTTCTATTATTAGGAAATGTATTTATTTATTATTATTAAATGTTTTTTATTATTACGGAAAGTTTTAATCTGATTATATTGTTTTATAATTATTGTTGTAAACCACCCTGAATCCTCAGGGAGTGGGCAGCATATAAATTCAATTAAATAAATAAGTCTGAATGTTGATCACATGATCATGGGGATGCTGCAAAAGTCGTAACTGTGAAAAACAGTTATAAGTCCCTTTCTTCAGGGCCGTTGTAACTTTGAACAGTCACTAAATGAACTGTTGTAAGTCAAGGATTACCTGTACTTTACAAGTTACTGCTTGTTTCTCACATTTTTATATCACCAGTCTGTTAGATAATTTCGCTTTGTATTCATTTCATAGCTGTTAATTTTTTGTTGTGTGTTGATTTGATGTTAAATTGTAGCTTTAACTTGTACATTTTGAAAGAGTTCTCTATAGCAGTGTTTCCCAACCTTGGCAACGTGAAGATATTTGGACTTCAACTCCCAGAATTCCCCAGCCAGCATACTTTCACCCATTATATCATTATTTATTTGTTATTATTATTAACGGCTCAGAATCATTGGGAGTTGGGTGGCATATGAATGTATTATTATGGTTCATCGCATAGTCAACCAGATGATCAGATTGAATTGCATTTTTTCCATCTATTAAGTGCTTCCCAAGGATCTGGGACAGCAGATGTGGATTAACTAACTAACTAACTAACTAACTAACTAACTAACTAAATAAATAAATAAATAAATAAGTGTTGTTATTATTATTACACACTAATAGGGAATGTTTCTGTGTCTTCTGCTATTTTTTTAACATCTAAGTGATGTTAGAGGCCAACAAAAATTGGGGGTTGGTGTAAGGAATACAGTGCTGACTTTAGGAATCAGTCATTCATGTCCTTTTTTTACAACACAGAGAAACCATTTGTGTCAAACAAGAAACTTAAAAAAATAATAATGTTAAACTAGGTCTCCAAAACAGAGGCTATGATAATTTCAGTTCAAAGATTACTTTGTGCCCAGAGTAAACTGTTTGGGCAGTTTATATTATCATAATTGAAAATAACAGACAAACAACACTGCACATCTATTTCAATTGTTCTGGCTTCTAAATTATAATTGGATTAATTTCAATGTACTATATTCAGTTTTGTCCTCTTTCCACCTGTCTTTTTAAAATAAAAGGTCAGGGCCAATATATTGGAAGAAAGAGAGAAAAAAAAAGAATATCAGTGGTAACTTTTATTGACTCAGATAATGAATCAATAAAGGGATTAAGGGCATACACTTTGATCACTGTTCACCTGTCCTAAAGAAGAATATTCAAAGCTATGATTCAGGAGTTGGCTGGAGCAAAGCATAAAGCTAGAGGTTGTATACAGGTTGAACGCTAGAACTACGGTGTATTATATCTCAATTATCTGCAAGGTCTATTTATAGAAGTTAATTTACTGAACTGACTTGTTGACTAGCATAATTGTCTGTGTCGATAAATTGGATTTGACATGTCAGAGAGGACTTAACATGATTGTTTCTATGGAAGTTCTATTCAACAGGATTTATTTTTACTCCAGCTTCCAGTCATTCTTTGTTGAGCACAGCAAAGAGGAGTAGGAAATGTGTCAGCTGGTCTCACAACATCCCATTTGCAAATAGGAATAAAGATAATGAGACAAGAAGAGACAGGACATTCTCATCAGGAAGCAAAGATGATGTTTTCCCAAGAAACTGAAAACAGGAGAATTTACCAGGAAACATAGATAAGGCAGGCTTGAAAGTCCTTGCCCTCCTAAGCATACCCAATGTATCCAAATACATTGGTGATGTCATTTTTGCTATGGAGACGTAACCCTAATATTATATTGGGTTTCTTACATTCTGTACTTTTGTATTGATTTTATTGTGTACCGCTGCCCTGAGTCTGCTGGAGAAGGGCAGCCTAGAAATCCAATAAATTAAAAATAAATAAATAAATAAATAACTGCTCCCCAAGGAAATTTTCCCATTATACCAGGAAATATAGGTGAGGCAGGCTCAAAAATGTCGGTGCCCTCCTAAGCATACCCGTGCACAGTGAATCCGTTGGCAATATCCATTTTACTGTCCAAATTCATGGAGACTTAATCCTAATGCCAAGACAGGGGTTAGCAATGAAATAGTCCAATTACAGTTTGGGAAGAACATCAAGTGAGACCAATGTCACAATGCAGGATAAATGCTTCAATGGTTTGTGCTACTTAAGCTTTCTGAGTTCTGTGTAGGAAATTTTAAAAAAAGTGACATACTTTACTTATATTCAGGTACAAAACCACTTTATTATTAAAAAAAATCCCCTTCAATTGGAGTGGCGTTCACTGATGCCATTTGGAGCAATCAATCGTCTGGATGGTTCTTCTAAAAGCAGGCTTTCATAATCCAGCATGATTCTATACATTCCCCATACTTATATGACCTTGCCTCTTGAAGATACATTTCCATTTTCAGTGAGAACACTTGACATTTTAAGAAATGCATAGGAAACATTTTATCTCTTCAATGAATGCTTTTAAATAACCTAACACATAACAGTTATTTCTGAATCTCTGGAATAACCGGGAATGGAGAACTTTAAAAGGAATACTATTGACTCTCTCTATTATCTCTTATTCTTTGGAGCAAGGAGTTTCAATAAAAGTATATATGTCATCTGGCGGGACCCAGGAGAAGTGCCTTCTCTGTGGCGGCCCCGACCCTCTGGAACCAGCTCCCCCCAGATATCAGAGTTGCCCCCACCCTCCTTGCCTTTCGCAAGCTCCTTAAAACCCACCTCTGTCGTCAGGCTTGGGGGAATTGAATTTTTTCCCCCTTCCCCCTAGGCTTATAGAATTTATACAAGGTATGCTTTTTTGTATGATTGGTCTCTTAAATTGGGGTTTTTAAGATTATTTTAAAATATTAGATTTGTTACATTGTTTTCTTTATTGTTGCTAGCCGCCCCGAGTCTTCGGAGAGGGGCGGCATACAAATCTAATGAATGAATGAATGAATGAATGAATGAATGAATGAATGAATAAATAAATAAATAAATAAATAAATAAAATATATACATATAATTTCCCTATAAAGATACTAAAATATATAATAATACAAAGTACTATTTAAAGCTGTTGGTTCCAGTTTATGGCATGATTACTGCAGGCATTATTCAGAGTTTCAGCTATTTTTATAAGGACTTAGTGGTAGGAGCAATCATGTATTTTGAATCCAGGCCTTATAAAACCTTCACATGAATAAAGAGCAGCTCGGAGAAAATCCAACTAATGATGTTACCTAGTTTGGGTAATGAAACATTTGCAAGAAAACAAAGCACCAAGGACTCTTCACAAATTGTTCCGCTTCAATGATATATGAGTTTCACCCTTTCCAGTAATGTGCTAGTTTCTGTCAAGAAATTATCCAACATGACTATAAGAAAGTTTGTAGATAAATTTTCAAAACTGGCTTTATATAAATGTATAGTTAAAAACATGTATGTAGCCGATCAAACTAAGTTGACTTTCATTTCTTATCCCAGTGATGGGATAAATATTTAAATTTTTACAACTGCCCAGGACCCAAAGGAGGTAGAGGCATTTTTGTAACAACCTTCAAAAGCAGGTGGAAACCCCATTTCCCTCTTCTTTCTTTCTTATTTGCCTTCAAGAAAATCCATCTCATTTTTGGATCTTTTGCATGGCAACCAAAACGGAGTCCCCCGCCCTCTCCTTCCTTTCCATATGTATTCTAAACAAGTCACAAAATGTAAGAAGTTGTTACTAAGTGTTTCTTGGCTTTTCTTTTTTGAACTTGAACCATTACCATTCATCTGAATCAGAAAGGGACAAAAACTTTAGAGCAGGGATATCAAACTTGTGGCATGTACGCATAGTTCCCTCTAAGCTGAGCAGTGAGCAATCGCTCACTTAAAAATCATCATCAACTCAGAGTTTTCCAAACCTGCCCAGAAGCCGAGAGGGAAAGAGTGAGAGGGAAGGAGAGAGAGAGGAAGAGAGAGAAACAGATAGAAAAAAGAGAGGAAGGAAAAGAGAAAGAAAAAGAATGGGAGTAAGGAAGAGAGAAAGAAAATCAAAATCTAGTTTGAAACTAGCTCAACTATTTAAGTGGCATTTTGATATTGATAGAGTTGCCCTATTATGAGTTCACTGTTATAGACACACAGTAAGTATTTTATTTTAAAATTCTCTGAGGCAAAACAGGGTGGGTTTTTATTTATTTGTTTGTTTGTTTATTTGTTTATTTAATATTTCTGTGCCGCCCAGTCCCGAAGGGACTGCCGCTCAGACACTATACTTTTCCGCCCACCCCCCAAAAAAATTAGAGGGAACCCTGGCGTGTAGGCCAGATGCGTCACAGGCTGGCCCCACCCTCGCCCAGTTTAGCGAAATGGAAAAAAGTCTGGACATGTCACGCCATGCTGCCGTGATGACGCGAGTTTGACCTACCTGCTTTAGAGCATGAGAGAGAAAAAGAAAGACACAGACACCTGAAGGAATTAGTCTTCCTATAATCTCCAAAGAGGACATACAAACCAAAAATAATGTTCTTAAAAGTTTATACATTTGATAAATACAAGTTTAATCCATGAATTTCACCAAAAAAAAGAGGATGAGGAAACCATCAATGTGCAGACAAGGAGATCAGGCTGATGTGTCAAAGAGCTTTTCAATCATCTCACCCACTTGCTCAACTCTGTATTTAATGTATTTTTCAGGATTCTTGGTAAAGGGTACACTGCCATACCTGCCAGGCAAAAAACAACATAATATTGTATCAGCAAGGAGAACATTCTTCGTTCTCCAATTGCCCCTCGCTTCCTCAATAACCACCCATTTTTCCTACCCTGTTTCCCTCCAGAAGAGTCTTCAACTAGCATGGCCAAAGGAGATTATGGGAATTGAATTCTGAAAGCAGGGGGGAGGCTGACTGAAATCAATTGCCTTCTTAATTCTTGTCTGACTTCATGTGGTCAAAACCATCCTACTCAGATATCAGAAGACATCTTGAGAAACAAAGGATATTGTTTACAAAAATGTAAGGAGCATCCCCCTAAAATTACTTCAGTGAGGGTTCAACAGCCTCAATAGGTATAAAATACTGACTTAGAACGGGTAAAAAGCAACCCATAAAGTGGGAGAAGGAGAAAGAATGGCTTGGAATCGTAAACAGTAGCGCTTCACATGCTGTAAAGTTCAGTCAGCTACTATGCAACGCAAAGCCTAGTGTGCCATATAGAATGATAAACAAAACACAAGCCCTGTGTTTTGTGAGTACCGAGGGCAAGGTTGCCGATCAGTTTCCGGTCACAATTCAAAGTGTTGGTTATGACCTATAAAGCCCTTCATGGCACTGGGCCAGTTTATCTCAGGGACTGCCTTCTGCCGCACGAATCCCAGCGACCAGTTAGGTCCCACAGTTAGGTCCAGTCAACTAAACAATGTTGGTTGGCGGGGCCCAGGGGAACAGCCTTCTCTGTGGCGGCCCCGACCCTCTGGAACCAACTCCCTCCAGAGATTAGAATAGCCCCCACCCTCCTTGCCTTTCATAAGCTCCTCAAAACCCACCTCTGCCGTCAGGCATGGGGGAATTAAGATAATCTTTCCCCCTAGGCTTCTACAATTTATGCATGGTATGTTTGTATGATTGGTTTTATAACAAGGGTTTTTAACTGTTGTAATATTGGATTTTTACATTCTGTTTTTTGTCACTGTTGTTAGCCGCCCTGTGTCTAAATAGATAGATAGATAGATAGATAGATAGATAGATAGATAGATAGATAGATAGATAGATAGATAGATAGATAGATAAACATTATAACTTCATGCACACAATGTAACGTTGTGGTTCTCTTAAGGGCAAGGGACACCAGAAATGGCTTTAGGGATAGGATCAGGAAAGCCTTGCCCAGAACTCTCCCCAAACAGACAAAGAGGCACCTGTTGAGGAAGGCGGCATACGTCTCTTCCACGATGGTTTTCTGGGCACGCCGAATATTGTCCCTCTGCTCGGTGTCAGGAATGGCCCACGCCTTCTGGATTTTACACAGCTCCTCCAGGCCATCATTGAAACCCTTTCCCATAGAAAATATTATATTAAGAAAAGAACAGCATCTAGAACTGAACAGCGAGCAACAAACAAAGGGGAGGAGGTCAGAGGGGGGAAAGTTGCAAAACCATTGGCAAGCGTATTACCTTGAAGCGCTCCTTGATCACTTGCCTCTCCTTGTCTTTTAGCTGCAAACAATTAAGGGGAATGGAAGTTAGTAGTGGTGCTTCTTGACTTTTCTTTTTGAGAGCACTTACCTTGGTGCTAGGCTCCATGCAAACCTGGATTCAGGGATCAGAGAACAATAGCCTTATTATCCTCAAGGGTTTTAACCTGCCTTTCAAGGCCACATCGCCCTCACACACTAATTATGGAACACATAAGAATAGCCATGCAAACAAAATTCACAAGCAGCCTCAATTAGCTGTTGGGAGCAGAGAGGAGGGTACAAAAGAGAAAGGGACTTATTCACAGGGGCATAACTGAGCCCGAGCGGTTCCAAGTGAGACCCACAGTGTCCTTTCAGGCAATTACAGGTCATCCTCAACTTACAACCGTTCACTCAGAGTGACCGTTCAAAGTTGCGAGGCTCCCGAAAAAAGTGACGTACAACTGATTTTGTATTTGTATTTATTGGATTTGTATGCCGCCCCTCTCCGAAGACTCGGGACGGCTCACAGCAATAATAAGACAGCGTACAATAATAATCCAATACTAAAAACAATTAAAATCCCATTATTATAAAAAACCAAACATACATACAGACATACCATGCATAAAATTGTAAAGGCCTAGGGGGAAAGAGTATCTCAATTCCCCCATGCCTGGCGGCAGAGGTGGGTTTTGAGTAGCTTACGAAAGGCAAGGAGGGTGGGGGCAATTCTAATCTCTAGGGGGAGTTGGTTCCAGAGGGCCGGGGCCGCCACAGAGAAGGCTCTTCCCCTGGGTCCTGCCAAGCGGCATTGTTTAGTTGAAGGGACCCGGAGAAGACCCATTCTGTGGGACCTAACTGGTCGCTGGGATTCGTGCAGCAGAAATCATGTGATTTTCACACTTATAACCCTTGCAGCATCCCCATGGTCATGTGATCAAAATTCAGATGCTTCGCAACTGACTCACATTTATGATGCTCGCAGCGTCTGTGGGTCATGTGATCATCTGTTGCAACCTTCTAAGACAAGCAAAGTTAATGGGGAAGCCAGATTCACTTTAACAACTGGGTAACTAATTTAGCAATGGCAGCAATTCACTTAAGAAATGTGGCAAGAAAGTTTGTTACGAGGGGCAAAATTTCACTTCACAAATGTCACACTTAGCGACATAAATTTTGGGCCACCTATATTAAGCACATCTTTATTCTAATAATTGCTATAAGAGGGAGCCAGAAGTCCTCAACTTATAACCACAATTGGGAACAGAATTTCCACTGCTAGACAAGGGAGTTGTTAAGTAAGCCAATGTTATAGGGTTGTTGGGGTTTTTTTTTACTATGGTTGTTAATAAAATCACTGCAGTCGTTAAGTGAATCACATGGTTGATAAGTGAATTCAGCTTCCTCCCATTGACTTTGCTAGTCAGAAACAGGCTGGGAAGGTCACCATTCCATGGATCGCACGACCCTGCGAAACTGCAACTCTCAGAAATACATGATGGTTGACAAGCCAGCTTCTGACAAGCGAAGATTCACTTAGTGATAGGATTCACTTAACAACTGCGGCGATTTGCTCAACAACCATAGCAGAAAGGTCATGAAATGGGGCAAAACCCGTTTAGTAACAGAAATTTTGGAGCAAGTTGTGGTCATAAGTGAAGGATTAGCTGTCACATCCTCCAGTTAAAACACTAAAACAAGCAAAAAACAAGAGCGGAATAAAATGCAACCATGAGGAATTTTTAAAACTATTCCTAATAGTTGGGCTAAAATAGGATTCCCAGCAAAGATGATGTTATCCATAGCAATAAAAATCCCATTAGCACTTGGACTTACATAAACTGTTTTTACTGCAGGTAGGGGTGGAAATGGGGATGGGACTTTTTTGGCCACAACTACTTCCAAAACAGAAACTACTCTCTCTTTTCAGATAGGGCACACTAGCAGTACTTTAAATTGATATTTGAAGGACAAAAGAAGTGCATTTTAAGCAATTAGACACACACACACAGAAACACAGAGACAGGCAGGCAGACCCATCCACCCATATATGTATCTACCTACCTACCTACCTACCTATTTCCAATTTTATACAGTAATTCATGAAACTTAATTTAAACTATTCTTACCTTGACTCCAGGTTGGAAGACAGGTAGGTTTTTATCCGAGATATAATCTGTGACTTTTAACCAGCTGCAATAGAATTTACAGAAGATTCAATAAAGTAAATGTGACTCCAGTGGCATCAAATAAATATGCAAATGAGAAATAACTCTGTGGTGTGTGTTAAGGTGTGTGCAGAACCCTTGAGTTTTCAAGGACATGCACAGAGGAAAACATGGGATTCCAGCAGATATCCAGGAGATGTGACTAATTATTCAGTCATACAAAACAGATACATTAAAGTGTGTAAAATAGTGTTTACTTTAGAAATAGCACAGTCAAATTAAACAGTCCGGTCATTCACATTCAAATCAGTTAATATCTCTTAATACAATAATAATATTACACGCCTGTTTTGTCTTACATATCAGACAGACATTACAGCTTACAAATACATCAACTAACACAGAACTTACTACATCAGCCATAGTGAATTAGCAGAAAGAACAGAGAGAGCAGAGAGAGAGAATCATGCTTCTGGCTCCCTCTTGTGGCAATTTTCAACACTACCTCTTAAAGCTATAGTACTTCAATGCATATAGACATTCATTGTTAGCTTGGGGCTATTGGAAAGGTCTGTCCTGCCTCCAGAACCTCCAGAGGCTGATATGAGTGAGGAGGAAGAACAGGAAGAGCCTGTTCTCAATTCGTGCATGCGCAGAATTGCCAGAAGGCAAGAACAGTTCCAGAGGAGAAGGACTACTCAGGATTAAGGCTTATGGATAATTGGCCCCTCTCATAGACTATATAAGTGCAGAACATGAATATATCGCTCTCGTCATTGCAACTCGGATTCAGTTTTGTTCCTGTTTGAACTTGCCAAGTTTTCCCTGCAAATTGGCCCTTGGCAGTTTGCCAAAAAAGACCAAGATTTGTGTGTGTTATCTGCCCTTTCCTGAAAGACTTTAGCTGGACTTGTTTTACTCTGGGTGGACTTATTACGACTGCTAATGAGAATAATTAGCAGCCATTACAAATAAAAGATGTTTGTGAGACGCCTTTTGTACCATCTTATTTAATCAGGAAGCCTAGTTCAGAACAGGCGGAAAAGTGTCCGTCACTGATCATGCTCCTGCATCCTGGACCAGCTGATGCTTCCAGTCAGTTTTCAAGGGCAGAGCATAATATAGTAGTCAGGCCATGAGGTGACCAGGGCAAGAGTAAGGACCTCTCAATCTAGGAGAAGATGTAACGGGCACATCAAATGAAGCTATCAAAGGATTTTCCTAAGTTTAAGGTGGAACCATCCTCAAATCAAGGTGGTTCAATTACCCACAGCTACTAAGTCTGGATAGGATTGAGTTAGAGATGGTTCCTCCCCATTCAAACCAGTATAGCCTCTAAACCCGGGGAGAGAATGGTGTAGATCTCACTTTGCCAGCCTGGGATCAAAAGATATAATTGGTATCATCAGCACAGTGATAATACCAAACCCCAAACTATCAGATGAGTCAATGGTTCATATACCAGTAGATGTGGAACAGGAAGGGGAAGAAAGTAACCTTCCATTCCCAATTAAATAATAAGGATAAGAAGCCAAATGGCATTTATCTTCATATCAGTTTCTGTTTTTATCAGCATGTTTTATCTTCAAATATTATCCTTGCATCAATAACCCTCAATTCTCAAAAAGACAGTATGTCCTTCATAATGCAAGCTGATTGAACTGAGTTTGCTTCCCAATTAATACTAAAATCCAGTGGTACCAATCGTTTCACTTGTCCTTTTCAAGAAGAACAATTTGCCTTCTCTTGCTCTATTACAATTTGCTAAAATTCTCTCTGGCTGGGCACAAGACTTTGATTAAAGCAATCAAGTCCAAACTTGGATGGAAAACGACTAGATAAGTTCTCTTCTCACCTGCACTGATAGGTCAGAATTTGCTGCTCAATGAGTTCTCTGTAAGACCTTTCTGCCGTCTTCTGTGTCACAGCTACCAACTGGATTAATTCAGACCTAGGAAAAAGGAAGAGGGGTCAACGAGCAGGAATTTTTGAAACAGCTGGCATTTTTCTGTCTATAAAGAAGAATCTGTTTCAAATTGATAAAAAAACAGAAACAGGCATATGTCTTTCTGTAATTCTTAAATTGCATCAGTGTTCAACATATTTTAACTGATACTGGAAGCCAGGAAAAAGGAATTACGAGGGCAACAATGGACCCAATTCTGCCTCTTGGGGAGATGTAGGTAGAATTGGATGGCATGGGATGGCACTTGACTTGACTATGAAATTGTACTGAATTGCAGAAGTTTTCCAAATTTCTTCAGGTTATTTGAGCTTCAAAAACCTTTAGAAAACAAAAGTCAGTTTTGTTTCTTTCCAGGGATCTGCAAGGTTCATCACAACATTACAGAGCTCTTTTGTGTCCCCCAACCATGAAGAAGGGGCAATGAATTTCAAAATTTGCTCTAATTTTTAAAGGCATAACAATACTACACATTGCTTTCTGATGCTCTTTATAATTGGTGCAAGGTCTAGGAATCTTGGTTGTCATCAGAAAGCGAAGAATAAAAATAAATAAAAATGCATTCACCAACAAGGAGGAGATTTGCAGATCTTTATATTGAAAATCAGTTTAGGCTAAACAACGTAAGTTATTAGTCATGTTCATTTTCTCTTTTCAAAAGTTGCTTATCATCAGTCAGAAACAAACTGATCTTGAGTATACTCCAAAAATATTTTCTTCTACTTCTTTTTGTATATTGAACATCAGATGGGATGTAGAAAGGATTGATGCTGAATTACTAAGAACAGTTTGGTATTAATTGGATTTTTAAAGAGTCATTCGTGTTTTTACCGTTAAGCACTCTAAAACACTTTAAGCAAACAGGGGAAGAGTGAAGACAAAGCTGAAGTTTCTAGGGAGGCAACACACACACACCCATTAGCATGTTTGTTTTAAAATCACCGTCTATGCTATGCCTTAAAGGAGTCTAGTATTTTATTCCCTGTCTCAAGACATAATGGATTCCAAACAAGAGATAATGAGAAATGAAACTGGCAGAAAATACACACAAAAATAGTATTTATTGGGTTGTACAACTGGAGAAGCTTCAGTTGATAGGATTTGCAAGCTGGGAAGACAGGGCATTCCAGGGAAAGCATGGATGCATTCAACTGTATTTGAAGAACATGGAAATAAAAAAGGCAATTCTTTAAGATTACCAGGACCCAGACTTTTTAAAGCATCGAGATGCATCAATGCCTGGTACAAAGTCATAGCTAAGGTGGGACTAGAACTCACTGTCTGCTGGTTTCTAGCCCAGATCCTTCAGCAATGCACCAAATAGGCTCTCATGTATTAGGCTTAAGGACTGTGGTCATCTCACTGATAGATGAGCAGAAGAGCTCTTGGTGCCTTTTCCATGTTCCTCTGCATTTTCTTTGCTTCTATTTAAGCCAGATGGAATTTCTTGTCCAATGCTCAAACAATGGTATGTACCAATTTCTCATATTATGTACCTGAATAACTTCAACTCCATTTTATTATTATATGTCCTAGTTAAGTCCAATTGTCTTCGGAGAGGGGCGGTATACAAATCTAATAAACTATAACTATAATAATTGTACTGAGAGACTACTACACTAGACAATGCACAGAATCCACAGAGCTGTACAGCATCTATTACAACACTTATTTTTCTGAGTTGGATTGATTGTCATGAAAAATACAAAACTACCACCAGAAAATGCAAAATGACCACCAGAGGTCAGTAAGGGGCATGCATAAGTGCACCAGCGTGCCTACCGTCCCTGTCCTAATGTTTCCCTCTTCTTAGTACCCATCTCACGTATATAAACAGCATTTTATCTATGTATACTACCAATATGTACTTGACAAAATAAATAAATAAAAATAAAATTATTCCTTGGATTTCTTGGAAAGGACTCTCCAGAACAAAAAGCCACTCTGCTGACAAGATGAAAGTCTGTTCCGTATTGAAACTAATTTTGTTCCCATAAGATAATTTTAACAGAAGGAAGACTTAAAAGGATCCTTTTTGAAAGCACATAAAAACAACAGCAGCAGCAAGAGAGAGAGAGCGAGAGAGATAATTCTGCAGAAGAATGAATAAAAGAAGCTAATGAAAACAAAGGAGATAGATAGATAGATAGATAGATAGATAGATAGATAGATAGATAGATAGACAGAAGATAGATAGATAAAATAGAGAGAGAGGTGTGTGTGCATGTGAGAGACAGTGAATTCTGCAGAAGAATGAACAAAAGAAACTGATGAAAACAACATAGAATCATAGAGTTGGAAGGGACCTCCAGGGTCATTGGGTCCAACTCCTTGCTCAATGCAGGATTCACTAAAGCATCCCAGAAAGATGACTGTCCAGTCTCTGTTTGAAGACCTCCAGTGAAGGCGAGCTCACCACCTCCTGTGGCAAACTGTTCCACCGATTTATCACCCTTACGGTTAGAAAGGGTTTTTTTATATTTAATCTAAATCTACTCCCTTGCAGTTTCATTCCATTGTTTCTAGTCCTTCCATGTGCTACTGAGAACAATGCTGATCCCTCTGCTCTGTGACAGCCCGTCAGATATTTGTAGACAGTTATCCTCTCAGTCTTCTCCTTTGCAGACTAAACATCCCTAAACCCTTTAACCATTCCTCATAGGAGATGGTTTCCAGACCATTCACCATCCTCGTAACTCTCCTTTGTACTTGCTCTAGTTCATAGACAGATACATGGATAGATGAGGTGTGTGTGTGTGTGTGTGTGTGTTGAGAGAGATAAAGAGAGAGAGATAGAATTCTGCAGAAGAATGAACAAAAGAAGCTGATGAAGACAACAACGGAGATAGATAGATAGATAGATAGATAGAGAGAGAGAGAGAGAGAGAGAGAGACAGACAGACAGACAGACAGACAGACAGACAGACAGACTAGAGAAGGGAGGGGTGCAGTTGAGAGAGAGTGAATTCTGCAGAAGATTGAACAAAAGCTGATGAAAACAACAGAGAGAGAGAGAGTGAGAGAGAGAGACAGAGAGAGAGAGAGAGAGAGAGAGAGAAGGAGATTAGTGATCTTCTTTATGCTTACTTTTCAAGGGACTTGAGAATATAATTGTAGTTGTTAAGCAGGAAGATGGCACTTAATGCTGGATCTTCATAAACTTTGGATTTACTGAGAAGGTTTAGTTGTAAGTTGCCCAGAACTTTGCCTTAAAAAAAATGCATGAGAGGGAAGAAAAGACCATTTGCAAAGTTTTCAAGTTTAACAGTGGTGTTAAGTCTATTGTACTTTCTAACTGTGCTCATATAATAATAGTTTCCGAAGTGTGAAACATCTTTTTCAACATGTAGTGAGAAAGTTATTTATTTATTTTTCTATTCTTTGATAAATAGAGTTAAACCTTCATGAAGGACTGAATGGCAGATCTTTCAACTATAAGACACAAATTAGTAATACATATCATTGCCTTTTCTATTTCTGGACTCCAATGACCCGAGTTCTCAAACACATTTGTACAGGCAGATTGGGAAATCTAAAGCATAGTCTAAGTGTATTATTTTTATTTATTACACTTCAATATTTAACTGAGGAGGAATTCTGGATAATCTTATCTAAATGAGGATTAAACTGGCATTTCCCTCTTGTTCTAGACAGGTAGAGATAACAACATATCTCATTATTCAGTCCCACTGCCACTAACATCAGTTGCCAGCATAATCTCATCTTAGAAGTCACTGAACTAAACAAGTTGAGTCAAATGTACATGAGCAGGAGACAGTGAGGATATTACACACTTGGAGAAATTACTCACAGATGTAGGTGCTCAGCAACCGTCTACTGAACTCTGAACTGTAGCTACTGGCTGAAGAGCTAGTCTCTAAAAGAAACAAACATTAAATTAATTACTATACACCAGTTAGTAATTTAGGTATAGCTGTTTCTATAAGATCACCTAAAATATTTATTTTTGGATGTAATACAACAACACCCCCCCCCCAAACTGATAGCCATCTTTGAGTCTCAAGTTATTGTTAGCCTGCAGTTTTATTCATCACTGGCAATCTTGACTGGAGAGAGTGGGAATGGCTGAATGGCAGTTGAGAATTTAAAATTTCGAATAAAAGGGCTACGCTAGAAATGCAATTATTTTGCAAAAATTTAAATAATTGATTTAAGACTTCTTCTACTACTGTATTATGAAACATTTCACAGCTCTTTTAATAAGCTGATGAACTGTGCAGTTTCACGCTGAATCATCCTCACTCCAAAATTTATTTTGCCACCAGAACCATTAATGTTGAATTAAAATGCATTTTCATAAAAACTTAGCAGCCTTTAATCTATTATCACAGAAGAAAATACTGAATCTTCTAGGAGACTATGGGAATATCCAAGGTTTTTGAATAGGACAGGTTGTCAATTATAACTGAATAGTAAAATATATGCCATACGCCCTAGCAGCCAATTTTGCTAAACAAAACCTAGCAGTGTTGTCACATGGATGGGTACAGGAAGAATAATTAAACCTTTTTTGTTTATCATTTTCCCAAAGAAAATTCCTGTTACCAAGCTGCCCTCTCATCTTATTTGATTATTGAAACGGAAGTCCATGTGCCGCTTCTATGTTGGATGAGGCAGGTAGGAGTCCCTTGAGTACCATTTGTTGGGGGTCAGGGGAAAGGAAGGGTTTGCCTTCTCCTTTTGCTCAAGATCCCCGTGTACAATTAGTGGGCCACTGTGTGACACAGAATGCTGGACTCGATGGGATTTGGCCTGATTCAGCATGGCTCTTCTTATGTTCTTATTATATTTCAGAGTGGAATCAGAAATAAGAGATGCACCTTTAGTCATATCTGGAACAAAAGTATGTAGATGGCATTAGTTTGAACTGATGAACTATAACCCAGCAATGATCTTTCTGTTTCTTGTTCAAAAGCAGAGCTTCATTGAATTTGCTTTAAAAAAAAAAAAATGACAGAAAGAATGGCTCTTGGTATATTTTATGATGTACAGTAGGCATATAATGTGCTATTATTTGCTCAGACGAGTGACTAAACTCTTCAGACGAAGGGCAAATCACCTGGTAACATCAACAAGATCTTTGTGCTGCTTTACAGATGTCTAATCTTTATGAAAACAGGCAGTGGCATACCAGCTATAGGTGCAGAAAAAGTAAATAATTTTAAAATAAATTTAAAAAAAACTAAACAGAAATCTGTAAGGAGATACAAAGAAAGAAAGAGAGTTTGAGACAGTAGTATAAGTTAGGCATGCGGGTAGTACAAATATTGCTGCTGCTTACCTCTGTGATCTAAAGGTATATTGTATGTGTCCCCAAGAACTTTAGAATTTAAGGCAGAATTGAGGTGAAAAGGAAGAAAAAAGAGAAAGAAGGAAATAAAGAAAGGCAAAGTTCAAAAAGACAGGTTAGAAACAACCATACTTTCCAGAACAAAGCAGAAGACACCAACAGACAGTGCTATGGACTTGGCAGAGGGGAGCCACCTCTTTTTAAGAGGATGCATTCTTATCCCCACCTAGTCGGAGACAAGCCACACTGAACTCAGTGGTGCCCACCCTTCAATAAGTGGGTGAAGACTGCAGCCTGAACTGCCACGATCCCAGTCTCAGCCATGACATCCTGCCCCAAATATGCAAAACTGAAGGGCAGTAGCAAGAGAAGTTCCTCCCTAGTTCCACTGTTTGTTTTTAACATTTCAGTACATTCTGTTCTGTCAATTGGTTTTCTGCAATCCAAACAGAGGTTTTAGGAAGTTTGGGATTGATCAATATGATCTCATTCACTTTCTATTGTTTTCACATCCCACCCACCCCCCTCCAATTTCTACATTGGTTTGAAAAAACACAAAACCATGTCCTGTGTGATGTTTTTAGCTTCATTGATAATCGGCAGCCACTCTATGAGCCAATTAAGAAGCTGGCTCTACACTGCCTTTGTCCATAATCATTTTAGCAACTAAAGGAGATATAAAGGTAGTGACATTGACGGAAATGGATGGTTTAAATGTTTCATTTGGTAGCTGTTAACATACAAGATGCAGTTGCAGTTAAACCTTCTTAGCATGGATCTGACTGGACAAAATTGATGTTCAAGGAAAGTCACAAAAAAGGAAAGAAAAAACATTATGATAAATAGGCAATACTCCGGAAATCATCAATAGCTGAAAGGTTTACACAGCCTGAAAGGTTAATATGATGTTGTTTTAGCTTTTAACAGAAGCAAGGATTTAAAAAACCTCTTCACTGCCTTGTATCAAAAATCCCCACAGAATCAAATGAATGTCCTGTGCTACTATGGCTGGGTCATAAAATCCAATTAACAACCTTGCCACACATTGAGAATGAGTTGGGAAATCTTTCACTTAAAAGATGTTGGATTTTGGAGATAAAAGGCCATTTTTACATTCATCCTTTTAGGTTTCAAGGACCTCAGCTAGCAGCACATTTGGAAGCTCATAAGAAAAGCCAGAACCCTTCTCTGAGCTTAATACTGTATAATTACTTAGAAGGTAGCAGCCTTTACTGTAGCAGCCCAAAACTAGAATGCTGAGTATGCAAGAAGTGAAAAAGCCACATCCTTTTAAGGAGGTTTGACTGCAAAGCAAACAAGGGGAAATGGTTTGATCAGTGCCAGGAATGCATTCGTGGGTCTTGGCATAGGTACCTTGGGATGCCAGCATGGCACCTGCAGTCTCTTGGAAATCCAGCAATTGTTGCAGGAAGAGAATGGCCTGTAAGAAGAGAAAGGAAAAGCACTTTAGAAGGACCGTTGAACTTACCTGAACGGTCTTCTCGCTGCACTGTGAGGAGAGTCCAATGTGGGTTGTTCTTCAGCCTCATTGGCAGGGACTGAGTTAAAAATTAACATATTTATTATGTCCCGCCCACCTCTACCTCCCTAGGTTCAGTCAATAAAAACGAAGGAATAGTGTAAGTAACCAACTTTATTAACTAAGAAGTTAAACTGTCAAACGAACTGAACCCCTGGGCCAAGAAGCCGGGAGGGTTTGGACTCTCCTCACAGTGCAGCGAGAAGACCGTTCAGGTAAGTTCAACGGTCCTTCTCCCCTGCACTGCTCGGAGAGTCCAATGTGGGATATACCCAAGCAACCAAACTAGGGCGGGATAGGCTGGACCAGGGGTGCCTGAACACAAACCCGTTGCAGCACTCTGCAACCGAATGCCGCTTCCGATGAAGCGAACGTGTCTATGCGGTAATGTCTGATAAAAGTCGTGGGGGCCGCCCAGGTTGCGGCCCGACAGATGTCATCGATCGACGCCTGTGTGTTCCAGGCAGCTGTAGTGACTGCACTTCTGGTACAGTGAGCCGTGATTGTCCTTGGCAAAGGTGTACCTCGTGTCCTGTAGGCCTCCATGATGCAGGACCTGATCCATCGACTGATAGTTTTAGAAGACACCTTGTTGCCCATGGATCCTGGGAAGAAGGAGACGAATAATGCTTCCGATTTCCTGAAAGAATTAGTCCGTCGAATGTAAATCTTTAGCGCTCTACGGACGTCTACTTTGTGCCAGCGTAAAACTGACGGATGTGAGCCGTGGGAACAAAAGTCCGGTAGTATTATGTCCTGTGACCTATGAAATCTTGTATTGACCTTCGGTAGAAAACTGGGATCTAACCAAAGAGTAACCCGATCCGGGTGGAACACGCAAAGGTCCGGCCGGACTGACAGCGCTGCGAGTTCCGACACCCTGCGAGCAGATGTGATGGCCACTAGGAACGCCACTTTGATTGATAAGAGGCGCAGCGTGATTTCTCTCAGTGGTTCAAATGGTGGTCCTGTGAGTGCCTGTAAGACCAAAGTCAAGTCCCAGGATGGGAAATGATGGATAACCAGAGGAGAGAGATTCGAGGCCCCCCGGAGAAAGTCTTTAACCCATGGATGATGGGAGATTGGGCGAAGGGGGTCTGGTCTTAAGACCGTGGCTATAGCTGCCACCTGCCTGTGAAGGGTGTTTGGGGTCAGCCCTTCGTCTAGCCCTTTCTGTAGGAAGTCCAATAGATGCAAGACGGAGGATGAGCGAGGAGGGATCTCTCGAGCTCTGCAGAATCTACAAAACGCTGCCCATGTCGCCTGATAAATGCGAGTTGTTGATGGGCGTCGAGCCGATTGGATGGTATGAATCACTTTTTCCGACAGAGATTCTGCCCTCAAGCGGTCCCCCTCAATCTCCACACGGCAAGCCTCCACCACTGGGGGTCTGGGTGTACTAACGACCCCTGCGTGAGGGAGAGTCTGTGGTACGGGATCCTCCATGGAGGGGAGGTTGAGACGTCCATCAGGTCCGCGAACCATGGTCGTCTCGGCCAAAATGGAGCGACCAGGATCACCTCCGCCCGCTCTGAGAGTATCTTGGAGACTACCCTGGGTAGAAGGCAAGTCGGAGGGAAGGCATAGAGCAGTCCCCTTGGCCATGGGGAGAGGAGCGCATTGATACGGTCGGCTCCCGGGCACGGGAACCGGGAGTAGAATCGGGGCACTTGGTGGTTGAGGTGCGTAGCGAACAAGTCCACTACTGATTCCCCGTAACGATGTACAATGTCCTGAAAAACCTCCTGGTTCAAGGACCATTCCCCCGGGTCGATTGTTGTGCGGCTCAACCAATCCGCCTGGGTGTTGTCTGATCCTGAGATGTGTTCTGCTTGGATCGAGACCAAATGTGTTTCCGCCCAAGACATCAGGGAATGAGCTTCCTCCATCAAACGGCCCGACCTCGTACCTCCATGATGATTTATATGGGCCCTTGTTGCTACGTTGTCCGTCATGACAAGGACGTGCTGTCCCTCTATCCTGTCTGCAAAGGAGTGGAGTGCCTTGAAGACTGCCCTCAGTTCCAACAGGTTGATATTGGGGTCCCTCAGGTCGTCTGCTGTCCAGAGACCCTGGGCCACTCTGGGACCGCAATGTGCTCCCCACATTGCGGTCCCAGCCGGAGAGGCTCGCGTCTGTGGTGATCGTCACCTCCCGATAGTGGAGGAATGGAGAGCCCCTGGTGAGCGCTGGAGACGTCCACCAGGGCAGAGAGCGACGGACCGGCAAAATGAGACGCACCAGGTGTTTTGAGTGGCTCATGCGTGCCCTTTGGAAGGGGAGGAGGAGCCATTGAAGTGGGCGGGCGTGCAGCCGAGCCCATGGGACAATGCTGATGCAGGAAATGAAGACTCCGAGCAGTTGAGATAGAAGGGCCAAAGGGGCCGTGGTGCGGTGCTGAATGGAAGCTATCAGCGTCCTCACCCTCTGCTGCCTCTCTGATGACAGGTAAACGATCCCGGCTGCAGAGTCTATCAGAGTACCCAGATGTAACAGCCTCCTGGTTGGTCGCAGGTGGCTTTTGACGTAGTTGATTGTGAAGCCGCAGGCCTCTAAAGATTGTATTGTCTGCTGAAGGTCTAGCCTGGCCTGTTGAGGACTGCTGGACAAGATGATAACGTCGTCCAGGTAGGCCATGAGACGTATGGATCTGGTTCTCAGGTCGGCTGTCAACACATCCAAGAGCTTGGTGAAAGCTCTGGGGGCCGATGAAAGGCCGAAGGGCATGGCCCTGTACTGAAAATGTTGGTCCTGTATACAAAAGCGGAGAAATCGTCGGTGATGCGGGTGCACCGGTACATGCAGATACGCCTCTTTGAGGTCGATGGAAGTCATCCAGTCCTGGCCCCTGATGGATGCCAGGATTGACTGCAGAGAATGCATCTTGAATCGATGGTAGCGAACGTAGATGTTCAGCTGCTTGAGGTTTAGAATCAGCCGACAGCCGCCGGATGTCTTGGGGACCACAAACACTATGGAGTAGAATCCCAGACCCCGTTGCTGGATTGGCACCGGTTCTATCGCCCCGATGTCCAAAAGGTGTGGTACTTCCTGGGCAATCAGGGACCGTTTTTGCGGCTGAGATAGCGTCGGGCATTGCAAAAACCTGTCTGGAGGGGTCTGTAAAAAGTTGATTCGCAGTCCGTTCGTCACGGTATCCAACGCCCAAGTGTCTGTGGAAATAGCCTCCCAGGATTCTGAGAAGGACTGCAGGCGTCCACCTATGGGCACTTCGATGGGGGAGTCATTTCTGTTTACGATACCCTCCTCTGTTCCCGCCCCAAAAGGGTCTGCGGGACTGCTGGAACTGTCGGTTTCTGTCTCCGTAACCGGTTCTGTCCGACCTGAAGGATGGCTGTGTGTAGGAGCTCTGTCCATAGGTCCTGGTGCTCGGAGCTGCGGGCGCGGCTGTGTCCGACTGAAAGGACTGCCTTCGGTAATATGGTGCTGCCCGCCTCTCCTGTCTCCTTGCCGACCTCGGCAGCACCTTCTTCTTGTCCTTGTCCTCGACTAGGACTGGATCCAATGATTCTCCAAAGAGTTTGGCCCCCTGATAGGGTGCTGTTGCTAGGCGCCATTTCGATTTGGCATCTGCTTGCCATGAGCGGAGCCATATTAGACGCCGAGTGGAAAGGTTGGTAGCCATGGCCCGGGCTGAAAACCTTGAAGCAGCCAAGGTGGCGTCGGCGGAGAATTCCGTGGAAGCGATCAGTTTATTAATGTCCTGGCGGAGGCGAGCGTCCTCCGGGCCAAGCCTGGGGAGGATATCGCGAAGCCAAAGGATTGAAGCCCGGTTGAAGAAGGATGCCGCCATTGCTGCCCTCAGGGACCAGGCGCAGAATTGATGCATTTTTCGAATCAGGTTCTCAGCCTTCCTATCGTCGGGCCGCAAGCCATCCGCCAAGTCCGATGGAACCAGAGCATTAGAGATTAATGAGGTAACCGGGATATCCACCGACGGATATTGGAGTAAATCCTCTATCTCTGGATCGAAGGAGTAAAACTTCTTGTCCAGTGCAGAAGGACCCAGAGCCGCTGCTGGTTGCTGCCAGGGCCTCTTTATGTTTTCTGCGAATATGGGCACTGCAGGGATATTTTCTGACTCCCTTTGAGGCTCGTTAATGAGTCTAGCAGCAGGGAGGATACCCACATCCTGGCCAGCTATCTTTTGAGCAGTTGTCAAAGTCAGTGTGGTCCTGGCCTTGTTCAGAAGAACCCTGTAAAGGGATGCTTTGAATAAGCCTGTCATTACTGGTTGCTCAGGTAAGGTGGCTTCATCCTCTGATAGCTCATTCTCTGGATCAGAGAGGGCTTCCCTCATCTCTTGCTCCTCCTGCAGAGAGTCATGAAGAGAAGGGGCAGATGTAGGAGCTGCCCAAATATCCTGCCTGCTGGGGCGAGGTGGTAGTGGGGATTGGTGCTGTTGGGCGCCAATTGCTATGCCCTGAGCATATGCTGAGGCTATCATGTCCTGTAATGATGGTGACATGGTCTGCCAGTTATCTGCGGGCCCCCTGAGTCCTGCTGCCATGGGGGTAAACGTGGCTGCTGCCGGTTGAGGCTGGGAAGCAGGCCTGATCCAGTCTGCTCTCTGAAGCCCTTCAGACGGTGGGGGGGCGCTTAGTGGGCGATCTGGTGAGAGGTCCCCAGCACTTGTGAAAGTAGGCCCCTCAAAGGTGGCTGCTGGGAAAGCTGGGCCCAGCGGACTAAGGGTAGGTGGTATAATTGTGGCCAAGGGGCTAGGCCCCTGCTTTGGCTTGGCCTTCTCAAGCTGGGCCTCCAGAGCCCTTATTTTCCTCTCAGCCTCTTTTAGAGCAGTCGAGGATTGAGAGCTTTTCCCCTTTGATTTGGAGCTGGGCCCCTTGTACTTACTTTTTGCTTTGGAAGAGGAGGCGGCCGGGGCGCTGGGGCTGGTTTGTTGAGACATTTTTTGGGAGCAACACCGAACCAAAACTCACGAGGTTGTTGATCAAAATAGCAATTAAAATGGTGGACTAGGGAAACATGGGGTCCCCTAAATAACACGTCATTAGCCCTTTACTCGTGATTGGCTGACTGCCGAGCAGAGCCTTCGTTGTCGTGGCAACGCCCCGAAACAACATGGCGGCCCCGAGATAGGCTGAAAGAGCCTAGTCATCCTCCCTTCCTTTGCCTGGGCAAGATGGCGGCCGTGACGTCAGGCGGGAAAAACCTCTGCCCTTCAAACGGCCGGAGGGGAGTCCAGCGGCTATGGCCCTGCGCCAAAATGGCGGGCGCAACCTCGGGCGGCTTGGCGATCTCCTACTATCGCCCCCCCCTTGTAATTCACCGATCACTGCTTTCCTCGAGCGATCGGGAGCTCCCTGGGGCGCCAGGCATAAAACCGCCGAACAGCTGATCTTTCTTCCTTTGCCGATGCGATCGGCAGGAACGCTGCAAGAGCCGCTGAGATCGCCCACAGCTATTCTCCCCTCTGGGGAGATTCTGTAAGATGAAGGCTCCACTAATCGGTAAGAACCGACACTCGGAGGCTCGCTGCGCTGGATGGATAGTTTGGGGGGGGGGTCTGATCGCGGGCATCAGGGACCCCAATCCAGCGATCCCTGTCCACAAGGCAATACTCCGGAGAGCAGTGGCCTCTCAGGGATTTGATGAGACGGAGAGCAATACCCCGGAGGGCAGTGGCTCTCGAAGATCCAGGTCTTCCTCCTAAAGGAAAAGGAGAGGGGGGGAATTTTTTTTTTTTTAATTAGTAAGCAATATTATTAAATCTCACTTTCTGTGAGAAGAAAACTCATAGTCCCTACACTATGACTGAGTTTTTAAGACTGAACCTAGGGAGGTAGAGGTGGGCGGGACATAATAAATATGTTAATTTTTAACTCAGTCCCTGCCAATGAGGCTGAAGAACAACCCACATTGGACTCTCCGAGCAGTGCAGGGGAGAATGGAATCTCTCCTCCATCCAGCCTGACTGGGAGCAGCTCAAGAGGTGACAGAGAGAACCTCTTTTCTAGTCTTGCCCAAAGATGATAGCACCTCGAGACTTTGGGATGGAAACATGCACATCTACACAAAACAAGTGGGGATGACACAGAGGCAAAGGCTGACAGCTGAGTAATATGCTCAATGGAGTTTCTCTGTACAAGAGGGAGCCATGAGGTCACCCACATGAGCCCCACCCCCCACCCCAGTGGGGAGAAGGAAGCATCTTGTGAAGAAGCCCATGGGATCCTCGAGGTTCGACTACTGTAACGCTCTCTACATGGGGCTACCTTTGAAGAGTGTTCGGAAACTTCAGATCGTGCAGAATGAAGCTGCGAGAGCTATCATGGGCTTCCCCAGGTATGCCCATGTCACACCAACACTCCGCAGTCTGCATTGGTTGCCGATCAGTTTCCGGTCACAATTCAAAATGTTGGCTATGACCTATAAAGCCGTTCATGGCATCGGACCAGAATATCTCCAGGACTGCCTTCTGCAGCATGAATCCCAGCGACTGGTTAGGTCCCACAGAGTTGGCCTTCTCCGGGTCCTGTCGATGAAACAATGTCATCTGGCAGGACCCAGGGGAAGAGCCTTCTCTGTGGCAGCCCCGACCCTCTGGAATCATCTCCCCCCGGAGATTAGGACTGCCCCCACCCTCCTTGCCTTTCGCAAACTCCTCAAAACTAACCTCTGCAGTCAGGCATGGGGAAATTGACTCCCCTGGGCCGTTTCCCGTTTTACACAAGGTTTGTCTGAGATGTATGATTGTTTTTTATACTCAGGGTTTTAAATTGCTTTTTATTGTTGGATTTGTACCATGTTTTGTGTTGTGAGCCGCTCCGAGTCTCCGGAGAGGGGCAGCATACAAATCAAATAAATCTAATCTAATCTAATCCAGAGGGACCCTGTGGACAATTTGTGACTCAATGCCAGGAGGTGTGGAAGAAAAACTATGCTCACAGCTTTGCCTGAGGCCTATGCCCAAACCATAGAGCCCTAGTGCAACAGGGTAGCTAAAGCCACCTTCAACCTGGGAAAGACAAGTAAAAAAAATGAAGCCCATTATAAAGATATAAAAGGGGACTAAATGCCAAAAAGCTCACCAGAATTTTGGAACAAGAGTTAATTTTGGAGCACTGCCTCATCTGAAATACGTTTTTGAATTAAATAAACAGATAATATATATCTGCAGATATCCTTGACTTACAACCATTTGTAATGGTTGAAAGTTGTAATGGCACTGAAAAAGGAGAGTTATGAACAGTTTTCACACTGGCCATTGCAACATCTGCATGATCATGTGCAAAAAATTCAGGCACTTGGCAACTCACATGTATTTATTATCACAATCACACTGTATTGGAGTCATGTGATCACCATTTGTCACCTTTCCGGCTGACTGCCAACAAGCAGTCGTATAATATGATGACTTTAAAACTGGATGATTGAAAAGGTATTGAAGGAAGGAAGTGATTATGGTTATGTTTAAGAGGGAAGGATAATCATTTTGATTGTAACTTAGTAATGAAAACTGGCAGTCACTTCGTCTTTTATTTGTTTTTTAAAAATTCCCACTTAACCACATTGCTTCCTGCATTTCTGAATAAAATTCTCAATACAAATATTTTCTTTAAAAAGTAAAGGAGGAGCCAGGGATGAAGTTCAAAACCTTTGCTTACCTGCACACATAATTGAGAGATTGCTCTCAATCAGGGATGTCAAACCTATGACGTTACATGGTTGTCACATCATGATGTATCATGAGTCCTCCCCCCTCGCTAAACAGGGTGGGAATGACCAGTGCGTGACACATCTGGCCCGTGGGCTGCGAGTTTGACACCCCTGCTCTAGATGGATTTTTAAAAAAATTTATGGGGGGGTTCCCCTCCATTTTATTTATTTTTAAAATCAGTTCTATATCCATTAAGAAAGGGTAGATGTATTCTGGGAAACCCATGTCAAGAAGCCCTTGGTATCAAAATAATATAAAATACAGGCCTCTATTAAGCACACTCCTAAGTGTCGTCAAATTCAGAGCTTAACATAAAACAGATCTCTTTCTATGGAAAGAATCTGAGGCTGCAAGTATTATTTACATTTTTGTTCTGTTGCTTAAGCAATAAATCAATTGTCCATGTGAAAGGATAAACCACCTGTGTGAAATATGCAGCACATAGCCACCCCTTTCTTTCTTTCTTTCTTCCTTCCTTCCTTCCTTCCTTCCTTCCTTCCTTCCTTCCTTCCTTCCTTCCTGCCTTTTATATAGTGCAAAGCATAAAAGAGAGATCATTGATCAAGAGCACATATAAACGGAAGCTGAGAATCTCCCTCAGCCATGTTTGTGGATCTCACCATTTAAAATATGTTTTAAAAAACAAAAATAGTGGTAGCACTTTTGTTTTCCACATTTAAAAGGCTGTATTGAGGGAAGACAATTCTGCAAAGTAAATCCTTGTGAGGAAAATTCTGCTCCAGTAATATTATCTTGATCAGCATCCCTCCCTGTGCTTATATAGTTATAAATAAATGTCCAAAGACCAGCTGCATCCTACATATTTAATGCAGTTAATGTAGTTTAGCTCTCAGTATACAGCTGCTCAGAGATCATCTGCAATTGAGCCTCAACAGGAATTCTACTTCAATGCTGCTTGATTATCACGTTCCCCACACAGTCATCTTTTCTTGAATTGTCAGGAGTTTGCTGCTTCCTCTTTTGAAACCAAAGAGCTACTCTTTACCAACCTCCCGAGATCCACCCATGCCTTCCTACTAGCCTTTCCTGCTGTTTTCCTTAGCAAGCTGAGCTCTCCTTTTGCTACTCCAGAAGAGAGGAGAGGAGATCACAAAGCAACTCGATAGCCTGTCGGAGCCTATCAATTTTTAAATGGACAGACTTCACTTCTGATGAAGGTCTTGGCAATGCTAGAAAAAAATTAGCAGAGGAAGAAGAGAGGGACATTTTCTGCTTGCATGCAAACCCTAGAAAAATTGGAAAAATTGTCTTTGCTTAATTGGAATCCCAAGGATGTTTTTCGCCTTTCAAATTGGTGGAATATCCTTGACTAATGTCAAAAATAATCAAAGACAAGCAGTTTAGTGGTTCTGTGCTGCCCTCTTATTTTCTAGTATAGAAGTGTATTTTGGGGGGGGGGGGTATCGTCCCTGTTAGTACAGGGTACATGGTTGTTAGGGACTGCCATTGTAAACTGCATATTGTACACTTGTACCAAACTTGTACTTAAAGAGTTAATGTGCACTCAAAGAGTTAACTTGTACTTGAAGAGTTAATATTCAAGGCTGTTTCATCACTTCCTCATTGAAGTTATAAAAGCTCATTATTCTGCTCAGTCACTTCCTTTACGTTTGCCTGAGAGCGGGGGAGTTGTGTTTACGCTTCGTGCATATCTTCTTGTATTAGCTTCGTGCTTATTATCAATATTGTATTTTGCTTTGTGCTTCTATCTTGTAATTGCTCAGTGCGTATTATTCTGTATTTGCTTCGTGCTTATTCTGGATTGTTTATATTGTGTTAATATGTAGATAATACTTATTTAACTAAGTCTGTGTCTTGGCTTTATCACACATCCATGCTCTGTTAAAATTCTCTGCTCGGTGTTGTTGAAGGTTTCATAGCCTAACCAAGACAAGCCAACAGTCCCCAATTGGAAGAGAGACAGTGAGAAAAGAAGAAAAGAACAAAAAAGGCAGACCAGCCAGTTTGGAATGAGCTGAAGCAAAAGACTGAGTATCTCAGCTATGTACTTCATGGAATCCAGGATTAGAGAGGCTTTTCCAAGATTTAACCTTAGAAACGAAAACACTTTTATGATAGTTAAATTACTCTCACGATTGGGGTATTTGCGTATTTCATGTTCTAGGCTCAGGAAAAGAATAGCATCCCAGTCCCAATTAAACTCTTTCTTGATATGTTACTGTTATTTGCAGACAAAAATATTGTCAGCAATATTATTGTAATTTTTATGGTCTTAACATTTAACATAGTCAAGCAAGGTAACAACAAAATGTTTCCAAACACATTTACGTCCTTTTCAGGAAAAAAAATTGCTCTTCTTTGACAAGAGTGATTGTGGTAATTAAAATAGGAAATGTTAAGAAAGTCTGTACCAGCTCAACTTTCCATTTCCAGCAACCCATCTTGATTCCCAATCATAACAGGTTAATGCTGCACAGGTAGTCCTTGACCTATGACCTTAATTGAGGCTAAAATGGATTTTGTTAAATGAGAATTTGTCGAGTCCTCATTTTACAACTTTTCTTGTCGTGTTTGTTAAGTGAATCACTGCAGTTGTTAAATTAGTAACACAGTTTGTTAAGTGAATCTGGTTTCCCCATTGTCAGAAGGTCGTAAAAGGCCATCAAAAGACTCCATGACACTGCAACGATCATAAATGTGAATCATTGTCAAGCATCTGAATATAAATCAGGTGACTATGGGGATGTCACTTTTTACAGTGGTGGTGTAACTTTGAATGGTTTCTAAATGAACCATAGTAAATTGAGGACTATCTGTACATATACAATGACATCTTACTGAGGAATATTTAATGTATCTAGATACACTAGACTTTCTCAATCTATGTCTTCTAGATGTAATCCTATCCTTCTAGAAGGCAGACTAAGAAAGTCTGGCATAGCCAACATGAGAAAATATTATTTCACTGAAAGAGTAGTAGATGCTTGGAACAAACTTCCAGCAGATGTAGTTGGTAAATCGACAGTAACTGAATTTAAACATGCCTGGGATAAACATATATCCATCCTAAGATAAAATACAGGAAATAGTATAAGGGCAGACTAGATGGACCATGAGGTCTTTTTCTGTCGTCAATCTTCTATGTTTCAATGTGGAAAGTATATAAAAGAAAAGATATAAAAACTGAATGAAGCTACAGCAGCATTCCTAATGTGTGGCAAGAATTCACGTATTCTGGGTTTGGAGCTTAAAGTCTCTGTATATAGGACCAAATGGAGTGGAAACAAGGAAAGAAACAAGACTAGGGATAAGAGGGCTCCCATTTAAATCACATTTTCTTCTTTGGCATACAACATAAAAAAGCAAAAATGTTACCAAGTTCTATAAACTACACAAAATGAGAGAAGAAAAATGCCTAAGCAGAATTGTAGATATGATACTAATCTCATTAGACTAATCCCAGGCTCTGAAAAAAAAAGTTTAATTTTTACAAAATCATTAAGTTTCTCCCTCTTCTGTAAAACAAAATAGAGGTGGATAGTTACAAGTTTGATATTACCAAAGCATTCTGAATTGTTTTCACGTACATTGCTGGTGAGTTCATGAACTGTCCCATCTTTTGGCATATTATATTCCTTATCTGGATTGTTCTGGAAAGGAAAAAAAAATGATGAAATAGTTAAGAATGGTTTTAAATGATTATCTTTTTCCCCCCCACAAAGAATCTCCTAAACTACAAGATGGGTCACAAATAAGTTTGATAAGTAAATTATAGGAATGAGTTGAACCACCTCACTCTTTCCATGGCTCTAAAGTTCAAGGGCGCCACCTACTGGTAACTGGAAAAAGAAAAGATGCTTGGATAGATGCATATTTTAAGCTCCCTCCATTAGTATGTTTGATTTACCATAATTCATCTTCCCTTTTTCAGCCAGATACGCTTTGGACATTTTAAAAGGGTAAGAACTTTGTTATACAGTTGGAATTGCCTCTGATTGCAATCCATTTTGTCTTAAATTCAAGAAAACACACAGACAGATTTTATTTCTCTCCTCCAGGATAACTTCTGGAATTTGTGATTATTACTACAAAACTAACAACTGAAACATTTCTACAGGTTTCTTGGATTGCTTTTGGTGACAAAGAGATAATTCACTACCAGAGGGATGACAATTACCTTGATATTGTCTGCAAAATGTTCCAGAGCCTTGGCTCCTGTGGTCTCCATCGAGGTTATGAGGCTTGGTAACTTGTTCTTAGTACTGGCTGCAGTACCCTGAAATACAAGTCACAGCATGAGACAATTCAAAATGGGGATATCAACTAATAACTGACAATGAAGCAAATCACTCACAATCTATAAAGATACACAGTGGTATAAAGATCTCATGTAAGGTTAATATCAGTCAGGAAAGCTTAAAACCTTCTTGACTAAATGCTGTACTGGGTACAGTATGCATACCTAAGAAAAATACAGTATTTTTATAATAAAGTACATATTTTGGGATATTTTTAATTTTTGTAGTTATTTTATTGCTGTATGCCGCCCTGAGTCTGTCAGGAGAGAGGCGGCTTATAAATTTGACAAACAAACAAACAAACAAACAAACAAACAAACAAACGTGCTCCTGACAGATTGGCATCTTAATTTATCATTCTTCATTTGAAAAGCTAAGACTCCCAAAAAAACATTCCATGCATGTAGGGGCAAATCTACTTAAAACTAGCCTTCCATTGAGGACCTGCATACTGCATGAGTCAAAAAAAGGGTGGGGAAAATGTTTACTGACCCCTCACATCCTGGACACAAATTGTTTCAACTCCTACCCTCAAAACGTCGCTACACAGCACTGCACAACAAGACAACTAGACACAAGAACAGGGGTTTTTTTTTTCAAACGCCATCACTCTGCTAAACAAAAAATTCCCTCAACACTGTCAGACTTTCTACTAAATCTGCACTTCTATTCTACTAGTTTTTCTCATCATTCCTATCACCCATTTCCTCCCATGTTGACTGTATAACTGTAACTTGTTGCTTATATCCTAAGATTGTTATTAATATTGTTTCTTCATTGCTTATTTGACCCCTATGACAATCATTAAGTGTTGTACCACATGATTCTTGACAAATGTATATTTTATTTTATGTACGCTGAGAGCATATGCACCAAGACAAATTCCTTGTGTGTCCAATCACACTTGGCCAGTAAAAAATCTATTCTATTCTATTCTATTCTATTCTATTCTATTCTATTCTTTTAACGGGATTGGGCCTGGTTTCCTGAGGGACTGCCTGTATCCCATAACATCTATCAGGCCAGTTCAATCCTGCAGGGTTGACACAATCGAGGTTCCTACAATTAAGCAATGCCATTTCTCTGGAACAAGGTTTCCCTCAAGATCTAGATAGCCTCCACTCTGCAGTTGTTTAGAAAAGTAGTGAAAACCTAGCTCTCTCTATCTAGGTCTCTCTATCTCAGTGAGAGATCTAGAATCCAGATAAGGAATGGCTAAATTTTTCCCTTTTTGTTTTATTGTAATTTCTTTATTACCATCACTGAGATTCAAGCAACATACATGTTTTAATAATAATAATTACAACAATAGCAACGTCTAACCTGTAAGAATTGGCACTGCACCTGTGTGAAAGGAACCCTATGAAAACTCTCTGGAAGTTTCAGACACTATAGAATTCAGCTGTACCCTTCTGGACAGAAGGAAGGATATCATCACTATGTCTTATGCCAATTTCCCTGCTCCTGCAATGCAATTTAACATTTTCCATCCTTATGAAAGTCCATCTTGAACTAGATCCCGCTATATAGATAGAAATTATTTTCCTTTTTGTTTCTCTTAATGGTGCACATGGCTATGCATTTCACAGCAGAGAGCTTACTGTGTTTAAGTTTTCAGAGGTGCCTTATTTCCAGTTTCCACCTTTTCACTTGTTCAGGCTAACTCACTCTGCTAAACAAAAAATTCCCTCAACACTGTCAAACTATTTACTAAGTCTGCACTACTATTACTACTAGGTTTTTTTCTCATCATTCCTATCATCCATTTCCTCCCACTTATGACTGTATGACTGTAACTTGCTGCTTGTATCCTTAAGATTTTTATTAATATTGTTTCCTCATTGCTTATTTGACTCCTAATGACAATCATTAAGTGTTGTACCTCGTGATTCTTTAAAAATGTACACTGAGAGCATATGCACCAAATTCCTTGTGTGTCCAATCACACTTGGCCAGTAAAGAATTCTATTAAGAATAAGGTCAGAGTACAACCACCTTTGCTATGAACCACTGCTTGGAGACTTGGAGACCCTTTTTATAGTGACAATTTAAAAAAAATCAGTTGGTCACATGGGATCTGTTTTATATTGTATATTTTTTTATTTTATTTAATTTATTTATTTATTTATTTATTTTGTCAAGCATGTATAAATCTAATATATAAGCATATGGGTTTAAGCAGGTATAAGTATAAGCAAAAAGAAATGAATATGAATAAATGAGAACAATAGGATAGGGCAGTGTTTCCCAACCTTGGCAACTTGAAGATATTTGGACTTCAACTCCCAGAATTCCCCAGCCAGCATTTGCTGGCTGGGGAATTCTGGGAGTTGAAGTCCAAATATCTTCAAGTTGGCAAGATTTGGAAACACTGGGGTAGGGATGGTAGGCATGTTGGTGGACTGATGCACTCCCCCTTACAGACCTCTTAGGAATGGGGTGAAGTCCATGGTACACAGTTTAAGGTTAAACTATGTGGGACAGTCGTTAATTTTATTATTATTGATATTAAATGAAACCCAATGATACTGTATATCTCTATCCTGAGCCAAGCAAGAGATGCAGTGGAAGTCCTGACCCAGTGCTTGAGAAGACTGTGAGGGGCAGGATGAAGCAGAACAGAGTAATCTTAGCAAGAGGAAGATGCTATTTCTTTAGAAGCTCTCTGGTTCCAGAACTCTGAATGAAATGGAACTACCATCAAGGAGCAGGTCTGCAATTTGGGGCACCTCCTAGACTTGAGGTTCATAATAAAACAGCAACAGTAGGTAGAAGTAGTGGTAACTGACCCATTTTTGCTTAGCTTGACTCCTGCTTTCTGTGAACTGTTTCCTTTGAACTTTAATACTAATCCAGAGTGTACATTTATTTATTATTTATTTGATTTCTATAGCCACCCATCTCAACATCTGCATTTGGTGTCTATTACTTTTTCATTTGACTTTGGACCTGCGGATTGTCAATCAAACTCCTATAGTTCCCAACTATTTGCAACCATCACTACTCTGCCATAGACATTGAATTCTGATTTTATGTGATCTAGTGGGTTCTAGTTTCATTGCTAACTAATTACCTGCAAAACTTGATCAAATTCTGGCTTTGTCTGCTTTAAGTGCCTTAGGATGGGGAAGATGGTCAACACAGCTGAATAATCGTGACGCATAATGGCCTTCCGGGCTGCAGACACAATGTTGTCTCCCTCAATCATCAAGTTGTCTAAAGACTCCTGTAGGAAACCAATATTGGTTGAATTAGAGAAATGAATATGGGATTTTGAACTACAGTATAAGTGAAGGAAGGGCATGCAGTGTTTTGAAGAGACCTGAATAAGGGAATCAAATGTCTTCTTCTGGTGATGCTCCGGGATTATTTCAGTTAGTAGCTGGTACTCGCTTTGGGCCAGTTTTATGAAGGCACTCACACAGTGGATGTAGGCATCAATTTCCATGTCCAACATATCATCTCTCCCTATGGGGGATTATAAAAGAACATAAGATGCTAGTTTCTTTTAGCTGATATATATAGACATATGAATAAACAGAAGAGTCAAATATAATGGAATATGATAACTAAAGTCTACCAATTTTGTAAGTGATGCATTTTTATGCCATTTATCTAATCAGAAGATAAAGCTGCCAAATAAACACACCCACCTGAGATACATATAATGGATATTGACTATTCCATCTTTTTAAGACATATGTACAAATGTAGAAGAAAGACCAAATGTGAATTGTTCAACATCTTTCTCTTATACATTCTTTAATTACTGTGAAATATAATTGGTACCTTTACAATAGATTTTTGCTCTTTATATATTTCTGAATAGGGATTTTGGAATTAATTTACAACAATTAAGAAGAATCAATTACCATTCATTTAATATTTATCATTTGTAAAATGTCTACATATCAGTGCAGTGCTAGGTTATCAAATTTCTAATTTCTTAAATAAACCATGCAATACTTTCAACAAACTAGGTTCAGATATGGTTTTACTGTCTAAAATAACATACCCCATTCTTAAAATGAAGTCTTTAGTTCAAGAATAAAAGCATACTACAGCTAGCAAGATAATAATTTTTTAAAAAATATTCATGCCACAATAATTTGATATGCCTCCAAAGTGCTTCTGTGATCTTCAGTCAAAAGAAGCGGTTTCAAAGGAAATAACTAATACACTTGAAATAATGTCTAGAACTTTTCATATTTTATTATTAATAAATAATGAAATTATAGAGGTATTTGGAAATATAATTTATCCTAGAATTCATTCATTAAATAAATTGACATGTCATGCTCTAACAGTTCCACCATCTGATTCTTCTGTTTCACTTCTTTATGGCTGATGTTTTCTCATCCAGCATCCAACAACAGCCAATCCATCCAATCTGCAGAAAGGCAATGATGCATCTTTGACCCAGTTGTATGACATCAAACTGCTTAGGCAGCATTTGATGAATGCTGGCAAAACTATGTGTATTCTGAAAACCATTTTGTCATATTCACTTCTTTCTAACTCTTTGCAAAATGACTTTACTTTCCTGTCTATCCAACCTCCCCACCTCCAAGAATTTTTCAGACACAATATTTTCCCTTCTTCTACTTCAAGTGACCTAATCCAGAAAAAAGCAATACATTTTTGGAATAAGGATCACACTTCTGCATTTTGAACTGAAGGGCAACTGGTTTTATCTAGTGCTGGAATAAAGAATGGGGTTTTCAGAACTATCATTCAATATACTGAGGTCGCAATGCCTGGATTCTGGGACAGAGAGAAGCACAAATTTTCATTTAATGCCAAAATAAGATTATTATTATTTTTTAGAATCTTGCTTGAGATTGGTACTCATTGGTCCTGTGAACGCATCACTTACTTTCTGCTAGTCACTAAGATGCATAGCACTGACTAGGCAGGTATAGATTTACAACATGCTACCTGAATGATTGCAGTGATATCCTTCATGATGTATAGGAAAAGAAGAGCCATCTATTTTGCCATTACACATACCCATGCCATAAACAGTGTATATTCTATTAACGGAGGGTGGGGTGGGGGACATAGGAAGTGCTCCCTATCAAATGAAGGGCTTTGTAAGATGAAAGAGCTAGCAGAATGAAGGTACAGTATTTTATTTCACTTTTTATATGTTCCTTCTGACTCTGTGTAAGGGAACACAATCTGCTCAATTTCATAGGCCAAGAGAATCTGCACATCTATCCATTACTCAAATGTGTAGAAGAAGTGTATGATAAGTGTATAAATATGTGTTTCAGCAGAATGAAGGGTGGTGGTGCGGGGAGATTAATTACCAAGATTTGAAAATAGGCAGGAAGGGGTGAGCAAAGAATCCCGTAATAACGATGTGACGCAGCAACTTTCAGCTGGGGATGGAGATGAGAACAAGAGTGGCAAAGGAAACACGCTCCTACAGTCAAAGGATCTGCTTCCGTGCCTTCCCCTATGGCCCTCATTAAATCTTACTTTGCATCTTACATCAATTAAGAATCATCACAGTAAGCAACACAAGTCCTCTACATCTTCCCGATTTCAGCCATTCTAATTCTTGGGAAACATTTTCTGGGAAGCATTCTAAGAGAGTATTGCAAGAAATGCTAAAAAAGCAAAAAGGAAAGAAGTCAAATTAGTCAGCCTTAATGTTTTCATATGGGTACTTACCAGCAACTGACCCGTGCTTGTCAACCAAGGAATCGGACAGATGCTTAGCTCGCAAATCATGCTCATGACCTAGTGAGATGTCAGCGGGCATTAAAGGAAGGAGCGGTTTATCCAGGGCCATCATAGCACCAGGGTTTTTCCTTTGAGTTTTATTGGGTCGTCAAACATTTAGGAAAAAAAATTCCTGATAACAACCTACTACCCTATGTTGGAGCACTACAGCAGTAGTGGCAGTTTCAAGTGGGATAAAGTCATGACGCAATGCAGCTTCAGAACAAACAAAAACAAATGCAACCTACAATTTTCAACGGCTTTTGGCTTGATTTTCAACATGGGCTCCCTGGGAGGAGGAAGGGCTAGCGTGAAGTGGCACCTCAGTTGAACAATCTTGATCTAATCAAGGTTGAAAGGGCTGCTACCTTTGCAGATGAAGAATACAAGAATAGAATGTGAAGGAAAAAGTCCGCAAGCGACCACGGAACTTCTGTTAGCCAATCAAACTGCATCACGGAATCAGTATCCCTAAATTTAGATGGATTCAATAAGCATCCAAGCTGCGTAAACAATTATCCGCTACTCTTTTATATTCATCTTTTTGATTCTTGCTTTTAAAAAAAAATTCTTAAACAAGCTCTGTTATTTCTAGCGGGACCAGAAGGCATCCCATCAGCGGAGGCTAAAGGCTAACAGAAGCCTTGCATATAGAAATCCAAAACCCAAGTTAGGACCCAAGAGTGAGAAAAAGAGAAAGAAGTGATTACCTTCTATAGGAATGAGGTTAGAGGCCCCCTTTTTCCCATCTAGACACTGCTGAGAATATTGTTTCAGAAGGTTCTGAGCCTTACGGATCGTGCCTGTCACCAGAACCATAAGAAAGGAGAGACAAAGAGACCTTGGAAGTGAATGAGAAACAAAAACACCAAGCAATCCTCCACCAGCACCTGGGCCTCCAAATCAAGGGTCAGAGCACTAGCCAACCGTGAGAATGCTCCACTCTACATATATATGTGTGTGTGTGTGTCAAAACTCTCTTGCCATATACCCTTGTAATATAATTGCTGGTTTCCTTTAAGAGATTGTTTAGAGTTTCTCAATATGAACTTAGCTTGAAATGCTGTCCAAGCCACTGGAATCTTGTAGTCCAGGGGTGTCAAACTCGCGGTGTCATGTGACATATTGGGACTTTTTCCTTCGCTAAACCGGACAGGGGAGGGGCCAGTATGTGACGCTGCGAGTTTGACATCCCTGCTCTAGTTCAACTATATATTGCATAGCTTGGGAAGGATAAAAGCACGGAACAATCATTCCAGGAGTCATATTTGAATCCTGATTTGCCACAGAATAGTTGGAGGACATTTTCATGATAAAGGCATTAACTAAAATACAGTTGTTAAGTATTGTTTTAATTTACATCAGGTGTGTGTGTGTGCATGTATACATGCACTTCCATTAGTCAAAATCAGCTTCTGAAGGGTACCTGGATATTTGGGGTTTCTTTTAGCAGGAACATAAAAGTGCCTTGATATTGTCTTCCACTAGGATATTATTTTCAATTTCCAGTTTCCTAGTACTTGGTCCATCCATATACACTGCTCAAAAAAATAAAGGGAACACTTAAACAACACAATATAACTCAAGTAAATCAAACTTCTGTAAAATCAAACTGTCCACTTAGGAAGCAACACTGATTGACAGTCAATTTCACATGCTGTTGTGCACATTCAACTTTGTACAGAACAAAGTATTCAATGAGAATATTTCATTCATTCAGATCTAGGATGTGTTCTTTGAGTGTTCCCTTTATTTTTTTGAGCAGTATATATAACCCTGCTTTGTTAGCTTTCTTGAGATCTGTCAAGGAATCTCATACACACACACATATATACATACACACACATATATATACACGTGTGTGTGTGTGATTTTTTTATCAAGTTCTTTTGAACTACATTTTCATTATCAGCAAAAATATCTTACACACATACATATGAATGTCTGAAGGATTTTAGTAATATATAGCTATAGAAGTGTTACAAAAAATATACTAATAAATAAATCCTGCTGTCTGGTTCAAGGCCCTGTTTGTCTGTCCTTGAAAAAACATTACTGTGGACAGCAGTGTCAGAGTCAGTCTTCTAACTACAGAAATGAAGCAGGTGGGAACCATGAACTGAGCATTCCCGTTTGCTCTGCTTTCACTGGGGCTTGCCTTCTCCATCTATCAGTTGGTCTCTTTATCTGGGTCAGATGCAACCCTTTAGGGAAGCTTTTGGGGGAGACTGAGAAGGCAAATTTACTCCAAGGTTAAAACTTTGGCTTGGTGATGATTTTGTAGATGTCATCTATACTGCATATTTTACAGTAGCCATGGGGAGGGGAGGATATAATTGCTTTGACTAACTTATTCCTCACTTTTTTGTAAAAAGAGGTACTTTGCAGGCATCTGGTTGCAACTGGTCTGCTGTTAGTGAAGCCGTTTGTCAGTGACCTATTTTAGCTGATGTTTGAGAGCACAAGCGTGGAAAATAGACCCCTCGTGCCAAAGAGTTTCTCTGTGTGAATGAAGAGGAAGTTAACTACAGTGATACCTCATCTTACGAACTTAATTGGTTCCGAGATGAGGTTTGTAAGGTGAAAAGTTTGTAAGACGAAACAATGTTTCCCATAGGAATCAATGGAAAAGCAATTAATGCATGCAAGCCCAAAACTCACCTCTTTTGCCAGCCGAAGTGCCCGTTTTTGAGCTGCTGGGATTCCCCTGAGGCTCCCCTCCATGGAAAACCCCACCTCCGGACTTCCATGTTTTTGTGATGCTGCAATTTCGCTGAGGCTCCCCTCACTGGGAAACCCCACCTCCGGACTTCCGTTGCCAGCGAAGCGCCTGTTTTTGCACTGCTGGGATTCCCCTGCAGCATCGCAAAAACACTGAAGTCCGGAGGTGGTGTTTCCCATGGAGGAGAGCCTCAGGGGAATCCCAGCAGTGCAAAAACGGGCACTTCGCTGGCAACAGAAGTCTGGAGGTGGAGCATCCCAGTGGTGGCGGCTTGGGTTTGTAAGGTGAAAATAGTTTGGAAGAAGAGGCAAAAAAATCTTAAACCCCAGGTTTGTATCAAGAAAAGTTTGTATGACGAGGGGTTTGTAAGACCAGGTATCACTGTAATTGCATTAGGCCTCACGTTAGATACATCTACTATGTACTCTAGGATTCTCTTCCCCATTTTAACTGCAAGTATTATGAGAAAAGAAACTGGGCAATGTGTGCAATGTTTACAGATAATTGACAAGTAAGTAAAGAGGCCAATCATCATCTTTAGCTGATGCTGAATCGGTTTAGAAGAAACTACCTAATTTTTTAGGCTTTATGTACCATAAAAGGAAAGACTCAGAATATTCATTTTCTAAGCCAGGGGTGTCGAACTCGCAGTCCATAGGCTGGATGTGTCACGCACTGGCCTCGCCCACCCCTGGTTTAGCAAAGGGGGAAAAGTTGCAATACGTCACATGACGACGACTTGGCGGTGTAAGTTTGACACCCCTTTTCTAAGCAAATAGTCATTAACAAAACTGAGATTTCACAGCATTTTACTGGATTCCTCAATGAAAGTTGACTTTCAAGGTCACACACAAACACAGACATCCATTTGTTTCTCCCAGAAACACTTGACCAAATAAAGAAAACTGGTGTTATTCCTGAGCATTCTCAGCATGGATAGAGCATGATTCTCAGAGCATGACAGAGCATGATAAAGAGGAAGTAAAGAGACAGCTTGATCTATACAAAACAGGGCAAGCACCAAGAAAAGCCGAGCACTCGTCCGAAGAAACTAAGAGGTAATTTAATAGGTCACTTCACATCTCACCCCCTTCCTAGCAATAAAAAGTAAAAAAAAGGGACAAGACGTTCAGCTGTTTTCCTCCCCAACCCAGGACTTTGATCTTCATTTATTCAAAAGTACAATTACAGCAAAATAAATATTTTTTGAATAAGAGAGCATTAAACTGGCCGAAGCAGGATGTTGCAACTTAGAAACACTGAAAAAAGCACAAAAGAGAAAGTATTAACATGTCACTCTATAAATAAATCTTGTTTAACATGAGAAGCATTAGTAAACATGCAACAAAATAAATAATGGAAGCAGAGCACAGGCTGGGATACACAAATGCCATATATTTCTCTGGGCCTTAGTTGTTATTTCATAGAAAACTACTATAGGTACACCCTCCCAAAATTGAAAAAACTGGAAATATTTTTTAAAAAAAACTTTTATAAATATTTAATGGGAGCAGAGAATATTTTTAAACACATAATTAACAAAATGCACCTGCCAAAACACAACAAAACAAGACAATCCCAACATCCTGACACTAGAGAGACACTGCAGTATACATATGATATAGGAGTGGCATAAGGAATCTCTCTCACTCCTATACTACATCTGGTTCAAGTGGAATGTGCTACATAGAAAGTAAAAATATTTGGTATCAAAGTAAATTTTTTTTTAAAAACACACACAATGACCATAAATGGAGTGTATAAATGAAATGTACATCATGGAAAGCAAACATAACTTCTAAAGTGTGCTATTTTAATTCAATTCACATATTTCATCCATTCAGGATCGTGTACAAAAGGTGAAAGATTTATATGGTATAAAGGCAAATCAGAGTACAGTGTTCCCTCGCTTTTCATGGGTTCAAACTTCGCGAATATCCTATACCACGGTTTTTCAAAAAATATTAATTAAAAAATACTTCGCGGGTTTTTTTCTATGCCACGGTTTTTTCCACCCAATGACGTCATATATCATCGCCAAACTTTTGTCTGCCATTGCTGATTGGCCAAAATCTCGACCAATCAGCGTTGTTATCGCAAAAAAAAATATTGTTAATAAATGTTTATAAATATCAGAATCACTAAGTGTCTTATTTAATGGTGAGTACGAGTAATAACAATGAGTAAATGGTTGCTAAGGGAATGGGAAATGGTAATTTAGGGGTTTAAAGTGTGATACTGTTCATAGCCAAAAATGTATTTACTTCCGCATCTCTACTTCGCAGAAATCCGACTTTTGCGGGCAGTCTCGGAACGCATCCCCCGCGAAAATCGAGGGAACACTGTATATTATAAAGTGCCAAGATAATGAAACAAAATAAATAAAATAGGAAGGAACAAAGTTACCAATAGGGCATAAATATGATATTAGTTACTGTCCTTGAAGCTGATTTACAATAGGAAGAAAATTACATGACATCTATATTAAACTTGGGCCTCATTAAATGTTATTTTCTGACAAGAATCCTAAGAATTCTTTTTAAAGTACCTTTAATCTAGTATCGCAATTCATAGGTATTATATTTAGACTACTTCAAACAATGCTCCAAATATTGGGCTTTCTTTACACAGGACTTATAAAGACTGCCCAAGTCAAAAAGATTAAGATTTGCAATAAATTGTGAGATTGCTTATATTAATAAAAACATGTCTAGTGTTCTTCTAGGTGACTGATGGCACATTAAGATGCATCTGTCTTTATTTCTCCCATAACTGAAAAACTTCCCTTTTTTGTTGGTAACCTCAATGCAAGTTTAGCTATTATGCATGCAGCCAGCATCAGCATGAGCTAATCCCAATGCAAGACTGCAATGTTAGCCATGCTCCATGCTCTCCGCAGATAAGGACCCTTCATGTCTTAGCATCCTCCTCCCATTTGCATAAGAACAATTAACCATGTTTATCTCCAGACACACTAAGTGCTGCTGGGTATTAATTCTGTGCTACTGAAGAGCAGAGTACTTAGCATCCTAATTATGCCTTGATGGATTCTATTGGAAGTCAAATGCCTTTGTTCTAGATTTATTTCTCTTGATTAGGCACTTTTGAACCAAGTGGGCCACCCTGGGGGTTACTAATGAAGGCATCATATTCAAGGTAGAAGCAGTGATCAAACAGGAGAGGAGGAACAAGCTGTTGCTTCTCATCTTACCCAGCTGTCCTCAGAAAACTGCTGCCATGCAAGCATCCTGGAAGCATTCAATGATTTTTCTGCAGAAGATTTGTTAGCATTCACCAGCAGGAAGGTAAAACTGGAACAATTGTACCAAGCCTAGAATGGAAGACTAAACTGGACTTCTCTGGAGGAAGGGACATCTTTTAAGAATGGGTCCACAGAGGTTTCTACAGAAATCATTTTCTGCTTGGGGTGGAGGTATCAATTTTAATTCTGACAAATTAGAGATTTGGTTTGATTTAGTTTTTTAACTAACTGATCTTAAGTTTACAAACAATTATTGAACATAATTTACGATTTCTTTACATGAGGGAAGTTTCCCTATACTCTTACTTTGCACTTTGATTACAAGCATGGGCCACCACAATATTAAATATGTAGCTTCCATATCAAAACCAAGCTCTCCAAAAAAAAACCCAGTTACCTTTTGATGGAAATATTTCACTTGCATACTAGAATCTTACTTTTCTGCAGCACAGCTTTATAGGTTGTCAGTTTATTTCGTTCGCTTTATGATACACCACTATTAAAACCATGGAATGGAACTCAGAAGTTTAAAACTGACTGGGAGGAGAGGATTTAACATTTATAGAAAATGGAATAGTTATTTGCTCGCCTATCATTCAAGATGGATAGAAGACAAAATAAGGGATGATTGCATTCCAACAAAAGAAACCAATAGCGACAATTTGACAGACATTAGAATTTCCCCTCTAGAACTGCCCTTGAGAGCTGAATCATGTCTGGGAAATAGATTTCTTATCTACCAAATAATTACGAAGGCACAATTATCTTCCATTATTTTGTCAGATTGCTCTGCTGTCATGCTCTTTTAGATACATACATACATAGTTATTCTTCCAAATAGATCAATTCAAAATGCTGCATGCCCAGCATATGAGAGGCAATTGTTTCATTATAGGTGTTATGGGCAAGTGGCTTACCACATCTGACAATTTTTTTAAAATGTGGGAATTAGTCCTATTTCGTCCACTGAAGTGGCTCTCCACTTCAGGCATGAGATGTTTTCCTGGTTGGAAATGTCAAAAGCAGAATTCTGTGAATCTACTGTATGACACACCAGAGGAATTAGTATGCCCTTTCTGATAGCACTTGTCATTTCAGATACTGGGAGAAAGTAGGGGAAACTTTTAGTTCAATAAATTGCTCTATAGGTATGGCAGGAAGCAAGGCACATTTGAGAAATTGACAAAGATGCACATATGTGAAGTTGACTGTTGTAGATGTCTTTATCCCCAGTCTTCTTGCTTTGTGAGGGTGAAGATTAATTCTTTGAGCTTGTGGGTTGGTTTCTGAACGTTTCGTTACCAGGCTAGGTAACATCTTCAGTGGAGTTTAGGGGACGTCAGTGTTAGTGTTCTTCTGTTTATAAGAGCTTTGTGTGGTCAGTAGGTCTTGCCAGGACACCTACTGCTCACACATAGCCCTTATAAATAGAAGGACACTAACATCCCCTACACTCCACTGAAGATTTTACCTATCCTGGTAATGAAATGTTCGGAAACCATCCCACGAGCTCAGAGAACAAACCTTTACCCTCATCCTGCAGATCAAACTACAGATATTTGCCACTCTTTCTTGTCTCAGTACTGGCCAGCTTTCAGGAAATTTTTTTTATAGTTTTGAGAGAACCAACTGTGGTTTGCCAAGCATTCCCTTTGGTAGCAGAAGTATAATAGTCTGAAATTGCATATATTACAAGATGCAATAATTCATTCTGAGAAGCTGCAAATGGACACACATAATACATACCTGGGATGTAGACTGTCAATGATGTAATGAAACATTTTTAAAAACTTTTCAAAATATTGATGACAATTTAACTTGAGTGTTCTACAACCCCCTATTCATCTATGTCTTCTATAATTCACAGTTTCATTCTGCAGGTCATTCCTTCTGAAACAGTACGTTGCAAATTTATTTTATCAAAGGTAAGAAAGTGTTATGATGGGGGCCTTAATTATTGCCTTCTCTAACACTTTCTATTTAATTATCAGCTATGCTCTAAATTAATTATATGAAGCGATCTGCACTAGAGTAGCTAAAAGAGAATCTTAATAAAAATCAACACTCAAAAAAACAGACTTAAAGAGATTGCTTTTTAAAATGCATAACTGAAAATAAATTAAAAGTTAAGAGTTAAATTTCAGAAAGTGGTAAAATTAAGGCCCTTGCTCCAATGATCAATTGCAGAGAAAAAAGTCTTACAAAGAGAATAGATGCCTGCTGTACAATGGCTTTAGATCATCAGAATGATGGGAGAGAGGCCTAATACAGACAGGACTGAGATAGAAAGATAAAGAAAAGGAGTGGTGGAGAAAATGATGAAGTTATTTGAGGAGAGAGGGGAGGATATGGGTTTGTACACATCTGTGAGCAACATGGCAGGAGAAGAAGAGAAGAGAAGAATGAAGAAGAGAAGAGTGAGCTTGGCAGAGAGGATTATAAAAGGAAGAGTGGAATGAGTGACTGAATGAGCAGACTTTGGGTCAACTGAGAATGTGGATTATGAGAAAGTGTAAGCTACTGGTTCCATAGAATCCTTGTTATATCATAAATCAGATTTCATTTCCATCTTGCGTTCAGGCTTTGAATCTGAAAAGTGAAATCTCTTTCAAAGAAGCTTGACTTCTGCTGATACATGACGTTTTCTTGGCCGCAATACAGAAAAGGGCTGCAATTGATTTCTTTGGAAATGTGGATTTAGCCTAGACTAAAGCTCTGCATGCCTAGTGATTGGTAATGCCAATATAAAATTTCATTCCAGTTGGGCACGTAATATCCAGCTACTTATTTAGCTTCCTTGCTTTGCCTTTCAGTGAAATCAGTGCTTTGTGATTAGCCACATCCATTATTAACCTATGAATAGTCATCTATAGGAGCCATACTGTTAGGACTCTGTCCATTACTGTTGGGTTGGCAATATATTGGCTGCAGGTGTTGCAGACTGCCACAAGAGGGAACTAGAGTTTATAGCTTTTTTCCTTGAATCACACTCTCTGTTTCACTTTGTCTAAACTTCTTACTGTTAATGGCTACTCACCGCTCTGCAATCTCTCTGTATCGTAGTTATGTATATCGGCTAAAATGTGTTTAGGCTCGACATCTTTGTTACGGCAGAAAAAGACCTCATGGTCCATCTAGTCTGCCCTTATATTGATTATGACAAAGACAACTGGTAAGAAAGACTACCGGTATGTACTTAATAATAGTTGGATTGTTATTGTGACTTATTATGTGTATGACTTTAGACCAGGGTTAGGAGAAGTTGGCTCTCCTATGACATGTGGACTTCAACTCCTAGAATTCCTGAGCCAATCATGCTGGTTCTGGAATTCTGGCAGTTGAAATCCAGATGTCATAGAAGAGCCAACTTTGCCTACCCCTGCTTTAGACTGTTTATCTGAATATGTTATTTCTCAAAGTAAATTTTAATTCAAGTTCGTATATTGGTGTGTGGCTGAATATTATTCACAACTAATCTCAATATAAACGTTTCTGTGTATGCATAACCTTGGTGAACAAGGATTACTCTGTTCATACATTAACACACACTGCAACTAAGCCCCTGGGTCGAGATATTTGGTTTAAGGAAACCTTGAAGGACAGGACATCACAGGAAAAGATAAAGAAGGTGTTCTTATGGGATTGGTGTAATGTTTTAGCCTTGGACCAGCACTATTGCAAGGAATTACATTTCTACATCCCACCATTTGCCTGTTATTTTTTTTTTTGTAAGATTTCTATATTTACTTGGACATTTAAGCAATCTATCAAATAACCTGGGATGAAATACTAACCCTAAAACAAAGTTATTTTTTCCCTCCTCAAACTATATTGATTAAAAAGCAAGTAAAATGGCCTGGCTTTGATGTTCCAAGACAATCAGACAGAAATTATAATCTGAAGTTTCACACTAACCTGGTCTTTTTATTGGTTTTTTGGTGGGCGTGTCTTTCCTCTTGTTCTGAACTGCAGGAGAGTATGGGATGTTAGAGGAAGAACTATTCTTACGAAAATGCTCCTTTAGCCCTTTGATAGAACGGTCCAGCTGGCTGGAACGGATCTGGTAGTAAACATTCATGAAGTCTATAAAAAAAATAATTCACATTACAAAGCAGACTTCATTTTTGTTAGTGCTCCAAAATACTGATAGCACAATAATGTAACAGAAAAATTGCTCATCAGTTTCAGTAAATTGGATTATGCTTGTTGGAAAAAGAAACCACACTCTCAAACTATTTCAGTTTTTCAAAACAAATATAAATTCATATAAATACAAACAAATTTGTTTAGGAAATGTCTATTTATTTAAATGCATTGCTTTATAAATAAAAAGAAAGAAAAAAACCATCATTACATCCCAATATCAATTTGAAGTAAACTATATCTATGAAGCTTGATTAGAAAATACCAAGTTAGCAAATATCAGTTTGTAAAAGGCACCATATTTAAAATTAGACCAATCAAACAAAGTCTGAACATTTTTATTCCTTTTAAAATACTGACTTTAGTACAATTGCCACTGCCAAAGATGACTTATTCAAGTGTACACAATGTGCAATTCTCCAGATGTTGCTGAACTATGAATCCCAGTAGCCCTAAACTGGGGTCCCCAAACTTGGCAACTTTAAAACTTGTGGACTTCAACTCTCAGAATTCCAGGAGTTGAAGTCCACACGTCTTAAAGTTGCCAAGTTTTAAGAACTCTGCCCTAAACAATATAGCTAACAATCTGGGATGTTGGAAGAAGCAATTCAGCAATCCTTTCAGAAGCCAAGCCTTGTGCACTTACATGAGACATACCAACAAACAGTTTTCAAAGCATGCAGAGTTCATTTTGCCTTTTCAAAAATTCCCTTATGCCTTTTAAATATCAGTCTCCTACATTTGTTTGTTTGTTTGTTTGTTTGTTTGTTTATTTGTATGCCACCCCTCTCTGTAGACTTGGGGCGGCTAACAACAGTAATAAACAGCATGTAACAAATCTAATGTTTAAAATAATTAAAAAACCCTTATTAAAACCAAACATACACACAAACATACCATGCATAAATTGTATAGGCCTAGGGGGGAAAGGGTAGTTCAGTTCCCCCAAACCTGACGACAGAGGTGGGTTTTAAGGAGCTTATGAAAGGCAAGGAGGGTGGGGGCAATTCTGATCTCCGGGGGGAGCTGGTTCCAGAGGGTCGGGGCCACCACAGAGAAGGCTTTTCCCCTGGGTCCCGCCAGACAACATTGTTTAGTTGATGGGACCCGAAGAAGACCGACTCTGTGGGACCTAACCGGTCGCTGGGATTCGTTACTAGAGCTGTGCTCTAATTCTCTGAATGCTCGCTCTACAAAGCTCTCCCTAGAATTTAAACATGCCTGGGATAAACAAATATCCATCCTAAGATAAAACACAGGAAATAGTATAAGGGCAGACTAGATGGACCATGAGGTCTTTTTCTGCCGTCAGTCTTCTATGTTTCTAGAAACTATGCTGGTGTGAGAAATGGCTCTGTTCCTTAGGCTTCCCTTCTGGACTCCTGCAGGTAGCTGCTTCTCCTCACACAGGCAGTTAAAACCTGTACCGCAAAGAAATGAAGACAAACCAATTCACCCAAAACAGACCCATCAGAATATTTAGAGGGCTCCTTTCAGCTAGGCTGCAAGGGAGGCAATCAACAATTAGGAACAAAAGGCATGGAGCCATCTCTGGGAACAATCTGAATTCAGTTCGTGGTTCAGTTGCATGACGGAACACCACAACAATCACCTACAGCCAAATTAGAGTTTCATTTTTGAGAACCAAAGTTGTGTTGGTTTTGTAACAGTAGAAATGTTGGTTTACTGAAATGGTCAGATTTTCTTACCCTAGAGCAGTGCTTCTCAAATAGTGAGGCATGCCCCCCTGGGGAGGCGTGGAGCGATGCCAGGGGGACACATCACGCCGGGGAATGTGGGGGGTTTTGCCGCAGGGAATAGGATGCACGTCCTATCTGACACTTGTACCGGCACCTCTGTCGCATTCCTTAGTGTTGTGTCCAGGGCAGCCCATTCTAAAAGAAAATGTCTCCTGAGATTGAGAAGTTTAACTTGCAAAATGAAATTTCTTTTAGAACAAGCTGCCCTGGACACAACACCAAGGAACACAAAGGAGGTACCGGTACAAGTGTCAGGTAGGACTTGTGTCTCGTGGTGGGGCACAATTTAGGGGTAGCAGGTTGGGCAGAGAGTTTGGGGCGTGCGAAATGTTTATTTCTTCCTAGGGGGCACGTAACAGAAAATAATTGAGAAGCACTGCCCTACAGGGACCACTAGTCTACTTCATCCAGTGCTGTTCCAGGATGGTTAAAGGGGTGGCAGAATTAAATTTAGCCAAATCAATCACAACTTCAAGCATTAGAAGATATGGGAATTGTATACTTAAAATGGTCATTTTAAAACATATTACAAAAACTTCTTTATTCTCCCTTTCATTCAAATATTTACATATTGCATTTATTTGTAGCCATCTTCCCTTACCTAACCACCATTCTATACGGTTTCTACTTGGCCTCCCATCTTTCTCATATAACTGTTCTATCTTAGTTATCCCTCTTGCCTTCAACTCTCCTATACCCCTATTTAAATTTATTTCATTATCTTTATTTATTACATAAATTGATGACAGTTTTGATTTATATAATCCTATTTTCCCCTGGCATTTTTTCCAAATTTCCATAGTCCCTTTCATGGGACCTATTAGTTTATTTAAGTCACTTCTATTCCACTTTATAAAGATTAATTCTCTAGTCTTCATCCCGTTTATCTGAATGTGATGGCAAATTCCCAGATTAAATTATTACAGGCAGTCCTCAATTTATGACTCATCACTTAGTGACTGTTCAAAATTACAACAGATCTTGGAAAAAAGACTTACTACCTAAATTCAAAATTTCTCCCCCTGCAATCAGGTGACTGGATTTTGGGCATTCGGCAACTTGCCTACTTTTATAGCCATTTGTAGCATTCTTAGGTCAGATAAAATTGTGACATCTTGCAGGAGAGTGGCATTTACCTCTGATTTCTAGGGAAAAAAATACCCCAGAATGAACAATGGACATCTTTGTGACAATTTAAATTCAATTCATTTCCAAGGAAAGTAAATCAATTAATTAAATGTGGATTCAAATTTATGTAATTTGTAATGGATATACTAGACGCAGTGGTTCTCAACCTTTCTAATGCCACGACCCCTTAATACACTTCCTCACGTTGTGGTGACCCCCATCCATAAGTTTAGCACCAATTCTCCCAACAGAGCTTTAAGCTGATTGGCAGGAAGATTAGAGGGACACCCCCACTGTAAACACCTGATTGGTCAGATTGTAAAAATATGTCCCATGGTGCCAGAATAGAAGCTTTAGTTCCTAACGCCATGGGAAATTTGTCTTTACCCATGGTCTTAGGCGACTCCTGTGAAATAATCATTTGACCCCCCAAAGGGGTCCCGACCCCCAGGTACTGCTGTACTGCTAATTTATCTTCTGCTGCTAATTTATATTGAATCCCATTCATGTCAGAGGTACTGTTTAAGGTGCTTCCGGATTGAAAGGATTACACCAAGGACATCAGTGTTGTCTGGGGGATGCCCATTTATATTGAGTGAAGTAGCCCTATGTTATCAACAAGAACCAATCTTAAGAAAAGGATTGTTAATATGGAAATAAACTGAGAAGTTTTACGATTTTTCTTATTCTGTAGCTCTTCACATGAATGGAGCTCAAACAATGCCAATTTGGTCAAATAATTCTGACAGTTAACCCCATGCAAACAATCCCCTTATCTTAACACAGAATTTTCAAGTAAATATACGGTAGTTCATGTCACACACAAAACAAATGAATTAAGAAATAATTTTATTCCTTCATTTGGTGTTTTTTCTGTTATAACCAGAAATGCCTAGCAGTGTTTCTTACTGTTCCTGACTTCCCAGCTTCATCCATATTTAAAACAACATTTCCTGGTTTGGAAACCCAGATGTGTGTGGCTGCAACTCTCTCTGGGCTGGTAATTTTGAAAACTAGTCACAAAAAGCTGGAGTTTGCTTATGTCAGAAAACTGCTCTGGAGATCTGAATCCTCTTCCATTTGCTCCTTCCTATTTTCTCCATGAAATTCTCAACTTTTCATAGGTGAATACAAAAGAGGCAGAAGCTGAAATTAGCATAATTTCTCATGTCACATTTTAAATCATCTCTATTTTTGGTATTATACTGCTCAAAAAAATAAAGCGAACACTCAAATAGCACATCCTAGATCTGAATGAATGAAATATTCTCATTGAATACTTTGTTCTGTACAAAGTTGAATGTGCACAATAGCATGTGAAATTGATTGTCAATCAGTGTTGCTTCCTAAGTGGACAGTTTGATTTCACAGAAGTTTCATTTACTTGGAGTTATATTCTGTTGTTTAAGTGTTTCCTTTATTTTTTTGAGCAGTGTAGCTTAATTTCTCTTCAATAAATAACTATCTAGAGCATTTTAAAAAATCTACATTAGAATTTAAAGCAAGCTAAAAATCGCATGCAAGGGAATGTTGCACAATTCTGGCAGTTATTGGAGTTCATGTATTTCCAAGCCATAAAGTTCTTTGGTTTTAATATAATTTGTAACCCACTGTAACTAAGATTTACAATCCAGACAGGATTATTGATTACTCAAACATCTCTGAACCAATAGAGATTTGAGAGCTATAAAACTCTTTTCAAAATGGCTGCTATGTTGAGCATGGGTAACTAAAATATATCCATTTCTTAGAAGCACAACAAAGAGCATATCTAAACAAATCAATATCTTTACAATAATTGTGGGGGCTTGAAAATTAACATTTATGCTTGAAGCTGATGCTTATTCCACCGTGCTCATTTCCCATTTGCTATTTTAATGAAAATGATTAAAACTGCATGCAAGTAAGACGGGAAGCTTGATAGATATTGCCAGGCATGTTTGCACATACAGGTATCATTCCAGGGACCAAAAGCTTCAAATTATGTGTTCATTCAGCCATTGTGTTTATAAAAGAAAACATAAAATCCCTAAGAAAGGAAATTTAAAACAAAAAGAAAAAAGAAAGAAAAGAAATTTCTAGATTTCAATAAATATGAGCATTCTGATTGCTGCGTTAAAATTAGATACGTATGGATAAAAGCTTCATTTGCTTTGACCAGAATAAGAGATTTCAGCTTTGCGGGATGCCAAAATAGCAATAGCACTTAGACTTGTATACGGTGCTTCCCAGTGCTTTACAGCCCTCTCTAAGTGGTTTTATAGAATCAGTGTATTGCCCTCAACCATCTTGGTCCTCATTTTACCCACCTCAGAAGGATGGCAGGTTGAGTCAACCTTGAGCCTGGTGAGATTCAAGCTGCAGTACTGAATTCTAACCACTGTGCCACCGCGGCTCTTAAAAGGTGGTATCATATAGCAAGCTACCAGTAATAGTCTCCTGGCTTCAGCAGGACTTAGATGGGGAGGAGATTTTTTCTCAGAATTTTACTTGAAACATAGAAACATAGAAGTCTGACGGCAGAAAAAGACCTCATGGTCCATCTAGTCTGCCCTTATAATATTTCCTATATTTCATCTTACGATGGATATATGTTTATCGCAGGCATGTTTAAATTCAGTTACTGTGGATTTACCAAACATGTCTGCTGGAAGTTTGTTCCAAAGATCTACTACTCTTTCAGTGAAATAATATTTTCTCACGTTGCTTTTGATCTTTCCCCCAAGTAACTTCAGATTGTGTCCCCTTGTTCTTGTGTTCACTTTCCTATTAAAAACACTTCCCTCCTGAACTTTACTTAACCCTTTAACATATTTAAATGTTTCGATCATGTCCCCCCTTTTCCTTCTGTCCTCCAGACTATACAGATTGAGTTCATTAAGTCTTTCCTGATACGTTTTATGCTTAAGACCTTCCACCATTCTTGTAGCCCGTCTTTGGACCCGTTCAATTTTGTCAATATCTTTTTGTAGGTGAGGTCTCCAGAACTGAACACAGTATTCCGAATGTGGTCTCACCAGCATTCTATATAGCGGGATCATAATCTCCCTCTTCCTGCTTGTTATACCTCTAGCTATGCAGCCAAGCATCCTACTTGCTTTTCCTACTGCCCGACCACACTGCTCACCCATTCTGAGACTGTCAGAAATCACTACCCCTAAATCCTTCTCTTCTGAAGTTTTTGCTAACACAGAACTGCCAATGCAATTCTCAGATTGAGGATTCCTTTTCCCCAAGTTGAATTTCTACTTACATAAATTTAATTTGCATCTTTCAATTTTTGACATGAAACTTTGGGAAAAATAAAGAAATAATACATTCTATATAATGTAGCTATTCTATATATAGAATACATGCCACATTCTATTAATTTTTCACACTTAATAATCTAGGCTTTTACTTTGCTTCCTATGACTTGCTTGTTACCATACATTTGAAACATATTTTAATGTCATAAATTTAAACATTCACGAGAACTAAATTATTCAGGAATCTAACAGATGCAGAGGCAAAAGGGCACTCGTTTTATGTCTCACTGGAGTACATGAGGGCCATTGCTGGCTCAGTGGAAATGTTAATTTCACTTGTTTGTACAGAGTCCAGAAAGCAGTTCATAAACAGCCCAAATGGCTAAAATCAAAATAAAGTAATAAAACAAAGAAGATAAGATCACTCAACACAAAAATAGAAAGGCAAAACTTAAATTCATAATAAAAGTCTTGCAGATTAAAATGGGCCACCAGGCAGGTTAGAAAATAGACAATCCCTAAATCAACTTACCCTGATTCCTTCCATACTCCACTAGCCAACCAGAAATACAGATAATGTCCTGTAGGACACTCTCTGGGAGGTGTTCTAAGGACACATCTTCTTGAGTCTTTATGTCATCATCCAAAGTGATCAGATCCAGGATAAGGATTGGTGGAACTGGTTTAGAATTCCGGGTCATAAGGCTACGAAATTCAGATTCCAACGATTCCTTCCCCCTCTCAAAAAGCAATTTCTGGAATAGGTAACACACATTTTAAAAAGATTAGAGCTGTATATTATAGCTTGAAGGTGGTAAAACAATAGCTTATTTGTATGGTTACCCAAATGATAAACATAGGCCCAAACCACACAAGCAAGGAAAGGATATCAATTTTTTTTACAAAAAAACCAAAACCAAACCCAGACACAGCATGTAGTTCAGCAATAGCTCCTATTTAAAAAGCTTTGGTGTCTCAATTTTAAAACAACATCTTTTGTAAAGGACACAAACCCTGGATTTGCAGTTATCATGCTCTTCTGAACCATGACATTCAAACATTCTGACTCACAAATGTTTGTTTCCCATTAAAGAAAACATGGCAAGGAATAAAAATGTAACTCCATTTTATCCCTCAATTTATGTCTCAACTAAACATAAACTACCAAAGGTCACAAGGTATCAAGGCAAACCAATAGTGATGTTTCAAAACACAAATATTGTAGTTGCTTTCAACCCTTGGAAAGCCAGTTTTTCCCTCTTTCTTCCCTTACTTCTAATACAGGTGAAACCTGTGTTCTAACACACCACCGTCATGGATGTTTTCTTTCTCATTGGATTCCATTTCACTCAATCCAGTTAAGTGCAGCTTTGTCAGTATGAAATTCTCATTGTTTGAGTCTATGGATAATGCATTTGTAAGATTAGGCATCACTCAGGGAAGGTTTCTTAGTGAGTTGTTACTCCCTCAAAACCCCGCTTTGCAAGCCCTCCCCTTCAATACAAGCTTACAAATATTTGTGAAGAAATTAATGGCTTGGTGAGAGAGACAGTGTGTGTGTGTGAGAGAGAGAGAGAGAAAGTGACAGAGACAGAGTGAGTGAGTGTTTGTGTGTGTGCGAGAGAGAAAGACAGAGAAAAACAGAGAGACAGTGTGTATGTGTGTGTGTGTGTGAGAGAGAGAGAGAGAGAGAGAGCTTTACTAGATAAATGGTCAAAGCAATGGAAACTGCAGTTTAATGTTTCCAAATGTAAAATAATGCACCTGGGGAAAAGGAATCCTCAATCTGAGTATTGCATTGCCAGTTCTGTGTTAGCAAAAACTTCAGAAGAGAATGATTTAGGGGTAGTGATTTCTGACAGTCTCAAAATGGGTGAGCAGTGTGGTCGGGCAGTAGGAAAAGCAAGTAGGATGCTTGGCTGCATAGCTAGAGGTATAACAAGCAGGAAGAGGGAGATTGTGATCCCCTTATATAGAGCGCTGGTGAGACCACATTTGGATTACTGTGTTCAGTTCTGGAGACCTCACCTACAAAAAGATATTGACAAAATTGAACGGGTCCAAAGACGGGCTACAAGAATGCTGGAAGGTCTTAAGCATAAAACGTATCAGGAAAGACTTAATGAACTCAATCTGTATAGTCTGGAGGACAGAAGGAAAAGGGGGGACATGATCGAAACATTTAAATATGTTAAGGGGTTAAATAAGGTTCAGAGGGAAGTGTTTTTAATAGGAAGTGAACACCAGAACAAGGGGACACAATCTGAAGTTAGTTGGGGGAAAGATCAAAAGCAACATGAGAAAATATTATTTTATTGAAAGAGTAGTAGATCCTTGGAACAAACTTCCAGCAGACGTGGTTGGTAAATCCACTGTAACTGAATTTAAACATGCCTGGGATAAACATATATCCAGTGTAAGATAAAATACAGGAAATAGTATAAGGGCAGACTAGATGGACCATGAGGTCTTTTTCTGCCGTCAGTCTTCTATGTTTCTATGAGAGAGAGACAGAGAGAGAGAGAGAGACAGACACACAGAGAGAAACAGAGAGAGGGAGACAGAGAGTTTGTGCTTGTGTATGTGTGTGAGAGAGAGACAGACAGATTCTGAGACTGAGATTAAAATATTGTTTGTTTCTTTTTCCTATGAAGGAAGGAAAAGAGTATGCTTAATTCCCAAAGCAGCGGAGACTCTCTGAGGGAAATTAAATTCAGCAATTGGCCAATGTGAAGTTTTCTCTACTCAGTGACTATGTTTGGTTGAAATGATTGGCATGTCACAGAGTCAGAAGCATGGACACCACTACCCTAAACCTGCTTAATTTGAAGGTAGTCAGGGGCTGTGGGCAAATATCAGCTACTTTTAAAGTAGACATGGAACTGTCTGCAGTTGGAATAGATGGTGATTTAGCAGGACTTATTTACGTTCATATTCAAACACATTACATACCACTCTATTGAGTTCTGGACTATCAGGATTGTTATCTTGAAAATATTCCACAGCCTTCTGGATTTTACCCATGCAGCCTAAATATTCTTCCAGTCTCCCTGTAGGACTATGATGAAAAAAAGAAGAAGAAAGGTCAACATACAACTGATTGCTACAAAACTATACAGTATTTTTTTTTTACCATTTTCTCCTGGAGACTAGAAAATAATTATGTTTATTCCCCCTCAGAGAAGCCTGCTGTCATTAACCAGATCTGAAACTTTGCTTCACCATTAACTGTTAACTCAGAAGTTTCAGTTGGCAAATTCCCTTTGAAATACTGGCCTGGGTAACTGGTAGAGATATAAGGAGGGGAGTAGCCATTTTTTGACATGGGGTATGTTTTTTTTTATTTATTTACTTTGTTAGTTCATATACTATATACTGTATCCTCACTACTCAGTTCATTTGAATAGCAAGTTATGGGAGATATCACAAAATGATTGTCAAAATGGATATGGCCAGACACAAAGCTGTTCTCTATCAGAAGGCAAACAGGCAAGACTACTTATTGTTTACATCCTCAAGATTCCAAAGATGTCCTGAGCTAAGCAAGTACATTCACTACCAAATACAGCAGTTTCTCACAATTTCCCATTGTGATTTTCTAAGAATACCTCTGGAACCTATGCAAAGACATCATTGAGGAATAAAAATGATGCTGATAAATACTATCAGCATTCATTCATTCATTCCATTAATTCTGTTAGGATTTTTAAAACTTTTTTGCTTAGGTTTCCAAACAATATTCTATTGCAGTGTTTTCTTGCATTGACAAATTCAAGATATATGGAATTCAACTTCCAGAATTCTTAAGAAGGGATGTGCTAACTAAAAATCCACACAACAGGGAAGCTTATATATTGGAAAATATTGTTTTGATTCAGCCACTTTCCAAAACAAGTGACAATCATTAAGTGTTGTATCACATGATTCTTGACAAATGTATATTTTATTTTATGTACGTTGAGAGCATATGCACCAAGACAAATTCCTTGTGTGTCCAATCACACTTGGCCAATAAAAATTCTATTCTATTCTATTCTATTACAGTATTCTGTTTGGAAGAAAACTGAACTTTTAAAGAAGATCAATGTTATTATGTATCAACTTACCCTTCCCTTATTATCTTCTCTGTATCGTTTGCTACATGGTAGTAACTTATAATGTGATCCAAACAAAAGAGTGTCTTCTCCACATTCTCCTGAAGACGCTGAAGATTTTCTGTTTGCTTATGTACAGGGATAATTGAGTTCTCCAGCTTCATCAAACGGCTTTCAAACGATGAAAGTATTGAAACCTAAGCAAAAAGGAAGAATCAGTTATAGGCAACTGAGACCATTTTCTTCAACCATTTTCACTATTAGCTTTTACTTTGCAGTTCTATCAAATAAAACAATAGAATTCAAAATGTAGCCATGCTAGAAAATGTTCAACATGCTTTAGGAAAGGATCTTCATGGGTCAACTCAACATTCTGGAATTATTATCAACATTCTGAGATTTTCATCAGGCAAGATAATATTCACAGCAAAAACAGGGAAAGATCAAAACTTGTATTACGTTGAAGCCATGAAACCCTGTCAAGATGAAATGTGAGAGAAGCTTACTGGGATAATTTCATGTTGTACACAAAAAAAAACATAAATTATATAAGCTTACCATATTTCTTGTCAGCTGATCACTTTTCTCTAAACTTTCTCTAATGAAAGACAATGTTTCCTCTTCCTAATGTTACAGAAGGAAAAAAACATACAATCACCGAAATAAATAATTTCAGAATATGAAATGAATATAAGTTCCCAGCAATATTTAATTGTCAAACAATGTAACACTTATTCAGAGGGAAAGTAGAAATCCTTATCACTTGGCCACCAATCTGGCTGTTGATTAGCATGCTTTCATTTTATATATCACATCAGAGTTTACTAGCTAAATTATACCCTGAATTTACTGTATATCAATATAATTTTAAAATAATAATTTATAAACCAACAAGTTCTCTTTACAACTTTGGGAAGGGGTGCAGGTGAATAGAAGAACCAAGCATACTCCTCTATCAAAAGAAGCTGTTTCTGATACCTGAAGGTATCAGAAGATGATTTCCAACATTCTGGAGAAGTTAGCAAGTTTCTTTTTTTAAGAAGTAAAAAAAAAAGGTAGTACAAATTACAGCTTGGAAGGAAAAGCACTGTATACTTAAGAATAGATACAGAAGGACCCTTTTCTATATATATCCATAAATAGATATTTGTAAACAAGCATATTCTCAAAAGCGGCCCATCCACAAATATGTGTAATGAAACAGATCAATCTTCTTGATAACCCAAATCCAAATAATTTTAGAGGTTTAAAAAGTAAGGCCAACACTTTAACAGCACCTGAAAAACAACTGGAAACCAGTTATACCAGTTAACAATCTTAGCTGCCACATTTTAAATCAACTGAAATTATTCTCTTCAAAGATAGCCTTGCCAACAATGCTCTTCAATCATCATAATGTGGTATATTCACATTGTTTACTGTAGTTGTTACCCTCATAATCACCATCCAAAGATGCAGGGACAGCTTATTATCAAGAAGTATTGTGCTAATCTCACATTTCAAGGGGAATGCAATTCCTTCCAAGATATATTGATTCCCAATCCTAAATCACACGTTCTGTCAACAAACAGTACCTTGTCTAATTCAAAGTTCATTCACTGTCAAGCTGGCTAATTCAACCACTTCTCTGAAGTTATGTGACAAAATACAAAAGAGGTGTACGTATTTCAACTGCCCTTCACTCTAAATGACTTCTGCCATGATTTTATTCCATCACGGAGAGGACAACAAAGAATTTTTGGAATTATTTTTTATTTGTATCCCATTTGTATTTTACAAATACTGTATAGCTCAAGGCGGTGAACATATCCAACACACCTTCCTCCTCCTATTTTCCTCACAACAAGCCTGTGAGAGGGGGGAAGGATGCTGACTGGTCCAAAGTCACTCAGCTGGCTCTCATGGTTAAAGGAAGACTTGAACTCAAAGTTTCCCATTTTCTAGCCTGATGCCTTCAAACCACTGGCTTTCATTTTACTTGCAGATTGCAAAAGAAAAGGAAGTGAGAGCCCACATTTAAACCATCCAGTCATAAGTATCCCTTCTCCTATTTCAATGTATTCTTAAGTGCATCCTCTGCAGGGATTGCTCATATTTAAAGAGAGGCCACTACTGGATTCTTTAACTGGCAGAGACAGACATCATTCTTCTTTGGACCAATATTTAATTCGTCATTAACTGAGTGTATGCAGCACACTGACACAAATCAACTAACCCCACAGCTTCCTCTCTCCAGATCCTGAGCCAAGAGGTGATTGGAGAGACGGGGGATCCCCAATTGCCTTAGACGCAGTATTTGTTAACCTTGGCTGCTTTCAGATGGCTGGACTTCAACTCCCAGAATTCCCTAGCAAGCAACTGCTGGGTGGAGAATTCTGGGAGTTGAAGTCCACCGGTCTGAAAGCAGCCAAGATTGAGAAGCACTGCAGAGGGACCCCAAAACTCCCGTGCCAGATTTCAAGACAGCGCCCGGGGGAGAAATAAGAAAAGGCCAAGCCCGGGCGAGGGGAAGGATTAAAACTGATACGGGGGACAGTCTCCGAAGACCCGGGGAAGAAGACGTACCACCCGCCCACCTGCTTGAGCTTCTCTTCTATTTCCCTCCTCCGGTCTGACGCCTCCTCCGTGGGAATCATCTTGAAACCCGGCCGTCCACGGGGACCTGTGACAGGAAAGGCCGGCACCTCTTTCCTTCGCGCTCCTGTCAACTCGTCTGCATCCGCCTCATTCCCCCGCCCCTCCGCTATCGAACGGCAGCCATGCTGGGAGTGGCTATCCGGAGCCGAGGCGAGCATGCGCGGTGTAATTGGGCGGAGCTATGGCGTGCGCATGCCCGTGCCGGAGTCTCTCCGCCGACAGAGCGGCCATTTTGGCGAAGGCTTTAAAGGCGGTTTAAAGGGAGGGTGGAGAAGTGGGAGGCGCTCTAGCCGCGTGTTTCGCCCGTCTCGGTGCTACTTAATTACAATAGAATCTATAGAGATTCTCAGTCTTGCAGGTCATAATTGTCCCAAAGGTACTTTTTCAGTAGGCAACTGAACTTACTTTGTTTTTTCTTTGAAGACATTCCCTTCTCATCCAAGAAGCTTCTTCAGCTCTGACTGTATACTGTAGTAGGGTATGTAAGGATTTATATATCTTGCAGACAGCTGGTCATTTTCATCCTTTTTAGAGAGCTGTGGAAGCACTTGGAAGTTGATTTATTAGGATACATATAAAGCTTCCAAGTACTTCCACAGCTCTATAATAATAATAATAATAATAATAATAATAATAATAATAATAATAATAATAATCTTATCCTCAGGGCCACCTGAGTAGCGCTCCTAGTTCCTGTAGTCTGCAATTTTGTCTTTGTCTGGAAATCCGTTCATAACCTTTCAAAGGGTGTTGTTCCCAAATTTGCATAGCTAAAAATCTGTAGAGATTCTCAGTCATCCAGGTCATGGCAGATACAGATAAACCTGTAGTGCTTCAATGACCCTTTAAAAGTGGTGTCAAATTCAAGGATCACAGGCCGAATGTGGCATGTGCTGGCCATGCCCACCCCCAATTTAGCAAAAGGGGAAAAAAGTCCTGCTACATGGTGATGATCTGACAATGGGAGTTTGACACCCCTACTCTAAAAGGATGCAAAAGACCAGCTGTCTGCAAGGAATATAAATCCTTCCACTATCCTATTTGAGTTGAAGAGGCTTCTTGGATGAGAAATGAAACATCTTCAGAGGAAAAAACCCAAGAAAGTCAAATTGCCTCCTGAAAAACAATCACCTTTGGAACAACCTGTTGGTCTTCAAAACCACTCAATGAGAATTTAGTGAGCATCTATCAATGAACCAATTCAAGCAAATGGGTCTATTCAGAAGTAATTCCTACTGAATTTAGTGGATGAATTTGAGCTTGCAATTCGTAAAGGTAGTTCTGGATTTACACCAGTTCATTTAGTGGCTGCTCAAAGTTACAACAAAAAATGTGCCTTAATGGCCATGTTTCATACTTACAATCTTAGCAGTTTTCCCATAATCATGTCACCAAATTAAAACACTTAGCAACTGCTTTGTATTTGTGACCTTTGTTGTGTCCCAGGGTCATGTGATTCCCCTTTTTGCAACCTGACAAAGTCAATGGAAAGCTGAATTCTCTTAGCAACCAGTTTACTAACTTACTGACTGCAGTAATTCACTTAAAAACTCTGGCAAGAAAAATCATAAAATGGGCAAAACTCACTTAAATGTCTCACTTAACAACATAAATTTTGGGCTCAGTTGTCGTGAACAATGACGAGCTGTATGCCAATGTGTTATAGGCTATTTTAGCTTCTCGGGCAACTATAAATGATTTACTGAAACAAATATCCTTGCTTTCTCAAGTATTCGAGTACAATTTGTTACTTTGTTGTTGGAAACAAAATAAGAAAGGGGACTACTGTATTTTACTAAATAGTCATTCTTCTTCCCCAGCTTGGTTTCCTTAAGATGACTTGGGTGTAAACTGAATTGTAAAATGTGTAAAAACAAAAGTATGTATCATGAACTATATCTAAATTAAAATGTATTTTCTTATGGGGGACAAATAATTAACTTTCAAAAATAAATCTGAATTACACATTGCTCTTAATAATACAGACAGTGAAAAATGAGAAGGTCAACAAAATGACCACAATCTGTCACAAATATATAAAATGCAGTATCTGGATGATTACTTGGTCATGAATTTGTTGTCATTGGACAGCTATACAGCTATATACTGTAGTTTGCTTGCTAGAGCTATGTTTTCTTTCTCTGAGGTGTCATGACTCCAATTCTGGTTTGCCCTTCTTTTATCATGCCTTACATTTCTAAATAAATAAGCTGGGTGTAAATATCACACCATTCAAAGTGATTTATGTTCAGATAAACTTGCAGAGAAATAGAACACTTGAATAAAACAGACTTCCTTATTTGCACTTATATTTTAAACAAATTTCTTTTGACTATATAGACTTATTCCCAGAATTCCTAAATCTGTGAAAATGTTTTCTAATCAAATAGAAGCAATTAATTAGGTTGTCTCCTTAAGTTGGAGGGACAATTAATACTGTTCCTGCAACTTCAGTATTTTACAGTGCAATTTTCTTTACATATGAAGCATTCCTTGAAAGGAAGAAGCGTCAGAAAAGAATATTGTACCTTTATGTCTAGGTGCAAACTTAATTCTTAAAAGCCATTTAGGTCTGAGACTTACTGTATGCTGACTCACATGAAGCCAACTACAATAGTACTGAAAGGACCTGAATGCTTTAATCCAGAGGTCTTCAAACTTGGCAACTTTAAGACTTGTGGACTTCAACTCCCAGAATTCTGGGAATTAAAGTCCACAAGTCTTAAAGTTGGCAGGTTTTGGGGACCCCTGCTTTAATCCCTGTATGTGGGAATGGCAAAGGGGGATTCATCCCAGTTTGTATCGGTTCTATACAACCAGTAGTAATTTGGTGGCCTGGGTCACTAGAACCGGCAGCGACCCAGGCCTGCCGCGCCCCCAGGCCAGCTCTCTCAGCAGCGCCATAGGTGGCACCATCTTGTTTTTTACTTCTGTGCAGCTGTGTTTGAAGCACTGTGCTATGTTTGAAACACTGCATGTGCACCTGTGTGAAGACCGCACACATTGCACAATGCTCATGTGTCATGTCACTGAGTGAACCAGCAATGAAGAAAACTGGGACCCACCTCTGGTGACATTTCTACAGTTCACATCACTGTATCTTCCTCATAAGATTCCTATTGAAATTTTCTTCCATGGTTGTTTTCTTAAGATTTGGGTAAAAAAAAAAAGTGAATGCCTAGTGGGGAAAGAGTTTTCTCATGTAAACTTTAAATATTGAATAAAACACGATGCAAATTTACTGTTCTTTTCCCAAACAGATGGCATCATTTGGCCGAGTAATTTCTCTTTAGTGAAGCCAGTCAAACTGGTCTTTTGGTCATAGGCACATTCCATTCTATTTTAATGGTTTTACACAAAATTGCTGGCAGTTTGTGAAAAGTTTTCAGTAAAATTGTCCACCAGGCGTCCTCATATACCAGTTTTGGGAAAAAAGAATAATAAGTGTTGAATGCTTTGTTTCAAGCAATACTGTACAGTATTCAGTCTTACATTTAGGACATGTCATTTGTAATTTAATTGGGACATTCCTTTCAGGTAGGGGGCCAGCTATTCTTGATGCAGCTCAGATAAAAGTAAATACTATGTTCTAAGTCTTAATCCACTTAGCAAACAGCAGTGCACACACCACAAAAATGTGTTAGAGAATGGGGAAATGAAATACCTGGCTGAGAATTCACTGATTCTTTCAGCTAGAGATACTACAACGTAGAATGATTTTTCACTTTTAAGTCTCTGAAATAAAGTGACAAGTCTTACCATTTTTACATGATTCACAGTAATAGTGGACATACTGTATATAGCCAAGATAGAGTTTGCAGTTTGCAAAATATGTTAACAATTATTTTCATCAAAACCCCAGATTCTTAAATTACATTTTACAACATTTTAAAACTAGTGTTTTTTCTTGTCTTCTGATATAGGTTTTGCCATGGATTCTATCTAAGATACTTAATTAACAATGTGGTTGGTGTCATGTTCAACATGGGTGCACTTTCCTCCCCTCTCTGGTCATTGAGGACCTTCCTCTTGCTTTACCCCACGTGCCTCCTTCGTCACTGTGACTCAGTCTACTTTTGCACACATGCTTAATGCTCTTTGAAAAGTTGTTAAACATGTTCAGAAATCACCTGACTCTATGTGTCACTTGTCACTCTGGCAACTTGAAAGGTGTCTAAACCCTCCATCCCAGGCACCTGTCCAAGCCTGCCCGTTATATATAAAGAAAAACAATTGATTGTTATTTTTCCTGCCAGTAAATGACATTTGTTATGAGTGAAATAAAAGCTCGTGGAATCCACCAATGGCCCACATTAAAATTACAAGGGCAACATTTATTACCTAAGGCAGAATAGAGTCCAAAAATATGTGTGATGTGTTTCTATTTTAATGTACATAATTCTTGCAACAACAAAAAATCCATACTGAGACTTTTTTATATGAATGCTTTGTTCAGTCCTATTAACCATAATTTTTCAGTATATTATTTCACATTGGAAGAGTGTGTTTGTTTTAAAAATAGTAGGAATTTTTGTAAATATTACCTTTTCAAAAATTCCAAAATCAAATACCATGTTTCAAATTTGTTATATTTTTCTTTTCCATTTTCCTTCTTTCTGTCTATCATGCAATTCTGAATTTATCTGAAAGTATATTCCATATAGTGTATGAATACTGAATTATATTATGACAAAAAGTATCCCAGACATTCAGAAGTAACAGAGTATTATTTTTAAAATACTGTAATACCTGAAATTATCTTGCTAACCTTAGAATAGATTTGGTTCCTTTTTTTGTTACTTTAAGCCTATACGTGAGACCTGAATCACCTAAAAAAATCCTTGTGCCAAGCTTCCTTCAGATACTAACTTACAATTTATAGAAAAATATTACTTCATGCCTTTAGAATCAGTTACAAAGTACCACACATTTTTAAAAGGCAGCAAGAACAAGTTGTTGATTAACTTGCAAACCCTTGTCTTTGCTGAAAACATGGGATAATACAATAATTTAGTTTAATCTAATCTGGAGATCTCCAGTACGCTATTACATTACAGTCCCATAATTCCCAACCAGCCATCAGATCTAGAGGAAAGCTGATGAAATAGCTCCTCTTAAGACTCTTCCCTGCATCCTGGGAGATATAATTTCCTTGAGTTTCTAGAGCCATCCAACTGTCATTGCGGCAAAATAACAGTAATGTGAATGGGCTTTATATCATTAAGAAGAGCTTGTGTTTATCTGGCCAGATAACAGTAGCTGTGAAAACTCCCTTTGCCTTGTGGCTCTGATAAATAAAGGCTATTCATTTGTGTGGATTATTCATTGCTTTTGTGGGGCTGTATTCCTCGCTAGGCAATGTTTGCTTGGGCACGTAAATCTGAGGAATGGGTTTGCTGTCTATTCATCTGGCATTGTCTGTGGAGATTCTCAATTATCCAGATCATGGTTTTCCCAAAGATGCTGTTCAAAAGGCAACTGGAGTTTCTTGGTGTTTTTTTTCCCTTTGAAAATTTTTCGCTTCATATTCAAGAAGCTTCTTCAGTTCATTTCTTGGATGAGGTGAAACATTTTCAAGGGAAAAAAACCCAAGAAAATCCAGTTGCCTTTTGAACAGCACTTTTGAGACATCTGGCATTGCGTTTCTTACTTTCCTCTGCCTGTTTTTCAAAGCCTTCAGAAACAGCAACAACTTCCTGGTTACTATCTGACAATAAGCATTTGAGTGTTTGGAAAGGGTGTGAACTGGACTGGAATAGAGTGGAGAAATAAGAGCTGCAGTTATGCTAGTGCTGAAACATTTTCCTGGTTGGCAAAAAGTGGTAAAGAGAATGAAAGATGATTTTTTTCCCCAGAGAAGTCTGAGGATAGGGGTGGAAAGAAGGAAAGCCCCTATGCATTTCCTCCTTCTTGAAGAAATACTCTGCACGATAAAGGTGAAGAGCCAAATTCTTGTCCGGCAGAATCCCAGCAACAAAGTCACAGCTGGAAGAAAGAAGGAGGTGTACCAGAGAATGGAAATTAGTTGTCCCACTGGTGGCCTCTTAAAGATAGACTAAGAAGCTGCTAAATTATTAGGCCAATATTCTACTATAGCATATTGCAGTTGCCCAGTTTGAAGAAAATGAATTGGTTGTGATAGAGTGTTATCATAATAATTGGTGGTATAAAAATAGTATAAAATAATGCACAACTTTAATCCTATTATTATACCAACATTACCAATCCTGCTGGCAGTTTTCTCTTTCGGGAAGTGAAAGAAACCATAATAGGATCATTTGTAGTTGACCTGATGTTAATTAACAGGAAGCCTTCACCAAGGAAGTAGAAGTAGCAGGAACACTGAAAGAAAATAATAATGCATGTTGTTGGAATTGTTGATTTTAATAGATTACATGCGAGTATAGTTGAATGTGTCTTGGACCTTCAAAAAAGCAATTTTTAGTAAACATTAGTAAAAGTCACAAAGCAAAGAAGCTAATAGGGAAAAAAATCTTAAAAGAGATAGAAATTCCTTAAATAAAGTCTCAAAATATAATTTCAGTGTGTTAAGTAATAAAAAACAGCACATATAAAGTAGAAGTGACCTGTTCTTAGGTCACTAAGGAAAGAAAAGTATAGAATTGTAATCTTAGGCTAAAGCTCAGAATGAGCTGGGATTAACAAAGGGCATTAACAACAAAAAAGTTGTTTTTGGGTACTGTATGTTGAAATTGAAAGAAAGAAAATGAACACATATCAAAAGTGAATTAATTTAACTCTTATTTTAGCTCAGTCTTCTCAGAGAAAAGGATATGTCTTTAACCAGGCAATTGTAAAAACCTGTGTGAAATTGAAGTTGAAGCTTGAGACTGATTGAAACATAGTACCAATAAGAATACATTTTTTTATTTTTTATTTTTTTAAAAAAAGACTCTAATTCTCTAGGAGCAAATGAATTGCGGTCTACAACTTGGGGGGGGGAAATCCTTGCAGGAAAACCTTGCAGTAAAATCTGTGTGCATAATCTTTGAGAAATCCTAGTGAACATTTAAAGTACCAGTTGCTTAGAGCAGTGTTTCCCAACCTTGGCAACTTGAAGATATTTGGACTCCAACTCCCAGAATTCCCCAGCCAGCATTTGCTGGCTGGGGAATTCTGGGAGTTGAAGTCCAAATATCTTCAAGTTGCCAAGGTTGGGAAACACTGGCTTAGAGGAATTAATTTCTCTTCTAAAGAGGACCTAGGGAATGACAGTCAAACTGAAATCAATATCTCAGGAGATTCTAGAACAGATAATAAAATGATTAATAAAACAAGAACACATTATTTTCAAGATGCTTAAGCTTAGCTGAATATAATTACATCATTTTCAAAACTTCGAGTCATTGTTAAAATTCAAACAGTGCCTAAATATCAATAGCAGTATAATTTTCGAATTGCTTCAGTTCATTCACCACTATATCCTCTTGCTTATTTCATAGCTGTCTTTGATGCCAGAAAGATAAGGAAACATAAAAGCTTTGCCAGAGTCCCATAATTTACATACAAAGACATTAATTGATTTGGAAGAAGCTCTTTCATAGTCGTTGGCATTTCAATATGAATCTTGTAATGATTCTTGTAATAATAATTTTGTTAAGTCTCCACTTCTTCAGACTGTTTAATTTTATGGATTATATATATATATATATATATGCAGGTTCAAGTCCCAGTGGGTATGGCTAGCTGATGAGACCAAAACATTTTCAAATTCAGCAAAAAAACATGTGACATATATATATATATACTGTGTATGTATGTATGTGTGTATGTGTGTATGTGTGTATGTGTGTATGTGTGTATGTGTGTATGTGTGTATGTGTGTATATATATATGACGGTCTTGGTATATTCGGGTTTCTTCCCATGTAGGATTTGGAAATTTCTGGTGACGTTTCGACGAGGTCCCACTCGTCATCTTCAGGCTGGTGTTTCTGTCCTTGTTCTAGGGCAAACACTGCGAGACATGAGCTGCCTTCCTTCTATAAATACTGGTGGCTGGGTGTGGTTTGATGGCTCAGCAATTGCCTGCTGTGTAGAAACTTCCTGGTGAGTCAGTGGGGTAACGTCGCCAGAAATTTCCAAATCCTACATAGGAAGAAACCCGAATATACCAAGACCGTCATACCTGTACCCGTGAAAATCTACGAAAACAAATATATATATATATATATATATATATATATATATATATATATATATATATATATATATATATGTAGATTGTTCTGAGTTCGGGTTTTGCCCTGTGTAATATTTTGCATATATAGTTGTGATTCAGCCTGAGGCTCCTCAGGGACCGGCTGGAGCTCTGCCGGATCCATGCCCAGAGGAGGAGGACAGTGACCAGGAGGGGGAGGACCAGGCAGACGGGGGAGAGGAACGTCAGGAAGAGGAGGAGGGAGAGCATCCTGAGACCCCCAGGGGGGGGGCTCTCCCCAGCTAGTAGCCTGGATTCATTGGATGAAGACGCACAGGCTATAATAGACATGAGGCAGAGACGTGCAGCTCAAAGAAGGGGCCAATTAGAAAGGTATTTCCATCCCTGAATTGGCAACAGCTGGGTTTGGGTGTGGTTCTCCTCAGCAGGGTTGAAAAGGCAGGCCCGCCCTTACAGTCTTGTGGAGAGTTATCAACTGGGAGTCCTGTGACCTTGCTTCGATTCTTGGCGTCTCTGATCTTGGCTTGTGGCCTAGAAGGCTGAAAGACTTGGGGGAGGCGTGGGTTTTCTTATCTCCAGTGTTGTTTTTGCCAGCAAGAATCCTGTTTTATTGCCTGGCCTTCGTGAAACCTCTGTGAAGCTTCATCGTATTCCTGTCTGTAAGAACAGTTTTTGTTACCTGTGTTTGCTTTCCAGTATATAAACTGCCTTTGCTTTTTACCAGTGTGTCTGCCTACTCTTTTTGGTTGGTGTTGGCGTCTGGGGGCACCCAGACAGAACAATATATATACAGTATATGATTCAACACAAAAAAACATGTAACCCTTCCCTGGTACAGAGCTGAAGGGATTGGATATTGTAGCCTAGAGGTTAATTCTCTGCCTTACAAGGCAAAGGTTGTAAGTTCAAGTCCCAGTGAGGGTATGGCTAGCTGATGAGGCCAAAATAAGGGTGAAATAGATCTATCATAGTCTCCCTTAATTTTCAAATTCAGCAAAAACATGACACACACACACACACACACACACACACATATGTAGATTGTTCTGAATTCGGGTTTTACCCCGTGTAATATTTTGAGTGTCTATGCGACGTTTTGGTGAAATCACATTCACCATCATCAGGCTGACATTGTTAGCTTCATGCTGCTTTGAATATACTTTATATTCTACATTCTATATAAACTATATTCAAAGCAGCATGAAGCTAACAACTTCAGCCTGATGATGGTGAATGTGATTTCACCAAAACGTCGCATAGACACCCAAAATATTACACGGGGTAAAACCCGAACTCAGAACAATCTACATACATATACCCATGAAAATCTACGAAAACAAATATATATATATATACACATACACACACACATTTATGAGATTGGTTAAAAATTATAAATCTAGCATGTATTCACAATAGATTTTATGAACTGAGGAATAATATTATAAGTATATATTAAAAACAAATAGTAATGACATGTAATCTTAAGATTATTCAAGAATATTTATACAGTTTCTTCTAAATAAAATGCATTTTTCTGTTTAAAGTTGGGAGGGTGTTCATATCTTCAAGTAGTAGAATATCTCCTTCCACAATTTCAAGAAGCAATTGAAACAACCTTACTTGGAAAATTATTTTGTTTTCATTTGGGCCATAAATTGTAGCAATTGTTATTTTCCAAAAATTCTATTTGAAAATACAGTATTATAAATCTCCCTCGTCATCTTGGATTTCTTTTCCCAGATTCTGTATGATTTTATTCACATACATAGCTACTTCATTTTCTTCCCTATTTGTGTGAGGCCATAACTTTTGGCATTACATTTGCCCAAGGCCACAAGATACTAACATTCAACAGATTTATATGTTTGCTTTTAAAATATGTCACTTGAAGACACATAATGTACTGTGTTCTTTTAGCCCATCAATATCAGTTGAGAATGTATTAATTTGGTCACTATATACATTATATCAGTTCCCAAATTAATTTAACGGTCACGGTTGCTTCTCCTAACTCCTTCTCCTAAACCCTAATTCAGACGGCATCAAAAGCTACTGAAAATCAAGAAAAGCCAAGATGGAGGCAGCACTCTATTCCAATCCTGCTAGAGATCTTCTACACATATGATTAGTATCATTACACTCAGGGGTGGGCTACTGCCCAGACGGGGGACGACGACACAGTGGGGTAGCAAAAATGGAGTTCCACCTCAGAGCACCCAAGATGTTGAAAAAAAATGCAGGGCCTTCTACATAAGCCACGGCCACAGTGTGGTAGTAAAAAATTTGGTAGTGCTTCACTGATTACACTACAGTATTTTGTGCCAATCTGAAACTTGACTGAAAAGGTCTAGGTCTGCGATGGCGAACCTATGGCACACAGAGATGGCACAGAGCCCTGTCTCTGGGCATGAAGGCTATCGCTACCTGCTCTTCTACCCTGTTTCCCCAAAAATAAGACGTACCCCGAAAGTAAGGCATGTCAGGGGTTTTGCAGAATTTGCTAATATAAGGCACCCCCCGAAAATAAGGCGTAGTCAAGTTTACATATGGTACGATGGAAAAACATACGATACCATTCAAAGCTGTTCATAGCGGTACCGTAATAATGTGGCGTCCCCTGCTGGCCCCTTCCATTGCTTTGTGCCATCCAGTACAGCAGACACAGTCTGCTGCTGTCTCACCGCCATTACAGTCTCCACTACAGTGCATAGACCGGAAGCTGCAATAGCGGGAGTATACTGTTGTACCATATATGTGCCGTCGTTTGTGTGTGGGGGTGCCATACTGACAGGTACCGTACCATAATCAGTGTATCGTACGGTACACTTTCTTTGAGGGTGTCAGCTTTTCTGCCTGTGAATTTGTCTTATTTGAGAAATATAAGCCCCCCCCCCCCCGAAAATAAGATGTAGCACAACTTTTGGGGCAAAAATTAATATAAGGCAGTGTCTTATTTTCGGGGAAACACGGTAGATTCTACCACACACATGTGCATGCCGGCCAGCCAGCCAGCTGCTTTGTTCTGGGTGCAGGTGTGCGCATACACGCTGGCCACCTAATCTTTGCATGAAGTCTAGATGTCCGGTGCACATGCATGCACTGGAATCCAAAAGAGAGCTGCTGAGTGGCGCATATTACACACCAGACAGCTGTCCAGTGCACATGTGCACAATGGAACCCACCAGCCAGCTCTCTTTCGGGTTCTGGTGCTCTGGCGCGCATGTGCTCCAGTTTTGGCACTTGGTGCCGAAAAAGTTAGCCATCATTGGTCTAGGTAATCCTTTCTTCAAGGGCCTTCTGAAATGGCATACTGACCATGTTTGAGAAGGGACAGCTAATTCTGGTTTAGTGGTTAAGGCATGAGGCTAGAAAGTGGGAGACTGTGAGCTCAGGTTCTGCATTAGCCATGGAAGCTGGCTGGGTGACTTTGAACAGATCATTCTCTCTCAGCCCAACACATCTCACATGGTTGTTGTTTTGGGGAAGGTGGACGGGTGTGAGTGGGATATTTCACAGTCTTGAGTTATTTGTAAAAATAATAAATGCAGGATCTTTCTGCCACAGTAGGTAGGAAAAATGAGTTCTTCATGCTTTCAAAAGAAATATATTGGATTTTATATAGATCCAGAACCTGTTCCCACTGAACCTAGAGAACATGGATTTTAGATTAGACTTTTTTGTTTAAGTTTGATGACTTTCCATTAAAAAAAAGGCATAACAGTAATTATTGCTAACAATTGAACTTGATGAATGGCCCTAGTTCTAGCAGGAATAATTTTGTAAAGCACATGGAAGAGAAAAGAATGCCATAGGGGATTATTTTAAATAGTTGGGTTAAAAAAAATGTTGGTCAGCACAGTGTTTTTTTAAAAAATTATCTACAGCACTGTGACTTCTAGAAATGCTTTTCTCAACTGCATCTGCTCTATAAGTAAATCAAAGGAACATATAATTAATATTTACAAAAGATGTCCTACAGGATAATGGAAAGTAAATTGATTTATTCAATTGGCTTGGTTTAACTGTTATAGTCTGCTTTACCAAATATGGGTTTTTGAAAGCGTTCTTATTCAGAGAGAAAAACAAATCATTTCAATGCGATTCATCAGTTCTTATGGTAAAGTAGCATCTTGTTACTGCCATGGACAGTTTAAATATTTTTTGCACTGCTTCAGGGAGCCAAGGAAGCAGCATGTCTGAGGAATATCTCTTAGAAAGTACTGCTACTTTTTATTTCAGTAGGGAGTTGAAATTGCATACAGTAGGATCAGCAATGTGTCTTAGTGCATATGCTTGTGCATGCATGAATGAATGAATGTGTACATTCATGCATATATTACTATACATATATGTTTCAGGACAATGTGTACACCAGTATAAAGACTATGGAAGAGTTGATTGATTTGTCCACAGTTACTGCATTGTCTAAGAAGAAAACATTTTTGGAAAATTATTGAGCAAAACTAGATGTAATAGTTTGCCATTTACGAAAATTCTATAGACAGATCAAGACAGTATAACAAACTTCCAAAGTTCACATCTTAGGGACTTTTCTGGCTGATGCAAATTTGCTTTGATCTGGTCCTGATCATTAAAAAATAGTCTCAGTCATTTGATCTTCAAAACTAATTTCTTTCTTTCTTTCTGCAAAATGAAAATTAGTGCTGCAAGATTTAATTAAGATAATTAGAAGATTCATCAACTAAAATACATATGATTACAGATTAAAACTTTTCCCTAGATAATTAACTGGGCTGGGATCGATGAACACACAGTGGTACAGATTGTGCAGATTTGAGTTCAAACAAGGCTTTCAAATCTGTGCTTTTTCATATTATTGATGGGCTCTGGGGTGTGAATGAGCAAGTTCCTTTGCTCCAGCTTAAAATATGCTTGATCTGCTAGTATTCAGAGTAGATCATCAGTTTCCATTATTTCATTCTTAAGAACTACTGCGACCACAACCACAGATTTGTAATCTTACATGAAGTTTAAATTTAAAAAAAACAACCAATCAAGTTTGAAAACTGGCCTTAGTGGTATCCATCAAGTTCTGTAGTAGATCTAGAAAGCTTCTTTAATATTTAAGCCATATATAGATCCAGGAAAGCCTTTTTTATTTGCATCATAATGATGCAAGCAGCTGGCCATGGATTTTGTTTTTCAAGCAGTCTTCAGAGAGTCCCAAAGAACATAGTATTAATCATAAAACTTCCTTGGCAGTGATACAGCTAAAAGTTTTGGCCTGCCTTTTTTCCCCCACCTTTGAAAATTGGAGTTTTTAAAAGTAATTAATTACCTGATAATGCTTTACAGATTCCTAATTCTTACTGACAGGTACAAACATCAACAGATAGTTAGAATGCAAAAAAATAATCTTCTCATCTTCTCTACCAGCCTCTCTTATTGATATTATTATTATTATTATTATTATTATTATTATTATTATTATTATGTTGCTTTGCATGTTCACCGAGAGCTCCTGCACCAGAGAGAAATTTCTAGTGTGTCTAATCATACTTGGCCAAATATTCTATTCTATTCTATTCTATTCCATTCCACTTTATTCTATTGTATTCTATACAGCCTAGATCAGTATTTCCCAACCTTTTTTGAGCCGCGGCATATTATTCATATTTTCAAAATCCTGGGGAACACTGAACGGGGGGTGGGTGGGGGTGGCTAAAGAAAAGTTTTGACAAAAAAAAATCTTCCTCCATTTTGCTCTATTTCTCCCTCACTCTTTCTCTCTCTTCCTTCCTTCCCTTCTTTCTCTCTCTCCATCCCTCTTTCTTTCTTCCTCTCTTTTTTGCTCTCTTTCTCTCTCCCTCCTTCCCTCCCTATATGTCTTTCTCTCTCCCTTGCTCTCTCGCCTCTCTTGCTATCTCTCTTTCATTCTCTCTCTTTCTTTCTCTCTCTTTCTCTCTCTTTCTCTCTCTCTTGCTATCTCTTTCTCTCTCTCTCTGTCTTTCTCTGTCTCTCTTTCTCTCTTGCTAGCTCTCTTTCTTTCTCTCTCTTTCTCTGTCTCTCTCTCTCTCTCTCTGCCTCTCTTGCTATGTCTCTCTTGCTCTCTCTCTCTCTCTCTCTCTCTCTGCCTCTCTTGCTATGTCTCTCTTGCTCTCTCTCTCTTTCTCTCTCTTGCTTTCTTCTCTGCGGAGGCCGGCGAAGGTTTTTCTTATTTTAAATGTTCCGGGTGGCAGGGGGATGCGGAGCCTGCACGCACACACACCCGACATTCCAAATCCTGCCTCAGCTGTGAGAAGAAAAAAGCGCTCGGTGAAGGGACTGCATGCAAGAGGGGCCGGGCGGGCGTTAGCAGCCCGATGAGGAGGACGAGAAGCCGCTGCAGCCACCCCCAACCCCCCCCCTTCCCTGGGTACCTTCCAAAGGCCCCTGGAAAAAGGCAGGAGGTAGCAACGAGGCGCGAGGACAAGCAGGCAGCTTGGCGGAGGGGAAGCGCTGACGGGCTCTCCTCCTTCCCCACCCCCACGCTTCTCTCCCGCCCTGGCTTTTGCTTCGCCCGCAGATTTCCCCGCAGTTCAAAAGGAGGCAAGAGGTGGCCTGGATGAAATTGCGGGGAAATCATGGGGCGAAGCGAAAGCCAGGGCGGACTCGCAAAGGCGGGCTCAGGCTGCATGAGGAGAAAGAGGCGGAGGGAAAGAAGGCGACGGCAGCGGGACCTGCAGCTCGGTGGGCGTCTCCTCGTGGGATAGAATCCTCTCTTTCTCATGCTGCTCCCACCATGGCTGTGCGCGGTCCCGGTGCCCCTGGCTGAAGGTCGTCCTGTGGCTGGTCTTGGGCTTTAGGGTTGCTTCCTGGTTCCCTCTCCTCCCTCCGCCTGTGTCTACCGCCAGCGCCTCATTCCTCGGAGCTGCCGCTTCCTTCCAGGCAGCCCAGCCATGCTGCCGTAGAAAGTGCAGAGGTTATTGCCGCCACCTCTGCCTCCACTCAGGGAGCCATCGTGGTTGAGCTGAGCGAGAGGAAAAGGCGCAGTGACCACGGTGGCTCCCTGAGTGGAGGCAGAAGCGGTGGCAATAACCTCTGTGCTTTCTACGGCAGCGTGGCTGAGCTGGACGGAGAGAAGCGGCAGCTCCCACTCGAGGAACCCACGGCAACGGGCGACGGCTTGGTGGGAGGCGACAGCGGGAGACACAGGCGGTGGGAGGAGAGGGAACCAGGAAGCGACTGTGAAGCCCAAGACCATCCACAGGACGACACTCAGGCAGGGGCGCCGGCAGCGCCCCGCCCAGCTGGAGCTTCTCGCAGCACACCTGGCCGGTTGGGAAACGCTGGCCTAGATGACCTATACTCCCTTCCTCACCCTTAGAGAATCGGTGATAGAGCACAAAACCAACACTCCAGCCAATACTTTGTCCCCCTCTATAACTATCTTGCTGTGTTTTGTGGTTATGGATAGTGGCAAGAAAGGCAACAATTCACCATGGCACTTTGACTTCCAGGCAAAGGAAGAGAAATTCCCAAGAACCAGAAATTAGAACTTCTTGTCAGTCAGCAATTACTGATCCCACAACTCCAGAGGAAAGACTGCAAAAGTATCTTCATAGGGTTTCCTGTGGAGTAGAAGATGGGCTGATTTAATTTCCGAACCATATCATCTTGCAAGAACTGATAGAAACTCAATGGTTTCATGCAGACGTAGAGATGAAATCTCAATTTCAAACCGATACAACTCTTGCAAATGGAAGTGACTAGGACTGGTCTAGAATAGCAGGAAGCCTCCAGATCCATTAAGGGTGGTGGATTCTGAGATATTTACTATTGGGTTCGAAGTATCCAGAATTGACTCTTTAACTTTTTTAATGTTTGATGAGCTTTCTAACCACCTGGTGTTCTTGTCCTTTTGTTTATTTGGGCACTTAATTCCACAGCATATGATACTATTGAAGGAAAGGCTCTTCTGTATACTGAAGAATAGATACTGTAGATCTTTCTGCTAAAACATTTGATTAATTTGTTCTGTCCAGATATATAGATACTGTATACTGTAGGTAGGTAGGTAAGTAAGTAGGTAGATAGATAGATAGATAGATAGATAGATAGATAGAAAAACAGACAAACAGACAAACAGACAAACAGATAATATAGATAGACATAGATGGGTGGGTGGGTGGGTGGATGGTTGGATGGTTGGATAGATAGATAGATAGATAGATAGAGAGAGAGAGAGAGAGAGAGAGAGATAGAAAAACAGACAGACAGACAGACAGATAGATAGACAGACAGACAGATAATATAGATAGATAGACATAGATGGGTGGGTGGGTGGGTGGGTGGATGGTTGGATGGTTGGATGGATGGATGGATGGATGGATAGATAGATAGATAGATAGATAGATAGATAGATAGATAGATAGATAGATAGATAGATAGATAGATAGATAATACACATACAATCACACATAGGCACAGACACTTACAAATCTCTATAATTTAGAGTCTTTCATACACATAGCTTAAAACAGGACTTACAATTGGGGAAATCTCTATTGAGCAGAGTGCTCATTTGCATTATAAATGCAAATGACTGAGAGTCTCCAGGGCAATTTAAATCTCACTTATAAACATGCAGTTTGGGTTAACATAAAATTACAAGATTTTCATTATTTGGTTGAAACCAAGGACACTTTAGTCTGGGAACTCCCTCTGTAATTCCCCCCCCCCCTTCGTATGACGCTATAATGGTTTCACAATGAGACAATGTGTGAGAACAAGCTTCCGAGTGCCAACTGCACCACTTTCCCATCTCCCAACATGCACTCTAATCTTTTTTTAATCTCGTCCATCACCTTTGAGGGTGATTACACTTTACTCATAATATTGTAAGTTCAAGGTTTTCAAAACATTGGGAAATTTCAGTTCTTCTCTCCAATGTGGTATGTAAGAGAAGCAGGACTCCGACTCTATCAACATGAAGCAATTTTCTCCCATTGTTGGATTATTTGTTTACTGAATTTAAAATGTTTATATACCCTGCCTATCCTCTGTAGATTTTTAACTGGCTCGCAATATTCATAAAAACAGAGAAAATAAAGGGCAAATAGTGGAAAACATTCCAGCATTTAAATTTATTTCTAACAACAGTTTGAACAAACCAGCAACAAATTATAATGTATTAGAAAGTTTCCTAAAACATCTTAATTTCTATAAAGCTGCTTGTAATGAAATAAGGCTATCTCCAATGCAGATAGTCAAAATGTCCTTTTAATCATACCACTGAATGAGATCTTGAGGGTTGTTGTTCGAGAAATCAAACACATTCCTCAGGTTGATCTCAAAAGAAAGAATATTTATGGGCAAAGATAGTTGTTCAGGCGTTCAATGGTAAAACCACTCAGGTCTAAACTTCAGGGCTGGGACTTTTAAGTTGTACCAAAACAAACTTGGACCCAGTGCAGCTATTTCAGTATGGAGTCACATGCTGTTTTATGCAGTTCCTTTTAATTCAATTTATTGGATTTATATTCAATTCAATTTATTGGATTTATATGCCGCCCCTCTCCGAAAACTCGTGGCAAGTCCGATTCAACATTCTTGACCATTCAGACTTTATAAATATCTTTCAAAGACAGTCTTGAATAATTCACATTGTGATCATCCAGATATGAAGTTAAATCATGTGTCACCATGACAAAAAAATCTCCATTCTTGAAGGGTGGACATAGTTGATGCACTGGCCCTTCTATTACTGGTTATCTGATGTTATCTCTGGGGTCAGGTCTAGGTCCAACTCTAAAGCTGTGCTTTCAAACAGAGTGTTACTATACCCACTACAGAGTAAACGCCAATTCCTGAATTAACTTTATTGATTAAGAGCATTTTTGTTCTATTACCATTTCAGTTTGAACCCTCATCTACTCTAGTATGTTCATTAGCAACAATGTCCCTTGAGTCAGGAAAAAAGTAGAATATTATCTGCATATTTATTTAAAAGGTTCAGATAGCCATCCATCACCATATGGGTGACACTAAATTTCAAAATCCTAGATAGCTTTATCCAGTTTCCTGTACATTAAATAGCATGGGGAAAAATAGAATCTGGTAGAACCCTGTAAACCCAGGTGTATGAAGCTGCGAAGATATTTTCACAACCATTCTGTGCGGTAAACCTTTTAGGAAGGAATATCAAACTATACGTGCAATTCCCTTCTCTGAATATCTGTCAAGAAGGATACTATGGTCAATATTTATTTATTTATTTGTTTGTTTGTTTGTTTGTTTGTCTGTCTGTCTGTCTGTCTGTCTGTCTGTCTGTCTGTCTGTCTGTCTGTCTGTCTGTTTACCTATCTATCTGTTCTGTCGGGCTCTCTGGTAGAATCCTCCCAAAAATTCACAGGTACTAATTTCAGACACACACACGTTTGAAAATTCAAAACAATGTTCTTTATAATGAAAATTCACTTAAACCAAGCCCTCTTTTGGTATAGCCAAGAGCACTGGTCTCCAAACAAACTGGTAATTTGTACAAGTCCCTTATCAGTTCTGTGATACTTAGCTTGCAGCTGTGAGGTAATTCACAGCCCTTCTTTCACAAAGTGAAACACACTTTGCCCTGGTTTAGTTTCAAAGCGGGGGGGGGGATCAGCACACAAAAGGTCAAAGCCAGCAAAGCAGTCACGATACACAAAGATCAGATAATCCTCCACAATGGCCAAACCCACAGGCTGCTATTTATAGCAGCCTCACTAATCACCACAGCCCCACCCAACCACAGGTGGCCTCATTTTCTTTGATAATAATCTCTCAGTTGTTGTTGCCTATGCATCGCTCTCCGCATGCATGGCTGTATCATTAACTCTTGTTCTGAATCCAAGGAGGAGCTAGATAATTGATCTTCTTCTGAGCTGTCTGCCACACTCTCCTCCTCCCTGTCACTCATTTCTTCTTGGTCAGAGGAGCCTTCATCAGCAGATTCCACCGGCGGGGGAGCAAAACAGGCCTGCAGCATGTGGATGTCTCCCCCACATCCACAGTCCTTGGGGCAGGAGCTGGGCCAAAGCTAACCACAACTCTATCTATCTATCTATCTATCTATCTATCTATCTATCTATCTATCTATCTATCTATCTATCTATCTGGTCAAACATGTACAAGATAGTAGGTATTGGTATAAACATAAACATTAGCAAAGTAGGTACAGGTAAATTTGGACAATAGAACAGTAGGACAGGAATGTTAGGCATAATGGTGTGCTTATGCACACCCCCTAAAGACCTCTTAGGAATGGGGTGAGGTCGACTGTAGATAACCTAAAGTTAAAGATATTGAGGTTTTGGAAAGAAACCACAGAGTCAGGTAGAGTATTCCAGGCATTGATCACTCTGTTGCTGAAGTTGTATTTTCTGCAGTCAGGTTTGGAGGGGTTAACATTATGTTTGAATTGATTGTAATGCTCGTGTATTGTTGTGGTTGAAGCTGGAGAAATCATTGACAGGTAGGACATTGTGGTAGATGATTTTATGAACTACATTTAGGTCAGATCGAAGGTAATGAAGTTCTAGACTATCGAAGCCCAAAATTTCAAATCTGGTGGAAGATTGTGAGCAGAGGAGTGGAGGAGGACTCTTCTTGTGAAATGTTTTTGGACTCTCTCGATTGCATTGATATCCAATATGCAGTGCAGATTCCAGACAGGTGAGCTGTATTCAAGAATTGGTCTAGCAAATGTTTTGTATGCTCTGATTAATAGTGTAATATTGCCAGAGAAGAAGCTATGCAAGATTAGATTAACTCTAGTGCCTTTTTGGCAATGTTGTTACAGTGGGAAATTACAATTAACTTGTTACAATTTAAGAAGGCCACTAAAAGATCTAGAAGGATAGATTTTTTTCCCCTTTGAGAACTACTAGTAAGTTTACACATGAGAGGTGCCTTTGAGTTTTTGATTTCTGGTCACTCCCTGAACAAATTCCTGCAGTTTTCTTGGCAAGATTTCAGAAATGGTTTTTCCTTGCCTTTTTCTTAGGGCTGAGAGAGGGTGACCAGCTCAAAGTCACCCAACTGGCTTCATGCCTAAGGCAGAATTAAAAGCTTCTCTCTAATTTTAACCTACAATAAAATCCCTGTGAAGTCATTTGGGCTGAGTGGAATTCATTATTCAATTCCTTATGTACAGTCATTCTAAGTATTAAAGTTCTGTTTTTCTTAAAGATTTGAGATAGCCATTTTTAGCTGGTGCTATACAGATATCATATAGGACAGGGATCCCCAACCTTAGCAACTTTAAGAGTTGTGGACTTCAACTCCCAGAATTCCTCAACCAGCAATGTGGACTTCAACTCCCAGAGTTCCTCAGCCAGATTTGCTGGCTGAGGAATTCTGGAAGTTGAAGTCCACAACTCTTAAAGTTGTCAAGGTTGGAGACCCCTGATATAGGACATTTATAATTCTTAAACTTTCATGCTGGCTAGGAATTCAATCAGTTGTTTTCCTATTGTCTAGAATTTGTTATGTACAAAATTTAGTTTTCCATCCCAGCACAATTCATTTCTCCCCAGATCAGCTGCAAAAATTTTTCCAACCCACTGTAGGAGTGGCTTGTTTTATGGGTGTGACTTGCCAGTCATGTGACCAGGTGGGAGTGGCTTGACAACAATGTGACTGGGGGGGTGGCTTAAATGTCATGTGACTGGCTTAAAGGGTCACTCATGTCAAGAGTTTGGGTTAGGGTGCCTGGCCTCTCCTGGCCTCAAAGAGATACAATTTCCCTATCTATTTACTATTACTGAGCCTCTAAAATATAGTATTCAGTTCTATGTATATATGTCATATGTGTACATACATATTACACATAGGCACACAAAAATATACATTATCTACTATATAAACTGTATGTGTATGTACACAGGCACGCACAGCTCTTCTAAAATTATACACATTCAACCTCATTTACTGCGCTAGGACAAACATACCCAGAGCACAGAAGGGAAAAAAAGACAAAAATTCAAAAACATTTCTACCGGTTCTGCGTACCTGATCGTACCCGTAGGAGGATGGACCACCGCTCAATACTCAGATTGAGCCAGTCAGTATGGAAAATGGAACAATCCATGTTAAAACGGAGCATTCTGCAAATAAACCACTTTATTTCGTATATCTCAATCACTAATAGCAATGGTTAGCAGAATGGAAATTACAATGAATTATAGTAGTTATACTATTTTGCAGGTCACTGTATTATTTCTAATGCTAGTCTTCTATATCATCCTACAGAAGTATATACTGTAAAACACTTAAATGTTCAGCATACCATCCTCCATTTTAGGGCCTGAATAATTGAAAGTCAATCTAACTAAATGATTAAAGAACAACGAAAGACCTAGAAAAATTACAGTATGTTGATAGTATTTTTAAAATAAGTGATGATGCGATTGATGAATTACAATTTATTATTAAGTGCAATTCCTGCTTGGAATTTCTGTAGGATTTTCTGTAGTAGCTCACACACTCCAGACTTTATAAAGTCAGATTTTTTTTGGTGATTGAAGCTACTGCTAATCATATTCTTATATAGTGGAGCCAAATGACCTTTGGATATTTATACATTCTTCCTTGTTAATATGTGTCATAGTGAAAGCTGCCACAGCAAAGCGCTACCTCCTGCAAACCAAGCAAATGAGCCATGCACGACTCCCAGATTCCTTTGGCTAATCCTCCTGTGATCTTCTACTGCACGCTTGCCCTTTACTGACTTTGCTAATGAATAAAATAGAGGAACTGATACACCTACTCATCCATACAATTTCTCTCCAATCCCTCGTCCTGGAAAATTCAAATAGGAATCACACCATTTTTAAAGACCACCCTTTTTAACAAAATCCCTGTGAAGTCATTTGGGCTGAGTGGAATTTATTATTCAATTCCTTATATACAGTCATTCTAAGTATTAAAGTTCTCTTTTTCTTAAAGATTTGAGATAGCCATTTTTAGCTGGTGCTATACAGATATCATAGAGGACAGGGGTCCCCAACCTTGGCAACTTTAAGAGTTGTGGACTTCAACTCCCTCTGTCGTCAGGCATGGGGGAATTGACATTTCCCTTCCCCCTAGGCTTATAGAATTTATACATGGTATGCTTGTATGTATGAGTGGTTATTTAAATTGGGTTTTTAAAGATTATTTTTAATATTAGATTTGTTTACATTGTCTTTTTATATTGTTGTTAGCTGCCCTGAGTCTTCGGAGAGAGGCGGTATACAAATCTAATAAATACAAATACAAATACAAACATAATCAGTTGAAAAGCAACTTGAAAGTCTCTGGTGTACAACCTTGGGTTTTGATAGAAACCTTATAAAGTTGCCCATCATATGGATGTCTAATTGGACAGCCTATTAGCTTCTGAGTCAATCAGTCCTGTTGTCAAATAGCAATAGCAATAACACTTAGACATACAGTGGTATCTCTGCTAAAGAACTTAATTTGTTCCGTGACCAGGTATTTAAGTAGAAAAGTTTGTAAGAAGAAGCATGTTTTCCCATAGGAATCAATGTAAAAGCAAATAATGCGTGCAAACCCTTTAAGAAAGAAAGAAAAGCTCGGCATTTGGGTGGGACGAGGAGGAGGAGGAGGAAGAGGAAGAGGAGGAAGACAGTTGCTGCCCAGAGCAAAGGGAGTGTTTCTTTTCTCTGGGTGCTGGCAGAGGTTTATTCCCTCTCCAAGTGCCCAGAGAAAAGAAAATGCTTTGTTCGCTCTGGACTGCCAAAGCCTCCTTAAGCGCCACCGAAAGGCTCCTCTGGCAGCCCAGAAAAGCCCAAGATGGCCAGGATTAAAGGGGGAATGGCAGGAAACTGGCCGGGCCTTCGTGCTGCTCTCAGATTTCCTGGGAAATTTTTCCGGGCTCAGGTTCTTAAGTAGAAAATGGTTCTTAAGAAGAGGCAAAAAATTCTTTAACACCTGGTTCTTATCCTCTTAAGTAGAGGCGTTCTTAAGTAGAGGTACCACTGTATATACGGCTTCACAGTGCTTTTACAGCCCTCTCTATGCATGTTACAGATTCAGCATATTGCCCCCAAGAATTTGGGTCTTCATTTTACCCACCTCGGAAGGAGGGAAGGCTGAATCAACCTTCAGCCTGGTGGGATTTGAACTGCCAAATTGCAGGCAGCCGGCAGACAGCAGAAGTAGCCTGCAGTACTGCACTCTAACCACTGTGCCATCGTGACTCATAAAATATTTATTTATTTATTTATTTATTTATTTATTTATTTATCCAATATACAAATACATAGGAAGAAAAATAGACATGTAGTAATATATATAAGGGTAAAGTGAACTTAGAGGAGAGGATATATGAAAGAAAGAGAATATATCTGATAAGTGAGAGAAAGGAAAAACAATTGGACAGGGGACGAAAGGCACACCAGTGCACTTATGTACGCCCCTTGCACTTATGTATGCCCCTTTATCATTAGATGTTTCTGAAGAGTCCAGAGACAAAGGCTTAAGCAAAGACGGTTCCTTTATTCAGCTCTTAAAGGGAAGTGACAATCAGCGGGAACACGTCTGGCTTAACATGGAGAGTAGCCGCTCTTTTATACTTTTGCGGCTCCCGCCAAAAGACAGCAGTCAGCATCTGACCCAATCAGGCGCGACTTCCTGTTTCAGCACAGACAGCGTTTTTCATGGAACCAACTATTTACATAGGATTCAACACCCCTCCCTCCTTAGTCAAGAATACATCAATCAAGTAAGCCATGTGACGAAATCCTCCAATCTGCTCGGTCTACGCAGGGTTCTCTCCGACCTGCGCAGATCATTTGAGTCCTCGCTTCCAACGGTGGAGGTCGGTTCGCCTGTACCTCCCCAGTGCGGCTGGGGCCGAGTTTGGGCTCCGGCCCGCTGAGTAGAGTGGGCAGGCACAATACCGGCCTCTGAGGACGAAGATGGCTCGGCGTCGCTGGAGGACCTTTCCTGGCTCGGTAAGTCCATTTGAATGTCCATTAAAGCGGGTTGCGCATTACAGTCTATTAGAGGGGAAGAGTCTGTTTTAGCGGTTTGCACAGGGGAGGTTTCAATGCGCCTTCGTATATGGTCAATGTGCCGCTTCCACATGCGACCATCTTCCAATTTTACAATATATGTCTTAGGAGCAGTTTGTTGTACAATTGTTCCCTTCATCCAATTCAAACCCCCATCAAAATTCTTTGGAAAAATACTTTGACCCAAGTACAATTGTCTTTCAGGATTCACATACATAGAATTATGAGTACAATACCTTGGGTGTAATCTATCCAGTGGGGATCTAAGTTTCCTTCCCATTAGTATTTCAGCAGGACTTATGTGTGTGTGGGAATTTGGTGTAATATGTTGTGTTAACAAAAATTGGTCCAGATGCTGTTGTACATCTCCAGGGCCTGACCTGCGCAATGCTTCTTTTGCAACCCGAACGTACCGTTCTGCCAACCCGTTAGCCCAGGGCGAGTAAGGCGAGATGAGAGCATGTCTGATCCCCAAGTTATCTAAAAACAATTCAAATTGCCTGGCTGTCAGTTGGGGCCCATTGACTGACACTAAGATGTCAGGACAGCCATGGGTGGCAAACAAATGGCGCAGAACCTTAATTGTAGCACTAGTGGTTATATTATTCATTGCAATGATTTCAACCCACCTGGAAAATGCATCTACCACTATTAAGAAATATTGTGACCCCACTGGCCCTGCAAAATCAATATGGACCCTGGACCAAGGCCCTGCAGGTTGCTCCCACTCAGCTGGAGTTGTTTTGGGGGGATTTGGCCGAGACTCTTGGCATGGATCACACTTGGCTACCCACTTTTCAATATCAGTATCCAGACCTGGCCACCATAAGTGCCCCCTAGCTAGACCCTTCATCCTGACAATACCAGGGTGGCCCACATGTAGCATGGTGAGTACTTTGGTCTTTAGACTTTCAGGAATGATTACTCTATCACCCCACAACAGGCACCCTTTAACATATGGCAATTCCAATCTTTTGGTTTTAAAATCACTTAAGTTTGTTTCTACAGAGTCATTATGCCACCCCTTGAGTACACAATTTACCACCTTTTTCAAAATTGGGTCTTGCTGCGTGTGCACAGCCACCTCCCTTGCTGTTGTTAGTGGGTTATCTTCGAGTTCTATCATTAAAACATCAGCAGATGGGGCAGGGTCCTCTACTAACTCTGCCATTGGGCACCTACTAAGACCATCTGCGTGGTTTATGGTTTTACCCCCTTTGTGAATGAGCTCGTACTGGTACCCTGAGAGAAACAAGGCCCACCTAATTAGTCTTGGAGACATAAATGGGGGAGTTGGTTTGTTAGGGGCTAGGAGGCCTAGTAAAGGCTTGTGGTCGGTAACCAATTCAAAACTCCTGCCAAAAAGATAGTTATGAAACTTCTTCACCCCAGCCACTAACGCTAGAGCCTCCTTATCTAGTTGGCTGTAATTTCTCTCAGTATTGGTCATTGTTCTGGAAAAGAAAGCAATTGGGGCCTCTGTATTATTCGGCAAAACATGTGCCAAGACCCCTCCCACGCCATATGGGGACGCATCGCACGTAAGCCTAACGGTAGCAAAGTGCTATACTGGACTACTACACTTGTGGAAGTTAACAACTGCTTTATTTGTAAAAAGGCTTCGTGCTCAGTTCTCCCCCATGTCCAAAGGGTTCCTTTCTGAAGCAGCCGGTGTAGAGGCTCTGCTGCTGTTGCCTTCTGTTTTAAAAAAACAGAGTAAAAGTTTAGAAGGCCTAAAAATGCCTGCAATTCTGTTTTATTCTGTGGCTCTGGGGCTTCCCTGATGGCTTTTAATTTTTCAGTAGTGGGGTGGATGCCTTCCCCATCGATTCTATATCCTAAGAATTCTACACTGCTGGTTCCCCACACACATTTGTCAGGTTTGATCCTTAGCCCCTTATCTTGTAGCCTATGTAATACTTCTCTTATTCTTTTGTTGAGTTGAGATTGGTTTTCTCCTGAAATTAAAATGTCATCAAAATAGGGAATGGTCCCTTTAATTCCTGACAACAAACGTTCCATTATGCTTTGAAAAATCCCAGGGGCTATGCTTATTCCAAATTGTAATCTGGTACATTTAAACGCACCCCTGTGGGTGACAATGGTTTGTGCGAGTGCTGTCGGTTCATCGACAAGGAGTTGCTGGTAAGCTTGGGCTAAATCGATTTTTGCGAACACTTTCCCTTCCCCCAGGGAGTGAAGGAGCTGTTGTACCACTGGAATGGGGTAAGGGTGATGTTGGAGGGCTTTGTTGAGCGTTGACTTATAGTCAGCGCAAACCCTCAAAGAGCCATCAGGTTTAAGAGGCGTGACTATGGGTGTTTCCCAAGGTCCCTGCTCTACAGGAACTAAAATGCCCTGGCTTATGAGCTTATCTAGCTGTAGGTCAAGCTTGGGAAGGAGTGGGAGGGGTACCCTGCGTGGTTTGAGCCGGACAGGAGGAACCTTGGGGTCAATAGAAAAGGAGATAGGGGGCCCTTTATACGATCCCAAGGTGGGGCTAAACACCTCTGGGAATTCCTGTAAGAAATTTGGAATGCTATCAGAGTTAACAGTACAAATACCAGAAATTTCAATTCCCAATGGTTCCATCCAAGCCAACCCCAAGAGAGAGTGTCTAGCCCCTGCAACAACAACCATAGGAAGGGTACATTTAACAGTTTTAAACATAATAGGTACATTCACTTGGCCCAGAACAGGTATTATCCCCCCTTGAAAATCTCTAATTACCAATGAAGTTTGTAAAAGGTCAGACTTTGAGAGGCTAGGCATGTACATTATAAGCTTTTCCCATGGCATAATGGAGTATTTAGACCCGTGTCAAGTTCCATAGTGCATGGCTTGTTGTTTAGGAGCAGTGAGATTACAATCTTGCTCCCATTTTTTGTTGCCGTGCTATTTACAGAAAATTGATTGTTACCTCTTGAGTAGTCGCAGTTAGCGGTTGAGTAGTTCTTGCGGCCGGAAAACCGAGGAAACCGGTTTTCGCGCGGTTGAGGTGTTTGGGTCTGGAACCGAGGAGGACGAGGTGTGGAAAAAGATTCCTCAGGCAAGGGTGCTCTGCAGGCTTCGGCGATGTGGCCGCGTCGGTTGCAGCGGCGGCAAATGGCGTCCCGGAAAGGGCAGCGTTGGCGCGGATGGTTTCCTCGGCAGCCGGAGCAGGGGGTGACGGGGCGAGGGTATCTGGGTTGTCTCGGCTGGTCCTGTTGCAGCAGAAAACAGCTGTCCTCGTTGAGGGCAGGTGGGCTGAGGTCGTCTGGGGCCTCTGCGCGGGAAACCGTGGAGTCGATCTTGGCGACGACTTCCCGCTTGTCATGCTCCTTCAGCTCTTTGGCAGCAGCGTCGGCGACCTCTGCGGTTTGTGCCAGCTTGATTACTGCCTGGAGAGATGGCTCGTCTTCGGTGAAGAGCTTGTTTCGGACCATGGCATTTCTCATGCCGAAGATTAGGGCATCAGTGAGGCGGGCTTCCGGGCTATCAAACTTACATTTTGAAAGCACCGTTCGAAGACGCGTAGCGAACTGGTTGATGGATTCGGATTCGAGCTGGGCCATTCTTGAGAACTGGTGCCGGAAAACGACGGCTGGTTTCGTAGGCTTGAAATGGCTCACAAGCTTGGTTTGCAGGATGTCCCAAGCGACGGATTTGGCTGGAAGTGGATCGGTGAGAGTCTGGGCGAGATCGAATATCTCTGGGCCGCAGTAATTCAGGAAAATTGCCCGCTTCCGTTCGGCGTCAGCGTCCCTTATTCCGGCAGCTTTGAGGAAGATCTCGAACTTGGCCATGTAGGCGTCCCAGGAGGATTTCTCCGGATCGAAGAACTCAGGAGCCCGGCCGATTTGAAGGTTGTTCATCTTGCACGCGTGGTTCTTCCGTCCGTCGTCGCCAGTGAAGAGTCCAGAGACAAAGGCTTAAGCAAAGACGGTTCCTTTATTCAGCTCTTAAAGGGAAGTGACAATCAGCGGGAACACGTCTGGCTTAACATGGAGAGTAGCCGCTCTTTTATACTTTTGCGGCTCCCGCCAAAAGAGAGCAGTCAGCATCTGAGCCAATCAGGCGCGACTTCCTGTTTCAGCACAGACAGTGTTTTTCATGGAACCAACTATTTACATAGGATTCAACAGTTTCAATTAATGGTTTACCAAATCTCTTATGAGATTTATATTGTTTGGCTCGGGATCTACCTGTGAAATGTGGGAATTTTTAATGGCCAAAGATGGCCTAGATTTAACACACTTATTTTTATTTTTTAAAAAATTCAAAGAATGGAACACTCCAGCCTGCTCCCTTGTCAAGCAAGCAAGCTTTCGTACACTCACCTCAATGATTTTGAAAAACTGTATCTCTGTTTGAAAAGCTGTACAGATCAAGGATCGATGAAATTGAAGAACCATGAGGAAAGTGGCCAGGAACTGTCTTCAGTTAGTACTTGGTAGGAAGACAGAGCAAGTGAATAGATATGTTCAACTTATGAACTTCCCCAATGAAGCCGGGGTGGCGCAGCAGGTAGAGTGCTGTACTGCAGGCCACTGAAGCTGACTGCTAGATCTGAAGGTCAGCGGTTCAAATCTCATCACCAGCTCAAGGTTGACTCAGCCTTCCATCCTTCCGAGGTGGGTAAAATGAGGACACGGATTGTGGGGGCAATAGGCTGGCTCTGTTAAGAAGTGCTATTGCTAACATGTTGTAAGCCGCCCTGAGTCTAAGGAGAAGGGCGGCATAAAAATCTATCAATCAAATAAATAAATAAACAAATAAACAAACAAACAAACAAACTTATCACACTCTTTTGGCTAAGTCACAAATGCATCTCATTACTGTTTAAATTGTAGTAATTATTTCTAAAGTTGTAACTTTCTATACAGCATATAAATCATTTTGCAGACAAGTACTGTATTCTTGTGATGTATTTGATTCTCTTTTAGCTTGTTTGAACACTTCTTTTGGAGGTCATTTCCACAGTCTGAGCACCTACCATAGAAGACCACCAACCATGCATGAAATAGTCATACCAGACCATTGAAAATGACTCTGAATGAAATCCAGACAGTAGACTTTTATTAGTGTGAATTATGAGCTATCCCATTTTAAGGCTCTTTCTTGGATCTGTAGAAATTAATGTTTATGCAATTCTTTAATCAAAGATTCCCAACCTACTCTTTTCTTATTAATGCTGATTTATAAGGGATCAAACTGTCACAATCCATAATTAAATATCACAATCTATAATTAAGAGTCTTAAAAAAAACTCAGCAAAGGGAAAAGTCCTAAAAATGTTTAAATATCAAAAGGTTTCAAATTGTCCACAGGAAAGTCAGCATAGCCTTATGTCCTCCAAGATTCTTTGTTTCTGCCAACAATGCACACCAGCATCTTGTCTCTCTCCATGCCTTTCCCTTAGTATATGAATCCTGTTTTTATGCATATGAGATGTATATATGTGACTATGTGTTTTAATACACTTTTTATTTTGTTTTAAATCTTGGAATCAATTGAAGTGGGATGGGATAGAGATCATTAGATATAAAAGTGTGTTAAAAATAAAAAGTTAAATAATAGTATGAAAGTAATAATGTTGTCCTTTAATTTAATTATTTGCCTCCTTTTAACATCTTTTTCTACCTTTTTCCACTCTATCCCTCAACATCAGTCAAAACCTGGTGTGGCCCTCGTCCCAAGCAAGTTTCCCATCAACTTAAACAAACAGCATGGAAGATGGAATTCCATTATGGAGATTATATATACAACTTTTTTTAAAAAAAATCCTGGCGCATATAATTGAACATGAGCAGAAAATGTTTTTGCTTCTCTCTTTTCTGTTAGCATTTGTCCCCACCGAAAAGATTTAGAATGCTTTTGAATTATACTGTTTTGTAATAAGTACAACCCAATTCATTGCAAGATTAAGCATCTGAAGTATGTCTGTATTAAGAGAGGGGAGAAAAGCTGATTTTCAAAGCCGGTGCTTGACTGTCCATTGTAGATGAAATAAATGCAGCACCATGGGCTGCAACAATGTGTAACTGGGGGAGAGCTCAGTCTGTAATTCTTGAACAGAGAATATATGTGTTGTCAACACAGAGAAGTGTGTCTATTTTCTTCTGTGGAAAAGGTCAGAGGGGAAAAAAATACACATTTGTTCTGTTAAGTGTACAGTTACACAGCCAGAAGGTGTTTCAGAAACATTCATCTTGAAGGAGAGAATGAATTACACAACCAGGTTTTGCACTTTGAGATTTCTTTGCATCCATCCCCAAAGAAAGATCCTGAGAAATGTAACGGGTACATATTTTACGAGGAATCTTATGTCTGTTTGCTACTGACCCAGCCGCAATGTCGTGATGGAGACTGGGGTGGAATGTTTGGGATGTCAGCTAATTACTGCAAGGGAAGGAGGGGGGGATGCTCTGAAAATCCTGAGCAGAATCAATACTCAGCATAAATTGGATGAGTAGGAATTTATGCATTAGACGTGAAGAGGCCCAAAGTTACTCACTCTGCTGTCCATGCGGTGCCTTTGTTGAAGGTGAAGATTTATGCAGCAATCAAGGTCAACTAGTCTTGGTCAAGATCTTTCTGGCAGAATTGCTCTCTCCAGTCTGGCATTTGCCAATTCATTGCAGGAAATTTATTTCTGGAAATGATAGGGATTACAGTCACCTGGAATGTGCCTGTTTATGAAAGTCTGCTTTATTCATTCGATTTTTTTTTAATGCCGCCTTTCTCCTTAGACTCAGGGCGGCTAACAACATGTTAGCAACCGCACTTTTTAACAGAGCCAGCATATTGCCCACACAATCTGGGTCCTCATTTTACCCACCGTGGAAGGATGGAAGGCTGAGACAACCTTGAGCCGGTGGGAAGATTTGAACCACTGACCTGCAGATCTATCAGTCAGCTTTAGTGGCCTGCAGTCAGGGTGGGCTACTGGCCGGAATGGGGGGGGGGAGGAACACAGTGGGGTAGCGAAAATGGAGCTTCACCCCAGAACACCCAAAATCTGAATTTGCACTGAAAGACATTGAAAGAAAATGCAGTTGAAATGCACTGAAAGATATTGAAAGAAAATGCAGTTGAAATGCACTGAAAGATATTGAAAGAAAACGGGTTCCATAGGTGGCACAAAGAACCATATTTGCTGGCACTCGAGTCATTGCCCTAGCTCAGCTCCAACAAGCACATGTGTACCGACCAGCTGATTTTTGGCTCACACAGGGGCTCTGGGAAGGCGTTTTTTGCTTTCAGAGAGCCTCCAGGGGTAGAGGAGGGTGTTTTTATCTTCCCCTGGCTCCAGGGAAGCCTTTGGAGCCTGGGGAGGGTGAAACACGAGCCTACTGGGTCCACCAGAAGTTGGGAAACAGGCTGTTTCCAGCCTCCAGAGGGCCTCTGGGAGGCCAGGGGAAGCTATTTTCGCCCTGCCCAGGCATTGAATTATGGGTATGGGCACTTGCACATGTGCGATAGCAAACAGCCACGCTCTTTTGGCACCCGAGGGAAAAAAGGTCCGCCATCATCACTGGCCCCCCACAATCTGGGTCCTCATTTTACCCACCTCGGAAGGAGGGAAGGTTGAGTCAACCTTGAGCCGGAGGTGAGATTTGAACTGCTGAACTACAGCTAGCAGTTGGCTGAAGTAGCCTGCAGTGCTGCACTCTAACCACTGCGCCACCCTGGCTCGTCTAAAAGGCACATCTAAAAGCTGGAGATAACTCCAAGGGGTCTTCTTCAGAGGCCAAATCAAAGGCCTTTGGTTACCCTTTGCCCTTTCCAGGATATGAGCTAAGAGAACTGGATTTGACAGGCTATTTTGCTAGCAAGCCTGATGTGAAAAGGACAGGCTGCACCTGTGATTTGAGGTCATTGGTCAACTATTCTACCTAGCCCCTTCTTCTTCTTTTCATGGGCATGCCTTGGCTTGCCCGCTGTATTGTGCCACCTCTTCGCCTCAGCTGAGAAGCATGTCATCCAGTAACGGCTGAGTGCTATGTGGTTGTTTATATTTGTTTATCTCCCTGGCCTCCCTTGGGTGCACGGAAGGAAGGAGGAGGCACTCTAATTACAGAGCAAGGCTAGAATAAAGAGCTCCCTGGAGCAGGTTGCTCTGCAGGACATTACAGCACAGCTCTACCACACTGCCAAACAGGCCAGCCATGAGTCAGGACGACTTAGCTTGACTATTCTCATGCCACCTTGATTTGAGAGTGGATTCATGGCATTTCTATACCGTTAAAGAGTATTAATAAATGGACTCCAATGAAAGATTGAAAGGAAGGCAACAGACACTTAGGAAGTAGTGGTTCTCAATCTTTGTAATGCCGCAATCCTACAGTTCCTCATGTTGTGGTGACCCCCAGCCATAAGTCTAGCGCCAGTTCTCCCAACAGAGCTTTAAGCTGATTGGCAGGAAGGTCAGAGGCACACCCCCACTGTAAACGGCTGATTGGTCTGTTTGTAAAAATATACTCCAAGGTGCCCAAATAGAAGCTTTAGTTCCTAACACCGTGGGGAATTTGTCTTTTCCCATGGTCTTAGGCGACTCCTGTGAAATGGTCATTTGACCCCCCCCAAAGGGGTCCCGACTCCCAGGTTGAGAACCACTGCCTTAGAGAAATCCTTGTGGTGTATTTTCTTGGAAGTACAGGAAAAAGAGATGGTCTTCCTAAAACAGAACCAGTGGTGGGTTGCTCCCATTTCTGCCCGGTTCTAAGAGCTGGTAGCACTAGTGGTGGGAGGCTCCACCCACCCACCCAGGAAGCTTCTTCACATGTGCAATAGCATCGTGAGTGTGCACACGAACTGGTAATAAAGAGTTTTATACACCACTACTGAGCAGCATTCATTTCCATGAACATTTTTTTCAGCACAAACATGGATATTGTGAGGAGGCTTTCCACAAAATGATGGTCTCTGAATGTTAGCTAACCAATTGGCTGAGTGTTATTGAATTAAGCCTTGACTCCTGGTGACTGTGTGCATGAAGGTATAACAAGCCCTACTTGCAAGTCACTATTATACTAACTCTGGTTTAACTATCTTACCACCAGTACGCAGCTCAATCTTAATGCTTCGATCAGACTACAAACTAAACCATCAACCAGCTATCCAACAAACCCAACAAATCCACACCCACTGCAAAGGTGCTTTCATTCTTATAATGGTCTGGCCAAATCAGGTTGCAGCCTGAGTCATTGTGACTCAGCATTATCACTGTTTTACGTATTCGCAACCTTCTTTTACCTTACATGGAATATCACCTAGAACAGTGATGGCGAATCTATGGCACGGGTGCCACAGGTGGCATGCAGAGCCATATCTGCTGGCACGTGAGCCGTTGCCCTAGCTCAGCTAAAACGGGCATGTCTGTGCCTGACAGCTGATTTTTGGCTCACACAGAGGCTCTGGGAGGGCGTTTTTGGCTTGCAGAGAGCCTCCAGGGGACTGCAGGACGGCGTTTTTACTCTCTCTCGGCTCCAAGGAAGCTTTTGGAGCTTGAGGAGGGTGAAACATGAGCCTACTGGGCCCACCAGAAGTTGGGAAACAGGCCATTTTCCAGTCTCCAGAGAGCCTCTTGGATGTGGGGGAAGCTGTTTTCGCCCTCCCCAGGCATTGAATTATGGGCGTGGGCACTCGTGCATGCATGATAGCATGTGCACACATTCTTTCGGCACCCGAGGAAGAAAAGGTTCCCCATCACTGACCTATTCTTATTCTTGACAGGGTAAATGCCAGCTTGAGCTACAATTTGTAGTTCTTCCACATATATTCCAAAACTCTTAGACTCTGCCCACCATATACATTGTCTTCACCTTCTCTAACCCTAAATGTTTATGGAGATTCTCAGTCATCCAGGTTCTGGTTGTCCCAAAGATGCCTTTTCAAGAGGCAACTGGACTTTTTGGTTTTTCTTGGAAGACGTTACACTTCTCATCCCAGAAGCTTCTTCAGCTCTTCATTTTTCATTTTCGTTTGCCCAGGTTCGCCTGGTGCGCCAGTTGCGGCCCTACTTGGACCGGGAGTCATTGCTCACAGTCACTCATGCCCTCATCACCTCGAGGTTCGACTACTGTAACGCTCTCTACATGGGGCTACCTTTGAAAGCGTTCGGAAACTTCAGATCGTGCAGAATGCAGCTGCGAGAGCAATTATGGGCTTCTCTTAAGTATGCCCATATCACTCCAACACTCCGCAGTCTGCATTGGTTGCTGATCAGTTTCCGGTCACAATTCAAAGTGTTGGTTATGACCTATAAAGCCCTTCATGGCACCGGACCAGAATACCTCCGGGACCGCCTTCTGCCGCACGAATCCCAGCGACCGGTTCGGTCCCACAGAGTTGGCCTTCTCCGGGTCCCGTTGACTAAACAATGTCGTCTGGCGGGACTCAGGGGAAGAGCCTTCTCTGTGGCGGCTCCGACCCTCTGGAACCAGCTCCCCCCTGAGATTAGGATTGCCCCCACCCTCCTTGCCTTTCGCAAACTTCTTAAAACCCACCTCTGCCGTCAGGCATGGGGGAACTGAAACATCTCCCCCTTGCCCATGTTGTTTTGGTATTAGATTGATTGTATGCGTGTTTTGTTTATTTGTTTTAATACTCTGGGGTTGTTTTTTATGAATTTTAGCTTAAAATTGTCATTGGATTGGTGGGTATTGGATTGTCATTATGTATTGTTTTTGTCTTGCTGTGAGCCGCCCCGAGTTTTCGGAGAGGGGCAGCATATAAATCCAATAAATCTAATCTAATCTTCCAAGCAAAGCCAGAAAGTCCAGTTGCTTCTTGAAAAAGCACCTTTGGGACAACCGTAGCCATAGTATACACGGTTTAAAATGGCTGGTATTAGTTATGGTCTTGCAACCCAATAAGGGAGTGCGAGGCTCCACCCATCTGCCCGGACACTGCCATTTTGGGTTCTTTTAGCCTCTGCACATGCGCAAAGTGTTCTGTGTATGCACAGAGGATAACAGAAACAAGTGATGGTGTCCAGGCGGATGGGCTGAGCCTTGCGCTCCCTTTGCGACCGGCTCTCTGACGACCAAGGGACATGAGCAGTAATGGGCAGCCAAAATTTTTACTGCCACACTGTGGGTGTGGCTTATTTTGTGGATGTGGCTTGATGGTCATGTGACTGAGAAGGAGTGGCTTACTAGCCATGTGACCAGATGGGAGTGGCTTGAACAATCATAATCGTTCAAATGAACTGTTAAGTCCTCGACTTACAACCTCACCAGTGTCGCTCTCTAGAGTGACAATTTGCTTCCGGTTTCATGTGTTCTCCTTCCTGGGTTGCCCCCCCAGCCTCAGGCTGGGTAGCTAGGTGAACGGGTGCCGATCAGCTGTTGAGAAAAGAGTGCGACTCTTGCCAGTGCTGGTCCCCTGCCGCTTCCGAGGAGGAGGAAAGGGATGGGAGGGGGGATTTTAAAATATCAGAAAGCCGAGGGAGAGTTACACGGTTATTATTGCCACACAATGCCTTTTCATCTCAGCTGCAGATGGAGTGAGAGCTTCGCGAGGGGAAAAAGACCTCAGCCCAGACTGCTTTGGTGCGGCACGGCTCAGCTCAGCTCTCCTTTTTTTCCCTGCTGCTGCTGCTGCACACTCCTTACTTTTTTCCTCTTTCCTGGCCTTGGGAGGTGGCCACGTGAGGCTGGTGGGGAGCTGGGCAGGAGAGAGGGAAGCTCATCCAAGTCCAAGAAGGAGGAAAGAGGAAAAAAGCGAGGAGCACAGATGCAGCAGCAGGGGAAAAAAGGAGAGCTGGGCCAAGACTGGTAATCCCGGAGGTGACTGCCGCTGATCAGCTGGAGATGGGCATGCAGCTTCATTTCCACTGGTGGAACTGTGTTCCACCCCGTCCTGCCTGCTGCCCACCCCTGGGCACGAGCCTTATCATTTTTCAAAATAATGGTTTATTCATGACTGAACCTTTATAGTACATTTTCTGAGTAAGCTTCAACCAAATTTAACTTTTTAAAATCAAAGGCAGTTTAGATTCAGCCCAGCAATTTTGGGCAATTTGGCATAAACCTGAGCACAAAAGTTGACACTCCCTCCTTCCATTGCTGAGCTATCACAGAAACACCTTCTGCAATCATCTAAACATTATTAGTTCTGAGCAGTGTCTCTTGGTAGGGAATTTCCATCTCAAGGGATTTTGCTGAAGACTTACTGTGCCAGTGCCTCTGGGTGTTTGGCTTGCCCTTGCAAAGAGCAATTACTTGGGTCAAAGTATTGTCTGTAGTGTGGAGTGCCTGGATTATAACACTGGATCAAGCAATACCTGCTGTGCTGTGACCTGTAGATTTTTAAAAAGTGTATACTAGGTTTGCACGAACCAACCAGTAATTTTAACTCAATTGAATTATATAAGTCCAACCAACAAGGTTAGATTTTGGCTCACAACATTGTGTCAAAAGGGGGGGGGGAGGTAATTATCCATGGATATTTCATGGCATAAGAACAACAAGAAATGATTAATAGGAAGTTGGTTTATGAAAGAGCTACCAGAACTACGATGCAAAAATTCCTAATGATCAAACAACCTCTCTTTGTTACCATCTAGCAACCTAGTGAATATGTGAAATAGCTATTAGCTTGAATAGGAAAGCAAAAGTTGCCTAGTAAATCCTAACATCATTTGGGGTGCAAAATTAAAATTCAATGATACTAAGACTGGAGAAAGAAAATTGGATAATGGAATTATCACACATTGCTTGATCCTGGATTAGAATCACGTCTCGAGGAACACACACACAATCTTGAGATTTTCTGGCTGAAAAGAACAAATATAACCATGTCCTACATACACACAGAGAGAGATACAGACTTTAGAAAGTCCGTGCTTGTGATGTCTCATTGTGCACAATAAGGAAGCAGAGAGTATTTCAACCTCCTGGACCCTTCTTCACACCAGAAGCTGGAAATTCCAAAACTTTGGAGTCTTCATTACTATGCGACGTGTGTCCAGCCTTTCTGCTCCCCTGCACCATTCCTTACTTTTTTTCCCACCCTAGCAAGAAATGTAAAAAGGCGCTGGATTTTCAGAATGAGAGGGGAAAAAATGTAAACAGAAGAAGGTGGAGGGAAGGTCTGGAGATCCATCAGCTGTGACTTGCTCAGAAGGAAGGTTTCAAATCCACAGAAGGAAACAAAGGCTACGAGATTAGCATTTCCAAACTGAGCAAAGACTGGCCCCATTGGAGAGCTGTTTATTCTAGGCGTTGATTTTCAATATTTAGAATGATTAGCAAGTGAAAGCAGATTGTTGCCAAGATGGATTGATGCCAGCCTCTATGCCCAGGGAAAAGGGAAGGGGGGAAAAGCCTATAAAAGGACAGCAAGAACCAGAGAGGAAAAAAAGGCTTATGTTATATTTTCTCCCAGTCAGTTAAGTGTTTTTTGAGGTGTTCACATTTGCCCAATTGGAAAAGAAGATAGATTGTAGAAGAGCTGGGCAGGGTAGAGGAGGAAAAATATCGTAAACAACCAACCAAATCATAAATGTACTGATCCAAACTCCTATTATGCAGAAACCTTGATCTTCAATTCCATGCTGTATAGTCACTGCTCAGGATTTTAGGCACTTAACTTCAGGCAACTCAGTCAATATCTAAATGTAGGAAATCATTTGCTCTTCCAAGAAAAGCCATCATTTGGGGCAAAATTTCATTACTTATTTCTACTCCCTGCTCAGTTATCTCTGGACCATTCACAATATTAAATTGTCTGCTTGTTAAACATGGATGGATTCTTGATTTTCACACATACATAGTGTTCTGTCTGGGTTTTCCCAGACCTCCACACCCACTGAAAAATAGCCAGACACTCTGGTAAAATCCAAAAGTAATTTATAGCAGGAAAAAATAAGCACAAAGGAAAACCTGTCTTCACAGCAGACAGGTTACAATACTTTACAACAGGGTCCTGATGTCCAGTCAATTCCAAAAGCTTCTTGCTGGCACACACCCCCAAGGTTTCAAGAGTCCAAGGCACAAACCAGGATTGTAGCCACCAAAGTTCACAAACAGGTCTCACGAATCTCCAAGATAAAACTCCACAAGCCAGGAAGGGTGGGGCCGCCTTTTATCCTTTCCCAAGCACCACACCCAAACCCAGCTGCGACCCCTAATGCTGGAAATATCTGGCCAATTGCGTTCTTCTCTCGTTAGCTCTCCTCTGTCGCATATCTATGAAGTCACTAGCATCTTCCCCCAGGGAATCCAGGCTGCTTGCTGGGGAGAGCTCCCCCTGGTGGAACTCTGGCTGTCCTTCATCTTCAGCCTGGGATTCAGCTTCTTCATCAGTCTGCCCCTCCTGGTCCTCAGCCTCTGAGCCGGACACCGACAGCAAATCAGCCATTCCCGGAGGGGTCCCAGGCTGAACCACAACACATAGAAACATAGAAACATAGAAGACTGACGACAGAAAAAGACCTCATGGTCCATCTAGTCTGCCCTTATACTATTTCCTGTATTTTATCTTACAATGGATATATGTTTATCCCAGGCATGTTTAAATTCAGTTACTGTGGATTTACCAACCACGTCTGCTGGAAGTTTGTTCCAAGGATCTACTACTCTTTCAGTAAAATTATATTTTCTCATGTTGCTTTTGATCTTTCCCCCAACTAACTTCAGATTGTGTCCCCTTGTTCTTGTGTTCACTTTCCTATTAAAAACACTTCCCTCCTGAACCTTATTTAACCCTTTAATATATTTAAATGTTTCAACCATGTCCCCCCTTTTCCTTCTGTCCTCCAGACTATACAGATTGAGTTCATTAAGTCTTTCCTGATACGTTTTATGCTTAAGACCTTCCACCATTCTTGTAGCCCGTCTTTGGACCCGTTCAATTTTGTCAATAGCTTTTTGTAGGTGAGGTCTCCAACAAGGTCTTGATGACCTACAACAATTTTGTCAATATCTTTTTGTAGGTGACATACAACAAGGTCTTGATGACCTACAACAGTGATGGCGAACCTTTTCTTCCTCGGGTGCCGAAGGAGAGTGGCCGCCTGCTATCATGCATGTGTGAGTGCCCACGCTCATAATTCAATGCCTGTGGAGAGCAAAAACAGTTTCATCCATGTCCTGGAAGCCCTATGGAAGCAGCCTGTTTCCCAACTTCTGTTGGGCTCAGTAGGCTCATGTTTTGCTCTCCCCAGGCTCCATATGCTTCCTTGGAGCTGGGGAAGGGTAAAAACACCCTCGCCCGTCTCCCCAGAGGCTCTCTGGAAGCCAAAAATGCCCTCCCAGAGCCAAAAACCAGTTGGCTAGCACACACATGTATGTTGCAGCTGAGCTAGGGCAACGGTTCGTGTGCCAGCAGATATGGCTGCTTGTGCCACCTGTGGTGCCCATGCCATAGGTTCACCATCACTGATCTACAAGGTCTCTTCCAATTCTGTTATTCTATGTTCTACAAAAAAAATACCCCGCAACACATAGGTATCTCACTAATGCCTAAATCTGAGAGTAGATCAAGTATTCCCAGGGGATCTGCGGGAGGTTGATGGGGGAGTCCTATCCCAGGGAGGGGGGTCATTTTTCATGCATGAGAAAAACCTGGAGATCCTGCTTCATATTTACAGTGTGTGTCTTGCCATTGAGATTTATTCAGGAAACCATAGTTGAGAAAGGTGAGCATATGAACCGGTCACAAAAAAGGGTGAGCAGGGTTTATCAATGAAACCTTACAAGCCTTGCAGACCCCCCCCCCCCCATTTAAAGCTTGATCCAGAAAGAAACGAAAGTGCATTGCCCTCATTATAAATCTGACTTTACCAGATCATTTTGGATATTCAAATTCATAGCATGACAAAATGACACTGGCTGACAATGCCGAGAATTTCAATTCCAATATATCCGGAGAGGTATAAGCAGGAAATAATTTTGTCACTTATTTAGGAAAATTTACACTTCTCCTCAACTTAAGCTTTGGTCTAGATCAAGAGTAGGCAAAATTGGCTCTTCTATGACATGTGGACTTCAACTCCCAGAATTCCTGAGCTAGCATGATTAGCACAGGTATTCTGGGAGTTGAAGTCCACAAGTCATAGAAGAGCCAACTTTGCCTACCCTTGGCCTAGAACAAGATGTTTACACTCCATGCCACAGAAGTCCTTCCAAATAAGTATTTATTAGGAACATGCCTGCTAATGTACAGTATGTGGCAATGACCTTAGGAGACAGAAGGAAGAGTTGCAGACAGTCAGTGAAGAGGCAGATGAGCCTGCAGGAGGAGTGGTGTGTGTGGCAAACATTTCAGAAGGGACCCTCCCTAGTTTCTTGGATGCTAAAGTTGGAGGGTTGAAAGTTGAAAGTTAAAGTTGAAATACTTCCAGACTTGCAAGATTATGTTAATTAACGTGACTTTACAATAAAATGGGAATTGCTATTTTGGGGTGTACTTCTTCCCTGAACTTCCCCATAGGGCTGACAGCCCCCTTCATAGATGTCTTACCATCTTCCACTTCCTTTCTGCTTCCCATCGCTTCTTCTCTTTCTTACTTTAGCCTGAAACGTCCGTTAAACAGAAACGCACGGGACCATTTGATTGGCAGCATTGGGGTGCCCCCAGAATGAGGCCATACTGCAAGAGGCCTATTGTCTAGAAAGACTCTGAACTTTCCTTCTGGGAGATCACATTGCCCTCACCCAAAACGGTGGATTTCGCTCCTTGTGGGGATTTATGAGAAAAGACCAGCCGCGCCATTGCCACTGAATAATACCGTTGCACAATTCTGTTTGAGCAGGCCCCGCCAATGGTAATACTTTTGCGCGGTTCGCCAAATTCCCTTTTCTAACAATTCCTCCCCTGCTCCCTCCCACAGCTCAGGAGAATAGTGCTGGGCCCTTTGTGAAGCTGGCTGGCTTAAACAAACAAATAGATTCCACAACGTCTTTCTCTCCCTCCTTTGCCTCCCTCCCCCGCCACGTTTGCTCGTGATTTGGGAGGAGGGAAGCGCGCTATTTTCCCCAGAATGGAGGGAAGCAGAGGTGGGGAGCGGTCCTGCTCAAACGCATTGGTGTTTGAAATCATGCTTTACTCAGGCAAGCCTGGGCAGGCTCGGTAACCAAGAGGCCATGACCTGCCTTTCTCGTTGACTTCTCTCTCCCTCCCTCTCTCTCTCTTTTTTCTTCTTCCTTCTCCTAAGTACACATCGTGCTTTGTGAGAGGCAGAGTAGTCTCCCCAGCTCACATTGGAGGGCAAAGTTTACAACTCAGGGAGGACGTGTATTGTCTCACATTCTTTTGGTCAGTCCCTACGTTGGATGTCGGAAAACCTAGCAAGCCACCATGGAAGCAAAAGGAGTTTTCACTCCCCTTTCCCCGTATCTGCTGCTCCCCAATAGATAGGCAGTTTGGAGGTTCTCGTTTTACAACTATAGAAAGAGGGAGAGCCAAACCTCAACCTTGTGCACTGAGGGTGGGGGGACACCATTGGGGAAGATTGTTTTCCTAGTTTTAATTTGGACAAAGAGGCTCTCCTTTCTCCCAAGCCTCATATGACGCTGCTTTTATTTCTCTCTCCCTCCCAGGGTTTGGCTGGCTTTTCCTGCTGCCTGAACGTCAGAGGATATTTTTCATCAGTTTCCATGTTTCCTGGACACATAGGATTTCAAAGAGGGGGTCTATTTTGTGGAAAAAGGAGAAGGAGGAGAAGTTGAATAGAACCAGAGGTGGGCTACTGCCCAGACAGGGGAGGGGAAACGCAGTGGGGTAGCAAAAATGGAGCTCCACCCCAGAACACCCAATTTGCACTGAAAGATGTTGAAAGAAAATGCAAAGCGTCCTGCATAAGACACGCCCACAGTGTGGTAGTAAACATTTTGGTAGCCCTTCACTGAATAGAACCCACTTTTTTTGAACTCTCCCAAAAGAATATTAAACACCTAATCATTTATTTTTATATAAAAGTAGTAGGAAGAAGGCTGATTCGGGGCATTGTTAAACATGATCTAAGTATTGCCCACAAGATCATATGCTGCAATGTCCTGCCTGAAGACTACTTCAGCTTCAACCACAACAATACAAGAGCACACAACAGATTCAAGCTTAATTTTAACCGCTCCAAACTTGACTGTAAAATATATGACTTTAGTAATCGGGTTGTCGAAGCGTGGAACTCATTACCAGACTCTGTAGTATCATCCCTTAACCCCTACCATTTTACCCTTAAGACTATCCACGGTTGACCTCTCCAGATTCCTAAGAGGTCAGTAAGGGGCGTACATAAGCGCACTAGAGTGCCTTCCGTCCCCTGTCCTATAGTCTCTCCTATATCTCATATTTCTTCTCTACTATATCCTCTATAACCTTCATTGTGTATTATTGTGTATTGGACAAAATAAATAAATAAATAAAAATAAAACTGTTGCTGGGAGTGGTAGTGATGGAACAGTGGCGTCTCTTTCTTTCAATTGGCAGGAGCTCCAGCACCCCCCCTCCCCAGCTATTCTAGGCTTCCCTAGATCTCACGACGCTGCCCTTATATTCCTTCCAAGAAATTAAATATGTTTTGTCCTTCTTGTTTTAATAGCATTTATTCTTTTTCTTGATGAAGCCAGCAGGGTCCTTTCATCACAGCAATAATATAACAAGCATGAAAAGCTACAGAGTTTCCCTACCCAGTTTGAGGGAGATAGATCAGGTGACATGGATATGACCAGAAATCTGTCTTGGGCATCTGGGAAGATATGGTCAACCCAATCCTTTCGATGCTGACTGATTTGATATATTAGTCATGTCATTCATCAGACAATGGCCACTTACTAGCCTGAAAATACTGGCATTCAAACTGTAAAAATGAGAAATTAGCGAGCTGAGAGAACAGCTTTTGGATGGAGATCAAAATCTGGGGGGGGGGGGGAACCTCTTTAAGGAGATTGTTCTTTTACTGGTGAAAGCACATTAATTCATTAGTAAGGAAAGCCTTTATCACATTTCTGGATTGTTTCTCAAACCAAACCTGCTCCTACTTGCTGCAGTATGAAAAAGGTTAGGCTACCTGAATTTACCGCTCGCAGGGCAAACTTCTAGGTTGGAGGTGGTGGTGGAGAAGGTTGCTTTTGGTTGAAAAACCACTCAAGAGAACAAATGAATCATTTTTTTCCCTGTGTATGTTACTCTGTTCAGGTTTTCCCCCATTCTGCTGCATGACTTGATTGTAAGTGCAAAGGAGAAAGAAGAAGAAAAATAACAGCCTAGATGTCTATTCTGTATGATTAAGAGTTTGAAATCCATTCAGTAGGAATTGGATCATTGGAGCTGCTGAACAGATGTTTGTAAAATAAAGATCAAAATATAAAAGAATTATGGTATATGAGTGTCATCCATATAGAGCTGCCTTACTATGGAAATGGAACACCATATCCCCATCTGTCCTTTACCTTGGCTACATTGACCCAGCACCTTTGTAACCTGAGCTGCTCTCTCTCTCTCCCTTTGCTCATCCAAGGTCTTTAGGGATCATTAACAGACCATCCTCAATAACCTTTCATGTCTGATTCCCCCCCTCCCAGGTTCCCTGAATCAATTGCTTCTGATCATAATTAACCACAAGTGGTTTTGTTTATTAGCATGTTTTTTGTAGTCTTGCTCTAGTGCTTCCTTCATATTGGTACCCAGTTTCTTGTCCTTTACACCCAACTCTGTGCAAAGTAGAAAAAGCAGGTATTTTCCTCTGCAGAGATAACTGGACTGGATGTTACTGATATGTTTTTGGAAAAACTAACCCTTTTTCAGTCCTATTTCTGTCCAGTTTGGAATAGAATAGAATAGAGTAGTGTTGAGTTGAGTTGAATTGAGTAGAGTTGAATTGAGTAGAGTTGAGTAGAGTAGAGTAGAATAGAATAGAATAGAGTAGAATAGAATAGAGTAGAGTATGTTCTCTCGGGCTCTCTGGTAGATTCCTCCCAAAAATTCACAGGTACAAATTTCAGACACACACACATTTGAAAATTCAAAACAATCTTCTTTATAATGAAAATTCACTTAACCTAAGCCCTCTTTTGGTATAGCAAAGAGCACTCGTCTCCAAACAAACTGGTAATTTGTACAAGTCCCTTATCAGTTCTGTGATACTTAGCTTGCAGCTGTGAGGCAATTCACAGTCCTTCTTCTTTCACAAAGTGAAACACACTTTGCTCTGGTTTAGTTTCAAAGTGGGGGAAAATCAGCACACAAAAGGTCAAAGTCAGTAAAACAGTCACAAAATACAACGATCAGATAATCCTCCACAATAGCCAAACCCACAGGCTGCTATTTATAGCAGCCTCAGTAATTACCACAGCCCCACCCAACCACAGGTGGCCTCATTTTCTTTGATAATAATCTCTCAGTTGTTGCTGCCTATGCATCGCTCTCCACATGCATGGCTGTATCATTAACTCTTGTTCTGAATCCAAGGAGGAGCTAGATAATTGATCTCCTTCTGAGCTGTCTGCCCCACTCTCCTTCTCCCTGTCACTCATGTCTTCTTGGTCAGAGGAGCCTTCATCATCAGATTCCACCGGGGGCAAAACAGGCCTGCGGCATGTGGATGTCTCCCCCACATCCACAGTCCTTGGGGCAGGAGCTGGGCCAGAGCTAACCACAACAGGGTAGAGTAGAGTAGAGTAGAGTAGAGTAGAGTAGAGTAGAGTAGAGTAGAATTTTTTGTTGACCAAGTGTGATTGGACACACAAGGAATTTGTCTTTAATGCATATGCTCTCAGTGTTCATAAAAGAAAAGATACATTTGTCAAGAATCATGAGATACAACACTTAATCATTGTCATAGGGTACAAATAACCAATCAGGAAACAATCAATATTAATATAAATCGTAAGGATACAAGTAGCAAGTTACAGTCATATGTGGGAGGAGGTGGGTGATAGGAACGATGAGAAGACTTATCGTAATAGTAATGCAGCCTTAGTGAATAGTTTGAATAGTGAACAGTTCCTCTTTTTAGAAAATATACCAGTGGAAAGAAGCCACAGAGGTCTTTTGTTCCAGGTATGCTAAATGCTATGAGCTGGAATCTCCCTAGGTTTATTTAATTACAATAATGAAATCATTACAACACGATTTCTGTGAAATAATTACTACATAATTGACCGGATTTTAATCAGGAAGGAGAAGCCCTGAGGAGGGAAAAGGAAACAAGCATGTGTAGGTACAGTATCTATACTTAAACCTAACTCCAGCGGATGCCACTGACCAGATTACCTCAGGGACCGCCTTCTGCTGCACGAATCCCAGCGACCAGTTAGGTCCCACAGAGTGGGTCTTCTCCGGGTCCCGTCAACCAAACAATGTTGCTTGGCGGGACCCAGAGGAAGAGCCTTCTCTGTGGCGGCCCCGGCCCTCTGGAGCCAACTCCCCCCAGAGATTAGAATTGCCCCCACCCTCCTTGCCTTTCGAAAACTACTTAAAACCCACCTCTGCTGCCAGGCATGGGGGAACTGAGATACACTTCCCCCTAGGCCTTTAAAATTTTATGCATGGTATGTCTGTATGTATGATTGGTTTTTATATAATGGGTTTTTAACTGTTTTTAGTATTGGATTTTGTTATATAATGTTTTATTGCTGTTGTTAGCCGCCCCGAGTCTGCGAAGAGGGGCGGCATACAAATCCAATAAGTAAGTAAGTAAGTAAGTAAGTAGGTAAGTAAGTAAGTAAGTAAGTAAGTAAGTAAGTAAGTAAGTAAGTAAGTAAGTAAGTAAGTAAGAATGATAGTGCAAAGGTGAGAGCTGAGAGCAAACAACTCCCAATGGAGATAGACTCATTCCAGCAGATGGACTAGAGTGTTCATACTCCTCATGATGCAAATCATATTTGAATGTGGTGGCCACTTTTTAAATTGACTGGCCACCTACCCACAACTGTGTCGGGCTCTTGACTCTGGTACTTTTCCTTTGAACCATTTTGACACTTAGTGTTTTTCTGAGTCCAGTTTCTTATTTCCTTGTCCCAAAGGCAAAGGATGCTGAAATGCCTTATTTTGCTGAGACAGATATTGAGCAAATTTTATCTGACAAGACACAGAAAGTACATAAAGTTAAAGTACAAATGACAGGCCAAGAGAATTGTTTAAGTTAGGATGCTTTACTGGATATACAAAAGAAAGTGACTAAAGATCTAAAAACTAAAAGGGAAATAACAAATGATATTTGTATAGTATGACCTGGAAAATGTTTCCCAACTGGATTTTAAAAAGAGCTTAAAGAAATCTAGGTGATTGGATAAAGAAGAATTGAAAAGAAATGAAATCCTATGACAATACCTAAATTAAAGAATAAATTAAAGATTAAGACTGTTAGTAATAAAAAGAAGACAATTTTTTTGCAAAGTTTTGGCAACTGTTTATGAACATTTTACTGTCACTAGTTGAAAAGTTGATATTTGATAATTTGAGATAGGATAAAATAAGGGTTGATGTGATTGAAGAGATAACTCTTTGTAACTGCATAGGGGTGAAAAGTCACCATGTTTGCTTATGCTTGCTCAGCTGAAGGTTGAAAGCCACTTCTTTATATTTATTTATTTATTGTTAGAGTTGAAAGGGACTTTGCAGGTCATCTAGTCCAACTCCCTACTCAAGCAGGAGACCATATATCACCCCAATCAGATGGCAGTCTCTTTTTAAATATGTTGAGTGTTGGGGCATTCACAACCTCCACTAGCAGGCCATTCCTCTGGTTGATCGCCCTGACCGTGAGAAAGTTCTTCCTTATTTCCAAGTTGAATCTCTTCTTGGTCAATTTCCATCCTTTGCTCCTGGTCTGGCCCACTGGTGCCCTGGAAAATAATGTGATTTCCTCCTCTCTGTGGCAACCCCTCAAGTACCTGTATATTGCTATCATGTCGCCCTTGGCCCTCCTTTTCGTTAGGCTATCCATGTTCAGTTCCAGCAACTTCTCTTCGCATGTCTTGGTTTCCATTCCTTTTATTATTTTGGTTGCTCTCTTCTGTACCTTTTCCAGAGTTTCTATGTCCCTTTTGTAATGAGATGAGCAAAATTGTTTATTTTCTTTTTATTATATTCTTTCTTCTCTTTGTATTCTTTGTTTTTCTTTTTCTATACATTTTTTATTCTTTTCCATTCTCTTTCAAGTTTTCAAGTTTGCTTTTGTTTTTACTTTTGAAACCAAGATTTTTAATAAAATTATATGTAAAAAAACAAAAAGAAAATGGGGCTACTAAGAGAGATAAGAAATAAGCGAGGAAGAAATACGAGATTTCTGTCTACTTGGAATACCAGAAGCTTATCAGAAATGCAATAAAAGCTGAAGTTTTGTTTTTTAAATATAATGCGATAATTTTTCTAAGGATATGTTTATATTGCTAATCATGTTTCCTAGATATATTTCATGAGTTTTAGTTTTGCACTACTTATAAAGCTTTGACTTTTAATCTTCTGCTCCATTTTGTGGTTCACATTAAGGAAGATTGATTTAGTGCCCTGATGGTGAAGCTATCATGCCATGACATTTTTGGGTGACATGCCATAACATTTTTGACATGCCAGTGTTCACCAATACCAAGAACAACACAGCGGTGGAAAAATGAAAATATACCCTCTGAAACTCACACAAGGCATGATGCCATGTGGTTCTTGGAAGCTGCAGAAGCTATGGACGAGTATTTTCCAGAGCCAATTCAAGAATGAAGGCCTCTTGCGACCTGGAGCAGCCTTATGTAATCCACATGGGTCTGTCAACAGAAAGAAAGTACTGCCTGAAGGTAAGTGGCATGGTAGATTCTGGGGAGAGCTGAGTCACAGGGGCAATTGTCTTGGGGAATGGCACAAGGCGGCCTTCTTGAATAACAAAAGTTGTGCTAGGGCAGAAGTCCAGGCCTCTATTCTACATCAAGCCCAGCCTCAGTGTAACTGCCAAGAGCCACCGTTTGGGATGGTCTAGATGGGTGAGAGATAGGGAATTGTTTCTTGTGTGTGTGTGTTTGAGAGAGAGAGACAGACAGATAGACATGCCAGCAGAGTCGAGTTTGATGTTTTCTGAATTTTTGACATCCTGAGACCATCCTCAAATCCAAAAATTCCTGAGCTGACTATACAGTGTTCCCTTGATTTTCGCAAGTTTGAACTTCGCGGAAAGTCTATACCGCGGTTTTTCAAAAATATGAATTAGAAAATACTTTGAGTTTTCCCCCCCTATACCACGGTTTTTCCTGCCCGATGACGTCATATGTCATCACCAAACTTTCGTCCACCTTTAATAAATTTTTTTTTAATAAACTTTAATAAAGAAACATGGTGAGTAATAATCTAAATGGTTGCTAAGGGAATGGGAAATTGCAATTTAGGGGTTTAAATGTTAAGGGATGGCTTGTGATACTGTTCATAGCCAAAAATAGTGTATTTACTTCCGCATCTCTACTTTGCGGAAATTCAACTTTCGCGGGCGGTCTTGGAACGCATCCCCTGCGAAAATCGAGGGAACACTGTAATGTACATTACAAAGAAATGCAATTTGTACATATTTGGTTATTATTAACTGAATAGTGGAAGCTCAGGATAAAGCTCAGTGCAACTCCCAATCATTAGTTTCTCCATCTCCCCATCCTTCCCAAAGCTATTTCAGAGTGACCCCCAGTCCCTTATACTTTTGCCAATCTTGAAATGATGAAGAGATTATAACTTGATTGATGCTAAAAAAAACCTTTCCTCCATCTGACCAATGGGATCTTATCATCAGCGCCTGCCTCCCTGAATTATAATCAGCTGCGGTATATAGCAAATATCTCCTTCATTTCACACAAAATAAAGCATAGTAGTGTCCCTTATTCCATGTCTTTTAGTACACGAGGTATTTGTCTTTATCTAATGATTTCCCCCCCCCCAAAAAAAATCCATTTGAGATGTTGTTATGAAGTGAAGCTATCTGAGGCAGTGGTGGGATTCAAATTTTTTTACTACTGGTTCTGTGGGTGTGGCTTGGTGGTTGTGCAAGGGAAGGATATGTAAAATCTACATTCTCACCCCACTCCAGGGGAATGATACTGTAATATATCAATTCCCTCCCCATTCTAGGTGAAGGATACCGTAAAATTCCCATTTCTTCTAGATCAGCTGGGACTTGGGATGCAGAGTATAGATGAGGGCGGAGTCAGTCAGAGGTGGTATTTACCGGTTCTCCGAACTACTCAAAATTTCTGCTACTGGCTCTCCAGAACTGGTCAGAAGCTGCTGAATCCCCCCTCTGATCTGAGGTAAATTGATTATTAAAAAAGACTAGACAACAGCCCTGAAGTGGTCTGAAAGCTTCCCGAATGCCTTATCCCCATTTCTACCAGCTTTGAATTGTGAAGAGGAAATAATAGCATCTCATCAGTTGTGCAAGTTGGCACATTTTCCAGTAGCTGCAATTACAATTGCATATTGATATAGCCGCTGGATTGAGTGATGGGGGAGATAAGCTCTAACAATGAAAGCAGGAAGAGACAAGGTATAGGACGCTAAACCACTACTACTAAACCACTACTAGAGGGAAGACACTAAATTACTACTAGAGGGAAAGTAAGCAATGGTTAATTTAAGCCCAAGAGGCAAGAATTTAAGCCCAAGAGGTAGGAAGTACACTGAAGTGAATGACACCAATGACAAAATGGATTGTTTTCAAGATGTGCGGAGGTGAAGTGAAGGAGGGAATCAACTTGGATATAAATTCCACAGAAGCAGAATTAGGGCCCAAACCACTGGTGTGAGATTAGAAGGCTCAGGAGTTGACCTTGAAGTGATAGAAAACCAAGAAGATACTCCCTGGTAATTTAGGGAAAGGGATTACATGAGGTCCTCTGCAGCATATTTCATATCATTTTAAGTTTTTGCAAGAGTGGGAGAAAGAGAGAAAACAAATTTGAGCACCATCGGGAGGACTGGAGGTCGCAGCAGGGCACAGAATCACATGTAGGTTGTACTGGTGATAGTAGCAGCTGTTTCAGGAATAATTAGTAGTAGTGGTCTCCAGGAATATAGAACAATCTCTTGATGGATCAGATTTCTTTATATCACAAGCTGAATAGCCTCAGAGAGCTATTTCACGTTTACAGACTCAAAGAAGAATCTTGCAACTACTCCATAACTAAGAACAACTTTAAGTTACAGACTTAAACAAACTTCAGGTGCAAACAGGTTTCTCAGATCCCAGTGATGGCAAGCCAATGGCAGAGCTGTATCTGCTGGCACACAAGCTGTTACCCTAGCTAAGCTCCAATGTGCATGTGCTTGCTGGCCAGATGTTTTTCAGTTTGCCTGGAGGCTCTGGGAGTGTATTTTCAGCTTCCGGAGAGTCTCCGGAGGGATGGTGTTCTGCCGGGCTCTCTAATAGGAGCCTCCCAAAAATTCAAGGATACAAATTTCAGACACACACACGTTTGAAAATTCAAAACAATGTTCTTTATCACAAAATTCAAAATAAACTAAGCACTCTTTTTGTATTGCAAAGAGCACTCATCCCAAAACAACCAGGTAGTCTGTACAATTTCCCTTAAGCAGTCATTAAGTACTTAGCTAGCAGCTGTGAAGAAACTTCACACCCCTTCTTCTTCCAACGAAGTGAGACACACACATGTTGCTCTGCTTTGTTTTCAAAGGTATGAAAAAGCAACAAAGTCCAGAAAACACAGGATTCCTGACGAACTGTGATCAGATATTCTTCCACAATGGCCAAACCCACATGCTGCTATTAATAGCAGCACCCCTAATTACTGGAGCCCCACCCAAACACAGGTGGCCTCACTTATCTCATGTAATATGTTCTTACTTGGTCTCTTCTACACATAATTCTGTGCTTGCGTGGGTCCAAAACATCATCATCTGAATCAATGGAAGATAAGGGAGATTGACTGCCTGGGCTGTGTGCCAAGCCCCCCTCTGCAAGTCACTCCCACCTTCTTCTTCGTCCGAGGAAACTAAACTCTGAACTGATTCTGTCGGCAATAACACATGCCTGTGACATGTTGAAGTTTCCCCTGCATCCACCTCCACATTCTCTGGGGCAGGAGCTGGGCCAGGGCCAACCACAACAGATGGGGGAGGGCATTTTTGCCTCTGGAGCCTGGAGTGGGTGAAAAATGGTCCTACCAGGCCCACCAGAGTTTGGGAAATGGGCTGCTTCAGGCCTCTAGAGGGCCTCCAGGGGGGATGGGGGAGGGCATTTTCGCCATCTCCAGGCATTGAATTATGGGTGTGGGCACTTGCTCAGGCACACTTGCTTTCGGCACCCTAGGAAAAAAAAAGGTTCACCATCACTGCCATATAGAGTGGGTATCATTTCATCAGATATACTTTTGCTAATGAGATTTCTTCTGTGTAATGATGCATAATGACCGTATGTGGCCTAGTATAATCTGATGGCCTCCACGTTACTGGTGTATTTTGCTCTGCATACTTGCTTTTAACTATCCTTGCAGAGCACCTCTGAGAACAACAAATGACTTTTAATATATTCTATAGAGCAGGAAACAAAAGTGTACCAATGTTTTGTTTTTTATTTATTTATTTTAAATAGCAAACAGCTTTCCATAGTTAAATTGCACACGTATTGTTGCCATTTGTCAACAAGAGTAGGAAACAAACCCCAATCCAAGCCATTAAAATGGAACAGAAAAGAAATAATTATATTAAGAAAAAGCAAAAACAATCAATGCTCCCCCTCTCTCTCATGTCTGGTTTGATATCCAGCAATGGTATGATTTCATTGCCAGTAATTTTCCAAGTTGGTGAAAGTTGTGCAGTAGTTTGGTAGTTCAACCAACTCCTGGAGCAATTTCACAAGTGAACGATGTCTGAAGAAATAACTAAATCTGCAAAGTGAGACAGATTTGAAACTAGACTCAAGTTCTGCCAGTGCTATATTACAGCCACCAGTTTTCACAGAACTTAGTAGTAAATCTATGAACCCAAAGCCAAAATGAAAGCACGCTACCCATTGCAGTGTGAAATCCTGGGTGCAATACAATGTGTAACTTGCTATGGAAAACAGTACATTTACAGCATAAACAGCCCCCCCATGCATAGAAATTACTCGTTTTTGCTCTTCGGTATCCTGTTGGAGTTCTCATGGAACTGTAGTTCTATCAGGTGCAGAGATGTAATTGACAGATTCATCACCATTCACTGAGTTATAACTTTTAGAGTTCCTTGTTTGGGAATTAAAGAGGCCGAATCATTACAGAGGCTTTACATTTGTACTATAACCATTCAGAGAGAGCTCTCGATTTGTTCCAATAGCAAACTGGCTTTGCTCCATAGTACTTCACTTAATCTTGACAGCAGCCGGTGGTTCAAAATGCTGACATTATGTTTATTATTACTATTACTTTCAAAAAAGGAGTATGGAAGCATAGCTTTCAGCAACAGTCAATCCAGAAACACAGACCAGTTTCACTGGCATCTGCTTCTGCTGAAAAGAGCTGAAACAAATTCAGGATTCTAAATTTACAAAATAAACATTAGTTCGATTACCTAATTAGAACATTTAAATTAGAATATACAACTGTCACAGGCTTCTAAATTAGGTTGGAGATATTGTATATAACCTATAGAAATCAATAGAAAAGCTCCAATTAATTTGAATATAAAGATAGCAAATGTACATAAAGTTGCAGCATTTAACCATATTGCTAAACTACAATTCTATGCAATTATTGGTAAGGGAAAGGTAAGCTATTATTCAGATGCCTCAAATTATTTGCTTTATGTGGTTGTGGGTGGGCCTGCATTTTGAAGTGCCATATTCTACGGTTAAAAAACCCCCTAAACATTGGGTTGGATCAAGCCAGATCCAATGTGTATTAACTTAACTGACCTCAGTAGAAAAGTGTATTAAACCAACAGGATTTTGAAAAACTAAAATCTGTATAGATCACAATTATTACTGAACCAATTTCAAATCTGAATTCATGGAATTACAGTATTCCTAATTTTAAATATGACATACTAGTCCTCGGTTGTTTCAAAACTGGTGCTGTACAGATGGTCCATTTTGCATTACTTTTAATTCTATGTTATTCCATCACTTATTAAAAATAGAGGTTTTCCAGAAGTTATTCCATTTTTTAATTTAAAAAAAATAATGTACATGTATCTTCTGATATTGTTAAGACTGATCATATTATCACCACCAACAAAGCTTCTTTCTCATTCAAAGATTCCACATTCCCTAAATTTAAAAAAAACCCTAATATTTTAATTACCAGTAAGCTGACTACATTTTGATTAAGAAAGAACCTGAAAATAATAGTTTGAATTCTAGATCAGTTCCCTCTGCCCCAGTAATGGGGATATCTGTGATGCTAAAATATCCTACAATTCTTCCACAACAAATAAATTTGTGGGCTGAAACTTATTCAATGCCAGGAAGAATAATTGTTTTTACCAACACTGTATTATTACCAGCAGTCCCACATCTGTTACAAATTAATAGGAATGTACTTCACTTCACAGTTCCTTAGACCTGTGGAAGCCAATATATTTTTGACTAGGTACAGCCAGATTCCTAAAACTGCCATAATCTTTAATGACCAAATTGTCTTGAAAAGTCCGCTATTGGAAATTTAATGCTGGATAGGGTGAAGGAATGTATCACCAATTCCATATACAAATTTATTTCAGGGAATATTTCTAAGCTTTTTCCATATGCCTCAAAGCTGTTCCAGAAGAACCATGAGTGTGTGTACTTTATTTCCTTAAAATAGAGACTTGATTTGTCATTGTCCAGAACTGCAGGCCACCAAATCCCGCAGACTCTTGACACTGACAATGGATGAGAGCTAGAAACTGCGAGTTGGCCATTCATTTTCTTCTAGACTGCTCAGTACAGATTGAGGAAAATGCTGCATTTCCTCCAAATACAAACTCTTGGCTTTCATGCTGCATGATCTGAAGCCTCCAAAGAAACCATGTAGGCAGTGCAACACAAACCAAAATCACATGCACATTTATTGTGCATGCCTCACTCACGCTCACTCTCCAGCTGGTTTGGAAAGGCCTTGAAACCTCTATAGAGGGGATGGAGAGACAACTGAGAGTGGGATCACTATGAGAATAATTGTTGAAGATTTTTGTAGTGCTAAAGGTATTACAAACTAATGATACATTTTTCTGTGCAGAGTAAATGTGAGTTCAGCATTGATATTTGTGGCACAGCACAAAGCTCTAAATTTAAAATCTCTGTTTCTGCAGAAAATATTACATGTAATCCATGATGTGGGTAATTTCTTAAATTAAGAGCATGCATAATATTCAAATTGAGCTTTTTCATTCACATAATCTAAGGGCACGTGTTTTTGTTTTCTCTGTACAGATTTGATCAGAACAGTGTTTTTTATCACACACAGATCATTGTATTTGCTGTAATGTAGCACCATATCTTTTGCCCTGAGGATGTGACACTTTCCACACCAGAGGTTTACTAGGAGAGACTAAGTGTATGAAAATATACATATTTCAAAATGCATTGTGCAGCACTTATGTTAACAGCTTTAAAGATATATAGGCAAGAAAAAAGTGGTGCAGAATTTTTCAGTACTGTAAATTCTATTTGGATGTTGAACCTTAACTCAAATGGACCCATTGAACAGCTCCTTTAAAAAGTTAACATCTATGAAATACCATTGTGGTGTCTCTAATAAGACTATTATTTTTCAAGACATATTTTCCATAACTACTCTAAATGTCCTCATTTTACTTTATTTGAATACATTCAAAGGCTATTATGACAGCTGATTCTAGGCTAAAAGTGCCTAGTTAGGTGACAAGAAAGTTCAGTTTTAGTTCAAAAGCAAAAGTAATTCATCAGAGTGAAGATTTAAGTTGTTGTTCTTTCTTTAGTATTTTCTGCTGTATGTATAGTAGTCTATAGTGTTCTGCTTTAGTGTAGAAACACAAAAGAACATGACAACTATGAGTAGTTTTAGTTTGCTTACATTAATCAGTTCTACATTGCCACTGGTTGGTGAGTCACATAAGACAAGGCATAACTTAAAGCAGAATGTTTTAGCAATTCTGATGGTTGACCAAAGGACATTGAAATAGAGGCCTACATAATCAACCAACTGAGTTGATGACTGAGTTGTTGAAGCATGCCACAAATCCCTTCATAAGCTTCTACTTATAAAAAGGTGTAATGTATTTAAAATAAACTTTAACATCAGAGGGTTTACCTACGTTGACTTTTATGTCTAGGTATTACAGCGTACAGAGTCAGTCTCAAGAAGTATTTCAGATACAAAAATAAGTAAAAAGGAACATCTAGAGTAAATCAAGTCCCATGTTATATAGATTTTTAAAAATATCTGGTGGCAGATGTTCCCACTTATGTATTATATATTTCCCTCTGAATAACAAGCATTTGATACACTTCAATCTGAATTTCCATTATTACAAATAGTCCTCCTTCCCTACCCAACCCAACCCAATACTCTACTGATTGTGCCCTCTGTAGCTAAAAATATAACTTCCATTACAGCTCTATAGATAGATAATAGCTTCTGTTTTAAAAGCTTGAAGCAACTTGACTTATTGATTTATTTCAAAGCATATATAGGTTTTAAAATCTAAATTGATCTAGTGTGGTAGACAGGTGGTTGCAACTCCTTGAACAGAGATGGAACTTGTACTTGCCGGCTAGATTGTCCCATATTTTAGCTAGAGATCTTATCTTTCCTGGGATAAACAAATGCCAGCACACTTACCCAGGAAAGGAAAGGAAGAAGGAAGAGGAAATGGTCAATGATCTAATATACCCTAATCATCAGAAAAGGCCTGCTCTTCCAACCTCTTCAAATGTCCTCCCTTCTCCCACAATTATCCCCTTTTCATTTCCCCCTAGCCCCAAATAGAAAAAAAAACCCTGTATTTCTTTAAAAGAACACAAATAGACACTGTATTATTATTATTTGTTATCTGTTGGGGCATAGTTTACCCATATGCAATGTGTTACGTTTAGATACATCCAGCCCCAATTATCCAGATCTTCTTTTTTTTCCCCCACCCTAATTTTTCAGTGAGACAGCAGGTCCCAATACTAAAGCTGTCTCGTTTGTTCATGGATTCTTCCTTTTGTCAAGTCCTGCAGCTCTGGGACGTTCTTAGAGTTGGTTAATCTTGAACCTTCCAATCAGGGAACTGTCTTTCATTAAAGACACCCAGCATTGCTCCAGTCATTCATTTCTGTTTGCAAAGAAGGGTCGTTGAGTTCAAACAGTGGATCCATGTTGACAGAATTTGAGAGGTAATCATTTCTCCCTTCATCCCAGGGATGCTGAAGAAAAGAAGTGGCAATAAATGTTTCATCAAAGTCCAAGCTACTCTGGTTAGATTCTGTGAGCACGTAATCTTGCCCAGCTGGGCACCACTCCTGGGGGCAATCAATATGTCTTCCATGCACTGTCAAGTCTACATCCCTGGTTATCGGGCTGATGGGAGGAGTAATTTCCAGATCCTCAAAGGTGGAGAAATCACCATTTAAGGTGGTATCAAAGATAGCCTCCCAGTCAAAATCACCTTTGAGAGAGCCAAGCTCTGTCTGTTCTTCCTGAGTAAGCATAGGGGAGCTGGAGAAGCGGGCTGCTTTATACATTCGCTTGGGCAGCGGCTGCTTGCGTTTATGGCTCATTTTCCCATCTGCTGGGTTCCAGTTCTGGTCGCTGGTCACTTCTTCAAATTCTTTGAGCAACTGCTGGGACTCTACGTTGATCTTCAGGATGCTGCTGTTTTTCCAAGAGGTTGCCGATTGGTGAGCTGAAGAACTGGAGCTTGCCTCCTGCTGGATTCTTCCGGTGAAGGCTGGGTGTATCTGCACAGGGGGCATCCTGCGTTTTTTGAAAGCTCCGTTCATCAGTCTGTCTGCATACTGTGGGTCAATCTTCCAGAAGCCACCTTTTCCCGGTTCATCTTTCTCGCGTGGCACCTTGATGAAGCACTTATTCAAGGACAGGTTGTGCCTAATGGAGTTCTGAAATTTAAAAGGCAAAGCTTAATATGAGATGCTCTGGAAAGGGTGCTAATTTGTAGGGCAAGTATCGCCACTGACATCAATGAGGTTGAATATGGACCCTTTAGAATTACTAAGTTCTGCACCAAAAGAAAGATGGAACACTGAAAGGGTCTACGAGCTAAAACAGATCTCGTTCATCAGTTAACAAGTACACCCCTCGTACCAAACTATAAGGATCTGAATATCGTTGTCTTTAAGATTAAACAGCAGATCTTTTAATGAATGGGTTAAATTCATTATGAACTAGGGCATGGGTAGGCAAAGTTGGCTCTTCTATGATATGTGGACTTCAACTCCCAGAATTCCTGAGCTAGCATGATTGGCTCAGGAATTATGGGAGTTGAAGTCCACAAGTCATAGAAGAGCCAACTTTACCTACCCCTGAACTAGGGTAAAGGCCATTTAGCCATTGAGTACTATCTCCTGAATATTGCAAGAGCTGAAATTAAAATATCTCAGGCAGCTAGAGGGCTACTTTCTGTGTATGATAAGACTGTATGTTTTTTTATCTATTGGGGTTTCTTGTTTTTTACACTTTTTGAATGTATTATTGTTATTTTAGAGTTTAACTATTAGATTTGTCATTATGTATTGTTTTTATCATTGCTGTGAGCCGCCCCGAGTCTACAGAGAGGGGCGGCATACAAATCTAATAAATAAATAAATAAATAAATAAATAAATAAATAAATAAATAAATAAATAAATAAATAAATAAATAAATAAATAAATAAATAAATAAATAAATAAATAAATAAATAAATAAATAAATAAATAAATAAATAAATAAATAAATAAATAAATAAATAAATAAATAAATAAACAAACAAACAAACAAACAAACAAACACACACACAAACAAACAAACAAACAAATATAATAATAATAATAATAATAATAATAATAATAATAATAATAATAATAATAATAATAATAATAATACTTATCCTCTGATTCAATACTAGAGTGAAGGGGAGGCCATTATCTCTTTGAGGAATTGGTTATCCAATTGCTCTTCTGCTTAGGAAGCTTTTTCAGATGGACTTTGCTTTTCTCTAATTTAAATTTCTAAAAGCTTTATTAAATGAAAAATAACTTTGTATATTACTAGCAACTGCTTTTAAGGTTAAACAAAAGAAAAGTTAAACAGAATATTGCTAACCGGTTTTTATCTACTTTTGAGTGTACACATAGGATTGATTTTCCAGACTGATTCTCTTAAAATACAAGCTAATAATGAAGTATGGGGGTGGAAAGACACTTTCCACCTGAGTTATAAGTTTATATTTATTTCAACTGTTTCAGGAACCTTCAAATTGCAGTGCACTAATGTCTCTAATCCTCCAGAATTTTGAAAATCACTCTTCCTAAATTATAAATTGTTTAAAAATATTAAGCCACTAAAAAAGTTTTGAAATTCAAATGAATGACTCAAGACAAATATTGAATTATAAAACGTAAGGAGGATCTCACTTTTCTCAACCTCATATTTCTATTATTAGACTGACACTAGTTCTCTTATGCTCCATACTGGCAAATATATAAATTTCAGTAAATAACTCATTCCTATACAGTATTCATATTTTCTAAATATAATTGCACAGCTGTTATATGTTTCTGCACTCTACTGAAAAGAGGGGTGTTTTTTTAAAAAAAGAGCTCCCTATATTTCATTCCTTACAAAAAAGTAAGAAATGATTTAGTGCACAGAAATAGAGCCAGTATTTTTTTTAAAAAATTAAGGTTATGTTTATGTCTTGCAAAGCATCAATAAGTGTTTCCCCCCCTCTAATGGACCCTAACATTGCAGGCAAAAATAAAAATAAACCATGATTTGTTGAATAAGTCAGTGCCAATCTGGCAGAGAAGTAAAATAATTCTGATTCTCCTGGCCAATTCTTGCTTTGTTCCCTTTTATTCTCTTCTGCCAGAATACAGATGCTTCTCTACTTCCCAGCAGCAGTAAAGAACTAGCCTGCCAGTCTGTGTGTGAGAGGTGTTTTCTCTTTTCTGTATAGTGGGCTCTTTGCTTTTGTGTCTCTGGAGGTTTTGTGTGTGGTTCTTCATTTAACCTCTCAATATGTGTGAGAATGTGGGTGCCAGAAAGAATGAGAAATTGGGGGCAGGGAGGCAAGCTTTATTCTGAGGAGTGGCTTTTCTGGTGACTAATATATACCCTGTTTTCCCCAAAATAAGACATCCCCTGATAATAAGCCCAGTTGGGCTTTTGGGTGCATGGCATTAAAGCCAAGTGCTTATTTGAGGGTTAAAAAAATATATATAAGAAAGGGTCTTATTTTCGAGGAAACATGGGTACTGCCACATACCTCTATTTTGATGAGAAAGATGGGTAGAAAATGAAAATAATTAATGCAGGATTCATATATTACTTGCTATGATTAAACCAGTCATTCATTCATTCAATTTCACAGCTTTGCTATAAAAAAGTAAATCACAGTTTGTTTTATCACCTAAGGTGGAATCATTTTTTAAAAAAAATCACATAAAGGTCATTTCCTCACTAGTGCCATAAAGCAACTTAATCGTGTCACCCAAGTGTGGTTGACGTGATGTAATGCCTGTCCTTGCAGTTGTTACTTTGACACAATGACGTTTGGGAGATCCTAGAAGGTGCTGTAAATTGCCAGGGAGAAAATGTAACTTTAGTGAAAGCAAATCTTAGATTAGTGCCCAGTATGAATAAGGATTGTCTATTTTCAGGGGTCAGTGGTGAATTCACAGTTCCTGTTTGATTGATTTTAGGTATGCAGAACCACAGCGATTTACAATGGAATGGAAAATATAATCTTCATTCCATACCTTCAGCTTTGGAAAAAAATAACTTTCTTGCTTTTACAGCAATAGAGAGTAGAAAGACTAGTTAAAACATCCATTACAAATCCACAATGGTCAGAAACCTGGCATTATCATATTCTGTTCCTACCCCAAAATACATCTTGTCTATTTTAATGTGCTGTGGCCCTACATATAAGAATTATATACTATTGGATTTACTTTAATCCAGGGCAAATAGAGATGGGCCCACATAAAGAACACTTACTTTACCCACTTGTTAGCCTATTGAATTATATCTGTACCCCTCTGTGCCACATCTCAGGCATCCAAAGATAATCTGATCATTTCGTTGAGCTTTGCCCAAAACGGTGCTCACATTTACGATCAAAATGCAAAATCATAATGATCAAGAACATCAATAAAGAGACCGATCCACAAAAGTGACATTCCTAATTTTACAAAAGAAAGAATGTATCTAGAGTGGTGGAGCTCCATTCCCCAAAGAAATTCAGTTATCCAGTAAATAACTTGGTCTTTTGGTACACAAAGCCAGGAGGGTGTTAAGAGATTGGATATGGTGAAGGGTTGTGTGTGGATTTTTTTTTTTAATGTTGCCTAGATATCTTTATGCTTATTCATCCATAATCCTTATTGCCAGAGAGCAAAAGCAGGACTTGAATGCCTGGAGGGCTAAATAAAAACCTATTCCTTCAGGCTGAATTCCCTGGGTACCTTGGCACTTTTCCAAAACATACAACTGACTCCCACAGGAATCTCCTTCCATCTTCCCCCGCCTGCCCTGCTGATGGGAGGCCTGACATTTTGACTTGGACTCTGTATTTACAGGAATTGGAGGTAGTGAGATGGGTGAGAATGTGGACACCAGTGGAGGGGGAAAGAGAGAGAGAGATTCTTGCAAACAAACTGATCTTGGATGAGTTAGAATTTATTGTCTAATGAAATCTTATAAGGGTCAGTGAATACTCCCATCCCCTGCCTTAGAGTCATTTCAAATCTGCTGGGCTGTCGACAGCTGCTTGTGCCACAGCTAATTAGCATTTTTATAATTTTCCCTGCAACTATCAGCCAAACCACCTGCATCTTTGCAAAGAGACACCGAATGTTATCAGAAAGAAAGGCAAAAGAGAGAAAAAAACAGGTGTCTAATCTAACAGGTTGCACATACCCATAAGATCAAGCTTTCCTTTCCTTTCTCTCTCTGCAAATATTGGTGTTCACTTAATTTGTTTATTCTAAAAAAAGACATAGCATCTCTCTGTTCTGTAAGACTCTCATGGAGAGCTAGGAGATTTAAACATCTGGCAATAGGCTCAAAAACCCTGGTACTATACTTCATTTGCATTGATTTTTAGCTTTGTGCTCTTTACCCATATTCTAGTTGTAATTGTTCTGTAAAAAGAATATAAATTTTGATTCTGAAAATCTGTGCCAGCCATTAACAAAAATCTGAGTCCCTCATTTAGTCACATACATAATATAGCTGCCCCGAGTCTTCGGAGAGGGGCGGCATACAAATCTAATAAATTATTATTATTATTATTATTATTATTATTATTATTATTATTATTATTACAACAACTGTAGGTGCTTTAGGTGACATTTGTATTATTATGATTCCAGTCTGCCAAGTTCGTGGGTACTCTCTCTCTCTCTCTCTCTAATCTATCTATCTATCTATCTATCTATCTATCTATCTATCTATCTATCTATCTATCTATCTATCTATCAATCTCTAATTTATATAGCCAACTAACATGCTAAAAGTGACTATAGGCAACATATAACAAAGTATTATATTAATAATACTTAATATAGGTTACATGCAAATCAGTAGTGGGATCTAAATCCCATCACTACCGGTTCATGCGCATGCTCGCACACGCAGAAGCATCCTGGGCTGGTGGGTCGAGCTTCCTGTTGCCACTGCTACTGGTTCACCAAACTGGGCCAAACTGGGAGCAACCCACTGCTGATGCAAATGTTACTTTCAATATTGAAAACAGCAGCATTATAAAAAGGCTTTTTCAAGAATATCCCAGATTTCCTTTAACCCTAAAAATGCATTAGTCACAGAATTTCTGGTGGTTTCCCAACAAATTACTGAGAAAACCAAATTCAGGCCAGAAATTTCCTCAGATTAACATTCTTATCACTAAAGGTACATATGGAATCTGTTCAGATTTAAATTAATTTAAGTTTAATTTAGGTTTAATTTAGGACAAGTAATGTGGAACTGGTACACACTAAACCCGTGATGGTGAACCTATGGCATTCAAACCAGAGGGGGCACATGGAGCCATATCCGCTGGCACATGAGTCGTTGCCCTAGCTCAACTCCAGTGTGCATGTACATGCTAGCCAGCTTATTTTCAGCTCCCACAGAGGCTCTGGGAGAATGTTTCTGGCCTCCAGGGAAGCCTCTGGAGCCTGGGGAGGGCGAAAAATGGGCCTACTGGGCCCACTGGTAGTTGGGAAATGGGTTTGTCTGTGCATGCATGCACAGGGGTGGGGCAGCACAGGGGTGTCACACATGTATGTGCATGGAGTGGGGTGCGTGGGGGACATTGAGTTATGGATGTGGAATGTGTGTGCACACTATCACATAAGCATGCACACCAGGGGGGAAAGTCCACCATTGCTACACTAGACTTTGGGACCAAAGGGAACAGGGAGGGAAGCTAACATCATCTGGAGCAGCAGTGCCAAACTCGATTTAATTGAAGGCTCCATCAGGGTTGTATTTGATCTTGGGGGATTGGTGGGCTTGGCATGGGTGGTCATGGGCAGCTTGACATCACTTGTATTGGGGGCATCTCTGGTGGCCTGGGCAGGGCTGGGTGGATCCAGTGGAGGAAGATGAGACCAGAGAGAGCAGATTCCTATTGGAGTTGAGCAGCAAAAAAATACAAACAAACAAACAAACAAAACCCTTGTCCTCAAGAAGAACCTTGCTGTCTGTTGGTGACCAAATTTTAAGGCAAGACCTCCCTCCCTCCCTTCCTTCCTTCCCTCCTTCCTTCCTCCTGACCTCCCTCCCTCCCTTTTCCCCCCTCTTCATTCTCCTTCCTTCCTTCCTTCCTTCTTCTCTTTCCTTCTTTTCCCTTGCTTGTTCTCTTCCCATCTTCCCTCCCTTTTCTTTTTCCCCTCTTCATTCTCCTTCCTTCCTTCCTTCTTCCCTTTCCTTCTTTTCCCTTGCTTGTTCTCTTCCCATCTTCTCATCTCCGAGACCGCCTTCTGCCACACAAATCCCAGCGACCGGTTAGGTCCCACAGAGTTGGCCTTCTCCGGGTCCCGTCGACTAAACAATGTCGTCTGGCAGGACCCAGGGGAAGAGCCTTCTCTGTGGTGGCCCCGACCCTCTGGAACCAGCTACCCCCAGAGAGGGACCCTCTGGAACCAGCTGCCCCCACCCTCCTTGCCTTTCGTAAACTCCTTAAAACCCACCTCTGCCACCAGGCATGGGGGAACTGAGACATCTCCCTCTGGGCCTATACAGTTTATGCATGGTATGTTTGTGTGTATGTTTCTTTTAATAAGGGGTTTTTAGTGACTTTTTAATTATTAGATTTGTTATGTATTGTACTATTACTGTTGTGAGCCGCCCCGAGTCTACGGAGAGGGGCGGCATACAAATCTAATTAATAATAATAATAATAATAATAATAATAATAATAATAATAATCTTCCCTTCTTTTTTTTTCCTTCCTCTTTCCCTTTCCCCTTTTCTGTCCTTTCTTAGATACTCAAATGCAAAAGGGGAAACATTTCTCCTTTTGTTTTGTTTTGCTTTCAGTTTGTTTTGCTTACCCCTGTCACCATATCTGAGGGGACGCAAAGCTTTGCCCTATGAGCTCCTTTTATGCTTGCAGAGGCACCATAGGCCGATCCTTCGCTATTTCCAGATCTAAGCACCCAACGGACTTTGAGGTTGACACCCTGATCTGGAGGTCACTTCTTGATGTAAAAACCCCTCTTTTTAAGAGATCATATTCCATTTGATAATGGTATATTTTGTTGGGACAACAGTGTATCTAGAATTACATAAATACATATGTTTGCATATATAAATGAATGACAGTAATAGGTAAAGCTGCTTATGGCGATATCAAGATATAAAGGGACATAAAGATGAATGCGCAGAAAGTTTGTTTTTAAAACTTTCCCAAAGAAATGCATCCTTTCAATAGGTCTGAAGTAATGTCAATCAGCCCAAGACATGACATTCCTGTATAAGTAGATAGATAAAACAAAGAAATAATCATAGATTTATCTTCAAAACAAACTTACAGGAACCCATATCCTAGTAATATCACTGAATAAGAACAATTTACTGTTATGAATATTACAATGAGGTCATTATTGGTGGCATAGTGACAACCATGGAATAAAGACTGGCCATAGTCAGTTGTTAGCACTTCAGAAATTGGGTTGAATTTCAGCATCCATGAGGGGGTTGGAGTAAATTCCAAGTGGTGTGTTGGTATCTTTGGACAGGCAATGAAATTGTATTACTCACCTTGGTATCTTCACTATAATGTCCAGCAACTGACTTACTATTAATCAGTTAGAAAAGAAGAAAATGTTAGGGTTTTTCTCTGAGGTTCTCTGCTGTGGGATTTTACCTCTGAGATTCAACATTACAACCTAACCTGTAATTTTACAAATACAAGAGAAATCAGACACAAGAATGCCTGAATAAAACACATTTTCTTTTGGTTGAGATTAATTGGGGATGGTATTTAAAAGATTTTTGTTTGTACTATGTTGGCTTTTAGATCTCCATCTTCTACTGGGAAATGTGGGCAAATCAAGGCAGAAATTATATACATTAAACTAAATTGTATTATCATTTGTTTGGCTTTGCTGTGCTTTGTATGAACTTAGCCTCTTGGATTTACAAATTATGTCTTACAATAATGTCTAAATCCATAATGACGTACTCAACAAACAGTGAATTTAGTGTGACACTTGAAATAAGCAACACTTCTACAAGCATTGAAATTACAAATAAACATCATGAGATGTACCATTTCTCCTTAGCCAAAATTGAATAAGTGCATTAGAAAAGACCTGGTGATTATCCCTTGCTTTTTCTGGTTTTCCTATTCACTTCAACTTTGGTTCAAGAATATTTTAATAAATCACATAGAGCCAGGTATAAGACTGGGTGTGCCAGCTACGGTAGTAATTGGAGATTCAAAAAATAAATGGCAGATTCCTTTCTGTTTCTTCTGGGCACTCCTAACTATACTGACTCTGATGGAAGTAGCTATGACCGGTACTGACCTAAGATTCAACTGTAAGTTCAGTTGGCTTCTACATGGAATGAGGGAGGGTGCCATCTTGTTTTCTGCTTCAGGAAGCCAACCATTTGGGGCTGTTTTTGTGTTGAATAAAATGGCACATCGCTTCTGTTCCCTTCTTTTCTCCCAGTATCTTTATCTCACATGCTTATTGCTAATTCTTTCACATCTTTCTTCGTCTTCAGTCCTGTGGAACACCAGATGGCATCCAGCTCTTTGCCTTGTATATAACTGATATAGCCAGAGCTTTTGATCTTCCCTCTCCAATGGATTAAAGGAAGGGGAGAGGGGGAGGAATGAAAAAGAATCTTCCTTAGGTCAGGTTACCAGTTAATGTGTTCTTCCCTTTCCCACTCCATAACCGGCAAAGGATGATTGCTTTAAAGGTTTCTTGACCACAGTGGCATTAACCTGTTTTTTCCTGTTTAGGACAAACCAAAATCTGGAGTATAGAAATTGAGCACTGGAAGCTGAATATGGACTGTTATTCATAGTAAATTACCGTTTCTATGTTTTTATGGGGAATCGAGGTATTTGAAGATAAAACAGTATGTTAGTGGCAAAGCTAACAGCCTTCTCTTTGGGCCAGTGTAATACCAGCATTCAAAAGCCTTAACATTCTAAAAGCACTTTAGTTAACATTATGGTTCAATAACCCTTCCTAAAAAATATAAATACCCGTGGAAAAAGATCAACTGGCCTCTGTATAGTTTTCTTATATTTTGGGTCTATATTTGTGACTAAATGAATTAGGGGCAGAGAGGTAATAGCCACCATACAATTTTTAGATGCACGATATCTGTAATTAGGTTGACATATTGTTCTAAGTCATAATGTGTATGTTTGGGATTCAGTGTATTGTATGATTATAAATAATAGTTCAAGGTGCAATATGTAGCATGACTCCAGTAAACTGTACTTTGTCTACTAATCAAAGACAGTTGGAGAAGAAACCCTAGAACTGTTCTATTGGCTTAAGGCCTACTCCAGTCTTTGCGCAATATACTTTGGATGCTTTACAACAGAAAGGAATCAGAACAAAAATGTGTAAGGTTTGAAAATAATGCTATTAGTCTTTGCAAGACTTCAAATCTTGGGTGGCCTCCTATTCCATAGAAGGAAGAGTGACGGACCACATTTTTTGTATCCCAACAGTAGCTTACTAGGTGAATAGAGTCTAAGGCATTCTGGTCTATACAATAAATAGATCTGATTACTGTCTAATTCCTTATCCTTTTGTAATTTTTTAAAAACAAAGCACACTTAAACTACTTAACGTTTGTCTTGTCCATTACATTTCATCTTTCCACTTTTATTTGTCTATTCATCCCTCATTTTCTCTTACATACTTTCCCCATATATTCTATATATTGTCTACAACAGCCTTCCCAGGCAGGTTGTGAATTATGGGAATTGCAGTTAAACATATGTAGACAACTTGGGGAAGGCTGTACTTTAACATTTTTTATATACTGGCATTCTGATTGTGATTGTCTATTTTCTATATACAACAATTAGCCTCTGAATAATCCACAGTGTTTATCCTTCAGTGGGAAGATAATAGATAACAACTACCTTTAAAGGAAGAACAATTGGCTGTTTACATTGTTCTGTTTTCTTATTTACAACAATCTCTTGTGCTACTAAGTGCTTACTCCAAGCAAAACACTTCAATAGGAAACACACCGAGCAACAGTAATTGTACTCAAGGGAGAAGGAAGCACAGAAAGGTTCAGCACGAACACTAAGTACCGTTGTTTGCTTTCTAATGTCATGGTGGGTTGTCAACAAATCTATTCTTCTCTCAGAAGAATGTCCTACAACCAGAAAACTTAGCAACATGGTTCTCATATAAAATGGCAAAACTGGAAAAAAGAAATATGTTACTTTTTGAGGAAATTTGGTCCAAAAAGTAAAAGACTAACTCTATAACTTAAAAGTGCTAAAAAACTGTTTGTAGATCTACCATAATTGTTTCTGAAATCTCTGAACATGTAATTTTAGAAGTTACTTTTAAACACCATAAAGTGTTATATGCAAAGTAATTACACTGAAAGTTGTACAAATATTGTCAGAACAATTATACCAGTAATAAGCCATTACTACTATTGGGTGCATTTTGAATGGAAAGCTAGTTATTAATTCAAAACTATTGAAGTATGCACTATAGCCTCCCATACATAAGTAGGTGTCTTACTATAGCCTACCATACATAAGTAGGTGTCTTACTTAAAAGACAGTTGCCCAAACAAAAAAATTCCTAAGTCACCTACCTGCCATGTAGGGTCAGCATGCCGGAAATAGCAGAAATTATCAGTAATCCATTTATAGATGTCTGAGAGGGTGATTTTTGTTTTCTTGCTTGCTTCCATTGCCATACAGATGAGGGTAGCGTAAGAGTAAGGAGGTTTCACATGAGGGTTGGTCTTGTAATCTATGTTTTCTAGTGGCTGGCCTTGTAGGTGTGCAGTCCTGGATGTGGAAGAAGAAATTGGCTTGCCAGGGGTATGGGGCATTCCCATGCAAGCTGGATCACCAGCAAGGGGAGAACATGGCGCAGCTGAGCCAGGTATTTTGTGATAACCATGAGGATCTGTGCTGCATAGGGAAGAGGATGACTTGCCCATGTTTGCATTGATGATGGAGAATTCCTGAAGCCACTGTAGACTGGTCAAGCTGTCGTCCAGGTTGCCTGAATCCATCATGCTGTTGTCCTGACCTTTTTCTTCCTCTGACTGCATATTTAGCCAGCCGTCAGTCATGCCAGTGGAAGCCAAAATAGGCAGGTCCAACATTCAGGAATTGTGGGAGAGCAGGAAGGGGGTGGGGATTGGAAAAGAATGGGGAGGATGGGTAAGGGAACAATCCTGAAACAATAACATGAAGACGTTCAAGGTCCCTAACCACCAGGCAGCATATACAGATGCACACTCCAGCAAGTTGCTTCCCAGCCAAACATCCAAAAGCACAGGAGCCAAATATATTCTGGATGTAACCCTAGAGAACGGAGTCACACCTCTCAAATCAAATCAAATCAAATCATCCTTCTCAGCTATAGTAGCTAGCTTTATATAGGCCTGGTGATAAATTGGGTGGAAATCAACCAATCTATTTGGGATTGGGTGGCATAGAAGTCAAATAAAATAAATAAATAAATTTGTGGCAAGGTTTTTCCCCCCCAGAACTGCCAAGAATCTGAATAGTTTTGTTTCTATCAAAACACCATTACAACACAGAAAGAAACATGCCACTTAAATAATCCCCGATATTTCTCTCATGAGTTGTAACAATTTATTTTAAGTTCAGAAATTAAAGGCATTCCAAAATTGGCACCGTCTTTCTATCTTTTACTGAATCAGCATGAGTGATAAAGAACAACATTTTTTTTTCTTTTCCTGTGAAAATCGTCTTTGAAAAAATGGAGATATGAACACAATTCTATATACACTTACCTGGGAATAAGCCCTATTAAATGCTATGATATCTATTTCTAAGTAGATATGATCAGGGTTGAACTACAATAATACTAATAATTGAATTAACCTATCTTCCATCATCCAAATTGCACATAAATTAAACTAATAAATAAATAAATAAGTGCTGGTTGGTATAAATTCTTTTCACAATGGATATTTGTGTTCATATCTCCATTTTTTCAAAGACGATTTTCACAGGAAAAGAAAAAAGAAAAAACAAATGTTGTTCTTTATCACTCATGCTGATTCAGCAAAAGATAGAAAGACCTTTAATTTCTGAACTTAAAATAAATTGTTACAACTCATGAGAGAAATATCCTATCCTGAGCATACACATTCAGTACAAATGGGGAAGGAGGGTTTTGTTGTTGTTGTTGTTGTTGTTCAAAGTATCTCAATATAGATCACATTTTGCCTCGGTTGAACAGTTTGAAAATTATTTCCACTGATGATACAAAAATTAGACAATTTAAACAAACCAGATCATCTTAGTTGGCTTACAAATTCTTATAAATTTTCCGGGCAATTTTTAAGAGGGTCCTGATATAGGTTATCAATCATAAACTGGGGGGGGGGGACACCAACCACACATGACAGCAGTAAATACTTATATTTAGGTGAATAGTATCCAGAACTAAGAAATGAAAACCATGCCAAACACCTTGATGTACATACAAGACGTAGAAACCCGACCCCAAAATAAACGACCAAGGTCGTTACCTTAGATAAAGGTCTTGAAAGGAAGGTTTTGCTATCTGGTCATTGATTCAGGGAACCCCACGATCGCCCATTGGATGGGAAGGAGGAAATAAGGCTTCCCCCAATATTAACGGGAGGTAAGAAACCTAAAGGTCCCTCTCCTTAGCCAGCCTAATAAATAAATAATCCCGTCATCTTACCTGCTCCTATGAAGAAACCCCACCGCTGCCAAAGGTTTACGGCTAAACGGGGGCGGAGGGGGCTCTTCGGTGGGGGGGCACGGAGAAAAAGGGGAGGGGGAGAGGAGGGGGGGTGTTCTACCGTCCTCCCCGTCGGATAAATTATGAAGGCTGCCAGAGCCCTTTTATCCCAAAGGTACTGTGATTTGTAAGCAACAGAATGACTGTCAATAAGTAGCTGCTCCGAAAGGCTTCTCTGGGTGCCATGGAGACGCTCCGCCTCCATAAACAGCTTCCGCCCTTCTCATTGGTCCTTGGGTCTCCATGGAGAGAGCAAGCATTGACAGTCCCCCGCCCTCCCCCCTCGCGTTTTTCTCCTCAGTTCTATGAGTTTGCAGCAACTTTTTTTTTAATCCTCCGTCAATCTTTCCTTTCCCGGTGGGGCTATTTTTTTCGGGGTGTTGTTGTTGTTTAACTACTAGTTAATTTTTAGTTGCGGGTGAGGGAAGAGGGCTAACCCATCCAAACTCGGAGTTTCCCCCGGTGTCACACATGCTGGGGTGGGTGGGTGGACTAGATGACCCACAAGGTCTCTTCCAACTCTAATAAATAAATAAATGCTACCACCCTCACACGCGAACGTCGCTCCTCGGTTTGGCGCGCTGGGCAAGGCGGAGGGAGAGGCGCTTGGTTCGCTTACCGAGGGCGAGGGGTTGGTATGTGGTAACTACGCCGAGGGGGGCGCTTGGCGCTTTACCGCTGTGAGTTTCATTAAGACAAATTAAAGTCCACTTGAAACGGCTCCCAGAGGCCCATTATTCGTTTGGTGGCGGCGGTGGCGGAGAAGGGGCCCGTCTGCCAAGAACAAACAGCCCAGCAACCAGAAAGATCCATGCCTTGAAAAGAAAGGGAACCGTTTAAGAACGCCTGCTCCTGCCTTGCAAAACTTGGCGACCCCCAAGTTGCTTGGCCCAGTCTCCTCAGGAACTGGACTGTTGTGGCTTTTTGCTTTCATTTGCTTGTTTGTTTATATAAATCATGATCATCAAGACCACCACCATCAGGATCTACTACTAGAGCAGTGGTTCTCAATCTGGGGGGTCGGGACCTCTTTGTTGGGGTTGAAGGACCAACTCACAGGGACTGCCTAAGACCATGGGAAAAGGCAAATTTCCCATGGTGTTAGGAACTAAATATTCTATTCTGGTGCCTTGGAATATATACTGCTCATAAAAGTAAAGGGAATACTTAAATAACACATTTCAGGTCTGAATGGATGAAACATTCTCATTGAATATTTCATTTGCACAACTATTCCATTTGCACAACAGCATGTGAAATTGAGTGTCGATCAGTGTTGCTTCCTAAGTGGACAGTTTGATTTCACATAAGTTTGATTTATTTGAAGTTATATTCTGTTTTTTAAGTATTCCCTTTATTTATTTTTTGGAGTAGTGTATTTTTACAATCTGACCAATCAGGCTTTTACAGTAGGGGGTGGCCCTCTGACCTTCCTGCCAATCAGCTTAAAACTCTGTTGAGAGAATTGGCGCTAGACTTATGATTGAGAGTCACCACAACACGAGAGACTATATTAAGGGGTCGCAGCATTAGAAAGCACTGTGACAGTGCTTCTGCCTTCTGGAAAAGTTGTCTTTTCCAGAAGAGACGCTTGCAGGAAGGGGGGAGGACATTCAGGCGCAAAGGGACATTCCTGCTCTTGAACTCTTAGCATTTGGACTTAGCACTTAGACTTATATACCGCTTCATAGCCCAGAATCAGCCCATTGGCCCCAACAATCTGGGTTCTCATTTTACCCACCTTGGAAGGCTGGAAGGCTGAGTCAACCAGTGGTGAGATTTCAACTGCTGAACTACAGCTAGGAGTTAGCTGAAGTAGCCTGCAGTGCTGCACCCCGGCTCTTGCCACAACTGCTTTGACGTTCTGCTTTTCGTGAGGCTAAAGACTTCAGGAACCAAAATTATTCCATGCTTAGACCTCATGCTGTCAAGGGGCACTCATGTATTGTCTCAGAGGCACAGGGTGGAGGGAGAGGGAGAGAGGGCTGCACCAGCTTCCTTTCTCGTAGCCGTTGAGTTGGACCTGAAACTGCCTCCCTGGCCTTTATGTAACCTGATCGGTGGGGAGGGGGAGAGGTGAAACAAGAGCTCAGGTAGAATTGGTGTGGGGGTGGTAGTGGACGATGATGAACGACAGACCCTCAATCAAAAAGGTTGCAGCACTTCCCCCCCCCCTTTTTAATTAAGAGGCAGGGTCGAAAAAGCCTCTTCTTTGTCCATCCATCCCTTTCTCTCCCTTGGGGAAAAAAAAGCATAATTGGGAAGGATATTCAATATTTATCACGTTCTTCAAGAAACTGCGGGCAGCTTCTAGCAACAGGCAGCTTTATTCTTCCAACTTCACTAGCCAAGGGAGAAGGTTCTCTGCCAGAGGAGCCTTTCCAGCACTGCTTCTACAACACTCTTCTCCTTTTCCTATCCTTCAATCCTCATTTAGTCCACACAGGCTTCCTTTGATGAAAATGCATGTTGGCAAAATAAATTCCTGCAGGAGACATTGCTCTACAAACGGAAGAATCAACCTACCTTTTCCTGGTTATCCGTTGCTCTGATGAATTTTTGATGAAGAAGAGCCTTTTTGTATAGAAAGAGACATTGGTGACATCATGAAATCTGACTAGTGGGATCCAGGCACTTCTGTTAATCAGTTACCTTTTTTACATTCTTTGAAAACTTTGTATCAGGGATAAGGATGGAAAATGGAGAAAGAGAAGCAGTCCCTCTCGGTAACAAAATAATGAAAATGAGGACCCCGTGTTTATTACAAGGTTTTTATCTCACTTTCATTTTTTTTGTTAACATAAAATGGCATGTACAGTATACATAATACTCTTCCTATTTCCACCACAACAGCCCTGTGAGGAGGGTTGGATTCAGAATGAGAGGGTCTAGCCCAAAATCACCCACCTGCTTTTCATGCCAAAGGCAGGCCTTAAGGAGGCCTCAAGGTCTTCCAATTTCTTGCGTGCACCTTAGCAAAGTCTTTATTGTTTCTGATTATCAAAATATAAATTTAGGTACCATAGTTTAGTTGTGATTCAAACAAAAGTCAGGGAGGCCCTGGGTCAAATTCTTAGATTTCCCTCCCTCAAACCTAAGCTAAGCTATCTCACAAATAATACGAATGAAAAATTACACTCTCGAGTTCGAAGAAGGAAATATAAGGAATGAATCAAAAATCAGAATTGCAAAGCCTTGGAAGGCTTCCCTCTGGTGTGAGTTCTGCTAACACAAAGACACCCTCCTGCATTGAGGTAACGTCTCTGCACTATTCCTGACATTTGCATACCATCCAGCTTATAAAAACGCCAGACAATGCCCCTTTCTGGCAGTTACTGGTTTTGGAACCTGGCCCAGCTCAGCCGGTAAAGGCTGCAGCCCTGCCATTTGGTCACTCCCCAAAACGATGTAAAATGTGAGTGAAAGAATACTTACCCTTCTGCCTTGCCCATCTCAAAGTGGAAATTATGTGTACTCAAGTCTTTGTTGTAAGAAACAATGGACTTTATCTCTCATGAGTTAGACTAAATATATGTATTTATATATACATAACATACATTATATGGAGAATCCAGAGCATGATACGATGGTCTTTCAAGACTGAACCCAGGGCCATTTCCAAGGCAGTTAATTTTATTCATAGCCGACAAACTATATTCTGTATGTGTCATGTTTTTGCTGAATTTGAAAAAATAAGGGAGACTAGGATAGATCTATTTCGGCCTTATTCTGGCCTCATCAGCTAGCCATACCCTCACTGGGACTTGAACTTGCAACCTTGGCTTTGTAAGGCAGAGAATTAACCTCTAGGCTCTGTACCAGGGAAAGGTTACATGTTTTTTATGTCGAATCACCCTGGTGCATTGAAGGAACATCACAGCTCCTTTTTTGCCTCTCGGCCCAACCCAGGACCATTTCCAAGGCAGTTAATTTTATTCATAGCCAACAAACTTCTATATGTGTCAATATACCAGGGTATAAAAAAACTTTTATTTATATATATATATATATATATATATATATATATATATATATATATATGTAGATTGTTCTGAGTTCGGGTTTTGCCCTGTGTAATGTTTTGCATGTCTATGCGACGTTTCGGCGAAATCACATTCACCATCTTCAGGCTGTAGTTCCAATCTTTGTGTTGTTTTAAATCTTTGTGTTGTTTTAAATATATATATATATATATATATATATATATATATATATATATATATATATATATATATATACACACACACACATACACACACACACACACATACACACATACACACACTTATGGGTGAAACTTGGTGATTGGTTAGAAAATGAGTATGTAGAGAAGAAAAGTAAAACTGATTAAGGAAAATAGACAACTGAAGGTTGTACATTCAGGTGACAAAATTAAGTAGCTGAGGAGGCAACATTAAGATAGTAGTTAATATACCTAGGAAAACATAAGATACATGCATAGATATGTGGGAGGAGGGGACAAGTTTAAGAGATGCACCAATAATTAAATGGATTTAGGGACATAAGATACCTGTCGGTTAACTTAAAATGGAATGTGACTAGATGCACTCAGGGAAGGGTTGAGGGGGAGAAAAGGAAGTAGAGAAGGAAGAGAAGAAGGGAAGTGAGAGAGAAGGAAAAAGAAGGTAGAAGGATGAGGGAGATAGAGGGAGGGGAATGATACAATATAAAGGGAAAAACAGGCCAGTAACAAAAGTATATAAGGTGCAAATTAGGATATTGGTTTATGTTTTATTAAATAGAAATGTATAATTATATGTATTTTGTTATGAATATATGTATGGATGTATTGTGATATTGTGGAAAAAAGCAGTAAAAACTTTATTTGAAAAAAAAAAAGAAATTCGGGGAGGTAAAACTTTTGAGAGGATTCAGCATCCTGGAAAGCTGAGCTAGTGTCTCAACTGCCACCCAGTTAGAACCTGTCTTGTGCTGAGGCATTTGGGGCTTGAGATTCAGATGAATCTTTTTTTCACTTCATATATAAAGGCAATGATTGGCACTTGAATTTTACTTCAGGACTGGTATGGGCTTAGTGCCCTTCAGACCACTTAAGGAGATTGGCTCAAAGGGGATACAAAGGTCCGTTCATTCAGGGGTCCTGTTTCCCTCTTTGTGCTCCTTCCAAAGTTTAGTTTTTGCAGTAGCTATCTCATTCTTTTTAATAGTAGGCAAGACTTTCTAAAATGGCAAGAAAACAAAGATACAAAGTCGATTTTGTTGCCTTTTGAATTAATAATTTGCGGACAGAAGTAGGATTGCATGGCAAAAGGGAAAAAAGAAAACAAGCACTTTTAAATAATGTTGTGGTAGTGTTAATGTTATGATCTATACTGCATATAAAAATAAGCAGAACTGCTTGCTAATATGCAATTGAAACATTATTTTCAGTTATGGTTAGTCATAAAACGAGCAAAATTTATGTCGGCTTGCTTCCTTCCTTGCAATTTACACCAGGAGTGTCCAACCTTGGCAACTTTAAGACTTGTGTACTTAAACTCCCAGAACTTCCCAGCATGCAAAATTGGACACCCCTGCTTTATATTATTTTAGGTCAGGGAAATCTTAATTAAAATATTGCTATCCACTTATTTATTTTGCATTCTTCAGGACTTTATGATGCAACATATAGGCATACCAGTGAAGTCCAGAGATTTTGCTAAACTGTAGAGCCTCTGTGATGTAGTGGTTAGAGTACTGCAAGCTACTTCTGCATAACATTGGGTACCAGCAGTTTGGCAGATTGAATCTCAGTAGGCTCAAGGTTGACTCAGCCTTCCATCTTTCCACGGTCAGTAAATTGAGGTGCCAGATTATTAGGCACAATATGCTTACTCTCCGTAAATCGCTTAGAGAGGGCTGTAAAGGGGTATATAAGTCTAAATGCTATTGCTATTGTATCTCCCTTCTCTCTTGGCTATGTTGACTGGGGATGCTGGGAACTGTAGATTCACTGATCTGGAAGACTGCATGTTTTGGGTTCCTTTTTGGTCAGGAAAGTATCATGATGTCAATATCATTCATTTTTTATTTTATTTATTTATTTACTCAATAAATAAATTGGTAGTATACAAAGTATACAAAGATATAACAATGTTTATATACACGATACTAAGAGAGAAACATTAGGACAGGGGATGGTAGGCATTCTGGTGCACTCATGCACTTACTGCCAGGTGAAGTCAACAGTAGACAGTATAAGGGTAAAGTTTTGGGGGTTAGGTGATGATACTAGAGTCAGATACTGAGTTCCATGCATTAACTACTTGGTTACTAAAGTTGTATTTCCTGCAGTTGAGTTTGGAGCGGTTTACTTTGAGTTTGTATCTGTTGTTTGCTCATGTGTCGTTGTGGTTGAAGCTGAAGTAGTCGTTGACAGGAAGGACGTTGTAGCAGATGATTTTATGGGCTACTCTTAGGTCGTGTTTAAGGCAAAGTAGTTCTAAGCTTTCTAAACCTAGGATTCTAAATCTAGTTGCGTAGGAAATTCTGTTGCAAATGGAGGAGTGGAGGGCTCTTCTAGTAAAGTATCTCTGGACATTTTCTAAAGTGTTTATGTCCAAAATCATCAACATTACCTTCTTCATTTTCTTTCATGCTACAAGTTTTCAGGCTTTGGTCTTCCTGGTTTAACATAAGAGGTGCTCCTTTTAAAGCTTAGCATTATGCTTAGATTTTCTGTTATCCCCAACTGCAACAGGAGAAGAAATGGGGAATAGGGACATTTCATTGGCCTGGCTGAAAGAACAGCCCCTGTCACTGAACTGTACCCAGTTAATCATTGTACAAAGATCACTAAAATTGAGGATTATTATTAGGAAATGATGCTAATTCTTTTCACTATTTCCCTGTTGCTTTTTCCTTCTCTCTGTGTGTGTTTTTTTTAGATTGTAAGGCTGCATGAAGGAACTACAGAAGATAGAAAAATGACATGGCTACCAAAGTAATGTATCATGTACCACTTCCTTCATCTTTTACAGTGCTGGCAGAGACTTCTGGGAATTGTAGTTTAGCAAAATCTGGCAGGGATTAAAACCTGCACACTCCTAAAATATTGTAGATAAACCTGTATAATGGGGGGGAAAGTTTCCTGTAAATGTGGAAAAGCTTCATTCTTTGCAAAATACTGCTGTCTAGAAACAATAAAAATGGATTGCTTCTGTTAGAGATTGACAACTACTGCAACATATAGTTTTTAATGTATTTGTAAAATTAACTGATTAATTCAGCTGGGGTGGGTAGGAAGCATTTAAAAATACAAGATATTGTTGGGGGGGATTAAGGCTTTAAAAACTTACAGTATCCTATAGATTGGAAATGTCTAAATCTGGCCCAACTAACCTTTAAAATGTCATCATCATCTACATGAAGTACTAGCATATTTACTTCTCTGTGGTGTCTTTCTAGACATAATCATAAACCTAAGGATGCATAAATTCTCCTCTATACATATTGCTTTCTATACGCTGAAGTTCCAAGAGAAGATGGCAAGTATTTGGTTCTGAGTTTGTTTTTAACCTTTAAATCTCCATGTGATCTTAGTTTTGAAGGTGCCGCTTCATATCTAATTCCCTAGCTAGTGTTCTGCTAATATGAACAGTCTGTTAAGTTCCATAGACTATAGAGAACAAGTTGGTTTCTATTAAAAACATATCTCCCTTACTGCTGTCCTAATTCTGCGCATATTTTTTTTTCTGAAGGAGCTTTGTAGTATTATTTCAGAGCAAATATGAATGCTTTTTCTCTTAGGGCAACATTCTGATTCGGAAGCAGTTTTATTATTTTTATTGTAGTTTAGACCTGTTAAGTTTCTGTCTTTGCATTTTATGAATTAAGTAAATAATTTAAATTAATCCCCCATATGAAGCTCTATTGCAGCACCTCCCCAAATCTTCATTAAAAGAGAAGAGTCCAGTGGACATTAGAAAAGGGGGCTAGTACAGGACTTCTCTCATGCATTTGAAAATGCAGAAAGGGTGTACCATTTTGAATGAAAGTTGTTGAATAAACCACAGGATCGCCTCCCTCCCACAATCTTTTATCTTTAAAAAGTTTACTTTTGTCTCTGGGGCCTTTTGTGCAAGTCAAACCGTTTTCTCTGGACTAGCAACATTTGGCTCTTGCCTGCCCTCTTCTGGTTTTCAAGGCTTATTATATCTCCTAAATAATTTACTGGTGCCTTGCGTTCACAGGTGCCGTTACAAATATTTCCATATTCACAATTTGATTTACAAGATAAAGATTGTATCTTATAAAAAAGGAGTTATTTCCATTCTGCATTAACTGGTTCCTACACATTGGTACTAAGTGATGTACAGTATTACTACTAGTGTTGGGTGAACCGAACCTGCACAATTCGGGTCCATACCAAATTTTGCGGTGTTCGGCATGCCAAACCCGAACCCGAATTTTTTAAAAAATTTGTGTTCCTGTTTGGCGTTTGTGCCGAACACCGCAAAAGCCACCGCCCGGCTGTCATCTGCTGAGAAGGACCGTTGAACTTACCTGAACGGTCTTCTCGATGCACTGTGAGGAGAGTCCAACGTGGGTGATACTTCAGCCTGATTGTTAGGGACTGAGTTAAATTAGAATATTAATTAGCTCCACCCTGTAGACCCTCCCTTGTAGCTCAGTCAATAAAAACAAAGGAGTAGTGAAATCAACAGAACTTTATTAACTTAACTAGAACTGTAACTGAGCCGCTGGGCCCCAAAGTCGGGTTGGGTTTGGACTCTCCTCGCAGTGCATCGAGAAGACCGTTCAGGTAAGTTCAACGGTCCTTCTCCAATGCACTGCTGCGGAGAGTCCAACGTGGGATATGCCCAAGACTAAGACAACAGGGTGGGAGACAACTGGACCAGGGGCGTATGCGACACACACACCCTCTGTAATACCCTACGGCCAAAGGCCGCTTCTGCAGATGCAAATGAGTCCAGTTTGTAATGTCTAATGAACGTGTCCGGAGTGGCCCACGTTGCTGCTCGGCAGATGTCTTCCAGAGGCGCCTGGGTGGCCCACGCGGCTGAAGTTGCAGCGCTCCTCGTGGAGTGTGCCGTAATGTTGCCTGGTACAGTCCTTCTTTGGGAAATGTATGCTGTAGTGATGCATGATGTTATCCAGCGACTAAGCGTCGTCGGGGATACTCTGGTCCCCTGTGTAGAGAGTCCAAAGGATACAAACAAGGCCTCCGCCGAATGTAGATTTTGACGGCCCTGCGTACGTCCAGTTTATGCCAGCGCAGTTCGAGTGGATGACTCCCCTGCGCGCAGAAATCCAGAATGACGATGTCATTAGACCTATGAAACAGGGTATTTACCTTCGGTAAGAATGTCGGGTCAAGCCGCAGGACCACCCGATTCTGGTGAAAGATGCATAAGTCCGATCTCACCGATAGGGCCGCCAGTTCGGACACCCTTCTAGCTGATGTGATAGCCACTAAAAAGGCTGTTTTAAGTGACAGCAATCGAAAGGAAATGGTGTGTAGTGGCTCAAATGGTGGAGCGGTTAACGCGTTTAGCACTAGTGGGAGATCCCATGAGGGGAATCTGTGCACCGCTTGAGGGCGGAGATTTGATGCTCCCCTCAGGAAGTCTCTCACCCATGGGTGGTGAGAGATGGATCTCCAGTTGTCTAGCTTAATCAGTGTGGAGATAGCTGCTACTTGTCTTCGTAAGGTGTTAGGGGCAAGCCCCTTGTCCAGTCCAGATTGTAAGAATGACAAAATGTGTTGTATCGATGCAGATTGTGGTTCCACCTCTTGGTTTGCGCAGAATTGATGGAATGCTGCCCAGGTGGCCTGGTAGATCCTGGTGGTGGACGGTCTGCGGGCCGCTTGGATGGTGGAAATTACATCCTGTGATAGTGATGCCGCCTTCATTCTGTCCCCCTCAAGTGCCACGCGGCAAGTTGCCACCAGTGGGGGTCTGGATGGTACACTGACCCCTGGCTGAGGGAGACCAGGTTGAGCGGAATCCGCCAGGGTGGTGATATCGATAGGTCCATTAGGTCCGCGAACCACGGGCGGCGAGGCCAGTATGGTGCTATGAACAGGACCTCGGCCCCCTCTCTGATTAATTTGGCGATTGTCTTGTGGATCAGACATATCGGTGGGAAGGCGTATAGCAGGCCGTCCGGCCATGGGCTCCTGAGGGCATTGACCCTCTCGGCCCCTGGCGCAGGAAAGCGGGAGAAGAAGCGACTCAGGTGGGTGTTGTCCGGGGTGGCGAATAGGTCCACCAGTGGTGTGCCGAATCTGTCCGTCACTGCTTGGAATGTCTCCTGTCCCAGACTCCACTCGGATGGGTTGAGAGTGGTCCTGCTGAGCCAGTCTGCTTGCGTGTTGCTGACCCCCGAGATGTGTTCTGCCCTGATCGATAGAAGGTTGGTCTCTGCCCATGCCATCAGGATGTCTGCCTGTTGCATAAGCCTTCCTGACCTCATTCCCCCTTGGTGATTTATATGGGAACGGGTGGCCACATTGTCCGTGAGTATCAGGATATGGTTGTCCTGACACTCTGTCCGGAAGGCCAATAGGGCCAGAAATACTGCCCTCAACTCCAGCAGGTTTATGTTGACGTCTGTCAGGTCCGCTGGGGTCCACAGCCCCTGTGCGACCTGGGTCTCGGAGTGGGCTCCCCAACCCGTGAGGCTTGCATCTGTGGTAATGACCACCTCCTCCTGCTTCAGGAAGGGGGAACCCCGGAGGAGGGCGGATGAGAGCCACCACGTGAGGGAACGCCTGACTATCCTTGGTAATGTGACTAGGCGGTGGGAGTGGCTGAGCCGTCGCCGTTGGTAAGGCAGGAGAAACCACTGAAGGGGCCTGGTATGTAGCCGGGCCCAGGGTATGATATCGATGCAGGACACGAAATTTCCTAGAAGTTGGGATAGGAATGCCAGTGATACCTGCCGCTGATGACGGAGGAGTTGGACTAAGTCCCGTATTCGTTGTCGACGTTCGTCTGACAGAAATACTTCGCCAATCTGAGTCTATGGTGGTTCCCAAGTGAAGAATGCGCTTGGTAGGTGTCAGATGGCTTTTGGGAAGATTCACCGTGAAACCATGTTCCTGCAAGGTCTGCATGGTTAGAAGTAAGTCCTGTCTCGCCCTCTGAGGATCCCTTGACAATATGACGATGTCGTCCAGATACGCCATGAGGCGTATCGAACGGGATCTGAGGGAAGCTGTTAGAATGTCCAAGAGTTTTGTGAAAGTCCTTGGTGCTGAGGACAAGCCGAATGGCATTGCCCGGTATTGAAAGTGGTTGTTGTTGATACAAAATCTGAGGTATCTGCGGTGGTCTGCGTGCACTGGCACGTGCAGATATGCCTCCTTCAAATCCACTGAAGTCATCCAGTCGCCTCTTCTTATGCAGGAGAGGATGGTGCGGAGGGAATGCATCTTGAACCTGACGTATCTGACATACAGATTGAGTTGCTTCAGGTTCAATATGAGCCTGCATCCCCCCGATGCTTTTGGCACCAGAAATACTACGGAGTAGTATCCCAGTCCCTGTTGGCTGACTGATACTGGTTCTATTGCCCCTATGTCCAGCAGGTGGAGGATCTCCTGGCCTAGGAGTTTCCTCTTGTGAGCGCACTTGGTCCAGGGGCACTGAATGAAGCACTGGTGCGGGGGGTAAAGGAAGTCCAACTTGAGGCCCTGGGAGATTGTGTTGCGGGCCCAAGTATCCGTGGTGGTGTCGTGCCAGGTCTCGGTAAATGCCTGGAGCCGACCCCCTATGGGGATACGTTCTGCCCAGTCATTTGTGTCCTCGGAATCCCCTCTGGTTGGAATTCCGGTAGGTCTTCCTGGTGTTCTGGTATTGTCGCCCTCTGCCTCCGTATCCGCCTCTATCGGATTGAAAGGTATTCTGGGCATATCCCGTGGAGTATGGTCTTGTAGTCTGTGTGCCCGCCGCAGCAGGCTCCTGTCGAAAGGGCTGTCTGCGAAAAAACGAGGCCTGGCGCCGTTCAGTGCGTCTGGCTGATTTTGGGAGGACCTTTCGCTTCTCCTTATCCTCGATAAGGACCTTATGCAGGGATTGGCCAAAGAGCTCCGACCCGTGGAAGGGTGCTGAGGCCAGGCACCACTTGGATTTAGCATCCACTTGCCATGATCGTAACCAGAGTAGTCGGCGAGAAGCCAAGGTAGCTGCCATTGCTCTGGAGGCAAATTTTGACGCATTCAGTGTGGCATTCGCTGAAAACTCTGATGCCAGGATCAGCTTACTTAGGTCCTGTCTAAGGCGCCCATCCTCTGGCCCCACTCTGGTTTGCATGTCCTGGAGCCAGAGTATTCAAGCTCTGTTGAAGTACGAGGCCGCTGATGTCGCTCTCAAAGCCCATGATGCCATTTGATGGGTCTTTCGAATCAAGGTTTCGGCCCTCCTGTCCTCCGGTTTCAGGCCTTCAGCCAATTCTGATGGAACCACTGCATTCGAGACGAGGCTCGCTACTGGTTCATCGATTGTTGGAAAGACCAGTAAATTCTCAATTTCCGGGTCGAAGATCCATCATGGACCGTCCCTGGGCCGCCGCTGGATTTTGCCAAGGGCGTTTGACACTGTCCATAAAAATCTTTGAAGATGGAATGTGGTAAGATTCCGGTTGTGGTTCTGTGAATAGGCGTTCTGCCGGTTGCAGTCCCACTGCTGCTTCAGCAGGCTTAGAAGTGGATGTCACCGTAGTGACCTGCTTGGCCTTTCTGAGCATGATGTCAAAGAGGGCAGGTTTAAACAGCATAGCTGATATGGGCCTCTTGGGTGGAGGACCCTCATCATCAGATAGCTCGCACACGTTGTCTGTATCCACCTCACCTTCATCCATCTCTGATTCCTGTGGAAATGAGGAATCCATAGGTACTGACCAAAGGTCCCTTCTGACCGGTCTGGTTTGGGTGGGTGGTTTTTGCTGCGCACCCATGGACAGTCCCTGGGTATAGACATTCGTGATCATCTCCTGTAATGCCTGAGGCATGGATTGCCAAGTGTCATTGGCTCGCAATCCTGCTGCTGAAGGGGTGAATGTTGCTGATGGAATCTGGGCTGCATAGCTCTGTTGTGGGAGCTGGAACCAGGCACTAGGCTGAGGCAGTGGAAGCTCAGGCCTTTGTGTTGTCTCAGCAGGTGGATATGCTTGTCTCTCAGGGGATAGCTCTGCGCTGTGCCCTGACATCATTGATCCCCTTGGTCCTGGGGAGCCCATGGGTGGCCATTGCGCTGGGCCTTGAAAGGCAGCTGTGCTTTGGGCTGGAGGCAAAGGAATCAGCGATGCCTGCCTTTGGGCGGCCTCTAGCTGAGCCTCTAATGCTTTAATTTTCTTCTCTGCCTCTTTAAGGGTAGAGGAGGACTTTGCCTTAGAGCGAGAGGGGTGTGACTTGGCACTTGATTTTGGTGCCTCATCCCTCCCGGTCGGGGCTTCTGCAGGGGCAATGGATGCTTGCTCAGCCATCCCGGTACTCACAGGTTATTGTATAAAGCTGTAATGTTGTGGAACAAGTGTAGCTGAATGCCTGGAGCCGGTAGAAAAACCCTCTGCCGCTTATGGGTGCGATGCAATGCAATCCCACCCAAAATGGCGCTGCCCTGTTTGTCCTGGGCGTGTCAGGTTTCCGGATCCAGTTCAAATGGCAGGCGCCGGATTTTTGGCGTCCAAACATGGCGGCCGCCTAATTTTGGCACCCAAACATAGCAGCCGCCTCATTCTGGTGCCCACAAATGGCGGGCGCAACCGTCGCGCTCCTTCCCAAGCTTCCCTGAGAGCGGACTGCAGTCTCAACTCTCCTGCGGGGCTTTCGGCTCTCTCTCTCTGTGTTTGCAGCCTAGCCTCCGACGCCTCTGCTGTTATCAGCTGGGCGTCGGGCTCCTGCTGGGCGTGCCGCTGCCGAATCGGCGGCTTTCCGGCGATCTGCAGGGAATAGCCAGCGCTTTCGGCTTGCCGCTCTCGGCAGTCCTTTGAAGCTGCCGATCCTCCCGGGAATGAACTCAAAGGTTCTCTTTTACCTTGGGGAGTAGAAGGAGTAGGAGGGGGGGTAGCCTCTGGGGCTGCTGTACCTTCGCCCCTCTAGACTGCTTAAGGTTTGGCCACGGAGGCTAGGGACCGTCAGTCTATTCACAGCTCCACATCCAGTCACTAGGCATAGAGAGGGGGTCTGGCCACGGAGGTCAGGGACCCAGCCTAGGGGAGCTATACCTCTGGGCTATGCCCACGGGGGGCAAAAAGCCTTAGGAGGTATGTGGGTGCAGATTTTACCCACGGGGGGTATCAACCTGAGGTCCTCTGTCTTCTGTCCTCTTCAGATTCCTGTAGAAAGGAAAGAAAGACAAGGGAAAAAAGATAATTCATTAGTCAAACTTTATTAAAACATTCATTAACCTAACAAAGGTAGAGAGAAAAAAAACTCTAGTCCCTATCACTACGACTGAGTTTTTAAAACTGAGCTACAAGGGAGGGTCTACAGGGTGGAGCTAATTAATATTCTAATTTAACTCAGTCCCTAACCAATCAGGCTGAAGTATCACCCACGTTGGACTCTCCGCAGGAGTGCATTGGAGAAGAGGAGGAGGAGCTGGGTGCCGGGGGCGGTGGAGGAAGGCGAACACCAGGGAGCTGTCGGCCGGTCAGGAGGCACAAAAACAGATGGGGAATCCCATGAAGGGATTCCGGGGGCAGAGCTTTGATGTCACGTATACCGGCAGGTTGCTAAGCACGCCAAGATGATCACTTCCTGGATTCCATCCTGCCTCCATTATTCTAGTGCCGCCCCCGGAATCCAGGAAGTGATCACCTTGGCATGCTTAGCAACCTGCCGGTATACGGGCCGTCAAAGCTCCGCCCCCTGGAATCCCTTCGTGGGATTCCCCAGCTCCTTTTGTGCCTCCCTCCCAGCCTCCCGACCGTCTGACAGCTCCCCGGTGTTCGCCTTCCTCCGCTGCCACCGGCACCCGGCTCCTCCTCCACTTCTCAGCAGATGACAGCGGGGCGGTGGCTTTCACGGTGTTCGGCATGCCGAACACCGCAAAATTCATTACGGACCTGAATTGTGCAGGTTCGGTTAGCCCAACACTAATGACTACATTTTCTACAAGTAGTCCTTGACTTGACAATTCATTTAGTAACCATTTAGTTACAACAGCACTTTAAAAAAATGACATGAGAGTTTTTCATACGATTGTTGCAGCATTCACCATGGTCACATGATCAAAATTCAGATGTTTGCCAACTCATCTTTATGAGAGTTGCAGTGTGCTGGATCATGTGCTCACCTTTTGCAACAAGCAAAGTCAATGGGGAAGCCAGATTCATTTAACCATGTTTCTAATTTAACAACTTCCGTGATTCACTTAACAAATGTGGCAAGAAAATTCATCAAGTGGGACAAAACACACTTAACAAATGTCTCACTTAGCAACATAAATTTTGGGCTCATTTGGGATAGTAGTTCAAGGACTACTGTATTTCCTTGAAGGCAATGCTACTTTTTAGAGGCTTTACTGTGATCCAAGTCATAATTGACATGATATGAACATGAGTTGCACAGTACAGCTGGGAGCAACTCCATTGAAGACACAGACTGTTGTAATTTAATTTCTGGCACACTATCACATCTTAAATCAACAACATGTCATGCTTCTAACCTTTGAAAGAATAACAGAAGAAATTGGAGGTCCTCTACTCCAACCCCCCTGCATACCATTACAGACAAACAGTCACAGTAAAGGAGAAGAAAAGGCATAGGGGTAAGTAGTATATGTGGTACTGGGATATTGGCTGTGGCTGGGGAGAAGGAGGGAAAGTTCTGGCATGATCAAGGCATGGCAGAGAAGATGGGAGTGCTGGGAAGATGGGTCCATGTACAGTAGTAGAAACTACCATGGCTCATATTTTATTTGCCCTGCAACGTTATTTACATTTTTATTTTCTTTCTGAAACACAGAACCAAAGTCTTTGGGATTTTGTTTCCGGTGGACCGTGATCAACCCAAAATGGTTTGGCAGAATGTGGTGGTTCGTTCTTGGTCTCAATCGTAACCTATATATCTTTTGGATTTTTATTTTTTTTTAACTTTCTAACTTGCAGATCCTGCCAAACCTTAAGTGTTTGAGCTTTTTCAACTACGATTTCCTGAAAACTGCATTAATCAATGTATAGGTTTTCCTTTCTAAGCACAAGCTAATAATAGCCTTGCAATAGCTATCGGGACCTTTCACTTCTGAGAATGAAATAGTGTGGCTAGAAAGAGCAGCAAGCTTCAACCATGACATAGGAAGCAGTAGAGAACACCGAGCCCAACATACATCTGATTAACATTAATCTATAAACCTTTGAGTCTTTTCACAGCCATCAGAGCAGCTGTGAGGAATAAAGCACTGAAAAATGTGAAGGTAACACACTTTCCTTGCCCCCTCCAATAAACAAGACTATTACACTCAGGCGGCTTTCTTTCCATTGTAAACAGTTTTATTCACTCTTCGAAAGAGTCATGCAATCCTAAATACATATTGCATCATTGTCATTGAGGTGCACACAAGTGTATCTGGAGGGCTTCCTCCTTCATTGCCCAGAGTCAAATATAACTGCAGTCCTGAGTGAGGTTCCACTTATCTGCTCCCACTCTTTGCTCATTAACGTATTTCAGATGGACCCGATTTCTGCATCTGGCAATTTCTGTTTTTCACAAAAACAAAAACTGGCTAGGAGGGGTGCATGAAACATGGCCTTCGTCCCTGAGAGAGAAAGGCTACAAGAGAAAGCTACATTTTAAAATGGCCTTGCTGGGCCATTTCTTTTCCCGCCATTCAATTACCATTGTTAAGCGTCTTTATAGAGAGAGATATATACCCAGAGCATTAAAACCACACACATTTCAAGAGTATTGGTGAGAACAGAATAAAGTATATACACATTGCCCAAATCAACCCCATGCCATGACCCCGTTCAACATTTGTCCTAATTGCAGGCATTGTCTCAATATTTTACAGACATACTAAGTAGTAGGTGAGTTTAGCTCGTGGAAATGCACTTTTGCCTAGTTTTCTAAATGAAGAATGAGAACAGTTGGACAAAGTCATGCTCATAGGACAAAAGACTTCTATGGGTGTTCACCAGCTGCACCAAACCATGTGAAGACACCAGATCCACTTAGTCACTTCATGGAGCACTATCCTGAATGCTCCTCAAGCTCCCTCAAGCTGAGCATAATTATCCAAGGTTTTATGCTTAGTTTGTTGCTGCGGTTGTTGGACTTTCAAAATACTATCAATATCGTTCATAAAGCCAAAGAACTAGGAGAGGCCATTTAGTCCATCAAACCCAACTTCCTGTTCAGTGCAGGGATTCTTAACAAGTGGCTGCAGTAAAGAAGCCACAATTTCTTTCAAGCTTTTCCTAATGTTCAATTGAACCAGCGATGGGCTACGAGTTGCAATGCTAAATTGCGCTCGCTGCGGCGGCTCGTAAGTTCTTGCGGGACCAGGGTGATTTTGCTGCTGCACCTGTGGAGGAAGTAAAATCGCACACGGAGCCGCAGGTAAAACCTCGCCGAAACACGGGCGCAATTTTGCTGCCTCCACAGGTGCAGCAGCAGAATCGTGCTGGTCCCACAAGAACTTAGGAGCCGCCGCGGCAAGCGCAATTTAGCATTCCGGCTCGTAGCCCATCGCTGAATTGAACTCTCCCTTAAATTCAAAATTACATGTACTCTATTCAAAAAGGATAAAGAACCAAACTTGATCTTCTTTTCTGGGTCATCCTTTCAGGCCTTTGAATATATTCTTTTCCTCCTAGTTTTCTGTTCTCAAGGCCAATTATTCTCTGTTCCTCCTTTCACAAGTCTTCATTTCCAGCTTCCCCTTCATTCTCATTGCTTTCTCTGAACTTATTGCATTTTATTTTAAACATTTTGAATGTTTAGTATCAAGAATTGGGATTGATGGTCAAGATAAGATCTCACTATAATAATTGCAGGAACAACTGCTTCCTGCAATTTGATATTTATATTTACATACAATCCAAAATTTATTTCACCTTTTTTGAAGCAATGCCACCTGCCGATTAAAATTTGTGTTAGATATTCATTCTATATCTGTCCAATTGATTTGTTTACTGTACAACTTTGCACTTATATATTAAAATTTCATTATATTATTTTTGATCTAACATTATTATTATTTTATTATTAGTATTATCTATTAGTTTTGATCCATTTCTGTTACCTGACAAGATTGTTCTAAGCCTTATTTCTAGCTTTTAAGGTGTTGTCAGTAAATCTGAGAAGCATCATGTGTCCAATCACACTTAGCTATTAAAGAAGAATTCTAATGAAATGCCCACTTCTCATTCCAGTCATTTACAAAAGTTCATTTGATTTGATGTGGAATTATCGATGTGTACTCTTAAATATAATTTTAACTGTTTAATCTTGATACAATTAAATCCACAAGTAACCAATTGGCTAATCAGAAAGTCATAGGGTATTTTTTTTTTCCAAATCATTTGTTGAGATAAAGAATATTGAATTACATCTGTGGCACTTCAGGTTGCTAGGTTAGACTTTTTGACAAATCCAAGCTGGCTTCTGTAAGTATTTTGAAAACAAGGTAATTATTAGATCAATCATTTTACAATCTGTTGTAGAATCTTCTCAGATACTGATATTGGATATTAGATATTGACTTCTGATTCCTCTGGATCCTTCTTTCCTTTTTGAAGAGGGAAACATTTATTCTCCTTTGCATTGCACATTCCCTTATCTCTAAGATTGTTCAAAGATCATGCAACACTGTCAACCAGTTCCTTTGGTATCCAAGGATAAAATCCAATCGACATTAATTTTCTTATTCAAAAATAAACAGGTACTTCCTGACTACGTTTCTATTGCCCTCAAACCACAATCCCGTCACTTTATTCTGTTCTTCCCAATTGCTTTAGAGAAGATTTAGTCAAAATAAGAGTTGAGTTGCTTTGCTTTTGTTTCCTTTTACCATTTCCCCCTTTTTAATATATATTTAAACTTGGCAGGTATTTTTTTTTCATTAAGTCATCCAAGGATGCAATGGAAATGCTGCCTATGTAGCAATGCACACATTTGGGACTACACAAAGTAAGGTATGATAGTACCTGAGCAGATTTGCATTTTTAACCTTGAAAAGGGGGATGAGGAATGATGCAGAATGTGACGAGGTGCACTTTTGTCTTCTTCCCTTGGAAGCTACACAAGATCATCATCCAGGAAGTCTGTCCTGGAAAGTAACTCTACGTCCCTGTGAAGAATTGTCAGTTACTACAGCTTATTAATGAAGGCCTAGAAGCAAAAATTCAAGGTCAAACAAAGCAGTCCACCACTATTACTCCTATGGAAATTCTAAATGAATTCTTCTCGTTGAATTATTAATGGAACTAGATTGTCCAGCTTTATGATTATTTTATGGTTAATCTCCTATACGATGGCACCCAAAGATAGGTAAAGCAGCTTTTAAAAAAAAACAACCTAAACATCTACAGCTAGTAATTTTGCTCCCGCCATGTCTTCAAAAATTGCTTGAATTCCATTTTTGTCCATAGTTTCAGTAGTCCAGTAGAGATTGCATCTCAAAAACTAGAAAACCTCCATTAGTTTTAATGCATATATTCAAAAACGGTCGGTCCCAAGATTCCGTAGATTCATCAGATTGCTAGTAATATGTTGGGGAGGGAGGAAAGAATATTGCAACATGATTGTTACATGAAACAAGCAAATAATTGTTTTTTAGTGTAAAAGAAATCACATTGCTGCTTTGGTATGATTTTCATATACTTGTCACCGAGGGAACTATGTTAACATGATAATGCGTAATGAAAGACACCTTTTAAAGGTTTTTTTTACCCATATAAACAGACTTTAACAACATGCATGTAATTCAAGTGACATCACCATACAAATGATGCATTTAATATATCTCTCAACAAATTGCTATTTTATGCCAGTCCTTTTTAGTTTTCCCCAGCCACACTTTAGTTCATTTTCTTTTGCTCAAGGGGAGGAATATCTATGTGAATTTTCACACAGAGAAATCTCCCTGTTGAAAAGTTTCAATTAGAGCTAGCTACACTACTTATTTGTCCACTTGGAGAGAACTGCTAGACACCACTTATTTCTTTATCAGAGTATTGTTGGTACTAGGCGTGTTAATTCCCCTTCTCTTTGTGTTACATCCCACAATTCAGCCCAGGTCTTGAATAATCTATAACTAATATTAGATCTTTGGCATTAACCCCTTATTTGCGGCTCAGAACAGCTAACTGAGCATGTTTGAAGGGTAACTAAAAGGCTACAGGATGAAACTGGAATAGATAAAAAGGCAGGCCATTACTTTTCTTTTCAAGTCAGCAGGCATTAGGTGATGATGTGTTTTATCACTCTAGGTGAAGACACGGTGCTCTTCTAATGCATAGGTTTGGAGGTGTGAATTTGTTTCAGCATACAGTACAGTTTTTCACCATCGCACATTCAGTATGTACATGCTAAGAACTTAACAGATAACCTGGCATTAATTCATAGCTAGCAGAAGGAACCCAGTGTTATGACAATCTCCAAACAAATGTTAGATTAAGAGCATAAAAAGAAACAATTACGAAGCAGGTTGAGTTGGCAAGATAAAAATAGGAGAGGGAAGGGAGAGAAAATTAATGGAGGTACCAATCATCAAATCCATCTCAAGCTCATTCATCCACCTTCTCCGCAAGTTCATTTTAACACAAACCACCACCACAAACCATTGAGTTAGTGATTTTTTGAATACTTAGTACTATTATGTATCTATTTAAAATAGGCGTCATATGATCTGCACTACTTGATGAAGCTTGTACCCACAGCTTTGCTGCTCTTCTTTATGTTATTGTGAAGAGGTGTTTAGTATCATTATTTTTTCTTTGTGTTATCAAGGACACACGGGTCCCAATATACACTGCAAATCTTCAGCAAACTCCAGATCAGCATTATCAGAGAAGGGGTGTCTCAGCATTTGGCCGTGTTGTCAGCTGATGTTGGAAGATCTACGACGAAGAAAACAGTGGACAATATTGTGGATGTAAACTCAGCCAAGTACAAAACCAGCATATCAGCAACCCAAAGAAGGCAAAATCCATATTTGCACCTTACATCTCAGCAGGTATCAGGTCAATTACATTATTTAGTATTACTATTAAGATTAGCATCACTCTATAAAATATTACATTGCTCTCATATAACTTTATTTAGGCTTCCCTAGGATTCTACATTCCCCTTTTTATGTTGGAATTTATTACAAAGATTCTATTAAATCAAGTGCTTTTTAAAAGACACATTTATATTTTGTTACCCTTTGAAGTATTGTCAGACCAACTGCTAATCTTACATTTTAAAAAAGAAGGCTAAACAGCCTGATAGTATACTGGCTTGGAATGTGAGGAGCTGTATCTCTATCATATTGAGATGACACCAGTTGGGGAAAGGTGAGCTTGCTGAATAGTCCAACAATAAAAAGAGCACAGTAGCAACTATACTATATAGCTTTATACCGATTTACACAATAGCAGATACTTGAGAATTTGATAATAAAACAGCTAACATTTTCTGCAAGAATGTGAACCTGAAATACTTTCAGCAGAAAAATGATGGCTGTTAACCCCGTGACAGCTATTTTGCTACTGACATAGTACAGTATATAAAAATTGTTTGCACTACTGTATATGGTTTGACCCAGGGTTATACACTGCAAGATATAAATTTGGCTCTTTGCTAAATATATAATAAATAATAATTTATTAGATTTGTATGCCGCCCCGAGTCTTCAGAGAGGGGTGGCATACAAATCTAATTTATTATTATTATTATTATTATTATTATTATTATTATTATTATTATTATTATTATCATTATTATTATTATTATTATTATATCATCATCATCATCATCATCATCATCAATTAAGGTTGTCTTTTGTGTGTATTAGTTTATGTTTGTGATATTCAATTTTTATCCTCCAAAGCTAGAAAAAAATATCCTGCATTTCTACATGTTCTTCAGGTAGAAGATACTTCTGCAAAAATGTTTTGGTTTCACATTCTTTTCAGAAAATATATTTATTGCTGCATAAAGGTATGGCCATTACATTCAACCATGGATTTAACTTTTCTTTTTTTAATGTTGATCTCTGATGTACAGTACATAAACATCCTTTCAATTGAGGAATATACCTGGAAAATATACCTATACACCAGCAACACTACATATAAGAATTTTAAGTTATATGGATTCCTGGCAATTGATACAATGCTTAATGGCAAAGAAGATTGAAGATAGGGGGATGAATACCAACAAAGTTTTCTAGGGGAAAAAGTGCTTAAAAGGAGTTGTCAAGAAGTAGCCAACCAAGTAGCTACCGTATTACAGTCAAGTAATGTGTAACTATCAGATTCCGAAAATTAAAAACTAAGTCACACAATACACTGAGAAGAGCCAGCTGAGAACACATGAAGAATATAAAAAGTAATCTGGCCAAACCATGTTTAGTCAACCTGATGCCTTGCATCATTTTTGTAGATGTCCATTGTTTTTTCAGAGCTGCTTTATCCAGAGGTAAACAGTACCTAATCCTAAAAATAATGCATAGCCATATTGCTACTTCTCCTTTGCCCATTCCTAATCTAGAATGTAAATAGACTGGATTTGTGACAATTTTCATCCATGTCTTATTTTCCCAAATTCAATTTTCTGTAATGCTGCTTTGTTTCATCCAGTAAATTATTGGTGCAAAAATATTATTGTCTGATGGTATTTTCAGTATTAGTTTTATGTTTTTTATGCTCCTGTGTGTTCTCATCATTTTATCATAGAAAAAAACAGTGGGGGAAGGCCTGCAGTGCTATATCTTCAGAGAGGGGCGGCATACAAATCTAATAAATTATTATTATTATTATTATTAATTTATTTAATTATTTATTGGATTTGTATGCCGCCCCTCTCCGCAGACTCGGGGCGGCTAACAACAGTGGTAAAACAACATGAACAATCCAATTAATAAAAACAACTAAAAAACCCTTATTATATATATACTGTATATATATTCCCAGTCTCAAAGTCTCCAGATTCCTATTTGCTTGCATGTTTTTTAGCTATCTCCCTTCCAAGGCATTCTATGGGAAATTCTTGACACGGCCAGGAGAAAGTCCTTTAATGCACATTATGGATTCATTCTAATATTCCTTTAAATCTACCCATGTTTTAGACAAATAAAAACATAATGACATCATCACCTTCCTTTTGCTCAATTTTTGATTCCATTTTGCTCCTTCTCATTTCATGTGGCTGAACAATCCATCAGGCAGATCTTCTAAATGTCCTTTTTATCTTTGAGACAAGTTGTAACAGCGAACTCTTTGATAATCAGTTTATATTTTCGTCTGCCATCTAACTTACATGGATATGTCTCTATCTTCAGTCTGCATCTATTTTTATTTGCAGAATATGCAGCCAGCTTCTTTTGGGTAGACAGAAGTAACTTACTCAGTTTAATAAAGTCAGGACTGTACTAAAAATATGGTTTCCCTACACAGCTGAGATGTCTTATCTCAGTCCTGTGGGTCGATGATGACCTATTTCCCTTATACAGAAAAGTAATACAGTGATACCTCGTCTTACAAACGCCTCGTCATACAAACTTTTCGAGATACAAACCCGGGCTTTAAGATTTTTTTGCCTCTTCTTACAAACTATTTTCACCTTACAAACACACCGCCGCCGCTGGGATGCTCCACCTCCGGACTTCCATTGCCAGCAAAGCACCCGTTTTTCTGCTGCTGGGATTCCCCTGAGGCTCCCCTCCAACCTCCAGACGTCCGTGTTTTTGTGATGCTGCAGGGGAATCCCAGCAGGGGAATCCCAGCAGCGCAAAAACGGGCACTTCACTGGCAACGGAAGTCCAGAGGTGGGGTTTCCCAGCGAGGGGAGCCTCAGTGAAATCGCAGCATCACAAAAACACAGAGGTCCAGAGGTGGGGTTTTGAGGACTTTGGTGTTTTTGCGATGCTGTGATTTCACTGATGCTCCCTTCACTGGGAAACCCCACCTCCGGACTTCTGTTGCCAGCGAAGCGCTCGTTTTTGCAATGCTGGGATTCCCCTGCAGCATTGCAAAAACACAGAAGTCCGGAGGTGGGGTTTCCCATGGAGGGGAGCCTCATGGGAATCCCAGCAGTGCAAAAACAGGCGCTTCGGCTGGCAAACGGGGTGAATTTTGGGCTTGCACGCATTAATTGCTTTTCCATTGATTCCTATGGGAAACATTGTTTCGTCTTACAAACTTTTCACCTTAAGAACCTCGTCCCGGAACCAATTAAGTTTGTAAGACAAGGTATCACTGTATATCATAAGGTTCTAAAGTAGACAGATGTCTAAAGCAAGTGTGGTTTGGAAGTTAAAATTTGACTTGAGATCTTAACTAATACTGTTTTACTGGCTTTCGGATCATGGCTATGAGCCCAAACAACAGTGGTTCCTATTTATTTATTTATTATTTATTTATTGGATTTGTATGCCGCCCCTCTCCGTAGACTCGGGGTGGCTAACAACAATAATAAAAACAGCATGTAAATCCAATACTACAACCACTAAAAAACCCTTATTTTAAAACCACTCATACCTACAAACAAACATACCATGCATAAATTGTAAAGGCCTAGGGGGAAAGAGTATCTCAGTTCCCCCATGCCTGACGGCAGAGGTGGGTTTTAAGGAGCTTACGAAAGGCGAGGAGGGTGGGGGCAATTCTAATCTCTGGGGGGAGTTGGTTCCAGAGGGCCGGGGCCGCCACAGAGAAGGCTCTTCCCCTGGGCCCCGCCAAACGACATTGTTTAGTTGACGGGACCCGGAGAAGGCCCACTGTGGGACCTAACTGGTCGCTGGGATTCGTGCAGCAGAAGGCAGTCCCTGAGATAATCTGGTCCGGTGCCATGAAGGGCTTTATAGGTCGTAACCAACACTTTGAATTGTGACCGGAAACTGATCAGCAACCAATGCAGACTGCAGATTGTTGGTGTTATATGGGCATTTTTGGGAAAGGCCATGATTGCTCTCGCAGCTGCATTCTGCATGATCTGAAGTTTCCGAACACTTTTCAAAGGTAGCCCCATGTAGTCGAGCCTCGAGGTGATGAGGGCATGAGTGACTGTGAGTAGTGACTCCCAGTCCAAATAGGGCTGCAACTGGTGCACCAGGCGAACCTGGGCAAACGCCCCCCTTGCCACAGCTGGAAGATGTTTCTCTAATGTGAGTTGTGGATCGAGGACACCCAAGTTGCGGACCCTCTCTGAGGGGGTCAGTAATTCCCCCCCCCCAGGGTAATGGACAGACAGATGGAATTGTCTTTGGGAGGCAAAACCCACAGCCACTCCGTCTTATCAGGGTTGAGTTTGAGTCTGTTGACACCCATCCAGACCCCAACAGCCTCCAGGCACTGGCACATCACTTCCACTGCTTCGCTAACTTTTGCTACGTTCTTTACATCACTGAATACAATGAGAGTTTTTCTAGGCATATTTCTATCCAAGTAATAAAAGGAACTGCTTGACTCTGGAGAGAAATGACTTCCCCCCCCTCCTCTCCAAAGACTGTGCCTGTGAAAAGAAGTCTTAAAAAGAGAAAGAACTCTACAATGCAGAATGAGTGTTGTAGGTTTTCCAGGTGTGAGCAACAAAGGATGTATGTGTCTCATACCTATTCCTCAATGTTTATGGGACAGGATTCCGGAGCTGCAGCTGTTCAGTAAAAAAAAATGAAAGACCAAAAGCAAATGGTAAATCAGAGAAAAGACAGACCACACAAACTCACAGACATTGCATTGGGGCGAGGGTTGTCAAGAAGAGAGAGGGGAAGAGAATGAAACAAAAGCTGCCTGCATTACATTTATTGCCTCCCCCCCCCCCAATAACTTTTAAAGAATGTTTGCATGATGACTCCGGGCAATAATATTCCAACTTGTGAATGTGCCAATCAATATAAATCCAATCTGCTTTACTGTCCATTTTTCAGAGTATATTTGTGTTTGGATTTTATTTTTTAAAAATACAGAGAGAGAAAAATGGCCATTCAAAAAAGGCCATTCATTTACACAAAGAGGGCAAGATATTCAGCCTTGGTTTTTTTGAAAATGTATAAAATTCAGATGGATTCTTGGTTTCTTTTTTTTCTTTTTTTTTGCTACCAGCAAAATTGCTTCCCGTATGTCTAGATTGGCTACTTCTCAGTGCTTCCTTGAGTGGCTAGGTGACCTTGTAGCCACACAGACCCTTGGGTCAATCCAAGATGTGCTATAAAAGATAGCAGTGTCTACTTTATTGTACACGTATTTCAAAAAACCTGTTTTCAAAACAGGGATGAAGGACTCTGGACCATTGTATCCATGATATTCCTGCTAATACTGAAAGCGTCAAATTCAAATTTGTTTCAACAGAATTCATGCCTGGATTGTTTTGCCTTCCTAAACGTGAAGGTGGTAACTCTACATGAAAGTTTCCTATCTTAGTACTGTAGCCTGGTCTTTGCCAGTTCTTTATATTACTAGTGATATACTTTATACTACTTGTGATACATTCAGTAGTAAGAATTCACTAGAATGTATGGGATGTGTCATGAAGAAGAGAAATGGAGATAGTCCTATAGAATGGGCCAGACTACTTTCTCTCATGGGCTAAACTGAAAAACTGTAACACAGAAGCCAGGATCATAAACCTCTGCCTAAGCTTCTCAGCTTTTTAAATTAAATTATCCCATATTCAACAGAAATGTGCACACTATCCCACAATAAAAGCACAAAACTGAAAATATCAAAAAGGTTTAAAAAGCTAACTTTTGTTTTTTTTTACACATATGGTTCAATTACGTGTCATTACTGTAAAACAGAGACTTGTTTCAGAAACACAAAATAAGGTATGGTAATATACCTTAATAAGGTATCATGTGAAAAAGGCTTCTGAACATGTTACATCTCAGAGATCAGTGCAAAATCCCACAAAGTTTTTATACTTGTGGTTGGGAGATAATGACTTGGGAAAGCAAAGTTATAGCTTGAAATGACCACATAGTTCATTAGTACATGAATACAGCATTCACTCATCCTTGCTTAATTAAAACTGCTGAATTGGTAACTACTTGTGGCACTAAAACATTTCACTTTCAATAAAAAAGCACTTTGCAAATTTCCATTAAGGATCCTCTTCGTGCTATTTTTTTCATTCAGATGGGGAACCTGAGAATTAAATAGATCTTGTAGCAACGTCCACCTGCTATTGCATATGCTTACGTATTTGGTTCTGTAACATATACACCTGAGATAGAAGTGGTTCTTTTCTTCACCATCCCTCTTCTTTCTAAGTGGGCCTTCCTATCTCCACCATTCTACTCGGAATGTGGATTAGCAGCACTTACCTGTATCTGCTCTTAAAAAAAAAAAGAGGAGAGGATCCAGAGACTAAAAGACCCACAAACCAAGGCGTGAAGTTTACCCAGAAGATGTTAACCGGAATAGGAGTTCAAACTTCGGAGTGAAGAAAATGGAGTGTGAGGGAAACTCGAGGACAACTTCAGAACTTCTCCTTGGCCAACAGATCAGCCCAACCATCTTCAAACTCTACATGCTAAAGGGCTTAAAGCCACATGCACCTCTGCACAGCAGATCAGAAAGCCATTCTAAGTTCTGTTTGAGTGCAACTTCTGTGACACCGAGGCAAGTCCATGTTGTTTCTCCAGCAGCTGCGAAGAAGCAGCATGGCTTTGCTCAGAGTTAGTTAGCAGGCAGCAGGGAGGGGCAGAACGTTTGGCTTTGCACACAAACGGTGAGGGGGAAGGGATCAGCAGAAGAAGAATCTTGCAAGCAGCAAAGCCACCCAAAGGTATGCAAGCCAGAAGAAACTGAAGCTGCATCTTGTGGCAGCAGAGTCCTTATTAAATTTATTCCACAAGGTCCCAAGGTCCGAGCCTCCCTTTTTTTGAATCGGCATAAATACTCCAGGTGATACTGCAGAAGAAAAATCTGAAGTGCCTACAGCTATAGCCTGGACACCATGAGAGATGGCCGTGGTCCTTATCTGCTACAGCAGTGTTTCCCAACCTTGGCAACTTGGAGATATCTGGACTTCAACTCCCAGAATTCCCCAGCCAGCGAATGGAATTCTGGGAGTTGAAGTCCAAATATCTTCAAGTTGCCAAGGTTGGGAAACACTGATCTAAACAAGCTCAAAATTTTAGGAGATGACACCTGGATTACATTGTTCAATAAATATTAAAACTAAATGACAATGATGTTCTAGATACTCTAATTTGGTATAAATACTTTCTGAACTGTGCCATTTTTCATAATCTTGTTCCTATAGCCACTAATGACTGCGACTTTATCCTTGCTCTCAAGTTGACTGCAATTATAAAGCCAAATAGATACGGGACTTGCAAGAATGCTGATGTTCTGCTTAATTTACAATACAAAACGTTGAAATTTATTTATTTAGCAACAGAAATAGCTACTATTAGTACCTATTCTTCCTTTGCATAAAGGAAGTAAAATAACTGTTCCCAGAGCATCTTAAATACTCCTCTATATAATATCGGTGAACTTCTAAATCTATCTTGTCATATTGTGTTAAGTGTGCTACAGTTCCCAAGTTAAGATCCTATTTGAAAATCCGACTAAGGTCAACTGTGCAAAGGAACATGGAAATTCTATTGCACGTTCTTTAGAAAATCCCTCCAATCGCTTTCTCATTTCTAGGGATGTCTGAGGAAACATGCACCCAGTATATTCGGTTGGTAACCCACAAGGCAGAGAGTGTGAGGGAAATGAATAAAAATTTGATGCCCACAAAAAGTTGATTTCTCCTCATACTCCTATATATATGTATATTTTATTTTATGTACACTAAGAGCATCTGCACCAAAGACAAATACCTTGTGTGTCCAATCATACTTGGCCAATAAAGAATTCTATTCTATTCTATTCTATTCTATTCTATTCTATTGTCTCAGAGAACACCCAGAGACTCATGTAGCATTTCTGATTATTGTCAGCCATTTTGTTTTTGACTTTTGTGTGTGTGGGAGGGGGTGGGGGTGGGGGGAGCCCTGACCTTCAGTGTTAGAATATTTATCCAAAATTGTAGATTGAAGTAATTAAACCCAGGTAGTCCTCGACTTACAATGGCTCATTTAGTGACTGTTCAAAGTTACAGTGGCACTGAAAAAAGTGACTTGATGACCATTTTTCACACTTATAGCCATAGTTCCCTCTAAGCTGAGCAGTGAGCAATCGCTCACTTAAAAATCATCATCAACTCAGAGTTTTTCAAACCTGCCCAGAAGCCGAGAGGGAAAGAGTGAGAGGGAAGGAGAGAGAGAGGAAGAGAGGAAGAGAGAGAAACAGATAGAAAAAAGAGAGGAAGGAAAAGAAAAAGAATGGGAGTAAGGAAGAGAGAAAGGAAGAAAGAAAATCAAAATCTAGTTTGAAACTAGCTCAACTATTTAAGTGGCATTTTGATATTGATAGAGTTGCCCTATTATGAGCTCACTGTTATAGACACACAGTACAGTATTTTATTTTGAAATTCTCTGAGGCAAAACAGGGTGGGTTTTTTATTTATTTGTTTGTTTGTTTGTTTGTTTGTTTGTTTGTTTATTATTTCTGTGCCGCCCAGTCCCGAAGGGACTGCCGCTCAGACACTATACTTTTCCGCCCGCCCCCCCCCCAAAAAAAAAATTAGAGGGAACACTGCTTATAGCCATTGCAGTATCTCTGTGGTTTCATGATTTACATTCAAATGCTTGACAACAGGTTCATATTTATGAAGGTTACAGTGTCCCAGGAGGATCATGTGACTATATTTTGCCAACTTCTGAAGAGCAAAGTCAATGGGAAAACCGGATTCACTTAACAACCATGTTACTAATTTTAATAACTAAAGTGGTTCAATCAACAAATGTGACAAGAGGAGTGGTAAAGTTGGACAAAACTCACTTGACAAATATATCATTTAGCAACATAAATTCTGGGCTCAATTGTGATCGTAAGTTGAGGATTACCTGTAGTTAGATAAGGATTTGTCTTTCAATTTTGACAAGGTAGGATTTTCTAAAATGCTGTTTTGAAGGCTTGCCTCATATTCAGGAATTCTCTTTTCCTCCAGCAAAAGCACAGATGCTTTTTTTAAATCAGTTTGTTCAAAACGAAGGGACAAGCTGTTGTTCTCCATCCTTATTTATTCAATGTGCTGGTTGGCAAGCTTGGAATGGACCGAGTGCCATATTTTGTGAAACAGATTTATGAGCTTACTGATCACTGTTTTTCATCCCTTCTCTTGTATACCATAGTAAGTATTTCAAATTTTATTTCAGAGGAATTGTCTAGTGGGTCTGCTATATAGTTCTCATCTTGATAAGCTAAAATTGAGAGTATCTAATCTGGAGATTTTAGCTAGCTTCCAGATTTCTTTTGGCCTCTTCAAGATCTTTAGAAAACTGTAAAAAGCATTTCACCCCCTCAATCTGTTTTCCAGCAGATTTGATTCAGAGACAGTCTTTGAAAGGGCAAGTACTTTACTAATAATAATTAATAGCAGATATCAAGCTGCTCAATTGGCAACTCAAGCAGGATTACAATCATTTTAAAAGATTACTATTGGAATGGTCATGAGTTTATACTAAATTGTATTTATTCATGACATTTGGTTAGGATTTATCCAGATCTGAACATGTGTGTGTATGTTGGGGGGGGGAAGGGAGAGAGAGAGAGGGAAAGAGAGGGAGAGAAAGAGAGGGGGGGAGGGAGAGAGGGGAGAGAAAGAGGGGAGAGAAAGAGGGGAGAGGGAGGGAGGGAAAGAGAGGGGAGGGAGGGAGAGAGAGGAGAGAAAGAGGGGAGAGAAGAGAGGAGAGGGAGGGAGGGAAAGAGAGGGAGAGAAAGAGAGGGGAGGGAGGGAGAGAGAGGAGAGGGAGGGAGAGAAAGAGGGGAAAGAGAGGAGAGGGAGGGAGAGAGGAGAGAAAGGGGGGAGAGAAAGAGAGGGAGAGAAAGAGAGGGGAGGGAGGGAGAGAGAGGAAAGAGGGGGAGAAAGATAGGAGAGGGAGGGAGGGAAAGAGAGGGAGAGAAAGAGAGGGGAGTGAGGGAGAGAGAGGAGAGGGAGGGAGAGAAAGAGGGGAGAGAAAGAGAGGAGAGGAGAGAGAGGGAAAGAGAGGGAGGGAAAGAGAGGGGAGGGAGGAAGAGAGGAAAGAAAGAGGGGAGAGAAAGAGAGGGGAGGGAGAGAGAGGTGAGGGAGGGAGAGAAAGAGGGGAAAGAAAGAGAGGAGAGGGAGGGAGGGAAAGACAGGGAGAGAAAGACAGGGGAGGGAGGGAGAGAGGAGAGAAAGAGGGGAGAGAAAGAGAGGGGAGGGAGGGAAAGAGAGGAGAGAAAGAGGGGGAGAGAGAGAGAGGACAGGGAGGGAAAGAAAATGGGGAAGAGAAAGAGAATGTGTGTGGCTATGTATGCAGGTATGTAATTAATATATCTATATCGGTAATATTCCAAAGAACATCGTCTTGAAATGACCTCGCGTATGCCCATGTTTAAATGATTCCTACTCTAGTAGGAAGACGATATTGTTACTATTATTGCAGGTCTCTTATCAGCGGGCACATGTGTAGTTGGCACAGCAAAGCCTGGATTACCCACAAAGTTTCCCCAAATGGAATAAATTAGGAAGAGAGACAAGATGACAATAGGAAAAGAGATTTAGCTTGCTCACAGCTATGTAAGGAAACCAAGGATGAAGAAAGCACTCCTTTCAACCCCCGTTGAATTACTATACCAACCAATAAAGAGGCAGCCTTGAAACTTTGGGGAAGGTGAAATAAGCAAGGAATGGGTTGCCATGGTTTTTGAAATGTTGGCAATTTTACTGACCTGACGGAAAGGGTCTGGCACACCTCTGTTTTAAAAATGTGAAGTACGCACCAAAGAAAGTGAGGTATGTTTATCCAATTGAAATCTAAGGAAGTTACGAATGCAAAATTGGGCAGTGTTAAAAACCCAAAACTTTTTTTTTGTTTAAAAAAGGGAGAAAAAATCTAACCAGTCCTTGACAGTAGAGTTGTTTAACACGTCAATTCAATCCACATTGCAGTTTCTTCCAGACCCATAAAAGGACAGTCAGTAAAGTTTATAACCATTCAACAACATAGAAAAAATGAAGGGATGGGAGCATGGGCTAAGGAAGAAAACAAAAAAACTGGTACTGTGTTGGCACAGAGTGAACATGAACTTTCACACTGATGAAATCCGGGAAGGGGGGGCAGGGGGGCGGGGGGGGGGGTCAATGAAAGAGGAAAGAAAAGAAACAAAACATACCCAGAATTAGTAACCAACTAAAGTTGGGGTTATGAGGTTGGGGCTTCGCTAAAGATACCAAACATGTCTAAGGAAATTATGCTCATGCCTGCTCATTATCTGTCATTCTTGGGCTTCCTATGTGTAAATATAAAAAAATATTGAAGGACTTCTGGTGCAGTAATTCTCAACCTTGGAACTACTCGAACAACCGTTTCACAGGGGTCACCTAAGACCAGGGGAAAAGACAAATTTTCCATGGTGTTAGGAACTAAAACTTCTATTCTGGCGCCTTGGAGCATATTTTTACAATCCGACCAATCAGGTCTTCACAATGGGGGTGTCCCTCTGACCTTCCTGCCGATCAGCTCAAAGCTCTGTTGGGAGAATTGGCGCTAGACTTATGGTTGGGGGTCACCACAACATGAGGAACTGTATTAAGGGGTTGCGGCATTAGAAAGGTTAAGAACCATTGTTCTAGACAGACATAAAATAAGCCGGAGAGGTGGCAGTAATCAGTTCTTATTATGCTAGGAAATTGAGAATCGGTCATTTCATTGACTGAGTGAATGGACACAATCAAATGGATTTCCCTTCCCTTCAGATGTGTCCAGCTATAATTCTGTAGATTGCATGGTCTGGGGATTACTGGAGCAGAAATTGCTTCCCACGGATTCCAGGATGGGAAAGCTGAACTAGATCTTCTAGAATAAAAAATAAATAAATATTGAAATGGATGTCCATGTGCCGCCTCTATGTTGGTTGAGGCAGGCAGGATTCACTTGAGTATCATTTGTTGGGGGTCAAGGGAAAGGGAGGGGTTTACCTTCTCTTTCTGCTCAAGATCCCCATGGACAATTGGTGAACCACTGTGTGACACAGAATGCTGGACTCGATGGGCTTTGGTCCGATTCAGCATAGCTCTTCTTATGTTCTTAATAAGAACCCAAGATGTTCCTTTTCTACCAACTGGAACTATCTGTCTTTGTATTTTTATAGACCTCATTAGACGTTGCTTCTTCTACTTTAGTAGCCTTTAACTCTTGTTGGGAAGAATCTTGATTTTGATCCAGCCTGGGCTCAGATCTAACTACCCAACCTATTTCTTACAGCAAATGAGCACAATCATCTTCAAACGACACTTACATTGCTTCCAAATTTGTGGCTTCCCTCCAAAGTACTCTGAAAACTCTAACTGTATGAAAGTGCCAGGCAAACTGAGACTGAGTAGTTTATAGCCCAATCCAAAAACCAGCTGTGCTGCTGGTATTACCCTTTTTATTTTCTTAGATTTAAATAATTAAATAACTTAAATAACTAAACAATGTCGTTTGGCGGGATCCAGGGGAAGAGTCTTCTCTGTGGCGGCCCTGACCCTTTGGAACCAACTCCCCCCGGATATCAGAGTTGCCCCCACCCTCCTAGCCTTTCGTAAGCTCCTTAAAACCCACCTCTGTCGTCAGGCATGGAGGAATTGATACCTTCCCTCCCCCTAGGCTTATAAAAAAAATTATGCATGGTATGCTAGTATGTATGATTGGTTTTTAAATTGGGGTTTTAAATTAACTTAAACTTAAATATTAGATTTGTTTAGATTGTATTATTATTGCTGTGAGCTGCCCCGAGTCTGCGGAGAGGGGCGGCATACAGATCTGATTAATAATAATAATAATAAGTTTAAGAGAGAGGAATGATTGTGAAAAGAGTGAGGGGGGGGAAGCAGGGCAAGGGGAAAAGAAATGTAGGAAGGCAAACAGGAGGAAGTAAAAAAGGATATCACCCATGATGCAATTTATGTTAAACATGGCTCCCACAGTCTGCAAAGATTAGAGACTGAAGGGTTAAGGTATTCTAAGCCGTTTCCTAGATGGTACTGACACTGCAATTATCAGCATTCGTTGAAGAAAGCCACCTTAGAAATTGGCTTTATATTTAGGAAACCTGACCTTTATCTCTGCGATCTAGGCGTGACGTAGGCAGAGGTGGGCAGGGGAGGGAGACAAGAGAGAATGGTTTTAAGTATCAGGAAAATGCCACATAAAATAGCATTCTCCTCCTTATCCATTTCCCTACACTGTATGACTACTATGATTAATGGCTGACAGCTCTCAGGTGGTGGCGGGATTTAAAGCAGAGGAGGAATATATAAGAAACTGTCCTCCCACCTCCCTTCAAAGTTCATGTTCAGCAGACAGCCACTCACCAGGTAAGCGGGCCTCAGAGCACACCTTATTGTCCAGAACTTTCACGCTTGTGTTGCCAATGTCATTGTTATTGTCACACTCCATACCTGTGCTTTGGCCTGCAAAGGAGTTAATGCAGTTAGAGAGGGGGTGAGGCGTTGGTTCAATTCTGCTCCTCTTTAAGGTAGCAGAAAACATCACACACTTCAGAAATGAAGAAAACCTCAAGAGTGGCCAAAAATGTAGAGCAGCCTTCTCCAACCTGCTACCTCCAGGTTTGTTGAAATTTCATATCCCCAAATTCTCAATTACAGTCTCCACTAGTTTGGGAATTCTGAGGACTGAAGTCTCTACATATCTGGAAGACCTCAGGTCAATGGGGACTAAGGTAGAGAGTGGACAATAAGAGATGGGGATGCAGCGGCCAAAAGCTATTGTGGCTGGTTTCCTCCACCACCTCCATTTTCACTTCCTGTTTCAAGGCTATCCTTGCCAATATGGAAATATAAAGGGCACACGGGGGAGATATTTGATCTTGTATGGAAAGGTATCAAATGAACCAGTCATTGCACCAGAGAAAGTTCAAGGAAAGCACCTATTTTGTGGTTTAAGTTGTCTCTGGCTGGCATCTATGTAATCAAAACATAATAGAAACTTGATTTTGTTGTGCCAATATGGTAGAGTCAGGTAGGATACAATCTCTCCTCCAGGAAGGTTTGTTCAAACAGCTCTGTGAAATCACAGCACCTTCCCCAAAAGCTATGGGTTTCATTATTCTGGGCAAGATGCCAAGGGAAAAATAAAAGTCGTGGTAAGGGTCTATTTTTTGTACACCTCTGTTGCTTGGACAAAGTTTAAAAATAAAACAAAATCTATGCTCAAAAAATAAAAAGGGGAATTCCCATTTGTATACTGTCCGATAATATTTTTCAATGTGAAGCATTTCTGACTTTGCTAACAATAAACAGTGATAAAATCAATCATAGAGTTTATTTTAATACGATTTACATTCATATGAATTTCGATAACCTAAAAGTGTTTCTTGCTAATATTCAGATTTAATTTAGACAGCAGAATGAAACCAAAGCTAAAACATGTAGAGGGGATTGCCTCTAAAGAAAATTAAACAGCAACAATAAATTTTAAACAGTTTCAAGAAAATCTGAGAATTTAGTTATTTAATTTTAAAAGAGTTATTTAATTTTAAAAGAGTAAGCTTTAACATCTTCAGTTTGCTCCCTCGAAAAAAACGAGCTAAAGAAAATCTTGTGTCTTTATCTCTTTAATGATATCAATTCATTGACATTTGGCCCCTGATCTGACCGTATCTCTAAATTTGAATTATGGAATACATGAAATCATTCAATGTCAAGAGATCATAAATATATTAAAATATCAAACTCCTTGGTTTCCCAGGAGAAGGACTGCCTTTTTATTTACTTTTTAATTGGGAACGTAGGGAATTAAAATTACATCCCACTATGAAATAATAAATATTAAAATCAGTGATAAGTTTCAGGATTGCAGGTTTTCATTTTAACAGAACATCTTGCCAGCCAGATACAATTTTTTAAAAAAAACTCAAGTGGACATATAGCCAGAATTGCAGAACTTTGAGCACTCTGATTCTTCCCCAAGTTTTTTTCCCAGCAATGAAATGTTGAATGGGGATATTATTCCAACCCTTGTAACTTTCACACAATTGGAATCAGAAATAATTTAACTGACCTATTGCCAGTTGTTTCTACCAATTTTTCCTGAAAATAAACAAGGAGAACTGGCAGAACTCTTTAAATTTTCCATGTTTTCACATTTTTTCTACCTGCTCATTTAAGAGAGGCCTTTCGCTTCAAACGATAGTAATTCAGTTAGCAAACTAAGCTTGCCCCAAAGCAATGTGCCTCAGCTTTGGTCTTTCCTTGTGAAAATGTGCCTCAGCATTTTCCCTGGCTGTGCTAGATGTGAAAAAGAGAAGCATGGGGCATGAAGCAATGCTGTATTCTGTGTTACCATCTTCCTGTGTGGGAGAAGCATCCTCTTCTTCCACGACATCATTCCCCTGCCAAATTTAAAAAAAAAAAAAGATAAGGTGTGAATATACAAACCAATGACTCACCATGTAGTAAGGATGATATTAATATTCCCACAGCATCCTCGGAAGGTGATTGGGGAGGCTAGCTAATCCTTTTTGCAAGTGCTTGCTTTAAAAAGCACATAGAACTGACATTTTCTGAGTCAGATGTACAATTCCAAATTATAAAATTTGAAATAACAGGTCTGAATGCTGGCCTGTCGATAGTCTTTTGGGGGGTTTTTTGTTATTTTTTTGGCACAAAGCGCAATGTAAACTTTTAGAAGTGTGTCGCAATAATTTAGACTAGGCCAAAAGGAACAGTTAAACAAAACACACAAGCCCAAGAAATTATCATGCTTTTTTGAATGAATAAAATATAAAAATAATAATTGATAAAAAGAAAAGAAAAAAACAAACTCAAAGGGCAGACTCTATGAAACACCAGGTCTTTTACCGCCAACAGTTATTTATTTATTTATTTATTTATTCATTCATTCATTCATTCATTCATTCATTCATTCATCAAACTTTATTTATTAATCAAACTTATACGCCGCCCAACTCCGAAAGGACTCTGGGCGGCTTCCAGCAAAAAAACCATTAAAAACAATTTACCTCCGCATCTTGTTCCTCTGCTGACATACTGACAAAATTTCCATCAGGAGACTCAACAGGAGTTGACTAAGAAAAGAGAAGAGAAAACTGAAAGAGGTTGATGAGCAAGTATCCTATAAGGACAAAATAACATCTGTCAAATCACATCAGTAGTACCAATCCTACTGATTTACTAGGGTTAGTAATTTACTTTAGAACCTAGTTTACTTCTTTACTCCCTCCCTGAATGAAAAGAAGGCATTTGAAAAGATATACAGAATATTTTCCAGGAATCAGTTTCGGCTGATGTCATGGTGGCTGCAGACACCTTTCTGGCAACTGTCTTGAATGTTAGATGTAGCCATTCAAAATACATTCAAAACATGTACCGGTATGTGGGGTTTCTTTTAAAAGTGACAAACCATTATGTTACATACTGCCATACGGAGCACCAAATTTGCATGGCCGCTGTTGATTGGCTAATGTAGTAGAGGGAGAAATGAACTACTGTCAGTGGCCAACAGACTAGAGGGAAGCCCTTATAAGCGGTTTCCCTGCAACTTACATTCAGTTTTGGCGAAAAAAGGTGCTGAACTGTTCCTGTGTCTCGCTCCTTCATTCCCACATGAATCTATCATTGGTGCCGAAGGTGGTGGAAGAAGAACAACAGGACAAAGCCACCTCATGGCATCCGCGGCCATCTTAGAAGCAAACATCGACCTGCTCTAACCAAATGAGGATGGCTTCTCACACCTGGTCCAGCAACCTGAAGATGGAAGAATGACCCATCTATATGAGCCATTTTCGCATCAGGATCTACCAGACAATAGGAAGAGGACTCTCTTCCTAACCTACTGTGGGACAAAAATTTATAAAATGGCACAAACTCTGGTGGCACCCACGGACATCGAGTCCGTTTCATGGACAGCACTGCAGACAACCCTGAAGGAACACTACACTCCTGCAGCAACCCTAATGGTCAGCAGAAACTAATTTTACCATTGCCGCCAGCGCGATGGTGAATCTATTAGTGACTTTGTTGCCAAACTCTGGGCAATCAGAACCAAATATGAATTCATAAACCTGGAGGAAATGATGAAGGATCGGATCATTCTAGGAATGAGAGGTCTCAATCTTCAGAAGAAGCTGATGGTCAGAAGGATGTGGGGGGGGGAGTTCAAGGATGTCGTTGAGGAACTCAGCAGCAGACATCCGAAAGACTGCCACAGTCCATCACACACACAGGGAGCATGACTGGATGACTGAAGTTTCTGAATATGATGAGGAGTCAGAGGAGGACAAATCGGTGCACCTTGTGCATACAGACAAAAGGGTAAGCCCTAGAGAACAGGCAAACCCAATGCTTGGGTTGCCTATGGAGCCATGCCAGGTCACTTTATAAATTCAAAGGCGCCATTTGCCGCCACTGCCAGAAAAGAGGGCTCATCACGAAAGCTTGCAGAGCCACCCAACCGTCCCCAAACCAGACAACCGAGTACCAACCCAAACCACCCATGGGACTGGGAAGGCAAGGGCAGAAAGTTCAGGGGAATAACGAGGTAAGCGCAGGGACAAATACCAATACCAGGACAAATGGGGGATCTACAACACCACTGTGGGCCACTCCGACAGCGGACAAGGGGAGAACTTCCACATCACCATGGCCATTGAAAAAACCCCGTAGATACCAGCTCCGTATTCATCATCATAACCTGAAGCAATTCCTGCCGACCTTCCTAAGACACCAACTGAAGCCACATACCATTCTTCTCAATGACTTCCAGGACAACTCATTTGAGCCACAGCCCATTTGAATGCTCGGACGAGCAGAAGTAACCATCACATTCAAAGACTTTAGAGGCAAGTTACCCTTAACTGTCGCCAAGGGAAACAGACCAACTCTGCTGGCAGTGGAATGGCTCAAGCCTCTCAGTATTGGCATCACCGGCTTGCATCAAATCAAGGGGGACAAACTGGACAAGCTACTGGCAGACTTCCAAGGCGTATTCAACGGGAGTCTAGGTAGATATAAGAGCAAGCCCATATTGTTTAATCTAGATCCCAGTGTCACCCCCATTAGTTTAAAGCCTTTTTGCACTTTTGCCAAAAGTGGACGAACTGGATAAACTAATTGCCCAAGTGGTCTTAGAACCAGTTGATCATGCTACATGGGAGACCCTCCCATTGTTACCCCAATGAAGCTGGATGGCTTGATTCGCATGTGCACAGACTATTAGGGCCTCATGAATAAAGCAATGCAGCCAGATGCTTACCCTGTGCCCATAGTGCAACACTACTGCACTCACTTGGAAACGGAAAAATGTTCACCACGTGTACCAAGTTGCCATGGACACAGCCACCACAGAAGCCCAGAGTCACACACGGAGGGGCTTTTAAATGCAACCACCTACAATTTGGGGTAAGTGTGGCCCCATAATTGTTCCAGAACAGTTGCTACATAGCATCCCCAGAGTGGTTCCCTACTTTGACGACATCCTAATTTTGGGGGAATTGGAAAAACAACTTATGAGCAGGCTGTGCGAAGTGCTAGGTCATTTCCAGCAAAGGGGCCTCAAAATTAAATCGGACAAATGCAAAATAGGGGTCACCAAAGTAGAATTCCTACGGTTCCTGATAGATGGCTCTGGCATTCGCCTCATGGACGCAAAAATAAAAGCCATCAAAGAGGCACCGACCCCCAAAACAAGGCAGAGTTACAAGCATTCCTGGGCTTACTCAACTTTTATGCCGTTTTTTAAAAACAGAAGGGGACTTTTGCCGAGTCTCTCCATAGGCTCCTGAGGAAGACGGCCAAGTAGATATAGGGACAAAGAGAGGCCAATGCTTTTGCTGCTATTAAAGATTTGCTCTCATCTAACACCGTCCTCATGGAATACAGTGAGACCCTTTCCCTATTGTTAACATGTGAAGCATCACCTTTTGGAGTGGGGCCATCCTCAGCCATCAACTTCCCAATGGCTTGTAAGCCCCCATCTCATACTATTCAAAGACACTTTCACCAGCTGAACTGCAACCAGTTGGACAAAGAAGTACTTGCTGCAGTGACCGACATCAAGCGTTTCTGTTGTGACCCACCAGCAGACTGTGCAGCTGGTAGCAGATCCCATTCAAGACAAGGCCGATGAGGGGATGCACAAATGGCCTGTGCAGCTGGTACCTGAATCAGACAGTGAGAAGGGCGGCGAGGACTTGGTGCCAGAGGCAGAGGTTCAACCAGGCTGCCAGGGCCTTTGGAACCTCCAGCACCTCACAGCAGTGAGGAGGACAAAGAGGAGCAGCCTCTTAATGCATGAGCATGCAGAGCTGCCAAAAGGCAGGAATGGCTACTCGGGAGTAGGCCTGGGACTAATTGGTTACTCTCCAAGGAATGAAGAAGATGGAAAAAACTCTGCAGGAAATAACTCATTTGATAGTTTGTCTCACAAACTCATTCGTGTACCTCTTATTTGGAAAACCTTTGCTCAGCTTATCTGTTTTGGCTTCCATTTTATGGATTGATTTCAGGCATCTTGCCATTTTGGCTTCCATTTTATGGATTGATTTCAGGCATCTTGCCAATCTTCATAAGCTTCCTCTGATATCCAGGATTAATTACTTGTCTTTGCTTTATGATTTTATGGACTTATGCCAGCTGTTAATCCTGTATAATTAACAGCTGTTTCTTTAAAAAAAATGGTTTAAGATTTGTTTGTGTGAACACTTCTAAGCCAATTTATTAATAGTGGTTAATCAATTAAATATGGGGCAGAATAGTTTCCATGAATATCTCTACGGCTGCAAATTTTAACTTGTGATGGACAATATACCACTACTGCGTGAACTCGCAGGCAACCAAAAAATGCCTCTGTACATATCGTCTAGATTAACATGCTGGTCTATCTCCCTATACAGCTACAGCTACAAGCTGATCCACCAACCAGAGAAAAACATTGTACACGCAGACGCCCTCAGACGCTGCCCCACAACTGAGTTTGTAGAAGATCCTATTCCTGTGGCTGAAACCCTGCTGGTCAACATTGAACAAACCAGCCCTGTCTCATCTCGAGGCATTGCAGAAAAATACAGCAAAGGACACCATTTTGTCCAAAGTCATGAACTGGGTGTTAAGGAGATGGCTACAGAAGGAGATGTAGGAAAAATTAAGTTGTTTAGAAGCAAACAAAATGGAACTGTCTGTATTGAAGGGGTGTTTACTGTGGGGGGAGCGAGTTATGGTACCCCAGAGTCTACAGAAAAGAGTGAGGGGACTCTAGATATAGAATACCCAGAGATGAAAGCTCTAGCGAGTTTATCTGTGGTGGCCTAAACTGGACCAGGACATTACCGAGGGGTGGCAACCTGCCTGCCATACCAAAAAACCAGGCCAGCTCCACCACTGACCAACTCATTGGAATACAAGACACCCAAAGTCCCATGGTCAAGAATCCACATAGACTTTGCAGGACCTATGGCAGGGCAAACTTTTCTAATTGTTGTGGATGCCTATTCCAAATGGCTGGAGGTAGTCAACATGCACACCTCGACCACAGAAGCCACCATATGAGCCCTGAGAAGGATGTTCGTGACACATGGCCTGCCAGACATCCTTGTGTCAGACAATGGACCATAGCTGACAGCCAAGAACAAAGAGTTATTCCTGGCTGACCTGGAAATAAGATATGTGCTCATCTCGCCATTCAATCCAGCTAGCAACGGCTGGGAGGAAAGAATGGTGAGAATGCCAAAAGATAGTTTAACTAGAATGGGCCAGATTGACCAGTTCCTGCTGGCCCAACACATCACACCGTGCATGGCCACTAACTGAAGCCCGGTGGCCGAGTGGGGCGAAAACACATTGACCAGCTCAGGAGTACACTGGGAAACTCCTGAGTTTGCCAACCGGAGACCAGACAGTCACGAACCGCAGTGCAAACACCAGAGTAACATGAGGCTCTGCCCCAAAGGCCATTCATTGTGATCAGTCAAGATGACCACGACGAGATCCAGGCCCTACCTACAAGGAACCAGAGAGACCTATTCTCAAACCAGGAGGAGAGCAAGCTCCCACCTGCAGATGCCGGAGTCTATTGAAGTCCAGCAAAGTCACCCGGGACTGGAGGACAAAGATGCCGAGACTTCAGCCACCATGCCTGGCAGCCAGTTCCAGATTATTCCACAAGTAGGCTAAGGATCGGCAACAGGAATTTCCACTCCAGTGGAAGACTCCCAAGGAACTGAATTGTACAGGCCTAGTAGGACTGTATGGCACTCTGTTTACCTGAGTACGTGACCTACATTGATTCCTGACTGGGCTTTACATGAACTAAGAGGGGAGGGGTGTTACGTAATGCCGTACGGAGCACTGATTTGCATGACCACCACTGGTTGGCTAATCTAGCGGCAGGAGAAATGAATTACTATCAGCGGCCAGCAGACTACAGGGAAGCTCTTATAAGCGGCTTCCCTGCAGCCTGCCAGTAAGCCTGCCGGTTTGTATTACATTCAGTTTTGAAGAAATAAAGGTCCTGAACTGATCCTGTATCTTGCTCCTTCATTCCCTTGTGAATCTAACACATTATATGAGTTAGTTTAGTTTAGTTTAGTTTATTTAGATTTGTATGCCGCCTCTCTCCGAAGACTCGGGGCGGCTAACAACAATGAAAAATGATGTAACAAATCTAATATTAAAAAGTAATCTAAAAAACCCCAATTTAAGGGACCAATCATACCAACAAACATACCATGTATAAATTCTATAAGCCTAGGGGGAAGGGAGAAAAAAAAATTCAATTCCCCCATGCCTGACGACAGAGGTGGGTTTTAAGGAGCTTGCGAAAGGCAAGGAGGGTGGGGGCAACTCTGATATCTGGGGGGAGCTGGTTCCAGAGGGTCGGGGCCGCCACAGAGAAGGCTCTTCTCCTGGGTCCCGCCAAATGACACTGTTTAGTCGACGGGACCCGGAGAAGGCCAACTCTGTGGGACCTAACTGGTCGCTGGGATTCGTGCGGCAGAAGGCGGTCCTGGAGATATTCTGGTCCGGTGCCATGAAGGGCTTTATAGGTCATAACCAACACTTTGAATTGAGGTAATGAACTCGATGGCCTTCATGGTCCCTTTCAACTCTAACAATAAATAAATGTGCCTGAATAAGTTTGCTTGCATCAAATCAGGGGCTACTTTTTCCATCCCCCTGCATTGCAGCTTTTGCTGCCGCTCGTCCCTTGATTGGTCTGGAGTTTGATCTACTTACATCTCCTTCTGAAGGTACCTCACTGACAACAGCAGGGGATGCAGCCATGTCTCCATCTTCTTCAGTGCCGGGGGCTACGTAGGAACCTGACATGGAAGACATGGTATCTGTGCTGATTTCGGAGTGCTGACTTTGGGAGGAGGCCATAGACATGACTGACTGAGCCAGACTGCTACTAACAGGATCTAAGGGAAGAAGGGAGGTGGCAGACAAGGCAGAGTTAGAGAGAGACGTTAGAGGAGCCACCCTTGTGTCCGACCACCGCCACAGTAGTATTTGCATTTCAATATGTGCAATCTTGAGCATCATTTGCTGGAATGGTGGGATGAACTTTAACAAAAAACCACTCAGCCGGAAGTATTTATGAGTGCTCAGGTTTCAGTGGTGATTTTACTCTGAACAACTGCATTTCTTGTGCTGCTGGGCTCAGAATATAGTCAATAAGATCAAATATTATCTCTAGCTTCTGCTGAATTGTCTCTGGACAGTTCATAAAGAAGTATGTCCAGCTCAAAACCTACAGATGAAGTAACCAGCACAGTTCTTCACAAATGCAACAGCATAACTTTTCATCAGTTAATGAACATAATATCCTGGATTACGGGACATATGGGCAGCACATAGGCAAAACCATCTATTTGGAACTAGGTTACAGAGTAGATGTGAGGCAGGTACTTTATCTGTTTCTGAAAATCCTGTCGAGAAAACTGCAAGGGCTAATAAGGCAGTCTCCAAAAATCAACACTAAGTCAAAGGCACAAGGATTCAACTTACATTAAACTGGAGGAAAGAAAAGAGATTAGAAACACCTTTTCTACTGTACCTTCTGGAGAAGAAATGGTAGAAGAAAGAGGTGTTCCTGTGCATGAAGATGGATCTATTGCTCCTGAGGAAGAAAGGGTGATATTTTCGCTTTCAGGTGTCACACCACAATCCTGAAAAACAGGGGAAACATAATCTATAATGAAAAACTATTGTGGAGTAACTATTAGAAACTGGATCTGACTCAGTCACTCAGTTTGGCCACTATATTAGCTTATGCTAACTAGGACACCTTCATTATACAGTAGTACCTCTAGAAACGAGCTGCTCCACATGCGAGTATTCCAAGTTACGAGCTGAGACGCAAGCAAAATTTCTGTTCGACACCCAAGCTCAAATTCGGGATACGAGTCGAGCGTCCACTAGGTGGCGCAAGAATTCCATTTTTTCCAGTTATCTCGGCGCAAAAAGCCAAATCTAAATGCATTCGTTCAAGATATGAATTGATCAACATACGACGTCGGCTCGGGCACAAATTAAACTCGTATGTCGAGGTACCACTGTATATGGTATTGTCTTCTAGAACTTGCCAGCCAACCAGGGTGGGTTCCTCCCATTTTGGACCAGATCACCTGAAGCAGTAGCGACCTGCTGGTGATGTCATGATGGCGTAATGGATCCAGTTCGGTCGGTGGGCACCGCCATCATTTTGGGAGGATTTGTCCCAAATTATTTATTGTTTGGAAGTTTTTTCCTCCGCTGCTGCTTGAAAAAGGGCCCTCCTGCCCGCTCCCAGGTTTATACTTACCTTTATTTCTTCACCCGAAGCACAGCTGGTCAGCTCCTCAGCTGTGTTTCGGACTGAGCATGCGCGGAAGCAGAATTGCACGAGGGAAAGTGTGCATGCCCGTGAGCATAGCGATCGTGCATGCGCAAAATATTGCTATGCAAACCGGTCGAAGGTAAGATGTAAGAATAAGAAGGAAATTTGGAAGATCTTGAGTCATTTTCCCAAAGCAATTCAAACACTAGAAAATGTAACCTTTTCAAGGTCAGTCTTATAAAATGTTACATTCTAACCCAAATCCATTTCATTAGAGCAGTGATTTTCAACCTTTTTTGAGCTGCGGCACATTTTTTACATATACAAAATCATGGGGCACATTGAGCAGAGGGGAGTGGGGAGGGCTAAAAAAAGTTTGGACAAAAAAATTCTCTCTATCTCTTCCTCCCTTTTGCTCTATTTCTCTCCCACTTTTTCTCCCTTCCTTCCTCTCTTTTTTGTTCTCTTTCTATCTCTCCCTCCTTCCCTGCCTCTCTTTCTCTTTTGCTTTCTTTCTCTCTCTTTCTCTTTCTCTCTTGCTTTCTTTCTCTCTTTCTCTTTCTCTCTTGCTTTCTTTCTCTCTCTATCTCTCTTGCTTTCTTTCTCTCTATTTCTCTCTTGCTTGCTTTCTCTCTCTCTTTTTCTCTCTCTTGCTGAGCTTCGCGGCACACCTGACCATGTCTCGCGGCACACTGGTTGAAAAACACTGCATTAGAGTAATCACTTTCAGATAGCAAATCCTCATTACCCCTAACCAACAAAGGTTTTAACTCAGCATTTTTGTATGTGGCAAAGCAATTTTAACTGAGGTGAGTGGAATTGTAAAGTTCAGTTTTCTTTCAAGGTAGATATTTGCAAGCACCACTGATTCTTTTCCAAGTCTAAATCCATTAACATGTCTGCAGATTTAGCTCCCTTATAAGCAAAGGGCAAAAACCTTCCTTTTCCTAATGTGTCTCCTATACTGTAGGTCTGCAGAAGGAAAAAAGTGAGTAGCCGTTAGACTCAAGTAAAATTAAAAAAACAAAACCAAAACCCAGGAATTTTAAAATAATCACCTCTCCAGGAGGGCAGGGAGACTTCCTTTGGGAAATCCTAACTTCAGATTCACTACGAGCCTTATCCTCTTCTTCATGTAATACCGAGGAATTCTGTGAGATTGACCTGGTGAAAACACACAAACTAAATGTAACTCCTTTGTAGAAAACACACAAATTAGAATGAGGGAATGGGGGGGGGGATGAGCTCCCAAAATGCTACATTATGATATATTAAGAAATCTAGTGGTCAGCACAGGCACCTGTGAATAATAATACTCAATGACATTCATGGGTTCTCACCATTTTCAAAATATGTATTACAGTGATACCTCATCTTACAAATGCCTCGTCATACAAACTTTTCGAGATATAAACCCGGGGTTTAAAAAATTTTTGCCTCTTCTTACAAACTATTTTCACCTTACAAACCCACCGCCGCCATTGGGATGCCCCGCCTCCGGACTTCCGTTGCCAGCGAAACACCTGGTTTTGTGCTGCTGGGAATCCCCTGAGGCTCCCCTCTATGGGAAACCCCACCTCTGGACTTCCGTATTTTTGTGATGCTGCAGGGGAATCCCAACAGCGCAAAAACAGGCGCTTTGCTGGCAACGGAAGTCCGGAGGTGGGGTTTCCCATGGAGGGGAGACTCAGGGGAATCCCAGCAGAGCAAAAACGGGCGCTTCGGCTGGCAAAAGGGGTGAATTTTGGGCTTGCACGCATTAATCACTTTTCCATTGATTCCTATGGAAAACATTGTTTCGTCTTACAAACTTTTCACCTTAAGAACCTCGACCCGGAACCAATTAAGTTTGTAAGGCAAGGTATCACTGTACTTCTTTTTTTTCAAAAAGTTTTTTTCTCCAAAACATGCTTACAACATCATATACCTTCAATGAAGCTTAAACAAATGTCTTCTTACATATAGTATTACTAAGAGTATCCATTTTATTATTCTTAACCTTCGGGATATGTTTGCCTAAATCTTACTGCCTACTTTTCTAGTTTCGTCATCCAGATGAATTATCTTCTAATTAAATTTACCGCTAAAATTCTTCTTGTGTTTAATGAACTATTTCTAGCTTCTTAAATCCAAACCGTAGTGTCTCCTTCTCATCCTTATTTACTTTCTTAGTAACTAAAAACTTTTATCCAGTAGTAAATCAACTTTTACTTATATTTTACATTTAATATTTAAATTATAAATTCTCTATGTGTAGTTTCTGCTTAATAATCTATCTAACAGGAATTCTGTGCGACTGACCTGGTGAAAACACACAAACTAAATGTAACTCCTCTGTAGAAAACACACAAATTAGAAGGACAGAATGGGGTAGGGGGGCTCCCAAAATGCTACAGAAGGCTCCATTGAAAGCTAGTTAGATAGAAATCTAATGGTCGGCACAGGGTTCACAGGCAGCTATGAATAACAATTGCATCTATGACAATACTCAATGACATTCATGGGTTTTCACCATTTTTTAAATAATTTTAAATCTTTAAGAAAACTAAAATACCTAGACCAGTGATGGCGAACCTATGACACGCGTGTCACCACTGACACGCCTAGCCATTTTTGGTGACACGCGGCCGCCGGAGAAACGGAGCTTTAGGGAATGCAATTGCAACCGCAATTATTATTATTTTTCCTCTCCCCTTAATTAAGAGGCCGGGCGATTTTCGCCCCGCCGACATTTGCGATGGCTGGGAGGGGCGAGAACCCCGCCTCCCAGCTGATTGGCGTGGTGCCAAGCATCGAACGGTGGTTGGCTCGCAGGGGCCGCTGGGAGCGAGGGGAGGGGTTGCAGGCCTCCTCCCTTCCCCCTGCCCAGGAAAGAGTTGTAAGAAAGAAAGTTGTAAGAAAGCGCGCTGCTTTCTCGGAAAGCCAGCTTTCCTGGCCAGCACAGGGCTTTCCCGCCGCTCCCTCCCTCCGAAAACACAACGGAGGTCCACAGCGAAGCCGAGTGGAGCAACGGGAGGCTCAGGCTGGTGGCGGTAGACCTCCGGGTTTTTTTCGGCGGGGGGGGGGGGCAGGAGGACCTTCCTGGCTTTCCGGGGCAGCTGGCTTGAGACTTGTGCCGGTCAGCAAAGCCAGCTGCACGCCGGAGATGTGGAGAGAAAGAAGGGAAAGAGAGGGAGGGAAAGAGGAGAGGACAGAAGGAGGGAGGGAAGGAAGGGAGAGAAAAGTGAATGAGAGGAAGAGAGAAAGGGAGGAAGAGAGGAAGGAAGGGAGACATAAATATAAAGAGGGAGAGAGGGGAATAGGGGAAGGAAGGAAAAGAGAAAAAAGTGGAAGGAAGAGAGAAGAAAGGAAGGGAGAGAGAGAGAGAAAGAGAGAGAGAAGATAGGAAGGAAGAGAGAGTGAGAGAGAGCAAGAAAGAAAGAGGGAAAGATTGAGAAAGGCAGCGTGTGTGTGTGTGCGCGTGTGTGCGTGCCGCTGATGGTCCGGGAGCTTAGCGTGTGCGTGGAGAGATGACGAGAAAGAGGGAGAAACGCAGCGTGTGTGGGGTGTGTGCGCGTGTGTGTGTGTGCTGCCAGCGTGTGCGTGGAGAGATGAAGGAAAAGAGGGAGAAACGCAGTGTGTGTGTGTGTGTGTGTGTGTGTGTGCTGCTGATGGTCCGGCAGCTGCAGCGTGTGGGGGGGGGGCGCCGATGCTAAGGCAGTCCGTCCGTGGTGGGGCTGCAGGGCAGGCACAGCAGCCCAGGGAGAAAGAGGGAATTGAGATAAAGAGAGAGGGAGAGATGAAGGGAAAGAGGGAGAAAGGCAGGGAGAGAAAGATAGAAAGGAACAGGGAGGGAGAGATAGAAAGGAAAGAGGGAAGGAGGAAAGGGAGGGAGAGATAGAAAAAAGGAGGGAGGGAAGAAAGAAGGAGGGTGAGGGGTAGTAGGATAGGGAGAGGGAAAAGGAAGGGCTTGGAGAAAGGCAGGGTGAGAGAAAGATAGAAAGGAAAGAGGGAGGGAGGAAAGAGGGAGGGAGACATAGAAAGGATAGAATTATAGATGCAAGAACTCGCTCATGTGTGATAGCGCACGCCCACACTTTATTTATTTATTTATTTATTTATTTATTTATTTATTTATTTATTTATTTATTTATTTATTTATTTATTTATTTATTTATACTTATATGCCGCCCAGTCCCAAAGGGATTGTCACTCAGACACTGTACTTTTCCGCCCACCCCGAAAAAAAATTAGAGGGAACACTGCCCTCGCCCCTCTGCTCCCTGCTTGCCTTCCAGAACGGTGTTACAGGAGACGGTGCTAAGGTAAACCCTTTCCGGGTTATTAATTTGTAATTTTAAAAAATCATGCCGGGCTCGCAAAAAAGAGAGTCTGAAAAAAAACCCTGCGTGGACGTCGCACCATTTGCTTCCTCCTTTGGCGGCTCATAACTAGATTTTTACAACCCCCCACCCCCCTTGATAAGCTTTTACTTGAATCTGAACAGTTTGGGGGTTCGCCAAAGAGAGAAAAGTGAACGAGAGGGAGAGAGAAAGGGAGGAAGAGAGAAAAGTGAACGAGAGGGAGAGAGAAAGGGAGGAAGAGAGGAAGGAAGGAAGAGATAAATATAAAGGGAGAGAGGGAGAAAGAGAGGGAGGGGAAGATGGGAAGGAAGGAAAAGAGAGAGAGAAAGAGAAAAAAGTGGAAGGAAGAGAAAAAAAAGGAAGGGAGAGAGAGAGAGAAAGAGAAAAAAGTGGAAGGAAGAGAGAAGGAAAGAAAGGAAGGAAGGGAGAGAGAGAGAAAGAGTGTGAGAGAGAAGATAGGTAGAGAGAGGGAGAGAAATGATAGAATAAAGGGGAGAAAAAAAAGAGAAATGAGAAAATGATTGAGGCAGAGAATGACAGGAAAGAGAAAGACAATTATGCATATTTGTTATTTAAACTATAAATATCACAAAATTATGTTTTTTTCTCAAGGTGACACACCACCCGAGTTATGCTCAGTTTTTTGGCGAATTTTGACACACCAAGCTCAAAAGGTTGCCCATCACTGACCTAGACATTCATGAAATCTATGTTCTCCAGTGAGAACCGAGCCTTTTTAAACTTGCAATAACAATTAAATAATTAAGTGCTAAATGCTAAAGCCCACTGGAACAATATCGCCAAAAAGGCTTCTAGAGTTGTTAACCTGATCCTACGCAGCTTCTGCTCCGGCAATCTCACACTACTCACCAGAGCCTACAAAACTTTTGCCAGACCAATCCTTGAATACAGTTCATCTGTCTGGAACCCATACCACCTCGGACATCAACACCCTAGAAAATGTCCAAAGATACTTCACCAGAAGAGCCCTTCACTCCTCCATTCGAAACAGAATGCCCTACGAAAACAGACTAACTATTCTAGGTCTTGAAAGCTTAGAATTGCGGCGCCTAAAACACGATTTGAGTATTGCCCACAAGATCATATGCTGCAACGTCCTGCCTGTCAATGACTACTTCAGCTTCAACCGCAACAACACAAGAGCACGCAACAAATTCAAACTTAATATTAATCGCTCCAAGCTTCACTGTAAAAAATATGATTTAAGCAATCGAGTTGTTGAAGCGTGGAACTTATTACCGGACTCAGTAGTGTCAACCCCTAACCCCCAACATTTCTCCCTTAGACTATCCACGATTGACCTCTCCAGGTTCCTAAGAGGTCAGTAAGGGGAGTACATAAGTGCACTAGCCTGCCTTTCGTCCACTGTCCAATTATCTTTCCTTTATCTCATATATCATATATCTTTTCTTCCTTTCACATATCTTCTCCTCTACTTTTATATCTTTTCTTTATATATAATACTTCATGCCTATCCTCTTCAATATGTATTGTGTATTGGACAAAATAAATAAAATAAAATAAATTGTCTCAGGGACACCAAGCAAAATCATACGAGTCTGAATCTGAAAAGATTGTTGACCAAAGGACTGTATTATAGACAACAGACTTAAGGAGTAGGATATCGTCCATAAGGTGTTACTGCCTGCAGCTCACTTACTGTTGTACAAGAGGGAAATGACAAGGGGTCACTTACTTGGACAGACTCTTCTTTAATTTATGTCCTTGACTGCCACAATCTGATAAGCGTTCAAGGGAAGGCAGAGTCCGGATGGGAGGCAAGTGGCTGTCACTGCCATAGGTGGGTAACATGCCTGACACATGGTTGTCCCCAAGCACACGGACTGGAAGGGCTGCTGGGGATGGAGTGAGAGGCCCATTAAGGGCTTCCAGCAAGGACACCACCTCATAGCCGGGAGGGATGTTTTCTGAAGACTGGAGGAACAGAGAAGGGAATGAGAAAAAAAGAGGTTATTCTCAAGCAGCAGGAACTGTGAACCGGGAAGCTCAACGACAGAACAGAAAGCGCTAACAACTCTCAAAGAATGCACAAATTAGAAAGAGAGAGCAGGATCACTGATGGAAGAGGAGTGGGCCTGCCACTCTGGAACAGAGTCCCCTTCAACACTGTGGAAATCAGATTGCCTTCAAGGGAAGTTAAAGATCTTTATTCTGCATTACTGGGTCCGAAATGCCTTGAAGATTTGGCTGACGGTAAGCCTGGGGGCCATGAGATCTGGCATCTTTAATTAGACATGATTTGATTGGGATGTTTGATGGTTCCCTCGATTTTCACGAGTTCGAACTTCGCGAAAAGTCTATACCACGGTTTTTCAAAAATATTAATTAAAAAAATACTTCGCTGTTTTTTCCCCCATAGCACGGTTTTTCCCGCCCGATGTCATCGCCAAACTTTCGTCCGCCTTTAATAAATATTTTTTTAATAAACTTTAATAAATAAACATGGTGAGTAATAATCTAAATGGTTTCTAAGGAAATGGAAAATTGTAATTTAGGGGTTTAAAGTGTGAAGGGAAGGCTTGTGATACTGTTCATAGCCAAAAATAGTGTATTTACTTCCGCATCTCTACTTCGCGGAAATTCAACTTTCGCGGGCAGTCTCGGAACGCATCCCCCAGCGAAAATTGAGGGAATACTGTAGTGGTATATTTAAGGGTATTTAATCGTATTATTAATTGTTGCATTTTAATTATTTTATATTGTTTTTATTCTTGTTGTAAGCTGCACTGAGTCCTACGGGACTGGGCGGCATACAAATCTAATTGTACACACACAAACACACACACACACAGACGTCTATCCCAAGAGTTTAGGGTAGTGTAATTACTGGTTACTGGGGCTTGAGCTAGCTTTACTGAATTGATTTGCAATTATTATCTTTTCTGCTGGTTTTTTTAGGCTATACCTTTGTCATGGCATGTAATAATTAATTAATAGTTGCTTAGGTTAAACTCTTAATTCTAAGCCAGGGATGTGAAACTCGCATCATCTTGGCATCACGTGATGTATCGGGACTTTCCCCCCTTTCGCTGAACTGGGGGGGGGGGCATGGCCAACACTTGACACATCTGGTCTGCGGGCCGCGAGTTTGACAGTAATTTGGATTTCTTAACTTGAAATGTTTTAGCTGGTAGAGAAGATTATGGTGGTTTTATGACCTGAAAAAGGATAAATAGTCAGTAAGAAAAGCACGTGCACACAAAGAACAGTCTTTCTGAACCTCAATAAAAAAGATCTTTTTTACACTCTTCTATACTTTTGCCATAAAATTAAAGACTTAGCTCACGCCTTCTGCAGAGAAAATCTTGAGTCGTTTTTCTACAGATCATACATGCCACTTCTGTAGAAATGGGAGGAAAAATGTTCTATTCAATCCAAAAAAAATGGATTGAATAAGATTAGGCTAAAATTCTCTCTCCCAGCATCACGTTTTCTAAGTGTACATTTGTTTAAAGACAAATCAGTAAATAAGGAGGGTCACTGAACATTATTATCTGCAGGCTGAAGCATTATAGTTCAAAATCCCTAACCGGCTTTGGATATTGCAACTTAGTTATTGAGATACAGTATTCTGGTTCTCCCCTAAATTTCATAGTCCATCTGTGCTTAAGTATGGCCGCACATTAAAATATGGCACTAGCAACTGCCTTAAGCAGCAAGTTCTCTAGCTCCTGGGTTCCCATCTCTGGCGCATCATGTTTACTTGCTTGATTCTGCTTGGGGAATCACTGTTATGCTCCCCGAGCAACCTGGAGGAAAGATGCTAATTTTTTCATATTTATTTTTAGAAAATATATTTTGCCTTTTCGCTGTTTTTAAAAATCCCAAGAAGGATTTTTATTTATTTATTTATTTAGCTTCTTTCTTCCTTGGCATTTGTACAAATTAAAACATTTAAACAAACAATTGTTTTCCCCTCTGTGATTGTGCAAAATACCATACCTCTGAAATTTACTTCTATTGTATTGTCTTTCACACTTTGGCATAATTAATTTGGTAAGATAGGATAGATGTGCAGTTGGTTCTCGTTTTGCACAATGAAGGTATCTATGTCTGTTCTTTTTTCCACACTTTTACACATGCAATGGATGTGGACTGGAAATACAGAAAAGTCCATTCAAATATGGTCCTTCTTCTCAAACACAAGCAGGTCACAACAATCACTGCTTGAATTGGTTCTTTCTTTCTTTCTTTCTTTCTTTTTTTCTTTCTTTCTTTCTTTCTTATTTATTTATTTATTTATCTGCCTGCCTGCCTGCCTGCCTGCCTGCCTGCCTGCCTGCCTGCCTGCCTGCCTGCCTGCCTGCCTATCTATCTATCTATCTATCTATCTATCTATCTATCTATCTATCTATCTATCTATCTATCTATTAGATTTGTATGCTGCCCCTCTCCATAGACTCGGGGCGGCTCACAACAACAATAAAAAAACAGTTCATAACAAATCTAATAATTTAACGATTAAAAAAGAAAACATTAAAATCCCCGTTATTAAAGCAAACATACACAAAGACATACACAAAGACATACAATACTTAAATTGTATAGGCCCGGGGAGATGTTTCAATTCCCCCATTCCTGACGGCAAAGTTTTCAGAGTTTTTCAGTGAATTTAGACAAGGCCTGGGCTTGTCACTTCCAGCTCTAATTTCATTACAACTTCACTGTCAGTGGCCTTTCTTTATTGGATTACTCCTCTATAGAAGGGGGGGGGGGCAAGCTTCACGGTGCTCAACTCTTCTCCCAAAAAGAAAGAGTAGTTCAGAAGACCATCTCAGACAAGACGGAAAAAGATTAGCATCTAAACAGTCAATCCACCCATACTCACTGAATGTTCCTCTGAATCTGAGGTCTGGGACGCAATAATGGGGTTGAAGTTAGTGGGGGAGAGGGGTCCCATTTTTTTCCTCATGGCTCTGATCTGTAGCAAGGCCCGAAATGCTGTGAAGAAGAAACGGGGGGAGGGATGGTGGAGAAGGGAATTAAACACATTTCAAATTCTGCTAGAAATTTCTCTGGAAAACCAACCAAGGTAATGGGTGACTGTGGCCACTAAAATGCAAGTAAAATATGATCATAGTTGGCTGCACTATCCTTTCTGTTCTGACAGTTGTTTGTTTGAAATTAAATAAGCTTAGCCTATTTCAGGTATAGGCAATTGTTCACTTCTCAAAGTGAGAGGATTTAAACAAACGCCTGATCTTCCCAAGAGGACCCGATCTCAACGTTAAAAAAAAAAAGATTGTGACTTACGTAATCTGCAGATGGGACAATTGTTAGCTTGGTAGCGCAAGGTGTCAGCACAAGTGTTGCAGAGACAGAGATGGCGGCAAGGTAAGATCAAGGTGTCTCGGACATCAGAGAGGCAGACTACACACTCTGCACTATTGTCACTCACCTCATCCTCTGCCACCTGAATTAGAAAAGCTTGCTGGTATGCATGTCCTTACAAACATGTGTCCATAGTGAATGGGAGGGAGGGAGGGAAGGTAGGTAGGAAGGAAGGAAGGAAGGTTGAAAGAAGGAAGGAAGGAAGGAAGGAAGGAAGGAAGGAAGGAGGGTGGAAAGAAGGAAGGAAGGAAGGAGGGTGGAAGGAAGGAGGGTGGAAGGAAGGAAGGAGGGTGGAAAGAAGGAAGGAAGGAAGGTGGAAAGAAGAAAGGAAGGAAGGTGGAAAGAAGGAAGGAAGGAAGGAAAAAAGAAAGGAAGGAAGGAAGGAGGGTGGAAGGAAGGAAGGTGGAAGGAAGGAAGGAAAAAAGAAAGGAAGGAAGGAGGGTGGAAAGAAGGAAGGAAGGAGGGTGGAAAGAAGGAAGGAAGGAAGGTGGAAAGAAGGAAGGAAGGAGGGTGGAAAGAAGGAAGGAAGGAAGGAAGGTGGAAGGAAGGAAGGAAAAAAGAAAGGAAGGAAGGAGGGTGGAAAGAAGGAAGGAAGGAGGGTGGAAAGAAGGAAGGAGGGTGGAAGGAAGGAAGGAAGGAGGGTGGAAAGAAGGAAGGAGGGTGGAAGGAAGGAAGGTGGAAGGAAGGAAAAAAGAAAGGAAGGAAGGAGGGTGGAAAGAAGGAAGGAAGGAAGGAAGGAAGGAGGGAAAGAAGGAAGGAAGGAGGGTGGAAAGAAGGAAGGAAGGAAGGTGGAAAGAAGGAAGGAAGGAAGGAAGGAAGGAGGGTGGAAAGAAGGAAGGAAGGAGGGTGGAAAGAAGGAAGGAAGGAAGGAGGGTGGAAGGAAGGAAGGAGGGTGGAAAGAAGGAAGGAAGGAAGGAAGGAATGTGGAAAGAAGGATGGAAGGAAGGAGGGTGGAAAGAAGGAAGGAAGGAAGGAAGGAAGGAAGGAGGGTGGAAGGAAGGAAGGAAGGATGGTGGAAAGAAGGAAGGAAGGAAGGAGAGTGGAAGGAAGGAAGGAGGGTGGAAAGAAGAAAGGAAGGAAGGAAGGAAGGAGGGTGGAAAGAAGGAAGGAAGGAAAGAAGGAAGGAAGGAAGGAAGGAGGGTGGAAGGAAGGAAGGAGGGTGGAAAGAAGGAAGGAAGGAAGGAAGGAATGTGGAAAGAAGGATGGAAGGAAGGAGGGTGGAAAGAAGGAAGGAAGGAAGGAGGGTGGAAAGAAGGAAGGAAGGAAGGAGAGTGGAAGGAAGGAAGGAGGGTGGAAAGAAGAAAGGAAGGAAGTTAGGAGGGTGGAAAGAAGGAAGGAAGGAAGGAAAGAAGGAAGGAAGGAAGGAAGGAAGGAAGAAAGGAAGGAAGGAAGGAAGGAAGGAGGGTGGAAGGAAGGAAGGAGGGTGGAAAGAAGGAAGGAAGGAAGGAATGTGGAAAGAAGGATGGAAGGAAGGAGGGTGGAAAGAAGGAAGGAAGGAGGGTGGAAGGAAGGAAGGAAGGAGGGTGGAAAGAAGGAAGGAAGGAAGGAAGGAGAGTGGAAGGAAGGAAGGAGGGTGGAAAGAAGAAAGGAAGGAAGGAAGGAGGGTGGAAAGAAGGAAGGAAGGAAGGAAGGAAGGAAGGAAGGAAGGAAGGAAGGAAGGAAGGAAGGAAGGAAGGAAGGAAGGTGGAAAGAAGGAAGGAAGAGTTTTTAACATGGAAACTTCCAAACAATCTTAATTGAGACTGTGTACAGCATGTACATTATTCTGCACATTTAGCTCTAGCACTCACCTTTGAATCCTGTGTGTTATATTTGTTTTCTATGCCATAAATTTCCTGAAGGAGATAGCTTACTCCATCCACCTAGAAAAAGCACCAACACTGAAATTACGTGGGAAAGTAGGGGTCAAAAGGGGAGATGAAACTCCAGAAAGAAAGACTGCAGAAACAATTTTCTTCTTTCTGTTTTACTTTTCCCAGTGAAAAACTGCATTATCTAACTTAAACATGCACCTTTCCACAATAGGAGGAAAATGCTTACAGTGAATTGGTGACCACCTTTGGTTTTATCCACTGGTTGTGGTTAAAAGCTCTTTGCAACCAATACTGTGGGAAGTGGGTTGGATGGTCATCAAATGCCTGGCCACTGCACAAGCAGCTTTCCCTAAAAAGTAATAGGAACTAGTATGTGCCGGAAAGTAGAGAACCTGATCCCGCCAGCCACACACTCACCACTTGCTTTTGTTTGAGGGGTTTCACACAAAAGCCGCCATCCGCATGCTGAGAGGAAGAAATACAAATGTTCAGGTGGACTTCCAACGTCACAGTCCATCAAAAGAAATTCTAGAGGATAGGTGTGATGAAACAGAACTCACTCCCTAAAATACAACCGTATTTCACAAAGAAAATGTCTCCTATTCATATCATGCCTTCTTTTTCGTCAAACATTTAACAATCACTCTCCTTTTAACTCCTTTTATTCACCCAGCATTATTCTACAAAACAACACTGCTCAAAAAAGACCTCTGTAGTTGCGTTATCTTCCTCTTCTCATATACTGTATATATTCATATACAGTGGTACCTCATCATACGAACTTAATTGGTTCCAGGAGGAGGTTCGTAAGGTGAAAAGTTCGTAAGATGAAACAATGTTTCCCATAGGAATCAATGTAAAAGCAAATAATGCGTGCAAATCCTTCAGGAAAATCCCAAACTTTAGAAGGGAGGCGAACAGAGGGCAGGGAGGAGCAGCTAAAGGGGGCGGGTGGAAGAAGCAAGGCTAGGCTAAAGGGTGAGTGGGAAGGAAGAAAGGCAAGGGGGGCGCCCCTCCCTTTTCTTTCTTCAAAAGACACTGAGTGCCTGCAAGCACGGCTGTTCTCCTAGTTTTTTAAATGCACTCTTTCCCCCTCCAAGCCGCCCCTCCCTTTTCTTTCTTCAAAAAAGGGGAAAAAAAGAAACCCCTTCATCCCAGCAGCAGTGACTTGGGTTCGTAAGGTAAAAATAGTTCAGAAGAAGAGGCAAAAAAATCTTAAACACCGGGTTCATATCTTGAAAAGTTCGTTAGAAGAGGCGTTCATAAGATGAAGTACCACTGTATAGGTAACATGTTTTTGCTAATAATGAAAAGGAAGGGAGACTACTACAGATCTATTTCAGGCTTTTTTGCCTTCATCAGGTAGCCACACCCTTTTTACTGGGATTTGAACCTGGGGCCTCTGCCTTCGCCTTAGCCATTAGGCTACAGGCACATCTCCTGTATCAGCTTGTACCAGAGAAGGGTTATGTGTAATATTTTTTGTCGAGTCACCCTGGTATATTGAAGGAGCATCACAGCTTCCTTTTTGCCCCTCAGGCCCCACTAGGGGTCATATTCCAAGGCAGATAAGTTCTTTTATAGCCGGCAACTATAATCTATAGAACATATTTCTATTGATAATGAAAAGGAAGTGAGACTACTATAGATCTATTTTGGACTTTTTTGCCTTCATCAGGTAGCCACACCCTTTTTACTGGGATTTGAATTTGGGGCTTATATTAGCTTGTACCAGGGAAGGGTTATGTCGGTGACTCAACAAAAGAAATCACACATAAACCCTTCCCTGGTATAAGCTGATACAGGAGATGAGCCTGTAGCCTAATGGCTAAGACCTCTGCCTTACAAGGCAGAGGACCAGGGTTCAAATCCCAGTAAAAAGGGTGTGGCTAGCTGATGAAGGCAAAAAAGCCTGAAATAGATCTATAGTAGTCTCCCTTCCTTTTCATTACAGTGATCCCCCGGTTATTGCGTCCCCAACCATTGCGAACAGGGTAATTTGCGAATTTTGAACCCGGAAGTCAAAATACCATCTACGCATGCGTGCCCTTTTTTTCTATGGGCACGCATGCGTAGATGGCGCCGGGCAGATCAGCTGCTGGGCGGCTTCCCTGGGTCTTCCCCCTCTTGCTGGCGGGAGGGCGAAGCCCCCCCCAGCACCCGCTCGCCCGCCCTTCGCCCTTCGCCCGGCCACCCGCTCGCCCACCTGCTCGCCCTTCGCCCTTCGCCCGGCTGGCTCCGATCGTTTTAAAGCAGGCGCGCGTTTTAAAGCAGGCGCGCCGTTCTCTGCTGACTTCTAAAGCGGGGAAGTTCGCTAGGAGTCAGCTGAGAAGAGCGCGCGTTTTAAAGCAGGCGCGCGTTTTAAAGCAGGCGCGCCGTTCTCCGCTGACTTCTAAAGCGGGGAAGTTCGCTAGGAGTCAGCTGAGAACGGCGCGCGTTTTAAAGCAGGCGCGTGTTTTAAAGCAGGCGCGCTGTTCTCCGCTGACTTCTAAAGCGGGGAAGTTCGCTAGGAGTCAGCGGAGAACGGCGCGCCTGCTTTAAAACGATCGGAGCCGGCCGGCTCCGATCGTTTTAAAGCAGGCGCGCCGTTCTCCGCTGACTCCTAGCGAACTTCCCCGCTTTAGAAGTCAGCGGAGAACAGCGCGCCTGCTTTAAAACGATCGGAGCTTTCCAATGAGTCCCGAAGACAAACGTCAAACTTCCGTGTTTGTCTTCGGGACTCATTGGAAAGCCGCGCCGGTGTTTTAAAACGTCGCCGCCGACATGGGGGGCTTGCTAGCACCCCCCCAAACCCGGGTTGGGGGTTCGGGGGGTGCTAGCGAGCCCCCCATGTCGGCGGCGACGTTGTAAAACACCCGCGCCGCCCCCAATCTTTGGCTCCTCGCTAGCGCTGCGGAAGTTAAAAACACCATCTGCACATGCGCAGATGGTGTTTTTACTTCCGCAGCGCTACTTCGCGAAAACCCGCTCGTTGCGGGGGGTCCTGGAACGAAACCCTCGCAACAAGCGGGGGATCACTGTATCAGCAAAAATATGTTACAGCTATAGATTATAGTTGTCAGCTATAAAAAAACTTATGTGCCTTGGAATATGATCTCTGGTAGGGCCGAGGCAAAAAGGAAGCTGTGATGCTCCGACAAAAAAAAATCATTCATGTGTGTGTGTGTGTGTGTGTGTGTGTGTACACACGTATACACCTTGTAACCAAGTAAACCTATATTTTACTTTATTTATTACATTGGTTCAACCTGCATACATTCAAGATGGGAATTTGGATTCATGGATTTTGCACACTGGATCAGCAAGAACACAATGTTTACCTTCTCAAAAGTTGCCAGCAGTACATGACAGTGTCCCATATGCTCTGCAAGACAAGATCAAAATTGAGGTTCGGGATCCTACATGATTTTTGCAGAAACTGACGCAGACTGCTACATTTCCCCCCTGCGATTGCCCTTAATAGAAGTAGTCTTAATTGACCACAATTATAACCATGGTAATTAAATATACCGGTACATATATCATTAATTACAGATGCCTTTCTAAGGGTTTCAGTTACTAATGATATTAAACAGGACATAGAATCAATTTAATTGGCAATAATTTTTAGAATGTACAGTGGCAACTTGCAAGACATGTCAATTCAGCTTTCTATCCTGATGCCATCACCATCTGCAGGGTGCTGATTATTTGTACCTGTTCCAATTTAGCTTTGAGTGACTGTAAGATATTGAGATTGCTTTAATCATCTCAATGAAAAGCCTATGCTTGAAACTGGCTGCGAAGTCTGATCCCATTAATTCTCTTGGTTCTGTAACCAATTTTTGATACCTTGACCATGGTATTCTTTTTGAACTTTCAGAGAAGATTGGGCTCTATAATGGTTCCAGCTTTTCCATGTCTAGAAAGCGATGCCAAGTGTTTATTGTCTGGTACTTGAACTTTGGCAGCATCTTACAGGATACAATCTTGAATACATCCTATTCAACAACTACATGAAACCATTGGAAACCATTGACAAATGGGTGTCACTAGCATGTTTATCCATTTTATCAGTGAGAGGGACAGCATATAAGTTTAATAAATTTAATAAGTTGACACTTCGTTCTCTTGTTCCTTCCAGCAAGCTCCAAGTAAGCAATTGGTAGTTGGTTCAGTTCAGTAACAGATTGTTGAAGGAAAACATCGTAAAATTAAATCCAGACAAAATGGTAGTATTATTGGTAAAGTACGAAACTGAATAAGGAATTGAGATACACCCTAGTTTGGACAGGAATGCAAGCCTTCTGATAGAGCAAGTTCACAGTTTGGGCGAACTTCTTGGTCTTCACTAGATTTGTAGGTGATGTCTATGGCAGGGAGCACATTTGCACAGCCAAGATTAGTGTGCTAGCACAATCTTTCTTAAGCCAGAGATTCAGTAATGCTATTACATGCTTTGACTGACTCCTGTTCTGATGACTGTACTGGGAGCTTTTTTTTGGAAAATGCTTAGAAGTGCAATTGATGCAAAATTCAAGAGTTAACCTACTAGCCTGGAGAAAATACAGAAATCCTATTATGCCTGTACTTTTAAAATTCCACTGAATATCAGATGCAACTATCACAAGCTGTGATAAATTTAAAAATCCAAAATGATTCTCTTTCCCTTAAGACTCCCAGAGAAGACCATCTACTTGGCACTCTCTCTGTGTGTATTCTAGTCGACAAAATTGTCTACCCCAGAATATTTTGATCCATTCCAGGCAGGAGTGGGCTGCTGCCCAGACAGGGGGGAGGGCAGTGGGGTAGCAAAAATGGAGCTGCACCCCAGACCACCCAATTTGCACTGAAAGATGTTGAAAGAAAATGCAGGACGTCCTGCATAAGCCACTCCCACAGTGTGGTAGTAAAAATTGTGGTAGCCCTTCACTGATTCCAGGGGTTGCAGAGGAGATCTCATATGTTGCAACAGGCAAATTAAGCAACCTCAGGACACGAGGACTGGGCAGAAAGTTCTGGGATAAAAGATTATGAATTCCTTGGTCTTGTTTTCCATGCTCCCAGGCAATGAAACACATCCATAGGAAATGCATCCCTTGTCCAGCATCTCCCAAAATTAAGGCAGTGTGTAAAGATGTGTCTTCTTTGTCAGGCTTTTGCTCAAGGGTTAATTTTTCAATTTTTATTTTTCAATTTTTTAAAAAAAAAGAAACCATGCTTGTCACAATTTCTTTGAACAGAAAAACAAACTGTATACCAAATAGAATAAACAAATAAATAAACCATGAATGTGAACCTTAAGAGCATCCTTACCATCGCCCTCGTCTACCACTGCAAGAACCACCATGGGATAAATTTCACGGTCCAGATCAAAGCTCAGCTGCAAAAGAATGAGAGGCCTGAGATAAAAGGGCAAGTGGTCTCACAGAGTAAAATACTGGTAGCATCAGTAGAATTATAGTAATCCACTCATGTGCCCAGCAAGCATTACCACAGGTGTGCAATACTATAAACGCAGGCACCCTGGGGAATCCTCATTTAGAAACACTCTGCTTTTTAAAAAGACAAGTGCATGTGTCCATCCTTCAGTGTAAAACCGTATATTCTGTTCCCCGAGAAAGATCTCTATTTTGTAAAGCGTGCACAGCTGAATCTGATGAAATATGAACCCAATAGGATAATTGCTCAAAAAGGTAAATTCTCATTGTTCATTTCTTTGAAGCAGGCTTCTTCCTTACCTCTTCTTCAGCCCATTCCGAGGGATCAATACTATGGGAAGGCAGGCAGAACTGCTGGCATACACCTCGCTTATAATGGACAGTCTCGGAGTGTAAACTGCTTTCCTTGGGGACATAACTGTAAGAAAAAAGTGGATAACCCACAATGAACAACCCCACACAATGCTTTTACCTTCCCCGCCTAGTGTGTAAGATATGGAACATCATTTTCAGACAGCATTTAAAGCCACCTTCTGACTGACTCAATATTTTTCTTGTTCTAGAATAAAGTTATATATCATTTCTGCTTGCCTGTAATATATTTTATTGATGCAGTTGTTTTGTCATTTTAATTGCAATGTTGCTCTGAAGAATGCCTAAACCACTGAAAGATGTGTAAAAAAATGCACCCCTAAATCTTGATTCGCAAAAACCAAGTCTGTGGAATTTTCTTAGCAACATTTTTTTCAGAAATAGCTTGCCAATTCTTTTTTCCTAGGGCAGAGAGAAAATGTCTGGCCCAAAGTCAGGTGTCTGCTGAGCCTAAGACGAGACTAGAACTCAGTCTCGTAACGTCTAACTAGCACTTTTAGCACTAGCACGTCTAACTAGCACTCCACCGAACTGGCTATCATAAACTAAAATAACTAATGCAGACACCACCCAAAAAAGAACTCTTCTTTCAGGCATGATATCAATATCACATTTTCATTTTTGTGTTACACCCCTTTTAATTTGCTACTGTCCTGTTTACTAGAATATCATTTTTTCAAATGAAAAATAGTAATTTGAGGTCCTATTCTCAGGGCCATCCAACCTGCAGCCTTTGTTCGTTTTCCAGCTACGCTGATTGATTAGGACAGTGAGGGCGAACTCATGGCATGGGTGCCACAAGTGGCACACAGAGCCATATCTGCTGGCACACAAGCCGTTGCCCTAGGCCAGCTCCAATGTGCATGTATGTGCTGGCCAGCTGATTTTTGGCTTGCACAGAGGCTCTGGGAGGATGTTTTTGGCTTCCAGAGAGCTTCCTGGGGGATGGGGGAGGGCATTTTTAGCTTCCTCCAGCTCCAGGGAAGCCTTTGCTCCAGGTAAGCCTACTGAGCCCACCAGAAGTTGGGAAACAGGCCGTTTCCAGCCTCCAGAGGGACTCCAGGGGGGCGGGGAAAGCTGTTCTCGACCTCCCCAGGCATTGAATTTTGGGTGTGGGCACTTGCACATGCGCAATAGCACGTGTGCATGCTCTTTTGGCACCCGAGGGAAAAAAGGTTCACCATCACTGGATTAGGAGGTCCTCCTTTGCATCTTTGTAACATCAGCATATTTCAGTTTATGCTGGCTTCCGTGAACACTTCCACAATGGCACCGTTTCTAGAATCTGCAGTGATATATCACAAGCCAATTCACAGTGCATGTGGTTCTCAAAAGCCATTTTAGGCTAAATTCTGCCACGCCACAAGACAGGAAAGCATGAAGCTACGATTTTGGCACATATTTGTTGCAAGAACCTTGGAGATCACCTTTTCAAATGAGGCCATTAACCTCTATTGAGCTGATTTATTCTCGAGCATTCCAACTTTCCAAAGAGATAAGGCACTAAGCAATAACTAGGTTATCTGCTGCTGTTCCTTCAGCTGTATAATCTTTTCTATTTCTGAGCTTGATGCCTGTCTCCCCTTTCACCATGTAGTCATTAGCTGTCCATATGAGTCACTTGTATAAATTTTGTACCCAGTTTCCTATCAAAGATCCAGGGAGGGTGGCGCCAAGTCTCTTGCTAAAGCCCTTAATTATGGAAGAAGTAACAACACAGAAAAACACAGAATAGAAACAAAAGAGAGAAATAAACTGATTTAATTTTTGCAGGATTTTTTTTAAAGGACAAATCTAAACGTGAAATCCCTTTGAGGCTGGGCTTCCTAACCTCCCTCTCTCTCCCATCGGTCCTTATCTCATTTCTTTATCCAATACTGGAACACAGTGTTAATGTCCTAGGCTTTTTTAGACAGTAACCTACCAGCCATGTGCAAGTAGTAATTAACTACCAATGGTAGAATATTTTGACAGCACTGCTGGATTTTGTATAACTATAACTGCCTTTATTTTCCACACTATACTTTTCAGTATCTTAGTTTCTTGGGGGGGGGGGTGTCCTTAACAGTGTTATTTTCCTTCTGAAATTATTTTCATTTTTCTTTATGATATGTGTGGTGTGTTTCTCTATATACATATTATGCATTATATCTCTTTGCTACAAATCTCACAGCTAACATTTTTTGCTATCCATAGCCTCTTTCACTTCATCCTCTTTTACTTAAATCATTCCATTAAAGATGTTTCCTATTTTTATTAATATAATTCTATTAAAATATGTAGGCAGATTTCCTTGCATCCACTTCCCATTTATTCTGCTGGAAAATTTATCTTCTAATTCTTTTACATACAGGATTCATACTTTGCCCATTTTGCATTCATTCAATGTTCAATTCTTTCCTTTTCGTCCATGTCAATTTTCTCCTGAGATTCATTCAACACTATCAAATAATATGCCCCTTATTCGGAACCAGAAAGTCTTGGCACTTTTATTTCATTCACTAATTATCTACATCTTTCAACAGAAATAATCAGGACAGTCATATTTTAGCTCTATATTTCATTGCCATGTGTATAAATAGATTTATGCTTAAACCACAATTTAAACAAATGGATATTTTCCTAAAGAAATATACTCAGTCACCATTCTTACTCATTCTTGAGATTGTAACTGGTCTCTCCTCAGTTGCTTTATTCCATTTCATTCATTTATGGCACCAAAGTAATTATTCCCCTGTATCAGTAAGTCAGAATATTGCAAATTTCCCAAAAACTCCACTTATGCTTCTTTTCTTATCACCACTCATTGATGGAAACATGCAAATATCATCAACCTATCAAATCCAGTTTTCATACAGCAAACTCTATGACAATAACTTTATGCTAAGCTAGAGAGATGGCCATTTTATCTGCTTGCATTGGATTTGGGGGGAAATTGTACTTCTTACATCTGCATATCTGTCTTTTAAATTATAACTTAATAATAATAATAATAATAATAATAATAATAATAATAATAATAATAATAATAATGTGTAAACCATTCATCTGCTTTGGAAGCTGCAAAGTTACAGAAAAAGTAAGTACCCTCTCTGGGTTCTATGGTTTTACATATCAGGACATAATAAAAATCATCTGGTTCACAACATTTCTTAAAAGTACAAAACAAAATCCAATATTTACCCTTGAAAGCCGCCCTGTTAATTCAATTTTTTATATATAATTGTTGATTTAAGATATTATAGAGCTGCTTTACTTTATACCATATATCCAAAACATATTGGGAAATTTTAAAACCTTCTATAATCTGGTTCTTGGCATGGATTAATTTTCCCTAATGTGCAGCTGCTCGTCATGAGTTAAAATGTGTTTTTCAAAGGAGTTCTCTTGGAAAATAATATCATTTTCACTTTTACTCAATCTTCAGTATTTCAGTACTCAGAAAAATGCAATTCCTTTACAAGAGAATGCCATCATTGTGATTGGAAGTGCTAGGCTTCATAGAACGGCAGATTCCATCGACACCTATAATTTCATGTCATATTAAAGCTAGACTCTTTCTTTCTTTCTTTTTCTTTCTTTCCTTCCTTCCTTCCTTCCTTCTCTCTGATGATCAGCAGGCTAGAGAAAACTCACTTCTCAGAACTCTGTAAGTGAAGGAAACATTCTTCTAAGAGATAAAAGACAACAAGGAGCATTCAGGCAGCTTCCATGCATTTAGCCAGCACGTAAATGTAAGAGGATGATAGTGCATCTTAAATTCTGCTAGCAATTTTTACATTTTTCAAACTCCATTCATTCAGCACAATTCCTGAACCTAGACTCTCCCTATAAATATGACCAAAAGAAAAATGATGTTGAGATCGCATTTCTTTTCAAATATCACACTCCAAAATGGAAGTTAATAGGAACGGGTTTCTTATCTCACATATATCAATCTCCTTGAGCTGAATTTGGTGGAAGGCTACCTAGACTGTGGACCCAACAGGTGTGATCAAACTCTATTGCATACTTAGGAGGAAGCTGCTTGAAGCAGTTAATTGCCCTCTATCAGCACAAGAGTACGGTCCTTTCTTATATTCCAGCGACCAGTAAGAGCCCAAAAGATTGGCCTCCTTCGGATCCCGTAACCCAAACAATGTTGGCTAGCGGGTCTGTGGGGGAGAGCCTTCTCAGTGGTTGCCCAGACTCTATGGAATCAGATATCTCCTGAGATCCGCACTATCCACCTTGTTGGCCTTCAGTAAAGCCGTAAAGACCTGGCTCTTCCAACAGGCCTGGGACCATTGACCTCGGAGGGATGATTAGCGAGGTCAGCCCATGAACATATAGATGACTATAGTTGTCTTAAATTGAAACATTTTTTTATATTGATCTATACCTGTTTTTGTTGTGAGCCGCCCTGAGTCCCCTAGGGAGTTGGGCGGCATAGAAATTTACTAAATTTAATTAAATAAATATCCAATGAAATTTTAAAAGCCGAGGTAGCGCAGTGGGTAGAGTGCAGTACTGCAGGCCACTAAAGCTGACTGTAGATCTGCAGGTCAGCAGTTCAAATCTCATCACCAGCTCAGGGTTGACTCAGCCTTCCATCCTTCCGAGGTGGGTAAAATGAAGACCCAGATTCGGGGGGGGGGGCGCAATATGCTGGCTCTGTTAAAAAGTGCTATTGCTAACATGTTGTAAGCCGCCCTGAGTCTAAGGAGAAGGACGGCATAAAAAAATCCAATTAAAAAAATCGAATTAAAGAAAAAAATCTGGCACCCTCAATAATAATAATAATAATAATAATAATAATAATAATAATAATAATAATAATAATAATTTATTAGATTTGTATGCCGCCCATCTCCGAAGACTCTCCGAAGACTCTCTGAAGACTCTATCCCCATCGTTCCTACCACTTGATGCTAGGAGGCAATTAGCTGTGGAGTTACCTGCTTTCCTACAGTAGATACTCTAGCCCTCTATTTACTGGATATAAAACAGCAAAGGTCATCAGAGTATTTGGCATGGATATCTCTTGGTTAAAAATCTGCAGACATCCTATCCACTTTTCCTCCTAACAGGGAGCAACGATAGCCATGAGGTGATACCTTTCCCCAGCTCTCCTTTGATTTACCTCACCACTCCATTCTGAAATTCTTCAGTGGCTTGATAATAAATGGTTATGGCCACCCGTGCATCCGTATCGAATGTGAACTCCACGTTGTACTGGACTTTAGCTTTGCAGACTTCTTCGCCTGGAGTCTTCACTTCCTCTGTGCATCTAGCAGAGCAGAACAAAATAACCAAATATTTGGTACAAATGCTGAAGATCCAAGTTTTTAAGGAGTGATTTGGGGACTTCTAGGAGTAATCATCCCAATAAATCTGAAAGGTACCAGGTTGGAAGTTGCTACGGTAGGATTGTGCATGTTAGAATGCAGTATTACAGGCTAATTCAGCTCACTGCCAGGAGTTTGATCCTGACTGGCTCAAGGTTAACTCAACCTTCCATCTTTCCGAGGTGGGTAAAATGAGGCCCCAGATTATTGGGGGCAATATTCTGACTCTATAAACTGCTTAGAGAAGCCTGTAAAAGCACTGGGAAGTGTTATATAAGTCTAAGTGCTATTGCTATTGTTAACACTTGCCTCTGGCTTCTTAGAAATACGAGACTATCATTTTTTTTCAGTTATGTTCCCTGGAACCCTGAGGTTCCATGAGAACTTGATGAGGTTTCGTAAGAGACTGAAGTTCATTCAAATCCAGCCAATTTTCCCTAACTACAGGTTCCATGTTGTGAAAATGGCTTAACCCTGGTTCTAAACCATGGGTTCCCAACTTCTGGTGCTTGGACTGGCATCGATTTGCAGCATGCCAGAAACTGGACCACCCAAACAAGTGAACTTCCATCTGCGGGATGCAGGCAACCCATGAAACCACCACGCCCCTTCTGATCCATGGAAAAACCTCTGTCCACAGAACTGGTTCCTGGAGCTCAAAAGTTTGGGGGCTCTAGATAATAACCATAAGAAATGGTATTGCTTTTTCTTGAACTACTATCTCACTATCTTCCCTGGGACATACGTGGTTCTTCAATCCACAATTGGCACAGGTTTTGGGTGACTACACCAAGAGTTTCTGTACCCAAAGGTTTTGTAGGTATTACTTGAAATACCATATTTTTCAGTGTATAAGACGCACCCCACCCCCCACCCACCCCAGAAAAAAAAAGCTGAAAATTTGGATGCATCATACTCTTTTGGAAGTTTTTTCTTCAGCCCTAGTGAGTCACTAACAATCTTCCTGGCTCTTCCCAGCTTGCAGGCTTTTTTCATTGCTACTCCCTCCAAAGAAGGTGTTTTTCAACCATAACAAGGTACTAAAAATCTTCCCAGCCTGCAGGTGTTTTTCATTGCTACTCCTTCCGAAGGTTTTTTCAGCCCTAACGATCTTCCCAGCTCTTACCGACTAGCAGGGTTTTTTTCATATGCTATTCCCTCCAAAGGTTTTTTTCAGTCCTAACCAGGTGTTCTGCCGGTGTGTTTCAACTGCCCATAATTACAGGGTAATTAGTCCAGGAAGACACACACCACACGATAAAAGGAAAGCCCAAATGTTTTTATAAAAAGAAAAACAGAAACAGCTCCCTTTTTAAATGTCAAAGGGATTTTCTGGTACACACAAGGCACAGGTTAAATGCAATCCAATTGCTCACCCAATAACTGGGAAATTGAGTCCAATTCTAAAGTCCAGAGAGTCCCCACACAATCTTGAACAGCACAAAAACCACGATCTTGACGAAACAATGAATCAGATAAACTGCCATGAAGCTAAAACACCAGGCTGCACTTTTATCTGTAGCACTAATTACAGCAGCCCCACCCAACCACAGGTGGCCTCATTTTCCCTTGTAATAATCCTTCAGTTGTTGTCTCCTATGCATCACTCTACTCATGCATGGATGTGTCATTAATTCTTGTTCAGAATCCAAGGATGATACAGATGACTGATCTCCTCCTGGGCTGTCTGCCAAACTCTCCTCTTCCCTGTCACTCACGCTTCCTTGGTCAGAGGAGGCTTCGTCGGCAGATTCCACTGGGAGCAAAACAGGCCTGCGGCATGTGGATGTCTCCCTCACATCCACCTCCACATTGCTTGGGGCAGGAGCTGGGCCAGAGCTAACCACAACACCAGTGGATAAATTAATGTGCTGAAACTGTCCGAACTAAGGATGCTAGCCAGATGAATATCTGGTAAATAGATTCCCCCACCCCTGTTTTCCTCCCCCAAAATAAGGTGCACCTTATACTCAGCTGCATCTTATACTCTGAAAAATATGGTATCTAGTGGTAGTTTAAGATGATGCTCTCTGACAGTGAGCTCATAGATCAGCAGCAGAGCATATTACTTTGTATGCAGACAGGGAGTTCAAGGTTCAGCATCTCCTAGTAGACCTAAGAAGCTTCCTAATAAAACCTGAAAATAGCCTGCTCAGCCTGTGATTATGGCAAATATAAGGAAGCCTTTAATATTATTACATGCTAATTCCATACTTCTGGAAATATGTTGAAATCACAATATTGAGATTTGGTAAGAAAATATGTCACTACATTGGTTACTTCAGCGAACGTTTAAACCTATTGGTTACATTTATTTATTATCCCACCTTTATTTTTTTTATAAATGGAAGGTCTTAAGCATAAAACGTATCAGGAAAGACTTAATGAACTCAATCTGTATAGTCTGGAGGACAGAAGGAAAAGGGGGGACATGATCGAAACATTTAAACATGTTAAAGGGTTAAATAAGGTTCAGGAGGGAAGTGTTTTTAATAGGAAAGTGAACACAAGAACAAGGGGACACAATCTGAAGTTAGTTGGGGGAATGATCAAAAGCAACGTGAGGAAATATTATTTTACTGAAAGAGTAGTAGATCCTTGGAACAAACTTCCAGCTGACGTGGTTGGTAAATCCACAGTAACTGAATTTAAACATGCCTGGGATAAACATATATCCATCCTAAGATAAAACACAGGAAATAGTATAAGGGCAGACTAGATGGACCATGAGGTCTTCTATGTTTCTATAAATAATTCAAGGCGGCAAACATACCTAACACTCCTTCCTCCTCCTCTTTTCCCCACAACTGCAATCATGTCAGATGGATTGAGCTGAGATAGAATGATTGGCCCAAAGTCACCCAGCCCATTTTCATGCTCCTCTGCCTTCTAGCAAAGTACTGTATGCATCCCTCTTCCACTTTTTCAACAGTTCTTCTCAATTTCTGTTATTGTATATTTTTAATATATACATTAATCTGTTATTTATCAGTGTGAAAACACACCAGTGTTACCTATGATTACTGAGTCTCTGCCAGGAGCTTTCCAAATTTCCTTTTCTGCTCTTAAAGACAATATTATGTGTTCTCCATCTCCTCCCTTGCTGGGCTCTACTAGGATTGGGGTGGATGGGAGCAAGGAACATTAACACGTTAGTCATTTCCCATGAAAGCTGAACCACCTGGAGTCAGACTTTCCACATTGCAACTAATGATTATAAGGGAATGGAATAACACCACAAGTGCTAAACCAGGCCTGTCAAAATGGCAGCCTGGATGTGTCACACCCACCCCAGCTCTGCAAAGGCAAAAAAATGTCGTGATACATCATGTGACACGATCGAGTTTGACACCCATGTGCTAAACCAATTCTGCAAAAACACTGACGTCCCAGGTTATCACTGACTCCTCGGTATGAGAACAGAAGAGATAAAGGACAAGAATATGAAACCAGAAAGCTAGTCCATTAGCATAATAACATTCTTCCAGGTCGTTGCCGAGAAAATGACAGTTGAAGATTATCCACCTGATTTAATGAAAACTGACAGTGCTGAATTGCAGGATGAAAACAACAAGTACCAACTAAGGCCTCGCTTGCATGTTTTACATCTTTGCCTATTGTTTGGATTCTCTGGAGACAAACACAAGACTTGTTACCTTTGCAAAAACAGAGTAAAGCCAAAGGAATACATGGCAGTGGATTTACAGAGAAACATTATAAATGGCTTCCACTGCAAGGATGCCTCTTTTAAGCCATAGAGAGCAGTTAGAAATAAAAATTGAGACATATTAACTTGGTAGAAAAATATATTTGTCAGCGCCCCAAATAGCACCTGGGAAAAAATCAGATTCCAGTCCAATTCTCTCATCCAAGACCATCATTTGGAGTTAGAAACTTTGGCCTGCCAATCTTATGCTGAAGACCTGTTCATATTTGCTCTTATGCTGTCCAGAATCCAACAATTTAGTTCTCAGGACTGAAGTGAGGGGAACTGACCACTAAGGAAGTTCTTCTCTCCTCCACACAGAACTACACTGTTAGCACTGATTCCCCTCTAAACCCAGCCTAGCAACAAAAATGAATTCAACTTGGAATAGAAACTTTAAATTAACTATAGCTGCATCTTATAAGGAAAATTTAATTAAAATGTTCTATAGATGGCATATCACCCCGATAAAATTAGCTAAACTAAACAACCAATTATCACCCTACTGCTGGAAATGCCACCAAGAACAAGGTAGTACTTAATTTCATCTATGGTGGCAATGTAAAAAATCACAGATTTACTGGAATAAAATTGGACTCTGGATAGAGGAAATGCTAAATTTGAAAATAGATAAAACCCCGGAATGTTTTCTTTTGGGCATTCTTAGACAAAATTTACCTGAAAATCCAAATACATTTATCCATCTAGCTACTGCAGCTAGACTAACTTTCGCACAGTGGTGGAAAAATGAAGATATACCCCCAGAAGATGCAATAATAAAGAAAATTAAATACTGTGCAGAGATGACCAAGTTAACTATGGCAGTTAGAAACGAAACCGAGTCTTCATTTAATAATTGCTGGGATCCCTTCTATTGTCGGTTAAAAAAAAGAGAACAATTCGCTTAGTAAATGAAATGAATTGTATATATTTGAACAGATACAAATCTGGTATAAAACCTTTCCCTTGTTTCCAATAGTAGTAAGAGATATTAGATATTTAAATATGGAATATATCTTTTAGTTTTAAAATCTCTATACCGTGATTTATTCAATGTTTGCTTTTACCTATTCATACTACCAATTTTGATGTAAGGTAATGAGCTGCTGAATTTAAAACTAGTTCATATTCTTAACACAACTCCACCGTACACTCGCCCACCTTTTTCTTCCTTTTTTTCTTCTTTTCTTCTCCTTTGCTTCTTTCTCACCTTCTCTCTTTCCTTTCTTTGTAAGTTTATATGTTTACTGATTGTTGTAATTTTATATTTTGACATATCGTTTAAGCACATGATGTAATGTATTAGGTCTCACTTGTCAATTGTTATTATTCTCTTTTATGTCTTTTATGTATTTATTGTATATTTGTAAATAAAAACTTTGAATTTAAAAAAAAAAATGAATTCAACTTTATTTAAATTCCATTTTCACCTGTAGCTATCCTGAAAACCAGACGGGGAAGAAAAAGACCAAAAAGAGACAAGAAGCCGATCAAATCATTTTACACAACACTTGCAGACATTCTTCCCCAGAACTCTTCTCACTTAATCCCCGTGTTAATCTTAAGGAGCTGCACGCGGATACGCCCTGCTGCACAAGAGCGGATGGACCGCTTCCAACAGGCAACATCTGAACATAATACGGTAGTTATTCAGAGCTAATTCTCACTTTACTTTTTGAAGTCAAGTTCAAAAAAATACCACCCAGCTTTCATGAGTCCTAAAGCACAGGACACTGTCAGTTAGCAGCTAGCTGATGAGATTGAGTAGCTAGACCTCCCAATGGGGATTTCTGCTCATTGATTTTCATGTCTGGCGAGAGCTAGGAAGCTTCAACATTTAAATCACAAGTACGATTGGAAGAGGACAGGAACTGGATTCACATAAATATGTGAAGGAAGCTTGCCTCCGCTGACATATTTGTGTTGTGCGCTATTGATGTAATTGCATCTAAAAGCTCCAAAGATGTTGTTGTTATACTGTATGTAAAGAATTACTATATTTCTACAGAAATACACAATATCATGGATGAAAGCCTTCTGTATTTGAAGGAATATTGGAGGAAAAAGAAATGACATTGCTATAGGTATGTACTACAGTTGGCTAAGCATGGCTTAGCATTTCTTAGTGGGCCAAAGAAATGCTGTGTTTATAGAATGCATAGGCTTCAGTAAATGTCTATGGAGATTCTCAGGCATCCAGGTTATATCCAGGAATAAATTTAAATTTAAATTTAAATTTAAATTTAAATTTAAATTTAAAATTAAATTAAATTAAATTAAATTAAATTAAATTAAATTAAATTAAATTAAATTAAATTAAATTAAATTAAATTAAATTAAATTAAATTAAATTAAATTAAATTAAATTAAATTAAATTAAATTAAATTAAATTAAATTAAATTAAATTAAATTAAATTAAATTAAATTAAATTAAATTAAATTAAATTAAATTAAATTAAATTAAATTAAATTAAATTAAATTAAATTAAATTAAATTAAATTATTACCAGTACTCATCCAAGAAGCTTCTTCATCTCTGTAAGACTCTGTAAGGCCCCAGTAAGGCATATGATAAAATAGACCATAGCCTACTTCTTAGATAGAACAATGTGGGATAGACAGTATCACCAGCAGCTGAGTTTACAATTGGTTCACCAACTGCGCTCAACATATAGTACTCAATGGGGGCCCTATAATTCTATGGGGGGGTTTTTTCTTAACCCAAATCTGGAAAGAAAAAAGAAAAAAGAAAACCAGCATCAAGTCACCTAAATAGAGGAGGAGGAGCATTGTTCCAGAGAAATATTAAAAAGGGCATATCCAGGGGTGGGCTACTGCTCGGATGGGGGGGAACGCAGTGGGATAGCGAAAATGGAGCTCCACCCCAGAGCACCCAATTTGCACTGAAATATGTTGAAAGAAAATGCAGGGAGTCCTGCATAAGCCACGCCCACAGTGTGGTAGTAAAAATTTTGGTAGCCCTATCCTATACTCATGAGAGCGAACGTATGGCAAAACGTGTTCTGATTTTCCTGTAGAAGATCCCGGGTCATTTCCTTGTGATTCAATCCACAGGGGCTGTATAGAAAGCTGAGTTGGGGAGATGAAATCCTTGGAAACCCAAAGTTGACCTGGATTAGCTTTTCCAGCGTGGGCCTTTGAGAAGTGCTGAAGTGGTCATTCTTTGAATTCCTAGCTAGCACAACCAAGGTGGTTTGGAATTATGGGATTTACATCTGGGGGAAAAACAAGGTTTTCAGAAAGGCTGGACTGGAGAGTGGCAAATCTGTACTTACCCCATCACACCCCTGCCTGGTCTAACTTTGTATTCTCTTCTGCGGCTCCTAGGCAAGCCCACTCAAGCAAACAAGTTCCCTTCAAAAGGCCTTAAGCCATAGGAAGTCCCATTCACTAAGTCATCTTAATGCCAGGCCCTTCTCTTTGTGGGGGTATTTTCCCCCCCTGCTTTGATTGAGTTAAAAGTTCAAAGTGCAGAACAAATCCCTGTTCTGAAATCACCGACTTACTTGACTAAACGCAGTGTGTCTTTGCGGATGTTGATCAGGCTCCTCAAAGTTTTCACTGGCTCCTGGGGAGGAGGTGCTGCATAGGGAAACTACAGAGAAGACAAGGGGAAACACAAGGTTTAGATGTTGGGACGGTAAGTCAGACTATGAGACTTGAACTGCAGTGAATAAATGAATCTTCATGCCTAAGCAATACTGTACAGGCAGTCCTCAACTTAGTGATCATTTGAAGTTATGACAGCACCAGACAGGGGTCCCTACTTACCACCGGTGCGATGTACGTGCAGCACCGGGTGGCCAGCGGGCGCGTACATGTGTCCGAGTGACATTTCACTTCTTTGCATGTGCAGGAAGAGAGGACACGCGGCCACGTGAGATGTCAGCAATTTGTTTGCTCCCGCGCATGCATGGAAGCAAAAAATCGCCAAAACCCGCCGAAATCTCGCACATAGGTACATCCTCTCGTGCGATTTTGCTTCCTGAGCATGCGCAGAAGCCAAATCTTGTTTGGACACGCACGTACGCCCATCACCCAGAACTGCATGTGCAGCTCCATTTTAGCTACCAGTATGTAGTGTGGCGCATACCGGGTAGCAACCCATTACTAGACGGCACCGGGGGGAAAAGTGATTTATGACCATTTTTGACTCTTATGACCATTGCAGCATCTTTATGGTCATGTGATCAAAATTCAGACACTTGACAACTGAACTGACCCATATTTAGGACGGTTGCAGTGTCCCAGGGTCATGAGATTACTGTTTGTAACCTTCTGACAAGCAAAAATCAAAGAGGAATAATAATAATAATTTAATAATTTATTGGATTTGTATGCCGCCCCTCTCCGTAGATTCACTTAACAACTGTATTACTTCCTTCACAACTGTGGCAAGCAAGGTCACAAGATGGGGTAAAACTCACTTAATAATTGTCTCACTCAGCAACATAAATTTTTGGCTCAGCTGTGGCCATAGGTTGAGGACTACTTGTGTAGCCAAACATCTTTCCTGACTTCTGAGAGCAAATTGCAGATTTATTTATTTATTTATTTATTTATTTATTTATTACTTAGATTTGTATGCTTAGATGAGACCTCCCTAAAAATATCTCAATATGTACTACACTATGGCCCACAGCTCAATTAGCCTCAGGCTTTTTTTCTGAATTCTGCAATTCAGCAATGCAGGTAGGATCAGGCAAAATGACAAAAACAGCACCACACTATCACAACATAACTTTTACCTGTGAGTGCTGTTTTCCAAGGACTAGAGACAAACACAATCCTTGGGTGTATAAATAGAAGCATAGAATCAAAATCATGTGAAGTATTAGTACTGCTTTAGAGAGACTTAGTAAGGCCACAGTTTTGGTCACCACATTGATAAAAATAATAATGATGATGATGATGATGATGATGATGATGATGTTGAGACTTTGTAAAAAGTGCAGAGAAGAGAACTAAGATTATTAAAGGCCTGGAGACTAAAACATATGGAGAATGGTTGCAGGATTTGGGTTTGGCCAATCTGGAAAAAATAAGCAGAGGGCGGAGCAGGGGTGGGACAGGACATGAGAGCAGTATTACAGTATTTGAGAGGTTGCCACAAAGAGGAAGAGCTCAATTTATTTTCTAAGACACCAAAGGGCAAGACAAGAAACAATGGATGGAAACTAATCAAGGAAAGAAGCAACCTGGAATTAAGGAGAAACTTGCTAACAGTTGAGGACAATTAACCAGTGGAACAGCTTGCCTCCAGAAGTTGTAGGTGCTTCATCACTGGAGGTTTTTAAGAAGAGACTGGACAGCCACCTATCTGAAATGGCTTGGGGTCTCCTGCATGGGCGGGGGGGGGGGGGGGCTGGAGTAGATCTCCAAGGTCCTTTCCACCTCTATTCTGATTGACACAACATAGCATAGCAAATCTATACACAATACAGTACTTTATTGCAGCACACACCTTCCCCAGCAATAAGCTATTGCTCTGGGTCAACTCCACTTTTCTAGGACTTTGCAAGGTGATGTTGCCAAGTAAATATATTTCCAGTCCTCTGTACTTGATTGTTTTTACATTGGGAGCAGGAGAGATTTGCTTTCACTAATAGAGCTACAGAGTCAAGAAAAATCAAGGTGGTCACTTTACAGAGATTTAAGATGAGTCAAGATAAAAAGGAGGTAGGCGGCAAATTAAGGGGCAAAGGTTCAAACCTAGCTTTAACATCGGAATACAGACAGTCCTCAACTTACGACCACAATTGAGTCTTAAATTTCTGTTGTCAAATGAGACGTTTGTTAAGTGAGTTTTGCCCCATTTCTTGCCACAGTTGTTAAGTGAATCATTGAAATAATTAAGCTAGTAACTCCATTATTAAATGAATCTGGATTCCCCCATTGACTTGCTTGTCAGAAGGTCACAAAGGGTGATCACATGAGCCGGGTGTTAGCGTCCCAGTAAACATCCAAGAAATAAAACAAAGTCCAAATCTTGGCCTTCTTCCAAGTTCCAATTTATTGCCAAATCCATGTGAGATACGAACTGTAGTAAAACCAATACTAACTTTCCCTACAGTTCCCCACCCAGGTTAAGCTTCATCCCTCATCCCCACACCCCCAAGTTCATCAGGTGGACCAGTCCGGTTGTCTGCACGCCCACGGATCTCCTCCGTACTTCTGCTGGTGCTGAACAAAGGATGACCTTGAATCTTCTGGAAAGAATTTGTTATGGCTAGCATCTTTCCCACTCATGCAACCACCTCTGCCATTTCCAGTGGTCCTATTCTACCTGTGGCAGGCCAAAGTCTCTAACTCAAGCGATGGCTTCGGCCTGACACCGGGGACATTGCGACTGTCATAAATATGAACCACTTGCCAACCCTCTGAATTTTGATCACATGACCATGGGGACACTGCAAAGGCTGTGAAAAATGGTTGCAAGTCACTTGTAACTTTGAACAGTCACTAAATGAGTCAAGGACAACTTGTAATTATGAGCAGCGGCTGAGCTACGATAGTAAAGAACCAGCCCCAAGTCCTCGGAGAGGGGCTGCATACAAATCTAATAAATTATTAAATTATTATTATTATTCTCTTTCCCCTTGTATCTCACACCCCTTTCTTTCCTTCCTTTGATTTTCTATTTTTTTCCTTCTCTTCTTTGTATTTTTATATAATTAAAAAATGTAAATATTTTGGAAGTGGAAGTAAGGAAGCATTAATTTATTTGAAAGCCCTAGAGCTGGGCTCTAAAACGTGTATTTCAATATGAAGTGGTAAAAACAGGTTGGAGACTTATTTTTAGGCGACTTTTTTTTTTTTTTTTTTTCATTCTTTGCTGTGACTTTGCAAGACATGCCTTTTGGGGCACGTTAGAGCAGCCTTGGTAATCTCCATCCCCATTTGTGGGCACATGCATGTCTGTCCAGGATGCTTCCACTACAGCCTGTAACTGAGAGTAATGCAAACCACATCTGTTCCTAGATTCAGCACATTGTAAAAAGAAAAGGCAAGTTGCCAGCAATCCCTTTATGTTCTTATATTGCCCCCGCCAACCCCTTGACAATTGCACTTATAATAGTCTAAAGTGCCCAGTGGAGTGAGGGGAAGTATTTTTAGCTTGCTGATGCAGCAAATGTTAATTTAGATCAGTATCTGGCATTGTATCCTGGGATGATTCTTTGCTGGATGTCTCAGAACTCCCTATTTAACCAGCTATACTCCAGAGTTGTCCTCCAAAAAAGATTTCCCCCAGATATATAATTTACTTGGAAGAAAGCAAGCAAACTACACAGAATCCAGACTGTGAAGACAGAGGGATGTGGTGACTTTAGTCATTCATGGAGTAGCCAAAACCTTCTAATATTTCAATTAGATTTGCTAAAATCCACACCAAGTCAAAATTAAGAATATCTGCCTTTTACCAATCGCCCTTTTCTTATCATGTTTGTGGCTTGCTCTGTCCTCTCTTTTCCATAACACATCAGAAAGGAGCACTTACTCATGAAACTTTAATGTGGGTTACAGGGTAGGTTTTTCCTCCTGGCCACCTGAATCCTCACCCCTAGTACCATCACACTCTATCTTTCAAGTGAATTTATGCAAGATTATATATGTTTTATTACTCCATCTACTGTAAGTTTATTTTTAGTTTTTATTACTGTTGTATGGGTTCTATTTTCTATTACTGTACTTTATTACTAGGATTGTTCTAGATGGCAGCAACAAGTTAGTGTTTTTTGTACTCCACAGCCACCTCTAGTGGTCATTCTGCATTTCTGCAATTCAGATATGGTAGCCTTAAGAAATAAGAGATGTGCTTTCTGCAATCACATTTTACACATAATGCACAGCAAGGTATTTTTAAACATAGTGAAAACTGTATTTTCCAAGCATTGCAGTTACTCATCAGGCAGAGAAAAAGCATTGTAAAATGGGACTACTAATTCAGAAATGGATTTCTCCTTGAATTACAAGGTCGGGCGGCATACAAATCTGATTAAACTAAACTAAACTTATTAAACTCTAACTGGCTTTCCCATCCATAACTAGCTGAATATTACTGTCAGCTTGCCAACAAGCTGGCATTTATCAATTCATAAGGAGGTTAGGGTCAGGACAAAGAGAAAGGACAATATCCACATTTATTGAGGATCGGAAACCTCTTATAGACTTTTTCTGTAACAAAAAAAATTGTGATTTATGGTTTTGATGATTAGGCAGGGAGATTATATTATTTTTAGAAACAAAATATAATGCAACTTTGAAGAAAGGTTAAAATATAATAGTTTTATAATTGCTGTGAAGAATATCAGACGCCTTTTTATCTTTATATCCTTCACATCTTTCTTTTTTAGTTTCTTTTTTTTTCTTATGCCACTTTTATCTTTTTGTTTTTTGCCTCTCTTCACTTTCTCCCTTCTATTTGAGTGTGCATTGGTTCTTAATGCTGTTAAAACTTTCAATAACAATTGTTTCAAAAAAGAAGCCAGGGTAAATACTTGCCATCCCTTCATGTCAAGTGTTTTAGTGCCTCCAAGTGGTAACACACTAAAAAGGCTTTAACCCAACACACAGAAGGTAATAGGTATAATTACTAAACCAGGACACAATTATCTCACAGCTGCTTTCATTTCTGAGTGATAATTATTGTTCAAATACAACAGTTACTATTGTCAGTCTGATGGTACATTTTAACAAATCTATTGCTATATTATTTTTGGTACCAGGGTTTATGGCATAGAGCAGCAGGAAAAGTAGGAAGTCTAAAATGATTACAATCTTCCTTTGCAATCAAATGGCTTCTGTAGGATCACATCAGAGATACTGTAATAGATTCCTTGATATATACCAGCAACCTCAGCATCTGAAAAATATAAAATCCCCCCTTCAAGTATATTTTAAAAGACAATCGAACCAGGATCTGATCCAACTGCAAATGCAGAAAGGTTTTAGAAAATCGAGTGACACATTCGGGTGGTGCAGTTCACGTTTCTTAAATTCACTGTGAAGTTGTTCAATGAAGACTGTTTGGACTTCATCCAAATCTAAAAGCTCCAAGGTTCATTCCACCCATTTCCCTCTGCAAGTTTGACAAACAGATGTACACCTGCTTTATACAATTATAGTTTTAAAAAAGAAGTGCTGCGATTATTACCAACCAAGTAGCTACAGTATGCCAAAAGAGACCACTGAAAAGAACCGTTGTACATACCTGAACGGTCTTCTCGATGCACTGGAAGGAGAGTCCAACATGGGTAATTACCAATCCTATTGGTAGAGACTGAGTTAATTTAAATATTTAAATGCGAGGTAGCCACCGCCCCTTAGCAGCCCCCAATACCTCAGTTTTAAAAACGAAGACAGTATAGAGGTAACACAATTTATTGAACTTTAACCATATAACAATTAACACATAAACCTCGCAACCCAAATACTCCGGCGACCTGGCCACTACGCCGGGTGGGTTTGGACTCTCCTTCCAGTGCATCGAGAAGACCGTTCAGGTATGTACAACGGTTCTTCTCCACTGCACTGGGAAGGAGAGTCCAACATGGGATATACCAAAGTTCACATCCCTTGGGAGGGAAAAGGCTGTGCCACGGTCGACGGAGAGGAACAAACCCTCTGCAACACACGTCTCCCAAAGGAAGCTTCAGCCGAAGCAACCGAGTCCAGTCTATAATGACGGATGAAGGTTGTAGGCGAAGCCCAAGTCGCTGCCTTGCAAATGTCCTCAATAGATGCTTGAGTATTCCAAGCGGCAGACGCGGCCGCACTTCTGGTGGAATGCGCAGTTATGCCCGCCGGAGGCGATTGAGACCTGGCTTTGTACGCTTCTGCAATACAATCCTTAAGCCAGCGACTGATAGATTTAGATGAGACCCCTAGTCCCATAGATCCTTGAGCAAATGATACAAACATCCTGTCAGTCTTCCTAAACTGATCAGTCCTCCTAATATAAATCTTTAAGGCCCTCCTAACATCTACCTTGTGCCACCTCAACTCCAACGGATGTTGACCATGAGTACAAAAATCAGGAAGGACCAACTCCTGCGATCTATGAAACCCAGAGTTGACCTTGGGAATAAAGGTCGGATCTAGCCTAAGTACCACCCTGTCCGAGTGGAACACACACAAATCTGACCGAGTGGACAGAGCAGACAATTCTGATACTCGGCGCGCAGAAGTGATTGCCACAAGAAATGCAGTCTTTATTGTCAGCAGACGAAGTGAAATAGTCCTGAGCGGCTCAAAGGGAGGTGAAGTAAGAGCTTTCAGTACGAGAGACAAATCCCAGGTCGGGAACCTATGTACCGGAGGAGAATGGGAATTGACAGCTCCTTTAACAAATTCCCGTATCCAAGGATGTTGTGCTAGTGAACGGGAAAACGGTACCTGTACAATGGTTGCCAGGGCCGCTATTTGTCTTTTCAATGTATTTGGCGCTAAACCTCTGTCAACACCTGCTTGTAGGAACTGCAACACCAAAATAACCGAAGCTTCTTGAGGGTTAGCACGTCGTTCTAAACAAAACCTACAAAAAGCTGCCCATGTAGCTTGGTAAATCCGGACCGTAGACGGTCGACGGGCGGCCTGCATGGTATCAACCACATTGTCCGGGATACACTGATTCGTCAACCTGAGCCTCTCAAGTGCCAGGCGGTCAGCTGGAACCACTGCGGGTTCGGATGACACACTGACCCCTGGCATAACGATATCTCGCAATCCGGAATCCTCCACGGGGAGGACACCGAAAAGGCTGTCAGGTCGGCAAACCAAGGGCGTCTCGGCCAATGGGGAGCCATCAATATTAACTCCGCTCCCTCTTGCACCATCTTGTCCAACGTCCTTTGAATCAGGCATGTGGGTGGAAAAGCATAAAGGAGGCCTTTGGGCCAGGGGGACAACAGGGCGTTGACCCCTTCCGCACCTGGAGTCGTGAACCGGGAATAAAACCTGGCCAATTGGGCGTTGGCCGGGGTTGCAAATAGATCCACTGATGGTACCCCGAAGCGGCGGACTACGCTGTGGAAGAGAGCCGGAGCGAGTCTCCATTCCGAAGGATCGATGGTCGCTCTGCTCAGCCAGTCCGCCTGCACGTTGCTGGTCCCTGCAATGTGCTCCGCTCTCAATGAAGACAAATGACGTTCGGCCCAATCGAAGAGAGCTGTAGTCTCGAGCATTAGACGCTGTGACTTCGTGCCCCCTTGGTGATTGAGATGGGCCCTGGTTGCTACATTGTCTGTTAGAACCAGTATGTCTCTGCCCTGGACCAAGGAGGAAAAGGCCTGAAGTGCCAGAAACACTGCCCTGAGCTCCAGAAAGTTGATATTGATAGGAGCTAGGTCTTCCTGGGACCATAAACCCTGAGCCATATGGGGCCCCATGTGCGCCCCCCAACCCGACAGACTCGCATCCGTAGTCAGAACCAGATGGTCGTGACTGTGGAGAGGAGAGCCGCGAAACAAGGCTGGGGACAACCACCATCTGAGAGAGTGTTTCACGCCTGCTGGAATCCTCACCTGCCGGTGAGAATGACTGACCTTGACCTTTTGGTACGGGAGCAGGAACCACTGGAGCTTCCTGATGTGATATCGAGCCCATGGCACGATTCCAATCGCTGAAACCAGAGTCCCGAGTACTTTGGACAACATGGCCAGCGAAACCTGATGATGTCGACACAGGTCGCTGACCAGTCGCCGAATGTTGAGAAGCCGTTCCGGTGTCAAAGAGACCGTGTCCTGGGTGGTATCTATAATCGACCCCAGATGCTGGATGCTGGTAGAAGGCACAAGATGATTCTTTTCCTCGTTGATGGTATAGCCGAGGCTCTCCAGGACCTCCCGTGTGAGCGTCAAGTCGTGCTGCGCTCGAGGCAGTGACTTGGACATCACGATGATGTCGTCCAAGTATGCCATCACCCGCACAGACCGTGCCCTGACATGCGCCGTCAATATGTCCATTAGTTTTGTAAATGTCCGAGGCGCAGAGGACAGGCCGAACGGCATTGCCCGGTACTGATAGTGAGTACCGTTGAGGCAGAACCTGAGGAAACGACGATGAGCCGGCCAAACAGGAATGTGCAGGTAAGCATCCTTCAGGTCTATTGACGACAGAAAGTCGTGATGACGAATAGAGGCGAGAATCGACTGGAGAGAGTGCATCCGAAATCTCCGATACCGGATGAAGACATTGAGAGATTTCAAATTGAGGATCATGCGGAACCCTCCTGAAGCTTTTGGTACCAGGAAGACGATGGAATAAAACCCTGTTCCTTTGGCATGCTCGGGCACTCTCTCTATCGCCTTGATGTGCAAAAGATGTTCTATTTCCCGCTGTAAATGAAGATTTTTCAACGGATCGCGGTTTGATGGACACTGGACATAACGTTGAGGTGGGGGCTGAAGAAACTCCAGACGCAACCCTTGAGCAATTGTGGCTATCGCCCATTTGTCGGTGGAGATACTTCTCCAGGAGGCACTGAAAAGTTGTAGTTTGCCTCCTATGGGCGCCAGCGAATGAAAGTCACTTGGCGTTGCGTTTGAAGCCCCGTTGGTTTCCTCTGAATGGCCTCCTAGCCTGCTGATACCCCCTCTGTCGGTCCGGAAATGGGGCACGGTCACCTCGAAAGGATGACTGTCCATACTGGCCCTGCTGAAAGGGCCTAACATTCTGCCCCCCCGACGATGAGGAATCCCAGCGAAAGGGCTGGCGACGATTATAAGGATTAGTACGACGCTCCTGCCGTCTGTACGCTCTGGGAAGGGACTTCCGTTTGTCCTTATCTTCAATTAGGACCGGATCCAGCGACTCCCCAAACAATTTCTCACCTTGGTAGGGGGAGGAAGCCAGGTTCCACTTGGACTTGAGGTCCGCTGGCCAGTTCCTCAGCCAGAGAAGTCGCCTGGAAGCCAGAGAGGTCGCCATCCCCCGAGCCGAAAACTTTGCCGCATGCAGGGTGGCATCGGCGGAAAATTCAGCTGCCGCTAACAGCTTACTGATGTCCTGTCTTAAACGGCCATCATCTGGGCCTAGACGGGCTTGAACCTCTTGTAGCCATATTATAGAGGCCCGGTTGAAAAAAGAGGCCGCCGCCGCTGCCCGAAATCCCCAACTGGCCATTAAGTGAGACTTACGCAATAATATCTCCGCCTTTCTATCTTCTGGCTTTAGGCTGTCGCCAGTCTCAGAAGGAACTAAAGCCTTTGAAATTAGAGTCATTACAGGCTGATCAATGGGTGGAAACTCTAATAATTTCTCCATATCGTCATCCAGCGTGTAGAATTTACGCTCCATGACTGAAGGTCCCTGTGCAGCTGCTGGAGTGAGCCAGGGACGCTTAATGCCCTGTATGAAGATGTCTGAAGATGGCACATGGTCAGTCTCAGGCTGGGGTTCTTTAAAGAGGACAGTAGATGGTTTGGGGTCCTCAGTGGAATCTGTAGGCTTGCTAGGGCCTGGCAAGTCTGCTGTTTGTTTAGCCTTATGAAGCAACACCTTAAAGAAGGAAGCCTTGAAGAGACCTGCTACAACTGGTGCTTCAGGAGCGGTCTCGTCATCAGAAAAGTCATACTCCTTCTCGGTGTCTTCCAACTGGGGAGGTTCCTCTACCCAGGACCCCATACCCGAGAGGGGCGGTACTGACCAAGGGTTTCTGGATGGAACAGGGCGTGAATCCTGCACTCTTGAAGCCATCCCCTGTGAATAAGCATCTGTAACAAGCTCCTGCAAGGCTGGAGACATCTGTTGCCAGGTGTCAGGGTTTACTCTGAGTCCAGCTGCAGTGGGAGTAAAGGTTGCTGAAGGCCCACTCTTAAATGCATGTGCAGCAGAAGCAGAAGCAGGCCTAGGTTGACTAAGGCCTGGTGCAGAATAAACAGGCTGAGGCAGAAAAGGAGCCTGCCTTTCTGGGGACCAATCCCTTTCTGACAAGGCCTCCACTGTACCCAACTGGGGAGCTTGTAAATCCCTGGCCTGGAACATCAACTGCGCAGGGAGAGGCGAGGCAATCCTAGGTGTCAGGATGGCTGCCTCCAGCCTCTGCTCTAGTGCCATAATCCTTCTCTCTGCCTCTTTAAGGGATGATGAGGAAGGCTTTGATTTCTCTTTGGGCTTTGGCTTGCCCTTATCCTTGGGCACTGTGCTGGGGGAAGATCCTTTTTCTGGAATTTTATCTTCCATGCTACTTACAATTAACAGTAGTTAAGCAAACAAGGCCTCGAGAGTCACAGAAAGAATGTTCTCCTTACAAAGAACTCTCTCCAAAATGGTGACTAATCACCTCATAAAGGCCACACATGCGCCCTATAGCCTGTACTCCGCCTGCTGATTGGTTGTAGGAAAATCTCCTGACAGCAATGGCGGGCGCGGGAAAAATCGCCCCAAAATGGCGGCCCGCGAACATTACTCTTCTCCTGGGGCTTATTGTAGACCCCCCTGGAGGGAAGAGCACACCGTTCCTCCATTAAAAACCTTCTTCGCCGACCACAGCGGCTTTCAAGGCACCCGGAGGCGGCGATTCCGGCGGCGGCGCGGCGGCGGCGGCGGCTTTATTCTTCGCCGCCGAACAGCTGAGAGGCGCTGGCGGCTTGCCAAGACCTTTCTTTCGCCGCGAAGTGCTCTCAAAAGCCTCACAGTGAGGGGGACGGACCCCCTCACCTTCGGCTACCAGCCTGGTTTGGCCGCTGAGGCCAGTGACCTTAGGCTGGGTCGCTCCCCGATTGGCATGGTACCCGCTGAGGGAAGGGAAGCCCGGGGAGAATAAAGGTGGGGGTGGTGTCCACGGAGGACAGAGACCCCTTCAAGAATCCATCCTTCTTCTTCTGTGATCTGTCAGGAATAGAAGAAACAACATTAAACAGGTTATTTATTTACAGAATCTTATTTTAACTTATTTTAACTCTTTATACTATTCCCTCATTACAGAGGAACAAAACTCAAGTCTCTACACTTAGACTGAGTTTTTAAAACTGAGGTATTGGGGGCTGCTAAGGGGCGGTGGCTACCTCGCATTTAAATATTTAAATTAACTCAGTCTCTACCAATAGGATTGGTAATTACCCATGTTGGACTCTCCTTCCCAGTGCAGTGGAGAATCTCACTCCTTGCTTCTGTTGCTTCTGAAGGTCTTAAGCATAAAACGTATCAGGAAAGACTTAATGAACTCAATCTGTATAGTCTGGAGGACAGAAGGAAAAGGGGGGACATGATCGAAACATTTAAATATATTAAAGGGTTAAATAAGGTCCAGGAGGGAAGTGTTTTTAATAGGAAAGTGAACACAAGAACAAGGGGACACAATCTGAAGTTAGTTGGGGGAAAGATCAAAAGCAACATGAGAAAATATTATTTTACTGAAAGAGTAGTAGATCCTTGGAACAAACTTCCAGCAGATGTGGTAGATAAATCCACAGTAACTGAATTTAAACATGCCTGGGATAAACATATATCCATCCTAAGATAAAATACAGAAAATAGTATAAGGGCAGACTAGATGGACCATGAGGTCTTTTTCTGCCGTCAGACTTCTATGTTTCTATGTTTCTATGTTCAACCAGACCAAAGGAGAAAACAAAGGGAAGGGGTGAAGACAATAACTGACGTGCTGTAACTTTGAAGCCAGACCCATAGTAGAAGATTTAGTACAAATCAAAGAGACGAACAGACACTGTCAAAGTACAGAACCCATCTTAGAATCTAACAATAACAATGCAGGATAAATGATGTTAGTTGGAGCCAGACTTAAGAATACTGAGAAAAAACATCCAGGAGAACGGAAAGAATATGCCTTTAAACCCAGGATTTAATACCTTTAATCTTTCCAATTTCTTTTCCGGGCTGATCTATGCTATAAATCCTCATACAAAAAATAATAGCAATTTAACAATTGTTGACATGATTTCTTCCAAGCTTCTTTTATTGGAGCCTGACACACTCATTTCAATTCCTTCCAATTTCACATGCTCAGTAACACTTGTACTTGCATTGTATTTCAATGAGGATGGGAAATGGGCAGTAGCATGGAATGATACACTGAGGCAAGGGTAGGCAAAGTTGGCTCTTCTAGGACTTGTGGACTTCAACTCCCAGAATTCCTGAGCCAATCATGCAAGCCCAGGAATTCTGGGAGATGAAGTCCACAAGTCATAGAAGAGCCAACTTTGCCTACCCCTGCACTCGGGTGATACAAAAGTAATTCTGGAAGTCTACATGAATTTTGGGGTAGAGAACAAAATGCCCACTGGGACAGTCACTTTACTCTAAACCTTCATTCTTGGTTGCTATTTTTCACTAGCCACTCGTGCTCTTACTTGTCTGCCTCCTCATTTTATGGAAGGTATCAATAACGCAATGCCTGCAACCCGTATAAATGGCTTCTGCAACGTCTCCGAATAAGAATAACAGAGTAACACAGTTGGAAGGAACCTTGGCAGACTTCTAATCCAACCCCCTGCTTAAGAGATCCTATGTCAGTGATGTTGAGCCTATTGCCTGCGTGCCACAGGTGACACACGGAGCCATATCAGAGGGCATGGCAAGGCGCTCCCCTATGTCAGCTGCAGCGCGCATGCGTACACTGGCCAGCTGATTTTCTACCTTGGAGAAGGCCATTTCACCCTCCGCGGCTTCAGGAAGATTCCCTGAAACCTCCAGTGCTAAAAACAGCACAACGGGGCAAACCGGAAGCCTGTTTATCTGAACTTCCGGTTTGCCCATTTTTTTCACTGTCCCAGGCTTCAGTGAGGCCTGTGTGCATGCGTGGTGTGTGTGTGTCCATGCACAGGGGCAGCACAAGAGAGTGTGCATGCATGATGGGGGGAGGGAACGGGTGTGGGTATGTGCGCACACACTGTGCCAAAACTCACACCCTTTTGGCACACAACCAAAAAAGGTTCACCATCACTGTCCCATGCCATTTAAAAAACCTCTCAATCTTAAAACTAAGCTCGTCATGGCATCGGACCAGAATATCTCCGGGACCACCTTCTGCCACATGAATCCCAGCGACCAGTTAGGTCCCACAGAGTTGGCCTTCTCCGGGTCCCGTCGACTAAACAATGTCGTTTGGCGGGACCCAGGGGAAGAGCTTTTTCTGTGGCGGCCCCGACCCTCTGGAACCAACTCCTCCCAGAGATCAGAATTGCCCCCACCCTCCTCGCCTTTAGTAAGGTCCTTAAAACCCACCTTTGTCGTCAGGCATGGGGGAACTGAGATATTCCCTTCCCCCTAGGCCTATACAATTTATGCATGGTATGCTTGTGTGTATGTTTGGTTTTTTAAATAAGGGTTTTTTACATTATTTTAAATATTAGATTTGTTATATGTTGTTTCATTTTTGTTTTTAGCCGCCCCGAGTCTACGGAGAGGGGTGCCATACAAATCTAATAAATAAATAAATAAAATAAGCAAGGTTGGAATCTCAGATGATTTCAATGTTCAAGCATGAAGATAAAATACTGGGGAGTCTGGCCACTTAAATGATTTTTAAACTATTTTAGCGGGCCTACCACCTGAAAAGATTACTGTTTCACACTTTAAACTTGGGTACTCAGAAGAATGTTAAAGTTGCTTCCATTGAAGGCTCTGTACTACAGTTGAAGTGCCTCTTTATTGCATACATAAAGCAGTTAATATAGAAGCACATTATCAGGTGATACTGTCCCCCCAAGGCTTAAACTATCTTCTTTAATGTTTTCTCAGAAATAAGCCCCTGGTTAAAAATTCCTTGTAAATTTAATTAGAAGCTTTTCCCTTAGAGCTTCTGTTTCCAACCATTCCCATTCATGCACTAATAGCATTATGCATAAACTGTCTGATTTAATTATTGCAAAACAGTCTAATAGTACCAAGTGGTTTTTAAAAAATAAAAAAATAAGATACTCTTGGGCATAAGTAACAGCATGACTAGCAATGGAAATTAGCAGAAATAGAGAACTGATTAAGAGATTTACAAACTGTTACTGATTTGGTTTGTACTTGATAAGAGCGAGTCATATGTAATTGAAATGACAGTGATAGAATTAAGAGATCTTAAGCTATACTTAAAAGTTGGGTTCCTCTTCCTTGTAGGTACTCCAATAGAGAGATAGTCATCACTTGAAGGTACTTTAATTTTATTTTGCACGCAGACCAGGAAAGTGGACTCAATTATGCAAGTACTGTAATACCAAACAAAATTGGGATCTACAAAATCGTGTATCTTGTTCCAAGTCAAAGCAGACCAAAACTGTAGCCCAATTTTCTAAGAATTCTACTGTTAGTACCTGCCCCAATTTTGGCAGATCATAAGAAGACCACAACATACCAATTTACATTTCCTTGTGTCACAAGAGCACTTACAGAATGACACTGACCTTCAAATACTGTACTGCTCAAAAGCATTTTGACAGCAAGGGCAAAAGTGGATTTATTACAATTCTACAAAAGGGCACATAACTATGACCAAAATATTTCAACACTAGAGCTCAGATTTTGATGCTTTAGTCTGTAATACCAGGTTAGATGGACAAGATTTGAAAAGGTATCTTCAAGCTGTTTAATCTAAGTAAAAAAAGAAGGCAAATCTTACAAAGATTAAATTAAGCTGCACCCAGTCATTCTTATTGAGATCCAATTAAGGCCATCAAGAAATCAGAAATAATTCAAGAAACAAAGCTAATAAGTTAAATTCTGATTCACATAAGATAGAGATTGACGGCAGGAAAAAACCTCATGGCCCAGCTGGTCTGCCCGTATACTATTTCCTGTATTTTTTGTTAGGATGGATATAGGTTTATCTCAGGCATGTTTAAATTCAGTTACTGTAAATTTACCAACCACATCTGCTGGAAGTTTGTTCCAAGCATCTTAAATTATACATAAAGCCTCAACATTTCAGCACCCTTTTCCCAAACTGGATCTTTCTAAAAGTTTTGACTACCAATCCCATCAGCTGATAAACAATTATCAGAAATCATTTAGCTCGTAAAACAAAATATCTGAAGGAATTGAGTTTGACACCTGATATAAAGTAAGATTAAATAAAAAAGTGATGAGAAGTGAAAAAAGGAAGAAAATTGTAAAAGGGGACACAAAGAGAAAAATGAAAGGAATTTATCTGTACTTTGGGATTGATCTATAACAAATCTATAACAATCCCAAAGTACAGATAAGTTCCTTTCATTTTTCTCTTTGAAAATTTGTCTAGCTTTACTAGATAAATGGTCAAAGCAATGGAAACTGCAGTTTAATGTTTCCAAATGTAAAATAATGCACTTGGGGAAAAGGAATCCTCAATCTGAGTACAGTATTGCATTGGCAGTTCTGTGTTAGCAAAAACTTCAGAAGAGAAGGATTTAGGGGTAGTGATTTGACAGTCTCAAAATGGGTGAGCAGTGTGGTCAGGCAGTAGGAAAAGCAAGTAGGATGCTTGGCTGCATAGCTAGAGGTATAACAAGCAGGAAGAGGGAGATTGTGATCCCGCTGTATAGAGCGCTGGTGAGACCACATTTGGAATAATGTGTTCAGTTCTGGAGACCTCACCTACAAAAAGATATTGACAAAATTGAACGGGTCCAAAGATGGGCTACAAGAATGGTGGAAGGTCTTAAGCATAAAACGTATCAGGAAAGACTTAATGAACTCTATCTGTATAGTCTGGAGGACAGAAGGAAAAGGGGGGACATGATCGAAACATTTAAATATGTTAAAGGGTTAAATAAGGTTCAGGAGGGAAGTGTTTTTAATAGGAAAGTGAACACAAGAACAAGGGGACATAATCTGAAGTTAGTTGGGGGAAAGATCAAAAGCAACGTGAGAAAATATTATTTTACTGAAAGAGTAGTAGATCCTTGGAACAAACTTCCAGCAGACGTGGTTGGTAAATCCACAGTAACTGAATTTAAACATGCCTGGGATAAACATATATCCATTGTAAGATAAAATACAGGAAATAGTATAAGGGCAGACTAGATGGACCATGAGGTCTTTTTCTGCCGTCAGTCTTCTATGTTTCTATGTTTCTAATTCAGCTCCTGTAAGCCATGTATGAATCTAGCCAATTGTTTTTGTTGTTCAGTCGCTAAGTCATTTCCGACTCTTCGTGACCCCATGGATTGTAGCACATTGAGTTCCCCTGTCTTTCACTGTCTCCCAGTGTTTGTCCAAATTAACCAACTCTAGTTTATCCACAAATTATGGTTAAGCCAACCATGGCTTAGCATAATACAGCAACAATTAGTGGCCATTAAATACTCCGCTACTAATTAAACATTTACTTCTGAACCCTATTTTTCCAGCTTAAATTCAAATCATAGTTCAAATGTTGTTTTGGCTCATAAAAGCTGCAGAATCCTTTTGAAAAATGGAACGGGACTGTTAATATGTTATGATGCAATGTTGTTTTCATAGTTCTGGGATTTTGTAAAAAATTACTAATACAAACAGAAGAGAGGCAGTGTGAATAAGAATAAAGGCTCCAGTTTGAGAGAAGGGAAGACAGTACTTGGTTATTCCTTATTGGTCCCAAAGGCTCCATTATGCCCTTTAGAAACTGCTGCACTTTTTGTAGTACTCATAAAAAAAAAGACAAATTAGCAGGTATCTTGTGTAGATCAGCAAATAAAAGAAATTAGCCCACCTTCCTATGGGAACTGAAATCAGATAAAAGATAAGATCTCTCTCAATGGAAAAGAAATACATACAAGGCCACGTAGTGTAAGACCAGCCAAGTATCACAGAAAGATAAAATTAAGCTGTATTTCAGAGAAGCTATTCTGTTCCTGTCATCCTCTTGCCTAAATGCGTTTCCATGTCTTTGAATGGAGTATATCTAGGCTGGTTTCCTGTAAATTGAACTGTGTGTGGTTAAATGAAATAACAAAGAAATAAATGAGGTCACATTCAGGAATTAGATTCATTTCATTGCTGTATATTTATTGCCCACTTGGCCCATCGGCGACTTACCCAGCCGACGGTCTTTGCGGCGTGGCCGGGGGAAGGAGGCCACCATTGTGGGGCGGAGCCTGCGGCCCCACGTCAGCACCGGGGGCCGCAGTGACGTCAGCGGGATGCGCTGGGCACCAATTGGCTGCCGGGCGTTGAGGGAGGCAGCCCTATATAAGGGGCTGCCTCGTGGTGCCGTTCCTCTTCGCCCGGCATTTTTGGGACACCCGCCCACCCTCCCTCTGTTACAGGGTGCATATGATGGGTCGCCCCTCGGGGGGCCGAGTAGGAATTTTTGGCAGTCACAGTAAATTGGCTAAACTGTGATTGTTTTTTTTCCCGCCTACTCCACTCTGTGCGTGGGAGTGTGGTTAGGGGGTGGACTCACCAACTAGTGCCCTCCCCAAGGTCACTGGAGGGGGGGAAGGCCGATAGGCGGCGGAAATGGGCGTAAGCAGCAACTGTGTGATCTCCTTTAGGGGCACCTCTAGTGAGGTGAGGAGCGATCTCCTTCTCGGATTACAGGGCTCGACCGGCTTGGGTTTGGGGAGGGGGTTGCTCCTGAGGCTCGCTGGCTGGGGCTTACCAGAGACCATTGGCGAGCCATCCCACACGCCAAGGGGGCGTGGCAGGGGCAGGGGGCAGGTGTAAGTTCACCAATCCTCTGCACCCAGGCAAGGAACTTTCGCCCGAGAGTTGCTCAGATGAGGTTGTTGAAAGTTAACTCCGCCCCCATTTGATTTATGCACCCCTGCAGGTCACGTGGTTTAATTGGTTAAGTAGTTAAATTAGATTTTGGTTTAATAAAGTGACCCCATTATACCCATACCTATGTGTCCGACTGTTACTCCGCCTGCGCCGCAACAGTCCTAACGGACTCTAAACAGGAAATAATAATATCAACAATAAACTAAAAACCCTACCTGGTAACATCAAAGGCGCTATTCACTAAAACCCTTGGGGAAAATGCTACCTTGATCTGAAATGCCTGTAAGGTAAGGGCCTTCAGTATCTCTGGAGTAAACTTTTCTATTAACACGGGTTGTTGGCATAATACAGTCTGCTTGATGCACTGCAAGGAGAGTCCAACGTGGGTATTTCTCAAGTCTCATTGGAAGGGACTGAGTTTAATTTAAATATTATGCAGGTGCCGCCCCCAGCCCACCAGTCAATGAGAAAACGAAGGAGCAGTAAACTATAAACTTTATTTAAAAACTGGAAGGCAAGTTCAACCCAGAACAAACAACGATTATGAGAGATAAAGGCCCTGGTCCAATAAGCTGGGCGGGTTTGGACTCTCCTTGCAGTGCATCGAGAAGACCGTTCAGGTAAGTTCAACGGTTCTTCTCCAATGCACTTGCAAGGAGAGTCCAACGTGGGATGTACCCAAGCCATAATTTGAGGGGGGGATAAGGCTGGACCAGGGGCGCTTAAGATGAGCACACCATTTGTAGCACTCGCATCCCAAAGGCTGCCTCGGCAGAGGCAAACGAGTCAATTTGGTAATGTTTGATGAAGGTTGACGGAACTGCCCACGTGGCTGCTCTGCAAATATCTTCAATCGAAGCCTGCATAGCCCAAGCCGCAGAAGTGGCTGCGCTACGTGTGGAATGTCCTGTTATTCCCTGAGGAATAGTCTGACCTTCTGCCTTGTAAGCCTCTGTGATGCAATCCCGTATCCAGCGGCTGATGGTTTGCGATGAAACCCTCGTGCCCATGCTCTGAGATGAAAATGACACAAATAATGCTTCAGATGTTCTGAACGTCTGTGTCCTACGGGCATAAATTTTTACTGCACGCGGACCTTGGCAAATCCTACCAACAGAACCGACGTCCCTTTACGGGCTCCAATTTCAGGGGGTCTAGACAAAGCAAATGGCTCAACAGTGTTCTACCCTCTTGGGGGCAGACTGCAACACTTCACAGATTCCTGGAAAGCCAGATCCACAGACACTTGGGCAATTACCACAGTATCCCAAGGTTTGAGGATCGAATTTTCCCATCTGCCCCCGAACAGGTTCATTCTATGCCCACAGGTGACAGATCGTCAGAAGAGAGTGCTGTTAGGCAGGGAGATCCTCCATCTGTTAGAAATAGAGGCGATCGAGGAAGTACCATTACACCTACAAGGGAAGGGCTTCTACTAGGTCATCTCTGTAAGGTGTGAAAAACAATAAAAAATTTATACCCAATTCCCTCACTCCATGCAAAAGGAAATAAACTGCACCTCCTCATTCACGCTCTTACTTTACTTTGTGAGTGGTGCTCAATGAATGATTAAATAATTAACAGGGTTAGGAAATATTGGGGGGGGGTGCATGTGTTCTCTCAAGTCAGTGTTGATTCCTAATACCGTGTTTCCCCGAAACTAAGACTTCTCCTGCCCAATCGGGCTTTTGAGCGCATGCGCTAAAATAAGCCCTCCCCCGAAAAGAAGGCCTTTGAAGCAACTGCCATTTCCTCAGGGGGGGAGGGAGAGAACATGCCTCACGCACCTCACATGCCCCTGACATCCACGCGGAATGGCCTCACAGAGGCCACTCCCACAAGCCCTAGCTACTGCGCCCCTTTTCTTAGTGGCGGCTGCAAAATGAAACGCACCTCGCGCCCCTCTCCTTACTTAATAGGGTGATGGTCACAGTAGGCCACCCCGCCCTCTAAAAAAGAGCTGCAAAAGCCACTTCGGCTTCAGCTGCAAAAATGGCAGGAGGTCCAGCAACACACCTCCTGTGTTGCTAGGCCTCCTCATTGCTTGCCTGCAGGAGGGGAGGAGGCGAAACTGGAGGGGGGAAAGGGGGAAGGAACATGGCCCACGCGGCCCACGCACCCCACACGTCCCTGCCATCCAGGTAGAATCTGCTTCTGCTTCAGCTGTTTCGGCTGCAAAAGCGGCAGGCGGTCCTATCGCATTGCAAAAGTCCCATTGCTGCAGTCACCTCCCTTTTCTTCATGCTGGCCATGCACCTCGCTGCCTGTTGTTGCCGCTCGCGATCAGACCCAGCCAGGAGAGGAGCCTGCTGACGAGCGGCTGGCCAACGTTGTCCTGACATGTCCTGCCACCGCCTTTTGGAGAAGGATTCTGCGAGGCTTTTTAAAAAATTAATATTATTAATCAAATTTATAGGCCGCCCTTCTCCAGTGGCTTGTTGTGCCGTTGCACGCCCGAACGGCAGCATCGCCACAAGCTTCATCATATTGACACAGCTGGCGGGCTCATCAGCAGGCTGCTCTCCTGGCCGAGCATGGCCGTGAACGGCATCTGCTCGGTCTAGAACTCAGTCTCCCAGTTTCTAGCCTGGTACCTTAACTCTTACACCAAAAAAGCTCTTTTAACATAGGAAAACAGTCCAGCAAAAAAAAAAGCTACCTACAACTAATCAACATTGATTTATTAGATTTGTATGCCGCCCCTCTCCGGAGACTCGGGGCGGCTACATCTATAGATATAGATATACACCAAAACTGGCAGCCCGCAGGCAGAATGTGTCATTTATTTATTTATTTATTATTTAGATTTGTATGCCGCCCCTCTCCGAAGACTCATGTGCAGGCCATGCCTACCCCAGCTCCGCGAAGGGAAAAAAAGTTGTGAAACTTCACATGATGGCAACATGACGCTGCAAGTTTGACACCCATGATAGAGGCAGGATCCCTTCAAATGTCAGAGGGGCGGAGCAAAGATCACGGAAACTTGTTGCCTACCTACCCTGCTTTTAGGCTGACCGTTTCACTGTGAGAAAAGGGCTTCCAGATTAGATAGATCTGTTTGGGTGATGATCCAATATGGATTCTACTCATACAGTTCCAACATTCCCTAACGTTCTGTCCAGTTGACAAAAATTAACCATCTTTTTTCATTATAAAACATTTGTACAAGTTTTTTTTTTTTTTTTTTTTTTTAAAGAAAGGCGAATGGACACATTTACAGTTTTAACACAGCTAGGGTTGGCCATTTAAGCCAGGAGAGAAACTTCAAATATTTCCCTAAGTTATAATTAAATGAATCACTCCATGCAACGGAGGCCCTATAGAGGGGGCTGCTTCTTCACAAGCGAATGAACTTCAAACACGTTTCTTGAAGGAAATGCTTAATTACAGAATAAATAGGGGACCCTCAGAATATAAACAAGCAATGGTGCTTAGGCAGGAAACCAGCATCCAATTTCCCTCTGTCTCTTTGATGTCTAAAAAAGAAGTAATTGCTCTCTTGACTAAGAACTAACATGTGCGTTGCTTTTGTGGCCCTCGTCCTGATATATAAAAATGAACCTTCTGTATTCTGCTGGATACTGGGCTTTCAATGTGCCAGAATCTTAAAGGGGAAAAGGGAGAAAGAAATATGAATAAAAGCCACACAGCATGGCCAGTGAGCAAAAGAACAAGGGATGCTTTGATGTTTGCCAGCTTTATTTTTTAAGACTTGCCTATTAACATTTATCCCAATACAGAGGCAGCAGCATTAACAATAATTTCCATTTCCCTTGCAGAATGAAGAGTGTCTTAGCTTCTTTTTTTAAAAAACCAGTTATTTTTCTGAACATGGGCTAAAGAGATCCAGAGAGCGTCTGGGAAAAATGCTCCAAGACCATCAGCTTCCCAGCCTACCAGCTTAGCCATCTGCTTCAGGCATTATTAATTTCACCTACTTTATTTAGGAAACTTCAGCGCCTCAGCCAAAGAGAAGGGAATGTTTTATAGCTCCCAAGCTCTTACTTTTTTTTTCACCTTTTCCACACTAATGTAATAAAACCAGTGGAGGGAGCTTGATTAATAAAGAGGAAAAGATGAAGCAAGCAGATTATGCAGACAGCAGCAGAACGTGATAGCCATCGAGAAGTATCTTGAAGCAAAGTCTAGTTGCACCAAGTAAGCTGGCATGATTATCTTAAGTCTTTGGCTGATGAAAACCAAGTATTATAACTGACGCCTGACTGCAATTTGGCAGTTCAAATCAAACCAGGGTCAAGGTTGACTCAGCCTCCCATCCTTCCAAGGTGGGTACATATTTTTCCTGATAGTGAAAAGGAAGGGAGCCTAGTATAGATCTATTTCAAGCTTGTTATGCTCTCGTCAGCTAGACATACCCTTACTAGGATTTGAACTTGTAGCCTTCTGTATGCAAGGCAGGATATTAACCTCTAAGCTACAAGCTCGCCTCCGAATTAGCTTTTACCAGGGAAGAGCCATATGGCTCGAAATCACCCTGGTATTCCCAAATATGGGAGGAAGCAACTTTGCTTTCCTTTTGCCTCTTGGCCCCTTGTAACTTAGGTGTTAATATCCTGCCTTGCATGCAGACGGCTACAAGTTCAAATCCCAGTAAGGGTATGTCTAGCTGACGAAATCATAACAAGCTCTCGAAACGTCGCCAGAAATCTCTGAAACTTACTCAAAGTGGCAACTCCACTAGCTGGAGCATTAATGGGTTTGCTCCAAGATGACAAGGAAGGCAACAATCACCACTCTGGGCTGAAAGTAGGGCATGGGGCAGCCCTCTTTGAAGTGTGGCTCCTTTAAATGGAGCCAGCAACTTTGGAGCCGCTTAGCAGGAAATTAGCGATCTTCAGGTGTGCCAATCATCCTGGCGGATCAGGGAAAGACCACCACACACACCTGAGACTAGTCGCAGGAGCTAGGCACCTGCCCCAATGGGGGATCCCCTCAAGGGGTTGACCCCAGAAAACTGCCCAAGAAAGGTTGTTTTGTTGGGTGGAAGTGGAGGCCGGAGCGACCATGCTGACTCGCCAGCAGCTGCCGACTTAGAAGAGCAGCTGAAACTACTGACTCTCTAAACCTCGCCTGCTCTTCAATTTGTTACTTCCTTTCACCAATCTAGAAAATTTATAGAAGCCGGCAAAGAATGCCACAATGATTTGAGTATGACTTCAATCTGCTAGAGCTGATTATAAACACATCTCCTTGGCTTAACTGAGTCGTAAAAACTGGAGGACTCGGCCGATCAGAGGGGGACGTGACCAGGAAATTGTTACAACTCAGTCTCCTAGCAAAAGGAAGTCAATACCCGCATGTGGATGCTCCTACCAGAGCACCGGAGAATTTTACTCCAGCTGGCAAGTATGTCTACTTGCACCTTGCTAGATGGCTTCTGCATGGCATCAGTTGAGAAAAACTGGGATATTTGGGGGGGGGGTTTCTCTAAGTGTTTCTGTAGCTTTCTGTCCATCACCAGAATCATCTCTTCAAATAGAGTAATTGTGGCAGGATCACAACTACCATAAACCTCAAGGTCACTTCAGGGCTTTGGACATCATCCTGCCTTCTCAAAGAGGTTTCAAATATTCCTACTACTCAATCAACCTATCCCTGAATATCATAAGGCTCAGATATAAATGTGGTCATATCGATCTTTCCAATAATCTAGTTCACACCAGGCTGCAATCAATCTTGATTTATGAAGGACCAGACTACCTCCGAGACTGCCTTCTGCCGCACAAATCCCAGTGACCGGTGAGGTCCCGTCGGCCAAACAATGTCGGTTGGTGGGACCTAGGGGAACAGCCTTCTCTGTGGGAGCCCCGACTCTCTGGAATCAGCTCCCCCCGAAAATTCGCACTACCCCCACTCTCCTTGCCTTTCGAAAGAGTTTAAACACTCATCTTTGTCGCCAGGCCTGGGATTACTAGATCTTCCCCCTGACCAATGAATGTTTTTAGTATAATTTTATTGAATGAGTGCTAATGAAAGTTTTTAAAGTTAGAATTTTTAAAGATTATTTTTAAGATTATGTTTATGGATATTAATTGGATTACTATGCTATTGTGTTTTTGTATATGTTGTGAGCCACTCTGAGTCCTCGGAGAGGGGCGGCATACAAATCCAATTAATTAATTAATTAATTAATTAATTAATTAATTAATTAATTACTCTGATTCTTGGATCTTTCAGACTATAGAAGATTATAATGAGGGCTGTCTATGGAATGACAACTAAGCTTGCATTCATTTTTTCTTAGTCCTGCCCCTGATCCACTGCAGATCCTACTGAACCTTCATTAAGGTTCATCAGAGCGTGAAACTGGAAAATCAAGGAAAGTTCCTGTAATTGTCAACTCTAATCCTGCAGGGGAGTGAGGGCTGGCCACCCTATGGATCCAGGCTGCCTCTTTCTTTCTTTCTTTCTTTCTTTCTTTCTTTCTTTCTTTCTTTCTTTCTTTATTTATTTATTTATTTATTTATTTATTTATATTTATTTATTTATTTATTTATTTATTTATTTATTTAATTATTTATTTATTTAATTATTTATTTATTTATTTATTGGATTTGTATGCCGCCCCTCTCCGTAGACTCGGGGCGGCTAACAACAATGATAAAAACAGCATGTAACAATCCAATCCAATAGTAAAATAACTTAAAAAACACCTTATTATAAAAACCAAACATACATACAGACATACCATGCGTAAATTGTAAAGGCCTAGGGGGAAAGAATATCTCAGTTCCCCCATGCCTGACGGCAGAGGTGGGTTTAAAGAAGTTTACGAAAGGCGAGGAGGGTGGGGGCAATTCTAATCTCTGGGGGGAGTTGGTTCCAAAGGGCCGGGGCCGCCACAGAGAAGACATTGTTTAGTTGACGGGACCCGGAGAAGGCCCACTCTGTGGGACCTAACTGGTCGCTGGGATTCGTGCAGCAGAAGGCGGTCCCTGAGATAATCTGGTCTAGTGCCATGAAGGACTTTATAGGTCATAACCAACACTTTGAATTGTGAGCAGAAACTGATCAGCAACCAATGCAGACTGCGGAGTATTGGTGTAACATGGGCATATTTGGGGAAGCCCATGACTGCTCTCGCAGCTGCATTCTGCACGATCTGAATTTTCCGAACACTTAATGATCTCACAAGGTAACCAGGGGCAGATTCCTCTTTCCGCCACTACCAATGCACTTCCCACGGAGCTCTACAACCCTGGTGTGTGCATGCATTGAAGTAAGATTTGCTTCCTGCGCAAGCGCAAGAAGCCAAATGTTGTGTGAGGACACATGTGAGCGTGAGATTGTGATGATTTTTGCAAATTTTGCTTTCATGCCCATGCATGAAAGCAAAAAACCGGCAAAGATTGCCGAAATCTCACGCTCATGCACATCCTCATGCATGCTCAGGAAGCAAACCTCGCTCCAATGTGCATGTGCATGCCGGTCAACTGGAGCTGCGCGCACAGCTCCATTCTTATTACCGGAATGGCGTGTCCCCCCTCCCCCTAATCCACATAGCAACCCAATACTGAAGGTAGCCCTTGCAAATCATTCCCTCTGAGCTCTAGTTTCTCCCTTCTGCAATGCAGGGCATATCGATAGATTGCTTTGAAAAAGGTGGATGATAAAACACTTTGAACATGAACGTGCTATAGAAAAGTATTATGAATGACTGCTACAATAGGCTTTTAAAGTGACTTCCCCCATCCCTCACACTGGAAGCAAAGCAGACTTTAAAAACAGGGAGATATAAAGCCTTGAGCAGGTCAGGGAGCTTTGGATAAACTCCTCATAAAATGCTTTACCATCTAAGATGAATGATAAAGGTGATGGACAACCATGAAAATATGTCATTGTTCCTTTTCTGATATCGATGTTGACCATGACCAGGGACATCAAAGCGAGCCCAGCATACTTTATGTTTGACTGCATGATGCCATTATATTTTCTCCCTTCTATATATACCCACAGCTTCCTCGGGCATTGAATTATTATTTTTCCCTTTTTCTTATTACTGAATGGAAACACTCCTTACGCATTCATCACATGCAGAACGCTTCAGGAGTCTGCAGAAACTCATCTTGTGTTCTTTATTCCACCCCAAGGACACTGCTCTGAAAGCAACAGAGAAGGAGGAGGAGAAAAAGCCCATCCAACCATAATTAAACATCTCACACATCCAAGAGGTCTGTAGCAGGGCCTGACATTTAATGCTTTGCTGTAGCTAATAGGCAATCAAGCAAACTTTCACTTGGGGATGGAGTCAGGGACTTTCCTTGATGCTTTTTAAACCAACAAACCCAGTCACAGAGAAGCTACAAAGGAATGATGGCAGGTGAGGATAAGGGAGAAATTTGTTTCTACAGAATGCTTTGTATTAAAATATCTGTCTTCTCTTAAAAGGCAAGGAGAAGAGATATATATATAAATAGGTGGTCCTCATTTAGTGATTGCTTTGTTTAGTAATTGCTCACAGTTAGGATCATGATATATAAAAAAATAAACTTGTATCCAATCATTATGTTTACAACCTTTGTTGGTCTACAAAACAAAGAAAAACTGAAGTACTGTAAAATCATAAGGACCCTTGTGGTTTCACTTGGTGACTGCTTTCCTTAACAACCAAGCTGTTTGTCCCAATTGTGATTGCTAAGGGAGGGCTCTCTATATTTAAACTGAGGAGTTTATAACTGTGATACAGGCAGCACCAAATTGCTTGGCACCTCTTTTGTGAAGACGGGCACAGGGATGTGTTGTACATACTCCTGGTCAGTTGGAGGATGATGAAGAAATTGAGGACTGATACAGATAGTGTTTATGAATTAGTGGTGGGCCTGGGGTTACAGGTAGTAGAACAGGTGGGAGGCCAGCCACAGGATGTGGCTATGAGTCCAGAATCTAGCGAGGAAGAATCAGCCAGTCGCTGGGTCAATGTTAAATTCAGAAGGGTCCAAAAACATAAGGAACAGGTTTGGAAGAAAATATTAAAGGGAGGAATGGGTTAAATACTGGGGCGATGTATTTGGTGGGTCAGTGGGGAAGAAGGGTGGAGTTTCAATGTTGTAGGGCTAAAATGAAAGGTATTTCCGTTCAGCTCCCAAGCAAGCAAATGCATTCTGTGCTATTTTACAGTAATTTCTGCTGTTTTTGAATCATGCTGTGAGTACATAAATCTTGTTAAACGGAGAAGGCTGGGAGGAATGAATGAGGAATGCAATTAAGAAAGATAACGGAAGAGGAATGTGCTAGTATGAACTGTATTTTGAATACGGAAGGGAAGAGAAATAAAGATGGTGTTTCTTTGTTTATGAATACTGCATTTAGTAAGAGTTATTTGTAATAGCTAAAGTTCTACAAGAGACCAGAACAGGAAGTGTGCAGCTTCAAGTTGGTTTTTGACTTCTGGAGACTGCCTGGACAGGTCCTTGAATTTTTATTAGCAAGGCTTTTCAAAAATGTTTTGTGTCATTGCCTACTTGAGCAAGAGGAACTGGTCCAAGGTCACCCGCCTAACCTCACACCTAATATGGGAATAGAACTCACTATCTACTTCTAGCCTGATTCCTTAACCACTATACCAAACCAACCAGCTAAGTAAAAGCAGTCATATTTTATGCAATCTTGGAGGCTCTAAGATCCTGTGTGTAACTTTGAGTTCCCTCCTCTGATTCATCCCATCACGATTTTCTCAATCTCCCTTTCATTCTTCTTTCATATATGTATATTTTGTAGTTAAATTATCTCTGTAGTCACATTCTACTTGACAAAACCATCTCATTATACGTCTTCCATACTGGTTGTTCTTCTGTGTATTCCGTTTATAATCATTCAGCTTCCGTTCATTCCAGTAGTGGGTTCCTCTCGATTCATCCGAACTGGTAGCAACTTGCTGGTGACGTCACAGAACCAGACTGGTTGGTATGATCCACCATCCTTTTGGGGGGGGGGGGGTTTCCAGTCCCCCCCCCCAGGTTTTTCTTCTGTGCAAGCAGAACTTGTTCTCTGTATGCTTGGAAGTGGACCCGCCCTCTCACCCCCGGGTATATACGGACCTTTATTGCTTCTTCCAAAGCCCAGCTGATCAGCTGTATTTCGGACTTGTATTTAACTACTGAGCATGCGCTAAAACTAATTTTCATGAGGGGATGCTCGCTTCCGTCATGATGCATGTGCACTTCTGTCGCGATGTGAACCAATGGGGAAGGTAAGTGGAACCCATCCATTCTTGAGCTTAATTTTTCTTGGTTTATTTATTTATTTATTATTTATTTAATTTGACTTCTATGCCGCCCAATCCCAAAGGACTCAGGGCGGCTCACAACAATATAAAATTACCATATAAAATTACAAACCACAATAAAAAGAAGAAAAAAACCCAATCTAAATTCTAAACCCTAGTTAAAACTCATAGTAGAACAACTCAGTAAAACACATGCATTCCAATTCATATACACTCGTATCACATAAATATCCAAGGGTAGACATTTTGACTGCGTTCAGCATTATTTTAGGTTCCATCATACTTTAATTATCAAGTGTATGTAACAAATAAGTAGAAGCCCTCTTCTACAGTCATTTTAACTTCTTTTGACAAAAGAAGTTAAGTTGGCCTCACCTCGACGCCTCGATTTCTGGCCACAATTGAGCCCAAAATTTATGTTGCTAAATGAGACATTTAAGTGGGTTTTGCCTGATTTTATGATTTTTCTTGCCACGGTTATTAAGTGAGTGTTAAGCTATTAAGTTAGTAATCTGACTAAATGAATCTAGCTTTCTCATTGATTTTACTTGTCAAAAAGTTGCAAAATAGGATTACAAAGTCTCGAAACACTGCAACTGTTATAAATATGAACCTATTGCCAAGTATCCAAATTTTGATCATATGATGCTGCAACAGTCATAAGTGTGAAAAACTATAATAAGTCATTTTTTTCAATTAAATTGTAACTTTGAATGGTCACTAAATAAACTGCTGTAAGTTGAGGACTACCTGTAGCAGCATTGGGTTGCTCCCAGTTCAACCCAGTTCTAAGAACTGGTAGCGCTGACGGCAGGAGGCTCCTCCCACCTGCGCAGAAGCGTTGTGTGCACATGCGAGCAAACCGGTAGTAAGGGGTTTTAGAATCCACTACTGACTTATACCCATTAACTTTCTATCAGCAGTTGCACATCTTTAAATCCTTCAATTTTTCTGTTAACAAAAAGGAATAGTGTATTCCAGGACTGTACAAAAATTTCCCAATCTGAAATAAACAAAACTTGAAACAGGATGTTAAAGCCATTCCAGACAGAAGCAGCCTTGTTTTAAGCCTGAAAGTAAATCAGTTTAAATTCGGAACCCTTTTGATGTGTTCAGAAAAACATCAAAGCATTTCCAGTTAAGATTGGAACAATCAGTTTCAAACTTTAAGTGGTTGTTTCAGTTCCAAACCAATTGCATATGTACACACACAAACACACATATACACATAAATATAAGAAAGCCAGGGATTTTCTTACTGGGACAGGTCTGTTCCCAAGAAAGTTGAGGTCACTATTCTCCCCAAAGAGATAGCCTTCAGGATGTGTAGAGTCAAACTTCTCACCTCCCATGATAAAGTGACTGGCAAAGTAGCTTCCTGAAAGAGAGAGCACAAGTCTGTCAAAATCAAGTAGAAAAGGGAAGGTATGTGATTTATAGGACCAAAAAAAAAGCACTTCAGAGAATTAGGGAATCAAGCATGGCCAAAAGCAAATCAGTGGAGTGTAGAATAGCTCATAAAAATAAAGGGTTTAATTTCACACACAGCTGGCCTTTAGAATTGTGGACAAATATTTCAGAAACGTCCTGTTCCAAGACTTGGAAGCCAAAAAGATAATGACGGAAAAGCAAAAAATTCAATTTTCTATCACCTTTTTGCAGGGCTTGCTGCATCTACATATAAATTCCTGTTGATAAAAATTTCATGCCAGTTTCTAAACCTGAAAACTCGTGTTTTAGAATGAAAATAGCAATAGCATTTAGATATATACCGTTTCACAGTGCTTTAAATCCCTTTCTAAGCAATTTACAGAATCAGCATATGGCCCCCAACAATTTGGGTCCTTATTTTACCCACATAGGATGGAAAACTCAGTGAAACCTTGAGCCTGGGGAGATTTGAACTGTCAAATTGCAGTCGGCCAGCAGTCAGAAGAAGTAGTCTGCAGTACTGCACTCTAACCATTGTGCCACCACCATAAGGTACAGAAAAACCTACAAATCATGTTTTCTGCAATTCTTTCCAACAGTGCCCTTTATCAGCCATGGCCACAGGATGCTTTGGTATTTTCTTCTGTGTAAAATAGTTGTATATATATATGTGTGTGTGTGAAGTAGTATGTTTCTCCTTTCCTCCATTTAACCTGTGAGATTATCTGCATGTCCCAGGTGACCTGGTATGAAGACTTCCTATAGCCATTTCCCAGGGATACACATAACATTACCCTCCACCCATTTCCAGCCCAGCAAAAGGGCACTTCATATCCATCTTCCTTTTGCTTCATGTCAAAAGTCGTATTTTTAATTCTTAACCAGCAGAAGGTGTATTGTTGTGTAGGCAGTTGTTAGTATTTCATTTCAAGGGTAGGCACTGCCTCCTCAGCCCAACTAGCTAGTAGTCAGGCCAATCTCTCCCCTCCTGTTACGGACATTTGCCTTGGACTGCTGGACATTTGCCTGGGACTGCTGGGTTGCATTATTGGCACACAATTATTACTTTCCAGCTGGGCCACATTCTTCCTGTAGTGCTTGGATCTTTCAGGAGATCACAGAGAAATGAGTGTGGTGGAGAAAATAAATGTAACATATAAAATGGAGGCTGCACCCATTTTCCTCTGTCTCTGGGACATGATCAGGTTAAATCCAGCTCTTCTCTTTATCTAATCCTATCAGACACAAAATCTGACCCCCAGACAAAGTCTACTGTAATCCCATCTAAACAAAATAGAAGCCTCCTCACTACTTCCCAGTATGACCTAAGCACAGCCTTAACAAACTAATTGCAACGAATTGAAGATTTTATTTTTATTTATCAAACAAGTATAGGATAGTAGTAGTCTGCATAAGCATAAGTAAAAGGTAACAATAAAAGGACAGTAGGACAGGGACTATAGGCACAATGGTGCACTTATGCCCGCCCCTTACTTAGCTTCTTTCTTAGCCCCTTGCTTAGCAAGTTTCTTCAGCTTTGACCATAGTTCCCTCTAAGCTGAGCAGTGAGCAATCGCTCACTTAAAAATCATCATCAGCTCAGTGTTTTCCAAACCTGCCCAGAAGCCGAGAGGGAAAGAATGAGAGGGAAGGAGAGAGAGAGGAAGAGAGGAAGAGAGAGAAACAGATAGAAAAAAGAGAGGAGGGAAAAGAGAAAGAAAAAGAATGGGAGTAAGGAAGAGAGAAAGAAAATCAAAATCTAGTTTGAAACTAGCTCAACTATTTAAGTGGCATTTTGATATTGATAGAGTTGCCCTATTATGAGCTCACTGTTATAGACACACAGTACAGTATTTTATTTTGAAATTCTCTGAGGCAAAACAGGATGGGTTTTTTATTTGTTTGTTTGTTTGTTTGTTTGTTTGTTTATTTATTTATTATTTCTGTGCCGCCCAGTCCCGAAGGGACTGCTGCTCAGACACTATACTTTTCTGCCCCCCCAAAAAAAAAAAATTAGAGGGAACACTGGCTTTGACTAGATGGTGGGGAATGGAGGGATTTATATTGCTTGCAGACACCTGGTCGTTTACATCCTTTTAGAGCAGTGTTTCCCAACCTTGGCAACTTGAAGATATTTGGACTTCAACTCCCAGAATTCCCCAGCCAGCAAATGCTGGCTGGGGAATTCTGGGAGTTGAAGTCCAGATATCTTCAAGTTGCCAAGGTTGGGAAACACTGTTTTAGAGGGTTGTTGAAGCACTTGGAGTTTTAGCTCAGGATCACCTGAATAGTGCTCCTGGTCCAGTAGTGTATGTTTCCTTTCCTGGAAATCTATCCCTACTCCCACGCCATTCAAAGGGTGTTCACACCAAATTGTATAGCTAAAAGTCTGTAGAGATCCTCAGTTATCCAGGTTATGGTTGTCCCAAAGGTGCTTTTACAGGAGGCAACGTTTTCTCACGCTGAAGGAACAGGACCTGCTTCACTCCCTCAAAAGCTTCCAACAAATCAGATCCTTAGGATTTCCCACCTCAAATTTCTATTTGCTTTTCATACAGAGTTCCTCTTTCTTGTCATAACAAGTGCCCAATAATAAACGTGGTTCTCTTTCCCCAGTGCTGTGCTGCCTACTTTTGAATTTTCCATCACAATGCGAATCCAGCAGAGCCTTCCTCCAGTACATTTATTTATTTTTATTTATTTATTTATTTATTTTGTCCAATACACAATAATACACAATGAAGATAATAGAGGGCACCTTCGAGGAAATATAATTAGAGAAAGAATAAGAAGAGAGAGTATAGGATAAAATAATCAATGAGAGAATGGAAGATATAGGATAGAACAGAAGATATATGGGATATAGGAGAGACAATAGGACAGGGGTCGGAAGGCACTCTAGTGCACATTTCCCCCCTCAAAATATTGTTTATATACTTTTACTTTATTTTTATTTTATTTATTTATTTATTTTGTCCAATACACAATGAGGGTTTTAGTAGGTATATATCTATATACTGTACACATAGTAAAACACATGATGACGGTTATAGAGGAGATACTCATAGTAAAATATATCTAAGAAATAATAGAAAAGAAGATATAGTAATAGAACATATCAATGAAAGAATAGAAGAAGAGATATAGGAATAGAAGAAAAGTATAGGAGATATAGGAGAGCAATAGGACAGGGGACGGAAGGTACTCTAGTGCACTTGTACTCGCCCCTTACTGACCTCTTAGGAATCTGGATAGATCAACGGTAGATAATTTAAGGGTAAAGTGTTGGGGGTTTGGGGATGACACTATGGAGTCCGGTAATGAGTTCCACGCTTCAACAACTCGGTTACTGAAGTCATATTTTTTACAGTCTCTCTCCTATTGCAGTCAGGTTTGCTTAAAAATTGAGAGAGCGCTTAAAAACTGTAAGACAATATCCATAGGAGCTTGTTCTTTCAGCTCCAGGTTGTTGTTTGTTGTTCAGGTTAACAGTTGATGGTCAGAAGGGACATCTTAGCAAATGATCGTATAGCCCAATCCCAGGCTGGGACTCACTTCAAAACTATGCCAAATTTATTTGAAGACAATTGTTTGCCTTGAAAAGGAAAAAAAAACCCTGCCATTATATCAGTCTTCTCATACAAAATGGGTTCTCTTTTCATGAAATGTTCTGATATCCTTGAAAAACTACAGAAGATACTAGCTGTGTTTATGTATATGTGTATGTCTGTGTGTGTTTGTGGGTCTGTGTATACACAAAACATAAACTAGCCTTGGGTAAATATGTAAATTTTACGCAAATATTTACCTTCTGAGATGCTTAACTCTTAGACTTGCTTTCTCCGTAAACACCGCTGAAATTTCTGTATCATAGGAGAATGTTAAAAAGAGTCCTACTGGAAATCACAAGCTGCTTCACTTCTAAGGCCCTGATGAACTCAGCAGCTCCCAAGAGGCTTTAAATAAGAAGACAAGTTCATCCAGGGACACGACACATGTGCAGCTTTTGCAATTTATTTGGAATTTGGTTACAACTTTCTAGGAATACCAAGGTAAAATAAAATTTTAAAAGCCACCGTACCATGGTAAAATGTCTTGCAATTTGTATATTTAAAAAAAGAGAAATATCAGTCACATACAGAATAGTCATTACCGTTTTTCTTTTATCTGAACTACTATATCGTTATCTATGTTTTTTATTCCATCCCTTCTCTCTTTCCCTGTCGCTGCTGCTGGTCCGTGGAGCTGGAAAGGTTGGGCACTGTTATTCTAAGCCATTAAAACTCACTACATATATTCTGGTATTTATTAGAAACAGAATTTGTTACAATTTTCATATAAAGTACATTCTAAGCTATTTAATTTCCCTTTTCTAAACTGGTGATTTCGTTTGAAATACCTGAATTAATAAACTCAATGAAAGGAATTATTATTATTATTATTATTATTATTATTATTATTATTATTATTATTTAGATTTGTATGCCGCCCCTCTCCGAAGACTCGGAGTGGCTCACAACAGACAATATACGTATGATGTATTACTTTTGGTAACATAGTTTTAAAATCTTTCCGAATAATTAAATGTGGTAAGTTGAAATACCTAGTTTAAAAAATATTTCAAGTTTCAAACTTTACTGGAAAATTTCATTTAGCAAAGTAAATATTGTGTGATGAATAATACCGAGCATAAGCAAATATACTCTTTAAAATGTGCAAATAAAAGAACTCTTCTCATTATAGTCTATTTATCTACAGTATTTGCAATTCAGAAATCAGCATTTTTTTAATCCAGTTTTTTTAAAAATATATTAGAATACGAGAAATATCAAACAAATAGTTTATCCTAATCAAATAGTCCAAATTTATGTTCTTTCCTTTTGCTCTTAACAATCTTGACCTTTAAATAATTCCCACAGTAGTCTTTGGCATTTCAAGAGCTTTCAAAACTTTTACCAGCCTAAGTCTGTAAATCCTTTAAAGAGGCCTTATCCAGAAATTATCTCAGGTATTCCATATCTAGACCTTTTCTTGATTTGTTTTTTGAAATCCCATTTTGGTAGTCTCAACTTCATTGTCTTCCATGTCTTTAAAAATAATTTAAAAAATTTCCTCATCATTTACCCCTTGAAATCTGAACCCTTCTGAGATATTATCATCTCAGTCCAATTTTCAAAAACTTCTTTAACCCTGCTGTTCTGTTCGGGTCTGTGAGACCCGAAATCAAGGTTTGAGACCCTGTAAAAAATTTTCCCTGCATATCTGAAACTTGAAATTTCATGACTTTTCATCATTTCAGGGGTTCTATGAGAATTTTTTTGGGGGGGTGGGAGGTTTCTTTCTTGCTGAAAAAAAAAAACTCCCTAATGTTATGTTCCCGGGTCACCCTGACCCGGACCGAAAACTCTTCATTTGCAGTGCTTATGTTTGGTCTTTTTGAAAGCTTTTTTCACTTGGAAAGTAGTCTGAACATTTCTTCACACAATGGAATGAAAATTGAACTGAAAAAATTAATCCTTATTGGTTTATTTTGCCCATAAATGTGCCTCCCCCCCCCCCCCCGTTTTTGTGAAAGTTTTTTCAATTTATGGATAGTTTTGCTTGCAAAATGCAGTCTATTTTACTGGAGTTGGTGTGGGAATGGTACCTTGAACATTTCTGAATATAAGAAAAATATAAAGGAACTGAAAAAAATGATTCTTACTGTTTTTTTAACATCAGAAATAAGGCCTCCCCCCCCCCCCCTGGCTGCTTGCAACAATTTTCACTTTTTATTTTTTTATGCTCCAAATCCGAAATATTCTTTAAAATCTTACGCATTCATTTACTCAATTTAACAATGCTGATCATCAAAAAAATATTTGTGGGGGTGGGGGAAAAAAAATTTTCTTGGCAAAAAAAAAGTCACATTTACTCTGTTCGGGTCATATAGACCCGGATCAAAATGATTTTTTTTAGGTACTTGAATTTGGTCTTTTTGAAAACTTTTTCCACTGGAAAACTAGTTTGAACATTTATGAACATAATGATATGAAAATTGAACTGGAAAAATTGAGACTTATATTTTTATTTTGATCAAAAAGCCCCTCCCCCCATCCTTTTTGAATTTCGTGTCAATTTATATTTTTTAAGGCTACAAATCCCTAAGGAATTTTCCCCCAAAAGGTTTGATATACTAAATTGAACAATCCTGAACATAAGAAAAATATAAATGAACTGAAAAAAATGACTCTTATTGGTTTATTGTTTTATACTCGAGTATAAGCCTACTCGAGTATAAGCCTATTTGAGTATAAGCATGGGGGCCCATTTATGAGCAAAATAAACCAATAAGGATCATTTTTTCAGTTTAATTTTCATATCATTATGTTCAGAAAGGTTCAAGCTACCAATCCCACACCAAAATAGAATAGTAAAATAGAATGCATTTTGCAGGCAAAATTATCTATAAACTCAAAAGTTTTGATATACTAAATTGAACAATCCTAAACATAAGAAAAATAGAAATGAACTGAAAAAAAATGATTCTTATTGGTTTATTTTTGAATATAAGACCATATCATTTTATACTCGAGTATAAGCCTACTCGAGTATAAGCCTATTTGAGTATAAGCATGGGGGCCCATTTATGAGCAAAATAAACCAATAAGGATTAATTTTCTCAGTTCAATTTTCATATCATTGTGTGCAGAAATGTTCAAGCTACCAATCCCACACCAACTTTAGTAAAATAGAATGGATTTTGCAAGCAAAACTATCCATAAATTGAAAAAACTTTCACAAAAACGGGGGGGGAGGCACATTTATGTGCAAAATAAACCAATAAGGATTAATTTTTTCAGTTCAATTTTCATTCCATTGTGTGCAGAAATGTTCAAACATGTTTCCAGGTGAAAAAAGCTTTCAAAAAGACCAAACATAAGCACTGCAAATGAAGAGTTTTCGGTCCGGGTCAGGGTGACCCGGGAACATAACATTAGGAACTTTTTTCGAACAGAACAGCAGGGTTAAGATAAGAAAAAGTTATAGCTTTTTTGTCTGGTCTATTGTTCTCTCAAGTATCCATCTGAAGCTTCAGTTCCTAATATGGGTTTAGTTCCATTTTAGATATTTCCCAAAATTTAATTTTCCCCACAACAACAAATGTGTGAGGTGGATTTAGCTGAGGGACTGTCTGGCCCAAAGTCAACTGGCTAGTTTTCATGACTAAAGCAGGATTAAAACTCACTGGTTCCTGGTTTCTAGCATTAACCACTAGACCAAACTTTCTATTCATTGTATATCTATAAAGTAATTAAACTGAGTTTCTGAGAACATGACTAGAAAGTGCATTTGGCTGGCATACAAAGTATTAAAGTATCTGTATTAAAAGTTTGCTGCTGCTGAAAGCAAAGATGTCATTTTCCTTTGTTGCCAATTCCCAATCCCTCAGGAGATGGCTGTTTTACGGTCTCCTCACTAAGAACTACCATTCAGAGCATGTGTGGGTGATCTCCCAATTTTTCCTTCTCCAGAGAAATTCAAAAAACCAGTGGATCATCACTTTGTCATTCTTCACAGCGGTTGTTGTCTCATTCATTTGCAGAGAAGTGTTCGGTCAGCCATAACTCACACCAAAAGCCAAGATAATATTACTTTAAAATGAAACTGTCTAATATATCTTACCATATTAACTTAAGCTAAAATATTGTTTTAAAATAACATTAAGTGCATACTAATATGCATATGTCCTTACAGGCCAAATAAGTTACAGTATTAATTCCTTCCAATTACAAAGGCAATGCATACAATTTACTGTTGTATAAAAGAATAACAAAAGATATCAAAAATAACAAAATAATAACAAAAAGATATTGACAAAATTGAACGGGTCCAAAGACGGGCTATAAGAATGGTGGAAGGTCTTAAGCATAAAACGTATCAGGAAAGACTTAATGAACTCAATCTGTATAGTCTGGAGGACAGAAGGAAAAGGGGGGACATGATCGAAACATTTAAATATGTTAAAGGGTTAAATAAGGTCCAGGAGGGAAGTGTTTTTAATAGGAAAGTGAACACAAGAACAAGGGGACACAATCTGAAGTTAGCTGGGGGAAAGATCAAAAGCAACATGAGAAAATATTATTTTACTGAAAAAGTAGTAGATCCTTGGAACAAATTTCCAGCAGACGTGGTAGATAAATCAACAATAACTGAATTTAAACATGCCTGGGATAAACATATATCCATCCTAAGATAAAATACAGAAAATAGTATAAGGGCAGACTAGATGGACCATGAGGTCTTTTTCTGCCATCAGTCTTCTATGTTTCTATTAAGAAAAATAAACAAATATGTGTGTATGTTTACCAGTATACATTCCATAAATGTCTTACACATTCTATCACAATTATATTCTAATCAAAGGATTTAATAGTAAGAACATCACACCTTTAGTAATATAATTTTAATGACAGGCAGGCTTGTGGTGATGCAATATGTCAACTCAGTAGGAGGTAGGCCCTGATTACCTGCGTCTCTGTTCAGAAGCATACAGTAGCAAAGTTGGGTTTTATTACCACTTGGATATGAAATAGGCGTTGATTGCTTACCTGAACGCCTCTTCTCGTACGGTGAGTGGGTACAGCAGTCACATGGGTTGCTCCTGTCCAATCCGTTGGAACTGAGCCTAGTATTAAAAAAGACTGCTGGATCCGCCCCTTCCCCAGAATTCGCGAATCCGTAGACTAGGCTCAGTAGTGAAGCTCTTTAATGTTCAACTCTCATGTGTTATAAGAAATTAGAATAGAAGGTAAAGAAGACCACACAAAGGGAGGGAAGTGACTGCTGTACCCACTCACCGTACGAGAAGAGGCGTTCAGGTAAGCAATCAACGCCTATTCTCCGTACTGAAGGAGTGGGTCCAGCAGTCACATGGGACATACCCAAGAGATAGGTCCCTAGGGTGGGAGTACATTGCTATCGTGAGAGATAACGGATTGGAGTACTCTTCTTCCGAAGGCAGCGTCTGCTGATGCGTACGAATCAATCTTGTAGTGTTTTATAAAGGAATTTGGCGAGGCCCAAGTGGCTGCTTTGCAGACTTCTTCCAACGGAGCCTGAGTCGCCCAAGCGGCAGATGTGGCAGCACTTCTGGTGGAATGCGCTGTAATATTCCTTGGAATGGAGAGGGAAGCTGTCTCGTAGGCCTTTGAGATGGCCCCTCTGATCCAACGACCTATTACTGTGGAAGACACTCTGGATCCCAAGGATCTGGGATGGTAGGCTATGAAGAGTGCTTCAGATCTCCGGATGGATCTTGTGCGTTGGATATAAATCTTTAGCGCTCTAGTGAGATCTAGAGTGTGCCATCTAATCGCCAGGGGATGCTCTCGTTGGAGGCAGAAAGAAGGTAAAACGATATCCTGAGATCTGTGGAACATGGAACTGACCTTGGGTAGAAAGGTGGGGTCCAGCCGCAGAACCACCTTATCCTGGTGAAACTGACAGAGGTCCTGTCTGATAGAAAGGGCTGCCAACTCAGATATGCGTCGGGCGGAAGTAATCGCCACCAGGAATGCTACCTTGAAGGATAGGTACCTGAGGGACGCAGAGTTCAGGGGTTCGTAAGGTGCTTGAGTAAGAGAGTGGAGAACCCGTGGCAAGTCCCAGGTTGGATATCTGTGGATTTTAGAAGGCCTGAGATTGGCCACTCCTCTTAGAAATTCTTGGATTTCTGGAAGGGAGCGTAGGGGCTGCCTGCGAGGCCCCGCCAAGACGGAAGAGATAGCGGCCAGATGGCGGCGGATGGTGCTGGTAGAGAGACCTTGGTGGAAACCTTTCATAAGGAAGGCGATTATCCTGTGTATGGGAAGACACAGGGGGGATAAGCCCTCCTGCGAGCACCACTGATGAAATTTGGACCAAGTATGGTCGTAGATCCGATTGGTAGACCCCCTTCTGGATTTCAGAATGATTTCCACTGTGTCTGGGTCATACCCTCGCAGGTCTAAGTCCCTCCGGATAACAGCCAGGCGGTGAGGTGGAACCACTCTGGATCCGGATGGAAGGAGGCCCCCTGCCGCAACATATCCTCCGAAGCGGGGAGTCGCCAGGGGTCCTGGACGGACAGTTGTTGAAGGTCCGCGAACCAGGGCCTGCGAGGCCAGTGAGGGGCAATCAGGATTACACGTGCTTTCTCCAGGAGGATTTTGTTGATCACGTCTGGCAGAATTGGAATTGGAGGGAAGGCATACAGTAGGCCTGGAGGCCAAGGACTCCTGAGGGCATTGACTGCCTCCGCTCCCGGAGACGGGAACCTGGAGATGAAGCGGGGAAGCTGGGTATTGTCTCTGGTCGCGAATAGATCCAACACTGGATGGCCGAACCTGAGGCAGATTTGGTGGAACAGTGACTGATGGAGATTCCACTCGCCTGGATCTATGGTGGCTCGTGAGAGCCAGTCCGCTTGGACGTTGAGGCTCCCCGAGATGTGATCGGCTAGAAGCGATTGGAGATTTTTCTCTGCCCAAAGACCCAACTTCAGGGCCTCCCTCATGAGGGCCTTGGATCTTGTGCCTCCCTGTCTGCAAATATGGCTTTTGGTGGCTATATTGTCGGTGAGAATCAGCACATGTTGGTTGGATATGTGAGGTTGGAATTGCTTTAGAGCTAGAGACACGGCTCTTAATTCTAGCCAATTGATGGGCTTGGAAGCCTCCTCCGGTGACCATGTGCCCTGAGCTAAAAGACCTTGGGCGTGGGCTCCCCAGCCCGAGAGGCTGGCATCTGTGGTGACTACAAACTGGTCGGGACACCGGAAGGGGGATCCCTTGTCTAGGGCTGGAGAAGTCCACCACTTGAGGGATCTGCGAACCGACGGTGGGATGGTGATGCGTCGGTTCGAGTTGCTGTGGCCTGATCTCTGAAATGGTAATAGTAGCCATTGAAGTTCCCTGGCGTGAAGGCGGGCCCAGGGAACAATACCAATACATGACACCATCTTACCCAAAAGGGAGGATAGGGTGACAATGGAGGCCGATTGCTGGGGCAGGATGCGAGCAATGAGATCCAAAATGCTGCGTTTTCTCTCATTGGAGAGAATAGGCGTTGATTGCTTACCTGAACGCCTCTTCTCGTACGGTGAGCGGGTACAGCAGTCACATGGGTTGCTCATGTCCAATCCGGTGGAACTGAGCCTAGTATTAAAAAAGCTTGCCGGATCCGCCCCTTCCCCAGAATTCGCGAATCCATAGACTAGGCTCAGTTGTGAAGCTCTGTAGTGTTCAACTCTCATTGTTAGAGGAAAAAGGATTATAGAAAGGTGAAGAAGACACATACAAGGGCGGGAAGTGACTGCTGTACCCGCTCACCGTACGAGAAGAGGCGTTCAGGTAAGCAATCAACGCCTATTCTCCGTACTGAAGGAGCGGGTCCAGCAGTCACATGGGACATACCCAATAGATGGTCCCTAGGGTGGGATTAGATTGCTATCGTGTGAGATAACGGATTGGAGTACCCTTCTGCCGAAGGCAGCGTCCGCCGAAGCGTAAGAATCAATCTTGTAGTGCCTGATGAAGGAATTTGGCGAGGCCCAAGTGGCTGCTTTGCAGACCTCCTCCAACGGGGCTTGAGTCGCCCAAGCGGCCGAGGTGGCTGCGCTCCTGGTGGAATGCGCTGTGATGTTCCTTGGAACTGAGAGGGAAGCCGACTCATAGGCCTTAGATATAGTCCCTCTGATCCAACGGCCTATTACTGTTGAAGACACTTTGGCCCCCATGACTCTGGGATGATAGGCTACGAAAAGTGCTTCTGACCTCCGAAAGGGTCCTGTGCGTTGGATATAGATCCTCAGCGCTCTGATGAGATCCAGGGTGTGCCATCTAATTGCCAAGGGATGATCTCGTTGGAGGCAGAAGGAAGGTAGGACAATATCCTGAGATCTGTGGAACATGGAACTGACCTTGGGTAAGAAGGTGGGGTCCAGTCGCAAGACTACCTTGTCCTGATGGAATTGACAAAGGTCCTGCCTGATTGAGAGGGCAGCCAGCTCCGAAATGCGTCGGGCAGAGGTAATAGCCACCAGGAAAGCTACCTTAAAGGATAGGTACCTGAGGGACGCCGATTTTAGGGGTTCGTATGGTGCCTGCGTGAGGGAATGGAGAACCCGTGGCAAATCCCAGGATGGATACCTGTGGACCTTGGAAGGTCTGAGGTTGGCTATGCCCTTGAGGAATTCCTGAACTTCAGGGAAGGATCGGAGAGGCTGTCTGCGGGGACCTCCTAGGACAGATGAAATGGCTGCCAGATGACGCCGGAGGGTGCTGGTGGAAAGCCCTTTATGGAAGCCTTGCATAAGGAAGGAAATAATTCTGTGTATGGGGATGCACAGAGGGGATAGACCTTCCTGTAGACACCACTGGTGAAACTTGGACCACGTGTGGTCGTAGATTCGATTGGTCGAACCCCTTCTGGCCTTTAAAATGACCTCCACTGAATCGGGGTCATGACCACGCAGTTCTAAGTCTCTCCTGATAACAGCCAGGCGGTGAGGTGGAACCACTCCGGGTCTGGATGAAATGAGGCCCCCTGCCGCAGCATATCCCCCGAAACGGGGAGTCGCCAAGGGTCCTGGACGGACAGCTGTTGGAGGTCCGCGAACCAGGGCCGGCGGGGCCAATGAGGGGCGATTAAGATTACCCGGGCCCTCTCGGTGAGAACCTTGTGAATCACGTCCGGGAGAATTGGAATTGGAGGGAATGCGTAGAGTAGGCCTGGAGGCCATGGACTCCGGAGGGCATTGATTGCTTCCGCTCCCGGGGATGGAAATCTGGAAAAGAAGCGAGGGAGTTGGGCGTTCACATTGGTCGCGAAGAGATCCAGGACTGGTAGGCCGAATCTGAGGCTGATTTGATGGAACAGGTCCTGATGGAGGTTCCACTCTCCTGGGTCTATCGTTGCTCGAGATAGCCAGTCCGCCTGGACGTTGAGGCTCCCCGAGATGTGGTCGGCTAGGAGCGACCGAAGATGTTTTTCCGCCCAAAGGCCTAACTTGAGGGCCTCCCTCATGAGAGCTTTGGATCTCGTGCCCCCCTGTCTGCAGATATGGCTTTTTGTGGCAATGTTGTCGGTGAGAATGAGAACGTGCCGGTTGGGAATGCGAGGAGAGAAATGCTTCAGAGCCAGGGAAACGGCTCTTAACTCTAGCCAATTGATTGGCCTGGAAGCTTCCTCCGGGGACCACGTGCCCTGGGCTATCATCCCCTGGGCGTGGGCGCCCCATCCCGATAGACTGGCATCTGTGGTGATGACAAATTGATCCGGGCATCTGAACGGGGATCCTTTGTCCATGGCCGGAGACTTCCACCACTTGAAGGATCTGCGAACACTTGGTGGGATGACAATGCGCCGATTTGAGTTGCTGTGCCCCGATCTCTGAAAGGGTAATAGGAGCCACTGGAGTTCCCTAGCATGAAGGCGAGCCCAGGGAATGATGCCTATGCATGACACCATCTTCCCCAAAAGGGAAGACAGAGTTACTATGGATACAGAAGAATTAGATAAAATGTTAGAAATTAACTCCCCTATACTGAGTTTTCTCTCAGGAGAGAGAAAAACCTGGGAAGATTCTGAATTGATAATGGAACCCAGGTGAGAAATGGATGTGGAAGGTTGGAGGTGACTTTTTTCAAAGTTGATGGAAAAACCATGGTCCTGAAGGACTGACATGGTGACAGAAAGGTCTGTTTTCACTTTCTCTAGGGAGTTCCCATGAATTAAAATATCATCGAGATAACATAAAATGTGAATGGGAGACGACCGGATATAGGCCGCCAGGGACCCCAAGAGCTTTGTAAAGACCCGAGGGGCCGAGGAAAGGCCAAATGGCATCGCCCTATACTGGAAATGCCTGCCTTGAAAGGAAAAACGTAAAAACTTCCTGTGGCATTTGGCTATAGGAATGTGAAGGTAGGCCTCAGTGAGGTCTAGGGAGACCATGAAATCTCCGGGGTGAATGGCGGCCAAAATAGAAGATAAGGAGTGCATTTTAAACTTCCTATATTTGATGAATAGGTTTAGTTTCTTTAAATCCAAAATAGCTCTCCAACCTCCAGAGGATTTTGGAACCATAAATAAAATGGAGTAAAATCCTAGGCCCTTCTGACCGGAAGGAACCGGTTGAATGGCTCTGATGGACAATAGATGAGAAATGGCCTCCTCCATACGGTTACAATCTGAGGAGGACCTGGGAGAAGGGCAGGAAATAAAACGTTTGGGGGGAGGAGAAATAAATTCTAAAAGAAGGCCAGTTTGAACAGTGTCAATGACCCAGGGGTCCTTGGAGGTGAGACGCCAATTTGAGGCGAAATGAGCTAGGCGGCCCCCTATGGGAATAGAGGGAAAATTACCATCTAGGTTTTTTTGAAGCCCTGTTAGAAGAAGCTCCCCTTTGGAAGCGAAAACCTCTACCCCTGGAGTTCCTACTTTGGGAACGAAAGCGGGGGGAATACTGACCTGGAGATCTCTGATAGGACGCCGCTTGATCTTGCTGGCGCCCCGGGCGACGAAAGGACTGCGTTTTGGTAGCCTTTTTTGTGGTTGGACCCAAAACTTTCTTCTTATCCGTGGTTTCCGTGAGGAGAGGATCCAGAAGATCACCGAAAAGAAGGTCGCGCTTTAAGGGTCCCTGGGATAACTGCCACTTCTGGCGTACTCCCGCTTGCCAAGGGCGAATCCATAGGAGTCTCCTTGCCGTTGTAGAAGCTGCAATAGACTTAGCAGAAAATCTGGTAGATTGCAAGGTGGCATCAGCCACGTACTGGGCAGCTGCAAAGACCTTGTTGAAGTCTTGTTGACCTCTCAAGTCATTGGGAGGAATATGCTGTTGAAGTTGGCGAAGCCACAGCAGCGTGGCTCTGGAGAAAAAGGAGGCTGCTGCAGAACTTTTAATGGCCCAGGAATCTGCCGTGAATCCTCTTTTGAGCATTTGTTCAATGCGCTTGTCCTCTGGGCGGAGGACTTCCTCCGCCTCTCCCGGCACAGCCGCTGCCGAATGAAGGATCTTGACAGGTTCATCCGGTTTGGGAAAGGATAGAAGCTCTTCATAGGAAGAGGAAAGTTTGTACAACTTCCTGTCTTTAGTTGAGGGATTAAGACTAGAGGCTGGGAAATCCCACTGTTTGAGTAAGGCATCTTTAAACAATTTAGGCATAGGAATTACCTCGTTATCCTCCTGTTCCTCAGTGAAATAAGGTAAATTCTCCTCCGGGGGATCAGTGGAAGTGGAGGCTTGTTTCTCCTGGGCCGCTAATCCCGTAGAAATCCTAGCTTTGAGGAGGAGAGATTTGAATAATTGAGAAGGGAAAATGGTAATTGGAGAAGGAACCTTTATTTGGGATTCTTCATCATCTGATAGCCCTTGGAAAGGGTCCTCATCATCCTCCATATCCTCATATTCGTCCTGAGAGGAATCTGAATCATCCTGAATAGGAGCCCTAACCGCTGGGGAAGAACCCAAGGGGCGGGAGGGACGAGGAGGAGGAGGAGGTAAGGGAAGCTCATTGATGGAAGAGAGTTTGGCATCAATGGCCTTAGACAACACAGCAAAAATAGATTGGAACTCAGGAGGTAAATTAGAAATATCAGCAGGAATGGCAGAAGAATCCCTAAAGGCCTGGGAGGATCCTGGCTGGGAGGGATCTTCAATAATATCTGGTTCCTCTGGCCCTATGCCCCATAGGTTAGGTTGGGGTCTGTCTAGGTTAGGCTCATCCAGAGATAACACAGGGACCCCAGAAGGAGGTAGACTAGAAGCCTCTGGGGGGTCTTGACTACCGAGTACTTGGGCCTGCACTTTTAAACGTTTTGCTGATTTGTCATGGATTCTTTGTAGGGCTAGGTCCCTTCTCTTCTCGGCCCTGGTGACCTTAGTCGAGGGGCGGGCCCCAGGAGAAGAGGAGGAAGAGGCCTGGGGGATACTAGTAATCTCATCGCCTGTAGGCCTGGCCTCTCTGGGACCTTTAGTTGTGCCTCTCTTGGGAAAGGAAGCCATAGTCTGAAATTTAACAGAAGACAAGGCTGAGCCAATAACTGAATAGAAAGGGAGAAGAATTTTAAGGACTTCCCAAGAGGAATGGATCCTGCTTCGAGGCCTCGAAGCTGCTGAGACGTGAGGACAATCTGGGCAAACCCAGAGTTCGTGCCCCCAAATCCAGCGGGGCCAGCCTCCCTAAACTTTTCAATTAAGTAAACCAAGGCACTCTGGTTGGAGGCTTAGCCGGTGGAGAATTTAGCCTGGGACCCCCAAGGCCCGCTCCGGGATCCACGCGGTGGACTGAGGCCTACGCGGCTGGCAGGAGGCCAACACGAGAGGCCTAGTTTAAAAAGGGCGCGAAGGCCTTCGCGCCTAAAAATCGCTCCGAATATGCCTTAAAGGGGAAGCGATCGACTAAGTCCAGGAGACTAGAAGCCGTCTCACTCCGCAGGAGGTATATTTTAAGCCCTTTAATATATATGCAATAAATAGAATCAATAAGGCAATCAATTAATACTTGCACTAGAACCTCCAGGCCAAGGGATTAAAGGAATCCACAAGCGGCCGCGGGGATCGTACACGGCAAAACCGCCGGGGGAAAACGAAACCGCAACTTCTCCAAGGGAAAAAAGCCGAGCCGCAAACGGCTGGCGCTATTAGTGCAAGTAAAACAAATAAGGATAAACAGTCTTACTATTTTTGAAGGAAAAGATCGAAGGGAAGGTGTTAGAATGTTGAACGAATGTTGAACGAGCTATCACAATACAACCGCAGGATATGCGAACTGAGCGAATTCTGGGGAAGGGGCGGATCCGGCAAGCTTTTTTAATACTAGGCTCAGTTCCACCGGATTGGACATGAGCAACCCATGTGACTGCTGGACCCGCTCCTTCAGTACGGAGAAAAACCTGGGATATTTCGGAATTAATGATAGTCCCCAGATGCAGGATGGAAGTGGATGGATCAAGATGACTCTTGTTAAGGTTTATGGAAAAACCATGGTTCTGTAGAACCGACATGGTAGAGGAGAGGTCTGCAGCTACACCAGCTCTGGAATTACCATGAATTAAAATGTCATCTAAATAACATAAAATATGAATGGGAGAGGCCCGGATATGAGCCGCCAAGGATCCCAAGAGTTTAGTGAAAACCCTGGGAGCTGAGGAGAGCCCAAAAGGCATAGCCCTATACTGAAAATGCCTGCCTTGAAAGGCAAAGCGCAGAAATCTCCTATGGACCTTGGCAATGGGGATATGGAGGTAGGCCTCAGTGAGATCTAGAGACACCATAAAGTCTCCTCGATGAAGAGCTGATAAAATGGAAGATAGGGAGTGCATTTTGAATTTTCTATATTTAATGAAGCGGTTTAATTTCTTTAGGTCCAAGATGGCTCTCCAACCTCCAGAAGTCTTAGGGACCATGAAGAGGATGGAATAGAAGCCTAAACCTCTCTGGAGAGAGGGGACCGGTTGAATAGCTCTAATAGTCAACAAATGAGAAATAGCCTCCTCCATTCGAATACGAGATGGAGAGGAACTGGGAGAGGGACAAGAAATAAAACGGTTAGGGGGAGAAGAAATAAACTCTAACCTTAGGCCCCTTTCCACTGTGTCAATGACCCAGGGGTCCTTACAAGAGCGGTGCCAGGCGGAAGAGAACCAGGCTAGGCGACCGCCTATAGGCAGGTGAGAAAACTTACCATCTGGTTCTTTTGGAAGTTCTGGTAGTAGAGGATCCTCTCTGATAGCGGGACCCTCTGCCCCTGGTGGTTCTAGCTTGGGATCGAAAGCGAGGGGAATACTGACCTGGGCTCTTGTGAAATGCGAAGCTTTGATCCTGCTGACGCCCGGTGCGCCGAAAGGACTGCGGTTTCGGGGCCTTCTTGGTGGTAGGTCCCAAGACCTTTTTCTTGTCTGCGTTTTCCGTAAGGAGAGGGTCCAGAAGATCTCCGAAGAGGAGGTTACGTTTCAGTGGACCCATAGCTAACTGCCATTTCTGTCTTACCCCCGCCTGCCAAGGGCGGAGCCATAGAAGCCTTCTGGCCGTTGTGGAGGCTGCTACTGACCTTGCTGCAAATCTGGAAGATTGGAGAGTAGCATCTGCTATATATTGGGCAGCTGCGAAGATTTTGTTGAAATCCTGATGGCCCCGTAAGTCATCTGGAGGCAGGTGTAGTTGGAGCTGACGAAGCCATAAGAGCATAGCTCTGGAAAAGAAGGATGCCGCTGCAGCACTCTTAATGGCCCATGAGTCTGCAAGGAGACTTCTTTTGAGCATTTGTTCAAGTCGTTTGTCCTCTGGCCGGAGGACCTCCTCTGCCTCGCCCGGCATGGCAGCCGTTGAGTGGAGCGTCTTCACTGGTTCATCTGGCCTGGGACATGTTAGGAGTTCCTCATAGGAGGGGGAGAGCTTGTAAAGCTTCTTGTCCTTGGGAGTGGGAGTGAAGCCTATGGTTGGGTGGTCCCACTGTTTAAGCAAGGCATCCTTAAACAACTTGGGCATAGGAATTACCTCATTGTCTTCCTGTTCCTCCATGAAGTAAGGAAGATTTTCCTCTGGGGGGTCTGTGGAAGGAGTAGCTTGCTTCTCTTGCCCGGCTAGCCCCGTAGATACTCTAGCTTTTAGCAGGAGAGATTTGAAAAGCTGCGAAGGGAAAATAGCAGCTGGGGCTGGAATCTTAATCTGAGATTCCTCATCCTCCGACAGACGCTGAAAGGGGTCATCATCCTCTTCTGCATCCACGTCCTCATCCTCTTCCTGAGAGGAGTCAGAGACCTCCATGACTGGGGCTCTGTAGGAAGGAGAAGAACTCACGGGACGGGAGGAGCGAGGGGGAGGATGAGACAGAGGAGGTACATTTAAAGATGAGAGTCTAGCATCAATAGTGTTAGTCAGAATAGTCAAGATAGACTGAAACTCCGGTGGCAAGGAAGAAATATCAGCCGGAAAAGCCTGAGGATCCCTGAGGCCCTGAACAGGTTCTGGCTGGGGGAAATCCTCGGTAATATCTGGCTCCTCTGGACCTAAACCCCATAGGTTAGGTTGGGGTGGATTTAGGTTTGGCTCATCCAGGGATAGCACAGGTACCCCAGAGGGAGGCAGGTTAGAGGCCTCCGGGGGGGTAGGGTTGATATGCACTTGGGCCTGCACCTTAAAACGTTTGGCTGATTTATCATGTATTTTTTGTAGGGCTAGGTCCCTTCTCTTCTCAGCCCTAGTGGGCTTGGCTAAAGACTGAGAGCCTGAGGAAGAGGAGGAAGAGGCCTGGGGAAGCTCAGAAGGATTACCAGTAGGCCTAACCTCTTTGGAACCTTTGGTAGTGCCTCTCTTGGGAAGGGAAGCCATAGTCTGAGCAATTACAGAAGACAAGGCTTGAGCCAAAAATTAGGGGGGAGAAGAATTATTTTGTGGAATTCCCAAGAGGATAGGTGACCCTGCTCCTAGGCTCAGGAGCTGCTGCGCCTTAAGAGGCAATCCTGGGCGATACCAAGAGTTCTTGTCCTTAAGTGCAGCGTGGCAGGCCTCACTAACTTAACTTTAAGAAAAACCAAGGCACACTGGTTGGAGGCCACTTCCGTGGAGAATAGGCCCGAGGGAACTCAAAGCGACGACTCCAGGGTCAGGCGGCGGGCTGTAGGCACTAATGGCCGACCCCTTAGGGCAGAACCGAAAGTGCAACTTACTGGGCGTCAGAGCCTTGGCGCCAAAATAACTGCTCCGTTATTTGCAATAGGAGCGACTAAGCCCGGGAGACAAATCAAGTCCCACACCGCGGGAGGTAAATAGCCCTTAATTAGTTGAAAGAATAAAGCTTGCTCTCGGCAGGACCTCCAAGGCCGGAATTAACAAACCGGCCGCGGCTACAGCACGGAGGGAAAAACCGCGAATGGCTGAGCCGTTAACTTCTCCCCCAACTCAAAGCCCAGTAGGGCTGAGAAAAAAAAAACTGCCGGCAAGCTGAGTAATGGAAAAATCTTACTTGCTATTGAAGAGAGATCGAAGGGAAGGTGTTTTATCGAGAGGAACGAGCATTCACACACATCCGAGGATGCGAACTGAGCGAATTCTGGGGAAGGGGCGGATCCAGCAGTCTTTTTTAATACTAGGCTCAGTTCCAACGGATTGGACAGGAGCAACCCATGTGACTGCTGGACCCACTCCTTCAGTACGGAGAATGACCAGGATTTTTTATCCTTTATGTCAACTGAGGAAAATGGAGGGCACAACCTTAAACCTCTGCCACAATAGCATTTTCACTAACTAAGCAATTCAGAAGTTATATACTTTGCTGTGGACATCACACGCACAAACACACACACATTTTATTTCCCAAGCTATTTTCTGGCTGAGTGGATTGAGTGGACTGAAGGTCATTATTAAAAAACTGCTCCATTAATTCAACATGCTCCCTTGGCTCTGTTTCTGTCCTTCACCCGGCAAGGATTCACAGGTTATAGAAGTACACAATGATTACTCTAGTATTCTCTTTGCACAGCACAGTATAATCTGTAAAAATAAAAACAAGAAAGAAGGGCACCCTGTTTTATTTCATATAGTAAATTTGTCATCTGATTTTCATTGTACAATTATTAAAGGAAAGCCTATTACATTTGCCTGCATCCCTGCAATTACATTTCTACAAGATATAGAGATGGCGAGCCAGTTTCTGAGAAACAGTTATTTCAATTTGTTAGCACCATATAGAATGGAAGTTAAAGCAAGGTTTGAGGATGCTTCCAGGTGGGGCTTTTATTGTGATATTTCCCTGTTATTTCATAAGATTTTGTAAAGGGATCGGATTCCTGTATTGGCAGTATAAAGACTCTGGTGAATGTGGTAGGGACAAATTGACTATATAAATAAAAAATGCTCCATTTTTTCCATAATTTTTATTTCCAGAAAACTGTGCTTGGGAAAAGAGAGGACGAAGACAAGCCAGAATCATCCCAGAAATCAATTCCAAGCAGATTCTTCCTTTCCTCCAAACCTCAGCCATTTCCCTGCAGAAAGAATAATCAATGTTTGTTTACTATTTATTACCATCTTTCCCACTTCTAGTTAAACCAACTTTATTGTAACTTTATTAAAACTGTTTACACCTTGCTGTATTACCTGGAAAAAAAATAGGTTATCAATAACCATAATGAATAAAGGAACAAGTAGACAAAATAGCAGCATCTAATATCTTTATTATAGTGTATCATTAGTACGTTGCCCTTAATTTAGATGCATGCTTTTGTTGGAAGGAATATCCTGGGTTCAGTTCCAAGTGGGGGGAAAAGACACTGGATTCATGGAAGCTGCTTGGAAAGAAGATTGAATGGAGGACAGGAGCACATGGCATGAGCTCCTGAAAAGGTGAACCACATGCTTCCAGATGTTGAGGTGAAGAGCAAAGGGCTGGGATGCTCAGAGTGCCCTACTTTACACCTTCTGTTGGGCACCCCTTAGTTTCCTGTTCCTGTGTAAGAAATGTATCCCAATTGGCTGTCAGACTCCCATGGACCATGCAGTGGCAATTCTATAGGCTGTGTTTTGTGTCCAGGTTAGGCTGACCCTTGCTGGGGGTGGTATAATGAAAGGGCTTTGGGCAATTCCTAATATGGCTCTGTCTGAAGGAGGTAGATCTTTCTTATGTAGAACAGACTGGCCCAGGCTATTAACAGGGCTGAGGGGGGCTGAGTTTCTGCTTCTGCGAGTTTCTACTTTATTTATCTATCTATCTATCTATCTATCTATCTATCTATCTATCTATCTATCTATCTATCTATCTATCTATCTATTTGGATTTGTATGCCGCCCCTCTCCGCAGACTCGGGGCGGCTAACAACAGTGGTAAAACAACATGAACAATCCAATTAATAAAAACAACTAAAAAACCCTTATTATAAAAAACCAAACATACACACAAACATACCATGTATAACTTGTAATAGCCTAGGGGGAAAGGATAACTTAAATCCCCCATGCCTGGCGACAAAGGTGGGTCTTAAGTAATTTGCGAAAGACAAGGATGGTGGGGGCCGTTCTAATCTCTGGGGGGGAGTTGGTTCCACAGGGCCGGGGCCGCCACAGAGAAGGCTCTTCCCCTGGGGCCCGCCAAACGACATTGTTTTTTGGCCAACTCTGTGGGGCCTTATCGGCCGCTGGGATTCGTGCGGTAGAAGGTGGTTCCGGATGTATTCTGGCTCAATGCCATGTAGGGCTTTAAAGGTCATTACCAACACTTTGAATTGTTGCAGAAACGGGCGAATCTAGGAAGCCACACGATGGCTCTCGCGGCCGCATTCTGCACTATCTGAAGTTTATGAACACTTTTCAAAGGTAGCCCCATGTAGAGAGCGTTGCAGTAATCGAACCTCGAGGTGATGAGGGCATGAGTGACTGTGAGGAGTGACTCCCTGTCCAAATAGGGCCGCAACTGGTGCACCAGACTTCTCTTTTATGGGAAATATTCTTCCTTTTTAATACACATATATCCTAAAATATTTCATTCCTCTAGGAGGAATGAATGGGTGCTAACTTCCTTCAATTTTTTGTACTATTCCAAATAACTCTTTATTTTTCACATTTTTTTGTAGATTTGTATGTGTACTGAGCCGATCTAGTGAATTTCCTAGATGGATCCTTTGTATCAGTTACATCCTTTTTAACCTCCCCTCACCATAAAAAATGTATTTCACATACTGTCCATTGCAGAGGGGGATTGTATATTTTTAAAATAATTCACAAGTCTGATTTACTAAATACAAACTTTGATATTAATACAACTTCTCCTTCGTTCCCTAAATTGTAGATAATCTAGGAAAGAAAAATAACATTTCCTTTCATTTCAAATGGGCGACTATACAAATTTGATACATAAACAAAATAAAAATTTTTAAAGAGTTATTTTAACATTTCGTAAGTAGGAAAAACGGCAGGTATCTTAAACACAGAAATGTTGCTAGTGTTTTCTACTATTCTGCAATCAATTATTGATGTCTGTTGCTTTTTGCCCCTATTTTTCCATGTGCATAATTTATAGGGAAACAGATGCACAAGAAAGATGGAGAGAGAAATTGCTGCCTAGAAATATACTGTGAATTCCTTTAGATCTCAACAAAAACAAAATAGGCACAACATTTTAGGCCAGTGTATGGGAAAGGAAATAGAATTATTCAGAATGCCGTATTCACCTGAAGGACTGAAGGTGGAGGGGGGAAGGAAGAAGACTGTATTTAAATAGCAACATCATTTCATCTATTAATATTTAGGGAGCATAGTATCATAAAGATGTCAGTAATTCTGATCTGGTCAAATAACCACAAACCTCATGAAAGTCTCTTTTACTACATTCTCTCAAAATAAGTACAAATCATTTTGCTCACTTAGAGACATTTATGCCTTTGATTTTAAGTGTGTGTGTGTGTGTGTTGTGAATACATATTTTAATCATGGAATTTTATATGGAAATGTTCGAGATTAACAGTGCGCACAAGGTAATTTTCTACACTAGTGCCTAATCTATCTATACGGCCAGTTCCAGAATTGTAATTGTTTTTCAGTTAGCTCATACTGTAGTGTTTATGGGTGTACTATGCTGTATGCCTCTATTAGATTCTCTGGCTAGATTGGAAGCTAACTCCAGGAACCTTGTAGGAGTCTTACTAGCATCTTACTCAAACTCATTACAGTAGTTGTTCTGATCAACAGTAGTCGGCCACCTATACATCCTCACTGTCTTAATACCACAAATCAGAAGATTTTTAGCTTCAGCCTAGGTCTAATTTTTTTTGTTGCTTGAACTAGTAAAAGTTCAAAACAAGATGTCATATACTAAGCCTTCACTTCTTCTGCAAAATACTTTAGTTTCAGGATATGTGATCTTCTCAAACTATAAAAGGATACCATTGATGGAAAGACACTGTCCTGCGGCTCAGGAGAGGCGGAGGCTGTGGGTCATGTGCTCCTCAGAGGTTCCTTTTACTCAGAGATTAGGAATAAAACATATTCTGCCAATAACTGCTAGGTACCCTGGCTGTCCTGATACTATATATCTTTAGTGGCTACTTAAGTATGAACAATCCAGAACTACAGGGCAGGTGGTCAGATTCTGTGCAGCAGTACTGGGGATACATTGCAAACGCGTGTCTTCTCCTGACAGTGAAGGGCTACCAAAATTTTTACTACCACACTGTGGGCGTGTCTTATTTTCTTTTTTTCTTTTTTTTTCTTTTTTTTTATTTTATTTTTATGCCGCCCCTCTCCAAGGATGCCCTACATTTTCTCAACATCTTTCAGTGCAAATTGGGCGCTCTGGGATGGAGCTCCATTTTCGCTACCCCACTGTGTTCCCCCCCCCCATCCGGGTAGCAGCCCACCCCTGTTTCTCCACCATAGTTATGTTATGTAACAAATGTGGCACTGCTTAGCTTTTCCCCTTTTAGCATTGAACCTAGAGTTTATGGATTGTAATTTTAGTATACTTAGACCATATATAATTGACAGGCTGGATTTTATTACAGATTTTAGTTGTTATTTATTCTTTTATATTAGCATTTTTAATTGTATATTTACTGAGCGTTTTTATTTGTTCTGGTCACTGGTTTGAGACTGTAATAAACTGATTGATTGATGTGTGTTTTTGTTTTATTTTTTATGTATAATGTACACTGAAGGTGGCATTTAATTTCGTTATACAAGGTGCAATAACAATAAAGTAAACTGACAAATTTCTCATCATTTACATGATCCCCCAAAATCTGGCAATTTTATTTTTCTAGATAACCTGAAACTCTAAAGTCCTTAAATCCTAGGCAAAAATACCATGATTACAGTTTCGAATCAATGCCAATCCAGGAAGCGATCAACTCTATTTTCCTTACTTTGGAACAATATAAATACATGTATAGTGATACCTCTACTTAAGAACTTAATTCGTTCCATGACCAGGTTCTTAAGTAGAAACGTTCTTAAGTAGAAGCAATTTTCCCCCTAGGAATCAATGTAAAAGCAAATAATGTGTGCAAACCCATTAGGAAAGAAATAGAAGCTCAGAATTTGGGTGGGAGGAGGAAGAGGAGGAGGAGGAGGAGGAGGACAGTCACTGCTGAAGGAAGAGGGTGAGGTGAGGGGAATCAAAAAAAAGAACGCCCAGAGAAAGGAAAACGCTCCATTCGCTCCATGCCCAGAGCGAAGGGAGCGTTTCTTTTCTCTGGGTGCTGGCAGAGGTTTATTCCCTCTCCAAGCGCCCAGCGAAAGGAAAATGCTCCGTTCGCTCTAGACTGCCAAAGCCTCCTTAAGCACCACTGAAAGGCTCCTCTGGCAGCCCAGAAAAACCCAAGATGGACGGGATTAAAGGGGGAATGGTAGGAAACTGGCTGGGCTTTCATGCCGCTGTCAAATTTCCTGGGAAATTTTTCTGGGCTCGGGTTCTTAAGTAGAAAATGGTTCTTAAGTAGAGACAAAAAAATCTTGAACACCCGGTTCTTACCTAGAAAAGTTCTTAAGTAGAAGCATTCTTAAGTAGAGGAACCACTGTATTTGTATAAATACTGTATTTATCTAACTTCTGTTGTATTTATCTTCTGATACTGCTATGTAATATCTACTGCTCAAAGTACAAAGGGACTGTTCCATTAAGTTAAGCATTTGTTTCTGCTATGAAATGCTTTATAGTGAAATAAATTTTGATTGGAGAACATCAGTTGAAAAACAACAGCATGGTTGATTCCCAACTCCCATTTGGTTTTACCTTGTTTGGAGCACTGTGAATAGGGATGTGTGGCAACAAAACAAAATTGCTAAGTGGAATAATATTAACAATGCCTAGAAGAAATTAATATGTTCACTAGTGACCTGGCATTTTAACAAGCTACTAATTATATACCTAAACGCCCAAGATCAAACACACTCGGGAAGGTAAAAATACACTTTTGAAAAAAAAAAGTAACTAATGAGCCAACATCCAAAGCTTCTATTTTATAAATAATGTGCAATGAGCCTGAATTTCATTTTTATGCCTTTTCAAAAGAAAATAATGGTTTAATTGTTGCCTCTCAAGAGTCTGGATCTCCTTTGGATCACTCTACAGCAGGTGGTTTTTAACAAGATGTAATCCTCAGAATTTACAGCTTCCAAGCAGCAGAAGGAGTGATGGGTAGAAGCTATAGGAAGCAGTGGAAAATGAGGCTTCTGTAATGCAACATTACATGGAAATACAAAGAAGATCTACGACCTGCTTTTGCTCACAACATTTATTTCCACTTGCCAATCTTGGGTGGCAGCTATCCTCTTCAGAAGTGGTGCTGGAAAGCTATACTCAGTCATGGCCAGCAAAGTGAAAAGTCTCTCTATTTTAACCCCTAACAAAATTCCACTCAAGAGAATAATGGTTTGGGAAAAAGCATTTTCCTGGATGCTTGGAGCAAGCATTATTGGGCAGTTAAATGAGACGATGCCAGACTAGGGGAAATAGCCACCTGTTTCACAACGCAGCACTGGCTTTTATATTTTGGATCTCACCCAGCTTGTTTCTCCTCTGGCCACCATTCAAAATTAACATTCTGCAGTAAAAAAAAACCTGATTGGGTTGAGACCATGGCCTTCAGGGGCTGCTTTTATCCTGGAGCTGATTGTTGTTCAAGTGCCACCTAGATAACAGTCTATTCTGCAATCTGCACTCTTTTCATCCCAATTCGTGATAAGCACTCCAAGAATCGCTACCAGGCCTTGCTTTTTTCTTCCTCTTCTCAATAATCCTTTCTTGTACGTGTCATGTTTTACTAAGTCTAAGTTAAGGGACACTATCAGTCTCACTACTGATATATCTGTTAAGCTGACTCGGAAGCATCTTGGCCTAAAAAAGTTATAAGGTCCCAGAAATAATAATGCACACACTCATTTAGAATGCCAATATGTAGAATGGTCTGCTAAAACAGTGTTTTTCAACCAGTGTGCCGCGGACATGGTCAGGTGTGCCATGGGGAAATTAAACATGGGTCCCCAAACTACCATTCCTGCCAGGATATCCCTTTTGTGTTCATCGAAACAAGTCCAGGTTTCACACTAAGTGAGTATAAATACATTTAGAAACTATATTATTAACTATATGTATAATATGTACTATGTTAGAATGTCATTTTGTGTCCTTTTGGTTGGTGGTGTGCCCCAGGATTTTGTAAATGTAAAAAAAGGGGCCATGGCTCAAAAAAGGTTGAAAATCACTGTGCTAAAATAATGCTAATAAAACAATTATGTCAATAAATTTCAACCCATAAGGACCTCTAAACTTTCAAAAGGTTTAGAAAGATTAAACTTCAGACATGTGGAAACGCCATAATAGCAATAGCATTTAAACTTATATACCACTTTACAGCCCTCTCTAAGCAGTTTACAGAGTCAGCACATTGCCCCCCAACAATCTGGGCCCTCATTTTACCCACCTTGGAAGGATGGAAGGCTGAGTCAACCTTGAGCCTGGTGAGATCTGAACTGCCAAATTGCAGGAAGCCAGCAGGCAGCAGAAGTAGCCTGCAGTACTGCACTCTAATCATTGCGCCCCTACAGCTCATATTTACCAATAAGTAAGTTGTTTTACATTACCAACAAATATTGGTAGATTTTCTTAATACACAATCAATTTTATGGAATTCAACATGCAATCATTCCTACTGGAGGTTGGTTCTTGAGATCAACGAGAGAAGCAGATTTTATAACATAATAGAAATGAGACTTGTTTAGAAAATACAATGTAGGTACAGGCAAAACCTAGCACCTAGTTAGCTACATCTTTCCAGATGTGCCTGTTCTATTTGTTTGCACCTGGGAGAAAAGGCAAAAGAAAGTGACCTCCAATTGAGCATCTTGTAAGGCAAAGAACAGGTCAGTAACAAAGAGAGGATGCAGTCTGTCTACACCCCACTGCCCTCATGTGATGAACTGTTATTGGACCTCCAGCAGTTCAGTCCTTGTAAAAGAAAAGTGGGGTGAATAATGCTATAAATACAACCTAAACTAGTCTGGAACCGAATAAAAGAAAATCCATGAAAAGACTTACTTAGTAATGTGCACATTAACACAACATCAGTTCTCTCTTGAAGCTTCTGGGATGAGAAGCGGAAGGTCTTCAAAGAAAAACAAGGAAGTCCAGTTGCCTCTTGAAAAAAGCACCTTTGGAACAACCATTGCTTGGATGACTGAGCATTTTTACTCCTCCTTAACCATTATGAAATGAGTTCATACATGACACAAACAACTTATCTCTTTATTCATACCCTGCTATAATTGTTGCTATAAACAAATCAACATGCTGAACACACCCAATAACCTTCCTCTACCTATTTTCTCCAAAAGCCACTCCATGAAGCGAGTTTGGCTGAGAGAATGTGATTACAGTGATCCCTCGATTATCGCGAGGGTTCCGTTCCAAGACCCCTCCCGATAATCGATTTTTCGCGATGTAGGGTTGCGGAAGTAAAAACACCATCTGTGCATGCGCGCCCTTTTTTTCATGGCCACGCATGCGCAGATGGTGGAGTTTGCGTGGGCGGCGGGGAAGACCCAGGGAAGGTTCCTTCGGCCGCCCAGCAGCTGATCTGCTCGGCAATGCAGCAGCAGCGAGCAGACGAAGATCGGGGTTTCCCCACTGCCCACGCAAAGGGGAAACCCCGATTCGGCTCCTCGCTGCTGCTGCGCTGTCGAGCAGATCAGCTGCTGGGCGGCCGAAGGAACCTTCCCTGGGTCTTCCTCGCTGATGCCCCCGCTCGCCCGCCCGCCTGCCGGCCGCCCGCCAGCAAGAGGGGGAGAGATAGAGAAAGAGAGAGAAGGAAAGAAAGAGATGAGAGAGGGAGGAAGAGAGTGTGAGACAGGAAGAAGCAAGATAGAGAAAGAGAGAGAGAAAGAAAGATGAGAAAGGAAGGAAGAGAGTGATGTCATCGGGTGGGAAAAATCGCGATATAGCGTTTCGCGAAGAACGAGATCGCGAAAATCGAGGGATCACTGTACTCCAAAATTATCTAGATGGCCTCCTGTCCCCAAAGGAGCAAGGAGAGGGGAAAGTCTTGCATGCCCAAACAGCATTGGGGTGAAATCTCCAGAGATCTGGGAAGGCACAGGCTGCACAAAGCGAGGAGAAAACATGCACGTGTTTGACCCAAAAATCAGCTGGCCGGTGGGAGGCACAGGCACATGTGCAGTGGAGTTGAGTTGGTCAACGGCTCGCATGCCTGCAGAGAGCGCTCTGTGTACCATTTGTGGCACGCATGCCACAGGTTTGCCATTACAGCACTAGACCAGTGTTTCCCAACCCTGGCAACTTGAAGATATTTGGACTTCAACTCCCAGAATTCCCCAGCCAGCAAATGCTGGCTGGGGAATTCTGGGAGTTGAAGTCCAGATATCTTCAAGTTGCCAAGGTTGGGAAACACTGCACTAGACCAAACTGGTCTTATCTTATATATTTCTTCATAAAAATAATTGTATCTTTTTATACTTTTATAATTCATTTATATAACTAGATGTTACTTTAAAATAGAAAAGGAATGTGTATCACTTTCAAAGGAATACCACACCATACAGGGGTAGGTTCTACTTATCTTCACCACTGGTTCACATCACGACAGAAGCACAAGTTTTGCATACACACGGTTATGTACGTGTGTCACTTCTCAGAAATGACCTTCTGCACATGTGCAGTACTAAAAAAAAGCAGCAAAAAACAAGTTAGCGGCCCCTATGGTGCCGCTGAGAGAACTGGCTCGGGGGCATGGCAGTCCAGGGTTGCTGTCAGTTCCAGCGACCCAGGCTGCCGTGTTACTACCAGTTTTGTACAGCCGGTCCGAACCAGGAGGAACATACCTCTGATACATAAAACGGACAGGGAGGGGGGAAAGCAAAAAGTTTTGTTTCAGTGTAAATATTTGCTACGCTGTTGCTGTTGCCTGATGAGAAAATGTCCAAGAGCAAAAGAGTGAATGAAGCAATAACTGGGTTTGATCCACCACATTAATGCCAAGAAATGGCTTCGAATAGGCATATTTCAATTACAAAAACTGCTGGGCAACCTGAACTGGCTTCAGGGTGAGAAACAAGCCCGATTCTTTCTTCGCTGAAGCCAGTCAAGGATCTATAACACTGATATTTGCTGAAAGAGAATGCATCTTGGGTGTCTTCGTCTTCCAGTATAGCATGAATCAATTAAGAATCAGAGGCTGAGAGACAGATTTCAACTTCCTTGGAATTGTAAGAGAGATTTCCCTTCAGAGTTACATAAAAATTAAATTATTCAAACTGCCCACCCACCTGTGGGGAGGGGGAGGGAATGGCTGTTGGAAGTATTAAGTGTTTTAATTGCTGATTAAAAACAGGGCTTTCAGTTTAATAAGATTTTGATATGCCTAGTGAGAGACATTTAGCATTTGCAACAGCATAACATTTCCATTTATAAGCTGGACTTCCTTCTGAAATGCCAGCCTTGGAACAGATGGGCCATAACTTTCGGACAGAGGAAGAAAACCTAAAATGTAATTGTTAGGAGATAAAGTCATCCAGGCCCAGGGAATTACCAGTTAGCATCTAACGTTGGTATTATAAGAGGGTCCCATAGACAAAAAGAAAAAAAAGTGTAGCATGAAGGACTAAGCATGATGTGACATCTGGGCATCATGTTTCTCCTCTTTTAGAGGTTACGAGATCTTATAAAGGTTAAAATTAAAAAAAAGTATGCACTGCAAATAGATATGTCTTTTCATACTATTAAGAATGTAATGCCCATTCTATTGGAATGCAAACTATTCTCTTTCTCCTTTTCCCTCCCTCCCTCTTTCTCATGCCTTACTGCAATCATCCATAATCCCTTATCTATATTGTGTCTTTCTTTCTCAGAACCATGGAAATCAAAGCTTATTGGGATGTTGTGTGTTCTCTCCCTAAGGCACCGTGCATGCAAGCATAATTTGTTTCAATGTTCTAGTTGCAGACCAAGCCCTTTTATTAGAAGGCATAATAGATCTAATATTACTTATTCCGAAAAATTAGATCAGGCTTAAACTCTTTGTTCCAAAACAATGCTGTGGGGAAGAGAGAAGACATAAATAAGTTCTTTGTTAGTTTTTCCCAGCTTAGGTCTGTACAAAAGTTTGGGAGGTCCTGAGGTTGGGAAGAAAGGCCTTTTAAAGAGGATTCTCTTGATCACAGCAGAACTTGTTTGAAGAGGCCATCTTAAGAATGTTCACAAGCTTCATCCAATCAAAACCCAGCAGCCCAGTTGCCAATTGGTGCTTGGAGAGAATTTCTTGTAGGGAGACCAGTGTTGGTTGCCAATTGTTTCTCAAGCACAAATTAAGGTATAGGCTTCTATTTTTACAGCCTTAGATGGCTTGAGATCTGACTCTCCGAAAGACCACCACCTTGACCTGAATGTTTAGACATTAAGACTGCCCTCCCTTTCCAAGATCCCATTTGTCAGGAATAGAGAGACTTTTCCTTCGTTGTTTCCAGGCTATGGAATGGTTATGCTTCCATGTGCTCAGCCCGCATTCTTTCTGCTTATAGGAAAACAATGCTTATAGCCAGGTTTTCAGTAGAATTAGTTCATTCTTGATTCTTTATTTCTCATTATTAGCCATATTTAATCACACCTGGGTAACCACATGCAATAAAAATCGAATAGACATCATAATTGTGCTTAAAACTCTCAGTACAGGATCTTTTTCAATCTGCCAGTTTTAAACTGTCTGGTGCAAAAGCAAAAATATCAAATGGTTTTTCTAAGAAAGGTTGATTTGCTGTGGCTGATTTTATTGACCATCACAACCTTAAGACAAAAATAGGCAGGAGAAAGAGAACCTAAACAGGCTGGGGGGGGGGGGGGCTGCTTCCAAATTATGTTTTGGGAGGGACTAAATGCATTGAAGCAGAGTAGAATTCTGCTGGATACTTGGAATCTAATAGAAACTGAATGGGCACAATTAATATGCATCTTATGCATGCAGGTGTCAGACAAACAAACAAACAAGATGGATAGGGTAGGAGTACTCAGGGGAATTGCTGCCCCAACCTCTCAAGATGCCATTGACTCAGCTTAAAGGCCAGGGTGGCGCAGCTGGGAGCGGCTCTCTCCAAGAGTCTAAACATCATAAAACTGTATCTGTCAAACTCTAGATTAAAGTCATGCATTTTAGATAAGTTTCTCAGAGCATTACTCTCATGCATTACCGCTGATCCTGTCCTCCTCAAATATTTGCAAAAGATTCTCATTACCAGCATATTGCAGTATTTGCTTTGCATTATTTAATTTTACAGCAGCCAGAACCTAATGCTGCTTCACTAAAAACAAGCAAATAACAACAAAATCAATCCACGTTTTCTTATGGCATTGACCACATGGGTAGCTTGAAGCATTTAACTGTCTGTGGCAAATGGCAAGCTAATGTTCTCTATCTAAATGCAGAATTACTGCAGTGGAAGGTTTCATCTTTTAGCATGGGACAGAGCAGCCTTTTCCTAAGGGCAGCAGTGGGGGAGGCCAATGAAGACCCAGGACACTGCAACCTCTAAAGCCCCCTCTAGCAATAAGAGCTGGAAACTGATGGAAACTCTCCTTTAAAATAGGAAATCGATATATAAGGAATAGATATACAGTAATCCCTCGCTACTTTACGGTTCATCTTTCGCGGATTCGCTACTTCACAGGTTTTCAAAGGGGGCGTAAATCCATTAAATCCATTAAAAAATTTAAATCCATTAAAAATTCATAAAATTCTTCTACAGTACTACTGTACTCCATTAAAGAAACTGGTAGGATATCACATGTAATTCCAGCTGAGAAACATCATAGAATGACTGCTTAATGCAAAGGGTGGGTTTTAAACGTCCAAATACTCGTTAAATACATAAAAAAAAATATTTCCTCTACTTCATGGAAATTTGTTTTTCATGGGTGGTTTTAGGACGCATCCCCCATGAAAAACAAGGGATCACTGTATATACAGTAATGGTGAGAGATGAAGAAAACCTGACTAAGGAATGATCAGACAAGAGAGGTAGTAGCCTGCAGCTGGACAGTGGCTGGAGCAAGAGGCTCAGAAGTGGCCCTTCCTAGTTTCTTGGCCTTCAAAGGAGATGGTGGGAAATCTGTACTTATAGACTTGCAAGGTTTTGTTAATGTACCTTTGCAATAAAGTATAATTAACCTATCTGGACTTGTTTCTTGTCTGTTATATCTGGTAAGGGTGACAATAAATGATAGCTATAAAATAAGAGAGAGCCAAATGGTACAGTGGTTCAGACACCAAGGTAAAAACCTGGAGATCTAGACCAGCCTTAGACAAAAAGCCAACTGGATAACCTGGGACAGTCAATCTTAGCTCTAGGAAGAAAGAAATGGCAAACCACTTCTGAAAAAAACCTTGTCAAGAGAACTTTGGGCACTTATACATGAAGTCACAAGGAGTCAGGCCACTCCCCAAAAATAGTAAGCTTATAGTAGGCATATTACAGTTACAAAACCCTCAATTCCTCCCAAATCCTCACCCATGTGTTCAGTATGGCTACCCTTCTCTCTTTGTCTTCCATCATCCAAAATGAAATACTGTACACAATTTAAAAATACATAAAATATAATTTCCTTGTAGGAAATCCCAACCTCCTTTTGTTTGAGGTGTAACAGTTCTGCAAATGTGCTCACTGCATTTCCACGGAAATACTGGCTATTTTTTATATATAGTAAAGAATTAGTCTGTATGCAGATGCTACAAGGTAAGGTAATCCCTGTTTAGCGACTATAGTTAGTACCAACAACTCAGTCATTAAGTCATTAAGTGATCATTACGTGAAATCTTAACACTTCTTATAATCTCATTTCACCATTCCTTTGCCTTACAGATCTTTGGAGATCAAAAATGCAAGGATTGGTTATGAAATTATTTTTTCATCACTCTCATAAATGCAAATGGTTGCTAAACAAGGCAGTTTCTAAGCAAGGACTAGCTCTATATAAACAACTTCCCCTCCAGAAGCAATTTTTTTAATAAGAATATTTCTAGTGGTTCACAGATTCTTTAAAAAAGTAATTCTTGCTCTTGACATTGTATCTATTGCTGGTTGTTATTTTCAGTCCCTTTTCCAGCCGTTCCTTTGTTCTGGTTTTTACTTTCTAAATACTCTTCTCACCCAAGTTTCATCTCACCATCCAGTCTGAGTATGAGACCTGAAAATCGCATTGCTGTTATAGAGAATCCAAGTAAGCAATTCCTGGTTAGAATGGCAATCCATTGCAGACCAAGGATTCCTAGGCTGCCACTCTAGGAACAGGAACCAGGAATTGGAAGCAGATAAAAATCTTTAGCCTGAAATGTATTAGGAAAGGGAAAATCCAGGAATAAGAAGAGCCATGCTGAATCGGGCCAAAGCCCATCGAGTCCAGCATTCTGTGTCACACAGCGGCCCACCAATTGTACATGGGGATCTTGAGCAGAAAGAGAAGGCAAAAACCTCCCTTTCCCTTGATAAATGGTACTCAAGGGAATCCTGCCTGCCTCAACCAACATAGAGGCGGCACATGGACATCTGTTTCAAACCACCGATACACTTGGCATCCATGAATCTGTCTAATCCTGCCTTGAAGCTATCTGTGAATCCAATTTGTATATAATGCAAAGATAGTAACATAAAGAGAAAATGTTTCCAGTTTGTTCTGCCATTCCCTTTGCCAGCAAGACACACAGGGAATCAATCAAATGTTTGCTTGATCCAAATTCTGGATTGTCACAACATCTGAACCAGACAAAATATCTTGATATTAGAATAGAGGCGTCCCTTCCTTTTTTTAATGTGTTTACAAACAAAGTTAAAGGGCAAGTTGCCTTTAATAACTGCATAGTGGCTGGATTTAATAAAGTACAAAGAAATCCTCATTTGTTCCTTAAGAATAAAGACAAACAAATCTATATTTACAAGCGGTACAAAAGTAAAATATGAGTGTTATTTCTGTACTAAACATACAGAATGCATTTGCTTTAATGCGACCAAAACTTCCTAGAAATATTGGATGCAACCTCCCTGAGGCCCAGGGACAAAACAGGAAGATAAATATGGTTTGAAAAAAATCAGAATCACATAGGACTGTACTTAAAAATGGATTTAATTCTCGGAAAAGTGAACAGCATACAGTAAATAGCTTCAAGCCAGTGTTTCTAAGCCTGAGCATGCTCCAGAAAGATGCATGGAACCAACATGGCCCTCGCTGAGGACTTTGGAAGCTGAAATTAATTGGTTTAGAGCACTACTGCCTCTTCCTCTCTGTGTTTCTCTGCAAATGGGTCAACTCTGTAATAGATAGTTGCAACTATCTCTAAGGTAAGGGATGCAAAGTACTCTGGATTCCCAAAGAAAGAGACTCTACTTGCTAATTAGTGGTATTATTAGTGCACCAATGGCATTGATGAGAGAGAAGAAGCTTTTTTTTAACTTCTAAAGGTCTCTGTCCTGAATAATATTATTGTTCATATATTATTAGAAAGAGAGGCTTGTAGAAGAAGAGCCTCCCATAAAAGCTGGGGGACTGGGGAAAGCCTGACAAAGAGTTGCCTCAAGAGGAGCAAAGCCTAATTAAAGACAGTGAAGTTATTGCACTAGACGTAATCCCTGAAGAAATTTACAAGTTCTGAGGTCAGAGATTGGTACCAGGAAATATGATTAGAAACAATTAATAAAATGAAATGAACCAATCTTGTACGCCTACAATTTTAGTAAAAGTGTGAGAAGCCAGAGTCAGTTGGAGATAGGGAAATTTGCAGAATCCTTCTGGATATAATCTCAAGAGATATTTTTGTGGGTGTGAGCATTTTACCCAATTTCCACAAAGTGCAAAGTTTGTAGAAGAATCTGGGTTGAACTTGAGCCCCATAGAGAAAAGCAGCCTAGTGACCTGCAAGTGTTTACCTGGTTTTAAAAATAGGATTAGGACAAAAATACAAAGAAAGTAGAGGCAACCCCAAAGAAAGTACTGTAGAGACAAACTGACAAGCAGCACGCAGCATTAGCAAAACTCTATTTATTCATCAAGAAGGAAAAGATGGTCCATGTGTTACTAGTAGTTCAGATAATCCACTGAAGTGAGAAATCATCTTTTCCAAGAGATCCATCATTCTACAGACCTGCTTCTCTTTAGCAAATCCAGGAAATCCAGGATGAGGCAAAATCTAATTGCATACCTTGTATTTTTAGATATGTATGTAGTGGTGTACTCAATCTAAGAGCAATCCTGCTGAATCAAATTACCCTGGTTTCGTTTCGTTTTTAGTTTTAATACTGGCTGGGCCTCAAGGCCATCATTTATCATCTGGAATTCAAAGATACACTAATTTTTTTGGAGAGGGGATGAGATTATTAAATATTTCTCATGAATCTGAATATCTTTTAAAGGCCAATCTAAAATAGTAGTGGCTATATCTTATACGTAGTACTAAACTGTACAGTATTGGGGGATGGATGTTCAATATCATATAGCACCCTTTAATATTGTTGCAACCTACATAATTTCTAGGTCATGCTGGCAATCATTATGATTTCTCAAAACAATAGAAGCTATAGCTCAACACACATTATGGTATGGCATTATACTGTGTATTAAACTGTTCCGTAGTCTTATGGTGCTGGAAGATTTCAATTTGCTTTCTGGTGGGAATGCTTGGATACAGTCAAGACATCTGTGAAGACCACTCTTAGTCCTTTGAAGTAGGAAAATTCAAATAACAAGCACAGCAGAGATTCTAAGAACGTTCCTTATTGCTGTAGGATTGCCAGGCCCAGCCCAAAAACAACACAGAACAATCTAGCCAAACTTAAATTCTTAGTTGATTACAGCCAATAGACAGAATCTTGCTAGATTAAACCTTTACTATTCTCAGCTCTTCCTCTGACTCCTATCCTGCTCTGAACTGTATTATTTCTTGTCTCACAGATACCCTCCCTCCTTGAAATGTGCTCCTCTTCTGTGGGAAACTACAACTTCAGTGTAGTCTACCACAAGGACAAAATAACAAGATCTAGAAAGTCTTTAGAGTTTGTCCAGTGGTGGGCTGCTAGCCCTAATGCCTAATTGGGCTCGCCTCCACGGTTCTAGAGGTACCGTGAGTTTGAGTGGAATTACGCTTCTGCGCCCGTGCAGGTAGCAAAATTGCGCATAAAGATGCAGGTGCACCCGTGTTCCAGCGAGATTGTTTTGCTTCCATGCATGCAGAAGCATAATTACACTCAAACTCACAGTACCTCCAGAGCCGGGGAGGCGAGCCCAATTAGGCGTTCCAGCTAGCAACCCACCACTGAGTTTCTCCCTACTCCAACCTTTTATTGTTGTTGTTTTCCTTCACGTTAGCTTTATTGGCTTCTCGCGACTGCCTGGACTTACCCTGCAGTTTTCATGTCAAGGTTTTGAGTTATTTATTATTATTTATTATTATTTATTTATTTGTCAAACAAGTATAGTATTATAGTACATATTAACATAACACAACATAACATAACATAAGATAAGTAGAACGTAGTAATAGAAAAGATAATAAGACAGTAGGACAGGGACATTAGGCACAAAAGTGCACTTATGCTTCCCTCTTAGCAGCTAAGAAAGAGGATTAGCCCAAACTCATCAACTGGCTTTGTGCCTAAGATGAGACCACAGCTCAACATCACCCAGTTCCTAGCATCATGCCTTAACTACTGCAAGAACCTAACTCCACTGTGAAACAAACAAAATCAAACTGGGGTCATTCTGAGTTCAAACTGTCTTCTTGCTCAAGACTGACTAATCTCTCGTGTAATTGTTCAATCATTCCTTCTCCTTTCCCAAAGACTGGTCTACAGTCTTTCACAGCAGCTTAGTTGTAATTTTCTTTCAGGCAGAAACAATGTGACTTGAGGGTGGGGGCCTGTTACAATCTGGTCCTTATCAGACTCTCCCACTGATATGGAGTTGTTTGATGCTACCACCACACCACCATCCTCAAAAGGGAGAATGGACCTATCTGATCAGTCCCATAAAGAATCTGTTAAGTTTCTCTACTGAAGAGGCAGGAGATGGTTTAGTGACTTCAGCTCTTTATGAGTCACAGCTAGCAAACATAAGTCAGGCCCTGCTATAGGCAGGGGTTTAAATAGGGAGCCCTTTAAATCAGGAGCCAATCAGATTTTACCTGCTTGAGTTCCTGGTGGGACTGCAGTGAAAACTTCCCAGCTTCTCAGGACATAACTAAGCAATGTCGCCTGGCGGGACCCAGGGGAAGAGCCTTCTCTGTGGCGGCCCCAGCCCTCTGGAACCAACTCCCCCCAGAGATTAGAACTGCCCCCACCCTCCTTGCCTTTCGTAAATAACTTAAAACCCACCTCTGCCGCCAGGCATGGGGGAATTGAGATCCTCTTTCCCCCCTAGGCCTTTACAATTCTATGCATGGTATGTATGTATGTATGTTTGGTTTTTATATTAATTGATTTTTAATCATCAATACCAAATTACTATTGTACACTGTTTTATTGTCGCTGTTAGCCGCCCCGAGTCTCTGGAGAGGGGCGGCATACAAATCAAATAAATAAATAAATAAATAAATAAATAACATAGCAACAATTGATTTCAATAAACACTTGAGGAATTTCCTCAGGCTCTGTTGGGTGGTTTTACCCATCAATCCAGAGAGCTCCTTATTTTACCTAAAAGCTCTGGGAGATAAAGTGAAAGAAGAAACGCCTAGACTGAAGCATTGCTGGAAGACAAAGAACGAATCCAACTGAACACAAACAAGGATTTATGTTTAAGTCTACATTGTAGTAATAAGAACAGGACAAAATCAATATTTATCTGCTCTCCTGCCGCCCCGAGTCTTTGGAGAGGGGCAGCAAACAAATCTAAAGAATAATAATAATAATAATAATAATAATAATAATAATGATAATAGTTGTTGTTGTTGTTGTTGTTGTTGTTATTATTATTATTATTATTATTATTATTATTATTATTATTATTATTATTATTATTGCATCCACAGAATGCTAGCTTGCAACTCAGAGGTGAAATTCAAAAATTTTCTCTACCGGTTGTGTGGGCCTGGCCTGCCAGGGAAAGATAATGCAAAATCTCCATTCCCATCCCACTCTGGAGGAAGGATAGTGCAAAATACCCCTTCTGGTCCTATTCCTGGGGGGGGGAAGCGGTGGGAGTGATGTGTCGGTGTCTGGAGGCTGTTGGGGCCTGGATGGGTGTCAACAGGCTCACACTCAACCCTGACAAGATGGAGTGGCTGTGGGTTCTGCCTCCCAAGGACAACTCCATCTGTCCGTCCATTGCCCGGGGGGGGGGGGAATTACTGACCCCCTCAGAGAGGGTCTGCAACTTGGGCATCCTCCTCGATCCACAGCTTACATTAGAGAACCATATTTCAGCTGTGGCGAGGAGGGTGTTTGCCCAGGTTCGCCTGGTGCACCAGTTGCAGCCCTATTTGGACAGGGAGTCACTGCTCACAGTCGCTCATGCCCTCATCACCTCGAGGCTCGACTACTGTAACGCTCTCTACATGGGGCTACCTTTGAAAAGTGTTTGGAAACTTCAGATCGTGCAGAATGTGGCCACAAGAGCTATCATGGGCTTTCCTAAATATGCCCATGTTTCATCAACACTCCGTGCCTTGCACTGGCTGCCAATCAGTTTCCGGACACAATTCAAAGTTTTGGTTATGACCTATAAAGCCCTACATGGCATCGGACCATAATAACTTCGGGACCGCCTTCTGCCGCACGAATCCCAGCGACCTCCGGGTCCCGTCGACAAAACGATGTCATCTGGTGGGACCCAGGGGAAGAGCCTTCTCTGTGGCTCTCTGGAATCAACTCCCCCCAGAGATTAGGACTGCCTCCACCCTCCTTGCCTTTCGCAAACTTCTAAAAACCCACCTATGTCGCCAGGCTTGGGGAAATTGACATACCCCTAGCTGTTCCATTTTATGTATGGTTTGGATTGTATGACTGTTTTATAATGGGGTTTTTATAATTGTTTTTAATATTAGATTTGTATTTCTGTATTATTTGTTGCGAGCCGCTCCGAGTCTTCGGAGAGGGGCGGCATACAAGTCTAATAAATTAAATTAAATTAAAGATATTGCAAAATCTCCATTCCCACCCCACTCTGGGGCCAACCAGAGGTGGCATTTGCCAGTTCTCCGAAGTACTTAAAATTTCCATTATCAGTTCTCCAGAACCTGCTGAATTATACCCCTGTTACAGCCATTTTAAATGGCCCAGAGCCTATGACAAAGGGATGAGTCAGAAGAACTTTTTTATGGATAAAAGGAGAAGTCCTCTAGTCATCTGGCGTTTGAAAACTGCTGTGAGTCACTTGCAGCTGAATGCCAGTTAGCCACATCATGATGAAGTGACAGAGACCTGTTTTGGAAGGGAGTTGTTAGGAAGTAGGCAGCATCAACTTTGTCACCTCTAGCTGATAATTTGCCAACAATAATAATAATAATAATACAAAGGTGGTATGCTACCATAAATTCCAAAGTATTTCTTCAAAATCGTTGTTTTTTACAAGGGGCCATCTGGTATGTGCTCCTCTTGAGTTGCAACAGGACACTTTTAATAATCTTCTTGCAAGCTGGAAAAAGGAATATCTTTGTATTTGGTCAAGAAATAACCAATATGTAGGAATATGAAATTGCTGGTAGTGTAACTAGACTATTTCTGACACTGGGCATTTCCATTAAAATAGAAATTAAAGGCAGCAGGTTATGAACATTCTTTCTTAGGTAGTAGGCAGCTTCATAATGGCCAATCTTTACCATAATTCATTCTTTCTATATCTGCTTTGATACAATGAGCATATAGGCTTAAAAGAAGTCACTACTTCTCCTCACAGACAGTGTTTTAAAATGGACTAAAGACGATATATTTTTTCTCCATTTTAAGAAGCCAAGTAGTTCAGTATAGCCATTGAGCAGACTGAGAATTTATCATCTGTCTTAGACTGGTATTTAATTATGGCATCAAACCTATTTCTTTTTGCAGATACTAAACAGCCTTCTTTCAACAACCTCCTCTAATAAAGTGCAATCCTATCTTGTTTAATGATATTATTTAAAATGATACAATCTGCAAATCTAATTAGATCTGCAAATCTACATCAGCAAAATACGTTAGAGCTGCAGAGTTATGCTTGACTGACTTGTTGACCTTAACTTTCATATTCTACTTCAGTAGATTTTTAATGGCCCCATTACCGGGACAGTTTTAGCATTCTTCTCATAAAAATACTGTACTACTGAGGATTCTGTGTGCTTCAGTAACAAGACTCTATCCATTTTCCTTCATGAGAAAAATCTAGCTGCTCAATGAAGTTAATTCCCACTAATCCTCTGGAATGATCTCGTCCTGACATACAGTTGGCCCCAACAAAAGTGACCTTAGAAAACCGTTGGGGCCCATATGACAGGAGATCCTACTTTATGAGATGTAGTAGATGTTGAAAGTCCCAAAAGGTCTATCAATTTTTGCTACCATAATTTCATTGTGCTTAAATGTTTATTTTATACAGATGCATCCTGCCAAAAGTTTCATTTGTGAGAGTTGCGCAGCCATAGAAATCTCTTAAATAAATAAATATTTTAAAGAAGAATTCTAATGTTAGGTACTTTACCACGCAGAAAAGGAGAGAGAAAAATACAGCAGGGTAAAATCCCTTCAGTATCATTGATCAAAGTAAGGTTACTTTTATAATGATGTGGTTTCATGATCGAAACATTGAAATATGTTAAAGGGTTAAATAAGGTTCAGGAGGGAAGTGTTTTTAATAGGAAAGTGAACACAAGAACAAGGGGACGCAATCTGAAGTTAGTTGGGGGAAAGATCAAAAGCAACATGAGAAAATATTATTTTACTGAAAAAGTAGTAGATCCTTGGAACAAACTTCCAGCAGACATGGTTGGTAAATCCACAGTAACTGAATTTAAACATCCCTGGGATAAACATATATCCATTGTAAGATAAAATACAGGAAATAGTATAAGGGCAGACTAGATGGACCATGAGGTCTTTTTCTGCCATCAGTCTTCTATGTTTCTAACCTACCAGATTTTCGATTATAGCATTAGGCGGTTATTTCATGCTAATATATACAGCATATATTTTTGGAAGGTGACCAGTTGTGAATATTGTTTATTTGGAAAGTACATGGGCAAACATCTCCGTAATCTTGTCAGATTTTAAGGGTCACATGTATTAAAGAAGAATCTTCATTTCCCACTTTAAAACTGCCAGACAAATTTGATTATTACTAAGTAAGGAGATACATTTTGATCTGGACTTAGGTAAGAAATTGATTTTGTGGAATAAATTAAATTTGAAAACAGCAGGGAAAACTTTTACTGGAATACTTCGCCTGTATAGGGATCAATACTTTAAATCAGGTGATTCTCAATGGTTGTTTTAAAGATTTTGACACAGTGTGTGTTGAATATTAGTTAGCCACAATGTTAACAATATACAGTACATATACGGTACCTCCAACAGCTACCAAAGCACTTGCAATTTTAGGCTCCTTAAGAGATGCAGCATTCAACAGAAACCAACAATTCAATTCTATAAAGCATTTTTAAAAGAAAATAATAGTTTTATATACTGTATATGCCTGAATTGTGAAACTAAAAATTAGAATATACAATTTTGAAAAATCCATATATGGATTTTGGCCTGTTAATATTTTTTAAAGGAATGGATTTCTTGTGATGGTATGGCAAAAAATATGATTCTTTAATTTATAAGATCTGATGTTATCCAGCTGTAACCTTGTATGATTTAAAATTACAACATATCTCAACATCATCATCATCATCTGATGATGATGATGATGATTGCCCCCCTTTAATATTGACCCAAATGCATTCAAAATTATTTTAACTACCGGTATTATTGTGCTCTATTTCTGTAGAGATGTAATTAGTGCAACTCCACCTCCTCTTTTATGTGGTCTGTTTCTTTTAAATTATTTAAATCCCTCAATTTAAATTTTGGGAAAGAAATTTTATAATTAAAGAACTTATATGTAACATGGTGATTTTGAACTATATCCCAACAATAGCAATAGCACTTGGACTTATATACCACTTCACAGTGCTTTACAGCCCTCTCTAATCAGTTTACAGAGTCAGCATATTACCCCCAACAATCTGGCTCCTCATTTTACCCACCTTGGAAGGATGAAAGGCTGAGTCAACTTTGAGCCTGGTGAGATTTGAATTGCCAAATTGCAGGCAGTTGGCCGACAGCAGAAGTAGCCTACAGTACTGTACTCTAACCACTGCACCCCCACTGCTCTTATACCAACACTCAATATGTCATTTTAGGAGACTTGGAGTATGGCAAAGAGGATATTTTTATATCACTAGAAGGAAATTTTCCCATTCCTCTTCCCCTTATTTTAAGAAGTAGAATAGGATCACTTCTGACTCTAACCTAGGTTTACAAACAACAAATATCTGGTATAGTATTTACTATTTTACTGGATTATTTATAATGCCTGCAGTCATTTTCTGCAAGATGAGCAGTCATATAAATTTGAATGAATGAATGAATGAATGAATGAATGAATGAATATACAAAAGCATACAGACTTAACATGCTGAATGAATGTTTAAAAATGGACATGTATCCCCATATCAGTTTCACTACATTATTCTTTTTATATCAAAAATTCATAGGGTTCCTTCTTCCTGATTTCTAACTGATGCAAGCAAGCATTTGTTTGGTTCACACATCATATAAAATCATAATTTATTTATCCTGCTAAATAAACCACCTTTAGCACAATGGTTTATTGTGCAGTCAACATTATTTCATGTTGGCTTTAGTATACATTATGAACTTAGTCACTATCTTCTTGAAATAGACAAAAAGTATTTAATAACAATGATGATATCCATTAACATAACCTACAGGTAAAAGTAAAATTGCTGGTAGTTCTCAACTTGCAATCATAACTGAGCTCAGAATTATTGTCGTAAGTCACTATGTTCATAAGTCCAGGATGGGATCTGATTTTTTGACATACAATATTTTGCAACAGTTATTAAGCAAACATGGTGGCTGTTAAGCAAATACATTTTTCCTAATAGAAATTCCTTCCTGTATAACCTCCTGTAAGTCTCTCTCTCTCAATGCTGTTCTGTGGGGTCTTTGAGGAGGCACTTGGGGGGGGGGGGAATTGATACGGCAGAGTGCTCACATAAGTAAGATTCATGAATTAAACTAAACCATGGGTGCCAAAATCTATTTCACTGAGGGCTGCATCAGGGTTGTGTTTGAACTCAGGGACCAGGGTGGGCATGGTCAGCTTGATGTTAGTCATTTCAGGGGGACTTGTGGTGACTTGAGCACTGCGGGCTGGTCCTTTGCTGTTTTCAGGGCAGCCCTGCAGGCCAAATCTAAACACCCCATAGGCCAAATCTGGTCCCGGGCCTTGAGTTTGACACCCCTGAACTAAAACCATAATTTTCTGAAAAAATGAGAATAGCTAGCTAGCTTCATTCATATCTAGCTACAGCTGACACACGATGAATGTTGTACCCAACACTGAACCAAATATAACATCCATACATGAAAACAGTTGTAACAGGCAGGTTTTTTAAATTTAAGTTTGAAACAAGGAACTTTTAAAAGAAGTGGACTAAAGATCAAACGAGCGAACAAAGTAATGCCTTTTATGCCTTAATAATTCCAGCATCATACTGATTTGGATTTATAGTTAGCTCCATTCGCGATGCTCAGAGCAGTTAGCAAATGCAAGGGTCAGCAAAAACAGTAAGATTTATCTAAGTCATTTAGATTTCTCCAGTTTAACTCAGAGCCCTATAAATCAGCACAGTAAAAAGGAATGAGTCATAATGCCCCCATAGCAATGCCAAGAATAACAGGACTGTCTTATTAGGGTGGCCATCCATCCTATTTTAGCTCTCCTACCTCCTCCGACTCCCTTATGCCCTCTAACATGGCAAATCTGTCACATCCTGTCAGTTAAGTCTCTAACACTTCAGGATTAAGCTAATACTGTTGGACGTCCACGTCCAATCCACTTAAAGACATTTTAGATGCCCCAAAAGCAGAAATGTTTAAGGGCCCAAACCCTATGAGGTGGTATCATTTTGGATCATAACAATCAACTATACAACCATCCAAATAAAATGTTGACTCATCACATACGGTAGAGTAAAAGCTGAATGTGTTTTCCCATCTATGAAGATCTAAACAGCTTAGAGCCAGATTGTACTTTGCATAATCTTCCTCTATCAACAATTTATCTGTATTTTAGGAACTCCATTGAGAGCTCTATTTTACATTTGACCATTGACACTATATTGGTGGGTCCTGTGGCAGCATCCTGACTGATGAATTAACTTACCTAAACTCCACAGCACCTTTGCAAATAACAGGTGCCTATTTTAGGAAAACTGCAGCCTGCCTCTCAAAAGTGGTGGTTTTAATAGTACTCCAAGATCAACAGAACAACTGAAATAGCATTGCTAACAATCCATAAGGAAATACTCTTCAGGACTCCACATTGAAAACCATGACATCTGTGAAGACCACATACAGCAGCAGACCACTGATGGTCCAAGATGCTCACAGCTCTGAAAGTGACAGAAAGAAGTTGATAAATTCCAATGCTTTCTGAATTCCTTTAACTTCCAAGTACAGTGGTACCTCTACTTAAGAGCTTAATTTGTTCCGTGACCAGGTTCTCAAGTAGAAACATTGTTAAGTAGAAGCAATTTTTCCCATAGGAATCAATGTAAAAGCAAATAATGCATGCAAACTCTTTAGGAAAGAAATAAAAGCTCGGAAATTTGGGTGGGAGGAGGAGGAGGAAGAAGAGGAGGAGGATAGTCGCTGCTGAAGGAAGAAGGTGAGGTGAGGGGAATCAAAAAAATCCAAAACTGTAAGGCTTAAAAAAAAAAGAGGGACTGAGGCAGCGCCCAGAGAAAGGAAAACACTCCATTTGCTCTGGGCTGCCCAGAATGGAGCATTTCTTTTCTCTGGGCGCTGGCAGGTTTATTCCCTCTCCAAGCGCCCAGAGAAAGGAAAATGCTTCATTCGCTCTGGACTGCCAATGCCTTCTTATAAGCGCCACCAAAAGGCTCCTCTGGCAGCCCAGAAAAGCCCGAGATGGCCGGGATTAAAGGGGGAATGGCAGGAAACTGTCCGGGCCTTTGTGCCAATCTCAAATTTTCTGGGAAATTTTTCTGAGCTCCAGTTCTTAAATAGAAAATGGTTCTTAAGTAGAGGCAAAAAAATCTTGAGCACCCGGTTCTTATCTAGAAAAGTTCTTAAGTAGAGTTACCGCTGTACTGTTTTTTTCCAATTAACTGTGGCTCCTCCATTTCCTATCCCCCCCCTTATCTTATAGCACAGTCACTTCAGTACAATTGTCAATGGTTGTTTAGATGATCTCATATGGGCACGATGATTCATATTGTCTGTTCATAATGGAATCAACACATTCAGAATCTACATGACTGTAATAGTAGAACATTGGCCCTTTAACTGATTAAACCCCATTTCCAAGAGGAAGAGAGGATGCAGGACTGAAACAGTTGATTTGGAACAAGGACACTGTGAGCAAGAAAAGGGTCAAGCACCCCATCTCCCCTTCTCTGCTCCCTATCATTTTCCCCATAAATGCTTAGGCATACTATGTGACATGGTTCACACAATAGGATACAGCTGACATTGCCTGATTCTGCAAAGCAAAAGAGGATCAGATCTATTTTTCCAAGCCCACATACTTCAAAGATATTTCAGCTTGCATGTATTGATGTCTTTGTTTCAGATTTTTCCCAAGATATGATTTGAGGCTTGACTTTTTACTTTGCCACTGTGTTAAATGTTTTGCATAACTAGCAGCTGTTGTAGTATTTGAAAGGGTAATTAAATAAAGGCATACAACTTTTTATCCAGGAAAATGGTCTCTGGGCAGGAACGTTATCAAGTTTATGTTTTGTATATCACACACAGAACCACTTATAAAGATGTAGAAGACAGGATTTTTATTTTTTTTTATTTATTCATCAAATTTATGTGCTGCCCATCTTACCTAAGTGATTCTTTCTTACACAAACAAGCCATACAATCATACAAAGAAACATACAGTAGTTAAAAGCAAAGTTAGAATTAAAACAAGAGTTAAAAGGGTTTTTTTAAAGGCCTGATTTTTCTTTCCAGACTGAAGAATAAAGTCTTCTGTTTTGTATCTACTCCCTCCTTGCTGCATCTTGTACTTAGCTTCCAATCTTTTTGCCTTTTGAATTAAGAAATACTGTATACTACTATGCTTCTGTTTAGCATTTGTGAGGAGAAATGTCTGGACAAAAGGGGAAAGGCTTCATTTAAAAGGTCAAGGATGCACTTTTAAAATAAGGAATAAGAGTCCTCAACACAGAAATAGCAGGAAGGAAAAGACATGAAATACAGTATACAGTACTGCTCAAAAAAATAAAGGGGACACTCAAATAGCACAACTTAGATCTGAATGAATGAAATGTTCTCATTGAATACTTTGTTCTGTAAGGTGGACAGTTTCATTTCACAGAAGTTTGATTTATTGGAGTTATATTCCCTTTATTTCTTTGAGCAGTGTATGTTAACACAACACAACCATAGTTTAATTAATCTAATTTTTGCGATGCACTTTATTTGTTTTTTGTCAAGCCATTCTTGACCTCTACTGACCGTATTGATATATTCTTAGCAGAAATGGTTTGCCATTGCCTCCTCCCTTACACCAATAGAAAACAAGTGGCTGAAAGTAACGTACATTTTACCATTTAGAACCCTTTCTTTGGTTACCACTTCCCTCCTCTTTGAAATACTGTATTGTTTTTAATTTAAAGAAGTAACATTGGAGCTCAATAGTCTGTTTTTGTCTGATACATCATTAGCTCCAACAGCAATCACTGGGCCGGAATATTATCAAATGTTTTAAATGTACCCAGCACCATAATACCCAGGTATTTCCTTACTTTTCTTTCTTTCTTTCTTTCTTTCTTTCTTTCTCTCTCTCTCTCTCTCCCCCCTCCCTTTCCCCCATCTCTCACACACACATTCTTGTGTGATAAAAGCACTCCTATAAAGGTGTGCAAGGGTTTATTTATTTATTAAATCAAATATTTATTATGGTCATAGATCAGTATAATAAGTGTGAAATACAATTAGTTTAAAAGCTGAAGGGTATAAAATACACAGTTAAAAAAGTTTTAAAAATTGAAAAGTACATATAGAGACAAAAATTAAAATAATTTATAGTGATGAGCTATGGTGGTGCAGTGGTTAGAATGCAGTACTGCAAGGCTACTTCTGCTGACCTGCTGGCTGCCTGCAATTTGGCAGTTCAAATCTCATCAGGCTCAAAGTTAACTGAGTCTTCCATCCTTCTGACATTGGTAAAATGAGGAGCCAAATTGTTGGGGGCAATATGCTGACTCTGTAAATCCCTTCAGCATACAGGGCCCTAAAGCACTGTAAAGTTATATATAAGTGCTTATATACCACTGCAAAGTGGTATATAAGTGCTATTGCTATTATAAGACCAATTTATGAGTGACTCTGGATGGTTTACAAATAAAAGCTCTGCATCCATATAAAATGAGAGATAGATAAAAGCAAAGTTAAAAAACAACAGAGGTAAAAAGCTAAAAAATGTGGAGGGGGCGTTCTCAAACAACTGCAACTTTCAAGCTGTGGCTCATAATAACATATTTTTATTATAAAAATCTTAGAAAAATCTTTTTTAAATGCTTATAAAAATCTTAGGAAAATTCAAAAGGCCATTTCTACTATTAAACCCATCCAAGGACACTTGTTTGCTATGCTACCTTAGCATGGAAATACTTTCATTTAGTAGGTTACTGAAGGGTGTGTTTTTTTTAGAAATGAAGGCATCATCTGTTTAAGATTATAGTCCCTCGGAAAACACCTTCTATCCCAGTTGGAGGAAGAGAAGTTGCTAAATGCTAACAGCCAGGCAGATACTACAAACTGATTCCAGCTGTTCTGCCTGCTGAACAAGCAGGCACATATTTTCAGTACAGAAATTGAATTCATGTTAGCAATGACTTTGCAATGTTCTTTGGGAGCAATTAGTAAATAATTTGGGGAACAAAGGTATCATTACAGGCTTTTTTCCCTTTTAGTTTCCAACCCGCTTAACAAGGGCTTCATCCCATCTTTGGTGACCAGCATATATATTATGGGAAGACAAAGTGGTGATAGGTACATGGACCAACCTGTTCTGGAGACCTACTTATAAGCTTTGAATGAGGTTGCATTTCCCTACTAGACAGTTCCAGTGTGCAATTGTGGTAAGGGGGGGGTTGCATTCACAGCTTCTACTTGAGAATAACTGTGGCCAAAAGGTCTTTACAGAGAGTCACTCTATTAGATTTCCTATATCTTATATCAACTACAGTACCACAATACACACTCTACATGGAGTGTTGAGACCACTCAAAAGGTACAACTGGTCCAGAATGCAACAATATGCATAGTTTAAAAGTCTATCCCCGTGCTACTGAATGAGTTATATTAGTTATCAGTGCAATTCTAGGTCTTGGTCATGGTCTATAAATGACAGGGCTTAGATATCTGCCTATCTCCCATTGTATCAGGTTCCACCCAGCAGAAACATCTTATGGGGCTTAGGTTCTCTATTGTTCTGCTTTCTTCTGAAGATTAGATTAGATTAGATTTATTGGATTTATATGCCGCCCCTCTCCGCAAACAACGTGCTCCCATCAAATTCACACAGCCCATTTTTGGCTTCCTGCAAGACCTGGCTATTTCCACAGGCACCAGCTGAACATGTTAATGTGGTGTCCAACTTTGGCAACTTTATAATCACTGGACCTCTCAACTCCCAGAATTCCCCAGCCACCATGGGTCGCCAAAATTGGACATTCCTGTGTTAAGACATAGCCACCAATAAGAGTATGTTCAAGTGATGTTGTTTTCCACCCTGCCATGGCTGTGGGGGCCTTGTTTAAAATGTTGTTTTGCTTTTAACCCATTAGACACCCCAAGCTATGCATGAGCTATACAATTTGTTTTAATGATTTTATATTGCTGTTTCATTGTATTGTAAGCTGCTCAGTATCACTTTAGATAGCAAGATGAGGGGCATATAAATTTAATAAATAAATAAATAACATTCATTGACTTATCAAATCCATCTATAAATAAGAGCAAAAAGCAATCAAACAAGCATTTTCAAGACGAGAAACTACCCTGATTCTAAAAGATGACCTCTTGGGATAAGTCGCAAAAGGTTTGAATGTTCTGCCAGTTCCCTTTTGTTTTGAATTATGCTATCCCGATGGGAAATAGTCTTCAAAACATGTAATTAAATATAATGAACAGAAATAGGATTTTAGGTACTGTTCTAAAGATAGAAAAATATATTGCTCTTGAAAATCTCTTGATAAAACTGTTTATCACTGCTAAAGTACCAGTAGCTGTAGTTTCACAGTAAGTTTGTTGAAAACTTTATTTCATATTTTATTGAAACTGAAATTATCCCCAACTAATCAAGCAAAGCAGAAATGTATATTTTAATAAAGAAAAATAAACCTCAATGAATTCAGTGGGAATTGTTTTAACTAAATGAGCAAAAGATTGATCCTATTAACAAAATTCATGCATTTGGAATGCAGAATACAGAATTCATATTGTTTTGTGGCACACAGAGCTATTCCTGTCAGCCATGTGAATGTTACAAAGACAATTTTCCCCGTTTGCTTCCATCCACAGGAGCTTCTGCTATGCATTTCCAGGATGACCAGAGGCTAAAGAAAACAGGGATGTCATACATCAGTGCAGGATATACACATAATATCAGCCATATCTCAACATCTCTTTGCATCTGCCCCTCAGTATTTTTTCAGGAGCCTGATTATTTAACAAAAAGTGCTTTTCCAAGCGTAACCAGCAAATAGTCAGAAAAGATCCTTCTGCTTTAATTAACCCAGCTAATTGTTGCAAGCACAAAAGTATGATATTCCACAATAGGTATGCAAGATCTTTATTAGTTTTCAATTACCTTTATTAAAGTTTGCTTCCTTCAACCGCTATTAGCACTATTACTACTATTAATAGTTTTTAAAAAGGCAAGCTCCACCTTTGGAAAACAATATGCCTATGAAACGATATTAAAAAAATATCAGCAGTCCGTGATGGATTAAAAGGAGAAGGATGTTGATGGTCTGTGCCTGCATCCCAATACACAGCATTTGTTGTTTTAGAAATTAAATTCCCCCCTCCCATCAATACCAGAGCTCATCTCATTAGCAGCGGGGATGGTTTAAATGTTACATGGGAAGATTGATGGGGTGTTTTAGAATGCAATCAGCGCACTAACAAGAGTATACAACTAAACAGGCAGGCGTGCCAAGTGGCACAGGACAGGCAAGAATTTGCCAGGGGCTTCTTACTGCGAGAATTTTCAAGCAAGAATACCCGAAGAGCAGTTGTAATAAAATAAAATAAAAGCTGCTTTTTTTTTAGCCCCAAAGCGCAATGCCACGAATGTCACTATTTCCATCCAGGCCGTCGCCGCCGCAATCCTTGCACAGGGAAAAATAGCAATAGCACTTATATACCGCTTCACAGTGCTTTTACTGCCCTCTCTAAGCGGTTTACAGAGTCAGCCTACCAATCTGGGTCCTCATTTTACCCACCTCGGAAGAATGGGTGGCTGAGTCAACCTTTCAGCCGGTGTTGAGATTTGAACTGGTGAACTACAAGCAGCAGAAGCAGCAGCTGAGGAAGGGGGGGGGGATGAATAAATAAATAATCAATCATCCTCCCTAAGCAGCCAGAGCTTGCAAGCAATAGGCGACCTTAGAAAGGAGGGGTCGGTTCTCCCGACCCCTAAAAAAAAAAAACTCGGCAAACTCCTTCGGCAGCCCCACAGGGAAAAAAAAAAAAAGCCCCGTCACGGGAAGCAGCAGCCCCAACTTGGCGGGAGAACGGCGGCGAAAAGGCGCAAGAGGAGATTGATTGACAAACAAGGGTCCCGCGCCGCTCGCCTCACGCAGCCCTCAGCCGAAGCTCCGGGGTTGCAGCAGCAGCAAGGCGCCGCTCGCCATTACCTCGGCCGGGGTCGGAGCGCGCGCAGGGCTGCCATGTGGGACTCCCCGCGCGCCAACCTCTTGCCAATCCCCCCCCAAACACACACACGCTCGCTCCGCCTTACCAGATTTGGGGGGATATCTGTAGAGGGAATTGGACGGGATATTATCCACCTCTTCAACTCCGGCGTTCTGCCGGCTGGTGAGCGCTCCCATGCTTCAGGCGCGGCGGCGGCAGCAGCAGCAGCAGCGGGCATCCGGGGTGGCGGAGTTGCGGGGGGGGGGGGGAGAGAGAGAAGGGGGGGTGGAAGGTGCGTCAGCTTCCCAGCTCACACCTTCGCCCGCCGAGCCGGAGTCGCCGACGGGATGCGCGGGGTCGGTCGGTCGCTCCTCCCGCCGCGGCGCTTGCTCCCCCCCTCACTGAGGAGGCTGCCGCATTGACTTGCCTCCTGCTGCGGTCCCCAGGGGGACGGCGGTGCCTGCTGCTCCCCAGCCGGGGAGGGAAGAAGCAGCCATTTCGGGCACCCCACGTCCACCACTTTTGCCAGGAGCACCGGGCTGAGCAGTGGGGAGGTGGGGGTAGAGAGCCGCGCTTGTAGTCTTTAGCGGAGCGCTGCAGCCGCCGAACCGGCGGGGAGAAAAGGCGCGCGCGGGCTCACCCGCGCACTAACTACCTCAGGCGTCGCTGCTACAAGTGCAAGAGGCAACCCCAGGAGCGGCGGCGGCGGCAGCATCTCCGCTCACTGCGGTAGCTTTTGCAAGGAGCTGGGCGCCGCCTTGACGTTGGCGGTGGCGGCTCCGTCCTCCAGCCAATGGGGGCAGCCACGAAAGGAGGCTGCCTTGCTCGGCAGCCAGCCCGGCGGCGCTGGTTTCGCGTCCCCCCCGCCCGCCTCACTCTCACTCCCTTGCCCCCTCCATTTCTTTCAGCTACCATCCCAAGTTCACCTTGGAACGATTTTTTTTTTAAGAAAAGAAGAAGCCCTGTTGGAAAGGCGGTAGAGAAATACTTGGAGGAGGAGGACAGCTTATCATTTTAAAAGCCCAGGAAAAGTTTTGAGGGAGAGACTTGTTTTTTAACACCGGAAGCTTCCCGTCATTGCGTCTCGGCCGCCTGCCTGGAATTTACCTTCGTTCGTCTCATTAAAAAATAAAAATGTGCCAGGCGCAAGACGGGAAGAGAGGCCCAGCTAGCTAGTCCGGCTGTGCCAAGACAGAAAGGAGCCTTTTTTGAACAGAATGCCGTTGTTGTTTCCCCCCCCCCTCCCCGTTTCTTAACAGTTACTGAGTTGCTGCACTAAAACCTCTCTGTTTCTATGAGGTATTTACCCGTATATGCCCAAGCGGGCAGATCAGTCATCGTAGTTGAGATGTCATTTGACATCTTCATCGCTTGACACACAGACACACATATAAACCATATCTCAGTCTTTCTCATCTTTAAATCTTATTCTCTTCCCAATTATTTATTATTTATTTATTTATTTATTTATTCGATTTTTATGCCGCCTTTCTCCTTAGACTCAGGGCGTCTTAAAACGTTAGCAATACAGTAGCTCTTTTTAACAGAGCTATCATAGAACTTGCAAAAAAGAAACAGCAAGGTTTGTTTACTCCAGTGGTTCTCAACCTGGGCGTTGGGACCCCTTTGGGGGTCGAATGACTATTTCATGGGGGTTGCCTGAGACCCTGGGAAATGACAAATTTCCCCTAGTATTAGGAACTAAAGCTTCTATTCTGGCATCTTGGAACTTATTTTTACAGTCCGACCAATCAGGCATTTACAGTGGGGGCATCCCTCTGACCTTCCTGCCAATCAGCTCAAAGCTCTGTTGACAGAATTGGCGCTAGACTTATGGTTGGGGGTCACCACAACACGAGGAACTGTATTAAGGGGTTGCGGCCTTAAAAAGGTTGAGAACCACTGGTTTAGTCCCTGTAAATTGCAGGGAACATATTCTGAAGTGGGTCACGACATTGTGAGTCAAAATGTATTTTGAAGTCAGTCTCCTGGCATTCATTCTTCAATCCTACCGGTATCAAGTTCTATTTCTGAAATAATCCCATTATTGTAACTGCAATAGCATTTTAGATTTATATACCGCTTCACAGTGCTTTACAACCCTCTCTAAGTGGTTTACAGAGATTAAGCATATTGCCCCCAACAATCTGGGTCCTTATTTTATCAACCTTGGAAGGATGGAAAGCTGAGTCAACCTTGAGCCTACTGAGGTTCAAACTGCTGGCAGCTGATGATCAGTAGAAGTAGTTTGCAGGACTGCACTCTAACCACTGCGCCACCGAGGCTCTGAAATATTAGTAACCTACCATTATAACAGTAAAGGATGCTGTTGTTTGTCCCTAAACATACTAAACTTCGTAAGTTTAGCTAAGATTATATAAAGGAGCAGGTTTTTTTCTAATTCTAATTTTTCTAATTTCTAATATAATTTTCTAATACTGCTTCACAATGCTTTACAACCCTCTCTAAGTGGTTTACAGAGAGTATTTTCTATTTTCACAGAGAATTTTCTAATTCTATTTCCTAAATCTTTCAAATATCTGTTCCCCTTATCCAGAACCCTGAACATTTTTTTAAGGCAGCAACATACATAGTTGCTGAACTCCCTCCTATGCATGCATATACACCTCAATTCAGTAAACTAAGCTAGGCAAAGATGAGATGTAGCATCAGTTCCAAAATGGCATTTTGGTTACCTTAAATTCTGGAATTCTGGTTGCAAAAGTAAAATACCTGCCATCCTCTTTGATGATTGGGTATTTTGAAGGTGAACCAAGAGGGCTGTGTTAGTATAAAGGCTACCCCCCACGCCTCGGGAAACAAAGGCAGGGGCAGGGGGAAAAGCACAAAGAAATATTATAAAAGCTCTGAAGATATGACACTACCTTCAAGGAAATATGAAAAAGAGATAAAGCATGAACCCATGATTATAGAATGACAATATTTATTTATTTATTTATTTATTTATTGGTTAGATTTATTTACTGCCCATCTTGTCGAGGGGTTATTCTGGACAGCTTACAACAGTAAAAATGGAGAAATGAAAAGAATAGTAAATATACTGTAATGGTATCCAAGTAATGAAATGATAAACAATGAAGGTACAATAATATGAGATTCAAAATGGGTTGGGGGGGTGAGCAAGAAGCACAGGAGGGAGATGAGGTTTGCTATCAGTCTAGTGGCTACCTCCAGTGTGGTACTCCCCTACTGCACCCCCCATATCTTTTAGATGTATCATGAAATAATTATATGAACCAACATATACCTTGGGCTGCCCTTTAAGAGTATTCAGATGCTGCAGTCGGCACAGAATGCAGCAATGCAGACATTTCTAGAGGCCCTTAGGGTGACCCATGTAATACCATTGTTGTGCAAGCCGCACTGGTTCCCAGTTTGTTTCTCAGTCCAATTCAAGGACTTATTCATTTTGAATGAATAAATTATATATCTGTTCACATCTAGATTATTTTACTAGGGCCCTCTCACTCATTAATAGCTACACAAGCTGCTTCTCTAGAATTTCAGGCAGTGTCTGAAGATGCCAGAGATGGCACCTGGGACCTTTAATGGAAACATATGTGCCATTACTGAGCCATAGCCTTTGTCTCTTTACCCCAAAATGTACTATGTAATACACTGTTATGCTATTTTTCCAATTCAAGATATCACACACAGAGAATCCATCAATATAAGACCCCAAAGAAACAAAAACAGATGCCTAATTATCTACCTAATACAATCCGATCTCCCCTTGAAAGTCTCAAGTGTTGGAGCGCTCGCAACCTCTGTAGGCAAGCTGTTCCACTGGTTGATCGCTCTCACCGTCAGAAAGTTCCTCCTTATTTCCAGGTTGAATCTCTCTTTAGTCAGCTTCCATCTGTTATTCCTTGTCTGGCCCTCTGGTGCTTTGGAAAACAGCCTGACCCCCTCCTCTCTGTGGCAGCCCCTCAGGTATTGGAACACTGCAGTCATGTCGGCCCTGGTCCTTCACTTCGCTAGACTGTCCGTGCCCAGTTCCTTAGACCTCTCTTTGTATGTTTTAGTTTGCAATCCCCTTATCATCCTGGTTGTTCTCTTCTGCATTTTCTCTAGAATTTCAATGTCTTTTTTGTAGTGTGGAAACCACAACTGAATGCAGTACTCTAGGTGTCGTCTAGTTAAGGTTTTATAGGGTTGTATTAGCACCTCCCTAGTCCTAAATTGTATCCCTCTGTTAATACAATTTAGAATTGTATTTGCCTCAATAGTGTCCTGTCTAAGCTGTTTACAAAGTCAGCATATTTCCCCAACAAACATGACTCCTCATTTTACCCACCTCAGAAGGATGGAAAGCTGAGTCAACCTTGAGCCTACTGAGATTCAATCTGCCAAACTGCTGGCAGCCGATGATCAGCAGAAGTAGCTTGTACTACTGCACTCTTACCACCGCGCCAGTGCAGCTCTGTATTAGATTGATTGAGGAAAACTGTATTTTGTCTATAAATAATATATATTTGTTCATTTGTGTACTTTTAATTAACCGTTAACTAATCTAAGTACAATGTTTAGTACATCTTTGTCCTAAATCTTTTTCTTCTAGGAAGCATTTGATCTTAATATCATTCTGCACAAAAGCTGATGCCTTGCTAGAAAATCTTTGATTGTCTGATAATAGTATAGTCCACAGCTGGAAGTAATCAGAATAAAGAGGCTATTTAGGGAAGCTTTCAGTTTTCTGTGTGGTTTTTTTAGCTTAGTGTGTTGTAGAACCCCAGTCTTCATAGTTAATTCAGGTTTAAGGTTATGATTATATTATGATCAAGGTTGTGATTGATTAGTTTACGGCATATACAAACCTAGATCATTCAGTAAAATAAACTATACAGTAAGTGGCTCAGCTGAGGAAGAACAGAACTCCCATTTAGTGGAAGTTATACTAGTCGCCATATAGCAATGTTTCTTAAATAGTGAGGCAGGGCCCCCCTGGGGGGCGTGGAGCAATGTCGGGGCAGTGCATGACCCTGGGGAACATTTATTTATTGATTGATTGATTTGATTTGATTTGATTTGATTTGATTTGATTTGAATGCCGCCCCTCTCCATAGACTTGGGGCGGCTCACAGCAATAATAAAGACAATGTAAAAACAAATCTAATAATTTAAAAAACACTAAAAACCCCATTATTAAAAGCAAACATACACACAAACATACCATGCTTTTTTTGCCGCAGGGAGTAGGGTTTTTTAGCAACAAACAATAGCACACAGCACAGAGTAGGAGATACAAAGTGCATATCACAAATCCTTAAGAGACACTATGGAAAAATATTTAACAGAGATGAAAAGAAAGGAGGAGAGAGACGGAGGTAATGAGACAAACGTAAGTTTGCCGAAAGCTAAGACGAGGAAATACGACACAGCGTAGGTAGCCCTTGGCTTCACTGTGACTATGGAGGAGGACTATGTCTAAAAATGTTGACAGCGGATAGCATGAAGCCAAATAAATTAAGGCATCACTTGAATACATTATAACCCAATCATGCTGATAAGCTACTTGAGTTTTTTCAGCAAAAACATGTTAATATTGCAAACAATCGTCCCGGCAGAGAGTTGGGGGCACGCGAAATGTTTACTTCTTCCTACGGGGGGCATAACAGAAAATAATTGAGAAACACTGCCATATAGCAATAGCACTTTGACTTATATATCACTTCACAGTGATTTACATCCCTCTCTAAGCAGTTCACAGTGCAGTCATTCATTACCAATATGGCCATGTATGACTTGAATCTTTGCTACCTTCAGAATGGGGGCTTTTCTTCTCCCTGATATGTGGAGCATCCTTCCCTAAGGCAATATGGCAGGCCTCTAACAATTAAGCCTTCTGGGGGAGCCACCTAGACTTGGTCTTCCCCAGGCAATGGGGGTAGAGTGAGATGGGAATTTGCCCATGGGTGGTTTGTTGGGAATAGCCCAGTGGATGGCTGAGGCAATTAGTTTTTCTCTTTAGTTTTATGGTCTTTAGTGTTGGGGATAGATAATATTGTTGTCATCTGCCTAGAGTTGTGCTCTGAGATGGGTGGCCATACAAATCAAGTCACATCAATAAAGGTAGAAACATCCCACCTGTGGTGAAACGTGATACCTATTCTCAGGAGGGAGGGAAAGGAATGATATTCCACCACACTATCCTACATGATCTCCGCTTCTTGAAAGATTAGGCGCCATGTTAACTTGATCTTTATTGTAGCAACCCCATTCCTGTGAGTTTGCTCCCCTCAAATCTAATTAGCCCTTCCCTTACTATCCTTCAGAAAAGTAGTGGGAAACCATCCTTTCCTGGGCAGTAAGATTTTTAATTGTGTACGATAGCACACGTGGGGGTTGTGCTAGAAATGTTATTATTGTTTTATTGTTTTTAATATTGTGCCCAACCTAGAGTCTGCTAAATCAGAGAGCATACAGGTCTTTATAATAAAACTACCAACCATGGATAAGCACCTTATGCAAACCCAGCTACATAATAAGGTGACATTATGACTTTTCAACTTACCTTGGTAAAGGACTTCTTTTTCTTTCTGATTTGTGGTTGCGATTTCTTTTTCCTTAGTTTACTGAGTCCTTTGACCTTACCCCTTGCCCATTTAATTTGCTTCTCTCTAGTTCAGTGTCTGCAACCTGTGGCTCCCTGTCAGGGGATCCCAACACTGGCTGGCCTTGCCCCTCGCCCTCCCCTCCCAGTCACTCCTTGCTTGATCTGAAGAAGGTAAGAGCAATGGCAGGTGATGGAGAAGTGGCCAGAGCTAATTCTCCGGTGCCTCAGTCTTGCTGTAGCTTCTTCTGGCCCTTATTCATGCTGGGCGTGCCTAGATCACTTGGGGAGACACGCAACCTGCTCTCCGCCCCAAGATACTGGCCCAATCCTGCAACCAGCGCCAGCTTCACTAACACGAGGGATGGCAGGGTAGGAATGGAAGCCAGGATGAGGGGACGATGGAAAGGGGGACGGGCCCGCAGTGCCCAGCTGCAGCTTTAAAACTTACACAGGGGACTATATCACTGCTCTAGCTTGAGGATGCTTTTCAATTAAAGCCTGCAGCAGCACTGCTCCATTGGAGGAGTAACTTCACACACCCACACCAGGGATCAGGCTCAGAGAGATAAATAGAGAGACACAGAGAGAGGGAGGAGAATGAAGTTGGGGAGGGGATAGAGAGAAACAGAGAAAAAAAATCTCAACCAGCAAATGCTCCATCCTGCACATTGGGAAAAAGAATCTGAACTCCAAATATGAACTGAATAATCAAATTATCACAAATAACCCCCATTTGGTTAAAGACTCGGTATATTAATAACAAAAGACTTAAGTGCCAAAGCCCACTGTAACAACATAGCCAAGAAGGCTTCAAGAGTTGTAAACCTAATCCTACGTAGCTTCTGCTCTGGCAATCTCTCATTACTCACCAGAGCTTACAAAACTTTCGCCAGACCCATCCTCGAATACAGCTCATCTGTTTGGAACCCATATCGCATATCAGACATTAACACCCTCGAAAATGTTCAAAGATACTTCACAAGAAGAGCCCTTCACTCCTCCACTCGAAACAGAATACCGTACGAGACTAGACTTTCAACCCTGGGTCTAGAAAGCTTAGAACTAAGACACCTTAAACATGATCTAAGTATTGCCCACAAAATTATATGCTGCAACGTCCTGCCTGTCAGCGACTGCTTCAGCTTCAACCACAACAACACAAGAGCTCACAACAGATTTAAACTTAATAATAACCGCTCCAAACTTGACTGTAAAAAATACGACTTCAGTAACCAAGTTGTTGAAGCTGGACTCTGTAGTGTCATCCCCAAACTCCCAACACTTTACCCTTAGACTATCCATGGTAGTCCTCTCCAGATTCCTAAGAGGTCAGTAAGGGGTGTGTATAAGTGCACTAGAGCGCCTTCCGTCCCCTGTCCTATTGCTCTCCTATATCTCCTATACCATTCTTCTTTCCTATATTTATTCTATTCTTTCACTAATATATTTTATTCCTATTTCTTCTATTCTTTCTTAGATATATTTTACTATGAGTATATCCTCTATAACCTTCATTATATATTTACCATATGTATACTCAATATAACTCTCATTGTGCAATGGACAAAATTAATAAATAAAATAAAATTATATAGGTTCTTGGGATAAAATAAAGTGTTGCAGCAGAACACCTATCCTATGCCGATTGTATACTATCTACTGCATTCCCTAGGCCCTAGGTGATGGTGAACCTGTGGCACGCGAAGCCATATCTAAGGGCACACAAGACATTGCCCTATGTCAGCTCCAGTGCGCATGCATGCATTGCCCAGCTGATTTTCACTTTTGGGAAAGGCTGGTTCACCCTCTGGATGCTTCAGGGGGAAAAAAGAGTGCAAAAAATCGCCCAATGGGCAAACTGGAAATCTGGAAAACAGACTTCTGGTATGCCCGTTGTGCTGTTTTTCACATTCCGGGGCTTCGGGAAGCTTTCCTGAACGCTCATGAGTGCAAAAAACAGCACAATGGTCAAAACCGAAGTCCGTTTTTCCAAACTTCCAGTTTGCCCGTTTGCCCATTTTTTCACTGTCCCAGGCTTCAGTGAGGCCTGTGTGCATGTGCGTGAATGGGGAGGGTTGTGTGCATGCACAGGGGGTCAGGGGTGCATGCATGCGTGGGCAGAGGGAAGGGATTTGGCACATGAACCAGAAAAGGTTCGCCATCACTGCCCTAGGCCCTAGCCACCTTTTTGTAAAACTCTCCTTGGCACAGGCATACCAGCAGCTGCCAGTAAATTGTGTTACCACTGAGGCACAGACCATTGTGACTCATAGGGGGATATTAAGTGTTACAGACTGCAGTTTGTAGTCAGCATGGCTCCAGGGTTGTTTCAGAGTCTAATGGAATGCCTATTGCAGAACATTTCCAGGGTCGGGCCATATTTTGACAATGTCCTGATCTCAGTCTGTGACCCTGACCAGCTCCGCTCCCGAGTCAGAGTGGTCCTATCAAGACTGCATGCTGCTGGGCTTAAGGCCAAGTGCAGTAAAAGCTTGCTGGGGGTGCCTGAAGTCAAGTTTTTATTTATTTATTTATGTCTAATTTGTAGGCTATCCAACTCCCGAGGGATTTGTGTTACTGAATAGATGCAAATGGCATACACCCCATGGAAAGCAAGCTCAAGACCATCCACGAAGTGCCCACCCCAAACAATCAAACAGAGCTCCAAGCCTTTCTTGGGCTCCTCAATTTTTATAACCCTTTTTTCTGGAAAAACAAGGCTGCTATTGCCGATCCATTGCAGAGACGTCTGGCAAAAAATACCCCTTGGGTTTGGGGCCCAGGGAAGCCGAGGCCTTTAAGGCCATCAAATAACTTCTGACAACTGACAGTTTCCTGATATAATATAAGATCACTCTGCCCCTGGTCCTAGTAGTGTGTGATGCTTCCCCTTTTGGTATTGGGGCAGTGTTGAGCCACAGACTCCCAAATGGAACCAGGGCCAAAGTCGCTTACTACACAAGGACTGTGTCCAGTGCCAAGAGAAACTATAGCCAGCTGGACAGGGAGGCATTGGCTGCCATGACTGGGGTCAAGAAATTCCATGAATATCTTTTGGGGAGGGATTTTGAATTGGTAATAGACCACAAGCCATTGCTGGGAATGCTTGTGGGGGACCGCTCCATCCCAGTGACCTTGTCCCCTCATTTTGCTAGGTGGGCCATTTTCCTGTTGGCCTACTCCTGTCTGCTAGTGCAAGGGTAGGCAAAGTTGGCTTTTCTATGACTTGTGGACTTCAACTCCTGGAATTCCTGAACTAGCATGATTGGGCCCAAGAATTCTGGGAGCTGAAGTCCACAAGTCATAGAAGAGCCAACTTTGCCTGCCCCTGGGCTGGTGCACTGGCCTGGAAGGAACATGGGCAACATGGATGCTCTTAGCAGCCGCCTTTCACCCAACTTGTTAAGGTGGTTAAGCACAAGGCCAAAGACCCCTCATTCAAGACTGTTTTAAACTGGGTGTGGAGGAGATAGCCAAAGGACCCCGCCAGAACCTAATTCAAGCCCTTTGCACAGAGGCAGCATGAACTGTCAGAACAAGGAGACTGCCGCCTTTGGGGCAAACGTGTGGTCATTCTGACTAAGAGGTCAGTGAGGGGCGTGCATAAGTGCACCAGCGTGCCTACCATCCCCTGTCCTAATGTTTCTCTCTTACCAGTATCATGTATGTAAATCTTGTTATATGTTTGTATATACCAATACGTATTTGACATATAATGAAATAAATAAATTTTATGGACTGTTTTGTTTATGTACTGTAATTTTTTAGACTTGTTTTGTTACTGTTTCCAACATTATGTTACATTGTTAATAGTGCAGTACTGTATGTGTGTGTGCATTTAAACAAAAATGCTACATATTTAACCACTGATATTCGACAAATAAAGACAAATGAGGTAATTGCCCTCCATTAGCTAGTAATACCCCTTGTAATCTAGATAAGTAAGGGATTTTATTTGAATCTGATTGTTACCATAAATGCATTGCCAAGAATAAGAAATATCTGCTCTCAGGTAATTCTATTTATGCTACTTTATTATTGTACTTTTTTGCTGCTTATTCTTGGATTATTTGGTAGATAGGCAATAGACACACACTGATATACTAATACACATTTTGCTTTAACAGGGTAACAGACAAATTCTCTCTCATCCCATGCTGGGTATCTTATGCTTTTGTTAACACTCCTACTAAATAAATATATTACTTTTAGTAGAAATGAAATCTCATTCATCTTGCTTTGCAACTGATTTTATCACCTTTTTTTTTTTTTACTAAATACTATCTTGTTCAATGGTGTTTGCAACAGTTTTATGTTGTGTTCTTCAATTTCCAGTTCAGGCTGGATTTATTCAGGCCAATCAGGATTCCCAAAATATTAGACTTTTAATAGATGCATACATATCCGAAGAATATCTTTAACTTCTTTGGGTACTAAAAAAGCTTTTGAAAATTGGAAATTTTTGAGGCACTGGACTGATACGGTTTATACCCTGGATTGATATGGCTTGGTCAAGTCTTAATGGTACATTTTCATCCCAGTTAAACCATTGGATACAGATGCATATTAAAGCATAGATTGTAGTCATCATGAACACGGAGACATGTTGTCTGAGCAAAGCTTTTCCAAGTTAAGAAGTTCTCTCTGGGAAACTTCTGTGTTCATAAGCCCTCCTTGCTCAAACAGCTGCATTTATTTTTATAGAAAACCTCTTGTGCATACAAGTACAATGGTTGACTTACCCCAAAGATAGCTAACTAGCAACAGGTTAATATATAAAGAAACTTCTGAATCATACAGACAGATCATGTCAAACATATAGATGAGTGTGTGATGCTTGGGCATGGCAGGAGAAGGATACTGCAAAATCCCCATTTCCTCCTGATCAGTTGGGACTCAGGAGGCAGAGAATATATGAGTGCAGGGCCAGTCAGAGGTGGTATTTACCAGTTCTTAGAACTACTTAAAATTTCTGCTACTGGTTTTCCAGGACGAAACCCACCTTTGGTTTTGCCCGTGGAAGTAACTCATTTTTACCTATCCATGTCCAGTAAAAAAGGAATCTCTTTAGGTATTGTATCTGTATAGCTATTTATTTTATTTATTTATTTTATTTATTAATTTGTCCAATACACAATACATATGGAAGAGAATAGACATAAAGTAATATATATAAAGATAATATGTAAAAATAGAGGAGAAGATATATGAAAGGAAGAAAATATATATGATATATGAGATAAAGGAAAGACAATTGGACAGGGGACGAAATGCTCAAGACCAGGAGCTTGATTGAAATGCCAAGGAAGTGAAGCAAATAATGATGGTTTCCTTAGGGGCTAGTTGGGCAGGCTGTTATAATAGTGGCAGCAAGACAGACTTACAATATGGGATCATAAACTCTGATGCATGAGGGTGGGTGTATGGGCTATGAGGTGGTTCACTGTGTTATGGGAATGCAGTAGGGGATTTGTAGTGCCGTTACATCTAGAACATGCCAAGTTGGGATAGTCTGTGTATTGAATAGTTATCTATTTTTTTCTTTACTGATTTTAAAAATGGGGGGGGGAGGGATTCAAACATTTGAAACATTTCAAGTTATTTATCAATTATTGCTTGTCTGTCTGTCTCACTCTCTTGGCAATTCTCAGAAAGCAACAACAGCTCCTTAAAATCACCGTGAATTGTATGTTAGGAGCATTTAGCAATTTTCCATTTGCTGCTGCTTATGTGCCAAGTTAGGAACAGATGCCCGGAGTTGGCTTAAAGTACTTAAAATCAGTGATTGTTTGGACACTGACTATAGAGCAATTTAATCACCTTAGCTATATTTGCCTAATGTTGGAATTTCCGACATACTGGCAATAACTCAGTGTGTCAAAAATCATAGTATATGTACTTTAGTATCCCACCAGCCAATGGTATAGAAAAAACACTTAAGTTTTTAAGTTATACAGAATTATTTGTGAAACAGATTTTCCCCTCTTTATCTCACATACACTATGCAATTCAAAAGCTTGCATCCTTACCATGACTAGACCAAAGGAACAAGAGAGGACATATGGAAGAGTCAGAGTGCACAATTTCTATAGAAAGAAGAAAATAATAAAATTGACACCTATTAACCTGAAATGGCAGCTGTCATCAGTCTGTAGGGATAAATGACTGCAAACTATTTCAGCATGCTAAGCCCAAATTTAAATTGTTTGGTTTGGTCTTAATGAATTCTGCTATGCCAACCATTGTGGACATAGCTATAATTTTAAAATCCTAATATTGCTCATGAACCACCCTACCATATATCTGACAACACTGAAAATCCATGAGCAGAGACTCGCTGCTCTCTCCACAGGTTTGATTTCGTAGTTTTGCTTATAAATCTTTGATCTCTTTGTTTCCCTTGCTTCCTTCCTCTCTCTCTCTCTCACCACAGATTGTGCTTTCACATTCCAAGTTCTGCATATCGTAAAGAGCATAATTGGAATAAATTATGCAAATGTTAACACATGTTGCATAGTTCATTGACATATAGTTCAATAAAGGCACACCACTGTTACATTGGATCATATGGCGAGTTGATAAAAACCACATCTATACAGAGTCATGGTGAATCAAGGAGGAAAAAACCCCAACACCAGCCTCCTCGGTCAGAGTTCATTTAAAAATCATGAAACCGGCTGTTGAAGTCTAGAGAAGGCAATAATTCTCCGCTACGCCTGCAAATCCCCATAAAGCGTAGACCATTATGTACAGCGTTCATGTTTCACACGGCACTTGCTCCAGAAGCAGCCGAGTATTTTATGGTGCCATACTGCAGGGGAATGGCGCAGTGTGATTAAAAGTGGCGAAAAATCAGAGCTTAGCAGTATTTTCAAAATGCAAAATGGAGAAACTTGGCTCTTGCCTTTTTCTTGAATCAAGCACAGCAGCAATGCAGTGCAATCTTTACAATTCACCATCCCGGTTCAAAAAATCAGTACAGACCGAATTATCAAAATTTGAAAGAAGTAAAAGATTGCAGCAACTACTATCACAATATTAATTGGGGCAGCTGGGATTTTCCAATCCTGAAAATTCTACAAACTGGAAAGATCATTAGCACCTTGTTAGGGCTGAAAAAACATTTTTCAGAAGGAGTAGCAATGAAAACAAGCCTGCAAACCTTTGCTGAGCCTCTCCTCTTGACCCAGAGGTCTTCTAATGTGAGACTAGGCTGAGGATGCCATAGCTAAAAATAAAGCAAGGACATAAGCCAAGAAGACCAAAAGCCAGAAATCTTATCTAAAATCTTGTTAGCTTCTTGTCTACCAGGAGTTATGTAAGAAAAGGAACAAGGCAAAGAAAAAAATGTCACCTGGCCAGTGATGGGCTCCTACAGGTACGGTCAGGTATGCAGAACTGGTAGAAAAAAATTGAATTTTTTCTGTTTTTCCCTTCTGGGCTCTGGGTATGTTTTTCCTGTCGCAGTAAATGAGTTTGAATGTGTATAATTTTAGAAGAGCTGTGCACGTGTGCATGTTTGTATGTATATACACATAGAGTTTATATAGTAGATAATGTATATTTTTGTGTGCCTGTGTGCAATAGGTATATGGCACATATACATAGAATTAAATAGTATATTTTGAATGTTCAGTAATGGTAAATAGTTAGGGAAATTGTATCTATTTGAGGCGAGGAGAGGCCAGGCACCCTAACCCAAACCCTTGACGTGAGTGACATCAAGTTGGCCACCTTTAAGCCTGTCACATGACCTTTAAGCAGTGAAGGGCTACTAAAATTTTTACTACTACACTGTGGGTGTGGCTTATGCAGGATGCCCTGCATTTTTTTTCAACATATTGGGTACTCTTGGGTGGAACTCCATTTTCGCTACCCCACTGTGTTCCCCTCCATCCGGGCAGTAACCTACCCCTGCCTTTAAGCCACTCCCTGTCACATGATCATCAAGCCACTCCCACCTGGTCACATGGCCAGCAAGTCATGCCCACAAAATAAGCCACTTCCACAATATGGTAGTAAAATTTTTTGCAGCCCTTCACTGCCTGAACCAGACAAAAGTTAGATTTGAGTGCATGGAAACCTTACATCAACAATTACCAAATATATAAATTAACTAAGCAAGAGTAGTACCAGTCTTATGAAATCAACAAAGCAAGGACTTTGGGGAATAAAGAAGGTCCTGAATTCCATTCATTTCTTGAGTTATTGTTGGTTCCAGATTTGGTAGCTCCCATCCTTTTACTTAATACCTAGTGGGTTTATGACAATTCGTCATGGTCATCTCACTAGAGGACAGCTTGCTGCAGGACAAGAGTTACACTAATAACAAAGAAATGGTAGAATAGAATCATTAAAGAAAGAATGCAAAAGGAGAACAGAATAAAAATATGACAAAAATTAAAACATTTTTAAATTTATTTGAAATACATTAATTGTTAAATTGTCCCACAGTGAATAGGCTGAGGCATGTTGTACCACAGTGAGTTGGCTGTAGTGAGTTAGCTGTGAGTTGTCCTATTCTGGTGCCTGGCAGCCTAGTCATGAAGGACATGGGTAAGTGTGGATTAGCATGGGTTCATGCATGTGAGGAAGAGCAAATTTAATTAGTAAACTCCCTGACCACTCAACCCCATAGAGCACAACCAAGACAAACACTAAAAAGAATTACACTTCCATACATCATAAATATAACCACAAATAGATTACTACAACCATATGGAATCAGCATAGCACACATCAGTTAAAGCCCTTCAAAACATCTTAAGCAAACCAAAAGCCCCAGCAACCCCAGAGAAAAACAACAGGAGTCAGCTACAACATTATATATTATATACAACATTATATCTTACATTATATGTAAGAACTGCAACAACCATTATGTAAGACAAACAGGCAGAAGGCTGACCAAACGCATCCATGAATACCAATTGGCAGTCAGAAAACATGACAAAAATTCTTTAATTTCAGAACATATAGACAGATTAAACAATAGTTTCAGTTGGGAAATGACATTCCTTAGTCGTAAAACAAATAATCCCAATGCTCTAACACAAATAGATTTCATAGAAGATAATGTTGAAAAGGCACCATGCAGCTAAACCCATCTCCGGGACCGCCTTCTGCCGCACGAATCCCAGTGACCAGTTAGGTCCCACAGAGTGGGCCTTCTCTGGGTCCCGTCAACTAAACAATGCCATTTGGCAGGACCCAGGGGGAAGAGCCTTCTCTGTGGTGGCCCCGGCCCTCTGGAACCAACTCCCCCCAGAGATTAGAATAGCCCCCACCCTCCTTGCCTTTCGTAAGCTCCTTAAAACCCACCTCTGCCATCAGGCATGGGGGAACTGAGATATTCTTTCCCCATAGGCTTCTACAATTTATGCATGGTATATTTGTATGTATGATTGGTTTTATAACAAGGGTTTTTAGCTGTTTTTAGTATTGGATTGTCACATGTTGTTTTTACCACTGTTGTTAGCCGCCCCGAGTTCACTGAGAGGGGCGGCATACAAATCCAATAAATAAATAAATAAAATAAAATCTCTATCGGACTTGATGGACTACGTGCATGTTTCTTAAAAAAAGCTTTCCACTGCTATAGCTGAACCTCTAAGCATAATCTTTGGAAAGTCTTTCAGGACCAGCTCCCCACCTAACCTATGGTCATCAGCCACAGTCATCTCTATCTTCAAAAAGGGAGACCCCTACGTAGTTGAAAATAACAGACCAATCTCTTCATGCTGCATCACCTAAAAGGTCATGGAATCAATCATTAACTAATCCATTACCCTCCACTTAGAAACAAACAATTTACTCTCTAACAAACAATTTTGTTTCAGAAAAAAATCATCCTGTAATGTACAACTTCTACACTGCAAAAACATATGGACTACAAAACTCAACCAGGGCAAAGCAATAGATGCAATTTACGTAGACTTCTGTAAAACCTTTGATTCAGTGATGAATGACAAACTACTTCTAAAACTAAGATCCTATGGCATCTCTGGACCCCTATATAATTGGATAGCTGCGTTCCTGTCAAACAGACAACAAATGGTCAAAATAGGGAGTGTCCTATCAAATTCTGCACCTATCAACAGCGGTGTTGCAACATTTTAGGACCAACACTTTTTATATATAAATGACCTTTGTGATCATATTATAAGTAACTGTGTTCTCTTTGCGGATGATGTCAAACTATTTACCACCACTGACAATGCTGACAAATTCTCTGTCTTACACATTGGCAAAAAAAAAAAAAATCAGAACTGAAAATACAAGCTGAGTAGACATGACCTAGTAGATGACCCTCACTCCCTTAAGGGCCTTGGAGTACTCATATCTCATGATCTAAGTGCCAAAGCCCACTGCAACAACATCACCAAAAAGGCATTAAGAGTTGTAAACCTAATCTTGCATAGCTTCTTCTTCTAAATGTTACACAATTAACCAGATAAAGACTCCAGCCCCTCTCTGCCAGTAATCAGCACCCAGATCAGCATAGATTAACTCCAAGGTTAACTTCAGAGCAACAATCAAGTAAGCAATACCCCAATCAAGGAACTTCCAAAGAGCCATGTAAACAGCCCAAACAAAGAATCTCTAAGACTACCCCCACTCACACAGACAGGCAAGATTACAAATTGAGAGCAAACCACACTCCTTACTAGCACTGAGGATGTTACCTAGTTAGGATAATGAAACATCAGAGAGCACCAAGAACCCCTAGTAAAGTTTTGCTGTTACTTCAAATTCTCCAGGTCTCTTTGTATTCCCAAGAACGTGTTGTATTTGTATTTGTATTTCTTAGATTTGTATGCCGCCCCTCTCCGAAGACTCAGGGCGGCTAACAACAATATAAAAAGACAATGTAAACAAATCTAATATTAAAACAATTGTAACTCGGTATTGGATTGGATGTGACTTGAGCGTGCCCCTAATTATTTCCTAACTACTGTTGTGTGTCTCATTCGCTCTAAGTTCACCTACTTGGAAAGCTCGGCAGAAAGCAAGGGAGATTTGCACAATCTTCAGGGCTCAACAGGCCGCAAATATGCAAGGGAATAACCATACAGTAAGCCAAGCCTGGAAGCACGTGTAACACTAACTTGCTCCATTCTGGAACATCATCATAATCATCATCATCATTATTATTATTATTATTGTTGTTGTTGTTGTTGTTATTTATTAGATTTGTATGCCGCCCCTCTCCGGAGACTCGGAGCGGCTTACAACAAGAAAACAATACAAATCCAATAGTTAAAAAAGACAATTTAAAACCCTTAATATAAAAAACAATCATACATCTCATACAAACCATACATAAAGCGGGGAGGGCCCAGGGGAATCAATTTCCCCATGCTTGACGACAGAGGTGGGTTTTAAGAAGTTTGCAAAAGGCAAGGAGGGTGGGGGCAGTCCTAATCTTCAGGGGGAGTTGGTTCCAGAGGGTCAGGGCCGCCACAGAGAAGGCTCTTCCCCTGGGTCCTATCATCCTGGTGGTAAGGACAGGATGTTTGGCTTTAAACTTCTAGGAGAGTTTGCATGAACATTTTTACAAACCCAGTGTTCCTGGGCTAGGCCAAAATAAATGACTACTGCAAGGATGTCCCAAATGCATTATTCCACAGCTTCCTTAGAAGTCTTGGCTGTTTCTACACAGCAGTCTAAGTCAAAACCAAATAAAACTATAACACATGAACCCAAGAAGCAACACTGATGTGACTGGAGAGTGCATACAGCATACGAGAGGGACAGAGATTCAGTTGTGATGCTGCAACCATCATTTTGCCTGTTTTTATCTCCTCACAAACGCTGGTGAGCCTTCTCCTTAAGCAATCTCACTGCTTATTCTTAAAATATCCTTTCCAAAAATATTTTTGCAGTGAGAAATGTAGTTCATCCCCACACTTCCGGCGCTTTACTACAGGTTAAGCCTTAGTTTTAGCTTAACTGAATTACATAAAACAGCAAAAGTTAAACACGGGAGAAGAAACTTGTATTTATTTTTAAATGCTGCCTCTTGCACCTTATTGTATGTTCATCATATTGTAACTGTCAGGGCAGTCTTTAAATCATCTAGAAACCCACTCCAGCTCCAGGTACTTACTACAGTAGGTAAAAGCTAAAACAACATGCTGCATAAGTTGCAGATAGTGTTACATAGACATCTAAGTTCGGTCAGATGCGGAACAGAGAAATCAAACTACTTGTCTGTCTTTCCAATGAGCTTCAAGGTGTAACTCTTTCCTTTGGAATTATTTTTCCCCAGCCTTGAAAAAGAGACACACTTGCTCTAAGTTTCCACAGTTGTTCTGTCACCTCTGCCAAGTACTGCTGCCCATTTTGCCAAAAAGAGTGGCCAAACAAGTCAAGAAAATAAACTCTCTAATTTATAGAATTTGTTCCCTGTTTAAGAATTGAAAGTGGATCAAATTCAGACTTGCTATGTACAGGTTATGCCAGAAGGTGGAGCCAGCAGCAGGGATAATAAATTCAGGCTTATCAATTGAAGAAGATTACTGCAGGAGAGGTGTGTAAAATATTGCCATTATACAAAGCTATAGATGTTGCAAAGCACATATTTTTTAATTGACTGAAGGTTGATGGGACACGAAGGTGAGAATGCAGAAAGTAAACTGATGCAGCTTGTCTCACCACTTAGCTTTTCTGCACCAACTCTCAAAGCCAAAGCTGAATCTAAAATTAGATTATTATTATTTTCCCCCAGAGAGCCGTTTCCAATGCCCTACCTCAATGCAGGGACATATTTACTTATTTTTATTTACAGGACTTATATGGTCACCTGGCTCATATGATGACTCTAGGTAGCTCTCAACAATCAATTGAAAACAAAACTTTTAGTGTTGTCACTGAATTCTTTTAATACTAAATTGCTGATCTAAATGCAGGAGGACTATTGTCAAAAGACAAAACATCCATGCTTCATGACTTACACACTGCAGTAAAGCACATCTAGTTATGGTTTCTTGAATAACCCACATTCAATTAGATGCAACCAAACAAACCGTATTCTGGCATGGTACAAAACGAGAACCAACATGTAGAAATAACTAGAAGTAATTTGCATAGTTACATTGTTGTGAAGCTACTTGGCAGCTGAGCCTGGAAGGGATAATGATTTGCAAAAATAACTATACTGATGTAAATAAATTGGGGGGATTTTTTTTCAAGGGAAAGGAGGAAGAAAGATTCTGCATAGAAAGGTACTGTATATTTCCCTGTTAACAATATAGAGTTATTTCCTCCTTTTAACCCTCTTCTAACTGATGACCCTGGGATTTCCTTTTGGTTTCTTATCCGTGTACTAGGTGTGAAACTGCTTAACTTTTTAGGAGCCCGCTTGGCGCAGTGGTTAGAGTGCAGCAATACAGGCTACGTCAGCTAATTCCTAGCTGTAGTTCAGCAGTTCAAATCTCACCACTGGCTCAAGGTTGACTCAGCCATCCTTCCGAGGTGGGTAAAATGAGGACCCAGATTGTTGGGAGCAATATGCTGATTCTGTAAACCGCTTAGAGAGGGTTGTAAAAACACTATGAAGCAGTATATAAGTCTACATACTATTGCTTTTTAAGAGCAGACTATGAGTTGTCCATGTGCCAGTACCTGCTGTAGATCACTGCAGTTTATGCCAGGCTTATCTTATAAAAGTGAACTAAAAGGAACTATATAAACTAGATAACTCAATAAAGAAACTAGGACCTCTGAAAAGTGCAATGAATCTTGAGTTATTGGAGGGAGTAGGGAGAAGAAAGAAAAGAGAAAGCAAGAACGGTGTATATTTCTTAATTTCCCTCTCTCGTTTGGTTTTGCAAGAATCATTCTTGCAACCACCCTTGTGTCTTTTTGTAAAATGCTTTAAATAAAGCAGTGTTTCCCAACCTTGGCAACTTGGAGATATCTGGACTTCAACTCCCAGAATTCCCCAGCCAAGTTGCCAAGGTTGGGAAACACTGAAATAGAGTAAAGTGGGGAGGGTGAGACCAAGAGGGACAAAACACAAAAATGCATACATTTTCAAAAGGGGTGGGGGGGGAGTCATAATAAGTGCTTAAATGTATGTGAGAAAAATACAACTTTTTAACCGTTGTGCAAAAGTGCAGGAGAGCAAGGGTTTGTCTCCCTATCAATTTCAGTATTGCTGCGCGCTTTTCTAACAACCTGGGTTTGAAACTCTCCTCCAAAAGCCTCCCACCTACTTAACCTTTTCCACGTTGTTTTAAAAGACATGCGGCAGCAGTCGAGCCAGGTGCGATTGAAGGAGCGAAAAGACAAAAGCAGCAACATCGGAAATTGGGTCACTTCTGCTTCTGGCTGATAGAAAGGCAGCAAATCAATTGCTCTCCCGCCCCCCTGGCCCCCCCCACTCCACAAACCAAACATAATCTAGCCACATGAAGGGAGATAAGGTTGTTTGGCACTGTTTGCTCTGCCCACCTATTTTTACAAAGCTGCGATACACAATTCCTGCTCCTTTTGTGTCGTGGCTTTTGCTGGGCTGCTTTCAAGATAGGGAAGCGCAATCGTGCACACCGGATTGCAGCATCTCGTGGCAAAGTAGACACACACACACACACACAGCGTTCGTGACACTGGGTAGAGAGCCTGCGTGTTCCCTACGAGATACAGAAAGGTTCAGAAGAACAATGGAGCATTTAACATTGCTAGGGAGGTGGAAGCTTTGAGCATTGAATTGAGCAATTTAGCAAGAAGCAGGTGCTGTTCAGGAGAGTCAGAGCATGCCCCCTTCTATCAGAAGATGCAAAAAAATATACAGTGGTACCTCTACTTAAGAACGCCTCTACTTAAGAACTTTTCTAGATAAGATCCGGGTGTTCAAGATTTTTTTGCCTCTTCTTAAGAACCATTTTCTAACCTGAGCCCAGAAGAAATTCCCAGGAAATTTGAGAGCGGCACGAAGGCCCAGCCAGTTTCTTGCAATTCCCACTTTAATCCTGGCCATCTTGGGCTTTTCTGGGCTGCCAGAGGAGCCTTTTGGTGGCGCTTAAGGAGGCTTTGGCAGTCCAGAGTGAGCAAAGCATTTTCCTTTCTCTGGGCACTTGGAGAGGGAATAAACCTCTGCCAGCGTCCAGAGGAAAGAAACGCTCCCTTCGCTCTGGGGAGCGACTGTCCTCCTCCTCCTCTTCTTCCTCCTCCTCCTCCCACCCAAATGCCAAGCTTTTTATTTATTTATTTATTTATTTATTTATTTATTACTTAGATTTGTATGCTGCCCCTCTCCGAAGACTCGGGGCGGCTCACAACACGTAGAAACAAATCATAAATAATCTAACAATTTAAAATATTAAAGATTTTAAAAAGACCCCATATACTAACAGACATACACACAAGCATACCATATATAAATTAAACATGCCCAGGGGAAGATGTTTCAGTTTCCCCACGCCTGACGGCAAAGGTGGGTTTTAAGGAGTTTACGGAAGGCAGGAAGAGTAGGGGCAGTTCTAATCTCCGGGGGGGAGTTGGTTCCAGAGGGCCGGTGCCGCCACAGAGAAGGCTCTTCCCCTGGGGCCCGCCAACCAACATTGTTTAGTTGACGGGACCCGGAAAAGGCCCACTCTGTGGGACCTAATCGGTCGCTGGGATTCGTGCGGCAGGAGGCGGTCTCGGAGATATTCTGGTCCAATGCCATGAAGGGCTTTAAAGGTCATAACCAACACTTTGAATTGTGACCGGAAACTGATCGGCAGCCAATGCAGACTGCGGAGTGATGGTGAAACATGGGCGTACCTAGGTAAGCCCATGACTGCTCTCGCAGCTGCATTCTGCACGATCTGAAGTTTATTTCTTTCCTAATAGGTTTGCATATATTATTTGCTTTTACATTGATTCCTATGGGAAAAATTGCTTCCACTTACAAACTTTTCCACTTAAGAACCTGGTCACGGAACAAATTAAGTTCTTAAGTAGAGGCACCACTGTATAACGTTCTCGAGTCCTCGTGTTGAATAAAGCTTCTGTCCTCCCTTTGTGATACCTGGCAGGACACAGCAAATACACAAAGTTTAGTCTACGATACTTCGCAGAGGGACTCTGGGCAGTGTACAGGTGAAATATCAAAACAAAAGAAAAGCAGTATGTAAGGTTTAAAACAGCAAGGGTGAATTCGAATGCGCTCAGATGGCCTCATGGCCTTAAACTTGACGAAGGGGCAACAGCATGAATCTGAAATTGAAACACAGTTGAAATGGTTTCTCGGATTGCCCCTCTTGGTCCCATCGGATCTAAGAGGCAGGGCATGCCCGACGGACCTTTATCAACCTTTCTCATCTTGTTGGACCCGGGAGTCCTGCCTTCTCAGTGGCTTGCGCAGAAGCACAAGTTAATCATAGAAACATAGAAACATAGAAGTCTGACAGCAGAAAAAGACCTCATGGTCCATCTAGTCTGCCCTTATACTATTTTCTGTATTTTATCTTAGGATGGATCTATGTTTATCCCAGGCATGTTTAAATTCAGTTACTGTGGATTTATCTACCACGTCTGCTGGAAGTTTGTTCCAAGGATCTACTACTCTTTCAGTAAAATAATATTTTCTCATGTTGCTCTTGATCTTTCCCCCAACTAACTTCAGATTGTGTCCCCTTGTTCTTGTGTTCACTTTCCTACTAAAAACACTTCCCTCCTGGACCTTATTTAACCCTTTAACATATTTAAATGTTTCGATCATGTTCCCCCTTTTCCTTCTGTCCTCCAGATTATACAATAATCGATGTTCTCTCGTGAGATTTTGCACATGCACAGAAGCAAAATATCACTTGAACACACACATGCTGGAGATGCAGAACTGCGCGTGCAGCTCAATTTTCGCTACCGGTACAATGGCATCAACCGAACCGGTAAGAACCGGCTACTGGTTCCAACCCTGTTAGCCTTTTGCAAAGCTCTAAAACAATCTTGCTGTTTTCATTCAGGCCAGTAGGTTAGGTGAGCTCCATTGCGGCTTTTTTTTAATTGCTTACCTTGGGGACCATGGGTCATTGAGTAAATGCCGTTGTTCTAATTCTTGCAGGCAAACCAGAATCACTGCTGTGTGATTGGCAGGCATAGGCTGTGGATGATTTAAACAAATAAATACAAAACATAAGTTGGCAGCTATGCAATTGGTGCGCATTTATGATCGTTGGAAGCATTCCAGAGTCACATAATTGCCACTTGTGACCTTCTCAGCTGGCTTTCAGGAAGCAAAGTCAATAGGGAAAGCTCGACTCGCTTAATGACTCAGCAGTGATTCGCTTAACAATTATGGCATAAAATCCATTGAATAATTGCTTTGGTTAGCAATGGAAATTCTGGCTGCAATTATTGTAAGTTGAGAGCTGCCTGTCATTATATAAATCACGGCAAATGAAAAATTCATTGTTCTGAAGAAAGTTACTTATTGTACTTTTGCTGGTCGTCCAGTGACTTGTAAAGTGACCAGGGTGCCAAACTGTGAACTAGAAAGTCCAAGGATTTTTTTATATATAAACTTTTTTTTAGTTTTCCTCCACAATTTCTATTTATATATCAATAAATAAATCAATGAGATACACATTTATGCATTTTTTTCCAATCAGTCAAAAACCAATGTCCCATTTTGCACCTATTTTTTTACTCCTGTTCATCAGTCTGTTTTTCTTCATTTCTTTACGCTCCCCTCCTTCTATCTCCCTCTCCTCCTTCTACCTTCTTACTTCTTCTTTCCCCCTCCTACTTCCCTCCACTCCAGGGGTGGGCTACTGTCCGGAAGGGGGGGACACAGTGGGGTAGCGAAAATGGAGCTCCACCCCAGAGCACCTGTTGTATCTTGAATGGCTACCTTGTATTTCCTGTAGATAGTTTGTTCCGTCTTCCAGCGCTGTCTGAGCTAAGCAGGAAGTCGCTCCTGATTGGCTCAGACGCGGCTGGCTCTTGCTTTGGCGGGAGCCGCAAAAGTATAAAAGAAGCGGTTTCTCCAAGCAGAGTCAGTCGGTACTAGCTGAATTGTCACTTGCCTTGCTGAGCTGTCACTTGTTCTCTGAGCTGAATAAAAAGTACCGATTTGTTTGAACCCTGTCTGTGGGTCTACTTCAGCACCCAATCTGCACTGAAAGATGTTGAAAGAAAATGCAGGCCTTCCTGCATAAGCCACGCCCACAGTCTGGTAGTAAAAATTTTGGGAGCCCTTCATTGCTCCACTCCTTTTCTTCTCCCTTCTCCCTTCACCTTTCTACGTCCTCTTCCTCTCTCTTTACCTTTCCCTGAATGATTCCTATCCTAATTCATTTCATATTTAGCAGACTGGTAGCATATTCCATACATTTTTAAATTAGGTGCCTTACTAAAATCATTATTTTTATATCATTTCTTATACATGTAACTCTTTACTCTGGGTATATGTTACTAATCTAAAGCTGCCTTTTTCAAACCTAGTTTTGTTTCCTGCATCTACCACCAATTAATTTACATTTTTTTTTGCAAATTAACCCCTATAGCTTAATTTCCAAAAAGATTCTTTTTTTTATGCCTCTTAATTTTAAGCTGTATTGCTCCCTCTCCTCACATCATGTCTTTATTCATCATTCATTTTTTAAATTCTATCATTTCTTTTTTTTCAAAGTTTCTTTATTGTTTTCACAAGTATTTATCACATAGTTTAATCATTTTTTACAGATCATAATCCAGCTTTGTGACCTTTTGTGTGTATCCTTAATCCTTTTGCATCTTACATTCAATATTACACATTGTACATTTATTTATTTGTTTCATTAATATGTTACTTTTTCCATATAGTAATAAAAAACAATGACATTTGCAAGGTATATATTATTTGTTTTGTTTGTACTGATACTTTGTATTGTATTATTTTTAGGTTCTCTTTTGAATCCATTCATGCCATTTGTACCATGTTCGTTTCGGTTCATTAATTTTATTTCCCTTAATTGAATTTGTAATTTCATCCATTTCTACACATGTATATACTTTATCTATTATTAAATTTTCTGTTGGAATCTGTTCATTTTTCCACATTTGCGCTATCACTATTCTTGTTGCCGTATTTATATGAGTTATGAGAAAAAGTGTTTGTTTAGAATAATGTCTCTTCCGAATTCCTAGTAATATACCTTCTGGGATGTATTCTATTTCTTCTTTGGTAATTTCTATAAGCCATCTATGAATTGTTTGCCAAGTTTTTTGTATTTTGGAGCATGACCACCACATGTGAAAAAAGGTGCCCTTTTCCTTTTTGCATTTCCAGCATGTATCTCATTTCTAAATGCCCTGAATTCCTAATTCCTTTTCCTCTTTTATATCTCTCTTCCAACTAGGAAGTCCCAGGTTTAAATTTCTCCTTACACTTCCTGCATAAACATAGGGCACTCCTAATTCTCAGCCATGACTAACTCACAAGGATGGTATGAAAATCAAGCGACGCTATGAGAGAAAAAATAGAGACGACTCTGAGTTCCCAGACAGGATAATAACACAATAGTAAAATACAGTTCATCACAATTGTTTGATAATAATTATTTGCGTAATAGTATTTTGAACACTTGCTTTTGGGCTGCTGCTGCTACTGTTCACTTTTTAAACTTGTTGCAGCAGAACACTCTCAAAAAAACATTAAGGGGAAATAAAGGGGGACAAACTGTCTTTTAAGAAAGTAGGAAGGAGGTCTCAAAATTGGAGCGCCGGAGATGGGAAAGAAAAATAAGAACCTTTGAGGAATTTGATCTTTGTGAATTTCAGAATTCACATCTTCTGAGTTGGTGTCCTGGTATTCACAAGCTTCACTCTCCTGCAGTTTTTGCCTCGAGAAACTAAAGTGTGTGTGTGTGTAGGATTAGGTGTTTTAATAAAATGTGCTTCTAAAATGTTCATTTAAATGTGAATATTATTGCAGGTTTTACAAATAGGTAAAGTACCGGCAAACAAGAAAATAGGTCAGGATGGAGCCCTTAAAAGTAAGCATTGTCGTCCAATCCCTCTTAAAATGGCATGGACTAGAAACATTGCATGGTTTTGCCTACTTAGTGAAAAAACCCTTTCCTAGGCAATCCAACAGGCACCTTGCCCCCACAGAACTTATTAACCTTCTGGAAGCTGGGGAAGAACGAGATGGGGGTTTGTGGGGTGCTGTCACCATTGTAGAGTCAGGGGAATAAAGGGAATAAGACATCACTTTTTCTGATGTAGCCCAGGGCTGCATTAACCCTTCTAGCAGATGCCTCAGACTTGGCTGGTCAGTGACCATAGCCTAGCCCTTCTCCAATTCAGTGCTTCAAAACCATGAATCTGCTATTTTGTCACTTTTTCCATACATTTTTTCCTTCTCTCTCTCTCAATGTAATACCTCACATTTTCTCCTTCTGGAAAAGACATCTTATTTCCTTCTTTTCTTCTAACCTTTCCAGATAAGATTGCAATACCATTCTATCAACTTGGGTCTTGGATAGATCTCCAAACTTCGTATCATCTGAAAATCTGAGAAGCAGCTCATCAATCCTATCATCCATGCTACTAATAAAAGTGCTAAATAACATTGCACTATGTTCCACCTGAACCAGTGATGGGCTCCTACAGGTACGGTCAGGTATGCAGAACCGGTAGACAAATTTTGGCCAGGTATGCAGAACCGGTAGACAAATTTTTAATTTTTTCTTTTTTTCTCTTCTGGGCTCTGGGTATGTTTTCCCTACCGCAGTAAACGAGGTTGAATGTGCAGGTAGAGTGCTGTACTGCAGCCCACTGTAGATCTGTAGGTCAGCGGTTCAAATCTCACCATCAGCTCAAGGTTGACTCAGCCTTCCATCCTTCTGAGATGGGTAAAATGAGGACCCGGATTGTGGGGGCAATATGCTAGCTCTGTTAAAAAGTGCTATTGCTAACATGTTGTAAGCTGCCCTGAGTCTAAGGAGAAGGGCGGCATAAAAATAGAATGAATGAATGAATAAATAAATAGATAGACAGACAGACAGACAGACAGACAGACAGACAGACAGACAGACAAACAAACAAATAAAATAATTTTAGAAGAGCTATGCGTGCATATGTGTACATACATTTTACATAGTAGATAATGTATATTTTTGTGTGCCTGTGTGTAATATGTATGTACACATATGGCATCGATACATAGAATTAAATAGTATATTTCGGATATTCAGTAATAGTAAGAGAAATTGTATCTCTTTGAGGCAAGGAGAGGACAGGTACGCTAACCCTAACCCAAACCCTTGATGTGAGTGACGTCAGGTTGGCCACCTTTAAGCCTGTCACGTGACTTTTAAGCCACTCCCAAGTCACATGATCATCAAGCCACTCCCACCTGGTCACGTGACCAACAAGTAACACCCACAAAATAAGCCATGCCAAATAAGTAAAAAAAATTGCAGCCCTTCACTGATCCATGCCACTAATAAAAATGTTGAATAACATTGCACATATGGATTATAATGGTTAGAGTGTTCCATCTCAACCATCGGTGCCAACCCATGGATATGCCTGACTGTATTGCCATCCAAATCACACTATAAAAGCTTATCAGTGACAATGTCAGAAGAATCCTGTGAAAAGCTTTGGTAAAACTAAGGCAGTTTATAATCACATTTTATACAGCTACTAGATACCTTGTAAAAGAAAGACAAAATTTATCTACTATGGCCCTTTTTGGACCAAGTCATGTTGCTTCTTAGGAAATGCATCATTGTCTCCCAAATGCTTACAAGTGGCTTCTTTTATTATTTGCTGTAACACATACCACATATTGAAGTTAGGCTCACTGATAGTTAATGACTAGATCCAATCTCCTTCCCCCTTTTCTTCAAGAAAAGAATAATATTTGTTCCAGTCCTCTGGGACATCTCCAGTTCTCTAAACTCCTCAAAAATAATTGACAGAGATGCAATGGCTCTTCTTCAAGATCTTTCAGTATTATCTGAGGCTGAGCTATCTTTAGTTTTCTTTTGAAGATACCCCAGCTGGCCATTTTGCTGTTCCTCCCATGACCTCTCCCTTATAACTTCTCTTGGTTTATTAAAACCAATCTTTCTAAAACCCATGGATTATATTTGATTGTTCTTTAACCAAACTTCTGTGAAAAGCAAGGTTTGAGAATTAGAGCTCCCAGTTTCCTGCTTAGCTTTTTGAAAATAGATGGTAGTGGAAGATTTTGTTTTCCTGGGCTCCAAGATCACTGCAGATGGAGACTACAGCCAAGAAATTAAAAGACGCTCACTCCATAGGAAAGCTATGAAAAATCTAGACAGCATACTAAAAAGCCAACAGAAGTGCGTATACCTAAGGGTATGGTTTTCCCAGTTGCAATGTAAGGCTGTGAAAGTTGTACCATAAGAGAGGCTGAGCGCCAAAGAATTGAGGCTTTTGAAACTATGGTGCTGGAGAAGACTCCTCCTCCCTTGGACTGCAAGGCGATCAAACTGGTCAGTCCTAGAGGAGATCAACCCTGACTGCTCTTTCGAAGACCAGATGCTGAAGATGAAACTCAACTACTTTGGTCACCTAATGAGAAGGAAGGGCTCACTGGAGAAGAGCCTAAGGCTGGGAACGATTGAGGGCAAAAAAGGAAGGGGATAACAGAGATTGAGGTGGCTGGATGGAGTCATTGAAGCAGTAGGTGTGAGTTTAAATGGACTCCAGGAGGTGATAGAGGACAGGAAGTCCTGGAGGAACGTTGTCCATGGGGTTGTGATGAGTTGGCCACGACTTCGCAACTAACAACAACAAATGCTGGCAGGATTCATCTTCCAACAAATGTCTGGGTAATTGAAATGTCCTATCACAACCAGTTCATGACTTTTAGGATTATTATCTAGTTTAATAAATTGATGGAATGAAATACAGTAGCCTCATAGCAAGATATCGCTTAGTTTGCCCTTTTGCTCTAACCCAGAAGTTTACAGTACTCGTGCCACCATCAGTTCAGCTGGACTTTATACAGGTAAGCTCATTCTATATATAAAATATTATCATACAAATTTTTATCTGGCGTTCCCATCCCTTCTGAGATAATGTGTACCTTTCAAGCCCAGTGCAGTGCTCCTGAGATTGATCTCACCAAAATAGATATATTGCTCTTGAGTTTAAATGGTATATATAAAATATGCCCCCGTTCTGGTGGGGGGATATGAATGCTGTCTGGTGGTGGGCACTATTCACTGAGCACTTACTTACTCACTCACTCACTCACTCGCTCACTCACTCACTCACTCATTTATTAGATTTGTATGCCACCCCTCTCCATAGACTTGTTGTACATTGTGTGCGTGTTTTATATTTTAAAATCAGTAAAAAAAATTAAAAAGAATTTTAAAAAAGAGATTGATCTCACCAGGCTTCTGTAAACCCTATTATATTACACTTGCCTCTGTGTCTCATGGCCTCCATCTCATTTTGCTTGTTTTTCATGCATGCTTTGGAGAGACTGGATTAAGCTGATCAAATGAAATTGCTTGGCTGCAAACTATCTTCCCTAAATATACCAAGATGCCCAGCATTTTCTTACCCATGCCCCATCCCTTTTAATCCCCCAACCGTTAGCTGCAATGGAGATCTCAATTTATGACCAGAATTGAGCTCAACATTTCTGTTGTTAAGTGAGATGTTCGTTAATTGAGTTTTGCCCCATTTTACAACCTTTCTTGCACAGTTGCTAAATTAATCACTGTGGTTGATCCCATGACCTTAGGACACAGCAATGGTCATAAGAAAACCATAAGGCTCATAAGTACTTCCAGAATCATTACATTAGACTGGCTTTACTAGAGGTCTGGTCTGGAATGAAAAAATTACAGTATATGGAAATTCCCAATTGGCTATGTTCATGCACCCAAATGTTATGAAATTGGGAAGGATAACCACTTACAAGGACATTTTAGATGAAGGAGAACTGAAATAGAGGAAAAAGTTATTAGAAGAAAGTACTGTATAGGACTTGAATGGTGGGCATACCACCAAGTACAGTCATGACGTAGAAGGATAAAAAAGTATGGAAAATAAAACTAAAGCATACAGAATTAGACGAAATCTTATTAGGATCAGAGGACAAAGTGATAAAAAATATATACTAATGTTTACTAGAACATTGTTTGTTTGTTTGTTTGTCTGTTTCTTTGTTTGTTTATTTGATTGATTGATTTATATTCCATCCTTCTCCAGGGCAGTTTACAACTTATAAAAACAATGCAACATCATAATCCAATTAATATTAAAACAGTTAATCTAAAACCCCAACAATATTAAAATCAGTCATTACCATGTTGGAAGAACATGGAAGGAACAAGACCCTTTTGGAAGAACAAGTAAAAGAGACAATGCTAATTTGGAGTAAAAATTCTGGTTATGGTATTGATTTAGACAAATGGCAAGAATTATGGGAAAGGAATAGGAAACTCACATTAGCTACTGCATATACAGCCCTGGCCCTTCAGAAACAACTCCCCCCCAAAGATTCACGATGTTCTATAGGTGGCACCTCCCTCCTAGAAGATTAGCTAAAATAAATAAAAAGATTTCACCAAAATGTTGGAAATACAAAGAAGTGCCAGGGACTTACAACCATATGTGGTGGGGATGTACGAAAGCACAACAATATTGGCTGGAAGATATATTAGCACAACAAAACCTCTGCTTAAAGCCAGAACTTTTCTTGTTGGGCATTACTAAAGATAAATACAATAAAGGATCTTTATGCCTATTACTACACATGCTATTAGCAGTGAGATTAGCCATTGCTCAGAAATGGAAAGATAAAAGAGACTCCTACAGAAGAAATAGTAATAATTAAGATATTATCCTGTGCTGAAATGGATAGGTTGACGTTAGAGCTCAAGAAGAATGAAAGAGATTATTATGAAATCTGGGATGAATTGTATAAATGGTTGGAATTGAGAAGGAACATTGGGATAAGTGGGTAATGCAATCACTGCATGCTGATTTGCACACATAGCTAATGCAGGAACATTATAAATGAATGACAATGAAGATTGGTAAGTGGCAAAAGGAATTTCCAGAAATACTTTGGGAGCAGATCAGTATTGCTTCAATAGTTTTCACTTCTATTGTTACTATTGTGCAATTGCACTCGCTGGAGCTAAAAGTGCAACTGAATTAGGGAGCGGCAGGAGGTTCGTTTCCTCCCCTCACCCTCTAGTAAGCATACCCATGATCAGGCTGTAACCAAACTTCCTCAAAAGACTGCCTGTCCCAGCATGTTTTACTGTCATAAATTGATCTACAGGAAATGATTAGCCCAGAACGGAATTATGGTGCTTCAACACCCTGGTATGAAAAATAAACATAATATGGTATTTTCACAGGACGCATAAGTCAACATTGGCATGAATGAACGAATGAATTTCAGAGAATCTCAGTGACACTTTATAATGTCATTTTTTGTGGGCAAAAAGATGCACTGTCTCAAATTTATGAATGAAAAATGAGATTGAGTGTAATGAATTAATAAACACAGCTCTTATATCAATGTGAAAACTCTAGCGCTTTATTGATGATTTGGAGGCAAGAGAAAATTAACAGTAGAGATAATAATAATAATAATAATAATAATAATAATAATAATAATAATAATAATAATTTATTGGACTTGTATGCTGCCCCTCTCCGAAGACTCGGGGCGGCTCACAACAATAATAAAACAATATAGCAGTAAAACAAATCCAATATTAAAAAACATATATAAAACCCCAGCAATTAAAACCATACAGCACATACATACCAAACATAAAATATAAAAGCCTGGGGGAGGATGTCTTAGTTCCCCCATGCCTGGCGATATAGGTGGGTCTTAAATAATTTGCGAAAGACAAGGAGGGTAGGGGCTGTTCTAATCTCTGGGGGGAGTTGATTCCAGAGGGCCGGGACCGCCACAGAGAAGGCTCTTCCCCTGGGGCCTGCCAAACGACATTGTTTGGTCGATGGGACCCGGAGAAGGCCAACTCTGTGGGACCTTATCGACCGCTGGGATTCATGCGGTAGAATCCCAGTTGAGTAGAGTTGGTAGAGTTGATGTCAAATGAATTAAAAAAGCAAAAGTTGTGCACAATCCAAATATAAGTCAGTGGAAGCAACATATAGTCCTCATCTTACAACACTTCATTTAGTGACCGTTGAAACTTACAACGGCACTGAAAAAAGCCGACTCATGAGTCATAACCATTTTTCACACTTATGACCATTGCAGCATCCTCACGGTCTCATGATTTACATTCAGATGCTTGACAACTGGTTAATATTGATGATGGTTGTTGTTTCCTGGGTTGATATGGTCGTCTTTTGCAACGTTCTGACAAGCACAGTCAATGGAGAAGCAAGACTCACTTAACAACTGCATTACTAAAATAACTGCAGTGATTCACTTAACAAATGTGGGGAGGAAAGTTGTAAAATCCAGCTCATTCCTAAACGGAGCTGCCATGTATTAAAGCAGTTGTATATGTACCGTTAGCGTTCCTGAGTGACTACACTTTGAAATAGTGGTGGATATTTTTATTAAGAGCTGCCCTTTTTGTGTTAGGGCCAGGCAATGACCCCCCCCCCAAGACAAAAAGTCAATTTTCCATCCAACCTCTTCCTCCCACTTAGGACTGTTTGACTGTAACTTGTTGCTTGTATCCTAAGATTTTTATTAATATTGATTGTTTCTTTATTGCTATTTGACCCCTATGACAATCATTAAGTGTTATACCACATGATTCTTGACAAATGTATATTTTATTTTATGTACGCTGAGAGCATATGCACCAAGACAAATTCCTTGTGTGTCCAATCACACTTAGCCAATAAAATTCTATTCTATTCTATTGAAGATATTTAGACTTCAACTCCCAGAATTCCCCAGCCAGCATTTGCTGGCTGGGGAATTCTGGGAGTGGAAGTCCAAATATCTTCAAGTTGGCCAAGGTTGGGAAACACTGCTCTATTGTATCATTTTAAGGGTAGGAGTTGAAGCAGTTTGTATCCAGGATGCAAGAGGTCAGTAAATATTTTCACAGCCCTTTTTTTGACTCGTGCAATATACAGATCTTCAGTGGAAGGCAAGTTGGTAGCCATTGTTTTTCCCCCCCTGCAGTCCAGCCCATGCTCACTGTGATTCATATCTTCTAGCAAAAAGTTGTGAAGGAACTGACTGAAGGGGACCGCAAATCGTTGGGGCGGGTGTGATTGTGAGCTTTTTTTTTTTAATTCAAGGACAAAAAAAAAAAAGCCGAGCATAAGTGCACTAGTGTGCCTTCCATCCCGTCCAATTGCCCCTCCTATATCTTATACAGTATATCTTTTCTTCCATTCATACATGGATATATCCTCTATTCTTCATTGACATATTCTATTCTCATATCTTTTCTTCTCTCCTTTCCCTGATATTTACTACTACATGTTTTTATTCTCTTTTAACTTTTTATACTCTTTTTAATTTTCAATTTGTATTGGACAAAATAAATATAAATAAATAAATAAATCCGTATTTCTCTAAGACTGCGGGTTCTTCAAAAGGAAGTTATTACTACCGGTACCAGTTCATTCCATTATGACTTAGTGAAAGAAACTAATATAGATTTCTAAAAAAAAAACCCAAAACGTTTCCGATCTTCACCCTCTGAGCAATAAGCATCCGGAAGTTCGCGAGAGCGTAATTTCCGATAAGAACGGTGAATGTGCCACCTTTTTCAATTACACGATAAAAGTTCGCTTTCGGGATATAATTGTGTATTTTCAAAGGGAAGTGAGATACTGCTGCACATCCTCTGCTTTTCCAGCTGGGTCTATATTGGTCACACAGAAATTTATCAATGAACTCGTTGTCTATAGCTATACTTTTTTGTTCTTTTTTTTCCAAACAACATTCGGGGGGGGGAGAACGGGAGGAGGAGGAGGGAGCAAAGCAGCCAATCAAACAAAGGGAGTAGGATTTCCAGTTCAGTTTAAACAAGAGCATAGTTTCCCCCCCCCCCCCCCAGTCCCTTACGAGAGGAAAAAAAAGGACCAATCACGACCCCCGTTCTCAGCCAAAACACAGAAGCTAACCAATGAGCGAGGAAGATGAGGGTTGACTTCCTCCAATGAAATAGAAGCAACGGGGCAGAAAGGGGCGGGAGCAAGAAAGAGAAACATCCACCGCCTGGAAGATTCGAATCGAACGTTCAGACACGCAAAGAAGACTGCAGCGACCAATCAGCGGGCTGGGAAAGCGTGGAGTCGAACGTTGAGGCACCTCCGGCTTCCCCCCCTCCTGCCCACCCCGATTCTCGCCACATGCTCCTCCCCTTAGATGCTGTTGTTTGTGGTGGTGTAGCTGCCGGAGAACTACGAGAGGGCAAGGGGAAATATCAACACAGCCGACTGAAGCTTAGAGAGGCCGAGAGAGGCGGCTTGGCTCGAACCCGGCGAGACGACCAGCTTTAAAAAGCCTCGGAGCAGAGAAAAGCCCGCCCGGCATTTCGGGTTTAAGAAGGGAAGGAGGAGAAGCAGCACCAGCCTTGGTCGGTTTTTTTCCTCCCCCCCGCAAAGAAACCCCCCCACGTATCCCAGCCGCCGCCGCGCCTCCTCCATCATCATCGCCGCCGCCACCTCGAGTGCGTTTGGCTCTCCTCCTCCTCCTCCCTTCCGTGTTGTGGTTTCGCTTCTCTCGCCATGTCGGTGAATATGGAGGAGCTCCGGCATCAAGTCATGATTAACCAGTTCGTGCTGGCTGCGGGCTGTGCGGCGGATCAAGCGAAGCAGCTCCTGCAAGCCGCACATTGGCAATTCGAGGTGCGTGGCGAGCTTCTTTTTTTTTTCCCCGGGGTCTCCGGTTCTCTCTCTCCGTCTGAGATGGGAAGAGGCGCCACCACCAACCCTCCCACGGTCTCAACTATTTTTATTTTTGGGTCTGGGGTCGGTGGTGGCTACACGGTCGACTCAGCCTTAAACCCTTCCGCGGTGGGTAAAATGAGGATCCAGATAGTTGGGGGCGATATGCTGATACTATAAACCGCTTAGAGAGGGCTGTAAAAGCACTATACAGTATATAAGTCTAAATGCTATAAATACTATGAAGGGATATTCTGCTGCCCTGCCCCCTTTTCCCTTCCCCTCCCCGGTGTAAGGCGAGGGAGCCTTTCCCTTGGCACCGGGCATGTAAACAATCCATCAAAGAGCCATTTTAATAACTACTCTCTCTTTTCTTAACAACGAGTGCCTTCCGGGGCTTAGGAATGCGCTAGGCCTTTTTTTTTTTCCCTTGCGTGTTGACTAAATCTGTTGTTGCCGCTGCTGGTCGTGGGAAAAGGGGGAGGGAGGAGGAGAAGCGAGGGGACACCGTTAATAATCTTGACTTGGCCAGGCGGCCAGAGTGCAAGAACGCGTGATCACACACACAGCCTCCCGGGGGCGGGGTGTGTGTGTGTGTATGTGTGTGATTCGAGCCTTCGGATGGCATAAATGGCTTGATCATATTCCTCCCTGGAATAAATAATATTCCTCCCTGGAATAATATTAAATATATTATTATTATTATTATTATTATTATTATTATTATTATTATTATTATTATTATTATTATTATTATTTAAATTTGTATGCCGCCCCTCTCCGGAGACTCAGAACGGCTTACAACGACAATAAATAGTACAAATCTATTTAATATTGATTAATTAGATATTTTATATCTAATATTGATAATATTCCTCCCTGGAATAATATTAAATGTTTGTTTGTTTGTTTAGTCCAATACAAATTGAAAGTTAAAAGAGAATAAAAACATGTAGTAGTAAATATCAGGGAAAGGCTAGAAGAAAAGAGATGAGAATAGAATACCTCAAGGAAGAATAGAGGAAAAGATATATGAATGGAAAAAAAGATATATAAAATATAGGAGGGGCAATTGGACAGGGGACGGAAGGCACACTAGTGCGCACATCTCAAGAAAAGGGGAAAACAACCTAAGAGGGGCTGAGTGTGAAGGTTTTTTTCCTCTTGCCCACCCATCCTTTAATCTGAGTTAGCTGTTATATTATTATTGTTTCGATTTGCTGTAAGGAGTTGGGTGGCTTATAAATGCAATACTGTACATTAAATGAACCCCCCCTTCGCTTCAGTCCTGAGCAAGGCACCCGATTTGGAAGCCAAGGAATATCAAGGAGACTGTCCCGCCCCCCTCCATTTCTCTCCCCCCCCTCCATTATTAAATTTCTGAATTGGGCCTGCTCATAATTTTTGCTGCTTCGTCTGTTTGGTCTTTTCTTTAGGCCAGAGAAGAAACTAAGATAGCGTGTTGAGATACGGTTATGAAATGCTGACTTTTAAAAGGAGTTGGTTTATTATTATTATTATTATTTATTATTATTAATTAGATTTGTATGCCGCCCCTCTCCGAAGACTCGGAGCGGCTCACAACAACAAAACACAGTACAAATCCAATGATTAAAAAATCATTTAAAACCCTTAATATAAAAACAGTCATACATCCCAAACCATATGTAAAGCGGAAACGGCCCAGGGGAATCAATTTCCCCATGCCTGGCGGCAGAGGTGGGTCTTAAGGAATTTGCGAAAGGCAAGGAGGGTGGGGGCAGTCCTAAATCCCGGGGGAGTTGATTCCAGAGGGTCGGGGCCGCCACAGAGAAGGCTCTTCCCCTGGGTCCCGCCAGACAACATTGTTTTGTCGACAGGACCCGGAGAAGGCCTAACCGGTCGCTGGGATTCGTGCGGCAGAAGGCGGTCCCAGAGATATTCTGGTTCGATGCCATGAAGGGCTTTGTTTACATATGGCCAAATCCTTCCCTGGTCTAGCCACAATGTTTTAAAGGCCACCTCTGATTTTGATTTGCAAGACAAGGAGAGAAAAGATTGGGTTGAGCCCGAGCCCTTGGCATCAAAGATAAAGATAAAAAGGCCTTTGTCCATTTTCTGCTGGGCATAGCATTATACTTAGAAAAGCGGTCGGCCATGAAGCCATCCCCACCCCCATGTTGCCTTTGAAAACTCCACAATGCCAATTTTTTTTAGGGATAGAGACTTCCTTATTATTTTAAAAATGTTCCCTGACCAACTTTGTTCCTAACTGTGTTGGGATTTGGAGGATGGCACCTTAGCAAAGGAGAAGCTGTTGTACTCTGTTGGCTTGTGGGTTAGGGCAGTGTTTCCCAACCTTGGCAACTTGAAGATATTTGGACTTCAACTCCCAGAATTCCCCAGCCAGCAAATGCTGGCTGGGGAATTCTGGGAGTTGAAGTCCAAATATCTTCAAGTTGCCAAGGTTGGGAAACGCTGGGTTAGTGAACCTAGTTGAAGCTGACAATGATTACCTATGGGTATGTTGTCCTCTTGTGTGCCAGGGTTTGTGGTTTCCTTTTATTTCCCATTCCTTCCCCAAAGGGAAGGGAAAAATTAGCATTGTCCTTGGTCAGTGCTTAACAAAAAATGGGAAGAGGAGGAGGGAGAGTAAATGGGCCCCGGGGAGAATGTCCCTGTAAAAATTATTGTTCTACCAGACTTTGACTTTTCCCTTGGAGTCGTGGCCCCCCTTGTTCTAACAGTAAGCTTGTGTGTTTGTGTTTTGTTCAAACATAGACGGCTTTGAGTGCGTTTTTTCAAGAAACCAACATTCCCAACACCCATCACCACCATCAAATGGTAAGTAGTTCAAAGTTCTCAGGTTCATGTTGTTCCTCACACTCCTCCCCCACTCCTTTTGTAAGCGCTGGAAATTTACATTAGGTAAACAGTCCTGGTGTGTTTTAATGCCTGGAGCTTTTCTTGTTTCCATGAACAAATCCAAAACTATCCTTAAGCTTTACACACACACACACACACACACACACACACACACCCATGCCTCTTGGAAAGCAGGTCTAAAAGAGAAATAAAAGACCACGCTGAGCAGTGCATGAGTTGTTTAAGCCATGTAAATACGGGGAGGAACTCCTCGTCTTGGATATGCAAGGTCTGCATAATTTTACACAACCTTTGATACTGGGAGGGAACAAGAGCCTGCAGCCAGCAGTGGTTGTGCATTCAAAGCTGTCAGCTCTACAGACAGCCATATTGCTCTGCAACAAGAGAAACACAGACTGCAAATGTAAACAAGAGCCAAAATGTCTGCCAGGAAACGGGGACTTCTGCTTCTCTCTCTCTCTCACCCTCCCTCCTTCCTTTGTCTTTACCTCATATGGAATTGTTTAACCATTTTTATACTCCATAATTACTTAAAATCCAAAGAGTTTAGAAGGAGGGAGGAAATGCTGGCAAGCTTTTAGGTACACCCCCCTCCACATCTCTATTAGTGTATATTAGTGTGTTTTGTCTAAACTTGAGCAAAACTTTGTGTGACCTTGACTGAGGGCAGGGCTTTTTGGCAAACAAAATAATTTTTTTTTATAGGAAAGTGAACTAGTATTGTGTGCAAAGATAATAGCAAATACAGACTAAGCTACAGCATTTCACTTGTCTATTGTTGAAGGCTATGTATAGCTTTAGAAATGCAAATAAATAAATAGAAATCTTTCATAAAATTCTAACATTTGTTGTTGGCTATATGGATTTTTCATATCTACCCAGCAATGTAATTATATTTTCAATATTTATTGTCTAATGAATGCTTTTAATTGTATATTTCAGTTAAATTTCATATTTTGACTAGATGATACTAGAAATCTCTAATTTCTCCTGAAAACATTAACAAAACTATTTCTCCATTAGTAGTGCTTGCTAATGAGAAAGTATAATTTGTGTAAAGAAGTTAAATTTTGTAAACTTTAGGAAAACATAAATAACATCTAAATGATTACTGGTTGCATCACTGTGCTGTATTGTAAAAATGTCTAAATAGCCTGTTTTTACAAGTCTTGAAAGGTTCCATAGAGAAAACAGGCTTTACTGCATTTCGTGTAAAATAGTTTTCTGCAATTTTTTGAAATTGGCAAGGACCACAATTTTCAGATTTCAGTGTCCTGCAACTAGTGTTCTATCAAAAAGTCTTGCACTATTTTAGAATGATTTTTTTTTGGGGTGGGGGGATGCTAGGTATGGGAATTGTAGTTTAGAAATAACAAGCGGGGAATACTTCTATTAGAGCCAATAATTTGGTTTTAAAAAGAGTTCTTCTCCATTAATGCAGAAGCTACAACATTCATTTCATCTCTGAACCTGGCTAGTTTTTAATTTTGAAAAATGCAAGCTTTTTTTTCCCTAGAAGACATAACCAGATTTTGAAGGGAAGAGAGAACTTGTCTCAGCCATTATATGAAATAGTTTGAAGGATCTGAAAAAGCCGTTTTTCTACCCAGAAATGCATATAATAATGTACAGGAAGTTCATGTATTTCCTTCTTTCACCAATGCAACAAAATATACATGGTAGAAACTTGGAACATAATATGTTCAGCACTTTGCTTACATAACCTGGAATATCATCATTTGTGTTTTTTTCTGTTCAGTTTTGAGAGAGAGGGCATAACCTGCTTTATGTTATTCTTCAGAATCATAGAAAGCTGCCTAAGAGTGTAATTGACAGGGGGTCGTCGGGTAGACAGCAGTCTTTATGATTACCTGCTCTCCTTTTTTTTCAAGCTGGAGAACACTACAGTATGAAAATGTGTGCTTTTTTACCATTCCCAAAAGTAAATGTTACAAAAAATGTGAAACTTTGCATTTGGTGCTTAGAAAAATATTACAGTTCTGCCATCTAAAATATGCAGCAGACTTTCCAGACAGTGTAGTACAGCTTCAGAATATTTGAATTTGTTTATATAGTTTGATGTTTCTATTTATATTACTGGGGGAGGGGGGGAGATGAAATTGCAGGTTCATGTGTGTTTTCTCCCCACTTCCCCCTGTGAAGTTCTCTACGAAGCTGATTGCATGACACAGGCATGAAAATTCAAGCTGTGCAATAAGAAACTAGTATAAAGGATAAATGTTCTGTATGTGATTGCCAAGTGTTGACAAATGATTCATAACTGCCCTGGAAGCTAAAACAAGCAGCCAGTGAGCTAATTTAAGCATGCTCTTTTAAACCTAAATGTGAAAGTAGATCTCAGGTTTACTATTGAGCTTAAAACATGGGTGAACATCCTGGACCAGTTTCCTGTGTGACTTGCAAGGAATCCTACCCCTTCCCCTTTTTACTGGTTGACTTCCATGATTCCTAATGATTTCAAAGCTGTGCTTGTGAAGGTCACTCTGCATTCTGGGTCTGGGTTCTTGCTGAAAATGGACATTCCTACAGAAGCTGTAATGAAAGCAGTTTCTGGCCAAATTCTAAGACTTTTCCAGTGATGGAAGCAGCCATGGTGAATAATTGCTGTGGACTATTGCTGTGAGCCGCCGCGAGTCTACAGAGAGGGGCGGCATACAAATCTAATAAATAATAATGATGTATCTTCTTGGCTAGAATGTTTTCTTCAGAATTACATGGGTGCTTTGGATTCAGAAGGCTGTCCATTACCCCCTGTTCCTTCCTTCCTACATGTCTTCTACTCTGTATCACTCTTGCTCTTCCTGCCATACTTGTCCATTTTTGTTTTAAAACCCTTATTTGGCCAGCAGTTGGAGAACCAAAATCTCAGAACTTAGAAACATAGAAGACTGACGGCAGAAAAAGACCTCATGGTCCATCTAGTCTGCCCTTATACTATTTTCTGTATTTTATCTTAGGATGGATATATGTTTATCCCAGGCATGTTTAAATTCAGTTACTGTGGATTTACCAACCACGTCTGCTGGAAGTTTGTTCCAAGCATCTACTACTCTTTCAGTAAAATAATATTTTCTCATGTTGCTTTTGATCTTTCCCCCAACTAACTTCAGATTATGCCCCCTTGTTCTTCTACACCAAGATGTCTTTGGTTGTGAAACCTTGCAGGAAAGGAATCTTGGTGAAGATAGACCAGTAGAGCAGCAACAGTGGGTAGGAAGGGGCCTGCCAACATGGCTGTAGGGCTTGGGTGCCTTTGAAAAGCACGTTTTGCCTCCTGGGGGCAGAGTCTTTCCAAGGCAGCCTGCTTTGTTTCCCAAAGGGGGCTGCATTTTTTTACATTTTGCACTTCTGAACAGGTATTGCTGGTATGGAGATGAGCTGATGATGCCCTTTCGCATTCAGTTGCTGGATAGGATTTCAGTGAATGCTGGAGGGTCTCCCGTTAATAATATCCCAACCCCAAATCAGTTTAGAATATTCAGGAGACTTCCTTCTTATGCAGCCCCTTGCGCAACTCAAGCAAGTAGGATTTCAGACTTGATTCAAGGTGTTTGAAATGCTTAGCACACAGCAGGGGAACCTAGTTTGGTTGAGCCTGTTTAATCGGTTTTATATCCAGTCCTTGGTCCTGGGTAGCCTTCTGTGCATATTGCCAACAATCCATTTCTGGCCTCTCTCTTTTTTTACCATTCCCCCGAAGGGAGGTTATTGCTACTTGAAATACATATACCCACCCAGCCCCCAATTTACCTACGCAGACAAGACATCACAAGAATAGCCCACAATGAGTAAATATGCAACAGGCAGGAAAAATCCATCTTTCCATCTGGCAATTTTAAAATATCTTGTTTCTTTCACGTGCTTTGCCAGGCCATCCCATTTATTCATAAATCTGTGTGCTAGATGCAGATTTCGGCCAAACAGAACCGCATGTGAACTGTAACGAGACAGCAGGGCCCATTCTTGCTTGCTCTGGAATGTTTCTCCCAACTGCTGAGCATTAAAAGAGTTTACAGTTTCTGCATTTTCCAGGGACAGTTTAACATAGATTGCAAACAAAGGATATCCTGTCTCCTTAGCAAGGCTATCTTCTCAAGTCTTCCCTCCCCCTATCTTTTTATAACCAGTTACACATTAATCAGGAAGCGAATGTTCAAGTTATGATTTGCCCAAGCATTATTCATCTACATTTCTCAATTGCTTTCAGACTAATATGGTGCCTAGTTTTGAATTCCATTTTTGCTGCTTATAGGCCATTCCCCGATGTGAATTAGGACATTCATAGCTTGTGAACCGAATAGATTTAAGAAAGTTGAACAGAAAAGAAACTTTACGAAGTGCTTTATTTAGGACATGAAAAATTATAGGTATCAGAGGAATTCTTGCCAGTAGAAAGGAATAGCAGGAATTGTAACGAAAAATCTGTGGTTGCCGTGTTAGGGAAAACTGATTATTATACACAGTTGGTGAAATTTTTGCAAAGATACTATAGAGAAACCTATGGAGGTAAAATCGTGCGTAGAGAAGGTACATAAATCTATTAAAACTCAAACCTAGATCAAAACAGAAGTAGAGATAATATTTTAATCTTTTAAATACAGATAGTTCATTCACTGAAGCTTTTTAATACAGTTCTGCTTGGGGAATTATGGGAATTAAAATTGCTGAGGTTGAGAAACTGAGTTAAAGGATGAATAGTTGCCGATGCAACCTCTGCATATTGAGGTTATGGGAAAGAATATGTTGATTTTTAAAGAAAATCAGGGGCTCTCTTTTTTTGTGGAGGATTTGCATTCATCAGTTTTCTTCAAATTGGCCACGAAAGTCTTTATTGCAAAGTGTAATATAGATCACATTCTAAAATTTCCTCAAACAAAAAGCTGATAACTATTGCAGAACTGGTGGTGTGGAATTTGAGACCAGTTCATCAAATGCATTTGACCTGCAAAAACTGAGCCAGTTTTATCCCTTAGCTGAATTACCTAGACATTGTAATTGCTGAGATCCCAACTTATGATCCCCTTTGATATGAATAACATTAAATGAGGATACAAGATTCTTAAAGGGCTCCAGAATTTATGATGTCCCTAAATTTCTAGAGTAAGCAGTGAATCCTGGGGTTAGGAATGGCTATTTTCTTGGACCAGTTGTTAGACCGCGGATCTGCAAAAATAGCTTTGGAGAGCACTAAACTGAGAAAAGAAGATAAAGTACATAAATTATTTTATTTTTTGACTTCACAAAAGGACCAGCGTGTTATCAGTGGCCAGCTGATCTAGAAAAGTCTTCCTTAATAGGCAGAACAATTCTACAGTTTGTGTTAGTGACTGAATTTGTGTTGGGAGTTTTATGGTGTGAAATATAGCACAGGTACATTCTTCTTCCATTTTGCCACAGGCAGAATGTGAGGTGGAAGACCTTTGGTTCATATCCACACGGAGTTGGAAATTTTGGTAATCCCTTCATACTATTTCCCCATCTCTTCCCTGTATTCTGTGAATGGGATCTCCATTGATTTTTGGAGGGAGGGGCAGCCAATATCTGCCAGCACAACTTGCATTGCTTTCCTCTTCTGGTTTCCATTGTTCCGTTAGTGTATCTGAACCCATGACTGTTGGGAGGCTTAGATCAGACTCTTCTGTGGTTGAAAGTTTTCCAAATCAGTACTGTATCTTTGAAGCTTCTGTTATCTTACCAAAAAACCCACCCCATCATCCCTTCAAAATTTGCTCTTGGAAAGTTTATGCTACAAAGGAATGGAAGATCTTTATGTTCTTCCTTTTTCCACCTTGTTCAGAAGATGCTCTTGCCAGAGAAGGAGCTGAATCCAGTGCCTGTATGTTTAAGGTTTGTTTTAACTTCTTTATCTAGGTTTAAAAGTGGAAAGTGAATGAATATCATGGACACTTTTTAAGGTCTGAACAGTTTAAGATCTGTTTTAATAATAATAATAATAATAATAATAATAATAATAATAATAATAATAATAATTTATTAGATTTGTATGCCGCCCCTCTCCGAAGACTCGGGACAGCTCACAGCACAATACACAATGTACAAATCCAATATTAAAAAAACAGATTAAAACCCTTATCATAAAAATTAATCACACAACCCAAGCAAACCATACATAAATCATAGCAGCTACGGAGAATATCAACTTCCCCAAGCCTGGCGACATAGGTGGGTTTTTAGGAGCTTGCGAAAGGCAAGGAGGGTGAGGGCAGTTCTAATCTCCTGGGGGAGTTGATTCCAGAGGGCTGTGGCCACCACAGAGAAGGCTCTTCCCCTTGGTCCCGCCAGACGGCATTGCTTAGTCAATGGGACCCGGAAAAGACCAAGTCTGTGGGACCTAATCGGTCGCTGGGATTTGTGCGGCAGAAGGCGGTCCCGAATGTATTCTGGTCTGATGTCATAACCAACACTTTGAATTGTGACCGGAAACTAATCGGCAACCAATGCAGAAAAATCAAGGTTTTCCTTGATTTATACTAGTTTCTTTTTTCTATAAAATTTTGGATGCGTGTGTGAGCTGATAGAATTTTGCTGTTGTATTTCTCTTCCTCATTAGTTCTAGAATGATGAGTCTAGAGTCTCAGGTCAATGTAAGAGGAACAATATCGTTCAGAAATGATCGATCAGGGCCAAGTTCCAATCCTTGCTCAGTTATGGAATTTTTTCAGAAATGTGTTAATCAGATCTCACCCCAACCTCTTACATTTTTCTGATAGGACAAATTGGAATCTGTGTAATGGATGCACATAATACAAAAGGTGGGATTTTTTTTAAACATTTGGAGGGGATATGGCCTTAAAATACACTGCTCAAAAAAATAAAGGGAACATTTAAATAACACAATATAAAACTGTCCACTTAGGAAGCAACACTGATTGACAATCAATTTCACATGCTGCTGTGCACATTCAACTTTGTACAGAACAAAGTATTCAATGAGAATATTTCATTCCTTCAGATCTAGGATGTGTTATTTGAGTGTTCCCTTAATTTTTTTGAGCAGTATATATGCATGGGTCATGGCCTTGGAATCTTGATGCATGAGAAACCAACACACCTGTATGGAGACAACTCTGGAAATACAATCAGATGAAACATGGTGGTTCCATATATAGCCTTCCTTAAAAAGATGATCTTGCCATATCTTATATTGTAGCTCCCATTTTCCCCTACCTGACTAAGGATTATGCGTATTGTTATCCATACATCAGGACAGCAGCAATTCGGAATACCGCTCAGAGATAACCAAGGGATACAACTACATTGCTAACAATACAACCACAGGATTTCTGTCTCAGCCAGATGTGGTTAATCGTCATTGGTCCTGGCCCCTTTGTTTCTGTTGTAGACTTATTTGACTGATAGGTAATAATGAGGGAGGGACTCCAAACGTTTTATTTCATTCTGTACTTTGTAGAATCACAGACGAGGAACACATCCTGGTTGAAGCTGCAAATCAACTAACCTCAAACACCCCCGCCCCCCATTCTGAACTGCAGGAAAAAAAATTACTACCAACCTGCCTTCCATTGAGGACTTGTATACTGCACGAGTCAAAATGAGGGCAGTGAAAATACTTACAGACCCCTCGCATCCTGGACGTAAATTGTTTCAACTCCTACCCTCAAAACGAAGCTATAGAGCTGTACACCAGAACAATTAGATTCAAGAACAGTTTTTGGTAGGAGATGGTAAACAAATAATAAATAATTCCCTCACCACTGTCAAACTATTCACTAAGGGCTGCATTACTTTTACTATTAGTCTTCTCATCGTTCATATCACCCATCTCCTCCCATTTATGACTGTATGACTGTCTTGTTGCTTGTATCCTTATAATTTATATTGATTGTTTCCTGGTATGATGTGATTGCTTATTTGTGCCCTATGACTATCAAGTACCTTATGATGAACGTATCTTTCCTTTTTATGTACACTGAGAGCATATGCACCAAAGACAATCACACTTGGCCAATAAAGAATTATAATTTCTTGTGGATGCTACACATCCCACAGCAGTCTAGAGCAATTTCATTCTTGATATGCATGCCCCTTTATATTTAGTATATTTTATTAACTTCTTCTCATAGATATAGCAGACAGTTAGCTTGTACCAATTCATCTAGAAATATCTATCTATCTATCTATCTATCTATCTATCTATCTATCTATCTATCTATCTATCTAATCTATCTATCTATCTAGACAATTCTCACACATATTCCTTTCTACTTTGATGGTGAACAGGATACTAAAATAGTACAAAATGGCGCATTTACAGAGTTTACACAGACTACAAAATTTATTTTTTTCTTAGCTAGAATTTAATGGTGAGCAAATGTTCCCTTGACTCCTTCTAAGTTTACTTTTACTCCTTTGATTCTGTAATGGAGACTCGCATTCCTCCAGCAGAAGAGCATAGACCGTAGGTTAGTTATTTTAGTGTCATAACCTCCAACTACCCAGCAATTGTATACTGTATGTTAAAAGACTTTGAAGCTCAGTTACCTTCAGGTTGGAGTCAAATACTGGTTTCTCTGGAAACTTCATTTCCCCATGGTGAAGGCCCACTTTACCACTCATCCAGGCCTGATAACTTCCACTTTATGCCACTGTGACTACACCCTATGGGGCTGCCATTGAAAATTTGAGTGAGTTCAGAATAAAATGGATAGAGTCCTAGCTGGTGAAGACCTGAAGAGATTTAAAGTAGTTCCAGTGTCTTGCTTTTCTAAGCTTAAATAATCAACACACACACATACACACACCTATAAAACCTGATGCACAGCCCTAGAAGGCATCTTCAGGACTGTCATCTGGGAATTGTGTACTACTTCTCAGGAGAGATATTTTTTTTTAACTCAGGAGATTTAATACATTGAGCTGTTCAGTATCTTAAGTGCCAATTGGGGAAATGTCAGACTACAAATATCTATCTTGCTCTTTCTCTTTTTCCCCGTTTGTATGTTCTGTATTTTCAGTATTTTTTTAAAAAATATTTTTACAAACCGGCAAAGAAACCTTGCTAGGAATGATTTTATTAACATGCAAAAAATAGAAATACCTTTTAAATACATGACTATAAGGAGAAGTTTATAGAACTGAGGAAATTCTGTAGATTTGTCCTTTGAGTTTGATTGGCATCTGAATGTGAATGGAGAGAAACAAGCATTTGCAAATGGAGGATCTCTACTACAGAGCTTTTAATAGTACGGAGGTATTGAAAATATGGCACAGAAACTTTTTTTCTCTTGCTTCAAGAATCACCTCGTGGTCTGTTTACTTGATTTATGAGTACAATTGGCTTACCTTGGCTGTAGCTAAAAAGAGTTTTGCGTGGAAGTTGTGTACCGTATTATTTTTATGCTAAGGTTTGATAAATTCAGCCACCCTTTGGGTACCCAAACATTTGATTCCTTATTGAAATGACTATTTTCCTCCCAAAAGAACAGACTTCAAGCAGTTGGAGCTGAGCAGACTTTCAGGGGGTTAATGTATGTCCTACAATGTTGTGTTGGTCAAACCAAAAAGTCTGTTTCTGGTTGCTTGGTCCTCTTTAATATTTGCCTATCAAATACTATAGTTTTTAGAGTATAAGATGCACCTTTTCCCATCCTAAAAGAGGGTGGAAAGGTTGGTGTGTCTTATACACTGGATACAGCCATTTTTGGCCTCCCGAAGTCCCGCATCTGCATTCATTCATTCATTCATTCATTCATTTATTTATTTATTTACTTACCAGATTTGTATGCCGCCCGTCTCCGCAGACTCGGGGCGGCTCACGGCAATAATAATACAATGTAAACAAATCTAATATTTAAGTTAATTTAAAACCCCAATTTAGAAACCAATCATACATACTAGCATACCATGCATAAATTTTATACGCCTAGGGGGAGGAAAAGTGTCAATTCCCCCATGCCTGACGACAGAGGTGGGTTTTAAGGAGCTTACGAAAGGCAAGGAGGGTGGGGGCAACTCTGATATCTGGGGGGAGTTGGTTCCAAAGGGTCGGGGCCGCCACAGAGAAGGTTCTTCCCCTGGGTCCCGCCAAACGACATTGTTTAGTTGACGGGACCCGGAGAAGGCCAACTCTGTGGGACCTAACTGGTCGCTGGGATTCGTGCGGCAGAAGGCGGTCCTGGAGATATTCTGGTCCGGTGCCATGAAGGGCTTTATAGGTCATAACCAATACTTTGAATTGTGACCGGAAACTGATCGGCAACCAATGCAGACCAGTTTTACGAAAAATGGACATGTTTTTGCCAAAATGGGGTGCAGAAGAGGTTTGGGAGGCCTGCAGAGTGCTTGTAGGGGCTGGGGGAAGGCAAAAAACATACCTGTTTTGGGGGGGAAAAAACAGGCCAGTTTTTGCAAAAATAGGGGTGTTTTCGCCATCACATTTTTGCCATACACCGGTGCGTCTTATAGTCTGAAAAATAAGGTGTTTCTAGCACAATCAGCACAAGTGCCTAAGTTTCCGTCTGATTGCACTCTCCCTTTCTTGTCTCTCCCTTTTATTGCTCCTCCCTCCCTCCCTCTCTGTAATGTTGAAATGTCGATGTAATCTCTGTGGGGCAAAACCATTTATGTGTACCATTTGTGTTTACTTAGGATGTTTCTGCAAAGCAGTGTGTACATTATTGGTGCTGTATAAATAGCAAGTACAGTCAAGCTTTTTCCACGATCCTCTGTGTCAGCATGTGCATTATGCTATTACTATTGCTAACCTAATTAAGGATGGTAGTTTCTTCCCCTTGCACCCACACACACCCTGCAGACTCTCTCCCCCGAGGGGTTATTTTAAAATATCAAGGATATTTAATATGTTTGCGGTAAGGAGATAGGTGCAGTGTAGCCAGAGATGAGCTTGACAAATGATGTCAGGAAGTTACTTTGGCTTAGCTCATAACTAGAGCGGGTTTTGGAAAAAAATAAATATAAAGACCAAAGCAGTAGAAGCAAAAGTGAGGGCTTGGCAGCGTCCCGTGCTAAACGTCATTGTCTTGCAATCAAGTCAAGGAGAAAAGAAACGGCAGGAAGGGAGGTGTCTGCTTTTTTGCATGTTGGGAAAATGAGTATTCCGTTCCATGGAGGAGTGCGGTATATCAAAGTTGACCTAGGTCAGTGATGGTGAAACTTTTCGGCACCTCGTGCCCAAACTGGAATGCTTGTGTGCATGCGTGCCGGAGCCCCAGAAACTGAAGACCAGCTGGCCGGTGAGCTTGTGCATGCTGACCACCTGGTTTTCTGGTTTCTAGCATATATAACGCATGCACACCGTCCAGCTGGTCTTTGGATTTCTGGCGCTTCGGCACGTGTCAAGGTCAGCTGGCCAGCGCACATGCGTAAGCCAGGAGGACACCTTGTGATGGCGCGTATGCCCATAGAGAGGACTCTGCGTAGCACCTCTGGCATGCATTTATAGGTTCGCCATCACGGACCTATGTTATTGGTGGTCTGCATTCACACAAGTACAGGTAGTCCTCAATTTATAACCGGCTCGGAAAAAAGTAACTGATAACCTTAAAAATATATATTTAGGGGGGAAGGGGTGGGGTCAAATGGCCGCGGCAGCACGGAGGTCCCCCTCTTCCTTGGGGTCCCCCCGAATCCCCACCATCCGGAGAATTGTTTTATCCAGATGTCAAAAGTACAGGAGGCAGCACTGGATGGATTATGAATACCCAATTCAAAAATGTTATTATTGTATTGTATTTTAAGATTGATGGTATATTACAGTGTTTCCCAACCTTGGCAACTTGAAGATATTTGACTTCAACTGGGAATTGAAGTCCAAATATCTTCAAGTTGCCAAGGTTGGGAAACACTGTATTATATTGCATATGTAAATGATGTGGGGGGGAAATAAAAAAAAAATTCTGGAAAAAATAATTATTATTTTTTAGATAATTGCAGCATCTCAATGGTCACAGAATCAACATTCGGACACTTAGCAACTGGAATAAATTGTTGACAGTTGAAATGTACCAGGGGTGGGTCATGTGCTTTACTTTTTGTAACCTTCTGAAAAGCTACGTTGGATGTCAAACCAGATCAAATTGTGGACCTTATCAGGATGTTTTTTGCCTTTGCGGAGTTGGGGTGGGCGTGGCCTTCATGGGCCGTATCGGGCCACCAATTTGACAGGCCTGAGCTAGGTCAATGGAGAAGACAGATTCATTTAACCACCGTGTTACTAACTTAACAATTGCAGTGATTCACTTAACAGCTGTGGCAAAGGTCATAAAATAGGGCTAAAATTAACTATCTTGCTTAGCAATGGAAGTTTTGTGCTCGATTGGGGTCTTAAGTTGAGGACTGCCTGTATAACAATTTGACTCAGTTTAGGAAAGGAAATGGGGGGGGGGAAGTATTGGGGGCATTCTCCCACATTTCTCCAAAGAGATGGAGCCATTTTTACATTCTAGCTCCATGATGGTGAAGCTATGCCAGGAGTGGCACCCAGAACCCTCTCTGTGGGCATGCGAGCTCTTGCCCCAGTTGAGCCCTGCTGTGCATGCGCCTCCTGCCAGCTAGCTGGTCTTTGGGTCTCTGCCATGCACGCATGGGGAGGTGCGGTCATTGCATTTTGGGGATTTGGGCACTCGGTCCGGCAAAGGTTAGCTATCACTGTTGTGAGCCGCCCCGAGTCTTCGGAGAGGGGCGGCATACAAATCTAATAAATAATAAAATCTAATAAATAATAAATAGACCAGCTGTAGAAGGATTTTAATTGTTACTCCATGGTAGGGAAAAATTTTGCAGGGCTTTTTCTAGCCAATTGCAGGGGGCTGGGAACTGTGGACATAGAGTGAGGGATTAATCATTTCCTCTCTGGTTCAGATGCCTTGACTCAGCTCAGCCCAAGGAGGAAGACTAAAAGAAGGCCATGGCTACTTGTCAAGTTAATATCTGAATTAGTTTAAAGGTTGAAGACAGCTGAAGAAGCCAAGAAGTTGAGTAGAGGCTTGAAAACAGGAAAAGGATAGAAAGGAGGAAGAGAAGAACGAGGAGAACTTTACCAAGAAAGTAAAATCCAGGCAGACTGGCATTGATTAGATCAGGGATTCTCAAACATTTAGGGCTCCTAAATTCCTAAAAATTACTGAGGATTTTGGTTTGTGTGGGTTGTATGCAGGTCTTGGGGACATCCGGGGTTCCCCGCGCTGCATTTTGAGAATTATTGGTTTGGAGGACTCTCAGCTCACTCGAGTGAACTGAAATTGCTGGCTGCTAAGAATAATAAAAAGTGCCATTTCAGACACATCCAGGTTAAAAGAAAGAGAAAAAAGCACCATCAATTCAGTTGCCAAGTGAAGATGGCAAAATGCTAACAAGGGGACCGAAACAAAAAGCCCAGCCAGTTTCCTTTCTTTCCAGACTTTAGGATACAGAATAATGGATTCCGGTTACAGGAAAGACAGATTCTGGTTGGGGAGGGCTGCGTGGAGGGGAGAAAGTCCCAGTAGAAAGGCCCCTTTTTAACTGAAGATTTTCAGGTGGAGATTAGGTAGCTATCAATCAGGTGTTCTAATCTGGTTACATCTGCACTGAGTAAGGCATTGGAAAGGGCCAGTTGAGCCAGGGGTCCCCAAACTAGGCAACTTTAAGACTTGTGGACTTCAACTCCCAGAATTCTCTAGCCAGCTATGCTGGCTGGAGGATTCTGGGAGTTGAAGTCCATAAGTCTTAAAGTTGTCAAGTTTGGAGACCTCTGAGTTAAGCCAACAAGTTCCACTCTTTAAAAGGTTTGAGGACCCCTGCCTTGTATATACCGTTTGCTGTCGATTTCTGGGAACCGAGTTTAGAACAATAAACCCTTGATCTTTTTATAAGTAGGTACGTAGTTTATTAATTGGTTAGTCTTACAAGTATAACAAAAGAATGGAAAAAATAAATAGGATGTAATTCCAGGGTAAAATAGATAATACAAATACATCGCCTTTACAGGATACTCTAATTCAGAGGTCTTCAAAGTTGGCAACTTTAAGACTTGTGGACTTCAACTCCCAGAATGCTCCAGCCAGCTATGCTATACTGGCTGGAGCATTCTGGGAGTTGAAGTCCACAAGTCTTAAAGTTGCCAACTTTGAAGACCTCTGCTCTAATCTGTTTGTTATAACGGGTTCTTAGCTCAACCACTTAGTGGTTCTCCTCACAATATCTACTCGTGTATACTGCACGAGTCAAAAAGAGGGCGGGGAAAATATTTACTGACCCCTCACATCCTGGACACAAATTGTTTCAACTCCTACACTCAAAACGTCGCTACAGAGCACTGCACATCAAGACAACTAGACACAAGAACAGTTTTTTTCCGAACGCCATCACTCTACTAAACAAATAATTCCCTCAACACTGTTAGACTTTCTACTAAATCTGCACTTCTATTCTACTAGTTTTTCTCATCATTCCTTTCACCCATTTCATCCCATGTTGACTGTATGACTGTAACTTGTTGCTTATATCCTAAGATTTTTATTAACATTGCTTCTTCATTGCTTATTTGACCCCTATGACAATCATTAAGTGTTGTACCACATGATTCTTGACAAATGTATATTTTATTTTATGTATGCTGAGAGCACATGCACCAAGACAAATTCCTTGTGTGTCCAATCACACTTGGCCAATAAAAATTCTATTCTATTCTATTCTATTAGCGTCCATGAGTAAATAGGACAATATGTGATTCATTTCCAAGTAGGGATGTTAAATATCTATAAGCCTAAAAGGGGCATATAGTTGACAATCAAACAAAGCATGACTCATGGCTTGGGATACCTTTTTTTATATAGATCATTTTATAGGAATCAAGCAACTCTTGATACAAGAGCAGAGAAGTCTGCTATTCCACCAACCGACCCTACTTTTGATTTCAGTAGATTGATCATGGGGCTGTACAAACTGCAATCTTTAAAATTTATTTATGCAATTTGCCTTGCATAATTCCCAGCAGGTAAAGCAGGAATGATATAAATGGATTTGACAAAGTCAAGTGCTTTATTTACCAAATAAATTTCTCTGAGAAATAAGTCAATGGAATCTGCCTTTAATCATACTTCCTCCATGCTTTGAATGATTACCGTCCAGCACAGCCACTTATTTGTTTTATCGCACCGACCTGCAAATTGTGTTAAAAAAAAAAAAGGCAATAGCATATTGAAGTTGCTGAAGAGGCTCATGGATTGTGGCCAGAGACCATTAGATTGATAAATAGGAAGTGGTGCAAGTTAGAATGAATAATTTAATTTATACGTTAGAGATGGTGTTGAAATCTCTTCAGCCACGCTGGAATCTTTTACTTTGAGTGCTGGGCACATAAATGTTCTACACTCTGCAGTTTCGTGTTATATAAAGGTCGTATCCTGCAGCTCATCAAGACCAAATGCACAGACAAAACCTGGAAGCCAGGAAGGATTTTTGTGATCTTTAATTTGGAGGGGGGGGGAGGGGGGGGAAGGTAACAAAATCCAAACCCAAAAGAACAATATCAGGAAAACCCTTTGCTTAGGCCAGATTTATTTATCTATTTATTACATTTGTATGCCGCCCCTCTCCGAAGACTCGGGGCGGCTAACAACAGTAATAAAAAACAGCATGTAAACCCAATACTAAAACAAGTAAAAAACCCTTATTGTAAAACCAAACATACATACAAACAAACAAACATACCATATATAAATTGTAAAGGCCTAGGGGGAAAGAATATCTCAGTTCCCCCATGCCTGACGGCAGAGGTGGCTCACAACAATAATAAAACAGTGTAACATTGAAACAAATCTAATATTGAAATAAAAATATATAAAAACCCCACCAGTTAAAACCATACAACACATACATACCAAACATAAAATATAAAAGCCTGGGGGAGATGTCTGAGTTCCCCCATGTCATTCGTTGCCACTGAAAAACGTCTTTCTGGATAAAGCAAGCAAGTAGACAGCCCGATCCATAATAATCTTGGAGTCAGTGTTGGCTTGGAACTCTATAAACGGTGTAATGTAGTGTTTGCTTTCTGTTTAACTGCGACATTTTGTCATTCCAACATTTGGCGAACCTCTGTGGTTCAGAATGACATTGTGTTATGCAAAACATTTCCTGAATGTTAGGGACAACGGGGGACTTGGTGTGAAAGGGGCACATTCCTTCTGTGCAGAAGATCAGTTTGCCCCTTTGTACAATCGAGCTCTGCGGAGTAAAAAATTTTTTTATGGCAAATGAACAAAAGTATACAGCGTGCCCATATAAGGAAGGCGTGATTTGATGGCAGTTCTCTGGGATATTGGCTGTCAGATGCTTATAGATCAGAACCTTCAGACATTCAGAGATTCGCTGCATGAAAGGGCCACGCTAGGCAGAAAGCAAGCTCATCTGCTAATTGACGTAGGAACCCTCAATTTTCTGAATTTTTAAATTTTACCCTCCAGTCATAGTGTAGTCTGGAATTGATTTAGTTTAGTTATGGCAGGGGTTCCCAAACTGTTTACACAGGGGGCCAGTTCACTGTCCCTCGGACTCTTGGAGGGCCGGACTATAAAAAAACCCCTATGAACAAATTCCTATGCACACTACACATACCTTATTTTAAAGTAAACAACAAAATGGGAACGTACTATTTAGAGGGGGAGGAAGAAGTCTGAAATTCATATATGTTTATGTTTTGTTTTTAATTTTCTTTTGTTAACATCTGATTGGCTATACGTACAAGGTTTTCTTGGCTTATAGAAAAATGTATAAAGAAAGAAGGAAGCACTTTGGCATAATGGTTAATAAGTTAGAAATATAATTGGTGTACTTTTTTGAGGAGGGAATTTAATTAAAAGAAAATGAATGTAACTGGATGACAAAATTAGAAAAAAAACCTTTTGCAACTTTTTTGATGATTGATATTAGTTACTAACAAAATACCGCATTTTATTCATGGAAAATTAGATGTGCTCCTGTCACTCACCCGCGGGCCGGATAAATGGCCCCAGCGGGCTGCATGCGGCCCACGGGCCGTAGTTTGGGGACCGCTGAGTTATGGTATTGGTTTCCTACCCCTGATTTTGCTGGGCGGCTCACCTGCATGTTTGCATCCTCCTTAAACCTACTGCAGTGAGCCATTTTTTGATCTGTTCTAAATGTCTATTTGTCTGTCTCCCTTTTAAAACCCTAAAGGTGATTTTATTTTGCAATGCATTAATTATGCAGAGTTGCTTCAGGTTCAAAAGGTTTGTTTTCTCACATAGATAGTGCTAGCACAATGTGGACTTATGAAAAAAAAATCAGTTGAGTAACTTGATCGTTCTGGCACACATAAATGCTTTCACACAAGAAATGCTAATTAATATTTCCTTGGTTATTATTGATGCTGTTGGGAGTTTTGCAGCTTCCAGGGCAAATTCCAGAAATAAAGGTAACTGTCTGTGAAGTTTGTGGGTGTCTGGGTGCATAGTTAGAAATGGAAGTTTGTGTGTGACTGTTCTTGAGAGATAAATACCAACATAACAAGCTCAAGGCTATTTTTTCCCTATTTCAGTTGCTTTATGTGTTTCAATGGCCTAGTGTTGTTAAAGAAGACTTTGCCCTCCATGGGCAATTAAGCTTCTTTATGCAAGAGAGGCCAAGCCTAGTTTTTCTACCGATTTAGCCATAATTCTGCCTTCTGGTACTTTGAACTCTTGGCCCGTGATGGCTGGGCATTATAGGAACTGTAACTCAGTATATTTGAAAAAAAATAGAGCAACTTTCCTTAAACATTCCTCTTCTTTGCAGCAAGGAAAAAAAAACCCTAAAGAGAAGTGTGGTTGACCAGCCAGCCCATAAATGTTAGCGACGATGCCTTTTTGGTGCCACAGAACTCAACCCATTGAATTGTTTTTGTTGATGTTTGAATAGGGCAAGCAGGAAGGTTGAGTCACATATGTGGAGCATTACGCAATCACTTCCGCTTGGTTGAAACCTCTTTGTTGTGACAGGCTCCATTTTTCCTCCTCTCGGCCTGCTGCTTCCAGGCTGGCCAAAGTTAGATGGAAGGATGGGGGCGGTGCAGCCAGGACAGGCAATCTACCCTTTTCGTTTTAATTACTTTCACAAGCCAGAATGCCAGATTTATTCCATGCAAATAAAAGTCAATTGCCTGGATTGCTTGTGAGATGCCTTTTGCCTCATCATAGGCTACGTGTAAGGGCTCGCTGGCACTTTTTAATCGTACGTTTTAATCACATATTTTAATATAAAATTAAAATGATTGAGGAAACAGGGTTTGGACCAATATTTCTCTCTCTAATCTTTTGCTAGTGTTTTTCTTCCACTGTAATCCAAGGCATGACGCATAGTTCTTCCCCACAACTCAGTGAGGCAGCTTGGCTTGTGGAAGCCTGATTGGCCCGCAGTCATTTTGGTGAGCTTTTATGGTTAAATCTAGCTCTGCTTGGTTCAGATTATTGATTGATTGATTGATTGATTGATTGGATTTGTATGCCGCCCCTCTCCGTAGACTCGGGGCGGCTAACAACAGTAATAAAAACAGCATATAACAATCCAATATTAAAACAGTTAAAAACCCTTATAAAACCAAACATACATACAGACATACCATGCATAAAATTGTAAAGGCCTAGGGCAGGGGTCGGGAACCTATGGCTCGCGAGCCAGATATGGCTCTTTTGATGGGCGTATCTGGCTCGCAGACAGGGCTCCTAGCACTGAGCTCCCGCTCGCAGCTGTCCCCTGGCTCCTGCTCGATGCCACGGTTTTCGGCGCTGTCCTGCTGGGCCCCAAAGACGGAAGGCAGGAAGAAGGAGAGCTCCATTCTTCTCGCCTTTTTCCCGCCTTCCGTCTTTGGGGCACAGCAGGACAGCGCCGAAAACCGCGGCATCGAGCAGAAGCCGGGGGACAGCTGCGAGCGGGAGCCCCAGGAGGGAAGTACCAGCAGCGCCCCGCCCAGCTGAAGCTTCACTGGCGTCGGCGGCAAATGTCCTTTGTGGCCCGGTGGGAGGGGGGGGCTGCAGCGGCCGCAGGCAGTCGCAGGGAGATGGCGGCGGTGAGAGGGAGCTCCAGCTGGGCTGGGGGTTCGGGGGGGCCATGAACGCCGCCCGGAGCCAATGGCTTCTTTTGGGCTTACTTGAATTCCTGCTGCTGGTAAGCGCGCGCGGGTGGCCGGGTGGGAAGGGCGAGGCGCGAGGGGGAGGCAAGTGGAGAAGCGGAGAGAGAGAGAAGTGGACCAAAAGAAAGAAAAGGGAAAGAGAGGGAGGGAAAGAGAAATGGAGAGGAAGGAAGGAGGGAGGGAGGGGAGGGAGGGAGAGAAGGAAGGAAGAGAAAGGAGGGTAGAAAGAGAGGGGGAGAGAGAGGAGAGAGAAAGGAAGAGGAGAGATAGAAAGGAAGAGAGAGAAAGAAAGAGGGATAGAAAGAGAGAGAGTGAGAGATGCTCAGTGAGCCTTTCTTTGAAGTTGCCTTTCTTTCTTTCTTTCTTTCTTTCTTTCTTTCTTTCTCTCTTTCTCTTTCTCTCTTGCTCTCTTGCTCTTTCATTCTTTTTTCTTTCTCTTGCTTTCTTTCTTTCTCTTTCTTTCTCTCCTTCCTTCCCTCCTTCCATTTCTTTCATTCCCCCTCTCTATTTTTATTTCTCTTTCATTCTTTCTTTCTCTCTTTCTTGCTTTCTTTCTTGCTCTTTTTCTTTCTCTCTTTTACCTTCCCTTCCTCTATTTCTTCTTTTCTTTCTCCTTCCTACCTTCTTCCCTCCCTCCCTTCCTTCAGTCCTTCCTCTCTTACTCTCCCCTTTCATAAGTTTCCTTGCTTCCTTCCTCTGTTCCTGTCCCTTCCCCCTTTCTTTCTTTCTTTCTTTCTTTCCTTCCTTCCCTCCCTCCCTCCATTTCTTGCTTTCCTTCTCCTTCCTCCCTTGTTTCCTCCCTCATTCCCTTCTTTCACTCCTTCTTCTCTTACTCTCCCCTTTCACACCTTTCCTTGCTTTCTTTGCACCCTTCCTCTGTTTCTGTCCCTTCCCTCTTTCCTTCCTTCCTTCCCACCCTCCGTCCATTCATTCACCCATTCCTCTCTTGATCGCCCCTTTTACCATTCCTTCCTTCCTTCCTTCCGATGTGGGCCTGGGCCAGCAGAGTAGTTTGCTTTTGCACCCCGTCTCGAGCTCCCTTGGTGCCAACCCGGCCCTCCCCACTTCAGAGAGAAGGGGGAGAAAGAGAGAGAGAGAAAGAGAAAGAGAAAGAGAGAGATAAAAAGAGAAAGATAGAGGGAGGGAGAGAAAGAGATAGAAAGAGACAAAGAGAGGGGGAGAGAAAGAGAGAGAGAAAGAAAGAGAGAAAGGGAGATACGTACGGCTCTCGCGGAATTATATTTCAAAATATGTGGCGTTTACGGCTCTCTTAGCCAAAAAGGTTCCTGACCCCTGGCCTAGGGGGAAAGAGTATCTCAGTTCCCCCATGCCTGGGGTGGGTTTTAAGAAGCTTATGAAAGGCAAGGAGGGTGGGAGCAATTCTAATCTCTGGGGGGAGTTGGTTCCAGAGGGTCAGGGCCACCACAGAGAAGGCTCTTTCCCTGGGTCCCGCCAAGCGACATTGTTTAGTTGACGGGACCCGGAGAAGACCCATTCTGTGGGACCTAACTGGTCGCTGGGATTCGTGCAGATTAATTTTATATCTTTCTGTTATTTTTATATCTCAAAGATATATCTGTGGCCCCCAAATCTTTGGGCACCAGGGACCAGTTCCATGGAGAGAGGTTTTTTCGCCGACTGGAAGGGTGTGGTTTCACATGCTAGCTACCTATCGCGGATGGGGATTCGCTTGTTTGCTCAGCCCAATTTCTGGCATGCCTCAGCCTGATGCTACTCTACAGACTGGAAGTTGGGGAGACTCCAGTTCTACATCTCTCTTGTATTTTTTCCCCCCAACATAGAGAATAATTCGAGTTTTTTCCCCCTCCTGGAACCTGGCCTCACCGTTTCCCCACCTCCCACTGAAAAAAGAAGGTGTAATGTCACCAATTTACAAAAAACAACAACAACGCATAGTCCTAGCACCAGGACTATGAGAGAGAACTACAGTATAGAAAATGTGTTTTGGCGTTTGATAAGTTATAATTAGAATGGAACGGTCACAGCTTACCAGGAAGTAAAGAAGCTTGATGAGGGAAAAACTTCTGCAGTCTTTTGTTTCTGGGCCTCTCCAGAGGATTTGTGATGATGCAAGCTGTTGGCTGAATTTTCTTGTACATGGGGAGGAAAAGCAGTCTGATGCTGGCTGTTATGATTAGTCTGCCTATCACAGAGCTGATGTTGTTTTTTTGTTTTGCAACATGGAGTTGTTACACTGCCTTCTGGCCCAGATCTACCGTAGTCATATTTCCTCCCTCCGCTTGGCTTGCCAAGTCACAGTTAACAGTGTTAACTTTTCTAAACCATGCTCTAAGCTTGTTAGATCAGATGGAAGGCTGCTATAGAATAATAGGTTTGTAGATAAGGTGATTTTATATAGCCCATATTATTTCAATAGGCTTCAATCTGATTCTTTTCAGATAGGTTGAGCGTCAATAATGACGTGTGGCCAAGAGTTTGTGGGATTTCAAGTCCATCGCAACTCTGGAGAGCCTTAGGCGAGGGAAGTCTGTTTTAAGATCATTTCACATAGGCAACAGACAATTTTGCCTTAGCCCAAACTTGGGCAAGGGGCGGCCCACGGGCCATATCCGGCCCACCCACTTTCTGTGACCGGCCCACCCGCTATCTGTGACCGGTCCGCGGAGGTCGGGGGCGCTCCAGTGCGAGAATGAAAGAGCTCACCGCGTCTGCCGGGACTCCTCCGGTTCCTGCTTTCCTGATGAAAGCAGGAACCGGAGGAGTCCCAGCAGACGCAGTGAACTCTTTCATCCTCGCACTGGAGCGGACCCCGACCTCCTACCGCGAGTGGCCAAGCATAGAAACCACACAAACACTCCAGCGCAGTGAGTGTGGTGCACCGTGTTGGTGTAAAGCAAACAATTAGGGGTCAGTAGAGTGGGTCTGGGTGTTTAGGTCAGGCCAGGGTCTGGGTCTTTACAGTACAGTAGAACCCCGACTTACGAGACTAATTGGTTCCGGAAGGAGGCTCGTAAGTCGGAACGCTCGTATGACGAAACATTGTTTCCCATAGGAAACAATGTAAAGTCAATTAATCCGTGCAACAACAAAAAAAACCGCTGCCGCCGAACGCGGAAGTTAGCGTTCAGAGACAGCTGCGAAGCAGCGCGCGTGTTTTAAAACGTGGCAGGGGGCCTGGGGGGCTCGGGGGGAAGCCCCCGAGCCCCCCAGGCCGGCTGCCACATTTTAAAACACCCGCGCCGCTTCGCAGCTGTCTGCTGAATCCGGAACGCTAACTTCCGCGTTCGGATTCAGCAGACAGCTGCGAAGCAGCGCGCGTGTTTTAAAAGGTTGCAGCCAGCCTGGGGGGCTCGGGGGGAAGCCCCCGAGCCCCCCAGGCCGGCTGTGACGTTTTAAAACACGCGCGCTGCTTCGCAGCTCTCTGCTGAATCCGGAACGCTAACTTCTGCGTTCGGATTCAGCAGACAGCTGCGAAGCAGCGCGCGTGTTTTAAAAAGTTGCAGCCGGCCTGGGGGGCTCGGGGGGAAGCCCCCGAGCCCCCCAGGCCGGCTGTGACGTTTTAAAACACGCGCGCTGCTTCGCAGCTCTCTGCTGAATCCGGAACGCTAACTTCCGCGTTCGGATTCAGCAGACAGCTGCGAAGCAGCGCGCGTGTTTTAAAAGGTTGCAGCCGGCCTGGGGGGCTCGGGGGGAAGCCCCCGAGCCCCCCAGGCCGGCTGTGATGTTTTAAAACACGCGCGCTGCTTCGCAGCTCTCTGCTGAATCCGGAACGCTAACTTCCGCGTTCGGATTCAGCAGACAGCTGCGAAGCAGCGCGCATGTTTTAAAAGGTTGCAGCCGGCCTGGGGGGCTCGGGGGGAAGCCCCCGAGCCCCCCAGGCCGGCTGTGAGGTTTTAAAACGCGCGCTGCTTCGCAGCTCTCTGCTGAATCCGGAACGCTAACTTCCGCGTTCGGATTCAGCAGACAGCTGCGAAGCAGCGCGCGTGTTTTAAAAGGTTGCAGCCGGCCTGGGGGGCTTGCCAGCACCCCCCCGAGCCCCCCAGGCCGGCTGCAACCTTTTAAAACACGCGGGATACGAGCGCCAAGGAGCTGTCTCCTGAAGCCGAAAGCGGAAGTTAGTGTTCGGCTTCAGGAGACAGCTCCTTGGCGCTCGTATCCCGAATGTGAGCTCGGGAGGCGAACAAAAATGTCGCTCCCCTCCCAGCTCTTATCTCGAGTAGCTCGTAAGTAGAGCTGCTCGTATGTCGAGGTTCCACTGTATTTGGTAGAACTGAGTTAATTACATTAGTCCGGCCCTCTAAAACCATCCCAATTTCTCATGCGGCCCCATGGCAAAATTAATTGCCCACCCCTGCCTTAGCCCGTTGTCATCTCTGCCCCAACCCCAATTTACATGCATTTATCTGAAGGGACATAGCTGGGAAAGAGAGAGAGGTCAGGGACCTGACTGATTTTAAGAAGCCTGTTTTGTTCCTAAAGTTAAAAAGCAGCTGCACTTTGTGTGTGTGTGTTTGTGTATTTGTGTCATTGTGTATATAGCCAAACAGTGGTGTTGTATAAAGTAAAAGACTTCCTCTTTCATGTTGAATTTCTCCAAGCCCAATTATTTGTACGATTGGTGGGGAGGGAGTGGGGACAAAAGTAGTGAGAGATCAGTTGTAACTCATTGAGAACAGCAAAATGGAGAAAAGCCACCGTTGGCTTATTTTGTAACTGTTTTGTTGTGGTTACGCTGCTCTATGCTGCTGCTAATGTGGCCTCAGCTTTCTAGGGAGGAAAAGAGAGAGAACATGCAATTTTATTTTGAGTTTGATGTTTAGTTTGTTTTTCGTAACGTACTATTCTATTATTGCCGGTTGGGGGGGAAATGGCAATGTGAGTCTTTCTTTTGTGAAGTAAGGCTAACCATTTTTGCATTAAGGGCACATTTGCTCAGAATTTAAGCTGGCAAGTAGGTACCATAAAGAATAACAAAACGTCAAAGACCTAATGGCCGTTACAATTTTAACAACACTGAAGAAATGGAATTAAACACGGCTAGAAAGCAAATGGCAAAAGATGGTACCCGCCTTGGCCGACTTGAAAAAGCTGAGCAGAATGAAGCCTAAATGACACCGGTCCCTGTGAAATTGAAAGCTACAAGTTATTAAACTCAGGAGTAAAACACCTACAGCTAGCAAATAGAGGAAGTAAGTGGCAAAACACTTCCATGTTGTTGCTGGGAAAACAGTATGGGCCTGTCCCTAAAGTCACAAGACTGTCAAGCAATGCCCTTTGCCCCACCTTTTCTGTCACCTAGACGTCTTCCTTGCATTTGACCTTGAAAGATCACAGGTTTAGCCTGGCAAAAGGGTTAAGACAGCTAGTCAGAATATGGAGGAAGGGGAGAGAGAACCTTTGGGATTCCTGAAAGCCTTTGTCCACAATACAGTCCCAGCCCGTGGCTCCAGGTGTGTGAGGGGACTTGTCTCCTGGTTGTATTAGAGATTGTAGGCTATAGCTTATGTTGCATATTTTGTTTGCATTTGTTGTAATTGTTTTGATTCTTATATACAGTATATCAGAAGAGAAGGATTTAGGGGTAGTGATTTCTGACAGTCTCAAAATGGGTGAACAGTGCAGTCAGGCGGTAGGGAAAGCAAGTAGGATGCTTGGCTGCATAGCTAGGGGTATAACAAGCAGGAAGAGGGAGATTATGATCCCGCTATATAGAATGCTGGTGAGACCACATTTGGAATACTGTGTTCAGTTCTGGAGACCTCACCTACAAAAAGATATTGACAAAATTGAACGGGTCCAAAGATGGGCTACAAGAATGGTGGAAGGTCTTAAGCATAAAACGTATCAGGAAAGACTTAATGAACTCAATCTGTATAGTCTGGAGGACAGAAGGAAAGGGGGGGACATGATCGAAACATTTAAATATATTAAAGGGTTAAATAAGGTCCAGGAGGGAAGTGTTTTTAATAGGAAAGTGAACACAAGGACAAGGGGACACAATCTGAAGTTAGTTGGGGGAAAGATCAAAAGCAACATGAGAAAATATTATTTTACTGAAAGAGTAGTAGATCCTTGGAACAAACTTCCAGCAGACGTAGATAAATCCACAGTAACTGAATTTAAACATGCCTGGGATAAACATATATCAATCCTAAGATAAAATACAGAAAATAGTATAAGGGCAGACTAGATGGACCATGAGGTCTTTTTCTGCCGTCAGACTTCTATGTTTCTATAGTTTGCCACCCAGAATCACGTGTCAAGATGAACAACTACACCACTTGATTTATCTCACACATACACAACACATGTATGTAATTTATACCGTGTTTCTCCAAAAATAAGACACTGTCTTATATTAATTTTTGCTTCAAAAGTTGTGCTACGTTTCTCAAATAAGACAAATTCACAGGCAGAAAAGCTGACACCCCCAAGAAAGTGTACCATACGGTACACTGATTACGGTACGGTACCCACGTACACAAACGACGGCACTTATATGGTACAACAGTATACTCCCGCTATTGCAGCTTCTGGCCACCAGAGGAACTACAGTCTACGCACTGTAGTGGAGAATGTAATGGCGGTGAGACAGCAGCAGACTGTGTCTGCTGTACTGGACGGTACAAAGCGATGGAAGGGGCCAGCAGGGGACGCCACATTATTACGGTACCGCTATGAACAGCTTTGAATGGTACCATATGTTTTTCCACCGTACCATATGTAAACTTGACTACGCCTTATTTTCGGGGGGTGCCTTATACGTATTAGCAAATTCTGCAAAACCTCTGACATGCCTTACTTTCGGGGTACGTCTTATTTTCGGGGAAACAGGGTATGCATACACCCACCCACACCATCATTACCGTAGCTGCATTTTCTCTTCACTTTTAGGAACATCCCCCCCCCCAAAAAAATCTTATAAATAAATAGATACAGACATACACAAGTACATTCAAAGGGTACTGAAAATATACTTTGGGCCTGCTTGAAAAGGATTTTCTTTTGAAGTTGCCAGTGTGGAATGAAAAACAGATCCAGGTTAAATGTACTTGGCAGCCAGAGGTATATGTGTTACACGTTCAGCTGCTTGAGATTAGATACTGCTTGTTAATGTGTAATGAAGTCACATTGGGGGGACGAATAGAGTAGTCTTTGTTTTAAAAGAACATTTTGCAGTACAATGTTTCCTTAATTCTTTGAAATCAGGTTTATTTGTAGTGTGATTTGCCTCCTTTTTATATGGTAACTATGAAAGCAGAGGTATTAATAATGCTGTGGGGAAGAAGAATAGAAGTGCTACGGTAGGAAGGTAATATAGAAGGTTAGTTCATTGAATCATTTATCCACAAGAGATCTAAGAGCTTTTCGCAGTCATTGGTCTCCCAGGATATTAGGATTATAACTCTCAGAATTATTAGCTAACTTTTGATCAGTGGAATCTTTAGTCCACTGAGCACATATGACGGGACACAAACTTGTGAGAATGGTGTCTGGTGTGTAGAGGTTGGGTAAATTGTGGCTAACTGATTTCTGCCTTGAAACAATTAACAGCTTGTCTAACACTTCCACAAAAGGTCTTTTGGTGATTCACTAGCACCATTCATTAGTTCCACAATAGTTCTTAAACCAAATGTTAAGGTTGCAATTAAGCTTCATCAGATAGGATATTAGATCAGTATTCTTTTTTCTACAGTACTCATATCACTTATTCTCAGTAAGTGATGTTAACAAGGCAGGGGTCCTTGGTTAGATACAGAACGGAATCACATCCCATGGCCTGATGTACAAAGAACCCCAGATATCTCTTTTAATGAGCCTGGGCTTATAATGACAGGCACATTGAAGAAAAACAGCTTTGATGGATGGACAGCTGGTTACGAAACAAAGAACAGGGGAGAGAGATTGAGATTGATTTGATGAATAAAAAATGAACGTGTGTGGTCTGGATCAAAATGACATGTTTGGGTATACAACTTTGTTTTAAAGGAAGTTAGGAAGAGAATGTGCATTGTATAATGGCTCTTTGAAGCGCCACATGTAAAATTGGTGCTAGAAGTAGGTCAGTTGAAATTACTTGCCTTAAGGCAAATTTCTCTTAACCCTCACAGAATCTTTGATCAGTTTCTTCATGGATTTGCACCTGAAAGTATGAGGATTTGCTAGTAGTTTTTAGAAAACTACTAGCAATTCCAGTCTCCTTTAAGTTTATAAATGTGTTGGTTATCTCCACAGCCTAAAGCTAGATCAATACGATTCTTCCTTTACAACATGCATGGACAATCTTGGGTCGTATACCCTCCCTACCCAGAAACACACAACAACCACACTTAGAACTGTGCTGCTAAACTGATGAATTGATTATGTGCCATCAAGTTGTTTTCAGTTCCTAGTGACCATGTAGATCCGTGTTTCCCAAACTTGGCAACTTGAAGATGTCTGCACTTAAATTCCCAGAGTAAATTCCCATGGTGTTAGGAACTAAAACTTCTGTTCTGGCACCTTGGAACATATTTTTACAATCCCACCAATCAGGCATTTACAGTGGGGGTGGCTATCTGAACTTCCTGCCAATCAGCTTAAAGCTCTGTTGGGAGAATTGGCACTAGACTTATGGTTGGGGGTCACCACAGCATGAGGAACTGTATTAAGGGGTCATGACATTAGAAAGATTGAAAACCACTGGTGTAGATAGATGGCAAAATGGCTCATTTTACATGGCACATTTTTCCTATTAGGGAATGAATGAATGGATGGATGAATACACATTCACGCATGTGTGCACGGGCATACATACACACACGTATTTACACACACACACACACACACACACACACGTATTTACACACACATATCTAAGCTTGGGGAAGCCTAGGATTTTCAGAAGTCTAAAGCAAATTCATGCCGCCCCGAGTTTTCGGAGAGGGGCGGCATATAAATCCAATGAAACTTGAAACTTGAAAATCAGGATACTAGTGAGGAATTTCACAGGGTGAAATTGTAACTAATCCTGGAACAAACCTATTGAAGAAAAAGTTGCAGCCTGAAATGTTTTATATGACCAAGGACACAAAATGCAAAGATTTTTTTTTAAAATTATACTTTCAGCTAATGGAAACATGTAGTAGCTATTACTCAACTGGATGGGAGGCAAATGAGCTCCAGTCTGTAAGCTTTAATCCTATGAAAGGATGTACAGTTCCCTACCTTGTGTACAGAAATGATCATATAGAACATTTGCTAAGTAAATGAAAACATACAGGAGCCATTCCCATGGGATGAAGAAATTTCAGATCATATCTTTTGAAAGACGGTGCTGGACTGGTTGACACAGTTGCTGTTTAGGAAATACACTGTTGTGTAAATAAATGGGTACATCTCATTATGCAGGTGCATCATAATTGGGTGAGTAAGGCTTAATAAGCATACATTATTGGCAGGTTTTCAGTCTCTTGGCTGGAAGAGTTTCAGGGAGTGTTTGTTTTTAGTAGGGTTGGAGCAGGGGTAGGCAAAGTTGGCTCTTCTATGAGATGTGGACTTCAACTCCCAGAATTCCTGAGCTAGAATGATTGGCTCAGGAATTCTGGGAGTTGAAGTCCACAAGTCCTAGGAGAACCAACTTTGCCTACCCCTGGGTCTCCTGCGCACCAATGAATATAAACGACTGGTCTCCTGCGCACCAATGAATATAAACGACTGGTCTCCTGCGCACCAATGAATATAAACGACTGGTCTCCTGCGCACCAATGAATATAAACGACTGGTGCGCACATAAGTCCGCTTACTTTTCAACCTGTTTCGTTTTATAGGAGGAATGAGGGTAATTCATAGGGAACAGGGATTTGGTACAGTTCTTCTGTGCCTGTCCTCTAACCATCTAGATTCAGCCTTGGGTAGTCAAGTACTCAGAATGAAAATGGTAGTTTTCCTAGTGTGCCGTTCAAGCTAAAACGAGTCCTTGGTACTGTCTGTGCTTTGTTGCTTTGTTGCTTTGTTGCAGATGTTTCATTACCCAAACTAGGTAACAACATCAGCCCAGATGATGTTACCCAGTTTGGATAATGAATTGTCTGTAAGAAAGCAATCAAACTCAGAGAGCACTAGGGATCTGCCGTTTCAACCCTGCGCTACAAATAGTCTCCTTTAATTTTATTGCTAAAATGGGTCTTTTTCTCAAACGGGTGAAGGAAAGAAAGAATCTCGTTTAGAAAAAGAAAACGAAAAGTTGAGTTGATGCAACATATTAGGAAAAGGAATACAGCTGGCCTACATTCATCCGCAAAACAAAGGGACATAGAGATGTGTGTGAATTTCACCCGGCAGGGAAGATGGATGGTAGCACTGACAACAATTAAGCATGTTGTGTAACAGCCAGATGTAGGCTAGTAGGCCCCCATCTTTGGTGTTTCAAGTTGGTGCAGTCCAAACTGAGGATTTGAATGTAGCTTTTTAAAAGACAGTGAGAAGGTATTGAAGGGTCTGAACACTCGTGTTGTGGTCTGCCAGCAGCCCGAGCAGCTGGTAGCTGATTCCAACAGTGAAGAGGCTGGTGTGATAATGCGCCAGTGACCTGTGCAGCTGGCACCTGAGTTGGACAGTGAGAAAACTGGAGAGGACTCTGTGCTAGAGGCAGAGGTTCAGCCAGGGTCTTCAGAACCTTCAGAAGCTCCCATCAGTGGAGGAAGAAGAAGAGGAACCTATTCTCAATGCATGAGCACATAGAGCTGCCAAAAGGCAGGGATGGTTCCTCAGGAGGAGGTATTCTTGGGAGTAAGGCTTGGCCCCTCACTTAGCCTATTGAAGCCAATTTGCAGGAAACAACTTTGTTCATATTCCTTCGTGTCTTGACTTCAGGAACATCTGATCAGCTCTTGTTCTTGGCATTTTTCCTGCAAATTTCTTCTGGGCATTTTGCCAGCCACTATAAGATTGTTGTAACCTACAAGACTGTTTACTCAGAATTGAGTTATTATTTTGTGAAGTTGAATTAACAGCCACTGTTCAGAAAAGACTGCTTTAAACTGTATTTGTGTTTGATGATTAATAAGAAAGCTTAATTAGTAAAATAAGGTTTGTACAGGCTTTGTGTGTGCTGCATTCTTTGTGGTTCGTAGCTAGGGCAGAACATTGTGCCATCAGAACAGCAGAATGTTTCTAAAACAGCATTGAAATACCCAGTTAGAATATAGCAGTAGTACTTAGATTTATATACCACTTCACAGTGCTTTATAGCCCTCTCTATGCAACTTACAGAGTCAGCATATTGCCCCCAACAGTCTGTGTGTCCTCATTTTACCCACCTCGGAAGGATGGAAGGCTGAGTTAATCTTAAACCTGGTGAGAATCGAACAGCCAAACTGTTGCCAACCGGTGATCAGCAGAAAGAATTTGGGTGAAGGCATTAAATCCTGGGATGGAAAATTTCTGGAGGATTCTGCTCAATGAAGAAGGGATGACAAGGGAAGTGTTCAGATGAGGCTTCTTTTGTCCCACAGTTTATAGAACCAAAAGATTATCCTGTTATTGCAGGAGTAGGCAAAGTTGGCTCTTCTATGACTTGTGGACTTCAACTCCCAGAATTCCAGAGCCAATCCTGCTAGCTCTGGAATTCTGGGAGTTGAAGTCCACATGTCATAGAAGCACCAACTTTGCCTACCCCTGACCTATTGGAATGATAGTGTTATCATTAATTGATTGTCCAGGTAGCCAACCCTTTTTAGAACCTAAATTAGAAAGGAAGGTCTGGACCACTCCAGTTGTTAAATTCATTGGAGTTTCTTTAACTGCAAGAGTGTCTTTTTAATAAAAGGGATTGTTGAATGTGCATCTAAGTGGATTGCAAAGTAGAAAGATAAAATTGAGAGGTGCACAAAACAGAAAATCTTTTCTTTGAAACCTGAACTATTTGTACTACAGAAATTCTGCTGAACTCTTGGATTAGCTGAAATTCAACTGAAAACAACAACAACTAGCAGAAGTTGCGTCTAGCAGGACCTCAGACTGATGTTACAGGGCAAATAGAATAAGATAGTGCGCGTTGATCCCTCTTCACTACCCTGCCTCCACCATGTCCTCAAGGTCTTCTTGCCTTTCCAGCTGTTGCTGACATTTCCCAAGGAAACCCCCTCCACCACAGAATTTATTTTCAGAACAAAAGTGTTTGAATTGGTTCCTGTGTGCACCGAAACACCAGAAGACCATATGATTTGATTTGGGTTAAACTATTCAAAACCTACTATTTTGTTCATCAATTGAATCACAAAAGGGAAACTTTTGTGCAATCCTGGTCACAGTGAAGATGCCGTGCGATCGACAGAAAACTAGATGGGGCACTTAATTGGGGGTGTTTCATTACAATCATAATTCAAAACCCCCCATCATATCTTGCCATTTCCTATCTCAGAAGTATCATTTCTTTTTTGAGAGCTGGATGGAAGGAGATTCAATGAATCAAGAAGTGTGCTGAGGCACCCAAGGCCGGAAGGGATGCTAATGAGATATAATAATAATAATAGTTCAAGGCCAAGTCCAGGAATTCCCCCTCCCTCTAAGGGGAACCTGGTGATAACAGCATACAAGAGGGGCAGTCTTTTCCACGTAGGAAAATATAAGTGTCCTGGTAAGAGCAGAGTTTACTCATTGGCAATGCCCATGACTGTTAAGTCACCAGTTCTACAGTGCTTACTGTGTTAATTGGAAAGTATGCAAAGTGTAATGCATTAATGCTCTTTTGCACGCTTTGCTTCAATGGCATAGAAGATGGGACACACTCTCCTTCTTTGGAATTATGTCAGAAGATGTGGGTCAGTTGAAAACTTGCAGCACAACTTACCCATAGGCTTCTCCATGTGCCTAAAATATTCCTGTGATTTGCAATCCATAGAAATGTCATCAGTTCTCTCCAGTTGCAGACGACACTCAACTTCCACGGATTAATCAGCTCCAGGAACACCTGCAATTTATTTATAATCTGGGCAGCAATACTTAAAGTCCCCTAATATGCTTGATGAGATATTCATTAGAATTTAGCTTTAGTGTGAATACTTTGGCAGTCGATCACTCTGGCCTTTATTCATTATGTAGAGCAGGGGTTCCCAAACCTGGCAGCTTTAAGACTTGTGGACTTTAACGCTCAGAATTGGTGGATGGAGATGGAGAATTCTGGGAGTTGAAATCCACAACTCTTAAAAGTTGCCAAATTCGAAGACCTCTTGAGTTTTAGGCTTTCTTCAAATCGAAGCTTTGATCTTAAACTTTCTTGCCATAAAAGTCAGGCTTGAGAGAGAGAGAGAGTGCCCCAGTTTTTCCCCTCCCTTGGCAGAAGAGTAATAAGCTATCCTTTGAAAACCCTGCTTGAATCTGTCTCCGGTAAAGAAGGAACGTAGGCCTTCTAGTGCTTGGATTGCTCTTTGCTGACTATTCATAACTCCAGGCTTGTGAAAAGTATCGCTCACGAGATTGCATTTATATTAATATCAAGTGGAAGGTTTTAGCGCTTTGATCAGAACTAGATTGGTCAAGGGGACAAAAATACGAAAGGCCTTAAAAACACGGCTTTGCCAGCAGGTCTGGAGCTGTTGAGCGATGACATCTTGCTGCGGCCACCAGTTATGAATTTATTTATTTATTCGATTTTTATGCCGCCCTTCGCCTTAGACTCATGGCAGCTTACAACATGTTAGCAATGGCACATTTTAACAGAGCCAGCCTATTGCCCCCACAATTCGGGTCCTCATTTTACCCACCTCGGAAGGATGGAAGGCTGAGTCAACCTTGAGCCAGTGATGAGATTTGAACCGCTGACCTACAGATCTACAGTCAGCTTCAGTGGCCTGCAGTACAGCACTCTACCTGCTGCGCCACCCCTGCTCTCTATGAATGATGGATGTGTGTTTTTTATTCTCGTGGTTTTAAACTTTGTATTTCTGTTTTTAATCTTGTATGCTTCCCTGAGTCAGTCAGGATAAGGGCGGTCTATAAATTGAAATGATTGACAGACGGACGGACAGACAGACAGACAGATAGACAGGGGACGATGGGCCAAACTGTTAACTTTTCTACTGGTTTAAACAAGTGCCGCTTGCTCTTCTCCTTCTATCGATGCTATAACAGCTTTTCCTTTCCTTTAAATTGTGCTTCTCAAGAAGATTGCTTAAATGATAAACCTAGCAGGCTTATTAGCCAGTTTATGAGACTCTTCTATTAATTTCTGAACTATTGTTGTTGTCTTCTACAGAGCAGTTGTTTCGGGATATGGAGGTTCCATAGATAGTGTCTCCTTTGTGTCTTCCTTTTCCACCCAGGAACTGTAGGAGAAAGTTGAGCTCCTATGTACCCACAAACCACATCCTACACTATAAAAGCCTCTTACCAAATTAGGCCGTAGGATAATTCGGCCACAAATAAGATAAAGGGCAATTCACAAGCAAGTTGAATTGGGTAGCCTTAAAAAAGTGTTCTACCCACTTACTGACTACTGTATCCCGTCCTTTCCTGTTGCTTATCAAAAGCACACATGCTGTAAATTATAACTCTGTTCACTTGAGGTTCTCAGTCATCCAAGTCATGGTTGTCCCAGAGGTGCCTTTTTTTTTTTAAGGAGGCAACTGGACTTTCTTGTTTTTTCTTTGAAGATGTTTCACTTTTTATCTAAGAAGCTTCTTCAGCTCTGGCAGGATAGTGGGAAATGGAAAGATTTACCGCATTCGTATTGGACTATACATATCGGACTATAAAACATTCTGGACTGTAAGGCACATCTAGCTTTTGGGGAGGAAAATGGGGTGAATGGGGAAATCTGCCTCTGCCTCTCAGCAATCTGCCTCCTTACAGCAAACAGCCTGGTCACATTCAGCGCAGCCTGATTTAGCGCGAGTAGCTGATTGGTGGTTGGATTGGCCTCCGGGAATTCAGCTTATCTGCTGTTCCAGGCTGTGGGGATCACGGCCCATTGCCTCTGCCTGCCCCATTTTTGGCCTCTGCCTGCCCCATTTTCGGCCTCCTTTCGGCCTGTTCCAGGCAATGGGAATCCCTGCCGCCTGGAACAGGTCCAAAATGGGGTGTGCGGAGGTTGAAAAATGGGCCGCGGAGAGGCAATGATAGGTAGCTGCGATGGGCAGTGATCCCCGCACCTAAGAACAGCTGGTCATTGGTATTCTGGGAAACTGATCCAACCGCCAATCAGCTGCCAATCGGCTAAATCAGGCTGTGCTGAAGCTGATTTTGCTGTTTGCTGCAAGGAGGCAAATTGCTGGGAGGCAGAGGCTGAAGGGTAGATGCCCAGACTTTTCTACCCACGCTGAAAAATAAGGTATATTCAAGCGGTGACTGAGAATCTCTACAGACTTTTGCTATACAATTTGGGATGAATGCCCTTGGAATAGTGTGGGAGTAGGAATGGATTTCCAGAGGTAAAAATTATAGACTACAGAAACCAGGAGCACCATTCAGGTGACTCTGAGGACACAGATAAAACCTCCAAGTGCTTCAAGAATCCTCTAAAACAGTGTTTCCCAACCTTGGCCACTTGAAGATACAGTATTTGGACTTCAACTCCCAGGAGTTGATATCTGGACTTCAACTCCCAGAATTCCTCAGCCAGCATTCGCTGGCTGGGGAATTCTGGGAGTTGAAGTCCAGATACCTTCAAGTGGCCAAGGTTGGGAAACAGTGCTCTAAAAAGATGCAGATTACCAAATGTCTGTAAGGAATATAAATTCTTCCATTCCCCGCTGCCCTGTCAAACTGAAGAAGCTTCTTGGAGTGAGAAATGAAGCGTCTTCAAAGAAAAAACAAGAAAGTCCAGTTGCCTCCTCAAAACAAGCACTTTTGGGTCTGTTCACTTGAGTTAGATGTAAAAGGTTGAGCTAGAACAGTGATTGATGGTGAACCTTTCTTTCCTCTGGTGCCGAAAGAGCATGCATGCGCGAGTGCCTACACCCATAATTCAATTCCTGGGGAGGGCGAAAACAGCTTCCCTCGCCCCCTAGAGGCCAGAAACTGCCTGTATCCCAACTTCTGGTGGGATCAGTAGGCTTATGTTTCGCTTTACCCAGGCTACAAAGGCTTCCCTGGAGCTGGGGGAAGGTAAAAACACCCTCCCCCAGCCCCTCAGAGGCTCTCTGGAAGCCAAAAACGTCCTCCCGGAGTCTCTGTGTGAGCTAAAAATCAGCTGACCGGCACACACATGCATGTTGGAGCTGAGCTAGGGTAACGGCTCACGTGCCAGCAGATATGGCTCCGCGTGCCACCTGTGGCTCCCATGCCATAGGTTCGCCATCACTGAGCTAGAAGGTGTTATGAATTTGGCAAAGAAAATCTTCAGAGAGTTGTTGGGATTACAGTGATCCTCCGATCGTTGCGAGGGTTCCGTTCCAGGACCCCCCGCAACAAGCGGGTTTTCGCGAAGTAGCGCTGCGGAAGTAAAAACACCATCTGCGCATGCGCAGATGGTGTTTTTACTTCCGCAGCGCTAGCGAGGAGCCGAAGATTGGGGGCGGCGCGGCTGTTTTAAAACGTTGCCGCCAGCATGCGGGGCTTGCCAGCACCCCCCGGACCCCCAACCCGGGTTTGGGGGGCTGCTAGGAAGCCCCCCATGCCGGCGGCGACGTTTTAAAACAGCCGCCCCGCCCCCAATCTTCGGCTCCTCGCTAGCGGGCAGGCAGGCGGCGGACAAGCCGTTCGCTGGCGCTCGCTCTCGCTGCTTTCCAGCTGAGTCCTGAAGCGAATTCGCTTCAGGACTCAGCTGGGAAGCGGCGAGAATGAACGGCGTGGGCGGGCGAAGGGCGGGCGGCAGCGAGGAGTTTGCGTGGGCGGTGGGGAAACTCCTTGCTGATGCCCGCCGCTCGCCCTCCCGCCAGCAAGAGGGGGAAGACCCAGGGAAGCCGCCCAGCAGCTGATCTGCCCGGCGCCATCTACGCATGCGTGCCCATAGAAAAAAGGGCACGCATGCGCAGATGGTGTTTTGACTTCCGGGTTGAAAAATCGCAAATTACCCTGTTCGCAATGGTCGGGGCCGCAATAACCGGGGGATCACTGTAATTTAAATACCATTTCTGAGTGTTGCCTTATTGATACCATGTTAGTCAAGTGATGGGGGAATTCTGAATTATAATTCTGTTCTTCTTCTGTCTCCTCCAGATGTGCACACCCAGCAATACTCCAGCTACACCACCCAACTTCCCAGACGCTCTAGCAATGTTTTCCAAGCTTCGGACTTCAGAGAATCTCCAAAGCAGCAATAGTCCCATTACGTCCATGGCATGTTCTCCTCCAGGGAGCTTCAGCCCTTACTGGGCCTCTTCGCCTCCCAACCACCAACCTGCCTGGATCCCTCCTTCGTCCCCCACCAGTCACAACCTCCACCACCATCTTCATCACCAGCAGCCCATGTGGCCTCCTGTCTCTCAGCCAGCGCCCCCCCAGCAGAAAGCCATGGCAGCAATGGATGGCCAGAGATAAGACTTGACGTTTTTGGAGTGGGAAAGAAGATGGGGGCAAGGGGGGGGAAGAGGATATGGCAAATCTGAGGCACGGGAGATAGATGGGAGGGGGGGCATTTTTTTTTTCTATCTGAAGATCGCACTGGAATATTTTATAGGTTTTTTTTTTAAATTGATGATATGTCATCAGTTATCCCCATGATCCTTTTCTTCTTCTTTTTTCTTCTTTTTTTCTTCCCCTATCCACTCTTCAGGAGAGTTAATAACTGGTCTCTTCTCTTTTTTTAAAAAAAGAAAAAATATATATAACTATAATATATAAATATATAAATATATCTAATGTATATATATATACATCACAAAGGAAAGCGACGGAATTGCAAAGATCCAGGTGGTATTCTAAGAACGCTGCTTGGAAAAGAGAGGATGAAGCAGCTGCTTTGGAAACGGGATAATGGCGCCTCCCTTCAAACGTATAGGTGTGGAGGGGGGGCGTGGCTCAAAAATTGGGGTGGGGGGATGTCTCCCTTGTTTTTGTTGTCCTCTTCTTTTCCCATTGGTTCCCGGGGATGTGGCAATACCTGTAGCAGCTAGAGGGTTGAGGGGCCTCGGGAAAAGAATCACTGAAGGAAGCCACACATCCAAAATTGTAGCTGCCCTTGTCCTTGTTATGGGAAGAGACCAAGGCTGGAAGACATTGCAGCTGAGAGATGGGCATTTTAAGAGGCCTGTTTTTGGCAGAGGGTTATGTGCTGAAAGAATCCAGCCTCCTTTCTTTCTCCATCAAAGTGGGGGTGATTTTTTTTATTATTATTTTTGTTTTTGTTGCTATTGTTAATTTTATGCTGCAGAGGCTGCGCCACAGTCTTTTCCTGTAGGCCACAGGAGAATCTATACATAAATAAATTAACACAGACAAATAAATAATAATGTAAAATGCCTCTGCTGTTAGACCCTTTGGGGAGTTTCCTCTTCAAACAGCATGTTGAGTTTGGCCCACAACGTGTGTGTACATATAAGAAGTCTATTTTTTTTTTTGCCTCTCTGATGTCTCAGAGTTTAATATATGTGCACTCTAACAAAATAATTTTGATAGCCAGCTAGCTCTTTCTCCTTACCAGCAGGCTGGGTTTTTCCCCCCTTTGCTGGTGTTCTCTTCTGTTGTTGTTTTTGTAAAGAAGGGGAAGATGCTCTAACTTTTTATCCACATGTCCCCATTTTGGCCTATTGAAACTTTCATGATGGCTGCAACAGGTACATCCCAAAATCACTGAAACTTGTATCTTACCATAAATTGAAGTATCCTCTCGTCCTACTTCCTTCCCTCCCTCCCTCCCCTCCTTCCGTCCCTTTTTCTTGGAAAAAAATTCCCCCTTCAACTCTCGGGCTGATTCCCTTTAAAAAGGACAATGTTTAAGCATTGGGAAGGCTCATCCATAAGGGGAAACAGCTGAAATTTTCAAAGGCACGTACATCACGGAGAACGCAAGCTATTATAGAAGGTGGATCTGTTGAAGGAAGGCTCCCGAACGCTCCCTTCAATCCAGTGGCAGGCTAAGAGTTGAGGTTCTACATTTTTTAGGTTTTAAAATCAGAATCTTGCTTAAACAGGTTGAAGGTTTTTTATTAATTTAAAAATAAAAAAACCACTTTTTTAATCTGACTGGTCCTTGGGTTTTTTTTGTCCTTTCAATTCTTTGTTGCTGGAGACCCTCACCGTAAAAAATTGAAGATGTCGCTTAAATCTCATAATTAAGAATTTATTGGAAGACAACAGGTAACGTTGAAACTGCTGGCTGAGTTTGTGCATAGAAGCCAACAGTTGTCAGTATTATATTTGCATTCCTTCGGAATTACTATTACGTTACAATTTTTGATGCCACATTTTTAAGCCTGAACAGTTTAACAGAGCAATCCATCTAGGAAGGATCAGGAAGAGCCAACGGTGAATAAACTGAATAACCCAGTAACCTACAGAGACAGCCAGAAGGAGTGGTGGCACTTTGCCCTTGTTGAGTTGTTGGGGTTTTTTTCTTTTTCTTTTAAAAGGTTCCTTGTGGTTCCACCAGGAAACAATATGTGCTACCTCCCAAAGGTGACATAATTCTTTCCCCAGAGTCTAGAATGACATCCTGTAGTGACTGAGAGCTTCCCTTAGCAAAGGGTGCAGTGGGTGCCTTAAATTTCCTGAAATATAAAAAAAATAATTTCGCCTTTACAACCAACCCTTTTGCCCTACTTACATCACCCAAGAAAGGTGGGTTTGAGAATGTCAGCTTCATCCCTCAGGGAGTGTTTTGACTACAATGTACAGCAGCGGTTCTCAGCCTGTGGGTTGTGACCCCTTTGGGGGTCGAACAACCCTTTCACAGAGGTCACCTACGACCGTCGGAAAACACATATTTCCAATGACCTTAGGAACTGAAACGCTACTCCTCTGTCTCCAGGTGGGTCCACCCACATGCAAATAGACTACTATTATTGTGAGCCACCCCGAGTCTGCGGAGAGGGGCGGCATACAAATCTAATAAATTATTATTATTATTATTATTATTATTATTATTATTATTATTATTATTACTGCAAATATATATATACTGCTCAAAAAAATAAAGGGAGCACTCAAATAACACCTCCTAGATCTGAATGAATGAAATATTCCCATTGAATACTTTGTTCTGTACAAAGTTGAATGCACAGCAGCATGTGAAATTGATTGTCAATCAGTGTTGCTTCCTAAGTGGACAGTTTGATTTCACAGAAGTTTGATTTGCTTGGAGTTATATTGTGTTGTTTAAGTGTTCCCTTTATTTTTTTTGAGCAGTGTATACGTATGGATCTGCACCATGGGAACTTCTGAGCATGTTCAGAAGCCAAATTTCTGGCACTGCACATGCATCGCCATCTTGTTTTGGGCTTTTTTTATGTTGCAATTTTTTTAAAGCAAAAATCAGCACTGAGTATGCCTGCCCACATAAAGTACACATGCGCCCACGAGGTGCAGCCACACAGCGCAGAAGGAAGCAAACCGGCAGTGAGATAAGTTAGATCCCACTCCTGAGTTTCCTAATAATTTTATTATTTTACGGTTGGGGTCACCACAACACGAGGAACTATATTAAAGGGTCACGGCATTAGTAAGGTTGAGAGCCAGTGATGTAGAGGGACGACATCGATGCATCCATATGTTATCAGTTGTCTACCTCTGATTGAACGGGATCTTCGGTCTTCAGACCAGCGGCATCAGCAATTCTGAGAGGGTATGGATGGTGCTGTCAAACCAGCTGTCTTCCTGAGTGGCCGATCGCTAAATATCTTTGTAAATGGAAAGCATAACATTTGAGCTACCGTCTCCTCCCATTCTATTTTTTAACAATCCCCGTGGGCATAAGATCCAGAAGCAAAAAGCGCTGGTTATGCTTGAGGCTTTGAGAGTGCCAGTTTCCTGTGTGTGTTATTTTCAATTCAAATAATTAAAAATTTGGTAGAGCAGGGATTTTGGCGAGTGCTGAGGATCCTGTTGGCAGGCAGATTGTTGTCCCCAGGCAGCATGTTGATGTCCAGGGGTGATAACGTTAGAATAAGAAGTGAAGAGCCAGGTTCAGCCATGGAGTTACTCGGCCAAAGTTGCATTTCAGTAATAAATGTTAACATTTTGCCTAATCGCCTTATGTCAGTTGAAAGTTGGATTTTGGTGACTTGGATTTAATATACAAAAAAAGCCTGACAACCTGGTTCTAAGGCTGCAGTAATAGCTGAATGAACCGGAGCATGGCCTTGATTCTCAGCTCTGCTGGTCTGTGGCTTGAAATGAATACTGTCAACAGTCAGCTCATCATTTATTTATTTATTTGATTTGATTTGATTTAATTTGATTTGTATGCTGCCCCTCTCCGTAGACTCGGGGTGGCTAACAACAATGATAAAAACAACTAGTAACGATCCAATCCAATACTAAAATAACTAAAAAAACCCTTATTATAAAAACCAAACATACATACAGACATACCATGCGTAAATTGTAAAGGCCCGGGGGAAAAGAATATCTCAGTTCCCCCATGCCTGACGGCAGAGGTGGGTTTTAAGAAGCTTACGAAAGGCGATGAGGGTGGGAGCAATTCTAATCTCTGGGGAGAGTTGGTTCCAAAGGGCCGGGGCCGCCACAAAGAAGGCTCTTCTGGGTCCCGCCAAACGACACTGTTTAGTTGACGGGACCCTGAGAAGGCCCACTCTGTGGGACCTAACCGGCCGCTGGGATTTGTGTGGCAGAAGGCGATCTCTGAGATAAGGGCGGGGAGTCTCCAAACTTGGCAATTTTAAGACTTGTGGACTTCAACTCCCAGAATTCTCCAGCCAGCTAAGCTGGAGGATTCTGGGAGTTGAAGTCCACAAGTCTTAAAATTGCCAAGTTTGAAGACCTCTGGTGTTGGCCAAGGAAGTTGAAAGCTGTAGCTTGTCTAAACTGTGTCAATCAGTGTTGCTTCCTAAGTGGACAGTTTGATTTCACAGAAGTTTGATTTGCTTGGAGTTGTATTGTGTTGTTTAAGTGTGCCCTTTATTTTTTTGAGCAATGTATACATATGGATCTGCACCATGGGAACTTCTGAGCATGTTCAGAAGCCAAATTTCTGGCACTGCACATGCATCGCCATCTTGTTTTGGGCTTTTTTTAATGTTGCAATTTTTTTAAAGCAAAAATCAGCACTGAGTATGCCTGCCCACATAAAGTACACATGCGCCCACGAGGTGCAGCCACACAGCGCAGAAGGAAGCAAACCGGCAGTGAGATAAGTTAGATCCCACTCCTGAGTTTCCTAATAATTTTATTATTTTACGGTTGGGGTCACCACAACACGAGGAACTATATTAAAGGGTCACGGCATTAGTAAGGTTGAGAGCCTGCTGCTCATGTGCTTCAAGTGAAAGGTTTTGCCACATACCACGGGGTAGAAGGGACATTGCTGTAACTGCATGTTTGTTCAAATGGCTTGTTGACTTACATATCTCTGATGTGCTGTACATTTTTCACTTGTTTCCGTAATTCAATTAGGATTGCGGGCATGTGGGAATGTGCTCAGAGGGAACTTCCCTAATTCATGGTTGGCTTCTCATACCAAGGACCATGCTTGAACTTACATGGCTTCCCTCCCACAATAGAGAGCTCCGATTGTGCAAACGTCAGATCTCCTGCATAGACCGCCCACCAGAGTATTACAAGCACACACAACACGTTTCAAATTGCAACAGAAACTTCAGTGGACATAAAATGTGGCAGCAAGGAGACCAACCCATAGTACAGAGTTTTGGACTGCTGATGTCCGCACATCTTTAAAGAAGATGTTTCCTTATGCTACTCACGAAGGAGATTCAGGATGACTTCTTCGTGTCCAGGTTCAAGAAGCAGCTGATAAATTACACTGCAACACCCTGTGAATGAGTTAACCGGGCAGCTGTTGCTAATGGACTGCTTATTGCTCCTTGAAAGCATCAGTGAACAGCTGTGGCAAAAGGTATTTTGGGAAAGAGAAGAATGGAACTGGCTGGTTGTATTATATGGCGTTTGGCTTCTGTCTGTTATACACTTTAGATGGCTTTGTTGTACTTTGTCTAAGGGTAAAATGGCAAGGTGGGTTTTAGTCATCCAGGTTTATGCTGTGGAAATAAAACAAATTTTCATTTGAAGAAATAGAAGTACTGTATTTGCAACTACATTAAGGTTGAAAGATGTTTCCAAGAACGTACATATATTGATGGGGCTTATGTATGATAAATGGATGCAATAAAAAGTGCCTCTGTTTAGGATGTGTTATATGGCATAGTATGCATTACTCTGCATTTAGCTGCATCCTTCTTCCCTTTAAATTTATTTGATGTATTATGGCTTTGAACATTTCAGACCACTTTACATTTTTTTTCAGGTTTTTTCCATCTACTATAGAAACATAGAAGATTGAGGGCAGAAAAAGAGCTCATGGTCCATCTAGTCTGCCCTTATACTATTTCCTGTATTTTATCTTACAATGGATATATGTTTATCCCAGGCATGTTTAAATTCAGTTACTGTGGATTTACCAACCACGTCTGCTGGAAGTTTGTTCCAAGCATCTACTACTCTTTCAGTAAAATAATATTTTCTCATGTTGCTTTTCATCTTTCCCCCAACTAACTTCAGATTGTGTCCCCTTGTTCTTGTGTTCACTTTCCTATTAAAAACACTTCCCTCCTGGACTTTATTTAACCCTTTGACATATTTAAATGTTTTGATCATGTCCCCCCTTTTCCTTCTGTCCTCCAGACTCTACAGATTGAGTTCATTAAGTCTTTCCTGATACGTTTTATGCTTAAGACCTTCCACCATTCTTGTAGCCCGTCTTTGGACCCCTTCAATTTTGTCAATATCTTTTTGTAGGTGAGGTCTCCAGAACTGAACACAGTATTCCAAATGGGGTCTCACCAGCGCTCTGTATAAGGGGATCACAATCTCCCTCTTCCTGCTTGTTATACCTCTAGATTGTTATACCTCTAGCTATCTTTTTCTTTTCTTTTTTTAACTTCAGTGTTCTGTGAAGGCCTACTAATTTTTATCGTCTAATTCTCTCTCCCTGTCTCTTGCACTTGAATTACTATTAGAATAAGGTGCTGCTGCATCTAAATGGTAATGTGATGGCTTTCTCGGCACATCTTGCTTCAAGTATGCGTGTGAGAGAAAGAAACAGACAGACAGACAGACAAAACCTTCCTGACTGTAATATCCAGTGTCATAATTATGAGGTGGATGGGAAATTCATTGCTGAGAACAATGTCCTGGAGCTTCAAGTTTGCAATTCTAGTTCAACCTTTTATAAGTATCAGGCTGTTGAAATATTTCAGTAAGGTGCATTGCAAGGCATTTATTTAGAATTGCACCCTATCAGGTTTATTTATTTGTTTTTAAACTGGTCTCCAGAAGCTTCAACTTCAAAATCAAATCGATTGCCAAGTGCTTGGGCATCCATGCTTAGAACTTTGAGAGAGTAGGCTTGCTAGGTAGCTAGATTTGATGGTTAAACGTCAAAATAAGCGAAGGTGTGATAAATATTTATGGAATGGATCCTGCAAGGGCAAAATGTATGGGCCTATGTGGTTCACAGATAGTCCTTGATTCACAACAGTTCATTTACTGACTGAAGTTACAATGAAAAAAGTGGCATGCCTATTTTTCACACTCACGACCATTGCAAGGATCCCCATGGTAATTTTTTATTTATTTATTTATTTAATTATTTAATTATTTAATTATTTAATTATTTAATTATTTGACTTCTATGCTACCCAATCCCGAAGGATTCAGGGCGGCTTACAACAGTATAAATTACAGTAACAATAACAGTAAAAAGAAGTCAATAAAAACAAACTAATTTCTACAACCCTAATTAAAAGTCGAAAACAATTATACAGGGTGAATTCCAAAAATAATGCAATTTTAAAAAAAGTAATTTATTGAACATATTTGCACAAAGACTTAACATTTTTCAAAGTACTGTCCTTGGGCCTCTACACATTTTTTCCAGCGACTCTGCCATGACCGGTATGTGCTCTGGAAGGCGTCTTCGGGGATGTCTCGCAAGGTCTTTGTCACGGCTGATTGGATCTCTTCTATGGACAAAAAACTGGTTCCTTTCAGGGCTGGGAACAAAGATAAGTCTGCTGGGACGACATCAGGACTATGGGAGTAGTTGGGGCAGTGTTGACACATGATGTTTGGCCAGGAACTTGCGGACTCGTAGTGCGTTGTGGCAAGGCGTGCTTTTCATCCATAGAAGAGATCGAATCAGCCATGACGAAGACCTTGCGAGAGGTCCCCGAAGACGCCTTCCAGGGCGCATACCGGTCATGGCAGAGTTGCTGGAAAAAATGTGTAGAGGCTCAAGGACAGTACTTTGAAGAATTTTAAGTGTTTGTGCAAATCTGTTCAATTAGTTACTTTAAAAAAAAAATTGCATTACTTTTGGAACGCACCCTGTATAACGCACATACTAATTCATATCGATTCATGCACATGGACAAGCTAGTGGTTGATTTAGGGCCCCCAGGCCTGCCAGCATAACCAGCTTTTTGTGGCCTTACAAAAGGCTAGCAGGGTGGGGGCTGTACGGACCTTGGGGGGAGTTGATTCCATAAAGCTGGGGCAGCAACAGAGAAAGCCCTCCCCCGTGGTCCCGCCAATCCACATTGTTTAGCTGACAGGACCTGGAGGAGGCCAACTCTGTGCTCTAATTGGTCTCTGGGAGGTATGTGGCAGAAGACGGTCCCATAAATAATCATGTGATCAAAAATTGCCTGATTGGCAACTGGTTTGTATTTATAATGGTTGCAGTGTTCTGGAATTACATGATCACCTTTAGTGACCTGACAAAGTAAATGGGGAAACCGGATTCACTTAACAACCTAACTTTAATTGCAGTAATTCACTTAACAATTATGGGGAAAAATTATAAAATAGGCAAAACTCATTTAACAAATGTTTCACTTAGCAACAGAAATGTTGGGCTCAATTGTTATTATTATTTATTAGACTTGTATGCTGCCCCTCTCCGGAGACCCAGGGTGGCTCACAACAACAATATCAACAATATAAGTACAAATCTAATAAAACTATGACTAAAAACCCGTAAGTCAAGGACTACCTCTTTTTCAAAACAGTAGAAGGTTTCCATTCATCAAGGCAAAGTGGGCAGAGTCCACTTGCTTTGGATAACACCAAATCAAAAGTTTACATTTAATACCTTGTGAAGAAAAGCCATTGCGAACCATGCGAACCAACCGATCTGGTGAAAAATGGAAAACTACTTGTTACTGTTTACACTTGTAAATTGAGACACTTCATGCAGATGTTGTGCAACTGGAGAGAAATTAGCAGGGAGAACAAAGTGCTTTCGTGTTTTAAATAAGTCAGAAGTGGCATTCCTCAAGAGTTAGTCATGGGCCCATGTTAAGAAATACTTCAGTAGTAACCTGGGTAATGGCAGTAGGAGCCTTTTAATTAAGCTTGCTGATGGCGCCACAGTCACCTGCATTGTCAATATAGATAGGGATCAAGCCTAAATGCAGCTTGACCTGGCTGACGTTAGGAGCTGAAATAAGGGCACAAAAAGAGTACAGTCATGATCTGGAAATTATATGCTAGGAGTGGCTCAATTTTTTTTCAGTAATAACTTGGATTTTTAAATAAAGATTAAACACTAATATTTAAGATGAAGGAAAGAATGAATGAACAATGCCAAAAGTACGAAGGAGGGGAAAATTTTTCTGTTTTTGTTCTGCACTTGTTTTAGGCATAAATTTAAAGGAAACTATAGTTACAGTATAACTCATTTTTTTTCTATTTTTCTAATTTTAAAACCCATTTAACATAATTTCTTTTTTTTTTGTTTCATGCAAATCCAAAGGGGGTTTCCAATAGGCATTAAATTTAAGTAGTGTCTTTTCTCGAATCAAGGTTATCTGTTGAGCCATCTTTGCAAGTTCCATCACCTTCACCCTCCACTCTTGGGGTTGGCTTGCATCTTTTAAAAAAGAAAAAAACTTCCTTGTGGTGACAACGCTCCAAACCACAAACACTTCCTAGCCTTCTAAATATCTTGCCCCTTGAAATAAGTCCACCGTTCTGCTCTGGGACCTCTTCAGGTGGCTTTTGGCAAGCAGATTATTACTGTGACCACCACCATTTTGCTATAACTTGCAATAGGAACAGCTTACAAGTAGTTGTAAGAATTCACAAGATGGTATGATCAATGTTTTAAACATTCAAAACAGGGTGGATAAAAAAGATTTTTTTTAAAAATCATTTAAAAAAACACCTTAAAACAGATTTTAAAAATTTTTAAATTGGATTTTTTTAATTTTTATCAAATTTATTTTAATAAAACGCTTTTGGAGTAAAAAAAATCTATCTAAAGATAGGTTTCTATTTAAGATACATTAATAATTTAGTTTATTCATGAAAAGGAGCTTAGTTATGTAGCGTGAGGTTGTATATTGTGTAATACTGTATTGGGACTTGGTAAGTCAACAGTGGGTCAGAGGAGAAACCGCTGCGGGACAGAGATGACAGTTGCTCTTTAAAAATTATGATTTAAATCGAGCTGATTTAAATAAAAACCATTTTACTAGTGATTTAAATCGTGATTAAAAAGCTGTGTATTGGCCTTGTGTTTTGTTTTTTTCTCCTTGGTACTTCTGGGACACACTGCAATTGGTGGGAGTCCTGCTGTCCCTATAAAAGCAGGAGTTGACATAATATTATGAAACCTTGGCTGGGTATTTGCTGAAAACCTTGTGCCCAAAGATATGGTGAAGAGGGCTGGAGGAGGGGGTAGGGGAGAAGCCTAAAAGTAAGCGAGTATCTTGGCTGTGCTTTGGAAACAAGTCTGAAAATAGCTTTACAGAATGTCAACCAATAGGAAGCTGAAGAAGTGCAAAAAACCACCCAATGGCTTCAAGGGATGGCACTTGGTAGCACTTTCAGTGATCATTACCTGCTATCCCACCCGTGGCACTTCAGAGACCTGGTAGCTGGCGGTGTCCAAGAACTTGGCGTCACCCCTGTTTGATAGTTGTTTGGCAGGTGCTGCTGTCTGTGCCCTTATATGGAAGCCTTTCATTTGTTGCATAAGTCCTGATTGAAGTGTGCCACAAGGTTGTTTCTACTCACCCTGCGATGAGGTGTAGATTCTAGGAAACATGGATCAGGTTCCTTTCAAGAAAGAAGCTTTCCTGGATTTCAGTTTATGTTGCAGTCCATATTAGTGATGGATTCTACGAAACTTCGTTCGGAGCGTAGGATTTTCACTTCCCCGTAGCAGGATTTGCTCCTTGTCTTGAAACTTGTTTTGGTTAGCATAAAGGTCAGGAGGACCCCGTCATATTTTCTCCCCTCATGCTATGGTTGCCGTTTGCTTTAATTTATATTTACTTAAACCTTTTATTTATTTATGTGTTTGTTTGTTTGTTTTATTTGACTTATATGCTGCCCTCTCCCGCGAGACTTGAATGAAATAGTACAGTAAAAAAGTCAAATTCAAATATTAAAACAGCAAAAAACCCATTAATATAACCCCACTATAACCAATATAAACCCCTAATGATTAATAATAATAAAAACCCCTAATCCAGACAATACAATTATATTATCACACATATGTTTGTTTGTCATGGCATCGGACCAGAATATCTCCCGGACCGCCTTCTGCCGCACGAATCCCAGCGACCGGTTAGGTCCCACAGAGTTGGCCTTTTCCAGGTCCCGTCGACTAAACAATGTCATTTGGCGGGACCCAGGGGAAGAGCCTTCTCTGTGGCGGCCCCGGCCCTCTGGAACCAACTCCCCCCAAAGATCAGAATTGCCCCCACCCTCCTTGCCTTTCGTAAACTTCTCAAAACCCACCTCTGCCGTCAGGCATGGGGGAATTGAAATATCTTCCCCAGGCCTATATAATTTATGTATGGTGTGTTGTGTGCATGTTTTTTAAATTATGGGTTTTTAACTTCGTATTATTGGATTTGTATTGTACATTGTTTCTATCACTGCTGTGAGCCGCCCCGAGTCTACGGAGAGGGGCGGCATACAAATGTAATAAATAAATAAATAAATAAATAAACAAACAAATAAATAAATAAATAAATAAATAAAATATCAGTATGGGCCTCGGGGGTGTGGGGGTGTAATTGGTTCCAAAGAGCTGGGGCCGCCACAGAGAAGGCTCTCCCCGGCGAGCCCACCAATCGATAATGGCCCGCAATGTATGCTTGCTATATTTTAATTTTTAAATGGGAAATGGGAAAAATAAGCATAAAAATGAGAGCTACATCTTGTTGATAAAAACAAGATATGTACAGAGACCTTGCTACTGATACGATTATCTTACTCCATTTTTATAGGAAGCGGATGGTGGGGAGAGATTAAAACAGCTCTATCCTAAGCGTTGAGCTACTTCCATGAATATTGTATTTTATGGCAGGCTTTATATTTTATAAGGAATGTGGCCATAAAGGTTCTGAATACTGTGTACACAAAACAGCCGAATATAGGGTCATTCTTTCAATGTGTATTCTATTTGTTTGCATGGCTATGTATGCTTCAGAGAGAGAGAGATTAGTTTAGGATCCAATCATGGTTTTGTCCTCCTCCCCTGCATACTACATTGACTTTCTTCAGATTTACTTCACACATGCAGATTTATCCTGGGCAACTTTGCATGTGATGTATGACTCATTGGGGATCAAACACTGGGTATCATCACTGTCTCCTGAAACACTATCTTGCACACACATTAAGCGGTGAGTCACAGACAAATCAAGTTTTGTCTGCTGGGTATGCATGCAACCATCCTTTTTGATTAATTCAACCTAAAAGAGCTGATTTTTTTAAAAGATATATTTTGATGGTTCAGAATTATCAGGCAACTATCTACACAGTCACAACTGACACGATTTGAAAGATGACACTCTGTGTCACTCAATGCCTACAATTTTTTAAAAAATCTTTTCATGTCTCATAGTAACATAGCAGATTCACAATTGAGTTAACCACTGGCAAAGTCCCCTGTTCCAAATTCTTGCTTTTATGTTCCAGAGAGTTTAACCCTTCTGGCTTTTGCAAGGCAAAGTTCCTTTAAGTGTACGTGATACCCAGAAAACTAATTTTATGAAAGAAGTCCATTGTACTAAAAACAAGGATGTAATTTGGAACTTGCAGCCTGGTCTATATATAAAGCGAACATAATTGCAAACAGCTGGGCCCGGGGTGGTGGTGGTTCTGAGCAAAATAAATAAATAAACATTAATTTTTAATTTCATTTTTCGTTTGTTTATGATCAAGCATAGTATACCAATGCAATAGGTATTAAAAAAAAATTTACAGTAGCTAAAATCAACCTCTTTCTTAGTCAGGGCCAAATAGACCCAGGAACAGAACAAGTTTATAGTCATTGCGCCCAGCCAAAACTAAGCAACCACCAAAAATATATATACTCATAGAAAGAACCCCTTAAATGAGGCAAAGTCATGTAATTTCAAGTCTCAGTTATGCAGGGAAAATTTTTTATAGGGTCTCAAACCTTGTTTCAGGTCAAATAGACCTGAACAGAACAGCAGGGTTTTAAATTAGTTCAGGTGAAGCAAACATTCCCCTGGTGTCCTAAATGTTCCTGCTAGAATATAGTAGTCTTAAGATCTGTGGAAATCACATAGAGATGATTAAATGCAACCCTAGTATGCTTTACACACACACACAAATTTACAAGGAAAGCATTTGATGTCTAAGAGAGAAGCCTAACAACTGTACAGTATTTTCACTTATCTCTTTTGGTTAATTTAAAAAAAAAAATTTCATACTTATTTCTTCTCTCTTCAAGGCTGGACCTGCTCAAATATTTAATGAACCAGCATGGAGAGGAATAGGCAGGATTTGGCCACCATGCTAACTTTCCTCTGAGAGGCAATAGAAGCTTAGCAGGCTCATTCACACACAGTACCTTTTGCAATGGCTTTAAGCCTTATTCTTTCCTCAGCCCTGCCTATTTAAACAGTAGAAGAACAGGAATACAGGCTATTCTCAAGCTGCCTGCCTGCTGAGAGGCAGCTTTAGCTAGCAAAGCGAAGGCCGCGGGTGGCTACCGTGAGCGTTCAGTTAGGATTAATGTGTACACCACTTGTTCCGGCAATAACCGGCAGGTTTCCTTGAGGGATTGGGACGACTTCAAGCTGCGCTTCCATAGGCTGCGGCTTTTCATGTGATTGCTACCAGGCGGCAGTGCAGTGATCAGTTATAAAACATTAGCCTTCCCCAGCCGGATGCCCTCTACATGTGTCGGGGCTGCTTCTCCCAGAATTCCCTGCTTCCCTACTCAGAGCTTCCAATCTGTGGTGCTTTACAACAGGCCGTGGAGGAATAGGGGGTGGGGGAGAGATTTCATTGCTGTGCCATACATCTAGATCAGGTTTCAGCCTTCTGTGAGCAGGGTGGAAAAAGTTACTCATTACATCTCAGAATTGCTGTAGTCATGCACTCCGTGGCCCTCTGAACTTGCCATTCAGGTCCTATCCAATGCTCTGTTTTGGCAACAAGATCGGGAAAAACAATCAGAGCTGCATGTTGATATTATTTTAGGAATCCCAAGTCGAGTAGAGTTGGCAGCTACGCTGTGTCCCCCATCGTTAGTTTTTTAAAATATATAGTATATTTATTTTTCTCCACATACGCGCACATGCATATACCATAATTTCTAACACGTTATAGGTACTTCTACATTTCTATTCAATAAAACATTAGCAACCTAATTTGCACTTTTATACTTTTATTGCCCATCTGTTTTATCCTTTATGTCATATTGCTCCCCTCCCACTATCTCCCTCTCTCTCTTCCCTCTACCTTCATAGAATCATAGAGTTGGAAGGGACCTCGAGGGTCATCAGGTCCAACCCCCTGCTCAATGCAGGATTCATTAAACCATCCCAGAAAGATGATTGTCCAGTCTCTGTTTGAAGACCTCCAGTGAAGGCGAGCCCACCACCTCCTGTGGCAAACTCTTCCACTGGTTTATCACCCTTACCGTTAGAAAGTTTTTTCTGATATTTAATCTAAATCTACTCCCTTGCAGTTTCATTCCATTGTTTCTAGTCCTTCCATGTGCTAATGAGAACAATGCTGGTCCCTCTGCTCTGTGACAGCCCTTCAGATATTTGTAGACAGTTATCAAGTCTCCTCTCAGTCTTCTCCTTTGCAGACTAAACATCCCTAGATCCTTTAACCGTTCCTCATAGGGCATGGTTTCCAGATCACTCACCATCCTTGTAACTCTCCTTTGAACTTGCTCTCGTTTATCAATGTCCTTTTTATTTTATTTTTAAAAATAGTATCTATTAGGTATTTACAAATATAAAGACAATATACTGACATAACAGAGTGTTCAAGAAGTGTGGGTACAATCATAATTAGTGGTTACATCAGACATACACCCCTCTTCCCCCCTCCCTCCTCAGGCTGCCAAATTGCAGCTAGGGAGAGAGAAGAGACAAACTCGCAATGAGCAAGGAAGAAAAATCAAAACAAACTTGAACATGCAAATACACTACAACTAGAAGAGAAGTAATAGTTTATTTATTCGCTGACTCCCTTTTTAGAGAGTATATTACTACAATTATGATAATAATAATATAAATGCAATACCTAGAAAAAGAAATCTGAGATAAATAACTGTATAAATATATAGATAGAGAACATCGCTGTTATATAACACCGGGAAAATAAATCTAAAACAATGTCCTTTTTAAATTGGGGCCCCCAGAACTGAACACAGTATTCCAAGTTTCCTTCTTTCTTTCCTTCTTTTTCCTACTCTCCCATTTCCTACTTCCCTCCTCTCCCCTTCTTCCCTTCTCTTTCCCTCTTATCCCTTCCTTGAGTGAATCTAATCCTAATCCATTTTATGATTAACAGACAGGTAGCGCATATCCCTAACTACGTTCAGTTATTGATGCATCTCTTAAACTTACACTTTTCAGTATCCATATTTATACATCTATCTTATATTTTCCTAGTTAAATTTACTACTATCTTAATGCCGCCTCCTTGACCACCTAATTTTGTCACCTGGGTCTACCACCTGGGTCTACCACCCTTCATGGCATCGGACCAGAATATCTCCGAGACCGCCTCCTGCCGCACGAATCCCAGCGACCGATTAGGTCCCACAGAGTTGGCCTTCTCCGGGTCCCGTCAACTAAACAATGTCGGTTGGCGGGCCCCAGGGGAAGAGCCTTCTCTGTGGCGGCCCCGGCCCTCTGGAACCAACTCCCCCCGGAGATTAGAACTGCCCCTACTCTTCCTGCCTTCCGTAAACTCCTTAAAACCCACCTTTGCCGTCAGGCATGGGGGAACTGAAACATCTCCCCCTGGGCACGTTTAATTTATGCATGGTATGTCTGTGTGTGTGACTGTTAGCATATGGGGTTTTTTAAATATTTAAATATTTTAAATTTGTCTGATTGCTTATGATTTGTTTTTACATGTTGTGAGCCGCCCCGAGTCTTCGGAGAGGGGCGGCATACAAATCTAAGTAATAAATAAATAAATAAATAAATTTTCTATTTTCCTCCAATTTAATCATTGTTACTCATCTTCTATACATATTCATTTTCTATCCATTCATAAAATTTCCCCCATACATTATAACATTCGGAGTCTTCTTTAGCTTTCATTTTCATCGTCGATCTATTGATTTCCACACAGTCCAATACAGTGGTACCTCTACCTACAAACACCTACTTAAGATCTTTTCTAGATAAGAACCGGGTGTTCAAGATTTTTTTGCCTCATCTCAAGAACCATTTTTCACTTACAAGCCTGTGCTTCTGAAACTGTAACCGGAAAAGGCAGGGAGAAGCCTCCGTGGGGCCTCTCTAGGAATCTCCTGGGAGGGAACAGGATCAGAAAAGGTGGGGATAAGTCTCTCTAGGAATCTTCTGGGAGGGAACAGGATCAGAAAAGGTGGGGATAAGTCTCTCTAGGAATCTTCTGGGAGGAAACGGCCTCCACCCAGTGATGGTCTACCAAAATTTTTACTACCACACCGTGGGCGTGGCTTATGCATTTTGTTTCAACATCTTTCAGTGCAAATTGGGTGCTCTGGGGTGGTGCTCCAAATTTTGCTATCGGAACTGCATTCCTGACCGTTCCCGTAGGAGCCCATCACTGTCTCTACCCTCCCTGCGGTTTCCCCAGTCGCACGCATTATTTGCTTTTACATTGATTCCTATAGGAAAAATTGCTTCTTCTTACAAACTTTTCTACTTAAGAACCTGGTCATGGAACGAATTAAGTTCTTAAGTAGAGGTACCAGTGTATTTTTTTTTATTACCTCCTTTTCAGAAGGGGCTTTTATTGCTTTCCACTTAAATCCACATAATCCTTCATCCTTATACCTAACCCCATTATGCAGCTCACAAATGCCTGAATGTTCCTCATTAATGTTTATTCTGGGTAAACATTACCCACTCATTTAAAGTATAACATGTAATGTCTTGCTTCTCCATTTTTGTTTATCAGGATGAAAAAAACCCCCAGCAGGTGGATTTCTCAAATAGGTTCAGGAAGAAGGCTTCAAAACAGAGCCTGAAATTTTCACTATAAATGCCTCACTTGCTGGGACAGTGCAAATAAATTGGATTGTCAACCAAGGCCGAAACTCTTCTAGCCGTCCTCGACTTTGCACCTCAAAGGTTCCCTCCCTTCCCTGCAGTAGGTTATTTTAAGGCCCTAAACGATGCTGTTTGGACAGAGGCCAATTAAGGCCAGCGAAAGTTGACGGGATAACTAGTCTAATGTATTGGACAGTGAATGGCATCAAAGAAAGCTGCTTATTTTCTAGCCGCAAGACAAGCTAGTGCTTCGACTCTGGCAGGAGTCTCTGTCTCTTTGATTGTGTTGGCTTTGCAGGAGTTGTGGCTTTTTTTCTTGTAATGTGTTCTGTCAGAGGTTTGTGCCTGAGCTTCTAATGATTTCTGCATTCTCTAAGACTGCAACATCAGGAGACGGAAGGTACAAAATGGGTATTTTTTTATTATTAAAAATTATTATTATTTATTGATTTTGAAAAAAATATGGCCGTCCAACTCTCTTGTGGTGACCTCTGGTTAAAAACACCAAATACTGTACAAAACTCCAAATACACACGTCTAGAAATAATTTTCGCTTGCAGCCAATTGTATACAAAACCTAGTGGTCAGGGGCTTCCAGCTAACCACTTTAGTTCACATTACTTTTAATAAATAGGAATGACTGTGAAACAGTAGAAGAGAATTTGAACTTGGAGGCTTCCCATCTCTTTAGTTTGGGAAAGTGAAGGACTGGTCAGGGGGGGCTGAAATTAATACCAAAGGGTATTAGGTTTTGTTTACACCAGCACAGCAGAGTTTACGGAGCAGGAGTGCATGGAAGCACATTCTCTAAATCTGGTTTGAGATCTCTTGTAATCTGAAATGATCTGATTGAACTGTGGAAAGCCAAAGTCTGGTTTCAAGTGATCTATTCCCATTGTTACAGTAATTCCTTTTACACATAGTCTTAATTTGCCAGACTGAAAGAAGTGCCCCTATTTGATCAAATCAATGGCATTTTTTAAAAGAATGATTTTCCCTTCCCTACTAAAGGTGACATTCATTTCTTTCTCCTTATAGGGCAGAGGTCTTCAAACTTGGCAACTTTAAGACTCGTGGACTTCAACTCCCAGAATTCTCCAGCCAGCAGGAGTGGAAGTCCATGAGTCTTAAAGTTGCCAAGTTTGAGGACCCCTGTTATAGGGGATGGAGCTGCTTATCTCTCTCTTTTTCTTATCTGAACTGGGTGGATATTCAAAATATTGTATTCAAAATATTTGTTTTTATTTTTGAAGTTAGACTGTAATTTTTACAATACGTTTGAGTGAATGTTGTCATTTCAAATTTTGCTTTGGTTATTTATGTTAGTTTTGGGTGCTTTTTTTTTTAAAGTGAGAAAGGGAACTAAAGTATTTTAAGTACATTGCGTTTTAAATATGTTTCAAATTTCTCACTGTGCTACCCACCCCTCCTTGGCTTTTCAATGTACTTCTGTTGCAAATGGTTGTTTTTTTCTTTTTCCTATGGTCATCACTTGGACAAGACTGCATGTTTAAAAGGAAGTCTCTTGCATTGTATAGTTTCCTCAACTTTGCTCATCAATACACTGGTATCCTTGTTGCTTTGGGTTGGTGTTTTCCCCCCTCAAACCGAGTTGCATATTTCAAAAGTATAAACAGAAAAAAATACAAACACACAAATGATCTTCTACAACACCAATTTCTTCTCCATACCAGGTTGGCACAATAATGTGTGTTGCATACATCTATAAAAGTATGTGTGTGTGTGCAAGTGGCTACACTGCCCCAATGGTAAATTCCAATGAATGGGTCAATCCCCATAAATTTCCCCCGTAAATAAGGGAACTTGTGTACCTAAATCAGTTGATACCATCTGAATACAGTGTAGTCCTCCAATTACAACACTTCATTTGGTGACCGTTCAAACTTAGAATGGCACTGAAAAATGACTTATGACTTTTTTTCACCCTTACGACTGTTGCCGCAATCCCCACGGTCACATGACCAAAATTCAGATGCTTTTGGCAATTCATATTTAGGGTGGTTGCGGTGTCTTGGGATCAGCTGATCAGCTTTTGCGATCTTCTGACAAGCAAAGTCCCTTGGGAGTTAGGTGGCATACAAATTCGAATAAATAAATAAATACAGTCAATGGGGAGAGGGGAGCCAGGTTCACTTAACAACTGTGTTATTAACTTAATAGCTACAATGACTCCATTTAACAACTGTAGCAAAGAATGCTGCAAAATTCCTTATTAACGAATGTCCCATTCAGCAACGTAAATTTTGGGCTCAATTGATGCTGTAAGTTGAAGACTACCAGTATACCAACCGTTGTCGTCTATACCCCACAAAAACATTAAACAAAAGCAGGGACATATCATATACCAGTGATGGTGAACCTTTTTTTCCTCGGGTGCCAAAAGAGCAGCATGCACAAGTGCCCACACCTACAATTCAATGCCGGGGAGGGCAAAAACAGCTTCCCCCGCCTCACAGGGGCCTTCTGGAGGCTGGAAATGGCCTGTTTCCCAAGTTCAGGTGGGCCCAATAGGCTTGTGTTTCACTCCCTCCCCAGGCTCCAAAGGCTTCCCTGGAGCCAGGGGACGGTAAAAAATGCTCTCCTCCATCCCACCGGAAGCCAAAAATGCTTTCCCAAAGCCTCTGTGTGAGTCAAAAATCAGCTGGCCGGCACACACATGCACGTTGGAGCTGAGGTAATGCAACGGCTCGCATGCCAGCAGATATGGCTAAGTTAAGATATTCCTTCCCCCTAGGCCATTACAAGTTATGCATGGTATGTTTGTGTGTATGTTTGGTTTTTATAATTATAATTGTTTTATTAATTGGATTGTTACATGTTGTTTTTATCATTGTTGTTAGCCGCCCCGAGTCTGCAGAGAGGGGCGGCATACAAATCCAATTAATAATAATAATAATAATGATAATAATAATAATAATAATAATAATAATAATAATAATAATAATAATAATGGCTCCGTGTGCCGCCTGTGGCGCCCATGCCATAGGTTCGCCATCACTGCCATATACTCTTCGTACAAGGTAGAAATAGCAAACAACCCCAACCCTTAGGATGAAGTGAATGGAATATGTGTTCAACTGGAGAAAGAGCAGAGGTGTGTATGTGTGAGAGAGAAAGAGAGAGAGAGAGAGACTACTTGAGGTAAGAGGAAGAGATAACTGAAGTGTGGAAAAAAGATTGACAAGCCCCCTTTCCATGTTATCAAAAAAGGTTAAATCTACTCTTAAGAGCCGCTCTCAAGCAAGTAATCTTCCCTTAATCTTCAAAGGCATCCCTGTTTGACATCAATAGTATCTGCACCCATTTGTTTCTCCTGCACATTCTTTTATTTTCAAGGGGAAGAGGGATCCTTCAGCTCATAGGTAACTATGCTGGGTGAGGCTGGGGGAATCGTTGCCTTCTGTCTTTAAATATCCAGCATTTATTTGTTTGTTTGTTTGTTTGTTTGTTTGTTTGTTTGTTGATTGATTGACTGATTGATTGATTGATTGGATTTGTATGCCGCCCCTCTCCGTAGACTCGGGGCGGCTAACAACAATAATAAAAACAGCATGTAAATCCAATACTAAAACAACTAAAAACCCTTATTGTAAAACCAAACATCCATATACAGAAACATACCATGCATAAATTGTAAAGGCCTAGGGGGAAAGAGTATCTCAGTTCCCCCATGCCTGATGGCAGAGGTAGGTTTTAAGGGGCTTACGAAAGGCGAGGAGGGTGGGGGCAAATCTAATCTCCGGGGAGAGTTGGTTCCAGAGGGCCGGGGCCACCACAAAGAAGGCTCTTCCCCTGGGCCCCGCCAAACAACATTTTTTAGTTGATGGGACCCGGAGAAGGCTCCCTCTGTGGGACCTAACTGGTCGCTGGGATTCGTGCAGCAGAAGGCGGTCCCGGAGATAATTTTACCTGAGCTTCCATTGTAATTTTCTCTCGGTGTGAATACCTTTGAGTCAGCATTGATTCCTGGCAACTGCCTGGACAAATCCCTGCAGTTTTCTTGACAAAGATTTACAGATTTGCCATTGTCTTCTTCTTAGGGCAGAGAAAGAGTGGCTGGCCTCAAATCACCCCTCTGGCTTTGTGGCCAAAGCAGGATTGGGACTCATTTTCTCTCAGTTCCTAGTGTGATGCCTTAACCATTGTATCAAACTGACTCTCTGAGACAGCCTGAAACACAACTTAACCTCTTTCCTTCCTGTTTCCCTTTCCCGGAATGCTTATCATTCATAAATGTGGCATCCGACCACATTACCGTTTCAAAGCCTTAACACACTCAACAAACAAGTCCTTTTACCACAGCAACAAGGATGGTCTGAAGAGTGGGCCACTGTTCCTCATGGTCACATGATTTTCCACCCTTCAGGGTTTTGCCTCTCACATGGCTTAGTAGGGTGTGGTGACACATTTTGGATTTCTGTTTGCGAGTTCTCATTCAGTTCTCGGTCTTCAGATTTGCCTTCTAACTTCCTTTCAAAAGGAATTTGTCCCCTGTGAAGGCTGGTGGGTAAAAAGTCTGTCTTTACTGTACTGTCATCTCTCCCAATTAAAACCCAAAGGCATTCCTTTGTAATGAGGTTTTTTTTTTTAGACTAGAAAATATAGCTAGTCAGGGAGAAGGGAGAATTATGGAAAGAAACCTAGCAGGAAGCAAAAAAAAAACCCAGCAGGAGCAACCTGCACTACCTCTAATAATAACACAGTGGTACCTCATCTTATGAACGCCTCTTCTAACGAACTTTTCAAGATACGAACCCGGTGTTTAAGATTTTTTTGCCTCTTCTTCCGAACTATTTTCACCTTACGAACCCAAGCAGCTGCTGCTGGGTTGAAGGGGTTTCTTTTTTTCCCCTTTTTTGAAGAAAGAAAAGGGAGGGGCAGCTTGGAAGAGTAAAGATTTTGCATGCTTGCAAAGGCACTGAAACGGTGTCTTTTTAAGAAAGAAAAGGGAGGGGCAGCTTGGAAGAGTAAAGATTTTGCATGCTTGCAGAGGCACTGAAACACTGTCTTTTTAAGAAAGAAAAGGGAGGGGCAGCTTGGAAGAGTAAAGATTTTGCATGCTTGCAGAGGCACTGAAACACTGTCTTTTTAAGAAAGAAAAGGGAGGGGCATCTTGGAGGAGTAAAGATTTTGCATGCTTTCAGAGGCACTGAAACGCTGTCTTTTGAAGAAAGAAAAGGGAGGGGCGCCCCCTTGCCTTTCTTCCTTCCCACTCACCCTTTAGCCTAGCCTTGCTTCTTCCACCCGCCCCCTTTAGCTGCTCCTCCCTGCCCTCTGTTCGCCTCCTTCTAAAGTTTGGGATTTTCCTGAAGGATTTGCACGCATTATTTGCTTTTCCATTGATTCCTATGGGAAACATTGTTTCATCTTACAAACTTTTCACCTTACGAACCTCCTCCTGGAACCAATTAAGTTCGTATGATGAGGTACCACTGTATAAATTAAAAATCACCACCAAGAGAAATGTGAAAGTTATTCTCAAGCCCTTGGAGAAAAAATAGAAAAAACATTTGCCTCTTATCTTGGAGAAAAAATGCCTGAGAAATGGTAAAGGGTGGATGCCACCCAATGCCTTCATCCAGCAACTCTAACAGCTGCTTCTACACATTTTATGCACCAAATGGGGAAATAGCAATAGCACTTAGACTTATATACCACTTCAAAGAGCTTTTACAGCCGTCTCTAAGCGGTTTACAGAGAATAAGCATACTGCCCCCAACAATTTGGGTCCTCATCTTACCCACCTCGGAAGGATGGAAGGCTGAGTCAACCTTGAGCCTAGTGAGATTTGAACTAATGAACTACAGCCAGCAGTCAGCAGAAGCAGCTTGCAGTACCGCACTCTAACCACTGCGCCACCAAAGAAAGAGTAGTTTCTCACAGATCAGAAGTGCCTTAAATAACTACTCTAAGACTTCCTTTCTCTCCCATTCTGGTTGGATATAACACCCACAAACTAACAGTGTATTTTTTTTTTCATATTTTCTTTTCCTAAGAGCTACCCGTCTTGCACTGTTAAATTTAGGGAGATTGTTGCATGGCTGCAGAGATACTGAAATACACATACCCTCCTAACAATTTGCTGCCATCTAGTGGTAGTTCAACTCTTATTCAGCCCAGTCTGATAGTCTTGATTAACACGTTTTTCCTTCTCTCATTCCCCCCCCCACCTCTGCTTTCAGAATGTTAAGATATTAGGTGTGTTTCCTCTATGACTTTGCTTCTTGGATCTTAGTATGGTAGTGGAGTGGTTAGAATGCAAAATTGTAGAGTAACTCTGCCCGCAGCCAGGAGTTTGATCCTGACCGGCTCAGGGTTGATTCAGCCTTCCATCCTGAGGCTGGTAAAAATAAGGATCTAGATTGTTGGGGGCAATATGTTGAATTTGTAAATAGCTCAGAGATGGTTATAAGGCACTAGTGGATGGGATATAAATTTAATAGCTATTACTATATTCCCCCCCAAAATTTTTTTTCCAGGTTGTTAAACTTGCTTTCTCTACTGATAATCTACAGATGTAGTAGACCCAGTCATTGTTCCTAGTCAGTGAATTCTTCCTTATCTGTCTTGTTTACTTTTTATCAACCCCTTTATTTACACAGGATAATGTCTCACTGGATACATTTCACTATAATTTAGATGTGCATCGGTGCCTTAAAGTTGTCCCTCTATTAATATTTTATCTTCCTGGATTCTGCATTCAGAAATTCTCAGAATGAAAAAGATGTGAATTCCTGACATTCAAAGCTCCTTTCTTTGAAGTAGAGATGTCTGTGTGAGACAGCAAAGTAGTTGACATGTTCAAAACATATTCATGGCATGCTTATCCAATTCACCAATAAAAAAAACCCCACAGCAGACGTACTGCAATAATTATTTTTCTAACATCTGAAGTGTTGTGAAATGAGATATTAAGAGAGAGAGATCTCCTAAATCCCTTCCAATCTGGTCTTTTTTGTTTTTAAGTCCCTTGGGACAAAGCATACCTCAATTTACAGCCACAGCTGGACCAGAATTTCCATTGCTAAGCAAAGTGTTTGTTAAGTGAATCACACCTGGTTTTTACAACTTTTTTTTGCCACAGTTGTTAAGCAGACAGCCGCTGTTAATTAAATAATGTCATTAAGAGAATTCATCCTCTCTCGGTGACTTTGCTGGTCAGAAACTGGCAATCCCATGATCCCAGGATGTGGCAAATGTTGTAAAAACATGCCAGTTTCCAAGCACCTGAATTTTAATCACATGGCTATGGGGAAATGCTATGAAAGTCGTAAGTGCGAGGATTGGTCATAAGTCACTCTGTACCATGGTAACTTTGAACAGTTGCTCATGAATGGTTGTAGATCAAAGAGTGCCTGTGCAAAGAGCGTGCTAGTTGACTTTATTCACTCTGTTAAAGGGGACATTGTTGGAGACTGGAAATACTATGAGCACATATGTTTTCACGTCTGTCAAGTAGTATAAGGTGCAGATGAAGCACCTCTACCCAGTCTGCAGGTTTGCTGGCTCTTTCCAGTAAGAGGTTGGGCAACCAGCCAAACAAGTGGGATTTCTTCTCCACTTTTACATTATTCCAGAGCTCTATGAAGTATTACAGGACAAGAGGAAGGATGGGGCATACCTTGTGTTTTAGTTTGGACCTTTATTTATTTATTTATTTATTTATTGTATTTTCACTCCAAAAGGACTCTGAGTGGCTAACAATCGGAATAAATACAACAACAATAAAAACAGTTAAAATCTAGTAATAAAAATCAATAATAACAATAACATTGAAAAGATACATGTCTACAATCAGCTTAATTCCAGGCCTGCCGGAAAAGCCAGTTCTTAATGGACGTGTAGTGCGGTGGACGGCATTATGAGCCGGAGTGGCGCAGCAGGTAGAGTGCTGTACTGCAGGCCACTGAAGCTGACTGTAGATCTGTAGGTCAGCGGTTCAAATCTCATCACCGACTCAAGGTTGACTCAGCCTTCCATCCTTCCGAGGTGAGTAAAATGAGGACCCAGATTGTGGGGGCAATAGGCTGGCTCTGTTAAAAAGTGCTATTGCTAACATGTAAGCCGCCCTGACTCTAAGGAGAAGTGCGGCATAAAAATCAAATAAATAAAATAAATAAATAAATTCTGAATGTTACTCAGGAGGATCTAAGTTGAAATCTGCTCAGGGTAGATAGTCTCTCTAACTCACAAGATCATTTGCCTCTGTGCTGCAAGAAGAAGGTAGTGGGGAGAAGGGAGAGCCAGACAAGCAAGTAACTTTCAGCCTTTCTTTTATTATACTAGTCCAGTGAGGGTGAACCTTTTTCCCCATGGGTGTTGAAAGTGCATGTGCACAAGCTGTTGTGCATGGACGAGTGCCCACACCCATAAGTCAATGCCTGGGGAGGGTGAAAATGGCCTCCCCCTCTCCCTGGACGCCAGAAATGGCCCCGTTTCCCAAATTCTGGTGGGCCCTGTAGACCCGTTTTTGCCCTTCTCCAGATTTTAGAGGCTTCCCGGAGGCCCTCTATAAGCCAAAAATGCCCTCCCATAGCCTCCGTGTGAGCCAAAAATTAACTGGCCAGCATACATATGCATGTTGGAGCTGAGATAGATAAATGGCTTGCATGCCAGCAGAAATTGTAAATTATTAGATTTGTCATGAACTGTTTTATTGTGTTGTGAGCCGCCCCGAGTCTATTTATTTATTTATCTAATAAATAAATAAATAAATAAATAAATAAATAAGGCTCTATGTGCCACCTGTGGCACTTGTGCCATAGGTTAGCCATCACTGTACTAGTCCATGTTGTGGTTAGTTCTGGCCCAGCTCCTGCCCCAAGGAATGTGCAGTTGGATGTGAGGGAGACATCCACATGCCACAGGCCTGTTTTGCTCCCGATGGAATCTGCCGATGAAGCCTCCTCTGACCAAGGAAGCATGAGTGACAGGGAAGAGGGGCGTTTGGCAGACAGCCCAGGAGGAGATCAATCATCTGTATCATCCTTGGATTCTGAACAAGAATTAATGACACATCCACGCATGCGTAAAGAGATGCATAGGAGACAACAACTGAAGGATTATTACAAGAGAAAATGAGGCCACCTGTGGCTGGGTGGGGCTCCAGTAATTAGGGCTGCTGCTATAAATAGCAGCGTGTGGGTTTGGCCATTGTGAAAGAGTATCTGATCGCAGTTCTTCAGGAATCCTGTGTTGCTGTTTTCCGGACTGTTGATTTTTCATGCCTTTGAAACCAAAGCAGAGCAATGTGTGTTTGTGTGTCTCACTTCGTTGGAAGAAGAAGGGGTGTGAAGTTTCTTCACAGCTGTTAGCTAAGTACTTAATGACTGCTTAAGGGAAATTGTACAGACTACCCGGTTGTTTTGGGACACAACAAAACAACCGGGTAGCAATACAAAAAGAGTGCTTAGTTTATTTCAAATTTTGTGATAAAGAACATTGTTTTGAATTTTCAAACATATGTGTCTGAAATTTGTACCCTTGAATTTTCGGGAGACTCCTACCAGAGAGCCCGGCAGAACAGTCCATTACTTCCCTTCTTGGGACCTTAGAATCACTGCTGCTAGTGTTTTGCCCTGCAGTTTCATGAATGTGTTATGTGTAGACTAAAGTGACCAGACGTCTCCCCATCAATGGTGTCTGTCTCTACCAATTTTAAAATCTGGTCACTTTAGTAGACTATTCAGAAAGCTTTATAGGCCCCACTTTAACTGACAATTTTGGTAACTGTCAGAAATATCAATGTGGGGTGGGGGCAGAAGGAAAGAACTGTATTGCCATCTTACATTCCTTTCATTGGAAATATATGTGCACTACTCAGAAATCTCTGGCAGGGGGTATATAATGCCTAGCGATATGCATAAGGGACTTTTCTGTCTCCTTCACGGTTCCAGATGGGAAATAAAGTTTATATGCCTTTATTCACCAGGTGCAGAGAATGAAATGTTTCCTCTCTTCTCGCATGCTGTATTGAAAATATTTTTTACCGTTTCTTGTATATATGGAAGAGCTCTGATAGATTTACAATTCCCATCAGAACCGTAATGTTATCAACTGAGCATTTCAACAGCCAGAGTTGCTCAAGGGCTATTTTGAAAGGAAGGACAGAAATAGCAATCCATAGTCATTGCGAATGAGGTGGCACATATTTCTTTTTTCCAAAAAAAATATGTTATTAGTTTGAAGTAGCGTGTGTGTGTGTGTGTGTGTGTTTGTAGAAAGAAGATAAAGTGATGTTGAGAACTTTCTATAGACACCCAAGAAGAACAGGTCCAAACACAAACTCACCAGGACTGATGAAACCAGTCAGTCCTAGAAACCAGGTGCCTATCCCAATATATGCTGAGAGAGGTATCTGCTTTCAGAGGCCACCTATATCACCTGGTCAATAGGAAAAGGTACTGTAGATAACAGTCAGTGATGGGCTCCTACGGGAGCGGTCAGAAACGCAGTTCCGGTAGCAAAATTTGGAGCTCCACCCCAGAGCACCCAATTTGCACTGAAAGATGTTGAAACAAAATGCATAAGCCACGGCCATGGTGTGGTAGTAAAAATTTTGGTAGCCCATCACTTATTTATTTTATTTATTTATTTATTTATTTTGTCCAATGCACAATACATATTGAAGAGGATAGACATGAGTTATTATATACAGTGATCTCTCGGTTAGTGCGGGGGTTACGTTCCAAGACCTCCCGCGCTAACCGATTTCCGCGTTATATTGGATGCGGAAGTAAAACCACCATCTGCGCATGTGCGCCATTTTTTTCATGGCCGCACATGCGCAGATGGTGGAGTTTGCGTGTGGGCGGCGGGGAAGACCAAGGGAAGATTCCTTCAGCCGCCCAACAGCTGATCTGCTCCGCAGCGCGGAAGCAGCGAGGAGCCGAAGATGGGGTAAAGGCAAAGGGGAAACCCCATCTTCGGCTCCTCGCTGCTGCCGCGCTGCGGAGCGGATCAGGTGTTGGGCGGCTGAAGGAACCTTCCCTTGGTCTTCCCGCCAGATCACTTGCCGCTTGCCGCTTGCCAGTCCACACACGCCCCCCTGGATGAGCGGCCCCGCATGGCCCCAGCGCCGGACTCCGTTGCCGAACGGCGAAACCGGAAGGGGCGAGGTGGGGGAGAACGGGAGGCTCAGCATTCCGGCAGTCGCAGCGCTGGCTGTCAACTTTTCTTTTTAGCACTGGGGAGGCAAGTCAGCTCCTGCCCAGTTTTAAAAAGAAAAGTTGACAGCCAGCGATTGTTCCGCTGCTGCCAGCATGGAGCCCACGGGGGATTCGCTTTCCTCCCGCCGGCAGCCGACTGATCGTGGGCTCCTTCGCAACCTCGGAGAGCTTCCTGGTTTTCGTGAGCTTTCATGCCCTGGAAGCTCTCCGAGGTTGCGAAGGAGCCCACGATCAGTCTCGGCTGCGGGTGGGAGGAAGGCGAATCCCCCGTGGGCTCCATGCTGGCGGCAGCGGAACAATCGCTGGCTGTCAACTTTTCTTTTTAAAACTGGGCAGGAGCTGACTTGCCTCCCCAGTGCTAAAAAGAAAAGTTGACAGCCAGCGCTGCGACTGCCGGAATGCTGAGCCTCCCGTTCTCCCCCACCTCGCCCCTTCCGGTTTCGCCGTTCGGCAACGGAGTCCGGCGCTGGGGCCATGCGGGGCCGCTCATCCAGGGGGGCGTGTGTGAATGCCACGGGGCTGGGCTCGGCTCCCCCCTCGGCTCCCCCCCTTACCAGCCCCGCCGCGGAAGGCTCCATTCTGTTCCCTGCTGGCCCGATTGAGCGGCCGGCGGTCTCCATTCAGGGAACAGACGTCCACCCCCTCCTCGGAGTCCCCGGCACGCAGCGTCCCCACGCCGCCTCCACCTCCCGGTAATGCGCCCGACCTCTGCCTCTCTCTTTCTCTCTCATATACCACGCCGGCAACAGGGAGAGAAAGAGAGAGAGAACTAGCGTGGACTTATTTTTTATTTTTTAATATTTTATTTTTTTAATTAATATTTTTTGAAAAACCGCGTTGCAGCGTTTCGCGCTAATCGAGAACGCGCAAATCGAGGGACCACTGTATAAAGAAAGGATATAAAAGTCCAATACACAATGAGGGTTTTAGTGGGTATATATCAATATACACATAGTAAAATACATGATGAAGGTTATAGAGGAGATACTCATAGTAAAATATATCTAAGAAATAATAGAAAAGAAGATATAGGAATAGAATACAGTGGTCCCTCGACTTGCGCGTTCTCGATTAGCGCGAAACGCTGCAACGCGGTTTTTCAAAAAATATTATTGAAAAAATAAAATATTAAAATATTATTTAAAAATTTTTTTTTAAAAAAAAAAAATTTTTTTTAATTCTGTTCCCTGAATGGAGACCGCCGGCCGCTCAATCGGGCCGGCAGGGAACAGAATGGAGCCTTCCGCGGCGGGGCTGGTAAGGGGGGGAGCCGAGGGGGGAGCCGAGCCCAGCCCCGTGGCATTCGCTTTCCTCCCGCCGGCAGCCGACTGATCGTGGGCTCCTTCGCAACCTCGGAGAGCTTCCTGGTTTTCGTGAGCTTTCATGCCCCGGAAGCTCTCCGAGGTTGCGAAGGAGCCCACAATCAGTCTCGGCTGCGGGTGGGAGGAAGGCGAATCCCCCGTGGGCTCCGTTACATTTTCCGCTGCCAGCCAGGCCATGCTGGCGGCAGCGGAACAATCGCTGGGTGGAAGGCGTGCTCGGCTCTGCCGCTCCAGCCGCTTTCGGCCGAGCCTCCCCGGCCAAGCAGCCAGGGAAGTCGAGCCAGGCGTGGCGGCGGCAGCGCTGCTTCTCCGGTCGCCCGGTCCTCTCCTGCCTCCTGCGCCGATGTTCCCCGCTGCGACGGAAGGCAGTCGCTTGGCTAGGGAGGCTCGGCCGAAAGCGGCTGGAGCGGCAGAGCCGAGCACGCCTTCCGCCCGGGAAGTCCTGCCCCTTCATCCCCACCCCTCGCCCCTGTGGTCGGCGGGGATGAAAGGGCAGGACTCCCTGGGTGGAAGGCGTGCTCGGCTCTGCCGCTCCAGCCGCTTTCGGCCGAGCCTCCCTAGCCAAGCGACTGCCTTCCGTCGCAGCGGGGAACATCGGCGCAGGAGGCAGGAGAGGACCGGGCGACCGGAGAAGCAGCGCTGCCGCCGCCACGCCTGGCTCGACTTCCCTGGCTGCTCGGCCGAAAGGGGCTGGAGCGGCAGAGCCGAGCATGCCTTCCGCCCGGGAAGTCCTGCCCCTTCATCCCCACCCCTCGCCCCTGTGGCCGGCTCATCCAGGGGGGCGTGTGTGGACTGGCAAGCGGCAAGCGGGAAGACCAAGGGAAGGTTCCTTCAGCCGCCCAACACCTGATCCGCTCCGCAGCGCGGCAGCAGCGAGGAGCCGAAGATGGGGTTTCCCCTTTGCCTTTACCCCATCTTCGGCTCCTCGCTGCTTCCGCGCTGCGGAGCAGATCAGCTGTTGGGCGGCTGAAGGAATCTTCCCTTGGTCTTCCCCACCGCCCACACGCAAACTCCACCATCTGCGCATGTGCGGCCATGAAAAAAATGGCGCACATGCGCAGATGGTGGTTTTACTTCCGCATCCAATATAACGCGGAAATCGGTTAGCGCGGGAGGTCTTGGAACGTAACCCCCGCGCTAACCGAGAGATCACTGTATATCAATGAAAGAATAGAAGAAGAGATATAGGAATAGAGGAAAGGTATATAGGAGATATAGGAGAGCAATAGGACAGGGGACGGAAGGCACTCTAGTGCACTTGTACTCGCCCCTTACTGACCTCTTAGGAATCTGGATAGATCAACCGTAGATAATCTAAGGGTAAAGTGTTGGGGGTTTGGGGATGACACTATGGAGTCCGGTAATGAGTTCCACGCTTCGACAACTCGGTTACTGAAGTCATATTTTTTACTGTCAAGTTTGGAGCGGTTAATATTAAGTTTAAATCTGTTGTGTGCTCTTGTGTTGTTGTGGTTGAAGCTGAAGTAGTCACCGACAGGCAGGACGTTGCAGCATATGATCTTGTGGGCAATACTTAGATCTTGTTTAAGGCGTCTTAGTTCTAAACTTTCTAGGCCCAGGATTGAAAGTCTAGTCTCATAGGGTATTCTATTTCGAGTGGAGGAGTGAAGGGCTCTTCTGGTGAAGTATCTTTGGACATTTTCAAGGGTGTTAATGTCTGAGATGCGATATGGGTTCCAAACAGATGAGCTGTATTCGAGGATGGGTCTGGCAAAAGTTTTGTAAGCTCTGGTAAGTAGTGTGAGATTGCCAGAGCAGAAGCTACGTAGGATTAGGTTTACAACTCTTGAAGCCTTCTTGGCTATAATGTTGCAGTGGGCTTTGGCACTTAAATCTTTTGTTATTAGTATACCAAGGTCTTTAACCGAGTGGGGATTATCTCTGATAATTTGATTATTCAGTTCGTATTTGGAGTTCAGGTTCTTCTTCCCAATGTGTAGGACAGAGCATTTGCTAGTTGAGATTTGGAGTTGCCATGTGTTAGACCACTCAGAAACAGCGTCAAGGTCTTTTTGGAGAGTAGTTGTGTTATCGGTGGTGTTGAAGAGTTTTACATCATCGGCAAAGAGGACACAGTTGCTTGTGATGTAATCGCAAAGGTCATTGATGTAGAGAATGAAGAGCGTTGGTCCCAGTACACTACCTTGGGGAACACCGCTTTTAACTGGGACGGGGGTGGATATGGTGCTTCCTATTTTGACCACTTGTTGTCTGTTTGATAGGAATGCTGTAATCCAGCTGTGGAGGGATCCTGAGATGCCATAGGATTTGAGTTTTAGGAGTAGTTTGTCATGGACCACTGAATCAAAGGCTTTGCAGAAGTCAATATAAATTGCATCTGTAGATTTCCCTTGATCTAGATGAGTTGTCCATATATTTTTGCAGTGGAGGAGCTGCAGGTTGCAGGATAGTTTTTTTCTGAAACCAAATTGTTTATTAGAGAGCAAATTATTAGTTTCTAAATGGAGAGTAATTGATTTGTTTATAATTGATTCCATGACTTTGCATGGGACGCAGCATAGTGAAATTGGTCTGTAGTTATCTACAAGAGAGGGGTCTCCTTTTTTGAAGATGGGGATGACCATTGCTTTCGACCATAGCTTAGGAAGTGTGCTGGTTCTGAAGGATTTTTCAAAAATTATGCTTAGTGGTTCAGCTATGGCAGAAGAGAGCTTTTTTAGAAAGTATGCACATAGACCATCTGGTCCAACTGATAGAGAAGGTTTAAGGTCACGTAATGCTTTTTCAACTTGGTCTTCAGTGAAGTCTACTTGGGTTAAATCATTGAGGGAGTTTGAGGTGCGATTGATGAAATTGGGGGATGAGCCATTGCTGTTAACAAAGACAGAGCCAAAGAAAGAGTTGAAGAGGTTGGCTTTGGATGAATCATCATGGTATTCTTTGTTGTTGGGTCCTTTGAGAGGTGGGATTGGTCTAGAGTCTTTGAGTTTATTGTTGACAAAGTTGTAGAAAGCTCTATTAGATTTGGTGCGTAGGAGGTTTTCCTCTTGTTTGCTGTAGTAGTTAAGGCATTCTGCTTTTATTTGATTGCAAATGCTTTTATATCGGCTTTTGAAGTTGGAAACTTGTCCTTTTTTGTTTTTCCTCCAGAGAGATTTTTTTCTTGTTTGTAATTTTCTTATTGAGATGGGGAGGTTATTTTTTTTGTTTATGGTACATGTTAGAGGTACATGAAGTCTGATGATAATTTTCATTTCGAGTAGGAATGTGTTGTAGAGGTCATCAGTAGTGTAGCATTCAGAGAATAGAGTTTTCCAGTTTAATGTTGAGAGGTGGGCTTCAATGAGTTCGTAGTTCGCTTTTTTGAAATTGAATTTTGGTGTTGTATTATTTTGGTGGTTCATAGTGTGGCTTAAGTTGAGACTGAAGTTTATCATGCTGTGGTCGCTGTTGGAAAATGGTTCTGTTATTTGTAAGCCATATATTGTACTTTTGCTGTTACAGAAGATGAGATCCAGACAGTTATCAAGTCTGGTATTTTTAGTTACTAGTTGGTCAAGTCCCAGTTGGGTGACGGTATTATATATAGTAGAATGGATGGGTTCCGTGCTGCATTCATTTAAGGACCAGTTGATGTGTGGTAGGTTGAAGTCTCCGAGGAAGATAATGGGGTATGGGCAGTTGGTTGCCCACGTTAGTAATGTGGATAATTTGTTAGCATGTTCGATGTCGTAGTCTGGGGCTCTGTAGCAGAGTAAGAAGCGAATTGTGGTATTTAGGGATAAATCACAGACAATAATTTCAGGTACCAATAAATCCTGTGCAATTTTAAGGATTTTTAGGTTCAGCGATTTTTTGTAAAATATAGCTACTCCGCCTCCTCTGCGGGATTCACGGTCTGATCGGAAAACATGGTAGTTTTTTGATGTGATAATGGAGTCTGGGTAGGAAGCATTTAGCCATGTTTCGCATATAAAAATTATATCAAAATTGGAGGTGTCAAGTAGAAGGAGGAATTCAGATATCTTGTTGACTAAACTTCTAGCATTTAATAGTTTACATTTGAGATTGGTCTTGTGTTGAGAATTGGTTTTGGGGTGGTTAGAGGAAGTAAGGGGCACGCTTTCCTATTCTTGGTTTGAGGTGGTAGGGTTGTCCATTTGTTGTTGTGGAATGGTGGTCTGGCTGGTGTCAGTTTGATGTTGTGAGATGGTAGGTTGAAAGTTAGACCGGAAGATGTGGGGAGAATTATGGCATAACAGCTCTTCCATAACCAAAGTTGCTTTTGCTTGTAGTTATTTCTACAACAAATATGGGATGGAAGCAGATAGATGCAGGCAGGACCCAACTTATGTTTTTGATCTTAATGTAGACAGACAGAGTGGAGTGAGTGAGAGCTACAATTGAAAATTATGTGTCGTTCAGAGGTGAGAAAGCTCCAGGCAACCAGATGCTGTCTTGGCTAAAGATCCAACTATCTTTAAACATTGCCCTTTGCTGGGTGAGGCTGCTACAAGTTGGATTTGAGCAGCATATTCTGGAAGGTACAAAGTGACACATCTGTCTCTTATTTTAGATGTTCATTACCAGCATGTTGGATAAAAAAAATCCAGTCTCATTTTCCCCCCCCCCTGCTAACCTTTAGTTTGTTCTTCTTTCATTTTGGCATCCTAATGTTTTTTTTGTAGCTTTTCCCAAATAGGCATTTAGAGGTTTTTTTCCTGGTATGAAAACTTCTGCAAGTCAGTTTTCCTTCTGCATTTTTTTCCCTGAAGATTTGGCTGCCAGTATAGTTTCTTTGGAAAGCACTTTCATCTTATATGTGTATTTTGGTATCCACCTTTGCTTCAGCAAGCTGTACCCCATTTTTGCCTTTAAAAAAAAAGTGGGTTTCCAAATCCTTTCAGATCCAAGCTTGTGATTTAATAGCAATAGTATCATGGGTTTTATTCACCATAAAGTTATCCACTTCTAACCATGGGCTTTATCAACGCTAGAGTGCCTTCTGTCCCCTGTCCTATTGCTCTCCTATATCTCCTATGCCTTTCTTCTATTCCTATATCTCTTCTTCTATTCTTTCATTGATATGTTCTATTCCTATACCTTCTTTTCTATTATTTCTTAGATATATTTTACTATGAGTATCTCCTCTATAACCTTCATCATGTATTTTACTATGTGGATATATATACCCACTAAAACCCTCATTGTGTATTGGACAAAATAAATGAATGAATGAATGAATGAATGAATAAATAAATAAATAAATAAATAAGTAAATAAATAAAATATTTCCAGGCTGGCTGGGATTTTGAAACAAGGACTATAACCTATTCTGAGTAAGAGACAGAAGGTTGGGGAAGGATGGAAGGATGTGTAATTTATTAGAACATCTGTCTGTCACCAAAACTGGCCATTCCACCTCTTCTCTAGATTATGCCCTGATGCTCTTACAGCTCTCTACTTGTTGAGGGCTCCTCTTCCTTTGAGGAGTCTTGGCCTTGAGGCTTGGCAGAACTTAGAAGCCAGGATGGTGCTAAACTGATTTTTGGGGAGACTTTCAGGAAGCAAACCTAGTCCATTATGGCCCATGGATGAGTAGCTTCCTTCTGTCAAAGAAGAGAATGGAAGAAAAGATCCTTTGCCCATCCAGTTTACCCTTTGAGTACATTCTTCATCTACTTTTGTCTTGTATTGGTGGCTATAAAACTAAAGCTCTATAGAAGGCTAACAAATAACACAATGCAAGTGGGATGGGCTAATTGGGCACTGGAGATATTTTGGACTAAATCTCCCAGAAACTGTTGCCAATGACCCTGCAGACTGCTTTGATAGATGAAAATCCAAAACATCAGGAGGGCATTAGGAGACTTGCCTTGGTGTTTGATTATAAAGACAATTGGCAGCAAACCTTGGTAAAACTGGGTTCTTGACTAAATATTCTTGTTGCAAGATAGTGAGTGTAAGTCAAGACAAATATTGAAAATGGTAAATCCACAGTAACTGAATTTAAACACGTCTGGGATAAACATATATACACCCTAAGATAAAATACAAGAAATAGTATAAGGGCAGACTAGATGGACCATGAGGTCTTTTTCTGCCATCAATCTTCTATGTTTCCATGTTTCTAAAATATACTGTGCAAGGAAAACACTTACTAAGAGTTAAAGTGCCAAAATGCCAATTTGGTCTACTGGTTAAAGCAGCAGGCAAGAAGCTAGGAGACGGCACATTCTACCTTAAACATAAAAGCCAGCTGGGTGATTCATGGCAGTCATTTTTTTGCAGCCCAACTCATCTCACAGAGTTATTTTAAACTGTTGTACACTGCCCAGAGTTCTGAAGGAGTTGGGCGGCTTATAAATCAAATACATTAAATTAAATTTAATTAATTGTTCAGAAAATAGCAGGAGGAAGGAGTATAAGATATGCCAGCCACCTTGAATTATTTCTAAAAATTATAATGGCGGGTATAAGTAAATAAAATAAAGTAATTTGGAAAGTAACCCCAATTATTCTAAAATAAAGATTAAATCTAGGAATGCTACCTCTCAAAATTAGCTGAGAGAAGGCCGATTCAAATTTATCCATCTTTAAGGGTGGAAATACTTAAAAGTCAATATTTAAAATTGACCCCTCAATCATTAAAGTCAAACAATGAAACAAATAATGGTTTCTTACAATAATAATTTGCCCTTTACTTCTCCAGCTCTTTACCCTTTGCATCAACTCCAATAAGTATTTTAAAAAACCTAACATTTAAGAAAATAGCAGGTGAACTTATATTTGCTATATGACTCACTGCTTGAATGTTCTCATTTCTCTGGGGTGAGAGGAAAAATATTTACCTAAGAAAGAATAGATTATTTTTATTCACCAAGTAATTTATATAAGACGCCCCTCCCTTTCAGAAAGATCTAGAAACTATGGCAATAAGGCAAATGAGTGTGTTGTCTGATAATTGTTTTGGGGAGTATACCGTACTTAAAATTAGTTTCTTGGAAATAAAATAAAAATAGAATAGTTGTACCCGCAACACTAAAAAACTCAATTTATTCATAGAAGCTCTGAACAGGGGATGGCAGGGAAGGCTAACTATGATACAGAAAAGTGAACCTGTTTCTAACCATCTTAGTTTCAGGGAGTCCATGACTTTTGAATGACAAAGTCCACAGTCTTGCAGCGTATACAGTAGTTTATTACAAAGAATCCATGAACTGGCTGGGCATTATAAACTATTGTCCAGCTATGATCATCTCAAGCAGGGCAACTATGGCCTCTTTATGACCTGTGGGCTTCAAGTCACAGAATTCTGGGAGTTGAAGTCTACTGGTCCTCAAGTGATCAGAGATGGAAATAGCTAAGCTTCCAGCTACTTGCTGGGCTTATGCTGTTTTCAATGGTTTTCTTTAGGTTAGGCAGAGTAAGAGGTCAAGGTTATCTAATGAAGATATGGAAGATAACTGATGACACTTCTTGCAACATATGATACTATTCATATCAAATGACCTGAGTGCCAAGCCCACTGCAACAACATTGCCAAAAAGGCTTCAAGAGTTGTTAACCTAATCCTATGTAGCTTCTGCTCCCGTAATCTCTAAACTACTAACCATAGCATACAAAACCTTCGCCAGGCCAATCCTTGAATACAGCTCATCTGTCTGTCACACCGCATTTCGGACATAAACACTCTAGAAAATGTCCAGAGATACTTTACTAGAAGAGCCCTCCACTCCTCCACCCGTAACAGAATACCCTACGCAAGTAGACTTACAATCCCAGGTTTAGAAAACTTAGAACTAAGTCACCTTAAACATGATCTAAGCCTAGCCTATAAAATCATCTGCTATAACGTCCTTCCTGTCAGCGACTACTTCAGCTTCAACCACAACAACAAACGAACACACAACAGATACAAACTCAAAAGTAAACCGCTCAAAATTCGACTGCAGGAAATATAACTTTAGTAACCGAGTAGTTGATGCATGGAACCCACTACTTGACTCTCCTAACCCCCAAAACTTTACCTTTAGACAATCCATTGTTGACCTCTCCTGATTCCTAAGAGGTCAGTAAGGGGTGTGCATAAGTGCCACAAGTGCCTATCGTCCCCTCTCTTAATGTTTCTCTCTTACTAGTATCATGTATATAAACATTGTTATATCTTTGTATACCACCAATACGTAATTGACCAAAAAAAACTCCACAGAGGACTGAACTAGGGAAGAACATAGTACATCTATTCTGCAGGCTCATAACTTTGTGCAGAGGTTACAGAAGTGTAGTTTATAACTTACTGTACTGTGGGAAGGTAGTTAGAGATGTCTCCCTAACTGTTCACTCGACATTGCCATGTTCTCCTAACAATTTTATAGAAGATGGTTTCTGATTTTGCAAAATGGAAGAGAAAGGATAAAAGATGAGCCTTATTTGCATTATTCAGAAACCACCCATTCTAGAAATGAAAAGGTACTTTCTATATCACATGAAAAACCCCTTTAGAGAGACTGGTTGCTTTTTCTCCATCAAGGGGTAAGTTCATAATTAGGAGGAAGTAACTTGACAGAGGCCCCAAAGAAAGAGGTTTAATATGCTTTTGGATAATGTATACATATGTATTCCTATAAATAATTCTGGAGGTTTAGTGATTCATTTACTACTTGAGTAATATAAAAAATGGTTATAGAAAGTTAGCTGCTGCTCTCAAATAACCATAGCATCTTAGTGCAATGCATCATTTCATGTAACTTTTAGAAGGCTCTAAATGAGCATTTTTGGGCTCTTTGTTGAATGGTGGGATCATAACAATTCATTTAGCAGCTTTATAATATTCCAGGCTTTTTTATAGGTACATTGGTGTCCACAGGTTTCAAGCTGTCCAAAATATTGCCTCCAATTTTCCAGATTTCCAAACTAGTTTGTAAATTATTGTAAAGTAAGTTATAATTTTGATTAAAAAAACAAAACAGGGAAGTCATAAAAAAGGTTATATTATATTGTGTCTTTGCACAAACATAATGTTAATGTTGCATCTCTCTGATCTCATATCACTGCCCATGTTTGGCAGCTTATTATTTGAAATACTGCAGTTCTATGGAGGTTGTGTACAGTACTTTAGTTCCCCATTTGCAGGAATTCTTTCTTCATCCTGCCTCCAAAACAATTAGACTTATTTTAGGTGATTAAAATGGTCTTTTCAGGGGAAAGATGGCTTGATGGCTTTGTAGATCTCTTAGACTTTATTTATTTATTAATTCAATTTCTATGCCACCCTTCTCCTGAGACTCAGGGCGGCTTATAACATATTGGAAATTAAATAAAATTGCATTCTAAAGAACCCAGAGTTAAAAACTAAATAAACAGATTTATATGTCTTACATCCTACATTCATTCATTGGGCAGGGCAAGTTATCAAAGTTTTAATGGCCCCAAGCCCGCCAGCAGAGGTGGGTCTTCAAATCTTTGCGGAAGGCAGGGAATGTAGGGGCAGTACAAATCTCTGGGGAGAGCTTGTTCTGGGGCAGCCACAGAGAAGGTTTTTCCCCTCGGCCCCACCAGGGGACATTGTCTGGCTGACGGGATCTGGAGAAGGCAGACTCTGTGGGACCTGACCAGCCGCTGGGATGTATGAGGCAGAAGATGGTCCCATAAGTGTTGTGTTTGGGCCTGGGCCAGCCGTTGCTCCCACAGATGGGAGAGACGTGGCACAAAGTGAGTGCGAAAGCCTAGCTGACAGCCAGGAAGATGTGGCAGACAGCCAGGAAGACGTGGCAGACAGCCAGCAAGACATGGCAGACAGCCAGGAAGACGTGGCAGACAGCCAGGAGGACGAGGCCACTGGTTCGCAGGATTCAGCAGACAGCCCAGGGGATTTGGCATGCAGTCCCCCAGACAGTCTTTCATCCTTGGATTCTTCTGCAGATCAATATATTGATCTGCATAGCCGAAGAGCTATGCAAAGAAGGAATCGATTGAAGGAGTATTACAAGTCATCAGAGTAGCACCTGGGCTGGGTGTAGACTGAGGGCTGGGTGTGGTTCCCTTAATGAGGGCTAAAGGTATAAAAGGGAACAAAGGCACAAGGCAAACTGTGGCTGTTTATCTGTGTTATTTTGTGGTTCCTGCTCTGAAGTTTCTGTGCCGTGCCTTTGGAGTTTTCAACCCAGCTTTTTCAGACACGTGGGAGGTGAAACCTCTGGGACTTGCTGTTTGCACCAAAGATTCAAAAGGACTCCTGAAACGTCTTTGCTCAATCCAGGTTGTCTTTGTTTGTTTTTTCCTGTGTTTTTGTATGCGGCTGAAGTAAGCCTTGCACTATCATTGTTTCCGGACACTAAGGACTGTTTTGAGTAACCCTTTTTTGTTTATTTACTACAAGTTTGCTGATTAGCAGAGCACGTGTGTGTTTGATTTCTTTTCCTTTGACTGTTACGCATTGCCTGAGCCCAGTCAGGCAGAACAATAAGTAATCTGGTCTCATGCCATGTAGGGCTTTATAGGTCATAACCAACACTTTGAATTGTGTTCGGAGACTAATCGGCAACTAGTGCAGCAAGTGGAGTGCTGTAGAGACATGGGCATGTCTTGGAAGGCCCATGATTGCTCACGCGGCTGCGTTCTGTACCACCTGCAGTCTCTGAACACTCTTCAAAGGTAGCCCCATGTAGAGAGCATTGCAGTAGTTGAACCTTGAGGTGATAAGGGTGTGAGTGACTGTCAGTAGAGACTCCCTGTCCAGGTAGGGCCGCAACTGGTGCACCAGGTGAACCTGGGTGAACGCCCCCCTCGCCACAGCTGAAAGATGGTGTTCTAAGGTCACCTGTGGTTCGAGGAGGACGCCCAAGTTGCAGAGCATCTCTGAGGGGGATCATTTCTTTGTTTGCATATGTCTAGGTGAAAGCACACATCACAACATAAGGATATGGATGTGAAGGATTTATTATTTAAATCCTGTGACTGCTCAGAATAGAGATGTGTTGATTAGCGTTATTTGCTCCTTGTTCTATGAGGACAATTGTGGATCATTTTCATAGTCTTTTGAGGTATTAGAAATTGTGGTACCCTGTAAGTGTCTAAAATACCATCTTTAACCCCTAACCATAGATGTATTATTTTGGGTACACTATTACAGACATGAGGTCATAATGTCTGCTCTAGCTGCAGTCGGTAGTCCAGGTAATTGCACTATGATATTGTGACTAGTGGTTCTGGATCTATTGCTTCCCAAAAAAAGTGCAGACAACCATTTAGAAACATAGAAACATAGAAGTCTGACGGCAGAAAAAGACCTCCTGGTCCATCCATTTGCTGAAGTCCAGGTAGGCAATATCCACGGCACCACCTTCATCCAACACCTTTGTGACATAGTAGTAGTAGATCCTTGGAACAAACTTCCAGCAGACGTGGTTGGTAAATCCACAGTAACCGAATTTAAACATGCCTGGGATAAACATATATCCATTGTAAGATAAAATACAGGAAATAGTAAAAGGGCAGACTAGATGGACCATGGGGTCTTTTTCTGCCGTCAGTCTTCTATGTTTCTATGTTTCTATAGTCAAAGAAGTCAATGAGATTAGTCTGACATGATTTGCCTTCAGTAAAGCCATGCTGATTTGGGTCCAATAAGTTATTGTTTTTTAGGTGCTGATTTATCCTCTTTTTGAGTAGAGTCTCCATCATTTTAACTACCACTGATGTCAAGCTAACTGGCCTGTAGTTACCAGCTTCTTCTCTACTGCCCTTCTTGTGGATAGGCACAACACTGGCCATTCTCCAATCCTCAGGAACTTCTCCTGTTAACAAGGATTGGTTAAACAAATCAGTCAGGGGGGTAGCAATGGCAGATCTGAGTTCTTTAAGAACTCTGGGGTGGATGCCATCTGGACCCATTGCCTTATTTATCTTTAATCGTTCAAGTTCTTCTAAGACATCGGCTTCTAAGATCACTGGAGCTGAATCCGTACAGCTGGAAGCAATGCTATATCCCTCCATAGTATTATTTTGTAAGGTGTCTTTTGAGAAAACTGAACAGAAGTAGCTATTGAAATGGTCAGCGATCTCCTTATTCCCATTAATGCATGTATTATTCCCGGTACTAAGCTTCGTGATGCCGCAGTTTTTCTTCTTCTTATCACTAATATATCTGAAGAAGGTTTTATCCCCCTTCTTTACTGATTTGGCAATTTCTTCCTCTTTTGAGGCTTTAGCAGCATATATTATCTGTTTTGCCTCCTTCTGTCTCATTTTATACACCTCCCTATCAGCTATACTTCCAGACTCTTTATACCTCCTATAGGCAGTCTTTTTTTCATTGACTATAGCCCTTACATCATTGCTAAACCATAGCGGTTTCTTCTTCCTTTTACCTTTAGTTATTTGTCTTACATACAGTCCAGTGGCTTTTAAGATGGCCTTTTTTAATACAGTCCACTGGGTGCTCGCTCCTGCCATTTTATCCCTCCCCTTTAATTCATTATCTAAATATTCCCCCATTGCATTAAAATTTGTTTTTCTGAAATCCAATACTTTGGTTGCATTATAGGATTGCTCACAATGAGTTTTTACATCAAACCACAAACATAGATGGTCACTGCAACCTAAATTTTCTCCCACCTTGACCTCTGAAACCCAATTCCCATTTGTAAAAACTAAATCTAGAATATTCTCCCCTCTAGTTGGTGTCTTAACCAGCTGTGCCAGAGCTGCTCCTGTAAAGGCCTCTACTATATTCTTACTTTTGCACGTAAGGGCACTGGGGATATTCCAGTCAACATCAGGCATGTTGAAATCACCCATAACCACAATATCTCCCTTTAGTGCCATTTGGGTAATTTCATCCACCATCTTGTTGTCATATTCCTCAGATTGCCCTGGAGGCCTATAGATCACCCCAATTCTAATGACAGAACCTTCTTTATTTTGCATGCAAATCCAGAGAGTCTCCAGATCTTGACATGTATTTTGAATTAGTGTTGTTTTTAGACTTTCTTTAACATAAATGGCTACTCCACCTCCCCTTCTCTCTATTCTATCCTTCCTATACAGTGTATATCCTGGTATGGATATTTCCCATTCATTAGAATCCTTAAACCATGTCTCAGTTATGGCAACCAGGTCCAAATTATCTCTATATATTATGGCCATTAATTCACAGAGCTTGTTGCTCAAGCTTCGAGCATTCGTGCACATTACCCGAAGAACATTATTTTCATTATTAGTTTGCCCCTTATCATCAACAACTACATCTATTTCATTTGCAGCTCCCTTTTCATAAGCTTCCAAAAACTGCTTTATCCTCATTGGTCGGGGACAGAAATCACCCACATCAGTTACATCTCTGTCCCCTTTACCTAGTTTAAATGCCTGTCCAAAAAAGTTCTGAATTCCTCACCGAGCACCTGGGTACCTCTGTATGATGGATGCAAACCATCCCTCTTAAACAACTCCCTATTAGACCACCTACTGACATCATGACTTACATAGCCAAAACCTTCAGCATTACACCACTGCCCTAACCACACATTAAACTCTCTGATACACATTGTTTTATCCTCTTGGCCACAAACCGGTAACACCTCTGAGAAAGTCACTGAATCAGTTATTTTACCCAGCTCCACACTTAGACATTGAAAATCTCTTTTTACTACATTAACATTTCTCTGGGACAAATCATTTGTGCCAAGATGTACCACCATATCAATGTTATTACCTTTACTCACAGCCTCAACAATGTTTGTAATCCGCCTCCTGTCCCTGCTGGCAGTGGCCCCTGGGAGACACCTCAGCATCTTCACCACATCCTTGCTCTGTCCCAAATCAACACCTCTAACAGTCGAATCACCCACAAGAAAATGTGTCCTCTTTTTATTTCTAACTGCACTTGATGGTTTGGTGACATTTACGACAACTTCCCCTTTGAACATCCCCTCATTCTCTGCCTGAGGGACCTTGCTAATATCTCCAACATCCTTACTATTTAAATCCGCAAGAACATTATAGGAATTGGATACAGAGAGACCAAAATTGCTATGTTTTTGCTCAACTGCACGCAATCTTCCTGAACTAACAGTTGTCCACACAGCCCTCCTCCTCGGGGGGCGCTGTGGAAGTGGAGGCTGGACACATGGCTGCATTACAGCACGTGGCTGGGACAATCTTTCCACTTCCGACTGCAAGCTACAAACTAAGGACTGCAATCTAGAGATCTCGTCATCTAACCTAGATGTCCTTATGCAAAGAGGGCAGTACCCCAAGTTCCACAAGGTACTACGGAAGACAACAGCCAAACAACTGTTACACTGCAACAAGCCAGTCATCTTAACAATGTTGTTTGAATTTGTTTTTGCCATAAAAATTATATTGCACTACATAGATTGTATCTGGTCATCAATTTCATCATGGGCGTCATCATTGATGATGTCAAAATCGGCAGCGGTGGGTTCATCGTCCATTACAATTTTTTCATCACAATCCAATTCCACTTCACTCAGATCACTCTCTGCTTTTTCATATCATGTTAGCAAAGTTTCTTCAGAGATCACCAAATTGCATTCTTTTTGGTGGAAAACATGTCCCCCAACATTATTTTAAAAAACATTAAGAAAGATCTGCGGTCAAAATGACCACAACTCACATTCAAATGCCACTACAGAAAACACCAAATAACTCACCCTGTTTTTAGAAATGGACCATTCTGGTTGCGAATTGCTTTTGTTTTCCCACCAATAGGAGTGTATGCAGCATTGCACTGCATACACTCCTATTGGTGGGAAAACAAAAGCAATTCGCAACCAGAATGGTCCATTTCTAAAAACAGGGTGAGTTATTTGGTGTTTTCTGTAGTGGCATTTGAATGTGAGTTGTGGTCATTTTGACCGCAGATCTTTCTTAATGTTTTTTAAAATAATGTTGGGGGACATGTTTTCCACCAAAAAGAATGCAATTTGGTGATCTCTGAAGAAACTTTGCTAACATGATATGAAAAAGCAGAGAGTGATCTGAGTGAAATATTCCAAAAAATATTTTGGAAAACCTTTGCAGTCAGTATGACTGCGGGTCTGTGGTCATGTGTTAACATAGTACTTATTTTTAAGAATGGTTTTGGACCATCTTATAGATATCCCTAGAAAATAAACAAGACAGTGACTGCGGTCTTGGGCCTTATTTAAAAGAGTTTCTAATTAGCCAGAAAAGAAAAGGAGGGGGGACAGCAAGCAGGTGTTCAAGGAAAAGGGATGGTGCATTCTAGCAAATTAGCAAATTGATGTTCTGTGACTGGCCATAACAAACCTCACATCCATTGTGGGTCACAGTATGCTTGTAAAATTCCAAAGTTTGCATGCCCTGATTCTAGGCCAGTGAGGGCGAACCTTTTTTCCCTCAGGTACCGAAAGAGCATGGGTGCATGCTATCATGCATGCACGAGTGCCCACACCCATAATTCAATGCCAGGGGAGGGGAAAAACAGCTTCCCCCACCCCTGGAGGCTCTCTGAAGAACGGAAACAGCCTGTTTCCCAGCTTCTAGTGGGCCCAGGAGGCTCATGTTTTGCCCTCCCCAGGCTCCAAGGGCTTCCCTGGAGCCAGGGGAGGGTAAAAAAGGCCCTCCCCATCCCCCCGGAAGCTCTCTGGAAGCCAAAAAGGCCCTCCCAGAGTCTCTGTGTGAGCCAAAAATCAGTTGGGCGGCACACACACACGTTGGAGCTGAGCTAGGGCAGCGGCTCGCATGCCAGCAGATATGGCTCCACGTGTCACTTTTGGCACTCGTGCCATAGGTTCGCCATCACTGTTCTAGGCCGTCCACCTTTGTTAGGGCTATCTCTGAAGAGTGTTCGGAAACTTCAAATCGTGCATAATGCAGCCTTGCGAGCGGTCGTGGGTCTTTCCAGATACACCCATGTCTCTCCAACACGCTGCGGTCTGCACTGGTTGCTAATTGGTTTCCAGACACAATTCAAAGTATTGATGATGACCTATAAAGCCCTACATGGTATTGGACCAGATTACTTAAGGGACCACATTCTGCTGCATGAATCCCAGTGACTGGTTAGGTCCCACAGAGTTGCCCTTCTCCGGGTCCCGTCGGTCAGACAATGTCGTCTGGCAGGGCCTATAACAGCCTTCTCTGTGGCAGCCCCGGCCCTCTGGAATCAGGTCCCTCCAGAGATTTGCATTGCCCCCACCCTCCTCGCCTTTTGCAAGAGTCTGAAGACTCATTTATGTCACCAGGCATGGGGCAATCAGATCAAGCCCCCTTCCCCTGTTTATGAGATGTAATGTGTGGTTGTGAATGAGTTGCCCGATTGATTTTAATAGATATAGGATTTTAGTAATAATTTTTAATTAATTAGATTTGTTGCTGTGTTGTTTTTTGTATTCTGTGAGCCGCTCTGAGCCTTCGGAGAAGGGCGGCATACAAATCTAATAAATAATAATAATAATATCCATCCAGAGATTTTTTTTTTGCTAAGTGTCCCTGTATTGTACATACATATACTGAGGGGAGAGGGATTCTAAAATGTTCTTCCTCTACCTATTCCATAAATGTGAGATGGCTGTATTCCTTCAGATTTTACTGCCCTCTCAAAATAAGCTCTGGTGGCACAGTGGTTAGAGTCCAGTACTGCAAGCTGCTTCTGCTGTAGTTCAGCAGTTCAAATCTCACCAGGCTCAAGGTTGACTCAGCCTTCCATCCTTCCAAGGTGGGTAACATGAGGACCCAGATTTTGGGGGGCAATATGCTGACTCTGTAGACCACTTAGAGGTGGCTGTAAATCACTGTGAAGCAGTATATAAGTCTAAATGCTATAGTGCTATAAGCAATCAGGAAACAATATTAATATAAATCATAAGGATACAAGCAACAAGTTATAAGTGGGAGAGATGGATGATAGGAACGATGAGAAAACTAATAGTAATAGTGATGCAGTCTTAGTGAATAGTTTGACAGTGGTAATGGAATAATTTGTTTAAGAGTGATGGTGTTCGGGGGGGAAAACTGTTCTTGTGTCTAGTTGTCGTGATGTGCGGTGCCCTATTGTGACTATTTGGGGGTAGGGATTGAAACAATTTATGTCCAGGATGTGAGGGGTCAGTAAATATTTTCACGGCCCTCTTTTTGTCTCCTGCAGCATATAAGTCCTCAATGGAAGGAAGGTTGGCAATAATCATTTTTTCTGCCATGTAATGATGTATATACATATTATCTTCAATACCAATACAACACAGTGGCTTGTTGCTTTCTTTGGTGACTTTTTCTTTCTTGATTGATCCATTAAATCTACAGCCCACATTGGTTCACAAATTCTAAACCCCATCCAAACTTTCTAAAGTTAGGTAAGAGATATGGATAGCCTGAGTCCAAATAAATAAAGGGCTGAAATAATATGAGGGAAGCAATGTTTGGAAGGAATAAACAAAAGCTAGCAAAAGGCAGTACTGTGAAAACAAGAAAATATAATGAGGGCATTGAGGGCTACGTGTTTGAAAATGCAATAGGGGTCAGGGTATCTGCGTGTGGGTAAAGAAAAAAACCCCACAGTATTTTGACACAATAAATCTAAGAATGGCTAGAGGCCGCCTTAGGCATTGAGGTAGGAATCAGAGGAAGGGAATGTTGTGAGGACACATAACAAAAAAGATGTGGCATGTTTGTATCAGGAGTACGTGAGAAAAGTCTTAGGTCCCACTGTTATGACAACATAGTTATTTGAGAAAATACTGCTTCAATACAATTCCATATTTGCTTGATGGTTACCAAGCAGACAGACCACTTCGAAACAAGCTTAACATGTTTGTTAAGCTTCCTAACAGAATTGTGGCATTTTCAGTCTCGAATTCCTCCAACGCCTCAGATGTGCTCATAATACAAGCTCCCTAATGCTGCTGGTTTTATGATTCTAATGGGTGAATCTTGCTCGGATTAGAGTTTGACTGTGTTATTTGAAAAAATCTTTACCCGGATGGAAGGTGCCTGTATCTTGTTGATTCTTCTAAGTTTGCCCGTGCTTATAAAGCTGTTTAAGCTAACCAATAATATGCCTGCATTAGCAGCTTGTTGTTTCCTTAAATTATGAGTTTCTTTGCTGCATTAACCTACAAATATCAAACTCTGGAACCTATTCCATCACAGAAGTAAAACTAAGCGAAACTCAACCTCCCCCACCACACCCCAATTTTCAAAGTTATGTTGGTGTTAGAAAACTGGCATGCATAGATTCTCTGATGGGGAGTGGAAGTCGGAATGAAATTGTGATTACTATAAATTCCACTAGGCTTCCAATATTATGCAAGGCATAGTGGGATAAATGAAATGAGAATACTAATTATTATTGATGCATCCAATCACACTTTAGTGGCAATACAGATAATCCGATTGATGACTTTAATGTGGAACAGATTTTCCATTGTAAGTTAGTGCAGTTGAAAAGTGAGTCATCACGTGACTGGGTCTGATTTTACAATCATATATTACTGTGGTTAAGTGAATTGGCTTAACTTTAGTTAAGCAACTCATATGGATGTTTAAGCAAATCCAGCTTTCCCATCTGGTGTTTTTTGTTAGAAACCAGCTGGAAAGAACAAATATTAGAGTTAGATGATCACAGGAGCTGCAACTGGTCATAAATGCAAGCCAGTTACCAACACTGGGGATGGTGTAACAATGGTAAGTGTGAGGACAGATCTCAATAAATTTTTCCAAGGCTGTGGAAACTTTGAGCCATCATTAAATGAATGGTCATAAGTCAAAGAGTGTCTCTATTACATTCAGCAGGTAGAATATAATATAGAAGCTTGGAAGAATTATCTCTGGGAGAGAAATAAAAAATGAGGAGATGGAATAAGCTATGGTATACATTGAAAGCCATTACTTGCACCTGCTCCCCATAGAAAATATTCTCCATAAAAATTTTTTTTTCATCTCTTTAGTTTTTTTCTGGAGCAGACAATGAAGGAGAGGCATGCTAGCTTCCAGAAAATTGAGAGCAACCTGAGAAATTCAGAAAAATCCCTGAAAAAAAGAAGGTAGGAGGAACTCTCGTTGACTGTGTGTCATGGAAACAAAGGCTGGACTCTTCTACACAAGTTATAACTGAGGATTTTGCAGGGCCACAAATGTAAACCAACAGGGGCAGCAGCCACCTAGAGATCCTCAGGGCAGAGAGTCAATTTAAAGACAATACTACTTCAGTTTAAAACAACAAAAAATCTGGTGGTAGTCTTCTGCAGGCTCAGCCTGCACACCTGCACACCTAACAGAGGAACCCAGGCCTAGTGGGTGATGACAGAATGGCAGCTGGAAGTGGGCTATGAATGTACTGTACTATAGCTTGTACTCACCAAGGCAAGTGGTAGAATGCAGCACACACACACTTTGTGGCTCTCTAATGACCCAGATTATTGCAGTCCAGATCTGGTAGCTTCTATATTAAGTAGTGGTTCTCAACCTTTCTAATGCCGCAAACCCTTAATACATTCCTCATGTTGTGATGACCCCCCCAACCATGTCTAGCACCAATTGTCCCAACAGAGCTTTAAGCTGATTAGCAGGAAGGTCAGAGACACCTCGATTGTAAACGCCTGATTGGTCGGATTGTAAAAATATGTTGCAAGGTGCGAGAATAGAAGCTTTACTTCCTAACAGCATAGGAAATTTGTTTTTCCATGGTCTTAGGTGACCCCTGTGAAACAGTCGTTCGACCCACAAAGGGGTCCTGACCCCCAGGTTGAGAACCACTGATATTAAGGAAGACACTCTTAGTTGTTTATTTCTTGAGGGTACAATCCTGCACAAGCAGAAGTCTGCTCTCTCCAAGGTGGCCATTATCTTTTTGATGATTAAATCTCAATGTAGATCCATCGAAGAAGCCTTCCTTGGGTCCAAGAGACCAGTATTTCTGCTCCTGGCATTCTGCAATATTGGCAGAGAAGCCCCACTGCTGGTCCCTGGTCCAGTCTGATACTGCTAGTGTTTGCATGCTATCAGTGAAAAGCAGAGCAGCCAGCTAAATTACAAGATGAAATTCTTGAAAGGAAGTGCTCATTCTCATCCCTACAAACCATTTGGCTGAGGTTCTCAAGCTCAGAAACAATAACTCCTCTGCACGTTTAAAAAAAAATGCAATGAAGTCTTTCTGTTGCAGGATGAGAGACTGAGATATTTGTGTAGTCTGGCTGAATTTTGTATTATGTAACTAGGCACTGAAAGAGCCACAGCCATACTGGGAAACCAAATGTTCTTTTCCACCAAAGTCTTGTTTGGTTTGGAAAGCTTTCTAAATTCTAAAGCGGTGATTTAAGATTCACTAGGGAACTTAATGTGTTGGCCACAGAGAAGCGGAATTAGTTGCCTGCCCAACTGAAACAGTGTGATTACTTCAAATGTATGCCTGAGATCAAGGGAATAATTGTTTCCCTTGTGAAGTCTAGAAATATTTTTGTTGGGTTCGCGCTGCTACTAAATTTTGACTGCTCAAGTGTCGATTTCACTTACAGAGTCACCCTGCAATAAAGGCAACTACCGCTAACCAACCGGCACATTAAATGCTTTTAAAGGTGATGCAGATTACCAACCTATCAAGGACATGTCATTGTTTCATCCTGCATGTAATGCGGCACACTAATTCAATGGGAATCAGAGCTAGGGCGGATATTTTTAAGTGCTTGGCGATTTTGTGTTGTTCAGTGGAAAATAATGTTTTGGGGGTATTTTGCTTTAAATAAAAGCAACTGCTGACAAGCAATTATCCTGTCCCCTGCACCTCAGCAAAATACACCTCAGATTTGGAATCAGAGGAAAGTTAGGAATTCTATTGATCCTTATGAATGGCAGGGTAAAATAGTTTGCCAAAATAAACTTGTTTTTAATAAGGCAAGGCTGAAGTAGCAGAGTTACTAATTGGGTGGCATTGGGTATGTGCTTATACATGTGTATATTCCTATGTATGGATCTGCACATTCATTAACAATATATAAATCCCACCTTAGCAACTGCCAATCCTAAAATTTCAGTGCAGCACATGTCTGAGCAAGTTTATAAACTCCTCACCCTGCCTCTCCATACTGATTTATTGCTGTTAACAGCTGCTACTGATTCTCTAGAAGTTACTGTTTCTGCATAATATACTGACCGCAGAGATTGTTCAGTCCAGGAGTAAAGAGCATTACTTGCTGTTATTTCTGCACTAAGAAGAGTCTCGAGGATTTCTGAGCTTTCCAGAAAATCCTCAATGGATGCCAAACTTGTAAATCTGTAGATATATACAAATTGATATATCACCCATGAAAGGCCAAAAGGCAGCCTACCTCTGAGATAGAGAGGTGATAGATCCAGTCTCTCTTTCTCATGGCTTTCTTTTATATGGCCATTTTTATAGCTGACTGTGGACCCAGAGCAACAAATAGATAAGGGGGATGAGCTGATGCTTAAAATTGGTTATACTTTAGCCAGTTTATATAGAAGATTTTGTACTAAAGTTGAACTTTTCACGCATAAAATGAGTGACCTGTAGACTCAGGGCACCAATGCGGAAGGAAGCCCCACCCCACCCCACCCTTCTTCACCTACCCCTGCTCTACTCCCTAGCAGGAACATCACTATAGGAAAGAGCAGAGGCTGAAAACCCTATGGGCATAGCCAGAGGGCCAGGGCTCCCTGGCAGCAGGAGATCTGCATCCTTCTCTTTTAGAACTCTCTTTATTGGCTTTATCAGTGACAATTATCTTCTACACGCGTGCAAAATTGGGTCCTCTTGGCTTAGGTAAACTGCTCATCAGACCGTTGTCTTGAGGCAATTGTCATTCGGACCTCCAAAGATTCTCTGTCCAAATTTCCAGGTTCTTCCGAGTTCCTTACTGGAGTGGCAGACTTGTCTGTTGTTGATTTAGCTGAAACACACAAAACAGCCACATCCAATTTTACTGTTAGTCTTATAAGAAGTGGTTGAGCCAATCAGCAGAGTCCATTTTCCCTGTAAAAACCTCTTTCCTTCCCCTGATTCCTATGCATAAAACCACTTTAATTTGACATTTTCCGGTCCCTGCCCTTAAATGATGAAAGAAGAGACTTCACTCTGGCGTCTCTAGTTAAACCTGGCAAAGCCCCCTGTCTGAAATCCTGAAAAGCTTCTCCTAGTCAGAGGAACCAAATAGGGTGAGAAGAAGCCCTGAACGCACAAAGAAAATTTCCTGGGATCCCAGACCTCCTATGATGTCATTCTGCTTGCAAGCCATTTTAATTACTCTGCTGCACTTGAAACTTGTCTGTCTCTTAATTCCTCTGATCATTAGTGATTGAACACCTATTTGGGTTTGAAACACATACTTGAAGGTTTAATATGAAGGTAGTCCCTGACTTACAACAGCCCATTTAGTGACCATTCAAAGTTACAATGGCACTGAATTACATATGACCGTTGTTTTTCACAATTGCAACCTTTGCAGCATTGCCATAGTCATGTGCTCCAAATTCAGATGCTTGGCAACTGGTTCATATTTATGATTGTTAGTGTCCGGGGTCAGGTGATCACCTTTTTCATCCTTCTAACAAGCAAAGTCAACAGGGAAGCCAGATTCACTTAACAACTGAGTTGCTAACTTATCAACTGCAGTGATTCAAATGATGTAAAATGGGGCAAAACCCATAGAACAAATTATCACTTAGCAACAGAAATTTTGGGGTCAATTTAGTGTGTACTTCCCTATAGTGTGTGCTTAGTAAAAGGTAAACATCAGATTAAGCTTGGATTTAAATAGTGCAAAATGGAAATCTGGGTGCCACCTAAATGAACACGAATCATTCTGCCAATATCTTTGACCATGTGATTCTCACTGCTGGGAATCTATACTGTATGGGAAATCCTTGACTTACAACCATTTGTTTAGCTACCCTTCCAAGATACAATGCAACTGAAAAAAAGTGACTTATGACCAATCCTTGTACTTGTATACCATTGCAACATCCCCACAGACACCTGATCAAAATGGGTGCACTTGGCAACTGGCATATTTTTCTATGGTTGCAGCATCCCTGGGTCATGTGATCACCGTTTGTGACCTATTCAGTCAGCTTCTGACAACCATAATCATGGAGAAAGCTGGATTCGCTTAACAACCATGTGATTCACTTAATGACTTCAGCAACTGTTGCAAAAAAGGCCATAAAATTGTGTTCAAATCACTTAAAAACTGCCTTGTTTAGAAATTTACATTAAGCTTCCCAGCCATTCAGCCAGTATTTTTAATATTATTGTCTATTAAAACATGGATCAGATGTCAGAAATGCACGTCAATTCCATTCTGTGAGCCTCTTTACACCTGCAGTTGTTTTCACATTCTCTTGCAACACACGGAACCTCTCTTTTAGTTTTAAATGGCAACTTATGGAGGATGCCATTTAAAAGATCCATCAGAGTCGGAAGCCTTGTGACTAGCCCTAACCTTGATACAGTTCTCAGAAAATGCTGATGTTTCCTGTGTTAAAAGCTGCATTCTGTCCTTTCTAGCATGACCAAACCAAGGAACATGAATGAGCCAAAATGATAGTCAAATCTTGTTTCTTCAGAGTAAACCTCTGGTCCCAGTGACCGATCCAGATTCAATCTTGCAATATATACAGGACACATATAGTTGCTTTCATTTGTAATAAATTTTCCCTTCCATATCTGGGCAAGGTGAAAATACTTTACTGGTAGTCCTACATTATCACTGGGTAAGTTAGCATTGTTTTGCAATGATAAATTCTGGAAAGATTCTTCAACCAGGCTGCTGCAATGTGATTCTTTAATGACTAAATTTGCATTTGCATCTCAGATGTGACCATTCAGCATCTCGGTGCTACCAAGGGGAATTTTCTATAATGGACAGATGGATTCATGACCATAAAGACTGCAAAGAAAGGTAGAATCACTCAGCTGGGAAGAGTTTTCTCACAAAAACAATAAAAGGCCTACCCGGTGTGGAACAGCACATCAGTTATTAACTACCAGTTTTATTCCTATTTTTAAAAACATTTTTGAAAACGGCAGCCTTCCACAAAATGATATCCTCTACTAGTACTGGATTACAGCTGTTATCTTCCATTTTGAAGCTTTGGGACAAAGCAGTTATTGCAGTACAACAGAGTTGGAAGGTCAGGACAAGGCTGGGAAAGTATGCTTTGTTTTTGTCCGGCTCATAAGGGACTCTTTACCAAAGAGATGATGTCCTGAAGGCTTTCTTATGCCTTGAAGATCCACTGCCTACACGAATCATAGTTAGAAAGAGGGGTTCCTGTGACTGGGTGTCTGCAGAAAGGCAGAGGCTCAATGCTTAAGCAGGATCTGGCAGTTTCCTGGGAAACTAACCCCATCTCTCATGGGAAATGGAAGAACATAAACATACTAGTGAAAGCTTCAAAAGAGAAAGTTGCACTCTGGCTATTACATTGCTGGCCTAAGTGAGGTTCTAACAAAGAAATAGTCCCAGATTTTAGTACTTCAAGCATCACAAGTTACTTTTTTTTAAATGAGAACTGAATAAATGTTGGGGTTTGGTTCACACCAAATTTGGAGATTTCACAAATGCCCACTTTTGCCTGGTTGTTACCATTGCCTCATTGTTCAAAACTTTTAATTTGATCAAAGGTCACTAATTTAATAGCTCTTTGCTTTTCTCAAGGAGATCTTGTGAAATGTAGTTCTGTCAAGAAAGGAACAGGTTGTTCGGAGTCCAAAGCAAGTGTTATCTGCACAATGCCCATCCCACAGTGACAAAATTGAATACAGACTATGTCTCAGAAACTTCATATGGGCATCATCACTGCTGCACTTTCCTCAGCAATTACTTCATAGAAGTTGAAGGAAATACTCTCTAAGCATTCTGGGTGGGCTTCAGGCATCATTTTCATCAGTAATCAAACTTACCTGATGCACTGCCCACTGACAATTTTGCAGTGTGGGGGCGAGCGGGGACATTGGCCAGATCACTCAACATGGGGTGCTGCCGTTGTGAGGAAGACCGAATGAGCTTGCTTCTTGTTCTTGGAATATCTGATGAGAGAAGTATGAGGGGGCATCAATGTTTTGGACACAGATGAAGGTAAAGTCCCATAGCAACTCTAAGAGGTCAAATATGCCCACCTATGAAATCGCTGTATGTGTTTCAGGGTCAATTCCCCACCAGAACAAGCACTTATAAAAGTTGGCTTTCCACCTGGATCCTTCCTAATTTAACTACAACTTCTGTAATTTCTCACTTAAGGTCATGCTGTCTACATCATTTGGGAGTCAAAAGGCTCCAGGTTGGGGGAGATACTGCTATAGACAATTATTTGACAGGAAGACACAGTGCCAAAATACTTCTGGGATAAAAAGAAAGAATTGACTAGTCTACTCAGAGCATCTGCAAACAGAACACAAAACTCACGTTCCTTTCCGGTTATTGATGGAAGATGTGTATCCATACGTCCTTTGTAAATATGACCATCAAGACCCAGTATATCTACTTCTTCATGCTGGAAGTAAATGCAAACACAGAATAAATTTCAGCTGAACCTTGCTACAGGTTAACCACTTTTTACAAGAGTTTTTACTTGTAAATCTGAAGAATGAGCTTGAAAACCAGACTCAGATAGACCATTAGAACAGTGGTCCCCAAACTACAGCCCACAGGCCGCATACGGCCCACTGAGGCCACTTATCAGGCCCGAGGGTGAGTGACAGGAGCATCTGCATCCTTTGCTTCTGGCCACTGTTCCCTCTAGTGGCTAGGGAAGCTGGGAGTCGGAGTTGGGGTGGGGAGCGGCAAGGAAAGTGCGGGGAAGTTTTGCACCAGTTTTCTGAATGGGGATTGAATGGGAGTCCGGGGTTGGAGGGTGGAGGCTTGTCAGGCGAATCCTCTGCGGGGAGAGAAGATGGAGGGTGAAAGAGGGAAAAGAGAGAGAGAGACAGAAGTGGAGAGAAAGAAAGAAAAGGGAAAGAGAAGGGAAAAAGAGGGAGGGAAAGAGAAGTGGAGAGGAAGGAAGGAGGGAGGGAAGGGAGGGAGGGAAGGAAAGGGGAGAAAGAGGGAGAGAGAAAGGGAGGGAGGAAGAGAAATAGTAAGAGAGAGAGAGAGAAGGAGAGAGAGAGCAAAGGAGAGAAAGAAAGCAAGAGAGAGAGAAAGATAAAGAGCGAGAGAGTGAGTGAGAGAAAGAAAGGAAGCAAAAGAGAGAGAGAAAAGGAGACGAAGTAGGGAGGGAGGGAAGGAATGAAGGAAGGAAGGAGAAATGGGGGAGGGTGTAAATTTTTTTAAATTTTTCCCTTAACATACATTCAAACAATACAGTGTACCATCTAATTTTCCATGAATAAAATGGGGTATTTTGTTAGTAACTAATATCAATCATCAAAAGTTTTTTTCTAATGTTGTCATCCAGTTACATTCATTTTCTTTTAAATTCCCTCCTTAATGTTCCTTCAAAAAGTACACCAATTATATTTCTAACTTATTAACCATTATGCCAAAGTGCCTCCATTTTTCTATAAACCAAGAAAACCTTGTATAGACAATCAGATGTTAACCAAAAAAAATTAAAAACAAAACATAAACATATATGAATTTCAGACTTCTCCCCTCTAAATAGTACGTTCCCATTTTCTTTTTTACTTTAAAATATGCAGTGTGCATAGGGATTTGTTTATAGGGTTTTTTTGTAGTCCGGCCCTCCAACAGTCCGAGGGACAGTGAACTGGCCCCCTGTGTAAAAAGTTTGGGGACCCCTGCATTAGAACTTAGAAATTGGATTTATTTTCCCTTTAAAAAAATTCAGAGGCAGCTACATATGCCTTGCCTTTAATCATTGCCGCCTCCCATCTGCTGCCTCATTTCCAGTTCTGGAAAATTGGAAGAGGCATGTCAGGTCTCTTGACTGCCATTCAGAAATCCAATTCTATTGAACTATACAAAGCGAAACATGTGGAGATTTCTGCCCCTTGCAGTAAAAAGATACATGCTACTATTGGGAACCCTACTTATGCGGTAGCAGGGCAGGGAACAAACATGGAAGTCAAAGAAATGTGGCTTAGAATTGAATTGAACTTATTGAAGATTTCAATTCATTGTGGTCCAATTTTGTCTCTGAGCATAATTAAGCAACCTGATCCCCTTTTTACTTGCTAATCTGAGGGTGCTATTGAGTGATCAGCTCCTTCCACACACAAAGGATATGCCAGTCACAATTCTGGAATGTTCTTGACAACACTGGGGGGCTTCTGCCAAACAGTTCAACTTCAGAACTTTTTCTAAAGATACTGCAATTCCAATTTCAGGAACAATCACTTTGGCCCAAGTGTTGCTGCGGAGATTTCCATCGTCACAATCCTAAATTGCCTTGTTTCCTTTCTTTCCATCCTTTCTTACCCAACAGAATCCTCCCTGACAACCGCTGACTTAACTTCCCCCACCTTCACTTGAGAGTAAAAAGCTAATACCTCACATTGGAATGCTGTCAGGCATGTAAGGTAAGTGGGATAGGTAGTGTGTGTGTGCTCCATCGGGTCACAAAAACACAGTGAGGGGCTGTAATCAGGAAACCACCCAGTAGATTCAGTTTAGCTTTTTCCAATCTGCAACTACTTCAGAATTCTTAAATTACTTTTCCCTCCCATTCCTAGCTCACACAATGGGGGGGCGAGGGGGGGGAATGACTGTAAGATTTGACTCTAGCAAAGATGGCCAAGTTGTGTTATTGCATCTTTGCTAACGGAGGGGAACAAAAAGAAATTACAGAGGAACCTGTGGCTAAAAAGACTTTTGTTCTTCAGTTGCTTTTATATTATAGAAATCTCAGTGACAGGTAGCAAAATATATCCATTATCTCAAAGATAATACCAAGCCACCAACCTTGAAGTTAAGAGCCTGAAAAGGGACACTCTTAAAAAAAACCCCCACAGTGATATTGTTATCGCTGTTATTCAGAAAGGCATTACTGTATACTCTTTCTTCTCCAAGTGGTTAAATAAGGCGAGAGATTGTTGTGAAAGACTGACAAGCTTGCCTGACCAAACAGTTGGCTGGCACTGGATTGCATTTCCCACTGCTGCCCAAATATGAAGCCTTGGAAATGTTCTCTTCATGTGCTCTTCTGCTTTCAGTATTGCAGGCTGGGGTCTGTTGTGAGTGATCCACAACCGGGTCAGTTAGTCACAGATTCTGAGGAGGATGTACCTGGCCCATCTTGACCTTGGCCAGTGTTCTTGACAACTGAGTCAGATATTGAGAGTGAGGGAGAGTTGGAACATGAGAAACCTGAGGAACCTCCAGAGACTGTAGAAACCCCAATGATGGTAATATCTGAGTCAGAGGAGGAGGGGGACATGGGAGAGGAGCCCCTATTAGATGCCTGGGTCAGAAGGTCACGAAGCAGACAGGAATATCTTTATGGGAAAAAGTTCAGAAAGTGAGTCTATGAAAGAAAGTGTAGACAGATATATCTCTAGGAAACAGTTGACCACACCCAGACAGGATATAAAGGAGGATGTCTGGGTAACAAAGTGTGGTGTTTCAACGTTCGTAATGATGGCAGTCCTAGATTTGGGATTCCAGAGATGCCACGCTGGCAACCTGCTATTGTTCTTCTAAATTCATCGGGCAGAGATACAGCTGTGTGAGCAAAACCAGGAGAATCGTGAGTGTGTGTATATGTAATCAAAGAATCCTTATCCTTCTGAGGAATGTGATAATTATACAAATCTAATAGATAATACAAATTTATTAAATAATAATAATAATAATAATAATAATAATAATAATAATAATAATAATAATTAGCTTGGACTCTCGGTGGCTGCCCGAACATTTATCTCTTACCCAATTGAACATCAAAAGCTGTCAAGATGGACTGAAATACATGCATTTGCTTGTATAAATCTTGCTTGTTATATAAAAGTGTGTTATTTGAAATTTCAGTGTGTGGATTCTCCCTTTGTTCCGATCCGAATAGGCCAGAGCAGAACAGGGTCGTTCACATTTGGTTTTTCTAAAAAGAATTCTACACCCTGTTCTGCCCGTTCCTATTCTCCTACAAAAGAAAAAATGACAAATCTTGAAATAAGCTCCTGAAATAGACCTGCTCTGATTTTTCCAAACGAAGCTAGCAAAACTTTTTAGCAAAGCAAAGCATCTGCTAGCGGGAATCCAATTCTCAAGGAAAAGAAAATGTCTCCAATCACAAGGAAGGACTAAATAAGAAATTTCTGTTCAGATCATCTGCAGCAGACTTTGTATTCCTTCATCCTGCAGTATCTTTTTCCATTAGGCTATAAAATTGCTCAATTTGGGATTCTTTAGGAAGAGGCAAACTTTGTCATTTTTTAAAGCAGAGACATTAATATCAACTAGCTAAACGATATTGCTTTTAATGAGCCTAGGGTATGTATGACTAGGTCTCCACCCAACCATCAGTTAAAACAGAAAGGGTAACTGTGGGCATAAAAATGATGTAGTAGTCATAATTCAGCACAATTCACAATATCCCATACACTCTACTGTAGTTGATCCGGACTGCATCTTAATACAAATGAGATCTTGAGAGAGGTGCTGGTGGAACCAAGCCTCAATTGCTACAAAAAAAGGAAATTCCATGCTTAATAAAGATAAGATATATAGGATTAATCCCCCCCCCCCCCAGGCACTGTAAGAATGTAAACAATGGGACAAAGAACACCTGTGGTTTAACCTTGATGGGCTTTTTCTTACATTAGGCAAGGGCTGGAAGCCTACTATCTTTTTTGTATTGCTTAATTACATTCCTCAACTTCTGTCCTCCTTGGCCTGTCAGTCTAAAGTTGCTAGGAATTGTACTTCAGCAATATTTGGAAGGCCACCCATTATGTGGACTTCAACTCCCAGACCTTGACAACTTCAATGATTTATATAACATGTGTGGCAAGAAAAAAAGTAAAATGGAGAAAACTCCTTTAACAAATGTCTCACTTAGCAACAGAAATTTTGGGCCCAGTTGTGGGTCATAAGTCAAGGACTACCTGTATTTACACCTTCTCTCTAGGTAAGAGTTCGTTGTCCTTTTGGAGGGCAGATCATGCAAAGCAGCTAAGAGCAGTGATGACGTTTTAAGCTTCAAATGTGATTGCCCAGCTCTAGGTCTTTGCCAATGTCCATCCACTCTCTCCTGCTCTCTCTCCAAGTGGCTTCTCATTACCTTCATCATTGCCATTATAGTGCTTTCCTCTGTCTGGACAGCGGGCACAGCCTGGCTGAACTGCTGCAGTTTCACACAGCGTCTGAATGGATGGGTAAGGGTATGGCTGCCTCCACAGTGTCGAGGTACACTCACGTAGCTATAGTCAGCCACCTCTGGAAGTTTCTCTCTGTAAAGAGGCAAAGACCTTTAATTCACACGAGGCAAAGTCCAGCAAAGTCCTGTGATTCCCGAAACCCAAAAAGAACAACTGCTTTGTTTTCCAAAGATTAGATTCAATTTGGGACATTAGCAGCAGAAGGGAAGGCAAAGGAAGCATTGCAATTAAGAATTAGGACTCAACCAAGTTCAAGATCTGGCACAAATTTTCTGTGGTGGCCTGGTTTGAAGTGTGATCTTGGCTCCGTGACCAGTGTGAATGTCTAATTTTTTGTTGTGTTGTAACCCAAGCAACTGTATTAATCTGCGGAACCAGAATGTATAAAAAGGCAGCACGTCCTGCCATGCAGACATCCACTACATCTTAGCATAGTACAGTAAAATGACTGATTTTGAACGAAGTAATTTTTCAGGCTCAGAGCAAGGGTTAGAATGAAAGAGAGGTCTCTGGGTGGCAATCTGCTCCTATTTCCAACTTTCAAACCTCTCTTGCCCTCACATAACAGTTGAACATTGTATGGCTAAAATTCCAACATCATCAGATAAAATGTGAATCTTTTCTGAAGGAATAGGGGTAGGGTAGAGTAGCTATACAAAAAAAGAAGAATAACATCTCTCAGAGGCCTCAGAGGGAGAAAGTGCTTTTAAAATCAGCCTTGGCTTCAGGTGATATCAAGGGAGATTTCATGTATCTAAACTGGCTTCCTTAAATGGTATTAATTGTCAATGAGATAGTAATCATTCTTTCGTAATGTTGATAAAGCGATCACCAATGTCTTAAGAGAAGGGAGGATCCCACTGGGCAGGATAAATAGCTTGAGCATTCTATTGGGAGAAAGTCAAAATTGTCTGCAACTCAAACTTCCAGGATGGGACACGATACTAGAACTGTCCTCCTTCAATAGGAAAAGAAAGGAAGGTCAGCTGACATATTGCTCAGTCTGAACATCATTTATAATGATGTTGTACACAGGGTTCAGACCGGGTCAGCAGAAAAAGTAAATAAGACACAGAGTTTAGGTTAGTTTAGTTTTTGAGCAGGCTATGTTATGCTTCTCAACAAAGCACAATCTACATTTGCCCTTTATAGTAGTGAAAAGGAAAGTCTTTGTGTGTGTGTGGGGGGGATAGATCCCCATTGGAGGCTCCCAACTTAGAGTCTGTTAAAAGGATGGGGGATTAGAGAATCAGACTCTTCAAAGCAAGAAAACTATCCTAAGATCTCCATAAATCACCTTTCAAATCATCCTCCCATTATAGAATCAGAGGTGCCACAGTGTCTAGAATGTTGCTAGGTCTTCCAAAATGCAAAGATGGACAATAAAACCCAAATGATATTTACAAATTACCTCTTGTGAGACAATTAATACAACATGATATCTTTGTCCTCACATAAGATGTGAAATAGAAACTATTTTTAATGCTAAGATCTGAGGTTTTGTAATGGAGCCCAATCCTATAAAAGTAGATGGATGGATGACCCCATTTGCTTTTTTCATGTCAGTGACAAGTTAGCTGCTTCAGAGCTTGGCTCTCTCAACAGAGACACAGTCCCATTCTCTACTGCTTCACTATTTGTCTCCTGGTCTGATCCACCCATTTACTGCTTGCTAATCAGATCATAGAGGACTCCCTTTTGGCCTATCCCTTTTCCTAAAGACCCCAGGAAACATTAAGCTTCTCCACAGAAAACCTGGGAACAGATTCACTGAAACACTTGGTAGAGTACATAACAGCAGCCTGCTTGAGCATCGTGTTCCTCGCCTCTGCCTTGGAGGACAGGAAAGCACATAAAACATATGGAACAAACAGAAAGTTATTTTCACAAAGCCATTTCTGTAGAGCAGTTTTCTACATAGAAAGCAGTAGCAGGGTTAAACTAATATTAAATTAAAGCAGAAATGCAAGCTAAATTGCAAGGTTGGATCACAAGACATTTGATTACAAAATTCTTGTATCTCACTATAGACAAGAAGTCTAGTCTGAGCCAGACTTAAGCCTAAACTACTTTAGTTTGGACATTATTTTGAGATTTGGATTAGCATATATAGGAGCCGCTTTATAAACATCACTGAATACATTGTAACATGATAGCAATCAAGTCTGACTTGTTTAGCAAAACTGTGAAGTTCTGAGCCTGTTTTGGGGATTGCAAATGATTACCCAAGCAGCAAGTCCAACCACTAAAAGGTTCATTGTCTGATTACAAACCTACAAGAATGTAAAAGAAGCATGTGAAAAGATTGCTTTAGGATATGGCAAAATTCCTAAATGGAAGAAATTTATGTAAATATTTCCTGCTAATTTCATGATATTAAGCATACATATGGAGAGTGTCGGTTCTTTCCATATATACAGCAGAGATGATGTACATACAAGTTGAGATAAATTTCTTAATGGAAGCTCCTTTGCTATATAGCAGTTTTTCCAGTGTACGACATATAAAAGGGAATAGAGAATCTTCTCAATTAATAAATCCTTCTCATCAAATTCCAGGAATTGTAGTTGCTTACAGGTTCCTTTTGCAAACCTTTCTTCAAACAATTTTACACGGTTACCAAATATAAATAAGACCCTGATACCAAGGTTTCAATAAAAAGTCTTTATTTCTTGGATTCAGCTTTAAGCTAAAGCTGAGGAACTATTGGGCCCACCTTCTAAATCAGAAGTCCCCAGCCCCCAGTCTGTGGCCCAGTACCAGGCCATGGTCCATTGGGAACCGGGCCATGCAAATGGTGGATGAATGTGAAAAGCTCCTCACCATTGCCACCATCACTGCTGGTCCACAGAATGGAAAGGTTGGGGACTACTTTCTAAATATTGAAATATTTGCATTAGAGAAGGTGGCACCATTAGTTTATGTGGCCTGGGTCATCGTATACTCTTTAGCCAGGATTGCACTTAGTATATTAACGCAGATGAGTGCTGCACAATACCTCTCAATTGATTCAGAACAAATGTTCTGGAATGCATGAATGGTGTACAGCACTTTCCTACAATACATTAAAGAATCTATGTTTTTTTCCAGGAATGGATAGCTACTGGAAAAGTACATAGTTGCTTTAATGAGTCACAAATATCCATATAGTATTCCAAAATATCTCATGTGAATCTGATTAAATGCATTGGTTAGCTCTAGATTGAAAGTGTTCTTTTACCATGTCCGATTCATGGCCTATAATTTGATTTGTCCAGACCTGGTGTCAGCATGATAGGACAAATGTGTCCTGTGGGATATTCAGAGCTTGTTGAGAGAAGCATCATCATCATCATCATCATCATCATCATCATCCTTGTAATTTTGTTTAATCATTATTCCCTTTTCAATGTGCTGCTTTTATAATTTCTATCCCTCTCTGTTTTCCTGATAAATTTGGGATGGAAGTGAGGCATGACAGGTACAGGTAGGTAGAAATGAGTAGTAATGGTCAGTCTATTGTTCACCATAAGGGTGCTAAAGAAAGACAGGACAAAACCCCTCTGATCTTCTGTTTACCTGAGTGAAGCACCAGGATGACAGATTGATCAGAGCCCTGCTTTGTTTTCTATATTCCTGTCTGACAAGATGAAGTTTGCTTTATCCCGTAAGCCTTACCGTTTGCTATAGGGGCTTGAGCCAAGGTACTGGGACTGCAGGGCTTCCTTGATCATCTGAGCGTTGACCCTGGCAGCCCCGCCATAATGACTCTGCACCTTCTGTATGTCCATGAGCATCTTGGAATGAATGCGCCGTAACTTGTTCAGACTAGCACTCTTCTCCAGGGCATCAAAACGAACTCCCGGTCCCAATTTCAAATTGCTACAATACAGAATGGGGCAGGGGTAAGAAGCAGAGAAATGGATGGAGACAGCAACAATCAAAGGAGGAGGATGGGGGAGGGGGAAATGCTGTTAAGCAAGGCACATGCACCCAACATCTTTTGCTAGCATTCCTATAACAGACAGCACTGGAAGAATCTACACAGTGATGCAGAATACATTTGCCACAGGTAACTTTCTGGAGACCACACACCTTCCCATTCATCTACCAACTTTCTATTCTCACAGATACCATGTGGCCCCTTGCCCGTACAAGTCACAACAAATAAATTGGCACCAATGGGAAAATTTATTCCCTAATTGTCAGCAAAGGGGAATCAAGCGGGCTAAGGCACTGGGACACTCTTAAACACAGATATGTCACTGGGCTTTTTGGATGGATGGATGGATGGATGGATGGATGGATGGATGGATGGATGATGGATGGATAAATATGGATGAGGTGTAGGTGTATGTGGGTGCGTGTGAGAAAGAGAGAGAGGGAGAAAGAGAGAGAGGAAGAGAGAGGGAGGGAGGGAGGTTGCATGAAGAAGGGAGATGAAGGGAGGCTATTGAAAGGGTCCTAGAGGCCATTTCCAGTTGGGAGTTCCCTGCCCTTTATTAATGTAGAACTCTGTAATCAGCAAGAGTGAATTAGATTCACACAACTCTGAAGAGACTTTAAGTGAATGTTCTTCTATGGATTCATTCAACTAGGATGAGCCATAGATTTTTGGAAGCAATTCTACAGATACATAAGAAATCTAATAAATGAAGAGAAGTTTTACAACTAGATGTTGACTTCCCACTTTCTCCACTGCCATTGGAAGTTTTACAGCAGTAATAGAAAAGATTTTAAATTTCACTACATGTGATCCTTGACTTACAACTATCCATTTCATGAATGCTTGAAGTTACAAAGGTCCTGAAAAGGGTGGCTTATGACCAGTCCTCTCACTTACAGCCATCACAGCATCCTGATATTGCAATTGGAGTGCTTGGCAACTGGCTTGTATTTATGATAGTTATAGTATCCTGGGAACACATGAACACATTTGCAACTTTCCTAGCCAGTTTCAAACGTGCAAAGTCAATGCAAAGATTTGCTTAATGACTGCTTAAGCAATTTAGGAGGCATGATGGCTGAGTGGTGAAAGATGCAAAGTTTGTCAGCTGGAAAGCTGACATCCCAGGTTTGAAACTGAGTGCTATGCAATGAAATGAATTCCCATTCCTTGCCTCAGCTCCTGCCAACTTTAGCTATTCAAAAGCACGCAAATGCGAGCAGATAAATGAGTACCACTTCAGTAGAAAGATAACAGTGTTCCACATGCCTTTGGCATGTAGTAGCCATGCTAGCTACATGACCACAGAAATGTCTTTGGACAACGCTGGCTCCTCCTAGGTTAAGAAACAGAGATAATCATCATCCCACAGAGTTGGATATGACTGGATAGGGGAAACTTTTACCTTTAAGCAATCATTCCTAAAATTAGGTATGGGCACCTGATGACTGAGTTATTGATTGTATCACTTAGCACCAGACCTTCTGGTCTCAACTATGGTTATAAGTTGACGACTACCTGTACGTTATGTTCCCAAGAACATCCATTGAGCTATATGGATACTTTGCATTTTATATATTCCCTCCTCCTATGGATTCCTATTCCAAATCTCTATCACCCTCAGTTCCAGAATACAGAGATAAAGAAACTGCAAAAGAAGAAAATACAAAAGTTCCTATCTGCATTTTACTTGCGGTTCAGTTGCCTGATTTGGTCCATTTCATAAACCATATACGGCCGGAGTGATTGATGAGGAGGTAATCCTGGAATAGCTGGGAGAGTTGTAATTCGCCTGTCAAGATAATACACAAACCAGATAAATAAAGGAGGATAATAATAATTTTAATAATAATAATAATAATTTATTAGATTTGTATGCCGCCCCTCTCCAAGGACTCGGAGTAGCTCACAACAAGTAAAACATTATATGCAAATCCAATGTTAAAACAGTTTTAAAAACCCCTATTAAAAACAATCATACAACCCAAATACACCATACATAAAGTTAAGACTGCTAAAGATATATCAATTCCTCCATGCCGGGCGACATAGATGAGTTTTCAAAAGTTTGCGATAGGCAAGGAGGGTGGGGGCAGTCCTAATCTAATCTCCGAGTCTATGGAGAGGGGCGGCATACAAATCTAATAAATAAATAAATAAATAAAATAAATAAATAAATCTCCGGGGGGAGCTGACTCCAGAGGGCCAGGGCCGCTACAGAGAAGGCTCTTCCCCGGATCCCGCCAGATGGCATTGTTTTGTTGATGGGGCCCGGAGAAGACCAATTCTGTGGGACCTAATTAGATGCAGAACAAATGAAAGAGAGGGCAACTGCTCCTGGCCTAACACCTTACCAGCATTTTATTAATGAAGGGAAGGCCAGCTCCTCAGAAGACAGCAGGACATAGGCAAAACTTGCTGAATAGCTGAAACTACTGCCTAGTAGAGATGTTCCTATACTTGAATCTAAACAGATCAATTACAAATCTGAATTGAAAGTGTCAAGCAAAGACTTACGGGCCAGGCACCACCATCTCTAAGGGTCGGTCACAAGAAATGCAATGGAAATGAGCCAGGAGTCTCCTGTTTGAGAAAAAAAAGAAACATCAAATCAGACAGGGGAATGGTTGGAGTAGAGGATAAAATATATGTTTGGCAACAATAGGAACATGCTTCTTTTTTAAACCAGAAGGCAGGGGATAAATGCAACCTAGCATGTTTATATCATGCAGAGGCATTTTAACATACCCATTAAATTGAGTATTTATTTCCACAACAAACAATTCCACTTTAAAGGAGCCAAGTAAAATAAAACAAACATTCATTTGGCAAGGATTCAGAGTTCAGTAGATGGAAATTCATGAAAGCATAGTGGAAATTCTCACCAACTATATGTTAAAAATGCCCCTGGGGAGTGTTGGACTCTGAATTTCTTGCAGTATCAGGAATTCCAGCATAATCAAAGAGGAGAGGGCAAGACAAAGAAACAGGCAGGGCTGGAATAAAAGCTATATTTGATTTAAAATTATATTTGATTCAATTAGTTAAATGCAATTAATAAGATCACTCTCTGTGCATTTAATTCCCCTCCTTTGCAATCTTAAAAATTGCAATAGTAATTTTGAAATGGGTCTGGGGGGCGGTGTCACAGGAAGACTTTAGATGAAGGACTTCTGGTACAAGAGGCTCAGGTTGTGCACCATGGGTAAATACATTTACTATAAGGGAGGATAAAATATGTCCCTGAAAGGATAGAAAAATCTGGGCACTGTATAGGTACTTCTTCACTTATGACCCTAATTGAGCCTGGCCATTGTTGTTTATAAGTCATGATGGTTTTAAAGTAGGTCACCATGTGACCGGATCCATTTTTACCACCTTTTTGGCAGTAGTTGTTAAGCAAATGCGACAATTTAAAATGAACCCATTGTTCCTTAAAACTCAGTTTTTGCTCTCAACTGGAAGTAAACACTGGTTTCTGGGGGGGAAACTGTAAAATGTCATGGTCATGTGACTGTGGGGTGCTACAAATGGCTGTGACTATGTATGGGCAGGTTGCCAAGTGCCCAAAATGCAATCCCTGTGATCACAAGGAAGAGAACAATGCCAGAACTTAAGTTCCTTTTGGGTGGAGGGGTGGTGATTTTCTGCTGTAACTTCAGATGTTTGCTAAATGATAAGTTGAGAACTATCTTATCTCCATAGCCAGTGGGCTGCAGATAAAATAACATCATCCAATTACATTTGACTGAGGAAAGATTGCAAAAAGGTTTCATGAATGGGAAGATGATCTGAAGTATGATGGTTTGTTTGTGCTCAGAAAAGGAAAAAGGGAGAAGGAGGGAGGGAGGGAGGGAGGGAGGGAGAGAGAGAGAGAGAGAAAGAGAGAGAGAGAATGAGAATTTCCCTTTCCAAAAGGAGGGATGGGTTTTTTTTCATTTTGAAGGTAGTGAATGAGATCACTAGCTTTCTTCTACTTCCCTTTCTACACAAAGTTTGATCCACTCCAAAGACTCTAGTACCAATGATCCATGGCATTACCACCTATTAAAACTGACAGGGACACCACCTCTAGATCTGAAGAAATTGTAGCTGCCCAGATGCTACTGACCAACTCTCAGGCACTCTCCCAGCATGGCCACTTGGGAAGAATGCGAGAGTTGGAGTTTAGTAACCTTGGGGAGGCCACAAGTTGCCTATCTTAGACCCAGCTCTGAACTCGTTCTTGCTGTTTGGGAGCAAAGAGATTTCCAAAATAGTCAAACTACATCACCCTTCACCCTCCTGGTGTCCAACCCCTCAGATTGGATTTCAACTCCCATCATTCCTTCGGATGAACTGGCAAAGTCTAATAATAGACTTCTCACAACTTCGTGTGAAAGCAACTGTTCTTGTGGACTTCCAAAGTTTGCTTTGACAAAACTAAGAGGCACCGGCTGCACTTAGTCCATATCTTTTTTCTTTCCAGGATCCAATCTAGGTCAGTTACCGGGACCAGAAGGTTTGTCTTCCGAGCTTTCAGACTGGGGCTGAAGCCCATCCTCAGGGAATTTTTCTGTGATTCTGGGTATGGGCTTCAGCATGAATGAGTCCAAAAGCTCAGAAGTTAAACCTTCTGGTCCCAGTGACTGACCCAGATTGTAACCTGCAACATTATATATGTTCTCTTTAATTTGCATTTTCTTTCCTTTCCCCCCTCCCTTTCATTGCAGGCTGACTTATCCACTGCACCACTGCCTTGCAGATTCCTTCTGAGGAAGTAAAATCGCAATAGCTGACCTTCCTATCCCAAACATGACATATCTTCACCAAAACCCTCACAGTATGCTCAGGGCTGGGATGCGGGACCCTGACTCAGGAACTGGCACTGTCCCCAACGCTGTGCATGACAAATCTGAGCAGAAGACTTGCTAAGTCCCCCTTTTCTCTGAAAAGTGTCCTCAAGGGGAAACATGTTTCTTGGCAGCCAGTGTGTTTCCCCTATATTTGCATCTTATTTCTTCATGCCTTCACATATAATCACTCTCTGATTTAATTAAAGGATTTTCAAAGCAAGATACCAGTATAGGCAGGACACCTCCTGGGATGCCAAGATAGCTAGACAAAGAGATTCTGCTGCATCTTATACAATGGACACTTTGCATGGGAGTGCTTGGTGTATTATCACCTAACTCTATGTAGCAGGAATTGCTGATTTGCACTGTTGAAGTAATCATATTCATAGCAGCTTTCCCCTCCTCTCCCTTGTCAATAAGCTGTGCCAGTAGGTCACACAAAGCACAAGTGCCCTCTGGTGGTGAAACAGAGTGTTTGCAGCTTGCTATTCTAAAGGAAAGGACTGAAGGTAATCCTCAACTTATGACCACAATTGGGACTAGAACTTTGGTTGCTAAGCAATTGTTAAATGAGTCACGCTCAATTTTACAACTTTTTTGCCATGGTCATTAAGTAAATTTGGCTTTCCTCATTGACTTTGCTTGACTGAAACCCACTGGGATGATCGCAAACGGCCATCACGGGAGCCTGGGATGCTGGAATCATCATAGATTTATAAATACATAGTGGCCTGCCAGGCATCTGAATTTTGATCAGGTGATCAAAGGCACACTGCAATGGTCACTAAGTGGCCATTGGTAAGTTGCTTTTTTCAGTGCCTTTATAACTTTGAATGTTTTTTAAAAGAATGGTCATAAGTCAAGGATTACCCGCATTGATTGGTGAAGGTCTGGGAAAGCAAGTAAGAGTTCAGATAAGTGTTCAGTAGCTCCAGGTTAGAGGTTAACATGTGTCCAGCTGTCATACTTGTTAGCAAAGAAAAGTGTATTCTCTTTCAAATAAAGCTCAATTCCTGATTATGGGAACATATCCCCACCTAATGGAAGATGGTTGCCTCTATTTTATTCTGGGATGATTTCCAAAACTTACCTATAATGCTGAGATTTTTTATTGGCACCAATTCCAAACACTAACCGCCCAAACTGATGATTTTTATTGGGGGTGGGGAAAGGAGGAGGCATACATGTATTATGTTCATGGTGGTGGCTGGGAAACATTTATATTTTCGGCAATAGCTCTATTTTTTGGGGTGGAGATGGGGAGCTTCCTTTAATTTTCTCAAAATACACCAGGTACTGAGAGATGCTGAAGGGAAATGTAAATGATGACTCAGCAGATTGACATTCTCCTTAAGTAAAGCACATTTTGGCTCAATGTATGTGATACCAAGGATTACAGGCTGCGTGCAAAGACCCATGTATGCATTTTTTTTTCTTATTTTTAACTGTACCACAAGTGTAGGATAGGAAGTCAAGGCTGACAGCTGTTGTCACTGAACATCTGCCCGTACTTGTACTGGGCTTTCTTAATGCTACAGCTGTCTTTCTCCAGCCTCTCTTACCTTCTGATCCCTGCAGCCTCATCGCCTTCATCTTGGGGAACCTTTTGCTTCAACTGCTTCCGAATATCTTTCCAACGATCCTCCAGCTGCTGCCTGAATGGATCCAGTTCCAAGCGGTCCAGCTGTTCAGAAAAAAATTCAGTGTTTCCTGGGCTCAAGTCATTGAGACCAAGGCTGGATTAACTGTTACACCATGTGGAGTATAGACTCACAGGGACTTATTAATTCTTACTTCAGGAGAATCCAAACAGTAATTTCTCTTTCCTGAAATATATACGGTACCTATAGATACCTATCAACTCATCACATAGCAACCACATTTTTGCTTTCAAGGAGTTAATAGTACTGGATATTTGTTTGATATTCCAATGCAGGGGCAAACTTCAAGCACGGAGTAGAAGGTTTGAGGAAATATGCAGTTGAGTTGGAAAAAAATAAAACAATAATGGGACTCAATCTTCACCCTCATGAGAAAAGGCTGGAATATTTGAAATTCCTCAGCTTTCAGAAAAGGGCAACTGTAAGGAAACATGGTTGAGACACAGAGAATCAAGCAGGGTCTACAGAAAGTGGAGAAAGAGAGCCTTTTCTCCTCGTCTTACTCTTTTTAATTTTATTTATTCTAAGAGTGAAATTCAGACACTTGGGAACTGACTCCTATTTATGACGGTTGCAATGTCCTGGGGTCATGTCATCACTTTTTGTGACCTGACAAGCAATGGGGAAACCAGATTCATTTAATAACTGTGTTACAAACTTCATAACTACTGTGATTCACTTAACAGCTGTGATAAGAAAAGTCATAAAATGGGGCAAAACTTACTTAACAACTGAATCTGAGCAACAGGAATTTTAGGCTCAATTGTGGTCGTAAGTGAAAGACTATCTGCATCTGTGTATGCATGCAAAACATTGGGACCAGAAATCATTCAATCAAACTGACTAGAAGCTGATGGAAAATAGAGGTAGCCCTGGGGTTACAATCAACTTCATAAGCGACCATTCAAAGTTATCATGACACTGAACAAGGGAGACTTACAACAATTCCTTAGAGTTCTAGACATTGCAGCAAGCTGAGGTCACATGACTGCATTTCCTGCCACCTTCCCCCAAGAAACGTCCAACTGGGAAGCTGGCAGGAAGTCAGAAGTTCCTCCCTTAATGAGCCATGTGATCCTTGTTTAACAGCAGCAACCAGAACTGCTGTGGTTAAGTCACATGACCTCAAGCTTTTCAACTGCCCTGCTTAGCAACAGTCCCAGTTCCAATTATCGATGTAATCTAGGAGTACCTGTAGACAGAAGGTAACTCTGCACACACAACATCATTAACCAATGGAATTGATTACCATGAACTTCTGCTCATTGAAACCACTGGGGTATATTTTACACCTGATGTTAGGAAGAACTTGGAAAGGGAATGAAGCAAAGTATTTCATTCCTTTTTTTTTTTGCACATAGGGCCAGCAGTTTAAGGCAGACACTCTGATTTTTATTTCAACATTGCCAGGCTTTGGAACAGAAGACTATTGTAGATCATCTTCAAATCTCTCTTAAGGAACTAGGCAGTGAAAAAAGCAGGGATGTCAAAAAACCCATAGGCAAATATAAGAAGTCTGGGAGCTAATATAGGCATTAGATTTTGGCAATCACTATTCCCTAATAGAGGACAAGCCAGCAGTAAGTTCCTGGGCTGTAAATTCTGGCATTTGTGGAAAGTGAAGCACTTATGGAGTGGGTTAAAATCAAAAGCAGGAAGACTTCAAACACATTCAGCAAACAAAAAGGAGGACATCTGCTGTTCTGCTGGCACCCTGTTCTTTGTATTGTGTGGTAATACAAATCTGGTACTGTTATCTCTATAGGCTTGGTTCTTTAAAGAACCTTTCCTCTGTTTGTGCCAAGTCAGCATGAAGATAAAATAATGTAATATGGATTTTTTTCCCTATCATAAAAAACAGCAGGCAGCTATTGCCATGTATATTTTATATACTTGAAAGACTTATCCATGATTTAAAAGGGAAAAAAGATGATGAATGAATAGCTAAAAGCAAAGATGTTTCTCAAATATAGAAAAGTACAGAAAGATATAATGAATACTGTTGGTCTAAAATGTTTTTAAGTGGTCTATTTTTACTTTTCTCTTATTTCCTGCCTTTAGTAGCACTGTCTAACTCCCAACCCAATATCATAACAGATGTGTAACCATTTGCATGACTAGGACAAGTAATATTAGCCCAGAAACAGTTAACTGGCTTCTATTTAGGGCTTGCGCACAAAAATAAAAGACGTCAGCCTAAATTTTTGTGTCTGGAATCAGCAAATGATTACAGGAAGGATTTATCTAATAAGTTATATAGGCTCTCCTGAATTGGGAGAATCCTTACCTAATGCTATTGTCTGCTATTTTCTTGTGCACATATCAGTATAAGGGAAGCTGATTCCTTAACATCAGTTATGTCAGGCCTCTACATTTATCAAATCTGGATTTCCTTACTGGTGTGTCAGTGGTGGGTTTCTGATCCTTTTCAGGAAAACTTTCTTAGGAGTAGACCAGGCATTTATTATACATTTCTTCCTTGAGACTTGCTGATATAAAACTGTGAAGAAGTTAACTGTTGGACTTAGTTTAGGTCCTTAATTTGACTTGCATAAGTGGAGATTTATCATCGGCATGATTCTTTCCCCAAATATTCAAGTAATGCTTTCACTGCTACACAGGCTGAAGCTTGTTTCATTTATTTTAAGAAAAGAATACAGCACTGTCCAAAAGAAGACACCTAGACTGGCATTAAACATCTTTAGAGATAAGTGAATAGGAATTATTACAATCCTCTTCAATAGTTGCACTGGGTAGATTATGTTGCCTGGAAACAGTTGCTCCTTGAAGCCAATGTCTCTCAGGACTTCATTCTGCCTACAATGCTCTTATCAATATGAATTTGCCAGGGAAGATAATCAGGAAATCTGCAGGTGGGTGTTATAACTATGTTCATGATACCCTTTTTCTCTGTAACATCTTCAGGTAATAGTCAGGCTTCTTTGCATCCATGCCTATAGTTGATAATGGCTGGAAAATGTGGTACCTCATTCAATAGTAGTAACTGTGAGAGGGACTTTGGAATCCTTGTGAACAACAATTTAAATATGAGCCAGCAGTGTGCAGCAGATGTCAAAAAAGCCAACACAGTTCTAGGCTGCATAAACAGAGGGGTAGAATCAAGATCACACAAAGTGTTAATACCACTTTATAATGCCTTGGTAAGGCCACACTTGAAATGCTGCATTGTTTTTGTTGCCATGATGTAAAAAAGATGTGGAGACTCTAGAAAGAGTGACAGAAGAACAAGAAAGATGGTTAGGGGACTGGAGGCTAAAATATATGAACAATGGTTGGAGGAACTGGGTATGTATAGTTTAATGTAAAGAGACTAGGGCAGGGATTAAATGCTCCCAGTTTGGAATGGTATGTGTCAAAGCTAAATTTTAAAGAAGATGTTGGATAACCAATTGTTTAAGTAGTGTAGGGTTTCCTGCCTAGGCAGGGGGTTGGACTAGAACATCTCCAAGGTCTCTTCCAACGCTGTTATTATAATCTATTCTGATAATAAACTGAAACTGGGTCCAGAGTTATGTTCAGAGAGGTGGTTGAACTACCTTAGTTTTCCAGGCTGAGGCAATACCAAATAGCATCTTTCCTTTGTTTTGGCTGAGGTACCAATTTTGGTTGATACACCAAATTTACTCTTAAAATGACACACATCAATAGCATCCAAGTTTAATCCCTGTCAAGTACTCTGTATGTGGCTACTTTTGTATCTATCCTAGAAACTTCAATTGGTTCAGCACTCACCAGCCAAATCTGTCGAGAAGAACCCAAAAGAGCTACATTATACCTGTGCTTTAGACATTGGATTGTCTACCAATTTGCCTTTGGTTGAAGTGTGAAGGGGTATTATTATCTAATTATCCTTAAACTGGTATATGATTCAATTCCAGCTGATCTGAGGAAACAGCTCTACAAGATTTCCCAGCCCTATCCACTCCTAGAGATTATTTTGAAAGTTCATCTACAATTGCTTAGGTCAAGTCTTCTCTCTAGCCCTGCCACTCTCTGGAACACATTCCCTGCTGGGTTATGGGACCTAACAGCTTTGCTTCCTTTCAAAAAGGGCCTAAATACACCTTGTAAATAGCTTTTAATGGTTATTGCTAGCTTTTCCTACTGTCTTGAATTTTAATTTCAATGTTATATCTTACTATAAACCACCAAGGGACTTTGGTAGTTGGCAGTATAATAAGTTTAATTAATACATGAATAATAAATACATAGTTGATTTGTTTCTGTATAGTTTTTCCTTAGTGTTCATACCACAAGGGGTTCTTAATTCTTTCACTTTTTTTCTAGTTTGTATTTTTATTAATTTTTTGCTCTTGTGCTTTGCATTTCTTTATATTACTTATTTACATGGGGATCGTATTTTCTGCAAGAAAGCCTTCTCCTACAAGGAAGTAGAAGGAACAGCTGATAGAATTAGTTGCAGAAATATTCCACGCAAAGAGCATAGAAAACAGGAGTGAAATTGTTCCTATAAAGCTATTCTTTTTTTTTTTACTGTTCCTGCCTTTCTATTAACCATGCTCCAGGTAGTTTATGATAGAAAAATTTTCAATGAAGCCTAATAAATAATAATAAAATTAACTTTTTTGGTATTATTTTTGTAGAAACAGGATAAGCAATTGGAGCTGAAGAAAGAATAAAAAATAACAATGTAAATGAAGCAAAAGGCAGGAAAATAATAGTCTTGATTTGTTGCCTACACAATGAAAGCATAGGCATTGAGGAAATCTCCCTGCAGAGCCTTCTTTGCCACTAGAGAAAAGGATCTATTTTCTCCCTGTCTTGTCAGAGCTCATACGGCAGAGGTAGCTGAATAATTGGACGAAAACTAGAGGGCTCATAATTTTCATCTCAGTTTGTTTACAACCTCTTTCAGCTTCCTACTCTCCAGTGGCAATGAAGCCAAATCCTCAAATTCCCAGCCAGAGATATTAATTCCCAGTGCATCTGGGAAATACCAGCTTGGGGAAGATCAAAAACAGAATTCTCACTGTGTCCCAAAACAATTTAGTCAGAATGCAGACATAATGTGCTCCATGTTTACCTGGTTGTAGAGGAAAATACAAGCAATGTATTCTACCATCTATACATGTTCCTGGCCATGGAGAAAAGGACCAATATTTCTGTAAGGTGCTTAGCAGCCTCACTTTACACCACAATATGGGCCACTAGCACAAGTAGTTCTCCTGCTGACAGGTTTGCAAATGGCTAAGAAGGATACATCTTGCTTACCTTGGAGTCCATTTCAATCAAGAGTTTGTCCAGCATTTTCTGCCAGTCTTGTTCTTGCCCAACCATCTTATTTAACAGTTCCTGCATCATCTTATTTAGCTGTTCTGTGGTGGCATCAAACTGGGTGCGACTGACCTTTGCCGCAAGGGCAGTCTTATCTGCTTTCTAAAAATGAAGAGAAAGAACAGCAATAGATCTTTGGTCTCATTGATATCTGAGGATCTCTCCCTCATCTGCCTTCCAAAGCCACAAATTACATGAAAGTACCAAAATAGCACTATTGCTACCTGACCCAATCTCAAAACAAAGGAAATGCAAGTAGTCCTCAGTTAATCACCACTCATTCAATAAACTTTCAAAGTTACGATGGCGCTGCATGAAAAGCGGTTACAGCTAGGTTCTGCCAGAAATCCCATGGACAGGTGATCACAATCTGGGTACGTAGTAATCAGCTCACACTTATGACAGTTACAACATGATTTGTGACCTTCCCTGTCAGCTTACCACGAGCAAAGGCAATGGGAAAGCCAAAAAAGAAGATCACAATTGACTTTGGGCAAGTCTTCTCCACTTGGATACCTTTCCAGATTCTTGCAGCACTTCCATGCCTCTCCAGCTATTCATACATCCTCATATAATGTACCCTCTCCCACCCAGCAGCAGTCACTCCAGAGTCCAGCCCTGTTATATCTGCGCTGCACTTCTCTGGCCACCCGTTCACCCCGCATTCCTTCCCACCAAGCAGCCACTCCGAGCCCCATTATACTCATGCTTCTCCTCCCCACCATTCACATGCACCCTCTGTACTCAACCTCAGCCATCCCAGATTCTACCATGCTCATGTCACGCCATATCATTAATGCATTAACACTCCATTAATGCATCCTCACAAAGACTCTTCCACCCAGCAGCAGTCACTCCAAAGCCCACTACACTTGTGCTGCACCTCGCTGGCCATTCCCTTCTTTCTTTCCAACCCAGTAGCAGCCATTTATCTGCCGGCCAGTCGGCTTTCAAGACACCTAAAACTTGCAACTTCCTGCTGGCTTCCCCAATAACTTTGATTGTTGGAAGCCAGCAGAAACATGTGAGGAGGTGCTCGCTTAACAATTCATGTCTTTGCTGGACAGCAGCAACTGGATTGCAGGGATTACCATCACCAAGTGATGCAGTCACATGAGACTGCAGTGTACATTGCATCACTTAGGAATGGAAATACCAGTCCCAGTTGCTATTGTAATTCAAGGATTACATATATCAGGATCACCATTCAAAACAGAGAGTAAGCTTGCTATTCCTGACTGTCCCACAGGCTCCATTTGTAAATAAAGCTTTCTCAGGAGTATCTATTCATGGTTCCTCAGGGATGCTATATCTATTGAATGTCAGTAAGTTGAACTGCTTACCACATGGATTTCTGTCTCTAGGGAATCTCTGTCAACTTTTTCATTATCCAGTTTCTCCAGTGATTTGTACAATGCCTTTAAGAGAACACAAAGCAAAATGAAATGACGTTGTTACCAAAACAAAACTCCAGTTCCTATTAACTTTATCATCACCGCTATCTTTACAAACATTCCATAAGCAGATCTTCCCTATTTCCATAAACCTAGATGTTGCCTATATTCTACCACATAAGAGAGATAAATTAGCATCCTATGGTTGATGTAAGGGATACATCCCTGTTGTTTATAGAAGCGGGCTTGTCATTTCCTTCTTTCATGATGTTTCTTCAACTTCCTAATCATCTCCTAGTTTGTGCTGCTCCACTCTCCACCCCACACCATGCACATACAACAAGTCAACAGTTCTTTATTCTACCACTCCCCCAAACGAGCCCTCAGAATATATCCCCATTGCACAGCTTCAGATTTTGAGTTCAGCACAGCAAGAGTCACTGGGTAACCAGGTCCAACGGGAACAAAGCCCAAGAAAGGAGTCTTCCAGTTAAACGAGTCAGGATATATGGCATGAACATACAAGGCACAGAAATAGGCACATAGCTGAAGGAACACTCAAGTCCTCAGGGCAGGATTAAGAAGGCAACACCAATGCAGGCCTTCATGAAGTAAGGTTGCCTCCTCAGGAGTAGTCTAGCTGACTAGTGCCTCTCTGCTGCATGTGTCCTGGATCAGGAGGAGGTATGGACTCCACTTCCTCCTCATTCTAACTGGTGGCCGCTACTCCCAGTCTTTGCTTGGAACCTTCTGGCTATCTTGCTGCAAAACTGTGGTTCACCTCGCTCAGCCTGTGGCTCCTATTGACCCAGCTGAGGATGCTCCATCAGGCTAGCAATCCTGACCAACACTCGTCTCCGTGTTGACTCAAACTCACCCTCTTCTTCTGAACTTCCATCCGGAGAGGTATCCAGGGGCAGGTCCTTAACATAGTTTTAAAATCCCCTAGTGATTCCCCAGGTCCTACTTTTCTCCAGATACTCAAGATGTATCCAAATGCTTTCAGGATGCCCTAACGGTTTATATCTTTCATATCCTATTAGTGGTTATAGTGTACACTAATTTTAAAAGGGCTATGTTTAACCAGTGATGTCACTGAAGTAAAGAATATTCATGTGATTCTGGTGTCATCAGGTCATGACCCCAAGTGGATATGACATGTTTAATGTAATCCAATCAAAAGGGGAAAAAATCTGCTAGTCAAGTTTAGATTGAATGATTAACTTAACTTTAGCTCTAATCCTATACAGATTCAAATCAAAGATATCTTCTGTTATGTTGTATCTAATGTTATTAAACAAGGTATTATCTCTCTCCTAATGTCCTCTCAGTCAAAAAATAATTTCACTGAACCATTTCAATCACAGATTTAAGCAGAGCGGTCCATCAAGTTCACATTGACATGGGTTGTCTGCTATTGCTTGTAGCAAAGGCAAACCCACAACTATAGTATTTGTCCTGGCAGTTTTATCTGTGGCATATGACACCTTTCATCGCAAAATATTAATATCTACTTTGACTTCACTGAACTGAATTGGGCATTTACAGTCTTCTATTTCCCATTACATTTTTCTGTTATTTCTGTCAAGGGTTTTCAATCCTTTCCTTTATCAGTGAGTGCACCTCAGAATGTGGTCCTAGGTCCAATTTTGTTTATTTCTGATACTTTGTTTTCATTTCTTCTTTAACTATCCTGCTGATAACATCCAGGTGTATTCCTCAATCCAAATCTTGGCATGGACAATCTATTGTGGTCTTGCCTCTCCAAGTGCCTGAAATGTCCACTTGGATGTTTTCTCCCCAACCTAAATTAAATTTAAACAAGGCTGAGCTTATTATTTTTTCACCCTGACCATCCTTTTTTCTGTTTTTCACTTTTTGAGACTGCCAGGTACTGATGTCTCTGATGGTATATAAGATCTGGACCTCTTAGCAATGTTTTATCAATACAGTTACAAAGTCTTGTCACTTTCACATTGTGAGTATCCAGAATTCCATCCACTTTTTACCTAAGCATTTGCTTGATGCCGGTGGTGTCTCATTTGAATATGGTAATTGCAACAGCTTTTTGGCTGATCTTTCAGAATCTCCTCTCCGCCTTTTGGTTCAGGTCCAGAATTAGGCAGCCCATGTGGTCCTGGACTTCCCTGGATTTATCTTTATTTCTTCCTTCCACCAATATTTACACTGGCTAGGTCTTCAGAAGCATTAAAAGTTTAAACAGCTGGTGCTGATTTTCCAGGCTATGTGTATAGGAGCACCTACTTATTTGAACAACTTGGTAACAATTCTTGCTTCTGTGTGCTTAGTTCAATTGTGTAATCAGGGGCACTTAGTTTTCCCTCGGGCCAGAGGAGCTATCTCATATCTAGCTTTTATTCTTTGGATTTGATTCCCCCTTAAACTATGTTTGGCTTTCAGTTTCCTCAGATTTAAAATGCTTCTTTTCTTTCAGTGACTCAATACTCAATACTGATTTCAATTCAGAGGTGGGCTTCACATAATTTAACAACCAGTTTGCCCAGAACTGTAAATGTGTGCACTCATACACCTTGTGCATATGCAGGCTGCATCAAAAAAGACAGCAACTCGCTTGTGCACACCATCCACACATGCTAGCAGTGTCAAAGGCAGGGCAATTCGCTCACGCACTACATCCATGCATGTGTGCAGCGTCAAAAAACACAGTGATATAGGACTGAATTGCTGCCATGCATTCATGGTCCACTGTGGCCACGTAACATCCTTACCAACGTTGCCTGCCAGCTTCTTACAAGGAAAGGTAACTACTTGTGGTTACAGGCATAGTTCCCTCTAAGCTGAGCAGTGAGCAATCACTCACTTAAAAATCATCATCAACTCAGAATTTTCCAAACCTGCCCAGAAGCCGAGAGGGAAAGAGTGAGAGGCAAGGAGAGAGAGAGGAAGAGAGGAAAAGAGAGAAACAGATAGAAAAAAGAGAGGAAGGAAAAGAGAAAGAAAAAGAATGGGAGTAAGGAAGAGAGAAAGAAAATCAAAATCTAGTTTGAAACTAGCTCAACTATTTAAGTGGCATTTTGATATTGATAGAGTTGCCCTATTATGAGCTCACTGTTATAGACACACAGTACAGTATTTTATTTTGAAATTCTCTGAGGCAAAACAGGGTGGGTTTTTTGTTTGTTTGTTTGTTTGTTTGTTTATTTATTATTTCTGTGCCACCCAGTCCTGAAGGGACTGCCGCTCAGACACTGTACTTTTCCGCCCACCCACCCCCCAAAAAATTAGAGGGAACACTGGTTACAGGTAGCCCTTGACTTACAAAAGTTCATTTAGTGACTGTTTGAAGTTACGATGGCACTGAAAAAAGTCACTTACAACCATTTTTCACATTTACAACCATTACAACAGCCCCATGGTTATGTGATTAAAATTCAGATGCTTGGCAACTGACTCATATTTATGACTGCTACAGGGTCCTGGAATCATGTGATCATATTTTTGTGACATTTTGATGAACAAAGTCAAAGGAAAAGCCAGATTCACTTAACAATTTGTGTTACTAACTTAACAACTACAGTGATTCATTTAACATCTGTGGCAATACAGGTCGTAAAATGGGGCAAAACTCACATAACCAATATCTCACTTAACAACAGAAATTTTGTGATCAAAAGTCAAGGAATATCTGTATTCTGTTTCTCTGTTTAGGTAAGGAAATATCTCTGAAACAATGACCCTGTGGACCCCAGGTTATCTCCTGTTCCTTCTTTCTGGCCTATTCTGGCTAATAACTAATTTAAGCCAGAAGGTTAACAATCCTGATCAAAAACAGAACTGATATCCATTGTATTCAGAACTGTTTTCAAGAACTACTTCCCATTTTTTTGATTCCACCTGCTAAGTGTGACTCAAAGTTACGTACACTGATCTCTTTCTGTTTCTGGTGATGATCTTCAACAAGATTGCCAGTAGTGGCATTCAGCTTCTCACAATCTTCTTGGACTTGCAGGATAGTACTCTGAATTTGGTTGAGAACTTCTTCCTCCTGATTGGAAAAAAGCATGAATACTAAAGTTTTTTTTTTAAAGTGACGGTTTATTAACCCTCCTGTTCTATTTTTCAGAATTCAAGCTGCTGCCTTTGGGCAACTTGGAGTAAATAATGAAAGCTCAATCCATCTCTTCATGACAAATAGGGAACCCTGCAAAGAATGTTTGCTCCAAAAGTCAGGAGATAGTTTATTTGAATATAATAAAATAAACTCAAGATATATGTGGAATAATATAACTGCATCTTTATTATATATACAGGCCCAAAAACTGTCTACAACCTGAGCCCTGGTTTACTTTTACTCATGACAATCAACTATTATATACTGTATATTCTGACTTCCCACTAAAAAGTTGGAAGACGCAAAATGGGAATATCCTTGATATAGAAATAGAACATAGATTCATATCTAGGACACTGACATACTCTTGGGTACTATTTATTCTCCCAATTTTTAGGCTTAGATTTATGTGTGACAATCTAGAAATCATATTTGTCTGAAACTGAGAGAAACTCCATTGTTAAATGCTCTGCCAACATCCAAGTTCAAGAAGCACATAATACAAAAAGTAATGTCAGGGTCCCTGCATTCAACTTTCAAGGCATCCTTGGAACACTTTCTAAGAAGAAGAGAGTAAAATAGAAGTTTACTAAAAATTCAAACAAAAAAAAGTCCCTGTGAACTTGGAAATTGGCTGCTTGAACAGATGTGTCTGCACATAATTCTAAAAGATTGATGCGCTTTTAGACCAAAACCAGAAATCTTGTATAAGGTTGAAATTTGGGCCATAATTTCTTTAGCTATTTTAAATTAAAGATAAAATAGCAGACATATCAATGAACCAAAAGTAAGGCAGGCTTACTAATGGAGTATTAGAGGAGATAGGCTGCAATTCCAAGTATCAACAAACTTCCAGCACTTCGTGATGTAACATAGATTTTAAGATGCCTGACCAAGGACATGAAGCTACATGAACCTAAGTTTAGATTCTTATAAAAAAAATTGAAATTGTATAAAAGTATTCAGTTTAATCGGGAATAAAACAATATATTTGAACCCTAGAAATGATTCTTAGAAAGCAACTTTGGGAAGTTGGGAACCCGCTAGCTTCAATGGGTAAAATATTAACACCTCCTGAAACAGGAAGACTATCATTAGGCAAAGTATGATATTTATAGCTCCTCTTTCCAAAACTACCAAAGGTAATTTCTACACCAACAATATTGCAGTTGTTGTGCAGTTATCACGAAATACGAAGAATATACGTAACAAATCTGCTTCCATTTCCCCACATAGGAAAACATGCAACATGTTAATGTATGAGCAAGCCTAAACACATATTAGCTATAATATAGAACTGCAATACAGAGATTGCAGAAAAAATGCAGAGCAAACCTGTGAGTAGCCATTAACAGTGAGTAGCCAGACAGTGAGTAGCCAGACAAAGAGAAACAAAGAGAGTGACTCAGAGAAATAAGCTATGAACTCTAGCTCCCTCTTGTGACAGTCTGCAATACCTCAGCCAATATATTGCCAACCCTACAGTTATGAATAGAGTCCTAACACAATATGTTGAATTTGTGACTGCTTGAAAAAGCCTCATAGGGAGAAAGTACTTAGAAAGACTCGCTAGTACAGCCATGATTGAGATTTATTAAGAAATCATTGTTGTAAAAAGATAGTTTAGTTCAGTTTAGCGTGATGTATGGACCATGTCAGTAAATAATGTGATCTGAAAGGTGAATGAATTTGCAAAACATTTCCCTCCCCACTAGCAAGCAGGCAGCCACTATCATTGGGGTAAAAAGTTGTAAAAAGCTCAGAAGGAAAGACTATATTCTGCACACAAAAGCTCCCAGATTCATTTCTGGCTTCTCCAGGAATACTTGGCAAATACCTATATCTGGAACTCTTAGAAAACATCACCAGGAAATATTGAGCTAGACAGATCATCCACACCTTTACAAAGTTCCAACAGGTTAGGCCTCCCTCTCCAAACTGTGACCCAAACCATATCCATACTTGTCCATCTTGCAGAGGACTACTTTGTCCTTGGCTTTAATTTATTAAATTTCCACATCACCCACCTCATCTGAGTTGGCAGTTTCCAAAGCTATCCAGTTGAAAACTGAAAAGAAGAGCAACCTGAAACATCTTATTTCTGGCCTTACCTGACGTTGCTTGGGTTTCTTCGATTTGCTTTCTGCCTGCCTCAACATGAAGTTGTTGACTGAGTCCTGCAGCTGCTCGTAGCGCTTGAACAATTGGCTAACCTTCTCACTGACATCTAAGCTGCAGGCTGCACACGTGCCTTGGACTTGAGCTGCACCAGACTCTGGCATGGGTGGCATAGTCATGGATAGCAAGGTTGACGAGGAGGACATCATGTTCTCTATGACAGATCTAAGCTTGTCTAACTGTCAGCAAGTGAGAAAAGCAGGAATTTGGTTTCTTGAAAAGGAAATCTACTTTTCATCTCTAACATATAGTGGTGACAGGAACACGCTATTTTAATTTGTTGGGCTGAATCAGTATTCCTTGGCTTGGTGACTTTATTTTAATTGGGTCTGTAATGGCCAGAGTCCACAGACTTGGGACATGCACAAAAAAAAGTTTTTTTCATTGGGGAGGGGGAGTTCCAACTCACAATGTTGGTTGTTAGGACACTAAATTGGAGGATACCATCTGTACTGGCCCATTAAAGCAAACCTGAGATAAATCAATCAATATCTCTCTCTTTAACACACACACACACACAAATCTTATAAGGGTAGAATTCAATACCTTATAATAATGTTGAATAAGTTAATAATCATTTAAAAAGTTTCTGTTCACAGAAATCCCAATTCCAAAAGGCAGCATCCACTAATCCCAATTCCAAAAGGCAGCTTCCTCTGATGTTAATGAGAGTTTCCCATACATATTTTGTCCATGGGACAATACGGAATAATAGAAAGAGCTTTGGGGAGTGATTTAGGACTTAGTGCAGGGAAGAAAAGGTCTGCTGCTGCTGCTGAACTTTCCTCCCCACTTCCACTACTACAATGTGGAACCTAAGCACAAATGGTTCTGAGGGCAGTTAGAAAGACCTTTCAGTGGGTAAGGTTCAGCGAAGGGCTACCAAAATTTTCACTACCACATTGTGGACATGGGCTATGTAGGACGCCCTGCATTTTCTTTCAACGTCTTTCAATGCAAATTGGGTGCTCTGGGATGGAGCTCCATTTTCGCTACCCCACTGCGCCCCCCCCCCCCCCCGGTCTGGGCAGTAGCCCACCCCTGGCAAGGTTTGACTCTGTTTAACAGATCTTCTCCTGTAGGCATTTACAGCCAGCCACAATGAAATCCAAATGATGAATACATGTTTCATCATTTGGGTGTCATTGTGGCTGGCTGCAAACATATGTGTTATAAAGTAAGCAATTTGTCCACTATATTAGTGGGTGGGTGGGGAAATGGGGGTTCCAGATCAGACTGAACTGAATATCTAAAGCAGTGTTTCCCAACCTTTTTTGAGCCACGGCACATTATTCACATTTACAAAATCCTGGGGAACATTGAGCCGGGGGGGGGGGGGGGGGATAAAAAAGTTTGGACAAAAACCCCTCTCTTCCTCCCTTTCACCCTATTTCTCTCCCCCTCCCTCTTTCTTTCCGCCTCTCTCTCCATCCCTCTTTCTTCCTTCCTTCCTTCCTCTTTTTTGCTCTTTCTCTCTCCCTCCTTCCCTCCCTCTTTCTCTCTTTCTTGCTTTCTCTCTTTCTCTTGCATTCTCTCTCTCTCTCTTGCTCTCTCTTTTATTCTCTCTTTCTCTCTCCCTTGCTTTCTCTCTCTCTCCCTTGCTTTCTTTCTCTCTCTCTTGCTTTCCTTCCCTCTTTCTCTTCCTCTCTCGCTTTCTCTCTCTCTTTTTTTCTTTCTTTCTCTCTCTCTTTCTCTTTCTTGCTTTCTTTCTCTTGCTTTCTCTCTCACACACACTCTTTCTCTTTCTCTCTCTCTTGCTTTCTCTTTCTATCCCTCTCTTTCTTTCTTTCTCTCCTGCTTTCTCACACACACACACTCTTTCTCTCTCTCTCTTCCTTGCTTTCTCTCTCCCTCTTGATTTCTCTCTTGCTTTTACTTCTCTCTCTTTCTCTCTTGCTTTCTCTCCTCCTTTTTCTCTCTCTTTCTCTCTCGTGCACCACACCAGCAACAGAGAGAGAAAGAGAGAGAGAGCGGAGAGAGAATGGAGGGCTGCTTGCTAGTCCGCGCCCCCCTGGATCAGCAGCCCCACATGGCCACAGCACGGACTCCACCGTCGCCTTCGCCTCCGCCTAAGAGGCAGCAGCCACATTCACCCCTTCGCCCGGCCATGCGCCGCCTCCGCCTCCCGGTACCCCGCCTGACTGCTACCTGCAGGAACGGGTGGCGGGGCGCCAGGAAAGGGCGGTGCTTGAAAGCCACCACGGCGCCGTTGTTGTCATCACGGCGCAAAGCCACACAGTCCCGGATCGCTTGCTTCTCTGGCCAGCAAGCCGGCTGCCTGGGAAAGCGGCGCGCTTTTAAAACGCGTGTTTTTCAAATGCGCCGCTTTCCTAGGCAGCAGACTTTGCTGGCCGGAGAAGGGAGCGATTCAGGACTGCGTGGCTTTGCGCCACTTCAAAAATTTCTGCAGGGGGGGCGGTGGTTCCTAATGGCTGTGCGGGCGCCCGCCCACGCAGCTTAGAAGCAACAGTGGCTGGTGCCCTCCCACCGGGCCCCAAAAGCTCACGCCGTCATCGCTAGGGAAGCTCCAGCCAGGCCGGGCTCGCGGCACACCTGACCATGTCCCGCGGCACACTGGTTGGGAAACACTGATCTAAAGGATAGCCTCAACTTGGCACTCTCCAGATAGACTGGAAAACAATGTCTGCTTCCCTTAAGGACTAAGGTTAATAGGAGTTATTGCCTAAACCAGTGATGGCGAACCTATGGCATGGGTGCCACAGGTGGCACGCGGAGCCATATCTGTTGGCACGCAAGCTGTTGCCCTAGCTCAACTCCAATGTGCATGTATGTGCTGGCCAGCTGATTTTTGGCTCACAAAGAGGCTCTGGGAGGGCGTTTTTGGCTTCCAGAGAGCCTCCAGGGAGAGGGGGAGGGCATTTTTACTCTTTCCTGGCTTCAGGGAAGTCTTTGGAACCTGGGGAGGGCAAAGCATCAGCCTACTGGGCCCACCAGAAGATGGGAAACAGGCCATTTCTGGCCTCCAGGGGACAGGAGAGGCTGTTTTCACACTCCTCAGGCATTGAATTATGGGTGTGGGCACTTGCGTGTGTGCGATAGCACGCGTGAACGCTCTTTCAACACCCGAGGAAAAAAAGGTTCGCCATCATTGGCCTAAACTATTGGTTCTCTGTAGACTCCTGCATGGAGGGGGGGATGCAATGTTGTCACAAGGGGTCCAAAAAGGCTTGAAGAAATTTTATGTTTAGTGGTCCAAGGCTGCAAAAGTTATTTAAAAGGGGTCCGTGGTGAAGAAAAGATTGAGAATCACTGGCTTACACCATTTGGAGAGTGCCAAATTGGAGGCACTAGCTGTAAGAAATCAATATGTTTTGCCAACAAGCAGGAACAAAATGCCTGGCTTCTATTTCTTTGATATGCAGAAATTAGCAAATGAAGCATTTAATCAACTGGGAGCTAAAGATTATCCTCCTGCTAATAGCTGCTCTTTCAAGGAATAACTCCATGGGTATGGTTCTAAATAAAAACATAAAGGCTCTGCAGGACAACAATGGACAGACTAATTGGTCAGGAATAACTACAACATTCTGGCCAGATGTTTCTGGAGCAAAAAAAGAGGCAAGAACCCATATCATAAACTTTGTTTTCTGTATGATTGTAATCCTATAAAGTTAAATGCCAGCCCAGAGATTAAAGGGAGGAAAACTGTGCCAATTTCTTTAAATTATTAAAACAATAAAATTCCCGCTTTGCTGATCCTTCCCACAATTTGCCTTATTTCCATCAATTGTCCTTTTCAACCTCCTGATAGTAGAAGTTACAAACTCTTCCAAGAGCTAATTCTGAGCCACATGTCTCAATACAAGAGAGTTAGAAGCTACCCATAATGTAATGACATTTTGGGCATGTTGAAAACAAGCTTTAAAAAGTGGCTCTAGTGAGCTAACCACCAGGAAAGCATCATTATCATTATACAGTGGTACCTCGTCTTACGAACTTAATTGGTTCCGTGACCAGGTTCGTAAGTAGAAAAGTTCGTAAGACAAAGCAATTTACCCCATAGGAATCAATGTAAAAGCGAATAATGCGTGCAACCCATCCCAAAATTGCTCCAGTCAGCTGCCCAGGTGCTTGCTTGAGCGAGCCATTCACGATGTCCCTGCGGCACTCGGGACAGGGGGAGGTGGCCGGGTTGGACAGGTTGCGTCTCTCTCCACTGGCTTCTGTCCACTCCTCCCAAACTCGTTTGTTTTTTTGTATGTTATTTCATCTCCTGCCTATACTGTATTTCAAAAGCTTCTCACTGTGAATGTATGGATAATATTGTGAGTTTTGTCCAGACTCCTGACTCACTTATTAGCTTGCAAGTTCAAAATTCTGGTCACTAGCTAGAAAAGTCATCAACCAATTCAACTCATTTTCATTAACAAAGGATTTGTCCATAATGTGTAGGAATAAATATAAATTCTAGAAAGGACACAGCAGTCTTCCACATACACATCTGTTTTTCCCAGTTACTTGTGTTGTTGTTGCTGTTGTTGTTGTTAGGTTAGCTAAAGACATTCTGATCTTAACACATCTTGAGTTCATTTGCTGACCTGCTCCTGGAGGTAATAGGCATTGTCTGTCATTGACTGCTCCAATTTGGCTTTCCCCGTATCTTGTTTCTGTCTCAGTTCCTTTAACTCTTTCTCTATATCGCGCACCGTTGCTCTGTATCAACAAAAAATAAGTGTTATTCAGCAAATGAAAAAGGAGCAGATAACATATATGTGTGTAGTTTATCTGCTATAGAAACTAATACATGGTTTCCAAATGTAATCCTCAAGCAAGGGTACATCAGCAAATTTGCCTTGTCTTTCGTTGTCTTGAGTTCCCTGCAAATAGGATGGAGGTGAACTTAACGGTTTAGCGATGTCCATCTGGAAATGCATAATGTGAGGGCAAGTGAACAGGGTAGATCATCTGCAGGTTAGAAACTGGATTAAATAAGTACCTCCACAGGCTCTGAGTCGGAAACCTTGATTTTTAAAAATCTTTTGCTTCTACCTATATCACAGGAATCAATTCCCCATAGCAAAATTCCTCACTACTACAATAAGTACCTGGCCACAGAGCCACATGGTACGAACTGATCACCAGTTCTTCCCAGTTTTTGGGCCAAGAGAAAGTAAGTTATTGCTCATGTCATAATTCATGCCATAACTCCTATGGTAGCAGATATTGTGTAACCAGATCTTTATGCTTAATCTTCTTGGTAAAATGCATGATTTTTAATAAAAGTGTTTTTGCATTGTACCTGCATATATGCCACCCAATGAAGTAAAAATTGCCTAATAACATGCCACCTTTTTGCTCAATTACATGTTGCTCTGAAAATGGAAGTGAGCTACATCCATGAAATTCATAATCTAGATTTGGAGCTTCAGTTTAGGAAGGGTACCAAGCAAGGAAACCAGCTCCTCGCTGTGACTGGAAGGAAAATTCTCTTGCTGATCTCAGCTAAATTCCAGACTTGGCTCCTATTCCCCCCTCTCCAACAGGTAACTTTCTTTTTTTTTTGCCCAGATGGAAGCCCTTATAGAATGTACCTTTAAATGAGAAGGAGCCCAGTTAGAATAGCTTCACACATCAGAATAAATCACTGTGCTTGTTTGTGTTTTAACATGCTATCAACCAAACCAACTAAAGCTTATTCAGAAGTAATTAATTAATTCATTAATGTACCACTCTTACTATTTTTCCTCAACCTCCAGTTGGTTTCCATGCCTAAGCCAGGACAAGATCTCCCATTTTCTAGCACACTACTTTACTCAGGGAGCCTATTTGTGTGTTACAACAAAAGCACAGGCCGGTCACATATTCAAATCCATTTTTACACTCTGCAAGGTATACTAACAGTTTTGTAACTAACTTGCTATATTTAGTCTATTTTCAAATATGTGAGCAACACTGAATTCTTATAATGAAAGACAGCATGGAAATGTTTAAAATGCTGCTTTGGTACCACCAATCGATAATGTTAAAAATTACATTACAAAAATATTGCTTACACATCACTTCCCTGCAAGGCATCTGCAGAGAATGGGTCAAAAAAATCCCAATAGTAATTGTGGCTATACAACCAAAACTCTTGGTGGAGAATCAATTGAGTGATCCCCATTTGATTATTTTGATCTTGTGGGCACCATTGCAAACAGCATCATGAGGGATTGACCAAGGGTTTTATTTTGGCTGGTTTTGAAAAGGCAACTGAAAGGGACACCATTTCCAATATCTTTCTGAGGAATGAACGTGTATGTATGTAAGTTTTGGTGTGTTCGGGTCTTTTCCCATGTAAGATCGAGAGTGTAAGACCTTCCTGTGTAAGACTTGACCCGCCAGTACATAAGGCATGAACCCCAGCCCTAGGCCTGGGGGAGGGAAATACAACCTACTACAACTTCAGTACAAACAGCTAGGGAGGAATAGTTCCCTTGGGTGTATGCAGACCTTAAAGATGTCTTTAGTGAGAAGGAGTGTGATATCTTGTCCCCTCACCAGCCGATTGTGCCATGGAGCTTCTTCTGGGAATTAAACTACCAGGATGTATTCTATGACACCGCAATCGCTAGCCGAGATGAGGGCGTGCATAGAAAAGAATTTCCAAAGGAGTTCTACCTAGCCAGTGAGGTCCAAGATTGCAGCACCCATGCTGTTGAGGGAGAAAAAGGATGGTGGATTACACCTTTATGTGGACTTCCGATTTCGGGGGATCAATGTAATCGGTGTAGAATATCTGTAACCTCTCCCGTTGGTGAAGGACATTAGCCTGGTTGGTGGAAGGATGTTCATTCATGAAACTAGATCTCAGGGAGGCGTACTATAGAGTTCAGGTTGATGATGAATGGAAGACGACCTTCAATTGTCTTCTAGTTACCAGTTCCTGGTGATATTCTTTGCTTTGCAAGGAGCCCCGGCCGTATTCATGCAGCTGATTAACCAGGTGCTGCATGAGCATTTGTACCAAGGGGTTCACATTTATTTAGATGATATTCTTATTTACACCAAAAGAATGGAAGGAACACATATTCTAGTGCATCAAGTGCTGCAAAAATTGCTGAAGGGGTGGCAACGGGGATGTCAGCTTCTCAAGCCCAGCACTTGTGGGGTTGCAAACAGGAGCACATTTCAAACTGAATAGGCAGAGCCCAGATGAGCATAGGGTTTGAGAAGCAGACATCCCTGTCGCCAGTCCTTCAGCTCCGCCTCCCATCTCCCCCACTCACTCACCAGCTTGGGCCTGTTACCCTCCACCTCTCTCCCGGCATCCTTCAGATGGGCGATGCAGGCGAGAGAGGTGCGTGCAAATGCCCTCCAGGAACAGCCATCTGACAGGGACGTCTGCTTCTCAATCCCTGCGCCCTTTTCAAGCCCTGGGCTCTGCCTGCCTCAGTTTGAAATGTGCTCTTGTTTGTGAGGCCACAAGTGCAGGATCTGAGAAGCAAATGTCCCTGTCGCCGCCCCTTCGGCTCCACCTCCCACCCCCGCATCCCTCACTTGCTGGACTGGCTTGGCTGCTCTGGGTTGCCTTCGGCAGCATTTTGAAACATGCTCCTGTCTGTGATGAAAGGATCGATGCTTGCCTCCTGTTCTTCACAGGCAGGAGTGCACTTCAAACTGACGTAGGCCGAACCCAGATGAGCCGAGCTAGTCTTGTGGGATGTGTGTGCACCTGCCTCCCACTTGCTCTCGCTCTCCCAACCAAAAGAGTGCCTGTCAGAGAAAGAATGCCTCCTGGCATGTCCCCCCTTCTCCCCAGAAAGTATTTGGGGGGACTTATTTTAGGGGCAGGGCTTATTTCAATGCATATCCTAAAAAGCCCTGTCGGGTACTTAGATGTACTATGGGTCATGTGGTGCTGGGAGGAAGTGCATGCAAGGGGTGGAACAGGGTTGTATAAAAGTGGAAGGGAGAACTGGATGTTAGCTCTGACAATCTATTCATTGCAATTGTGATTTGTTGGTCAGTTCGTGCTGAAGAAGATTAACTACTTTCAAACCTCCTCTGTGTTTGCTTTGTTCCTTTTTCTTCTGTCCATCAGAAATATCATCTGTTCTACTGCTTTCTAGTCTTTTACCTGAGATAACCTACTTGCAAGGTGATCTGATTAGCTCCCTCTACTTTCTCTCCCTCTTCTTCTCCCGGCAATTCTCCTTCAATTGCAGACTGAATCCTCCTTAACTAGAATCATGATCACAAGGAAAAGTAATTTTTAGAAATCAGGTTTGCCACAAACAACTGGAATTACAAAATGTCTGTATAGAATAAAACATCATGTGGAAGAAAAAGGGCAGCATAGCTTTCTTTATTGCAGCGAAGATGTCTTAAGGTGGATAAATGGATCAGATCTATTCTAGAATGTCCAACAGTTCAAATACATGCAAAATGCTTAACTACAAATTAGAATCACATGTTTCCAATTCTGCTAGACTAAGATACAACATTTCCATAAAAGTAGTTTTTTGCAACTCCCAAAAGTTTGGAACCAATCTGCAATCATCTGCCAACACAAGAGTCAGCCAATGTTCTTTCTCTTTTCCTTGAGGTGACTGACCAACCAGAAGAAATACCTAATCTCATCTCATAATCCAATCAATGTCCATTCCCACCACTTAAAGCAGTGGTTCTCAACTTGGGGGTTGGGACCCCTTTGGGGGTCGAATGACCATTTCACAGGGGTCGCCTGAGACCCTGGGAAAAGTCAAATTTCTCCTGGAATTAGGAACTAAAGCTTTTGTTCTGGCATCTCGGAACATATTTTTACAATCCATCCAATTAGGTGTTTACAGTGGGGGCGTCTCTCTGACCTTCCTGCCAATCAGCTCAAAGCTCTGTTGGGAGAATTAGCGCTAGACTTATGGTTGGGGGTCACCACAACATGAGGAACTGTATTAAGGGGTCGCCACCTTAGAAAGGTTGAGAACTACTGCCTTAAAGTATTATCAGTCTGAAAAATCTGCTTGCTTTCACTTTATACAAAAAGAAAATAAACTGTTAGGATTTCTTTCCCTGATATGGGAACAGGATGCTGAAACTCTATAAAGGAAGTTATGACCAGCTTATTTATTTATTTAAGACTAGGAAGTGGAGTCAGGCAAAATTTCTGGCCTAAGGGAGAATAATGGATTATCTGCAGTGGTGTATTGAAAAATGCCAGCCTTGCTGTGATATATAATAAGTTTGTAATAGTAAGTGAGAATGACCCTGGGGGAAGAACTATGGCTTAAACTAGGGGTGTCAAATTCATGTCGTCATGTTGTCGTCATGTGACATATCACTACTTTTTTTCTATTTCCCTAAACTAGGGGTGGGTGTGGCAGCATGTGATGCATCTGGCCCATGGGCCGCGAGTTTGACACTCCTAGTTTAAACAATGGTCTGGTAAATAAAATTTGAGACTGAGAGAAGGAAGGTCGGTGAAAGCATTTCAGAGAGTTACTTTCAGGCTTGCAAAATTATATTAGCACAACCTTACAATTAAGGCACAACTAATAATTATAGGCCATGCTTCTTATCTGGGCTATCTTGGAAAGCTAACAAAATCAGAGCAGTTAAAAGCAAAGATGAAGTAACACAGCTCTCCAAAGCAGATAACATAAAGGGTTTGGGGGTGAATATTCTCATCAGTTTTCATTAGGAATAAAATGAAATCTTTATATAGCCTGTGACCTGCAATGCCCAATGGGAAAGCAAAGAAAATGGAAAATTGGGCAAAGCAGGACCAGCTGCAGTCTGTCCTCACAGTCTTACTCTTGATGCAACAGCAGAAGCCAGAAAAGGAAGATGAAGATCAGATCTGTTGTTAGATGGCCTATGCAGGAGTTTCCAGCTTCAGTTTTTGACACCTCTAGGCAGAGATGAGAAAAACTGAGAGTTGCTGCCAAATGGAGCAGACAATATTAAACTAGGTGAATTTATGAACTTGCTAAGTATAAGGTCTTATTAAAAGCATGTAGTCACTTAACATGCAATTTCTACTAGGCCAATATTTCTGGCTAATCTGCCCTGACTGAAATGCTGTTTGAGCATTGCAAATTTGGAAGAAGCTGTCTGGTACAGGATTAATAACACCCATACACACGCTCATACACAAAGGGCTCATTTTTAAAAGAATGAGCAGTAATCAAAAGCAGGATCTGGCTGCATAGAATGACATCACATCACAAGGCACACAGAGGCACTGCAGAGGAGGTGTGGTGTCTTTCACAAAATCCCTGCCTCCAGAAACAAGTAGCTTTCTCTGACATGCTGTAATAGAATCATAAGTCCAGCCCATATTTTTAGAGACCCAAAGCCTGAACTGGTGATTACTACAATGTCTTCAGTATAGTAATAGTAATCAGGATTTGACTTGACATATTCAGCAAAATGCTGTCTGTGCTTGGTCTAAAACCAAACATTTAAGCATAAAAACATCTCACCTTCCATTAAAAGGGATCACAGTTCAAGACTGGATAATAAAACCAAAAATAACTACAGAGAGTTTCATAATATATTTAGGATAGAAAGCTATCAATTACCGATACAACCTCCTTTAAAAAAATATTGTAACAAAAGATCCCATTAGTTTAAAAATAGAATTCAATGCATTATGCATCAATTACAGATAGTCCTCGACTTACGACCCCAATTGAGCCCAACATTTCTGTTAAGTGGGATATTTATTGAGTGAGTTTTGTCCCATTTCTTGCCACAGTTGTTAAGTGAATCATTGCACTTGGTAAGTTAGTAACCTGGTTGTTAAGTGAAGCTGGCTTCCCCATTGACCCTTGTCAAAAGATGACTTTGGGATACAGCAATGGTCATATATATGAACCAGTTGGCAAGCATCTGAATTATGATCACATGACCATGGGGATTCTACAAAGGTTGTAACTGTGAAAAATGGTCATAAGTCACTTTTTTCAGTGGCATTGTAACTTTGAATGGTCATTAAATGTACTGTTGTAAGTCAAGGACTATCTGTACTCAATAAAGCATTTTAAATGATGAGCCATTCAGCTGCAGCCCATGTTCTATATAGCCTTCTAAAGCACCATCTCCTTGGAAAATCTGAAAGCAGCCATTCTCACAGCCTGATGCTCCTTCTCTCCACTTACCACCTCTTTCTCAGATTTGAAGTCTTCTTCCAAGGTACGCATAGCATCAAGCTTTTCTGACAGATTAGGTGGGATGGCAGCAAAGGTCTTATAAACTAACAAGAAATAAGGAGGAAAAAAGCTATGAATATGGTTCAAGTAGATATTGCAACAAAATAATATTCGTATAATCAGCCAGGCCCAGGCCCAGGCCCATATCCCATTTCCCATATTTTCAAAGCTCTGTCCCCTTCTCCACCTCTGTTTCAAAGTACTGTACTAGCACCCTTTATTATTTGAGAACAGGTTAAATCTGACAGCTCATCTAGATAGCTCTAGAAATATAATTTTCTCCCATTCTTGAGAAGGGGAATAAGGCTGGTAGTGACATTAGATTACTTTACTGGTGGGCTGGCAATGAGACAAAAGCTATGCTGTGAGGCCCCTTTTTATCAATACTATGAGATTCACCCCTTCAAAAGGATCCTGGCCTCTCTTGTGATTAAGAGATGCTGACCTCACACACACACACACACACACACGCACGCACACGCACACACTCTGCTCCCACAAAATATGTGGGATGATGATGAAGAAGATAATTTTGCTTTTCAAAAATATCCCAGATGCTTTTTTAAGAGGCAACTGGACTTTCTGGTTGCCTCTTGAAAAAACACCTTTGGGACAACCATGACCGGGATCACGAAGACTGGTGTGTGCTCTTGTATAACCCCCAGACCCTCCAGAAGTTACCTATGCTCTTGAGCAACCTCCAGACCACTCCAAAATTGTGTGAATGGGGAGGGCTTTTGTGTGGTTTCTGGAGGCTGTAGAGGCCATGGAAGAGCATTGTCCAATGCCACTTCAAGAATGAAGGCGTTGTGCAACCAGGAGCAGCTTCATGTAGGCCATAGGGGCCTGTCAGCAGCAAAAGATCTGGTAAGGTAAACAGGGCAGATCCCAGGAAGTGCCATACTGCAGGAGCAGCCATGGTCATTTTGAATGGCAATGGTGGCACTAGGACTGAAGTTAAGAGCTGGGCCTCTATTTCAGGGTCAGTCTCAGATCTACCACTGAATGTTGCAGTTTGAGATGGCTAGATGGGGCAGGAGAACATAATTGAAGGGTTGCAGGCTTCTGCTGCTACTGGTGCGCTCCGTGGACTGTGCTACGTCTCCGGTGGGCGTATGTGCGTGCCTGAGCAAGATTTTGCTTCTGCGCATGCGCAGGGAGCAAAATCTCACGAGGGGACATGCGTACTTGTGAGATTTTGGCCAGTTTTTTGCTTCCCGGCATGCATGGAAGTAAAAAATTGCCACAAATTGCCAAAATCTCACGCGCCTGCGTGTCCTCTCATAAGATTTTGCTTTCTGCGCATGCACAGAAGCAAAATCTCATTCAGGCACATGCACCAACCCACTGGTCATCCGGAGCTGCGCACACAGCTCCATTTTCACTACCGGAACGCCGTTCCCTCCCCATCCAGGTAGGTACCCAGGAGGTAGGACAGGATGACATGGCGACAGAATCAAATTAGGCATTTTCTGAATTTTTAACATGCCAAGCCCAAAAGGTCCACTGTTACAGCACTTGTTTTATTGATCCCTCCCTCTTCATCTGTTTTTTCGGGGCATTAGATAAGCTTCAAGGGGAAAAATTATATTGTAACATAAGGTGTGGGGGTTACATGCAAATGCAGTCCTTACGTGCATCGGTGAGGAAGTCCTGTAGCCTGCGGAGATCAGAATGGCCGCACTTGTAGTAGTCCAGCATGGCGATTTGGTCTCTGAGAATTTGGTAGAGGTCATTCAGCTGGGAAAGGGAGCGCAGGGCATCCAGTGTCTCCGCATAGCGAGTTGGAGCCAAATTAGTCGAAGAAGCGGAAGTCTCAGAATATCCCATAGGAGTGGTGGAGGGGAAGAGGGGGGATGATGGAGGTACACCTCCAACACCTAGCACAGGTAGCCCAGTCAACTGGCCCACGGGAACAGCAGGTAAGGCAGGAGCTTGATAACCAGGTGGAAAGAACCCAGGTCCCCCAAGCTGGCTAGGATATCCAGTTAGAGCACCAGGATAGTATCCAGGGATGTCAGGATATCCGGGTTGTGTCCCAGTTAAAGCTCCAGGATAGACTGGCTGAACCCCAGGGCCCCCCGGATACTCTGCCCCAGTCCCAGGAGCACCAGGTTGGGCCCAAGGAGCACCAGGTTGGGCACCAGGAGCACCAGGCTGGGCCCAAGGAGCACCAGGTTGGGCCCAAGGAGCACCAGGTTGGGCCCAAGGAGCACCAGGTTGGGCCCAAGGAGCACCAGGTTGGGGCCAAGGAGCACCAGGTTGGGGCCAAGGAGCACTAGGTTGGGCCCAAGGAGTACCAGGATATGGAGCTTGAGTCCCAGGTGCCCCAGGATAGACACTAGGTATTCCAGGGGCCGGGGCTCCAAACATTCCAGGTTCGGCTCCAGGAACATCAGATTGGACCCCTGGAATCCCAGGATATGGAGCTTGGGCCCCAGGTGCTCCAGGATAAGGGGGTTGGCCCTCAGAAATTCCAGGTTGGGCCCCAGCAACATCAGGCTGGGCTTCAGGAACTTGGGCCCCAGGATACGGTGGTTGAGCCCCAGGAGCTCCAGGTTGGGCTCCAGGAACTTCAGCCCCAGGATAGGCTCCGGGTGCCCCAGGATAGGGTGGTTGAGTCCCAGGAGCTCCAGGTTCAGCTCCAGGAACTTCGGCCCCAGGATAGGCTCCAGGTGCCCCAGGATATGGTGGTTGAGCCCCAGGAGCTCCAGGTTGGGCTCCAGGAACCTGGGCCCCAGGATAGGCTCCGGGTGCCCCAGGATAGGGTGGTTGAGCCCCAGGAGCTTCACGTTGGGCTCCAGGGACTTCGGCCCCAGGATAGGCTCCAGGATAGGCTCCAGGATAGGGTGGTTGAGCCCCAGGAGCTTCACTCTGGGCTCCAGGAACTTCGGCCCCAGGATAGGCTCCGGGTGCCCCAGGATAGGGTGGTTGAGTCCCAGGAGCTCCAGGTTGAGCTCCAGGAACTTCGGCCCCAGGATAGGCTCCGGGTGCCCCAGGATATGGTGGTTGAGCCCCAGGAGCTCCAGGTTGGGCTCCAGGAACCTGGGCCCCAGGATAGGCTTCAGGTGCCCCAGGATAAGGTGGTTGAGCCCCAGGAGCTCCAGCTTGGGCCCCAGGAACCTGGGCCCCAGGATAGGCTCCAGGGGCCCCAGGATAAGGTGGTTGAGCCCCAGGAGCTGCAGCTTGAGCCCCAGGAACCTGGGCCCCAGGATAGGCTCCAGGAGCACCAGGATAGAGTGGTTGAGCCCCAGGAACTCCAGGTTGGGCTCCAGGAACCTGGGCCCCAGGATGGGCTCCAGGTGCCCCAGGATAGGCTCCAGGTGCCCCAGGATAGGCTCCAGGTGCCCCAGGATAGGCTCCAGGTGCCCCAGGATAGGCTCCAGGTGCCCCAGGATAGGCTCCAGGTGCCCCAGGATAGGCTCCAGGTGCCCCAGGATAGGCTCCAGGTGCCCCAGGATAAGGTGGTTGAGCCCCAGGAGCTCCAGATTGGTCCCCAGGAACCTGGGCCCCAGGATAGGCTCCAGGAGCACCAGGATAGAGTGGTTGAGCCCCAGGAACTCCAGGTTGGGCTCCAGGAACCTGGGCTCCAGGATAGGCTCCAGGTGCCCCAGGATAGGCTCCAGGTGCCCCAGGATAAGGTGGTTGAGCCCCAGGCACTCCAGCTTGGGCCCCAGGAACCTGGGCCCCAGGATAGGCTCCGGGTGCCCCAGGATAGAGTGGTTGAGCCCCAGGAACTCCAGGATAGGCTCCGGGAGCCCCGGGATAGAATGGTTGAGCCCCAGGAACTCCAGGTTGAGCCCCAGGAACCTGGGCCCCAGGATAGGCTCCAGGAGCGCCAGGATAGAGTGGTTGAGCCCCAGGAACTCCAGGTTGGGCTCCAGGAACCTGGGCCCCAGGATAGGTTCCGGGAGCCCCAGGATATGGTGGTTGAGCTCCAGGAACTCCTGGTTGGGCTCCAGGAACCTGGGCCCCAGGATAGGTTCCAGGAGCCCCAGGATAGGGTGGTTGAGCCCCAGGAACTCCAGGTTGGGCTCCAGGAACTTCGGTCCCAGGAACTCCAGGTTGGGCTCCAGGATCTTCAGTCCCAGGATAGGCACCATGTACCCCAGGATAGGGTGGTTGAGCCCCAGGATATGGTGGTTGAGCTCCAGGAATTCCTGCTTGGGCTCCAGGAACCTGGGCCCCAGGATAGGTTCCGGGAGCCCCAGGATAGGGTGGTTGAGCCCCAGGAACTCCAGGTTGGGCTCCAGGAACTTTGGTCCCAGGAACTCCAGGTTGGGCTCCAGGATCTTCAGTCCCAGGATAGGCACCATCTACCCCAGGGTAGGGTGGTTGAGCCCCGGGAGCTCCAGGTTGGGCTCCAGGAACTTCAGCCCCAGGAGAGGCTCCGGGTGCCCCAGGATAGGTTGGTTGAGCTCCAGGAGCTCCAGGTTGAGCTCCAGGAACCTGTGCCCCAGGATAAGGTGGTTGAACCCCCGGTGCTCCAGGTTGGGCTCCAGGAACCTGGGCCCCAGGAGAGGCTCCGGGTGCCCCAGGATAGGGTGGTTGAGCCCCAAGAGCTCCAGGTTGGGCTCCAGGAACTTGGGCCCCAGGATAGGCTCCGGGTGCCCCAAAATAGGGTGGTTGAACCCCAGGAGCTACAGGTTGAGCTCCAGGATAGGCTCCAGGTGCCCCAGGATAGAATGGTTGAGCCCAAGGAGCTCCAGGTTGGGCTCCAGGAACTTGGGCTCCAGGATAGGCTCCAGGTGCCCCAGGATAGAATGGTTGAGCCCAAGGAGCTCCAGGTTGGGCTCCAAGAACCTGACCCCCAGGATAGGCTCCAGGTGCCCCAGGATAGAGCGGTTGAGCCCCAGGAGCTCCAGGTACTTGGCCCCCAGGATATGTCCCAGGTGTCCCAGGATAGGGTGGTTGAGCCCAAGGAGCTCCAGGTTGGGCTCCAGGAACCTGTGCCCCAGGATAGGCTCCGGGTGCCCCAGGATAGGGTGGTTGAACCCCAGGAGCTCCAGGTTGAGCTCCAGGAACATGGGCCCCAGGATACACACCGGGTGCCCCAGGATAGGGTGGTTGAGCCCCAGGAGCTCCAGGTTGGGCTCCTGGAACTTGGGCCCCAGGATAGGCTCCAGGTGCCCCAGGATAGGGTGGTTGAGCCCCAGGAGCTCCAGGCTGGGCCTCTGAAACCTCAGGATACAGAGCTTGAGCCACAACTGCCTCAGGATATGAAGGCTGGGCTCCAGGTGCCCCAAGATATGGGGCTTGGGCTCCAGGACCTCCAGGCTGGGCCCCAGGTGCTCCGGGCTGGGCTCCAGGATAGGGGGCTTGGGCTCCAGGACCTCCAGGCTGGGCTTCAGGTGCTCCAGCATAGGGGGCTTGGGCTCCAGGACCTCCAGGCTGGGCACCGGGAGCTCCAGGCTGGGCTCCAGGTGCCCCAGCATAGGGGGCTTGGGCTCCCGGACCTCCAGGCTGGGCACCAGGAGCTCCAGGATAAGGGATCTCACCTCCAGGAGCTCCAGGTTCAGCCCCAGGTGCCCCAGGATAAAGAACCTGGCCTCCAAGAGCTCCAGGCTGGGTCCCAGGTGCTCCTGTATAAGAGACCTGGGCTCCAGGACCTCCAGGCTGAACCCCAGGACTTCCAGGATAGGGTCCTTGGGCTCCAAGACCTCCAGGTTCGGCCCCAGGTGCCCCAGGATAGGGTGCCTGAGCTTCAGGACCACCAGGCTGGGCCACAGGTGTTCCAGGATAAAGGACTTGGTCTCCAGGAGCTCCAGGCTGGGCCCCAGGTGCTGCCGGATAAGAGACCTGGGCTCTAGGATCTCCAGGCTGGGCCCCAGGTGCCCCAGGATAGGGTGCCTGAGCTTCAGGACCACCAGGCAGGGCCACTGGTGCCCCAGGATAAAGGACTTGACCTCCAGGAGCTCCAGGCTGGGCCCCAGGTGCTCCCGGATAAGGGAGTTGGCCTCCAGGACCTCCAGGCTGGAAGCCAGGTCCCCCAGGATAAGGTGGTTGGATTCCAGGGGCTCCTGGCTGGAACCCAAGTCCCCCAGGATAAGGCCCTTGTGTTGCAGGAGCTCCAGGCTGGGCCCCAGGTCCCCCAGGATAAGGGCCTTGGGCTCCAGGACCTCCAGGTTGGGCCCCAGGTGCTGCCGGATAGGGAACCTGGGCTTCAGGACCTCCAAGCTGAGCTCCAGGTGCCCCAGGATAAAGGACCTGGCCTCCAGGAGCTCCAGGCTGGGCCCCAGGTGCTCCGGGATAAGGGAACTGGGCTCCAGGACCTCCAGGCTGGAAGCCAGGATAAGGTGGTTGGATTCCAGGAGCTCCAAGCTGGAACCAAGGTCCCCCAGGATAAAGTCCTTGGGCTCCAGGAGCTCCAAGCTGGGCTCCAGGGTAAGGTGGTTGGAATCCAGGAGCTCCAGGCTGGAACCCAGGTCCCCCAGGATAAGGGCCTTGGGCTCCAGGAGCTCCAGGCTGTGCTCCAAGATAAGGTGGTTGGAATCCAGGAGCTCCAGGCTGGAACCCATGTGCCCCAGGATAAGGGCCTTGGGCTCCAAGAGCTCCAGGCTGGGCCCCAGGTGCTCCTAGATAAGGAATCTGGGCTCCAGGACCTCCAGGCTGGGCTCCAGGAAAAGGTCCTTGGGCTCCAGGACCCCAAGGTTGGGCATAAGGACCTGCAGGATAGGGTGGTTGGAATCCTGGAACTCCAGGCTGGGTCCAAGGTGCTCCAAGATAAGGGACCTGCGGTCCAGGACCTCCAGGCTGGGCCCCATGTCCCCCAGGATAAGTGCCTTGGGTTCCAGGCTGGGCCCCAGGTTCTTCAGGATAAGGTCCTTGGACTCCAGGTCCTCCAGGCTGAGCCCCGGGTGCTCCCAGTTTAGAGACCTGTGCTCCAGGACTTCCAGGCTGGGCATCAGGACCTCCAGAATAGGGTGGTTGGGCTCCAGGAGCTCCAGGCTGGGCCCCAGGTTCCTCGGGATAGGGTGGTTGGGCTCCAGGAGCTCCAGGTTGGACCCCAGGTTCCTCGGGATAATGGACCTGTGCTCCAGGACCTCCAGGCTGGGCATCAGGACCTCCAGGATAGGGTGGTTGGGCTCCAGGAGCTCCAGGCTGGGCCCCAGGTTCCTCAGGATAAGGGACCTGGGCCTCAGGACCTCCAGGCTGGGTATCAGGACCTCCAGGATAGGGTGGTTGGGCTCCAGGAGCTCCAGGCTGGGCCCCAGGTACCCCAGGATAAGGGGCCTGGGCCCCAGGACCTCCAGGCTGGGCTCCAGGACCTCCAGGTTGGGCCTGTGGAACCCCAGGATATGGAGCTTGAGCCCCAGGTACACCAGGATAGGGAGCCTGGGCCCCAGGTGGCCCAGGGTATGCCCCAGGTGCTCCAGGAAAGGGAGCCTGGGCTCCAAGTGCCCCGGGATAGGTCCCAGGTGCTCCTGGAAAGGGAGCCTGGGCTCCAGGTGCCCAAGAATAGGTCCCAGGTGCTCCTGGAAAGGGAGCCTGGGCTCCAGGTGCTCCGGGGTAGGTCCCAGGTGCTCCAGGAAAGGGAGCCTGGGCTCCAGGTGCCCCGGGGTAGGTCCCAGGTGCGCCAGGAAAGGGAGCCTGGGCACCAGGTGCTCCGGGGTAGATCCCAGGTGCTCCAGGAAAGGGAACCTGGGCTCCAGGTGCTCCGGGGTAGGCCCCAGGTGCTCCAGGAAATGGAGCCTGGGCTCCAGGTGCTCCGGGGTAGGTCCCAAGTGCTCCAGGAAATGGAGCCTGGGCTCCAGGTGCTCCGGGGTAGGTCCCAAGTGCTCCAGGAAAGGGAGCTTGGGCTCCAGGTGCTCCAGGGTAGGCCCCAGGTGCTCCAGGAAAGGGCACCCGGGCTCCAAGTGCTCCGGGATAAGTCCAAGGTGCTCCAGGAAAGGGAGCCTGGGCTCCAGGTGCTCCGGGATAGGTCCCAGGTGCTCCAGGAAAGGGAACCTGGGCTCCAGGTGCCCCAGATACTCCAAGCTGAGTTCCAAATGGCCCTGGAATCCCTGGAATGCCTGGCTGTGCTCCAGGGATAGCTGTTCCACTTGGAGCCCCTGGTGCTCCTGCCTGACTCCCTGGTAATCCCGTTGATGGGCTCGGGCCTCCTTCTGTTCTCTGGGTAATAGTGCCAGGCTGAGTTTCTGTCGGTCCCACAGTTTTTCCTTCTGGTGAGATTAAACCAGTTGGAGAGGTCTGGACTGGACTTGTGTGCTAAAAGAAAAATTGAAAGAGGATAGATTTAATAACAGGTGAAAGACTAGGAAAAAATTATTATTAAAGCACAACATACTGAAGGAGGCAAGACTAGCTATATTTTAAAAAGTGCAATTTTCTTGCTGACAATATTATTATAGTTTTGAATTAACCAGTGCAGGTACATAATTAGAGAATGTGAAAATTTCAGATAGAATTTGGCATGGCTTTTGATCCTTGATCACAAATGAATAAAATTGAGTGTTCAGACCAAGAAGCAGAGCTTGATCAATCTGGCTTACTAGCTCAGTTTCTTTTTACTACAGCCTCACTCATTTTTGCAAAGCTGTTGTGAGAATAAATGGCTACCTAAACTCCTCAGTGTAATAACAATGTGAGAAGATGTCTCTCAAGCAATATATTTTCATGTCTTTAATTTACCCAAAGCTAAATGGCATAGTAACAGCCATACCAATCAAAGAATTTATTGATTTGAATAGGTGACCTTTCTTCTAAACTATCAACATAACTTGTTTGAAAGGATAAAAGAATTATATCCTCAATGAAATCCGCTCTAAATGCTCTATTACTCTGTATTATCCATTAAAAATCCCCATAAATCTGTATAGAACCACAACAGAAGTAGGAGAGCATCTGAACTGGTGACAGAAGGACAAAGTGCATTTATACACATTCATTATCTATACACTAATGCTCTCTATATAATAAATAATTGTCTTTGAACTCTTCCTTCAATAAAGCAAACATGATTTCTAGATATAACAGCAACTCAATAGGATTTCTATTGAGGAATACAGCAACTGAAGGACATACTTTCACAAGTAAAATGAGCAATAAAAAAGGAGAAATAACATGGTATGGTTAAAATTCAAGGGAATAAGCTTGATGATACCATAGAAAATTTTGAATTAAAATAAGGGGAAAACCTAAATCATGTTTAGGAAATAAAAACCAAATGCATATGTATGGAACTGATTTTATATGGCTCAATATAATAACTGCGACAGGGATCTTGTCCAATGGACAATTAGTTAAATATGAGCCAGCAGTGTGCTGCAGCTGCCAAGAAAGCCAATGTAGTCCTAGGGTGCATTAACAGAGGTACAGAATCAAGATAATGTGAAGTGTTAATACCACTTTGTAATGCGTTTGTAAGACCATACTTGGAATATTGCATTAAAGTTTGGGTACTATAATACAAAAAAGATGTTCAGGTTGTAGAAACTGTGAAGAGCAACAAACATGATTGCAGGTTTGAAGGCTAAATATACAAAGAATGGTAGCAGAAATTGGGTATGTCCAGTTTAATGAAAAGAAGGACTATGGGCGACATTATAGCACTGTGCCAATATCTAAAGGGCTGCCACAAAGAAGAGTAGGTCAACCTATTCTCCAAGGCACCTAAAGGCAGGACAAAAAGCAATCAAAAGAAAATAATCAAGGAGAGAACCAGTTTAGAACTAAGAAGAAATTCCTGACAGAACAATAAATTAGTGGAATGACTTACTCTCAAAAGTTGCGGGTGCTTTAACACTGGAGGTTTTTAAGAAGCAATTGGAAAATAATTTGTTTGAAATGGTATAGAGTCTCCTGCTTGAGCAGGGGGCTGGACTATTAGAAGATCTCCAAGGTCTCTTCCAACTCTGTTATTCTCTTATTCTGTAATAATGTTGTATGGTTCCTCAACAGTCAGGATTCAGGCCCAGCTACAGCATGGAAACTGCTTTGGTCGTGCTGATGGATGATCTCTGGCGGGCCCGTGATATGGATTTATCCTCTATCCTGGTGCTTCTTTACCTCTCAGCAGCTTTCTATACCATTGCCCATGGTATCCTTCTGCACCGGCTAGAGGAGTTGGGAGTGGGACGCACCATTTTATGGTGATTCTCCTCCTCTGTGTTAGCAGGAGATCAGAGATCGACTCCTAGGTCTTTCCCTTGTGGAGTTCCTCAGGGGTTGGTCCTCTCTCCCCTGCTGTTTAATATCTACATGAAACTGCTGGGTGAGATCATCCAAGGGCAGAGGGTGAGTTACTATCAGTATGCTGATGATACTCAGCTATACATCTCCACCCCATGTTCACTCAGTGAAAAGGTGGAAGTAATATACCGGTGTCTGGAGGCTGTTAGGGTCTGGGTGGGTGTTAACAGACTCAGACTCAACCCTGACAAAATGGAGTGGTTGTGGGTTCTGCCTCCCAAGGACAAGATAGAAATTAGATAAGAGTTCTGAGAGATCTCTCTAGGGAAACTTTTGAGAGCCAGAGCTGCCTTATGCCCAATTTCAAGCCGTTTATATCAAAGTGGAAAAAGGTTTACTTGGGGGGTTCCAGCTGCTATTTTGGTTTTGCAAGAAAATAAGATGTACAGGGCACGTTCATTGGAAGAGGGAAAGGCATTATTGGATCAACTGGGGATCAGGTTTGAAGAAGGCGAAGCACAAGGAGCAATGGGTGAGACAAAAGAAGCAGAAGGAGGAGAAGATCTTTTCAGCGGTATTCCAGACGAGGAGGAAAGACAAAGAGAGGAGCAGCTGAAGGTGTTAACTGGACAGGTGGAGGCCATCAGAAGGGAGCATAGGAAAACAAGAGCTCAGCATGAGAAGAAAGCGAAAAAGTGACTTTGTCGCGCGCCCCCCCCCCCCCCCTTTTTCGGAGATGTTTTTGGAATGTAGTGTATCTGCTATTCTGGTTGGGGGGAGAAGGGAAAATGGTAAAGGAAGTTTTAAAAAAAAGAAGGAATTATCTAAATGAAGAAGGGAGGGTGGAAGGGGAATTTTTCTCTAATTACATTTAAAAGTGGTTGAAATTGGAGCTCAGTAGTGTGGGAATTTAAACTGTCATCGCTTTATGTAATAAATAGAGATAATGAAACAAATTTAAATAGGGTTATAGGAGAGGTGAAGGGAAGAGGGATAACTAAGATAGAACAGTTATATGAGAAGGATGGGAGGCAAAGTAGAAACCATATAGAATGGTGGTTAGGTAAGGGAAGAAGGCTACAAATAAATGCAATATGTAAATATCTGAATGAAAGGGAGAATAAAGCAGCACTATTTAGGGAGAAGACAGAGTTAGAGAAAATAATAAGAGAAAAAAGTGAGGGTACAAAGATGCAAGCAAATAATATATATAAGATGTTAGTGCAGTCAGACGGGCACATGATCCAAGGATTGACTAAATGGTGGCAAAATGAGATACAAGTAGAGGTGCAAGAGATGAAAAATATAGTAGAGAATATAAGGAAAACTAAGAATACAAGAGTTAGGGAAATGAGAAGGAAAATATTACATAAATGGTATTACACACCCATTCAACTCGCATACTTTCAGCAGAATGTTAAAGGTATTTGTTGGCATGGGTGCCAAGATAAAGGAGTGTTTATGCATATGTTTTAGGAATGCCCAGCAGTGCAGAATTTTTGGCAAAAAGTGTAAGAGGATATTAATAGGATATTAAATATAAGATGGATAATTACTAAGGAAATGGCAGTATTAGTTAAAAGTAATGAGATGGGAGAATTCAGAGAAATAAAACAAGCAGCGATAGAAAGCGCTCAGGCAGTAATAGTCTTGGGTTGGAAGGACGCAACAATATGGAGAATGCAAAATTGGTACCGGTACATGGTGGACCACATTCAATTTGAGATTATGGATAAAAGGATGAATTTGATTAATGAAACTGATTTGCGACAACTGATGGGGCGATGGCACAAGGTAAGACGATATATGGCGAGTAGAATCAGAGACCAAGCTATAAGAAACAAGTTGGAATCACTGTATAATATGTAAATAAATATTTCGCTCTTGGGTTAAAATGGTTTATACAAGAAACACCCCCAATTGGTGGTGGGGTACGAATGTTTGTCTGGTGGATGGCACAATCACTGAGCACTTGTTATATGTTGTGTGTGTGTTTTTATATTATAAAATCAATAAAAATATTTTTTTTAAATAAAAAAAATAAAAAAGAGAAACAGTGAAATGTCAATTGCCTGGGAGAGGACAAATGTTATCCTTTATATCTCTATATAAATTTTGGCTATTATACAGTATTTATAAATTGTTGGATGAATAATATAGAAGGTTCCTTCTTTCTTCAAGAATTAAGGAAGGGAGAGAGATTGCATGGTCAATATCTGATAATACTTTCATATCAGAAAGAGCAATTAAATTTGTAATGTACAAGAAAATAGGCAACAGTACCAAATATCAAACTTATTTTGTGATTTTCCTTTCTCCAAATGTGGTACAAGTTCATAACCTATATTTATCACAGCTTATTTTCAGCATTAATCCATTATAGAAACATGACATTCTAACTAAACCATACTCACAGGAGATGGGCTCTTGCCCTTCACAAGGATACCTTCAAGAACGTCCCACCGTACCATTTCTTCTGGAGATGGGAATTCGTTTAACCTCCTCTCTAAATCTTTCTAGAAAAGAATCAAACCAAAACATATGAAAATAATTTTTTCTATACCATACATTCTGTTGACCATCATTCCTTCTTAATTAAAAGTTTGGAAGCCCAGGGAATTACTTTAGATAACAGCATCAAATTAGGAAGCAAATCATCCAGCAATTAGGTGCTCCAGAACCTATTGTCCTTTTCTTCACAGTTCCTTGCTCTTTTTGTGTTAAATCTAATTTAAGACCATCAGCAGGGATTATCATCAGACATTCTTCAAAGCACATATGTCATGATGTCATGACTCAGATATGCATACTTTTGTCAATTGTAATAATGAAAATGATGCCAATTACAAAATCATACCATCAATGACATCATGCTATTGCTATTGCTATCATAATGAGAGAGCGTGGAGAATATTATTTAAATGAATGACAGCCTTGCTATCTTAGGACCTGCCAAAGTGCTGAGACTTAAAAAAAAAAAAAGACTATGTAGACAATTTAGAGTGCTGTGAACAGTGAGCCTGGAGATCACAAATAAGATGTGGAGTTTCTCCAGCCTTTAATTTGCAGCAGAAGCACTGGAGGGTGCTGTCCAGGTTCATTTGCTATAAAGTGTACCTGATAATGCAAAAGAATAACAATGCCAAGCTTGCACACAAAAAGAGCTTCAGAATCAGACCACAATAAAAATATAATTAACATAGAGCAATTGGGGCAACAAGATAAACTGCTTGAGATATTGTAGATTTTACATAACCATGGGGGGGAGGGGTGTGCGAACTGGCACAAAAATTACTTTTCTGTAGAAGTCAAGAACATACCAAATCGTGATCCAAGCTACTCTGATCACTCAGGCAAGTATTTAAACGATCATCAAACAGATGAGGATCTAGCTGCAAAATGAAATAAACATTTGGATTACCCTTTTTATTCAAATGTAAGAGGTGATAATGAATAAATACTACTAAACATATAATAAAGGTAAGTTAAATTTCACGCAGTTAAAATTCAAGCCCCCCCCCAAAAAAAGAATACCTAAATCAAAGTAAGCATATTGCTCTGGGGGCCATTTTTTCCTCTTATAAATTGGGGAGGGAGAGGGGGGAGAGTAAACATCTTCAATCCCAGAGTGCAAAGAAACAAAAACAAGCACTAGGAGATAAATTGGTCTCAAGGAACAGCTTAGAGTACAGTTCATTTAATATTACTCAAAAATATAAACAACTACCAATATTAAATAGTGTCTAAGAATATAAACACTTCCAAGCAGGGTATTCGTTTTATGTAAAATTATAGTGTTCCGAGTTTCATGAATTCAATATTGTCAGATAATGAGGGAGCTTTTTAGGCATTGCTCGGATGACTTTCAACACAATTTTTTAACAACAAATTTCTTTTTCCCTAAGTGTTCAACTTTGATTTGTCAGTCCCAGTTTTTGTAAAATGTTCCTTATTTTTCCTCAATCCTATTGGTAGTATCACTATTATAGTGATATCAATGAACTAGACTTTCTTCTTTTCAAGAACTATTTTATATCAACCATATTATGAACAAGATGCATTTCTGTTTGGATCTTAAAGTCCCATAAAATTTTAACCTGGCCATTTTCCAAAACCTTCTCAATATAATGGTTCCAGACATTTTTACTATAACTTGTAGCAAAAGTTTCCAATAAATAATTTATAACTCTGCTTGTACACTAGTCACTTTGTAAAATTTTGCTGCAGCTACTGATCACCAGAAAGACAATATTTTCACCTTCCTGCAATTAATTGGCAAATCTAAAGCCACTAAAACAAAGCTTTCAGTTTCTTTTCTTAGTGCTCCTGATCTTAACCATGTGGATTTTTAAAATCTGTTTTTTCTCAATATACTTCAGTATTGGCCAATGGCTTGTCCTTCCAATTAACAAATTCATTTTCTTTTCTTTTTTGCTAGATTCAGCTTTCACCTTTGTGGTTTTCAAGAGCTTTCCTTGACTGACTTCTTTTAGCAAGGGTTCTTGGCTTTTCCTACAGACAATGACTGCCTAATCTAGACATTAGTAGTACTGTATTATTATGGTTGGTCCCATAGTCAGCCAAATGCATTTTCATTCACCCCTGGAGTCTTTCCCAGAACCCTGGAATAGGCAAATATTATTTGATGTTATTAAAGGTGATATTGTTCAAGACGCTTATTATTGTTGTTGTTGTTGTTATTTATAATACTATTAGTTAAAGTACTATTTATTACATTACATTATTTTCATAAAATAAATATTTAAAACTCAATTAAAAATTGAGTTAAGGAACTTAGGAAGTTTGGATGTTTCTGACCTACAGTTATCACCCCAATGCAGTACTGATAAAATAATCTCTTTTCAATTTTCAGACAAGCTAGGGAAGCTCTGGTTAACTCTAATGGGGATACACACATACACACAAAATTGTTTAGGAACTTGATCAATTCAGGGCTGCTGTAGGACAGTTTTATCCCACATTACTTTTGCCAAAATGTGCATGTATACCCTGCCCTAGTAATTTCTGGAAAATTATGAATTCAGTGTACAGGTGGTCCTTGACTTACAACCACAATTGAATTCAAAATTTATGCTGTTAAAGTATAAGTTTAGTTAAGTAAATTTTGCCCCATTTTATAAGCTTTCTTGCCACAGTTTGTTAAGCAAATCACTGCAGTTCTTAGTAATCCGGTTGTTAAATGAATCTGGCTTCCCTGTTGACTTTGCTTGTCAGAAGGTCACAAAAGGTGATCACATGATTCTGGAACATTGTAACCCTCATAAATACAAACCATTTGCCAAACTTCCAAATTTTGATTACGGGGATGCTGCGGAGAGGGACGGCATACAAATCCAATAAATAAATAAGTGTGAAAAATAGTCATGTCACTTTTTTCAGTGCTGTTATAACTTTGAACAGTCACTAAATTAATGGTTAAAAGTTAAGGATTACTTGTACTTCTTTGTATGGATTAGCCTTTGTAATTCCAGGCCCACAAAACAAAGCATTTGAACTGTTGCTCCTACCCTGATTAGTAATCTTTTATTGAAAAGTAAAAGAGAATTCAACCTATCCTTGATCTCTATATTTATTTATTCAACTTCTATGCCGCCCAATCCCGAAGGACTCAGGGCGGCTTACAACAATGATATGTACAATAAAAATAAATACAGAACAGTAAAAGAAGTTGAACAGGAATTAATATATAGGAATTAAGCCCAATACAGCTATTCATTATATGTGTTATACATCAGGAGTGAAATTCAGCAGATTCTAGAGAACTGGCAGCGAAAATTTTGAGTAGTTCAGAGAACCAGCAAATACCACCTTTGGCTGGCTTCAGAGTGGGGTGGGAATGGAGATTTTGCAATATCCTTCCCACAGGAGTGGGAAGGGAATGGGAAATTTTTAGTATCCTTCCCCTGGGGTGGGTTAGGAATAGAGATTTTGCATTATCCTTCCCCTGTCATGCCCACAAGGCCACGCCCACAGAACTGGTAGGGGAACTTTTTGAATTTCAACCCTGATGAACATGGGCAAGAATGTCGCTACCTCAGAATTAGAGGCTCTATATAGTATATACGCATAGAAGCATGTAATTTTGAAGTAGCAAAATTTGTGTGTCTTCATTTGGAAGTGAGTGCAGACAGTACCTAGTCAGACTACCAAAGTGGTAAAATCTAAATCCCTGAGGTATTAAGAAAGAACTAAACAACCAAGTCTTGAACATATGCAGCCAACTCCCAAGGCTTGCAGGGCCAACAGAGCAAAATAAAAGCTGCTTACCATAGCTAAGTGGTCCTTCATTTTTTTAATTTCATTCTGCAAGTTGCTTGTGATGGATTTCATGTTGCTGGTCTCATCCACTAAATCTTGTAAAAGGGACATAGCCTACAAAAGGAAGAGAGTGAGAAAGTGAATTTATTCACTCATCTAAACCATTGATTAAGGATGGTCTCCAGTTCAGCTCTTGTCTGTCTCATGTTTCTGAGGTCTGAAACCAAACAAACATACTATGGCAAATCTATGTTTAGAGCTCACAATAGAATTCTTTATTGGCCAAGTGTGATTGGACACACAAGGAATTTGTCTTTGGTGTATATGCTTTTAGTGTACATATAAAAATACATTTATCAAGAATCATGAGGTACAACACTTAATGACTGTCATAGAGGTGAAATAAGCAATCAGGAAACAATATTAATAAAAACCTTAAGGATACAAGCAACAAGTTACAGTCATACAGTTATAAGTGGCAGGTTATAAAAAACAAGGTTAACTACAGTAACCTTATTTCAAAGCAGTTGATAGGGGACTGCATGAAAGAATGCTTTTCCTCTGAACTGAACTACAGCAAAAGAAGGAAAGGAAGACAAAATGCAGATTTTTATTCAAAGAAAAATGAATGCATTCTCAAGAGGAATCTATGTATTGATCATTCTTTGGAAATTAATGTGAAGTTACTGAAGACATACTTTTAAAGGAGAGGCTTCGGCTTTTGCTCCAGAATCAAACTAATTCTTAAGCAAATAATCAGAGAGAATATTCACAGCAGCAACATATTTGAATTAAGTTCCATGAGTTTCCTCTCAGTCAAAAGGGAATAAACACCAATAGTTGCTTCTTCCTTAGGGGAGAACAGCATGTTCCAATTTCTAGAACAAGCCCTGAGGGGAGAACAAGGAAGCCACTGGCAGCTGAGACCAACAACATTCACTGAAGAGGAATACTTCCATCCAATGTAATTTCCAACAGCACCATCACACTTTTAAAAAATATCAGGAAATCTTGAGAAGAAAAAAATATGCCTTCCGAAATCAAAACTGTCAAAGGCTACCTTATTTTTCAGAGTATAAGATCCATCATTTTCCCCTGCTAAGAGAGGATGGAAATGTTGGTGCGTCTTATACACAGAATGCAGCCATTTTTGCTGTCCCAAAGCCCCCCCCCCTTTGCAGAGAGCTCCTGGGTCAATGTTCCCTCTAATTTTTTTTCAGTGTGGGCAGAAAAGTATAGTATCTGAGCAGCAGTCCCTTTGGGACTGGGCAGCATAAATATATGTATGTATGTATGTATGTATGTATGTATGTATGTATGCATGCATGTATGTATGTATATATAAATCAATCAATAAATCAATAAATAAATATAGTTGCGGCCCTATTTGGACAGGGAGTTATTGCTCACAGTCGCTCATGCCCTCATCACCTCAAGGTTCGATTACTGCAACGCTCTCTACATGGGGCTACCTTTGAAAAGTGTTCGGAAACTTCAGATTGTGCAGAACGCGGCCGTGAGAGTCATCATGGGGCTTCCCAGATTCGCCCATGTTTCTACAACACTCCGTGGCCTGCATTGGCTGCCGATCAGTTTCCGGTCACAATTCAAAGTCTTGGTTATGACCTTTAAAGCCCTACATGGCATTGGACCAGAGTACTGTACCTCCGGAACCGCCTGCTACCGCATGAATCCCAGCGACCGATAAGGTCCCATCGTCTAAAGTTCTAAACAATATCGTTTGGCAGGCCCCAGGGGAAGAGCCTTCTCTGTGGCAGCCCCGGCCCTCTGGAATCAACTCACCCCAGAGATTAGAACTGCCCTCACCCTCCTTGTCTTTCGTAAACTACTCAAGACTCATCTATACCGCCAGGCATGGGGGAGTTGAGACACCTTTCCCCACGGGCTCTTTATATTTTATGTTTGGTATGTATGTGTTGTTTGGTTTTTAAATATGATAGGGTTTTATATGCTTCTTTTTTAATATTAGATTTGTTTCACTATAATATTGTTTTTATTATTGTTGTGAGCCGCCCGAATCTTCGAAGAGGGGCGGCATACAAATCTAATAAATTATTATAATCATCATCATCATCATTATTATTAAATAAGGAAAGGGCTGGATTTTTTTTTTCTCTTATTATTTGGGTGCTTTTTAAAATATGTTTTAAATCAAGAGTCACTTCTCTCTCTGTTTCTCTCTCTTTCCTCTCATTCTTTGCCTCAATCATTTTCTCATTTCTCTTTTTTCTCCCTTTTTTCTATCATTTCTCTCTCTCTCTCTCTCTCTTCCTTCCTCTCTTCTCTCTTGCTTTCTTTCTCTCTCTCTCTCTTGCTTTCTTCCTCTCTCTCACTCTCTCCCCCTTCCTCTCTTCTCTCTCTCTTTCTCTCTCCCCCTCTTTCTCACTCTTTCTTTTTCACTTTCCCTCTCCCTCTCTCTTTCTTTCTATCTTGCTCTGTCTGTTGCTCTCTCTTTCTCTCTCTTGTTTTCTTTCTCTCTCTCTCTTGCTTTCTTTCTCTCACTTTTTCTCTCTCATTTTCTTTCTCTCTCTCTTGCTATCTCTCTTTCTCTCCCTCTCTCTTTCTTTCTATCTCGCTCTGTCTGTTGCTCTCTCTCTCTTTCTCTCTCTTTCTCTTGTTCTCTCTTTCTCTCTCTTCCTTTCTTCTCTGCGGAGGCCGGCAAAGGTCTTATTTTGAATGTTCCGGGCAGGCGTTCACAAAGTGCTCGGAGAAAACCCTGCCCCGCCCCTCTCGCAGCCCCTTCGCTAGCGGCCGGATAAGGAGGAGGAGAATCCGCAGCCGCTACTGCCGCTGCAGCCACAGAGGAGAAAGCTGGAAAGAGGGGTGGATCGGGTGGGCAGGGGGCAGCGACAAGAAGCCAGGGGCGCGAGGGGGCCGGAGGCGGCCGCAGCTCCCTTTCCTTCTCCCACCACCTATGTCTACTGCCGGCGAAGGGAGAAGGAAAGGGAGTCGCCCCCGCCTGCTGCGGATGGGCCGGTGCCAAGACTCTCTTTTGGCGTCCCCCCCAAAACCTGGTGGGCTGGCAGGGGGGTGGGGAGTGCGCGCACTTGCACGCCCGACATTCAAAATAAGAAAAAAAGTTCATCGGCCTCCGCACTTTCGGCGCTGCCCGCCCCCAACTCTAATGTTGCGCAGCCTTGGAAAAGGCTATGCGGGGGAGAGTTTTTGAGTATGCGGCTGCGTACCTTAGAGGGAACATTGTCCTGGGTGCTGGGGAAAGGCAAAAATCCCTCCCTTTTTGTGAAAAATCGGGCAAAAAATAATCAATTTTTCACAAAAATGGGGGCATTTTTGCCATCCCTCACACCTAGGAGTTCCCTGCAGGCTTCCCAGACCCTTTGCCCACCCAGTTTTTGCCCCCAAACTGGTGAAAAAGGCCTGTTTTTGGCAAAAATGGGGCTGTTTTTACATTCTAATTACCCCATCTAGCATGACTTAAGAAGGAATTCTGGGAGTTGGAAGTCCACAAGCCTTAAAGCAGTCAAGTTTGAAGACCCAAGCAGTCAAGTTAGGGATTAGGGGTGCAAGGGTCTTCAAACTTAGTAAGTCTAAGACTTGTGGACTTCAACTCCCATTCCTGAGCTAGCATGACTGGAGGAGGAATTCTGGAAATTGAAATCCGCAAGCTGTGAAGTTTGAAGTTTGTAAAAATGTACAGGGTTGTAAAAGGTATACTTGTTTGTAAAAAGTATTCTGCTACACTTTTATTAAACAATATATTACTACACTATTTGGTTTGGAATAGTTTTTTCCTTGTTTTCCACCTCTAAAATCTAGGTGGATCTTATACTCCGATACATCTTATACTCAGAAAAAATGGTATATAGAGTAGACTATACATCACTATTTTTTCAAAGGTGGGATTCTGCTTTTTAAATTAAATTTAATTAAATACTAAACATACAAGATTTTTGCAAGATTTAGAAGCCCAGCCTTTTATATACTCAGGTTTAGCCATTTTAAGAAACCATTCATTGGAAGAATATTTTGCTATGCATTCTGCTATCCCATAGGTGCAGAAACGCTATTTAAAAATGTTACTTTGGAAGGAAAAGGGATTTACTCAGTTGGTATCCCTACTTCTTACATAGATCCATTTACTTGTTTACAATGTGAGAGCCACCCAGAGAGCTAGTCACAGACATAGTAAATGCTTCCTAAGAGTAACTGCAGGTACTTTATTTGAAATATGCAGCAGGAGGTGAACAGAGAGAGAAATATCACCCCCATCTCTCCCTAAACACTGTAGTGTTTCTAGAACAGAAAGTTGGTTGCAGCCAGACACCATCAAACTATCTACACATTGGCAAAAAGAATCCGAACACCAAATACAAGCTGAACAAATAAGACCTTAAAACAGCGATGGGCTACGAGCAGAAACGCTAAATTGTGCTTGCCGCCATGGCTCGTAAATGTTTGCGGGGCCAGTGCGATTTTGCTTCTGCACCTGTGCAGGTAGCAAAATTGTGCATGGAGCCTCAGGTACACCCATCTTTCAGTGAGTTATTTTTGCTTCCGCACATGCCAAAACATGGGCATACTCTCAGAAGTCTCTAAAACAAATGGAAATTTCCTACAGACAGAATGCATTGCTATGGCTCCAGTATGACCTGTTGCATGGCTTCTCTCTGTGGGAGAGCCATTCTTAGAATAACTGAAGCTTGAGGTTAAACTATTTTTGATTCGGCAGTTCTGATTAAGAAAAAAAGATGACTGGGGAGGATAGGGGTGAACAAGCATTACTGGCATTCTCCCAGGTTTATAGCTGTCAGAGTTATTTTTTAATTGTAATAGATACCTGCCTGCCTGATCTGAATCCCTTAGATTCTCAGTCCTCTGGCAGAACAATCACATTTAACTAGATAAAAATGTAAACAGTCATGCAAGAAACAACAAAGTTAAAAGTTAACACAATCTGTTTTTCAAGGAAATGAATCCATTTATCATGCTTCTTTCCATACAATTCATATTTTGAGAAAATTCAATTTTTTGTGTGTCTCTTCAAGCCAGTGTTGCCTTTTCTTTTCTATACAACCCAGAATCATCATTATCTTACGTTGGGCAGCCACGGAAATTCTTTAAATGGCTCAAGGTTGACTCAGCCTTCAATCCTTCTGAGGGCAGAAAAATGAGGACCAGATTGTTGGAGGCAATATGCTTCACACACTTACTCCATAATACATGGATTAGCTTTTAAGGCACAACAAGATGTCAAATTAGTTTTGTTTAGCAAGGGGGTGGGCTCTCTTCCTTTTTTTCTTTGCTTGCAAACTTTTAAAAAAATAAATAAAACTATTGTTCATGTTAAATGAATTTTGACTTATTTATAAGTCTGTGTAATTGATATAGATTTCCAATAATTCTTTTTAAATTTATTTTTGTTCAGTTAAAAAAACATAATACGATAAATACATCAAAGTTAAAACATATTTACATTTACATTTCTGTTTCTTCGGTTTCCCCCTTTTTAAATTCTAACAATTATCCTGTTTCCCTTTTTCTTTCAATCTAATTATAAAAATTTCCCCCATACAGTATAATATTCTTTTTCTTGTTTATTCTGTAGTTCTAATGTAAGTTTACTCAATTTTGCACAATCTAATATTTTCCTAATCATCATATCATCAGTTAGTATTTTTTATTTATTTATTGTTAGAGTTGAAAGGGACCTTGCAGATCATCAAGTCCAACCCCCTGTCTAGGCAGGAAATCCTACAGCAATGCTGATAATTCCTACAATATACATTTTGGGTTTTAATTCTATTTCATAATTCAATATTACTTTTTAGTCCATTTTTAATCATGTTCCAAAATTGTTTTGTTTACTGGCAATGTTCCCTCTAATTTTTTTTCGGTGTGGGCAGAAAAGTATAATGTCTGAGCAACAGTCCCTTTGGGACTGGGCGGCATAGAAAAATAAATAAATAAATAAACAAACAAACAAACAAACAAATAAATAAGGAAAAAATTCTCTTTAAAAAAAAAAGAAATTAATAATAAAACAAAACCAAAATCTATTACTATTATTATCTTCTCTTTTTCCATCCCTGTCTCTTCCCCCCTTGTGTGTGTGTGTGTGTGTGTGTGAACTCTTGAACCATTTCAAATTAGAGGCGAGCTATTGGAAATGGTTCAAGAGTTCACACACACACACACAAACGGCTGAGGGTTTTTTTCTCTGTTATTTTTTGGGTGCTTTTTACCATATGCTTTAAATCAAGAGTCATTTCTCTCTCTTTCTCTCTCGCCTCTTTCTCTCTATTGCTTTCTTTCTCTCTCTCTTTCTCTCTATTGCTTTCTTTCTCTCTCACTCTTTCTTTCTATCTCTCTTGCTTTCTTTCTCTTCTCTCTCTTGCTAGCTCTCTCCCCCTTTATCTCTCTCTTTCTCTTTCTCTCTCACTCTTTCTTTCTTTCTATCTCTCTTGCTTTCTTTCTCTTCTCTCTCTTGCTATCTCTCTCTCCCCCCCCTTTCTCTTTCTCTCTTAGCAGCGGCATTGGGCAGTAGCCGTGGGGCGGCGGCAGGGTGATCAGCTGTGAGGCGGAGCTCCGGAACTGAGGCACCGACGGCGAGGGGGCTACGAGAGCGCTTTCTCCCAGCCCCCTCACCGTCGGTGCCTCAGTTCCGGAGCTCTGCCTCACAGCTGATCACCCTGCCCTTCGGGAACGCCTGCCCTGTCTCTACTGCAGCCCCCTTGCTGGAAGTCTGGGATGAAAGTGCGCCCAGCGAAGGGGCTACGAGAGGGGTGGGGCGGGCATTCCCGAAGCCCGCGGAGAAAGCACTCCCTCGCAGCCCCCTGGCTGGCAGCGCTTTCATCTCACAGCCGCCGCGGGAGAAGTCGTGCGCCAAAGCAGGAGGCGGAGGAGGAGGAGAGGGGGAAGATCGGGCGAGCGAGGGGCAGGACCGAGAAGCCAGGGGTGTGAGGGGGCCGGAGGCACGGTGGGGAGGCAGGGGCAGCCACGCCTCAACGCCCCGCCCCCCACGGGCTGGCAGGGGGATGGGGAGTGCGCGCCCGTGGAAAAGGGCGTGCGGTGGGGTATTTGGAGGTGCGCGCCTGCTCATGGGCGCAGCTTACAGGGAACGGTGTTTACGGGTACATATACCAAATGTAGTAATATCTGCCATGTGTTGATTTACATTTCCAACATTCATTTTTCATATTTGGACAAATTTTGGCCAGTCTTGCTGGAGCATAATGCCAATGGTAGAGCATCTTATACAAATTGCATTGGCATCCTTCAGTCTCTAAAGACCATGGTATCATGCTCTGGATTCTCTATATGGCACCAAAATTGTCATTTTATAATTTTCTTTCCATAGTCTTTCCCGATCTTCTAGCTGGCTGGTGTATTTTCCTTTATTGTTTCTTCTATATTTTCAAAATTTAACAAATAGTTATATATCCTTGTAATAAATTTCCTATCTGTTCTTGTTAAAATTTTATCTATTACATTTGGCTTTTTTACATACTCAGAATTCAACTATGTACCTCTACCTACAAACGACTCTACTTATGAACTTTTCTAGATAAGAACTGAGTGTTCAAGATTTTTTTGTCTCTTCTCAAGAACCATTTTCCACTTACAAACCCGAGGCTCTGAAACTGTAACCGGAAAAGGCAGGGGGAAGCCTCCGTGGGGCCTCTCTAGGAATCTCCTGGGAGAAATCAGGGACGGAAAAGGTGGGGAGAAGCCTCCATGGAGCCTCTCTAGGAATCTCCTGGGAGGAAACAGGGCCTCCACCCTCCCTGTGGCTTCCCGAATCACACGTATTATTTGCTTTTACATTGATTCCCATGGGAAAAATTGCTTCTTCTTACAAACTTTTCTACTTAAGAACCCGGTCACGGAACGAATTAAGTTTGTAAGTAGAGGTACCACTGTACTTTGTATCTGGAAATCTGATAGCCAATCAATCTCCTTCCCTTCATTCTTAAGTTCTTCTCTGGTCTTCAAGTGGCCTTCTGTGTCTAAAAACTCTTTGTATGTTTTTATTTTATATCTATCAATTATATTGGGATATATCTGGGCTTCTATGGTAGATAACCATCTAGATATTTCTACGTAGTGTCTTTTCCTCATTTTCCTCCAATTGTCTAAAAAATTCCGTATCGCATGTGATTGAAATTGTGAATGTTTGGTATTTCCTTTTTCCCATAAATGTGTGTGCCATTCCTCTTGTGGCCTTCTAATGCTAAGATTCTTTCATTGTCTAACCTGATCCATTCTCTTATCCATAACAGAGTTGCTGCTTGGTAATATAATTCAAGATCTGGAAGTCTGAATCCTCAACTCATTCTAGAATCCTGTAATGCTTTGAACCTAATGCTCAGTTTTTTCCCATTCCATACAAATTTAGCTGGTGTTTTATTTTCTTATCCTTATCTATTAATTGTTGTATCATTTTCTTTTCTTTTTATTTTCTCAATTTATATGATAATCATCTTCCAGGTTTATTAGCATTTTCGAAATGATTTTGTTTTGATAATTTTATTTTCCTTAATTTCCTCCTGCTCAAATAGCTCAGATTTCCAAAAAAATTTATCCAGGATAGTTAATAGCCATATTGAGTCTGGAGGACAGGTATTATAATCCAACAAATCTACAGAGCACTGGATTAACAAAGATCAGATCATATGCAAATGAAAAATGAAATGATGTTTTTTCTTCTAAACCAGAAAAACCTATATGTCAAGGTCAGAGTTCTTTGCCTACCTCATTGCTACCTGAATGCTGCCAATGATCCCATTTTATATTAACCCTATCTAGAACAGGAGCGTCTCAAGGCCTGGCAGTCAGACTCAACCCGCAGGGTGCTTAGATCTGGCAAAGGACCGGCCCATGATCTTCTGCCGACTAAAATGGAGTTTCGTTTTGTTAGCAGAGGGTTGTAGGAGCCCGTCACTGCCAAAAATGGAGCTTGGGAGCCCGTTTTTACTGGCAGAGACTTGGGCCCCCACAGGCACCCCCAATATGAGTAAAGTAAATTTCTTGTGGGCATGTGCAGAAGCTGATTGTGCATGCACCATCATTTTGTTTTTGGCTTTTTTGGGGTGGTGGTGGTGAGAATTTTGGGTATTATGCATGCCACACGGCATGGGAGGAAGCAAACCGGCAGCGAGGTAAGTTAGAACCCACTGGAGCCTCGGGCACACCAAAACACATACACTGGCTTTACAAACTAAAGTTACTAGTATATTCTTAATTCAAAAATAAACCAGCTACAGTGTGTATGAAGCAAACCAAAATGAAAGTGATATCAGAAATTTGGAACCAGGGAGCATGATCTGATAGCACAACATTTTTGTTGTGGTTCATTTATCTCACAATATATAAAGATTTTGTGATTCTGGAATGTCCCAGTGGGATAATCACAATGTGCTTTGAAATACAATAAAGTGTATTATTAAATAAAGACATTATGCACCCCTTATAATTAAAGTCCCAAAGCAAATAGACAGCTATGATTTTAAAAATGTATATATGTATTTGAGAATCTATATAAAGCTTCATTTTGCTAACATTTTAATTACTTAAAGTTCACCTACCTGGTTGATTCCAGTCTCACTGGCTTCAATCTTTTTCTGCATCTGCATCTTTTGCCACATGTCAGATACAGCTGCACCGGATCCACTTTGGGTCTTCTCTATCAGATCAGTCCCTGAAGGAAGCTTCTCCAGTCCAGCAATCTGCTTTTCAACCCCTGTAAGTTCTTTCCCCATTCTTTTCACTTTATCCTGCACTCCCTGAGTTTGGTCTTGCACTCCATGGACTTCACTTTGTATTCCATGAATTTGATTTTGCACTCCACTGACTTGACTTTCTACTTGTTGGACTTGACCTACTACCCCTTGGACCTGGCCTTCTATCCCTTTAATCTGACCTTTCACGCCATAGATATTGTTCTCCATCATTTTTAGTTTCATTTCTAAGTCAGCAAGCCGAGAATCCGCTTCCCCTCTCAAAATGCCTTCCTTGTCCTCTTTCCCTTTTGCTAATGCGTCTTGGCCCAATAAATCACTAAGTCCTGCCCCAGTTGCAGCAGAAAGCAATGCCATCTCTGGCTTGGTTGGAGGACCTCTGTCTATCTTCACATCTGCTTTGACATCTTGAATGTTGAGGTGGCTGATGATAGCATGTAGGAGAGCATGGAGGGCATTGAAATTGATAACGCCAACCTCTGGGGTCCCTATGGAGAGATCCGCCAAGTCATACAATGTGACTTTGATAGACATTTTGGTAACGAATTCTGAGTGAGATAATTGCTTGAAAATAAATCTTTTAAAAAATATATAAAATCTGTTTTCAATGTAACTCTATAAATCTGTTGCTAATATATTGACTCTTAGAAAATATAATCTTCTGGTTAGGAAAGGACTTCTATCAGTTAAGGATCTTTCACCTTCACAAGAAAAATTCTTTTCTGCTGCAAAAAAAAAGAGAGAGAACAAATTGAAATCCCCCAAAAGCTATCTAAGACTACTATTACTCTGCTTTTTCCTCTAATATTGTTAAAGAATACGTATTCTGTTCTTGAGCCTTAACGGGATCCCATTTAGGGAAGCCTTTCGTGCACCCGTTAGTTAAAGCCGGGATAGAAAAGGGCGTCTCTCGCTCCTCCTTGCAACCCGAATCTTCTCCGCCTCACAATCCAGCCCTGTTCCAAGCTCTCACATTCCATTGGTGGCGTAACAAACCTCCCGACTCGGGGATTCGCCGCCGTAGCTGCCCATGTGCTTTTGTTTACTCCGTTGCCTCTGGTTGACTGATGCAGGTCGGGCGTTCGTGGTTGCTAAGCAACTCGGGACAACGGTTACGCGTTACATTACGGCCGCGAGCCGCAGGGCCTTTCGCGCAAATGCGCTAAGAAGGGTCCGATAGGAAATTTGAAATGTTGAGGCGGGTGGGATGGGGGTTGGTGGTAGCTTCACCTTTAGCTCTCCCTGTCACAACAGCCGTCGTTTCCGAGAAAAAAAATATTCAACTGAGATTAAATGTGGACACCGTCCCTCACAGTTAAACGTACAAATATAAAGAATATATCTCGTATATAATCAAAGGACTTTATTTCCCTCCTCCGCCAGAGCGGTGTTAAAATACTTCCGAAGCAGGGGGTCCCTCCCAACCTCTGAGCCGTTTTGATTTTTCTTCAACCAGGCAGGCGGGCGAGTGCGCGCGCGTCTCCGCTTGCACGAGCAGCGAGCGAGCGCGTGCGGGTGCGCGCTCTATATGCCTGAGCGGCAAGCCCGCGGGCACCGCCGCTTGCGCGAATGGAGCTGGGCGCCACTTTGTCAGCTGCTCGCGCGGAACCGTTCCCTTTGCCCCTCCCCCGGCGGTCCGCAATGCTGGAAAGGTTGAGGAACTGTGTTCTAGTACAGGAGTCTCTCCAACCTTGGCCACTTTAAAACTTGTGGACTTCAACTCCCAGAATTCCTCAATCACCTGACTTGCTGAAGAATTCTGGGAGTTGAAATCCACATGTGATGCTAAGGCTAAGTTAACCAAAGCTATTTTATAGCCTTATCCTGCCAACTGCGGAAGGAATATGTCCAGTAATTATTTGCCATGATGTTGTCTGAGGCAATCTATACTTTTCTTTCTCTTCTCCCCCTTCCCCATCTTCCCCCCCCCCGCTCCACTCCGCCCCCTCCTCTCCAGTTGCTGGTACAATTGGGAGTGACATCTGCCCAGCATCATTTTGGGCTGCTGTGGGCATACCCAGCTTGTCTAACTGCTGGAACCATATGCCTCGTTTCCATAGAGCAGTGTTTCTCAAATAGTGGGACGACCCATCCCCCACTGATGCGGGGAGAGAGGTGTGTGACCCCAGGGAACATGCTTTTTTTTGGCACAGGGAATAGGGGTTTTTTGCATCAAACAATAGCACACAGCACAGAGTAGGAGATATGAAGTGCATATAAATCCTTAAGAGACCCCATGGAAAAATGTTTAACAGGGATGAAAAGAAAGGAGAGAGACGGAGATAATGAGACAAACGTAAGTCTCCTGAAAGCTAAGACGAGGAAATATGACGAAGTGTCTGTAGTGCTTGGCTTCACTGTGACTATGGTGGGAGATGAGGAAAGACCGGTATGTTGACTGCATCTAAAAATGTTGGCAGTGGACAGCATGAAGCCAAATAAATTAAGGCATCACTTAAACACATTACACCCCAAGCACTGATAAACAGCTTGAGTTTTTTCAGTGAAAATGTGCTAAATATTGCAAACAATTCTCCGAGCGGAGAGTTGGGGGGGCACAAAATGTTTATTTATTCCAGGGATGGCGTAACAAAATAATTGAGAAACACTGCCCTAGAGGCATCTGTCTACGTATTGACTTTGCTTGCCCTTGCTGCAGCAGGGTTCTTCAAGAAAGAGCTGGGTTATGGCACTTTTTCCACTGCTGTTCAGTCAACACTGGATGCATTGAAGTTTTCCCATTGGTTCTGCTACAAAGGGACTTACTATGTTCTTTTTAAAAAAAACCTGATTTTATTACTTGGGAGAAATTACATTGTTTTCATACTCTCTTCAGGCTCCCTGGCCCTAGGCTACCTCTGGGATACTCCTGGCCAGGAGGACACAACTGAACCTATAGCCAGCTCTGATATTCCCATCTGACAAAATCAAGAATGGAGTTTGTTTATTATTTGTTTGTTTTATTTTGTCATGTATTGGTAGTATGCAAAAATATAACAATGTTTATGTACATGATACTAGTAAGAGAGAAACATTAGGACAGAGGACCAAAGGCACGCTGGTGTACTTATGCACGCCCCTTACTGCCCTCTTAAGAATCGGATGAGGTCAACAGTGGATAGTCTAAGGGTAAAGTTTTGGGGGTTAGGTGATGATACTACAGAGACAGGTAGGGAGTTCCACGCCTTAACTATTCAGATTATTATTATTATGGACCACTCTTTCTTGCTTCATTCTGCCCCTGTACCCATCAGCCAGGATGGATTCAATCCCAGACTTCTTGTATGTGCAAATAGGCTGTAATATAGGCTATCTGTGCTGGCAATATGTTTGTTAAGCATTTTGGACATTTCAAGCATCCACTCCAGTCATTCAACCCTGCTTCTCCCATCTTATGGAGAATGAGTGGCTGTTTTCCTGATGGTGGAGGATGTTTGGTGGGAATGGAAAATGAAGGCAAAGGAAATCCCTCCCCCCTTCACCATTTATCTTCACCATCCTTTCCCACTGCCCTGTATTAAAGCAGCAGAAGCAGTTCACTGAATACTAGGAGAGAATTGGGCTGGGCAGTCGGAGCAGCAAATCTTGCATTGCTATACTTTTCTGCTGGGTCATGGACCAGCGGCAAGGACTTTAAAACAGCCATCAGGATATTCCTGTAGGAAAAAAGAAACCTGCCCTGGCTGATAAAGGCTTTTCCTCCTTTCCTTGATGAAGCCTCTTGCTTCAGGCAAAATGTATTTGTGCTCCAACATATTTATGAGAACTACAGTAAAAGAGCCTCCAAATGCATAATCACTTGAAGGGTCTCATGTAGTACCAGAAGCCTTTGGATGTAGCTACTCCTGAAGCAAATATCTGAAAAGGAGGGTGGGGGTGGAAGCTGTAAAAACACAAAGCTTCATACAATTGCCCCCCTGTTGGTATGCTATTTGTCATTTTAAGTTTTTTTAAAAGCCAGACAGCCCTACCCACAAGCCAAATCTACAGTGCCATCCATGTCAAATTCAAAAAAGAAAAAAAAGTTATCTAAGGATGAGGAGATATCTCCACACCTCCCCATTTCATCAGCCACCATTAAGAGGAAGGGGAATATTCCTCTGCCGTGCCTCTCAGACTGACATTACATTATCTGACGATGAGGACTTGGCTTCAGAACCTTCCATTTCCACCAGTTTTTTTCAACCAGTTCTATTTTACTCCCTTCTCCATAAGGCCAAGGCCACAGCCAACCTACCCACCACTTCGCAGTCAGAGGTCATTCCGGCGCCTTCACTCCTTGTGGATGCCATCCTGAAGCAGTGGCTACGATCTACTTCAGTGAGTGAAGTAGGTAACACTGGACACGCACAGGTAATGAATCTTACATGGGCCGTCAAGGCGGCCATGACTTTAGTGAATACCCTTGGTGATGCAGACAGGCCGAAGGGAAGGGCCTGATATTTATAGTGCATCCCTGCATAGCAAAACCGCCAGTATTGGTGATAGGATGGCCTCCGAGAGATCGATGGATGTAGGTAGATCTCCCTTCCTAATAATTAGTAGAATTGATTGTAGGGTGTACATCCAAGGAATAATTGTGAAGAGTCAACTACTGGAGGCAGGATGAAAATAAGAATACCTACTGGGACTCAGAAAGTGTTCCTTTAATTTGCTGGTATGGCTGCATGTCTTTACTTTGAAAATATGGATTAGAACTTTATATCAAATAATGTTTGCTCATAGTTATAAATATATTTTAAAATTATATGGTTCAGATGATTTAGAGCAGCTGTAAAGTACGCTTCCCCCTTCTGAAATCTTCAATTATGTCCCTTATTTTACCTAACTGTAAAATCCTGGGCATTGAGTGCTTTGGTTTAAATGTAATACATGGTGCTAATACAATCATTGTGCTTTGTAAACAATGGTTTATGGGTTTATGTTTTAATGCATTGTATGAATCTAGATAACTGAAGCTAAATGAACCTTTCTACTGTTTTGTATATGAACCATCGTTTTTATTCAGACATTTTGAAAACCAAATACAGAGGACAAGAGTGATAGTTCTTTTGTTTTAAGCAGCTGTGTACCCTTGGAAATCATGGTTGAACTTCCACTTATGGGGGAATATGGGTAGGACAGATTTGGAAGCAGTTTGAGACATTAATTATCCGATTCCATGAAATCCTATGCTTAAAACAGCATCTGAACACCAGGATTCCCATGTGTCCTGTAGATGGCAGAACACCACATCAAATGAAGCACAGAGCCAAATTCAAGTATTGTACTCTTTTTACCTTAACAAAATTAACTCTGAATCTCCTCTTGTTCACATACCCTTGCCTTGATAAGGTTGTTAAACGGCATCAGTCAATGGGAGGTAAGAAGGCACAAAACTCAGGGCTGCACTAACCGCTTAAAGATCTGGGTACAATCTTTAAAGCAGTGGTTCTCAACCTGGGGGTCGGGACCCCTTCGAATGACCATTTCACCATGAGAAAAGACAAATTTCCTATGGTGTTAGGAACTAAATCTATTCTGGCGCTTTGGAACATATTTTTACAATCCGACCAATCAGGCGTTTACAATGGGGGTGTCCCTCTGACCTTCCTGCCAATCAGCTTAAAGCTCTGTTGGGAGAATTGGCACTAGACTTATGGTTGGGGGTCACCACAACATGAGGAACTGTATTAAGGGGCCGTGACATTAGAAAGGTTGAGAACCACTGCTTTAAAGGATATCCAAGGTAAAAATCCTGAATTCTTAAAATTCTTCAGCTTAAATTCTAGCGAATTCCTAAATAAACAAGAAATAACCAGTAACGTTTGACCTTATCATTCATAGTAGAATAAACAATTCACAAGCTTCTTTTAACTCTTCCCAGGTCCAATGTTCTCTGGGATATACAAAAGTTGTACTAAAGGGCATATCGGGGGTAGATTCTGCAGCACCTTCTCTGGTTGACTGGAAGTTGCAAATTACTATTGGTATTATCCATGACAATTTAAAGCTAAGTAGCTGATAGACTGTCTCTCCCATTTAAAAACCCAAGGTAAGATCTGTGGAAGGTTTTTCGGAAAATAATCCTTATTGCTCACAAAATCTTGTATCAAACATATGGAACCATATTTTCTCCTGCATCGTTCATGGAAATTGCCTTCCATTCCATTCAATATTCTTAATAAATCTGTAAAATGCATTTTTTTGCCAGACCTTTACTGGTCCTTTTAATATTCATGTTATAAATGCTTTTAACTTTTTTACTTTGAATTTCCCAGTTACTGTTTTGAACTGCCAGTTGTCCTGAATGATCTTTTGGTAAGGTGGCAGGTAAATCAATTAATCAATTTGACCATTTAAAGAAGGGGATTTTATTTAATATCACATTCAACTTTATGCAACTGCACTAGTTCAGACACTGGAGAGTAGAATATTCAAGACATTGGCTTAGCAATTTGAATGGAGATTCTAAGGACATGAAACTGGCTCCTCCTCTCAATGTACACAAGTGCACTCAAAAAGTCATAAAAATACTACAAGGTGCTGTGCTTCTGTACTTGCATGTTCTTTCATTCCAAAACTGAAAAAATAAAGTGTTTCTGTATATATTTATTAGAAGATAATGAAAAGGTGTGCGGCAGCAAGCATGTAAAATTAAGAACAAGTTGCAATAAGAAGGCTTGATATATACTGGATTCATAGAAATTCCTATCACATCCCTAATAACTGAACATGTGGACATAGCAGTAGCTTTTTATACTACCAATTGCAGTAGCAGCAGCAGCAGGGGTGAAATTCAGCAGATTCTGGGAAACTGTTAGCAGAAATTTTGAGTAGTTCCGAGAACCAGCAAATACTACTTTTGGCTGGCCTCAGTGGGGAAGGAATGGAGATTTTGCAGTAACTTTCTCCTGGAGCGGGATGGGAATGGAGATTTTGCAATATCCTTCCCCTGCCATGCCCACCAAGCCACACCCACAGAACAATTTTGAATTTCAGCCCTGATCAGCAGGCTTCAAAAATACGAAGTCACTTCTCAGTGATCAAGCATTGCAAAATTACTCTGAATGCAATATCTCTCCTTCATTTATAAAACTGTTTTTAGAACTATCATGATGTACCCAAAGAAGTCAAAAGTACTTCTTCAAACTTCAGCTTTCAGTGGAGAACAAAGAACAAGTAGCACTAAAGCTAGCATTACATGAACTATGCTAGTTCAATTGCATCTACTTCTGTAAAGACAGTGGGCACTGTACTAGATTGAAAATGATTTCAGCTTTCATTTAAGGACATTTCTACAGGATCTATTTTTAAATTTTGCTTCAAATACTTGCAACCCACAGACATTTCACAGTTAAATCTAAATCGTACTTTAGCTATAAATCCCTTACATATGTATCTCCGTGTTTTTCTTCAGTTATTGATCCACTGGGTTTTCTGAACTTAGTAACTTACACTTAGCAAAATGAAGCAAGGGTATTATTCTTGTTGTTTTGGAAAGTTACCAATTACAGTCATTTTACTGTTAATTAAAATACTGTATAATGGCCCATCTTCTCTTCATGATTAATATTTAATTTTTCAGAAGCCCTATGGTTTTGCTCCCTTTTTATTTCACATTGTGTTGTCCATAACCAATTTTCCTGTGAGTCAGACTATTTCAGAAATCAAAATCACAACTTACTTCATTTTGTTACACAACCTCAACTTAAGGGACTTTAATTAGCAACTAACTAAAAGCCTGGGGGAACTGAGACACCTCCCCCAGGCTTTTATATTTTATGTTTGGTATGTATGTGTTGTTTGGTTTTAAACGATGGGGTTTTATGTTTTTTCTCTTTTATTATTAGATTTGTTCCACTGTAACATTGTTTTTATTATTGTTGTGAGCCGCCCAAGTCTTTGGAGAGGGGCGGCATACAAATCTAATAAATAATAATAATAATAATTATTATTATTATTATTAATTTAATTTAAGATTCCCCCCCTCCCATTTTTATCTTTACAAAGTGCAGAATAAAAACAAGACAGAAGTATGGAGAAGAAATATCTGTACTACTAAAGACCTAGTAGTGAATTTGAATAAAGGTATTTTAAGTATCTGATTAAAAAGCCATGGAGCACTTGCCTTATAAAACTGTCATTATCAGACCACTAGCTAGATTACAAGCCAAACCCTATCTCATGCCTTGCCATTGCAGCTCTGGTATCCATTTAAAATAGGATAATAATATATTAGGAACGATATACCAGGAAAAATAAAATCATTATTGGAAGATTTCGTTGCTGTAAGAGGTTGATGTCTCCAATACTATGGGAAAATTTTAACATTTAAAATCAAGCTTCTTAAAAAGAATAGGTTCAAAAGATAGCTTAATACGAGACAGAATCTTCCCATGAATTCAGAGTGGTATAACAGGAGACACGTTCCTTTTTCATCTTTATTTAAAACCAATAAAAATTTCCCACCAGTTTAAAAGCAAATAGACTTTTGTGCTTAATAAGGACATATTTATATTATCTCACAAAAAATAAAATGCCATGCCTGACTTGTTTAAGCTACTTTAATCCTAATCAGTCATCACTCTTACTCTGGAATCCATGATCTGAAATTTATGACCCTGACAATTTGCTTAAAGCAGATCAAAATCCCAAATATTGTTTAAATGCTGCAGTATTTGCATAGATCTACATTTTTACTGGACTATATATATGAATAGCTTTGACTGTTGTAAAACAGGTAATAAACATGCAGCATAAATCTCCCATTTGCTTGAGTTTAGAAATCATATTTTTGGATTTCACTACAGTTCAGTCAATGCTATTTACCCTTAAAATGTAAAGTATTTCAACTTTGAACCTAAGACCAACCCATGAAAATCATAGCAATGCATTAAACATGGCTTTTCTAAATCAGTCGTCATTTATGATTTATGAGGCTATCTCAAAATATTGCTTTTTACCTCAGAATATTCTGACTTGGTAACCAGACTGAAATAAGAACAAGATGTCAAGATTTACATATCTCTGCACTCATGAAAGATATGTAAAAAGGTAGCTAAGTTGTAAGCTGGTATATATAAACAAAGGGATTGGTTTGCTTAATAGCCAAGACCCTTCCTGGATTTCCAGTCTTCTTTGTCCCTGAATATGAATTGAAAGTTATTTAAATATGCTTTGATGAGTGGGAAAAAAATGTAAGAGAAATAAGGATAGTTCCCTTTTTGCAATAGTAAACAAAGAAAGAATGCTTTATAATCTTGCCTATATTTTTGACAAGTCATGCTGCGAAACCTTGAGAGAACATGAGTTGTTTTTGGTTAATCTGTCTGGAAGATCATGTCAGATTACTTTTGGCAATCAATGACATGAATAAAATCACTATTCCCACATTTAAGGCACTTAATTAGTTGTGCCAACATATATTGCTTGCAAAGCTGGGATAATATTTCTGTACTTTCAGCATTTTGTTATAACTGTTCACCATTGCTATGATTGTGCTTTTGATATAATTAGTGAATTAGATGCTCTTAAGAATCATATTCACCCATGTTTTGGGACTAGGTTGGTTATAGCAAAGAAGAATCTTTTTTTCTCTTCCTTTAAAACAGGAATATGAGAACAATACATAATAAAGCAATGAACAATATTTCCATGATCATGAAGACTTAGACAATAATATATAAGATGCTATAATACCATTAAATGATTAACACTGTTAATAAGAAAATCACAATAATGGGATAATTAATAACAACTTGATTTTAATATGGTCAAACTGAGAAATGTTTTATCAAAGGAGTCGAGGTATAAAGAACTGTTTGAGCAAATGGAATATGAGCAAAATGATGGTTGCATGTATACCTTTTAGGTTTGATGTAGTAACAAAATTCATGAGACAAGATGCAAAAATACATCAATAATTTCCTGAAGGCAAGTCTTCCCACTATTTTAATCATTACATGCAATATCCAGATACTCTATTTTAGCATTTCTTGTAATGATCAAAGCTGCCAAAAATACTAGTCAAAAGGAAAATTTACTAAACCGAAAAGACAGATAATAGTAAATTTAAAAAGACAAAGAACTGTTCAAGTTTAAGAAGCTAAAATGAATCGGAATGGCTAGAAGAGCAGTAAGATAAGGAATACTAGGAAATGCAAAATGATGGGGGGTGGGGGAACAGGATGACAATTCCAATACAATGTCTCCAATTTAAGTAAGAAAGGATACAGGATATTGAAGCAGATACTGTACAGGAATCAGTAAATCCCCAAAGAAGCAAAGCAAACCAATCCAAAAGAACTATAGATTAAGCTGAGTAAAATTTGGTCTGTTTAGGCTTATCTACATTATGAGTAGCATTTTTCTCAAATCCACCTCTGACTTTCCTATCTCTTGTACCTATTCCACTCCAACAGCAGGTTTGGGTTGTTAGCCTATGCAGATAGGTATGATTTAGACTTTTTCAAACAAAACACAAGTTGAAATAAAATAGCATTAAGAATGGGTGGCTTCATGAACTTTTCTGAAGAACGTTAATGCTTTCATATTTTAGAAAATTCAAGATCTGTTCTATGGAAAAGGGAAAACATGCTTCTATATATGCAATTCAGTCTGAATTCAAACAACTTGCAATAGATATGACACTAAGATATAATTTTCTATTCTGAAGCTCTGAAGATATGCAGGAATTAATTAAGTAAATTCCAAGCAGAGGAGACCTCTAGAGTGGAGAAAATTCAAGAGATGAAATTTTGGCATCCTAGGAATACATACTTGGGTGGGGAGAGGAGGAAATTGTGTGGAAGTAGTTTCATTTCCAAGACAGAAACTAATGTCTAATAAAATGCTCAAGAATCACTGCACTGGAAAGGAGGCTCAAACATCCCAGCAAAGGCCTTAGTGTTAAAATACTGCAGTCTGTGTGATTGCTAACATAGTGCTCTAAAAATAAGAATTCTTTCACTAGGTTAACCATTCTATATTAGTGAATAAAGATTGGTATGGTACAAGATTGGGTTGCACTAAGTTCTCCATATCCTCTAACTAAAATATCCCATCTTGTGCCATGCACAAACACAGAATACAAATCCCATTGATATACATTTTAGCACACACTGTATTAACCATTATATATAGAATTGCTATGATTCTCTTTCAAGCAGCTAGTCAGGATTACAACACATTCTCTGTAACAAAAAAGAGGTAGAATATTTAACTTTTTACCTCTACTTTGGAACCAGATAGCATCTTACTATGTTATTGTTTATGGAAATGAAACATTGGAAACAGTTTCACAAAAGAAAAACTTGCTATGTTAAAAATTGTTCCAAAGATGGCAAGGAAAATATATTTTTGTGTGATGTGAGGATATGTATGTAGAGCAAATCTCAGTGCACCTTTAAAATCATCCCGCAATTGCCTCTCATAATATACAAGATATAACAAGAGCAAAAAGCTGCAACTAGCATCATTCAAATAGTTTAACAATATATTCCAATGCCTATCTGCAACCTGATCCAGTCTCCATGCAGGATCTGTGAACATCAGGCTCAAAATACTCAGCCTGGTTATATTTTTAAAAATACTCCGTCAACTTTATGGCACTCTTGCTCATATACATATTGTTTTCCCTTCTCTTTGAGGAAACTGATGGCAGAATGAGAAGAAAAAAATTTAATCATCCATCGTAATATTGCGGAAGAGGTAAGCCATAGACTCCCCATTGTGGATTCGACGGATAGCTTCAGAAAGGATCAAGCTGATATCCACAGTCTTTATCTTGGGACACTGCAGTTTTTGTACTTCGTGAGGAACTGTATTGGTGACCACAACCTATCAAAGTATATAGTAAAAGAAAACAGCATCAGAAAACATCAGAAAATATCTATTTAGAATCCATCCGTGAAAAATATTATCTAAGAAAAAAACCAAGCTAGCAGCTCTTTGGAATTATATTTGGGAAACAGATTATTTATGCATGTAAGATTTCTTCGGATAAGAAGGAATTCTAGGTAGATTTGAGATTAATGTATTTGTGATTAAATGGCACAGTTTGAAATGCAGTTAACAGAATTACTGTAAGACATAGAAAATCAAAAATGCATTAGCTTTGAATATGAGAAGAGAAAGTAAATCTATCAGTTGCATCACCAGCTGACAGTGGTCCAAATAAAAGTAAAGGGTAAAATACACGTAGTCTTTGACTTATTACAGTTCACTTAGTGAGGTCATCTTTTGCAACCTTCTGACAAGCAGTCAATTCACTTAACTGTGTTACTAATTAAACAGCTGCAGTGATTCACTTAAAAAATGTGGCAAGAAAAATTGTAAAATGGTGCGAAACTCAACAGAAATTTTGGGCTCAATTGTGATCATAAGTTGAGGACTACCTGCACAGAGTTTACAACTCAAGAATTTGAAATGACATCCTCCTCATAGACATGGCAGTCCTGAAATCACCATGCACTGAAATAAGAGTAAAACAGATCTGGAAGGATTTAGTGCATGTTTATATATGATGTGGTTTATGTAATTACTTTAAAAAAAACCTTCAGCATGTACTATATTTCCTTGAAAAGGGAACATATTTCTCTGATCCAAAGTGGTAATTATAGGTCTCTCCGCTTGAATGGTGGTACCTTAGCAGAGCGCATGACACTTTTTATTTTCACAGGGTTAACATTCTCTGACAATACTATAATTGTCTACATCTGACATGTAGCTTTGTGTGTATATAATCTTAAAGTTAGTAGACACAATGCACCACTATGCACTCTCTGTACTGCTCTGTTATATTTCCTACAATTGAAGAAATGCATCTGACTGCTGCCACTAGCAACCTTTTCCTCTCCCTTCACACCATTAATTCAGAAAAACAACTGGGAGGCACAACTTTTCTTTAGGTGAGGAAAATTATATGCAGGTCAGAAAGGACAATTATTTGGACAGGAAGGCATCAAAACAGAGCCCTTTGTTTCCATACTCTGGAAACATTCAGCACAGAATTATAGCTATGCTGTGCTGTAACTGTGCTGAAAAGGAGAAAAGCAGGGACCTTAAGGCACAAAAAAGAAAAAAGAAACCTTAGGAGATCTTCTGTCTGAACGTTTTGTTTTCAAGTATTACTTTTTCTGAAATGACAGATTGACACTTAGTTTCCAATTTCAATTTATCTATTTAATCCAAGAAAGCCTGCTCTCTGCCACAAGTTATTTACTTTAAAAAAGCGAATGCAAGTAGAAACTGTTAGAAATTCGCTTTGGGCTCTGTATACACACAGCAGCAGTGTCTTTTATGCATTTATATCTGCTAATTGCTAATAACTATGGGATATTTCAAATCCAGAACTCTTTAGATAAGAGGTTTAAAACAAAGCTGCAAACAACACTTTCCTACAGGCAGAGACAATTGGGAACAGTTGAACTGAACTTGAAGTAGTTGGATGAAAAGACTATATTTTTTTCAAATACTTTGTATGGACTTACCGTGTGTTATATACATATATTCATACTCAATTAGGTCCCCCCCACCAATAAAAATAAGTTCTTTTATTTTAGGGAAGAGTCTTGGTTCTTTTTTTGGTTCCAGGTCTTCTTTTTGTTCTTTGTTTTGGAGAAAGAAACATTTAAATTATTAATCCATTGGCTACAGAAACTTGCCTCATCAATTGAGGACTCTTCAATTAGACGTGGGGCATCAGCAGACAAGAGACCATGAGTGGCCATGATAAAGATCTTGTAAGCACCACGCTCTTTCAGGATTTCAGCAGCTGCCACAAAACTTTCAACATCATCAATTATGTCATCCTGAGAAGAAAGGCATATCCCAGTTAAATTCTGGAAAAAGGATAAAAGGAGCTATGTTCTTGCCTTTAATGCTTTAGCACTGTAAATTCAACAAGATCTGACGAATTAAAAGTATTTTCCTAATGTTAATCCATCCATTTTTTCATCCACCAATATTTTAGCAAGTATTTTCCATTAGCACAATATATACTGTATCTTAAGATGTAATAATTTTTCCCCATAAATATCTGAAAGTCTGTTAGAAACAGATAATTTCCAAAAAATTAAATTTAACTTTGACTGCATTGTTAGTTCTCTCTCTCTCTCTCTCTCAAGGTTAGATTTACAAAATAGCTGCCCTGATTTAGAATTGCACTATGTGTTGAGACCACTTGGAATCTCTGTAATATCTTTGGAAAAGTTCATCATGTTTCATGGTGTGAGAAATTTTACACAGGTTCTGGCAACTGATATACCTAGTGTCAAGAAGCCATATTTAGCTACAATACCACTGAATTTAGTAACATAATGAAACAACATACCAAGTTTGTATAATTAAAAAGATATTAAAAGCTATTCTGCTGAAACTTGCTACAGTAATATAGAATACAGTATTATATAATCTTAGCAAGACATAAGATCAAATCAATCAGTCATTCCTTCAAAATAGGAAAACTGTATACAGTGGTACCTCGAGATAAGAGTTTAATTCGTTCCGGACCTGGGCTCTTAAGTCGAGCAGCTCTTATCTCGAACGACTTTTCCCCATAGGAATTAATGTAAATAATTTTAATTGGTTCCAGCCCTCAAAAAACTCACAAAGTTAGTCTAAATTATGCAGAAAGACATGTTTTTAATGAAGAAATGTACATGTATATATAAATGAATAATGAAGTTTCTTTCACTTAACTTGTAAACTTTCTTAAACTTTTAAATTTACATATGTTCAACTTCTCTGCCACCCAATCCTATAGGACAGAGGTCCCCAACCCTTTTTGCACCAGGGACCGGCTTTAAGCGATCAAGAGAGGAATGGGTGAATGAATGGACGGAGGGTGGGAAGGAAGGAAAGAGGGAAGGGACAGGAACAGAGGAAGGAAGCAAGGAAACTTATGAAAGGGGAGAGTAAGAGAGGAATGAGTGAAGGAAGGGAGGGATGGAAGAAGGTGGGAAGGAGAAAGAAAAGAAGAAATAGAGGAAGGGAAGGTAAAAGAGAGAAAGAAAAAGAGCAAGAAAGAAAGCACGAAAGAAAGAAAGGGGGAAGGGACAGGAACAGGAAGGAAGCAAGGAAACTTATGAAAGGGGAGAGTAAGAGAGGAATGAGGGAAGGGAGGGAGGGAGGGAAGAAGGTGGGAAGGAGAAAGAAAAGAAGAAATAGAGGAAGGGAAGGTAAAAGAGAGAAAGAAAAAGAGCAAGAAAGAAAGAAAGAAAGAAGGAAAGAAAGAAAGAAAGAAAGGGGGAAGGGACAGGAACAGAGGCAGGAAGCAAGGAAACTTATGAAAGGGGAGAGTAAGAGAGGAATGAGTGAAGGGAGGGAGGGAGGGAAGAAGGTGGGAAGGAGAAAGAAAAGAAGAAATAGAGGAAGGGAAGGTAAAAGAGAGAAAGAAAAAGAGCAAGAAAGAAAGAAAGAAAGAAAGAAAGAAAGAAAGGGGGAAGGACAGGAACAGAGGAAGGAAGCAAGGAAACTTATGAAAGGGGAGAGTAAGAGAGGAATGAGTGAAGGGAGGGAGGGAGGGAAGAAGGTGGGAAGGAGAAAGAAAAGAAGAAATAGAGGAAGGGAAGGTAAAAGAGAGAAAGAAAAAGACCAAGAAAGAAAGAAAGAAAGAAAGAAAGAAAGAAAGAAAGAAAGAAAGAAAGAAAGAAAGAAAGGGGGAAGGGACAGGAACAGAGGCAGGAAGCAAGGAAACTTATGAAAGGGGAGAGTAAGAGAGGAATGAGTGAAGGGAGGGAGGGAGGGAAGAAGGTGGGAAGGAGAAAGAAAAGAAGAAATAGAGGAAGGGAAGGTAAAAGAGAGAAAGAAAAAGAGCAAGAAAGAAAGAAAGAAAGAAAGAAAGAAAGAAAGGGGGAAGGACAGGAACAGAGGAAGGAAGGAAGGAAACTTATGAAAGGGGAGAGTAAGAGAGGAATGAGTGAAGGGAGGGAGGGAGGGAAGAAGGTGGGAAGGAGAAAGAAAAGAAGAAATAGAGGAAGGGAAGGTAAAAGAGAAAGAAAAAGAGCAAGAAAGAAAGAAAGAAAGAAAGAAAGAAAGAAAGAAAGAAAGAAAGAAAGGGGGAAGGGACAGGAACAGAGGCAGGAAGCAAGGAAACGTATGAAAGGGGAGAGTAAGAGAGGAATGAGTGAAGGGAGGGAGGGTAGAAGGTGGGAAGGAGAAAGAAAAGAAGAAATAGAGGAAGGGAAGGTAAAAGAGAGAAAGAAAAAGAGCAAGAAAGAAAGAAAGAAAGAAAGAAAGGCAACTTCAAAGAAAGGCTCACTGAGCATCTCTCACTCTCTCTCTCTTTCTATCCCTCTCTTTCTCTCTCTCCCCCTTCTCTCTTTCTCTTTCTCTCCCCCTCCTGGACTCCCGGATCGCTTGCGTGTGGCAGCGAACATGCTTTGGGGGTTTAGCTGGGGGGGAGAAGTAGCACCTTCCAAACCCCCAAAGCATGTTCGCTGCCACACGATTTAGCCAGGAAAGGAGCGAAGGAACGTGGAGGATTGGGGAGCTGAAAACGCGCGGTTTCAGCTTTCCAATCCTTCACGTTACTTCGCCGCTAAATCGTGTGGCACCGAACATGCTTTGGGGGTTTAGCTGGGGAGGAGAAGTAGCACCTTCCAAACCCCCAAAGCATGTTTGGAAGGTGCTACTTCTCCTCCCCAGCTAAACCCCCAAAGCATGTTCGGTGCCACACGATTTAGCGGCGAAGTAAGGTGAAGGATTGGAAAGCTGATTTCCAATCCTTTACGTTACTTCGCCGCTTGGAAGCTGGGAGGGGGGCGGAACGTCTTTGGCCACTTAGCTCTTCCGCCCCCCTCCCAGCTTCCAAGCGGCGAAGTAACGTGGAGGATTGGGGAGCTGAAAACGCCCGGTTTCAGCTTTCCAATCCTTCACGTTACTTCGCCGCTAAATCGTGTGGCAGCGAACATGCTTTAGGGGTTTAGCTGGGGAGGAGAAGTAGCACCTTCCAAACCCCCAAAGCATGTTCGCTGCCACACGATTTAGCGGTGAAGTAACGTGAAGGATTGGAAAGCTGAAACCGGGCATTTTCAGCTTTCCAATCCTTCACGTTACTTCGCCGCTTGGAAGCTGGGAGGGGGGGGCGGAACGTCTTTGGCCACTTAGCTCTTCCGCCCCCCTCCCAGCTTCCAAGCCGCATTCGCCTTCCTCCGCCGCCGCGGTTCCGAGTTGGGGGGTGGGGGGTGGGTGCTGGCAAGTCCCCCAGGTCGGCTGCAGTCTTTTAAAACAGCCCCGCCGCTTCTCAGCTGACTCCTGAAGCGCGGAAGTTCGCCTTTGGCTTTTGGCTTCAGGAGTCAGCGGAGAAGCGGCGGGGCTGTTTTAAAAGACTGCAGCCGACCTGGGGGCTTGCCAGCACCCACGAAACCGCTGCTTATGCCGGGCGGCTCGCCTGGAACGCCAGCAATGCCGCCCGGCCGATTGCCGAGCGGGGGCGGGAGGAGGCAGCGCCGCACCGGACCCTTCAGGCCGCTCTACCCGGGTCGAGCCCCATCCCGGGCGGAGCGGCCTGAGGGGTCCGGGGGGGCGCTGCCTCCTCCCACGCCCCGCCCCCGCTCGGCAATCGGCCCGGTGGCATTGCTGGCGTTCCAGGCGAGCCGCCCGGCATAAACAGCGGTTTCGTGCCTCGGGCCGGGCAGGCAAGAGGTCTGGCGCTCCCACAGGGAAGGGAAAAGGCGGCGGCTTAAGCCCTTCCCTGTGCTTTGGAAGCCGCCGAACGCCGTCAGAGGGGCACGTCAGCGGTGGGAGCCGGACCCGGCCGCCGCCCCCCCCCCCCCTAGCAGAAGCCAAGCCCCCCCCAGCCGAGCCTGGTGGCAAGCTCGCCCCCAACCCCCGAGATCGAGCGCACGAAGAGGCATCTCTCGCCTTCTGCCGCTGGCCGCCCGCTCTCTTTCGCCCAGCGCTGCTTTGGAAGGCGCGACGGGAAGGAAAGCGGCACGGCGGGCGGCCAGCGGCAGAAGGCGAGAGGTGCCTCTTCGATGTGCGCGGACCCCCCCACCCCCAGCAGAAGCCAAGGACCCCCAGAGTGGGGCAGCAGGGGAGGCGACCGCCTCTCCACTCACCAACTGCCGGGATAGGAGCCGAGAAGAGCCGGGCTGGTTTACTTTCCTTCCTTTCCGGAGTGAGCCACTCGAACAAAGCGTCACGCCCCCCTGACGCTTTTGGCGGCAAAAGAGCCCAGCGTCACTTCGGAAGCCGCCGAAAGCGTCAGGGGGGCGTGACGCTTTATTCGGCTCTGCATCAGCTCAGGAAGGAAGCAAAGCAAGCCAGCCCGGCTCTTCTCGGCTCGTATCCCGGATTTGAGCTCGGGAGTCGAGCAAAAATTTCTCTCCTCTCCCAGCTCGTATCTCGAGTAGCTCGTAAGTAGAGCTGCTCGTATGTCGAGGTTCCACTGTACTGATAACACTTCAGAATTGTTTTTTGTTTGCACATTTATAAAAACATGCAGATTTCAGAAAACAATAGTATGTCCTATTACAAAAGGTTTGTGTGGATGCTGTAGAACATCTGTCTTTAATTAAGCACAGCAAAAGTGGAAAGGGATATTGCGTGACTGTTTAAAAGTGACAGCATAATCAATATTGGCTTTGAGCCCAGAACTAAAATCCAAGCTATATTCAGTTATAAATAATTAAGCAGAGTTCAAACTGAAGATGTTCACATTCGCTGTCTGGCCTTTTCATTCCTTACCACAATTATGGCAATTCTACCTCCAACATCTCCAACTACTGTTATAGGTGGTTTCTCTTTGGCCATCATCACTATAGGAGGGAAGCAAACACAGAACCATAGATTTATTGTACAGTAGGTATACATGTTCTTGCTTTGCAAATTAATGTATAGCATAGTGTTTTACTGTAGTGTTCATTTTGCATCATTAAAGCAACATGTTTAATTATTTCCTTCTTGATTACAATTGGATTATAATCAATAAGAAAATAATTAAAGATATCTCTTTAATTGGATTGTAACCAATATAGAACCAATTACTGTATATGTGAATTAATATACATACATTTATAGTTCCCTACATGAAATAAATATATTTCCATTTTAAACCTTAATGCCCTTTGCATTAGTTTGCCTGTCTGGCATTTTAAAAAATTATAGCCAAAGACTGAAATGAAACAGATGGAATCAACCAGACTTGGGATCACTGTTAAAAAATCAGACAAAAGAATCCAGACATCTAGTAAAGTAGCTGATATTGTACCATGTCAAATGTGATTTCATTATTATTATTATTATTTTAGGAGGCAGTTGTAGAGGCAGATTAATTCTGCATTGGTGGATAATTGAAAGTGAGTTCCACCATGTCCATTTGTAGTGATAACCTTCAATAAACATTTTAATTACAAATAAATCCAAATGCAAACTAGCTTTCACAAAATTAGCATTTCTGTTTACAGTAAATGGATGGCTACCTACCACTTAAAAAACAATAATTTGCTAAAATAGCAAATAATTTGCTATTAAATTTCAGCTGATTACACTGCGATCCAAATCATGATGCTAGCAGTAGCAATTATACACATTTCTTTACCTATTGCAATATGTACTATAAAAAATGGGATGCTACTTTAAAGTGCAAACCCACCCAATGTTTTGAAATATTATGTTTTACTTGCTAATTTTATAAAGGATTCCACATAGACATTTTTCCAGGCATGTCAAAAAGAAGCAATAAATGTTATTAGAATCCTACTTCTCAATATGCTATTTCTACACTTAGATATTATTATTATTATTATTATTATTATTATTATTATTATTATTATTATTATTTATTAGATTTGTATGCCGCCCCTCTCCGCAGACTCGGGGCGGCTCACAGCAGCAATAAAACAATATACAATAACAAATCTAATATTAAAATTCTAAAAACCCATTATTTAAAAAGCATACACACAAACATACCATACATAAAACTACATAGGCCAAGGAGAGATGTCTCAGTTCCCCCATGCCTGACGGCAGAGGTGGGTTTTAAGGACTCTACGAAAGGCAACGAAGGTGGGGGCAATCCTAATCTCCGGGGGGAGCTCGTTCCAGAGGGTTGGGGCCACCACAGAGAAGGCTCTTCCCCTGGGTCCTGCCAGCCGACATTGTTTAGTTGACGGGACCCAGAGAAGGCCAACTCTGTGGGACCTAACCGGTCGCTGGGATTCGTGTGGCAGGATAACTATATAAGCCCCCACTTTCAACAGTTATTTATTTATTTATTTGTTTGTTTGTTTGTTTATTTGCTTGTTTGTTTATTAGACATCTATGCCGCCTTCTCAACCGACTCAGGGCAGTGAAGAAATGCAGTGTAAATAGATAAATTCTGTACATGACAACTTGACTATTTAGCCAAACATAACAGATTTCAGATTGTCTCATGATGTATAATTCTAAAGAGAAAAATATAATCTGACTGTGAGTGGACAAGTTGAGTTTGACAAGCTACTGTGTACAAATATGGAAAAATGTAACAACATACAGGGTAGCTCCAGGCCAGTGCACAATGTAGTATTTTTTACTGTTGGTGGAGAGTGCCGTCCATCATCCATGTCTTGCTCTGTGCACTGCGCCTCGCCATGGATAACTGCCAAGCCTAATCGCAGTCGCTCAGCATAAGACTGGGCCCTGTGTAAATAGGAACCAAATATTAGTCAAGGCAAGACTTTCTCTCTTGAGAAGCTCTACAGATATAGTCACTTACTCATTTTTCAAACAAGGTGAAGCCTCAACCTCAGAAAGGAGTCATGCACGCCTTTTCATCAATTATTGATGAAAAGTAAAATTATGCTTCTTCCCAGCAAAATAGAACAGATGCTTGTGGCCAGTATTCCAAATGTGGTCTCACCAGCACTCTTTATAGCGGGATCACAATCTCCCTCTTCCTGCTTGTTATACCTCTAGCTATGCAGCCAAGCATCTTACGTGCTTTTCCTACCGCCCGACCACACTGCTCACCCATTTTGAGACTGTCAGAAATCATTACCCCTAAATCCTTCTCTTCTGAAGTTTTTGCTAACACAGAACTGCCAATACAATACTCAGATTGAGGATTCCTTTTCCCCAAGTGCATTATTTTACATTTGGAAACATTAAACTGCAGTTTCCATTGCTTTGACCATTTATCTAGTAAAGCTAAATCATTTACTATATTACAGACGCCTCCAGGAATATCAACCCTATTGCACACTTTAGAGTCATCGGCAAATAGGCAAACCTTCCCTACCAAACCTTCCCCTATGTCACTCACAAACATATTAAAAAGAATAGGACCCAGAACAGACCCTTGTGGCACACCGCTTGTAACCTGTCTCTGCTGAGAATACTCGCCATTAACAATAACTCTCTGATGTCTATGCTTCAGCCAGCTGCAAATCCACTGAACTATCCAGGGATTAAGTCCAATCTTCACTAAATCATCTATCCGCTCTTTATGTGGAACCGTATCAAAGGCTTTGCTTAAGTCCAGATAAGCAATATCCACGGCACCACCATCATCCAACACCTTTGTGACATAGTCAAAGAAATTAATGAGATTAGTCTGACATGATTTGCCTTCAGTAAAGCCATGCTGATTTGGGTCCAATAAGTTATTGTTTTTTAGGTGCTGATTTATCCTCTTTTTGAGTAGAGTCTCCATCATTTTAACTATAACTGATGTCAAGCTAACTGGCCTGTAGTTACCAGCTTCTTCTCTACTGCTCTTCTTGTGGATAGGCACTGGCCATTCTCCAATCCTCAGGAACATCTCCTGTTAACAGGGATTGGTTAAACAAATCAGTCAGGGGGGTAGCATTGACAAATCTGAGTTATTTAAGAACTCTGGGGTGGATGCCATCTGGACCCATTGCCTTATTTATCTTTAATAGTTCAAGTGCTTCTAAGATCACTGGAGCTGAATCCGTACAGCTGGAAGCAATGCTATATCCATCTATAGTATTATAAACCCCTGAAATATGGCCTTGGCCTTATTTTTGGGATGGTCGTATTATTTTGGGGGTGCAGGAGGCAGTGAGTGTGGGACTGGATGTCCAGTTGCTGCAGCTGCCACCCCACCCTGTTCTTTGCATTCACCGAGCGGCCTAACACATCCTACCCCAACCCAATGGTAAGAGCAGCCTGAAGAATCCGTGGAGGACAGAGGAGCCTTCTCTGTCTTAGTGGTGACATTTCACTTTAATTCTGCTCCTTTCCATGGAAAATCATTTTCCCTCCTTTCTTTCTTTCGCTCTGTTCTCCAGTTGAAGCGGCTTTAAAATGAACAACCAATCCACCTACCATCTCCTACAGGGATTACCCCCCATCCTGATTTCAAACAATCACACACAAAAATCACAAGCAAATATTCCCCATACCCGCCCCATACCCGCCTCCAAATTGCATGGCTCAGAAGGTGGTTGCTAGGCAAAAGAGGAGGACATCGTTTCGGGGGAGGAAGAAGTGCCCTCATAGCCCGAGGCTTTCAGAAATGTCACCCTTTTTGCTTAAAATTCTGTTTTCTCTGAAAACAGAGAAGTAAAGATGTGTTTGAAAATCCAATTGCTTTGTAGGCACCTCTGCCATTAAGCAACAGTGGCTCCCCTGCTTTCCCACCGCCAATCCCCCCATGCCATCAGTGACTGAAAGGGTGTTTCTCTTCCTGCCCTTCTTTAGCCAAAAGAAGGGTAGGGCAAAGAAGAGATGAACTCCTCTGGTGTGCTCACTCATGTGGCACTGCTTTCCAAAGTTTTTGTGATTTTCAGGCACAGACTGACCGGGAGAGAGATGCGGTGAAGCTGCCAAAGTTGAATAAGATGTATGTCTTGAGTTCGGGCTTAATTTGGGAGTGGCAGGTCGGGCAGGCAATGGGACAAGGTGGGCTGCACATGCTCAAACAGTTGGGGAAGGGGTCTTACTTTGGGCAGGGACTTATTTCAACCCATGCCCTGAAAACCCGTCTTGGGCTTAATATCAGAACATGCCTTATTTTGGGGGGAGCACGGTATATCCATTAAATTCCACTTATTTGAGATCCATTTTGAGGGCCATTATTTGGAAAGTGATGCTCTAAAAATCATAAAGTCACCAATAGTTATTGGCATACAAGATCCAATTTCTATGGTTGTGCATAAACTCAGATCTAAAGAGAAATATATAATTTTACAACGCAGATGGATAAGCACATGGTGATTCTCAGGAATCTCTGGAAAAGATAGAATCTTCTCCAGAGATTGTACAAAATGTTCTAAGCCACATTTGCTCAATGAATTTTTGATCTCTGCACAATCCTACTAAGTGGAATTTTGCAAATAGGAATTTTTGTAATATAGGTAGGTAGTCTTTGCTTAACAATATGTCACCTAGCAACCATTTGATGTTACAACAGATTCCCACAACTCAGTTCCGGTGTTCCAATGGCCACGCATGTCCCTGTGATCGCATTTAGAGTGCTTAGCAACAGACTCATATTTATGACTGTTTGCAGGATCCCATAGTCACATGATAACTTTTTAGTGGTTTCTGGCATTTATTTCCAGTTTCAGCAAAAAATGTTCATTGGATAATGTGGTTTCATTTATCAACCAATGCATTTGATTAACAACTTCTGCAAAGCAAGTCATAAAATTGGGCATGGCTAGATGGTGACCTGCTCAATGACCATCATGACTTTCAATTGTAAGTCAAGGACTACACGTATTCATATCTAAATAAATACCTCTTAGCAGCATCAGGGCTCTTTGCTACTATAACTGCATTCCTATAATCAGGAATCTTTAAAAAAAATGAGAAAAGATTGTGATTTTAAAACAGTTTAGTTCTGAAAGTAATTGTGTTTATAAGTAATTATTTATTATTATGTGACTGGGTAAAAATCATTTAGGAACTGCCATGCTTGGTAACTTTTAAATAAGTGCCAAATACATTACTACAAAATAGTTACACTTCATTTTTATTTAACTGTGTGAGGGATTACCTCACATATTATGAGAACACGAGGCTAGGTTGTGTGAGAATGGGAGGCCAGGATGAAGATGCCACCATGTTAATACGAAGCAGACCTATACACAAGGAACTAGGAATCAGAAACCTTGTCCAAAAGATCTCTTCATGAGGTAGTTAAGAACAAACCAAATTAAGAATCAGAGTAGAAATGATACTGCTCAGAGTCACCTGAACTCTGAGATGGGCAGCAAATAAATGTAATTCATATATGCATATATCTATACATAGATACATACCAGAAGATAGACGAGGGAGATTGGGGGTTTAACATACAGATTCCCCCATCCCACTGAGATTGTTACCATACTTGGTTGTAAATCAACAAAGCAAGAACTTTGTGGAATAAAAAGGATTCTGAAACCGGCCCACTCTTTGAATCATCTTCGACTCAGACACGGCAGTTTCAATCTAGCTAGCTAGTGTTTGGCAGCCTAGTTGAGAAGGATGTTGGTAATGGGGATGAATGTATGTGAGAGCAACTGCATGTTTAATTGTTAGGTCACCATTTATTCCACCAGAACTTGACATGCCTCATTGTTTGATTGAAAAGGATTTCTCTGTGTTCCTAATTATTTCCTGGCTCTTCAATGGAGCTGCATGTCTCCTTTGCTCTATCTGGAAAACCCAGGCAAAAAACAAAATCTGCATGACCACAACCTCAATTTGGGAGCAGGTGTAACAATTCTCAGCACTCAACAAGTTGTTTTTTCATTATCTGTACTGTCTCAGGTATGAGGTAATATAGAGAAGAAAACATCATCTTCTAATAGAACAAAGGTTATGACTATTAAGAGATCAAAATCACTTTATACCTCTTCCTGTATATACTGAAGCAAGAAAGGTGATGCTCTCAAGTTGTCAACAGGAAAGCTAAAAAAACCTTGTATTTCTTTCTGATGAAGATCCATGGTGATGATGTGGCTTAAACCTAAAAGCCAAACAAATATAAAATATTATAAATACAACTTCCAACAATTACAGAGGGATATCTAATTATTTAAGATGGAATTAACTAAGATGCTTGCTATCAGGATGGACTTAAATCACAAGGCAGGAAATCACTTATTGAATAAAAATTATTTAATTATAATATGCATTCCTGATGTATGTTATAATCTGAATACACATTCTTCGGTGTTTCAGGAAATATTCAGGAAACAAAGGCTATTTAATCAAAAAAAATTCAGATTAAAAGAAAGTGGTATAATGATCTTAGTACTAAAGAAGCTGATTAACATTGGTGAAGTCATTAAGAAATGAACTAGCTCCAATTCAATTATTTGAGTTTACAGATAGTCATCAACTTACAAACACAATTGACCCCAAAGTTTATGTTGCTAAGTGAAAATTTTGTTAAGTGAGCTTTGCCCCATTTTATGATCTTTCTTCCAAGATGTTAAGTGAATAATTGCAGCGTTAAGTTAGTAACAAGATTATTAAATGTATCTAGATTCCCTTTTGACTTTTCTTATCAGATTACAAAAGGTGATAACCATCATAAAAATTAGTCAGTCATCAAGTGTTTAAATTTTGATAATGTGACCATGGAATGCGCAATGGTTGTGTCAAAAATAAGTCACTTTTTTCAGCACTGTCCTAACTTGAAATGATCACTAAATGAGCTGTTTTAAGTCAAGGACTACCTCTATTTGGAGGATATTTTTCTTATATTCTAACAGAATTACCACCCATACCTTTTGCATTATTGATAAAAAAGGGAACAGCTGAATCGTTTGCATTTTGTGTCCCTTTCTTTCTTACACACAAATACAGTATAGGAAATATCACAGCAGAGCATAAACAAGGAGAAATCACATATATTTTTAACATATCTTTGTTATACGCTAAGCACACATGCACACGCTAAGGATAAAGCACAGAATCTTGGAATCTGTGATAGAAACTTCATTGAATCTAAACATGTTTTCTTTTTAACAATTGTTGTGATAGCTTTTCTGCAGAAAGTTATTCTTATAGTAGAAGTCCAAGCTTGACAAAATCAGTTATTCTTGTTGCCATCTTTGGGGAGAGATCAAACATCGCTTCGATGAACTGTGAGAACTAAAACCAATGTTGCCTTTTATCAGACCATTTACCTGCTTTGGCCAACATGGAAGCAAGGAGTTTACAGACTATTGAGCCTCTCTTCCTCATTTTGCTTTGTTTGCTATAAGGGAAATAGGGAATTACACCGGTGATTGTTTTGGCACAGGATGTTTTCAGTGCATAAGCCATAATCAACAGTTCCATTACAGCAGTGTTCACATCTCTGAAAAAGTAGAAAATACAAATCAGTTATCTCTGTGTCCATAATCCTACAATATTGGATATTTTGTCAAGACAAAATCAGCTGCAGGCTATGTTTTGCACTACATCATGGTTTGCTGAATAGTCCATACATAAAATTAGGGCACAGATTACAAATCACAATAGCTGGAATCACATAGGGTGGCAATCTGAAATAAATACTTCTAGGTATTTCATTCAGTATGGTATGTAAATTTATATGGTATGTGAATTTTCAATATAAATACAAAATCATTTTTTTAAAAAGTTTTTAAAATCATTTTATCATTTTATAACATCACAACAAACTGTCAGCTTTTTTAATCTTAACTTGACATTTTCCCAACTATGTACTGCATACAAGAAACTTGGGAACCTAGGGAAACATAACATAAATTCCTGTATATGAAAATGAGTACAGTAGTTTAGAAAAATAGTTTGTTAATTATTAATCATGTAGGAGCTGTGATGGCACAGTGGTTAGAGTACAGTACTGCTGGCTACTTTTGCTGGTCACCGGCTGCCAGCAGTTTGGCCTATCGAATCAAATCTCAGTAGGCTCAAGGTTGACTTAGCCTTCCATCCTTCCAAGGTGGGTACAATGAGGATCCAGATTGTTGGGGGCAATATGCTGACTTTGTAAACCGCTTAGAGAGGGTTGTACAGCACTATGAAGCTGTATATAAGTCTAAGTGCTATTGCTATTAACAAACTTTTGCAATGCATATCCAGGCAAGATTTAAGACCATGTTCGTTCTAGAACATAACATTTTGTATACAATTAATCTATACAGTACACTTAACTTGTACATGTAGTGTATTTGAACTAAAAGGACATCCCGGAACAGAGATAGATTATTTGGTACTAATAGGCACCAAATGTGCTCTGGGACTTGCCTCTTTTGCTCCCTCAACCAACTGATTTTAATTTCTTTAAAGTTACTTGTGGTTTTTAAAAGTGACATTGACATCTCTGAAGGCCAGATTAAGCTGTTTTAGTCCACAACCATGAATAATTTAATTAGCACAATTATTAACATTGCACTAATCATTAGCAGCAAGGATAAACTGTTGGGAGAAGAGTATTTGCATTTGTTAATTTGTTAGAAGAAATTTCATACAGAACCAGTAAGCTTATTTACCCAAGAAAATGCATTTTAACCTTCACAGTTCAAGGACAATGTACAAAACTCTCACCTGGGAATTGTCTGAATAATGAATACGTCTTGTCCTCGGACTGACTCTTTTATTTCAACTCTTGTTTCTGTAGAGAAACACAGATAATTAAAAAAACTTTGCAAGACTCTCTAATGATACCCTTACTCATTACTAATTTACTAATAGCAAAAAACAATCCATTACAAATTTATCCTAACCTAATGAAAATAAAATATAGCCTACAGAAATGAACGGCATTTGAACAATTGTGGCAAGAAGAGTAATAAAACGGGACAAAACTCACTTAACAAATGTCTCAATGAGCAACATAAATTTTGGGCCCAATTGTGGTCGTAAGTCTATGACTACCTGAAATTCATTGGCCATCTTAAAATCAGAAAAGAACAAATGGGATTCCAAACAGATGCTATCTTTGGGTTTCAAACTTATTCATTTTGTTTTTGTATGTTTTGCTTATACCTACTGTACCTATGGGTCTTTGGACACCCCCCACCCAAGATCAGGGGATATTCCATCTCTGATCTTGGATAGAGTAACACACACCCCTTTATGGATGGCCTGCAGTCTGAGAGGCGGCTTCTTGGATTTGCAGTTCTGGCTTGAAGGGCAGGTGCCAATTGCGGCCAGGAATGAATGCCAATTTTATTTGGTACATGCATTGTGCCATTTTCACAGAGTATTTATTTATTTATTTGATTTTTATGCCGCCCTTCTCCTTAGACTCAGGGCGGCTTACAACATGTTAGCAATAGCACTTTTTTAACAAAGCAAGGCTATTGCCCCCACAATCCGAGTTCTCATTTTACCCACCTCGTAAGGATGGAAGGCTGAGTCAACCTTGAGCCGGTGATGAGATTTGAACCGCTGACCTTCAGATCTACAAGTCAGCTTCAGTGGCCTGCAGTACAATACTCTACCTGCTGCGCCACCCCGGCTCATATCATTCATGACCTAGTCACCTTGTGACTTTATTAATTCATTGTGCTGAACATGGGGCTGTGCCTTGAATTGCTCCTGGAAAGTTCAACTTCTGCTTTGTGCATTGATTCCTGGTTTGCGTTCAGGTGTGATTCAAGGTGCTGGTTGTTACCTATAAAGCCTTACATGACACAGGACATGATTATTTGAGGGACTGCATATCTCTGATAACATCTGCCATTCGATTCAATCCTACAGGATAGGCATATTCCAGTGTTTTCCGATTCAACATCATCTATTGGGACCCTAAAAGCATGCCTTTACTACAGCAGCACTTGTCCTCAGGAACCAGATTTCCCCTGATATTTGGATGGCACCCACTCTGTTGTTATTCAAAAGAGCCACGAAGACCTTGCCTTTGGCATGGGAGTGTTTAACTTTAACTTTTACTCTTTATTGTTTTAATCTATTACTATTATTCACGTAGACTAGATTGGTCTGGTCAAGTAATTTTCCCCCCTGAATGTCTAACTGTAACAAAGAATGATCAACTTGCATATGCTGTGGCATTTTAAATTGTTTATCTGATTGTATCTAAGCTTGTATCTCACATATTTTTATTTTGCTGACATACCTCCATTGGTTTCTTGGTATACCACAGATTTGCCAAGTTCAGCACCAAGACGCCTAAAAGAGAAGTATTTTCAAGATTTAGATTTTGCACAAAAACTTTAATATGAAACTGTTCATTTGCAATTATTAGAACAGTAAAGCTTACCTCTCTACAAAAATTAAACTTTAATTATATGAACATTAGAAGTGCAAAGCTGAATCAAATCAAGGCATCTCTTTTCCAGCATACTGTTCCAACAATGGCAACCAGATTCTTACCGGAGTCCATAAACACAACATTGCCATACAGAACTTATGTTTCTAGACAACTGGTATTTGCGGCTAGTATTATCTCTGATCTTTGAGATAACAGAACCATTATTATTCCTAGTCACTCAACATTAACTTTAAGTTAAAGTTAACATTAACTATCAAGTTAAATTTAGTTATTTAAAGTGCTTAAATCACAAATTATAATAAAGCTATACAGAATAAAACATGAATGCAATTTTCAATGGTCATCTTGAAATCTTTCTTAATGAGTTTTAAAATGTGGCTTCTTGATGTTGCTTGAACCCTTTATTGATGAAATAATTACTGCATTACCTTTACAGCATTCTAAGAATAAAAAGGAACAGCAACTATGTAATTATGAGCTACCCAAAGAAACTGACTTTGTACCAGAGTTCCATTTTAACACTACATTCATTTCTAATTATATTATACCTGCAAGTTAAAACTCCAAAGGCCAACACATATTACTTTGGAAGGAATTAAGAACAAGTGATTTACCAAGTTTCACAGAAAATAAGACCGAGTCTTATTTTCTTTTAGACTTGAACATAAACACTTGGCCTTATTTTTGAGGCAGTCTTGCTTTTTTTGAGGTGCAGCAGGCCAGACTCTGAGCTGGATGCACCATCGCCTTCGTTCTAAATATTCAACATTCCGAATGGAGACTTTTTCTGATTGGAAAGAAAATTGGGAAGGGGGGGGGATTTTCCTGGCTGCCATCCTTCCTTCAGTCTGTCCTGAGCTTGAGGAATGAATGACAGCAGGAAAAATCCCCCCCCCCCCAAATTTTCCTCTGGTTAGCCAAAAAGCCTCCTGCGAGCCTCCCAAAGAGGGAAAAAGTAAAGTAGCTGGCCGCAGAGCTGCTGGCTTCAGGGAACAACAAGCAGAAAATCTGCACCCAGAAAGACAAGGGCAAAAGTGGTATTTGCGCTGCCCCAAGGGCCCAGAATCATGTTGTCTCTGAATAATTTAGTACTGGGTTATCATTATTATTATCCCTTTCCTTACTTTTTGGTCGTAGCCTATACATTTTATTGATTTATAGGCTAGGATCAAAAAGTAAGGAAATAGACTGATTTCTGTGGTTACCAAAAGCTGATCCTGAGATATACCGTAGGTATCTTATTATTCCTTATTTATTTTGGGTAAGGGATTCTTGTGGCTGTTTGTGCACAAAAAAACTTTTAGCTAGACAAAGCGTAAGACAAAACATACACATTATTATCTTTCCAATGATTGGGGGGGGGGGTGTTCCCTCTTCACCAAAATAAACATTTAATAGCAAAGTAAGAGGAAATAAATCTGGGATAATTCTTTCTGAAAATGTTAGCATAAAATGTCGTTATTAAAGGGAAATATTACTCAAGTTGAAGAACAGAATGTCATATTTAGAGAAAAATGGTATATGGTAGTTCTATTCTGCTTTTTAATTGCAACATTATACAGTATACATTTTAGTCTGCTTTTATTTTAATTGAAAATCTTCATACAATTAAGAACTAGAAACTAGCAATCTATTCTAACATCATTAATGTAGAAAGCATATAGAGTAGAAAACCGGCTTGCACTACAGGTCCAATATACAGTAAGTTCTATTGGATATAATTTAGGTCTCCCTATTCTTTTTATTGGATGGGGCTTTCCTTATGATCAGTAATATTTTGAGATGATTAATCACAAGTTAAACTTAAAGTATTTGAGGTTAGAGTACTTGAATATTGAGAAGCCATGTTTAGTAAAAGGCAAAATGTTGAACTAGCAGCAGAGACGTTTATAAATTATACAAATACTTTTTACTATTACTGTTACTGAAATATTAATTTTATTCTAATGTTATCATATTGAGAATATTTCAAGGCCCACTGAGGATTTGGGAGGTTTGCAGAGTACTCTTGGAGGCCAAGGAGGACAAAAGCTCCCCCCGCCCTTATTTACCTCTTTGAAATCTTGGTGCGTCTTAGAGTCTGAAAAATACAGTACAGTGATCCCTCGAGTTTCGCGATCTCGATCTTCGCGAAACGCTATATCGCGATTTAAAAAAAATATTACAGTAATTAAAAAAAAAACCACTTCCGGGTTTGGCTTCGGGAGTCAGCTGGGAAGCGGCGCGGCTGTTTTAAAAGGTCGCAGCCGGCCTGGGGGACTTCCCAGCACCCCCCGAACCCCCAACCCGGGTCTTCCTGGCCGCCCACGCAAAGGGGAAACCCCGGCTCCTCGTTGATGCCCGCCGCTCGCCCGCCCGCCAGCAAGAGGGGGAAGACCCAGGGAAGGTTCCTTCGGCCGCCCAGCAGCTGATCTGCTCGGTAGCGCAGCAGCAGCGAGGAGCCGAATCGGGGTTTCCCCTTTGGGTGTGCGGCGGGGAACGCAAACTCCACCATCTACGCATGCGCGGCCATAGAAAAAAAGGGCGCGCATGCGCAGATGGTGTTTTACTTCCGCAACCCTACATCGCGAAAAATCGATTATCGCGAGGGGTCTTGGAACGGAACCCTCGCGATAATAGAGGGATCACTGTATATGTTACAACTGCAATGCTTCCTCTCTATTAAAGTCCAGTCTAAAATATTTCAAATACCAGCTGTAATTTAATAATTATTACAAGACTTTGCTTCTTTAAATAAGATTCTTTAGTTTCGAGTAATACACATTGTTGAATACAGTATACTAAAAAAAAGTGATAAACCTACTTCCCTTGGCCATTACTATAAAAGAATTTTACATTGTCTTATTATAATAATTTCCAAGGACTAAAAGTCATTAAAGAAGAAGAATGAGAGAACACAATGCTTAAAATTGTAATACACTCACTCAGTGATCTTCTTGGCCAGTTCTGTGCAGGCTGCTGAGGAATTTGCTGAGAAGACCCGGTAGCCACTTCTGGCTGCATTCATTGCCAAAGAATCATGCAACCCCCTTCGAACTCGAGAGTGAGAAAACACAGATTTATAAGGCAACAGCAGTTTCCTTGGCATCCTCCTCTTTATTTCTGCAAATATCTAGTATCACCCACACTTGCACTGAGATAGTGATGGTGAGCAAAAGAATTCCGATCAGAAGACTTGCCCGTTTTACCAATTATTAGGGTAATCGGGAAAAGTTACATTCAAAGCAGCAGAACTTAAAACCATTAGGTGAAGAGGGGAAAGTCCTTTCAGTAAGATATAATACAGTAATATGGAGTCAAGGGTGGGCCGTTTGCCTCCAGGAGTCAGAAAGTCTTAGAAACAAACTGTACACAACATGGAAATAATCACAGGCCAGAAAAGTTGGTCAGAGAGAAAATGAGATTTTTTTTAACGTTTATTGCAAAACAGAATGAATGAGTGAGTGAGAGAGAAAGAGGACTGTCCTCAGTACGACTAGACAGCGAAAGCAACAAGCAATGAAGCAATGCAATTCGGTTATTACATACCAAACAGGGAAGACAGACAGGAAGAGAGCCAATTTTTTCTAGACAAAAGAGGGCTATAGTTCCAGAGAGGGGGGCGGTGGGGTATCCCCTTCTGGCAGTCCCAAAGCAAGTTAGATGACAGGTAAACCAAGCAGGACTGGATAGGTTCTTCCCGGTAGAGACTCGGTGGGGCAAGCGGGGAATGCAGGAATACGCCCAAATCCAGGAGAGAAGGGAAAGGTGGAAAAACTGGGGTTGGAGAAGAAGCGAAAGGCAGCCGCCTTCCTGGGACTTGATGGTGGGCTGAGGAGTTGAACCTAATGCAGAGGTGCCAGAGAGGCGGTTCTGACTGAGGCGGGGGGGGGGGGGGGGAAGGAGACCCCTTTTCTCCCACAGGAAAATAGAGGGAGTCAGACTGGAGGGGGTTGGATAGGCAGAAAAGCGGGATTAAAAAACGGACCGAAGCCGAGAAGGTTTCTGAGGGCAGTCGTGAGGAGAAGGCGCGGAGACAGACACACACACACGAGGAAATAATGAGGAGAGAGCAATAGGATGAGGCAGGACGGAGGATTCGAGCAGAAGCTTCCGGAGAAGCAGAAGCAGCTCCCGGACAAAAGTCACTGAGGTGGCCGTGTGAACTTCGAGGCTCCCCTCCCACTTCACTCTCTTGGCCCAGCTCGCTCTCAAGCCTCAAACTCGGCCAGGCTCAAAAATCCGCCAGCACGCTCAGAAGAACACAGAGACGCCGCGCTAGAGCGCCCCCTCCCGCTCTCAGCGGCCATTTTGTCTCAGCGCTTGGCTGCTCTCGCCTGTAAGACGCAGACATATTGAGTGAGGGCAGAGTGGGGAGGGAAACGGTCCGTCGCTAACCTACCTACCTACCGCTTTCCCCCTTTTAGCGCACGGGCAGGCTTCGGGTCGACTCACCTCTTTAAAATTAAAACGCCAGGTCACTCAAGTCTAAACGGTTTCATGCACCTTTTTAAAACCGTGGGTTCTTTTCCATCAATAAAGATGGTTACCTGTCCTGGCGGGCCAAGTAACCGTTAATAGGGGAAATCTCCTTTCAGAGGAACTTAATGGTCGTTGCAACGGAAGTGGGCGGAGTTAAAAATTTCGTGCTTGAGGTGAACAAGAAAAAGTGCTTGGCTATTATAACTTGAACTTAAGAGGAGGGGAGTGGCGGGCAAAAGTGTCTGGAAGGCGGTTTGTTACAAACCATTGTTGTATGATAGATATGTATGTGATATATGTACGATAGATAGATAGATAGATAGATAGATAGATAGATAGATAGATAGATAGATAGATAGATAGATAGATAGATAGATAGATAGATAGATAGATAGATATGTATATATGTGTGTGTGCGTATGTATAATATGCATGTATGCGCTGCTAGATTTATATGATAGTCTCACGTTGGAAATCTTGCAGTTGAATTGGACTACAATTCCCATACAGTATTATTATTGGCGAGGACTGCGATTCAAGATGTATATTGAGTCCTGGCGTATATAATATACGAGGGAGGTGCTGGCAAGAGAACGGAAGGTCAGGTTTGTTTTAATAATTCCAGCGCCTGCCCGGTTTTCATAGACACACTGGACTGCGCATGCGCTGACATTGTAGTTGCGGGGAGACTAAGCTACCCGGCCTCCCCCCTCAAAAAAAAAACCCAGACCACGTGAGCTGTCACTTAACAAGATCGTTCTGGATCAATTTAACCGTGACCGTAATTTAGAAAGAGGCTGCTAAACTATACTGCTCCAAATAATGAAGGGAATACTTAAACACAACACTATAACTCCAAGTCAATCAAACTTCTGTGAAATCAAACTGTCCACTTAGGAAGCAACACTGATTGACAATCAATTTCACATGCTGTTGTGCACATTCAACTTTGTACAGAACAAAGTATTCAATGAGAATATTTCATTCATTCAGATCTAGGATGTGTTATTTGAGTGTTCCCTTATCAGCTCTCCAGAAGTGCAGTGCACAAGGGCTGCCAGATCTCGGCTGCAAAAATGCCAACCACCGATGGTTAGTCGGTTTTCCCCAAATCATTTTGCTGCCAACTTGTGGTTGTCAGCATCTTTCAGTTTTTCAGATTTGATGACCTTGCATAAGAGTTAATGGGCAGTGTTCCCTCATGTCTGTTCTGATAGTTGTCATGAATCATTAGGTGATAATGAGTAGCAGAAGTAACAGGAAATAAGTACAAATAAACTGGGATGGTAGCACAGGGACGGTAGGCATGCTGGTGCGCTTTTGCATGCTGCCTTTACAGATTTCTTAGGAATGGGGTGAGTTAGCAGTTCATACTCTGAATTATTCTTGATAGGTAATTTTCCCATATACTGTACTTTGTTCTATTTTTAGCCATTTTAAATCAAAATATGATAAAATACATTTAAGTGAATTAAAATGCAACAGTGAGGCTGCAAATAAAGCACAACCTTTGCATAACACATCAGAATTGTTCTGGCGAAGGAAATCATTTGATGAAAACCGTATATAATTCTAAATACTTTGTGATAGTTAAAAACTTTTTAAAAACATCAATAATAGTAAACATTAATGTGGTTTTAAGAGTTTTAATCTGATTTACTGTACGACAACATATGCTTAAAAATTGATAATACATAAGATCCAGTCATAAATAAATGTAGGGTTTAGAATGTAAAGCTACTGGAAACTGATTGAAAAGTAAAATGTATTTTACATCATTCGCTAATTAGGTACTATGTACAAATGAGAACAGGTTTTGATCTTGTAACATGGAAAAGGAAAGAAGCCTTTCAAATATATTTATTCTCTTATCAATACATCAATATATTCTTCTTTGTGGGAAATGAAGCTATAGCTTCCTTTCATTACTATCTTACTAATTTCATATAGTATGTCCTGACATCTTCTAGCATTTGTTTTGTTGTGAAATAAACACCAGTGCTTTAATTTACCCTCCCAGATACCCTAGAATTAGAGTTAATAAATGGGCTTCTGGGATGTCAGCAGCCCTTTCATAATACCCACAACAATACAGAGCAATATTTTTCATTTAATTACCTGATCATCAAATTAATTTGGTAGCAATTGGCAGGAGCAGTGGGAAGGGTAATCTCTTAATAAATTACTAGAGCTGTAATCTGTATTCCCATCATCATCAATTGCATCTATCAAGAACTGCAGGCAGGAAAGTGCTCTAATATTTACATAATATTTCATTTATTTTCTGGTCTGGTTAGTACATAATACTAAGCAATTCTAGAGTTAGCTTACTTTTCCAATGCAAACCAGATCATTCAACAAACCATGATAAAAAATCCTGGCTCAGGAGATTTCTGGTGAGCAAATGGTAAACTGCTATCCCACAAACAGCAGGAAACATTGTGGTTGAAAATGGCAGCTGGATCTGGACCATTGAAACCTCTCTGAGAAAGGAGAGAGCTTGAGATTGCCCTTATATATACTAGTCAGCTGAGGTATGAGTGGTAAATACACTGTAGGTAGCGAGGTTTTCAATTGCTTTCAAACAGCTGATATTAGCAGGATTCCACCAAACTCATAGCCCTCAAGGCAGCCTTTCAAGGTTCAACCTCAATCAATTTACTTTATGTTTTAGATTGCTTTTTAAAGGTTAAGGACTTTCAGAACTGCAAACTATAATCATATTAAGTTTTTCTTCAATTTCCATAATTTTGTTATAATTCATGCTTTTCAACAAAAAAATTGAATATGCAGTAAAAGTGCTGATTATTATTTTTTTAATGGATAAAGAGTCCAGATTGACTTGAATTAGAAGTTTGAAATTACAGTAACTGTAAGAATCCTTTGTATGGAAAGTTATCTATGTTTGCACTTGGAATTGATTAGGTGACTTTGAAAATTGGTCACTAGAGGGCACCAGAAGGAAATAAATTTATCAATAAATTCTTTAAGAGAAAATGTGATTATTGGGCTCCAAAAATAAGTTATCTGCTATTGAAAAAATGGATGATGTCACTGAAGAGGAACAAGTTCCATCAGATAAAACAAATTTATTTAAATGTGAATTTGAAAATGACAGCATATAAGAGATGGAAAAAGATGAAATAGTGGATATTAAAAAAAAATACATTTGCAAATGAGACTTGTTGATTATTTAACAATTTAAAAGACATACTTACTATTCTCATAGTGGATTTATTAAAGGGATGTTGAAGTTGTCATTGATTTCTTGAGAAGAAGAAAGAATATGAATACTGTGATATGGATAACCTTTAAAAACTTTATTTACAAAAAGGGCTTTTAAAGAATATGAAAAGAAAGCAGATGTTAGGAAATTGTGTGAGAGGACTAAAGATTTTTAGGAAAAAGGAAATCAGTTAACATTGTTTTATTTTATCAAAGCTAAAATAAATACAGTGGTACCTCAGTACTCGACCACAATTCGTTCCAGAAGTGTGGTTGAGAACCGATTTGGTCGAGTACCGAATTTATTTATCCCATAGGAAATAATGGAAATGGATTTAATTGGTTCCCAGCCCCTGTTAACTCGCTGGGAACCAATTACGTAAATCTATTTTCTTTATTTCCAATGGGATAAATAAATTCAGTACTGCAAGCTGCAGGAAGGGTGGGGGCTGCTGCAATGCCAGCAGCTTCAGGGGGCTGAGGAGCTCTATAAGAGCTCCAAGCTGCAGGAAGGGTGGGGGCTGTTGCAATCCCAGCAGCTTCGGGAGGCTCCTTTCCTCAATGCTTCCTGTTATTACCTGTAAGCAGCTGCAAAAACTTTCTCCCTCCCAGCGGCTGCAACGGCTTCTCTTCGAGGAGCAACAGCGCCGGGAACGTCACGTAAGGAAGGGAAGCTGCTGGAGCGGCGGCAACTGCTGAGATGGCTCCGGCGGCTTCCCTTCATCACGTGACGTTCCCGGCGCTGTTGCTACTTGAAGGGAAGCCGGCGGCGGGAAGGAGAACGTTTTTGCAGCTGCTTACAGGTAATAAGAGGAAGCAGTGAGGAAAGGAGCCCCCCGAAGCTGCCGGGATTGGAGCAGCCCCCACCCTTCCTGCAGCTTGGAGCTCTTAGAGAGCCCTCAGCCCCCTTAACATTTCGGATAATGAACAAAATTTTCTCTGGCTGTTCAGTATCTGAATTTTTGTTCAGATACCGAAGCAAATTTTTGCCGGAAATTTTGTTCGTTATCCGAAATGTACGAGAACCAAAGCGTTCAAGTACCGAGGTACCACTGTAGATTGCTAGAAAAGGAGGCACAAAAGTAAAAGGAAGCATTCATACTAGATTTATTAGATATAGTTTATTAATGCTGTAGTTATTTCTGATAATCCTTAATAGACTTTTGCTGGTTAATGTGGTATGATATGAAGAGGGTTATGAGTTATGGGATGAAGATATGGGTTAGTTTTATTTTAAGAGATAGTAAAATGCTGTTAATGTTTGTTCATGATTACATAAAGAAAGAGCTTTTGTTCCCTTTTTCTTTATTTTTTTCTTTTTCGGCATTATTTGTGTGTGTGTGTGTATGCGCGCTGTCTGCCTGTGTAGTTTGAGCTTTCTGCACCAACTCAGGAAGCTCAAACTGCCCAAGGAGCTGCTGGTACAGTTCTACAGATGAATCATTGAGTCTGCCATCTGCACCTCTATAAATGTCTGGTTTACTGTAGTTCTGTAACCCAACAAGACCGACACAGACTTCAGAGGATAATCAGAACTGCAGAAAAAATAATTGCTGCCAACCAGCCTTCCACTGAGGACCTAGATGCTGCACAAGTCAAAAAGAGGGCAGGGAAAATATTTACAGACCCCCTCGCATCCTGGACACAAACTGCTTCAACTCTTACCCTCAAACCAACACTGTAGAGCACTGCACACCAACACAACTAGACACAAGAACAGTTTTTCCCTGAACGCCATCACTGCTAAACAATTCTTTCAACACTGTCTAACTATTTACTAAGTCTGCACTACTATTAATCTTCTCATCGTTCCTATCACCCATCTCCTCCCACAAATGACTGTAATGACTGTAACTTTGTTGCTCGTATCTTTACAAATTATATTGACAGGTTCCTAATATAATTTGATTGCTTACTTGTACCTGGACTATCACTGAGTGTTATACTTGATGATTCTTGATTAACATCTCTTTTATTTTATGTACACTGAGAGCATGTGCACAAGACATATTCATTGTGTGTCCAATCACCCTTGGCCAATAAACGTCTTCTCTTGTCTATAATATTAGTTTAATACGTATAACCTAATTTTGATAAAAATACACATTACTATAATGTATGAATCCATTCAGTATTTGCTGAGGGGTGGGCAGCAATATATACATTGTGCAGTGTATGCTTACTCTAAAGCAGTGGTTCTCAACCTGGGGGTCGGTTTGGCACTTTGGGGGTCAAATGACCATTTCACATGGGTTGCCTAAGACCATGGGGGGAAAAACAAATTTCCCATGGTGTTAGGAACTAAAGCTTCTATTCTGGTGCCTTGGAACATATTTACAGTGGGGGTGTCCCTCTAACCTTCCTGCCATTCAACTTAAAGCTCTGTTGGGATAATTGGCGCTAGACTTATGGTTGGGGTCACCACAACACGAGGAACTTTATTACGGGGTTGTGGCACTGCTCTAAAGTGTACTGCTCCAGCTAATTTAATTTCTAGCTGAAATTATTTTATCTGCAGGCTTTCTACTGCAGAAAGCAAGTTCCCAGATTTGTGGTTGCTGTCTAAATCTAGTAATAAATTTGAGGAAGATCTACATAATCTGTTATTTCAAGGGTTTTCTCTGCAAACTAATTAACACTGCCAGATCATTGTTCTGAACAGAATGAGACAACTTGACCAGTGACAATTTGCTATGGGACAATTCAGCAATTCAATTTAATTATTTAATTTAAAATATTTTAAGTTTTGTCATTCACATTTCATTTTGTCACTCCTTTTGCATCTTTTCTTTAATGAGTCTATTCTAACATTTCTTTGATATCTGTGTAACTCTTGTCCCACTGTGCATTGGCCTGGGGCGAGTTGGCTATGGCAAGTTGCCCTGTTCTGAACTCTCAATATGACTTAAGCCCATCTTATACAACACACTAGTGGGACATTTAAATAGTAGCTAGTTCTGTTACTCGATATGCTGGGTTAACTTTTATTGTAAAGGATAAGTCCAGGGATGGCTGGTGCTGATGCTAATCTTGTTGCTAATCAAATAAAAAACATATCTTACAGATGGTCAAATACTAGAAGTTCTTTATTCCACAGGTCACCAACTTGTTGTCTGTGGACCACTGGTGGTACCCAAGAAAATGTTGATGGTCCGTGGAGAAATCTTGGCCCCTGGTCCAGATATGATGGAGAGCAATTAATCCAGTCAAGGAAGAAGAAAGAAAAGGAAAAAGAGGAAAAGAAAGGAAAGGGAGGGAAGGGACTACGGCTACAGCTCTGGAATATGGGACTGACTTTCCCAACATCAGCAAGTCACCATCAAATAAGTTACAATTATTTTGTAATAATTACGCTAACTTTAATAATTTTGTTACAATTAAACAACCTTTAAAGATTTTGTTATGATTAAATAAGCATTTACGATTTTGTTATAATTAAGTAAGCATTTATAATTTTGTTAGGTTAAATAGATGCATTTCATATTAATAAAATGGAAGTTCTCTGATCATTATTTTACAAAGGTATTTATCATTAAAAAATTCATATTTGTGGTCTGCGGGACTTAAAACTATGAATTAATGTCCATGGGATTTAAAATTATGATCTTGGAGGTTCCTGAGGTCCAAAATGTTTGGGGACCCCTGCTTTATACAATAGATATAATTAAAAGAAAAATAGTGGGAAATCACAGAGTACACAAAAATACTTGGTTTATTACATTAAGTGATAGAATTCCGTGGGGTCTGTAGTATTACACATTATTCAAAGAGCCTCTGAACAGCAGAGCCAATGAACAGCATCTTCCCTGCCTCCCCAAAAATAATTTCTAAGAATGAATCTGCTAGTAGGAAAAATATATTCTCATCATCTGACCTGTAGGACAGTTAGATAATCAAGGCTTCATCCAATCAATGTGACATGTCAGATAAAATGAGCAGCCAAGTCAAATGTGTAACTGACTCAATTTCCCCAGCTGGGAAAGAACACAGGCAAGCTTGAATTGGAAATGTGTATAATTTCTAAATAGAGTTTTATTTCTTAACTAACTTTTTAGACAGAGGGACAGTTGCTTTAAACTAATGATTTGGCACTGGTGGAATGGATTTTCATCTTTCTTACAGTTTCTTCTTACCTCCCTGAAATTACTTTAGGAGAACTTCCAGAGTATAAGTGGAAAAATACAGATATACTGTAGCAGGGAAGTGGGAAAATGCTAATGTTAAAGAGACCCTCTTTGGATGAACTTGGAATAATGAAAACCTCAGAGGTAAGGTTTAAACAGGATACCTGTATAGATGTTATAGTACGCAGGCAGTGCAGCTTTCCAAGTTTGATTTTCCATGTTGCTACCACCACTATAAGAAGCCTCTCAAATATCTGGCCAACATCTCTAATGCTTCCTTGAGGAAGGCTTTTACAGCTCTTAATTTTCCAACCATGCCTTTCACATACCTTGAAGGCAGATTTTGTAAACTTCCAGTAGAAAGTGTGTGTGTGTGTGCACTGAATTAATGTAGAACACAACAATAAATATTGATTGGTATGATCTCGGATGTCACCCTGTGCTGAGACCCATTTATTGTTATGCAATAAAACCCTTAACCAATTTGCCTACTTTTTGATTAACTTCTGGAAATAATGTTCATTTATTATTCCATGAATTGAAGAAAAATATTGATGGACATATATGTGATGCAGTACATAATTGCCTTTGATTGCATTTTGCATAATTTCAGAAACATAGTTTGCAGTGAAGCAATTTCAGCAAGATTTGATGTCTTCCAGGCAGTTACAGTGTTCCCTCGATTTTCGCGGGGGATGTGTTCCGAGACCACCCGCGAAAGTCAAATTTCCGCGAAGTAGAGATGCGGAAGTAAATACATTATTTTTGGCTATGAACAGTATCCCAAACCTTCCCTTAACACTTTAAACCCCTAAATTGCAATTTCCCATTCCCTTAGCAACCATTTAGATTATTACCATGTTTATTTATTAAAGTTTATTTAAAAAAATGTTTTTTAAAGGCAGACAAAAGTTTGGCAATGACATATGATGTCATCGGGCAGGAAAAACCGTGGTATAGGGGGAAAAAACATGAAATGTTTTTTAATTAATATTTTTGAAAAACCGTGGTATAGACTATTCGCGAAGTTCGAACCCGCAAAAATCGAGGAAACACTGTATTTCAATTTTGTAAAGAAAAAGAATATAACACTATAAAAATAAATTTGTATTACATGTTTTTAAACTCGATAAATACAAAATCAAAAATAAGGAAATGCAAGAGAAACACTAAACTTTCAGAGAATATTTATTTTAGGTAATTCTGTTTCAGAAAAAATCAAAGAACATGAAAAAATCTTGCATATGGAACAAAAAAACCCTATTTGAATTAGTAGGAATACATTCACCTTATGTATTTATTATGTATTCATTCATATATTCTAATCTAATTTATATGCCACCCAACTCCTGAAGGACTCTGCCCGGCTTACAACAGAAAGAAAGACATATAAAAACAATTTAATAACAATTAAAATCTCTTTAAAACCATACATATGTTTTGGGGCCGGATCTAAGAGATGAGATTTGGTCAAGGGCCCCAGGCCTGCCACCAGAGCCATGTCTTTAAGGCTTTCATGGAGAAATCCTACATTGTGACTGAATAAATATAAGCATTTTGTGTTTCATTTGATGATGTTCTTCCATCGTGTTCGAAGAGGACCTCTAATGGGTTGTGGGTTGTACGTGATGTGTCCGCAGGTGGCTGGTAAGGCCTATACGGGCACAAAATGTTCTGCCACATGTTGGACAGACATGTGTGGGCACCATTGTTGCAACATTTGCAGCTCTGGCTTTGCAGAGTGCTCACTTCTCTTCTGCTATGAATGTTCTTCTGACCTCAAGATGTCTGGCAGTCTTGGTGGATCAGCATGCGCCATGTTGGTCGATCTTGTGCCAGAGTTTCCCAGGAGGGAATAATATTGAGGGACCTGAAGGAAGCTTTCATCATGTCTTTGTATCGCTTCCTTTGTCCCCCATGTGATCGCTTTCCTTTAGACAGCTCACCATAGAAGAGCTGTTTAGGGATGCAATGGTCTGGCATCCTAGCAACATAGCCTTCCCAGTGTATCTGGGCTTTCATTAGCAGGGTGGGAATTGATGGCAGGCCTGCTCTGGAGAGGACCTCAGTGTCTGGCACCTTATCCTGCCACCGGATCCTCAGAATTCCACGGAGGCAGGTCATGTGTAAATGGTTCAATTGCCTAGCATGTCCCCTATAAACACTCCAAGTCTCACTGGCATACAACAGGGTAGTTAGCACTACTGCTGCAAAATTATCCACACCAGTTTGCATTTCATTCTCTGATCCAGCATTCAGGGCACAGTCATCAGCAAAGAGGTAAAATGTGTTTCATTTAACTTTCATAGGAATGTACTGCTCTGAGTAACAACTTGATATTATTACAAGAATGTAAGGCAATGCATACCGGTACTTCTGACCTGAGGAAAGTACAGAATAAAATAATAATAAAGCTGTATATTAGAATAGGAAAGCTATGATACTCTCTGGGTTAGTGACAATGGTTGAGAATTTGAATGTTTTGTTTGCTCTTAAACAGTTCTAATTCTTGGAATAAAGAGCCCAAGATAGAAAGTAAACTGTAGGATTATGGCTAAGAATAATTACCAGTGATTACAAGTGGATTTTGGAACAGAGTTGTCAACCTGACCTAAATAGATTGTTTGCAAATACTGTAAAAAAAATACTGTAATTCATAATAGACACCACTAGCCTGGAAACCAGGAGTCTTGTGAATTCTAGACTTCCCTTGGGTATGAAAGGCTTTAGGCTAGGCACTCTCTATGGAGAAAACAGCAGGAGTATGATGTATATTGCCACTTTGAGTGGCAGTATATATTAAAAAGTGGGATAAAAGTGGATAATTATAAAATTTAAAAATAGAGAAGATACTTTTACATAAAATTAAAAAGCTGTAGCATGCTAACATATGTAGATTACCATTACTTGATTCAGCCCAGACAACCTGTCTGGTTATTTATCAATTTAAACATTTAGGCTAGCTATTATTCCAACAGTGTAGCAGCAAGTCATAAGATAATGCAATAACGCCAAACAAAATAAGTAATATTTTAAATCGTGCCCTTTAAAATACACAGATAAATTACTCTGACAGGCGCCCGTAAGGGACAAAGGGCATTGTTTGTAAGTCTCAGGTAGAGGAAGAAAAACTACCTGGTATGGAAAGGCAAGTAATATTGGCAGCAGCCGGGCCTCTAGGGAAGGCCCTTGTACAGCTGGGGTCATCCTCCACTCTCCCAATAATGTTATTCTCCCAGCCCTAGGAGACTGAGGAGGGCTCCCTCTCTGCTGCTACAAAGCGTAATATCCTCATCCAATATATTCATACTCATCCAAGGGGTAATGTTACTGGCACCTGGTGCAATCCTAGGATTAGTGTTACTTGGATTCTGTTCCAGATAACAGGCTTGCTGCTGTATATTTTGTTACCTGCAGTTTCTATCTTCAGAAGGCAGACCTTCATAGAGTGCACTGAAATAACCCAAATATCATGTATGTACTAAAGTGATCAGGCCATCCCCGGGAGTTGCAAATTGCGAAGTAAGATATAGGTGGCTGAAGGCGTCCAATGACTCTTGGGCCTGGAGTGATACAGATGAATCCACAACTCAAACTATGCATCTGCTTCTGCAAGAAGAATATAGCTCCAGGCACATTCCCTGTCTTGCAAGCTGCCAATTTCTAGTATCTCTATTTTGCTGATAGTTAACTTCAGCTTATTACTGAATAAACTGAACATTTATGCTGTCTTGCCTGAGTCTAATGAAATGGAAAATCAGTTCCAGTGACTTTAGATTTTATAATTAGAGAAATTAGTTTGGATTTTCAATGCAGAATTCCAGAACTGCAGTAATTGCATTGTCATTGATTGTATTTAAAAAAGCCATTGCTATTTATCTTTTCCCCATAATCAGGAGGAAGGGTGGTCTTCATGTATTTTTTCAAGCATGTATATTGCCTGATCTAAAATACTGATACAATTCACTCATGGTGCATCCATTCAATTGTGACATGACCATCTTGTGACTCTAAACTTGATAACATTTATAGAAAAAAATCAGCAAACAAATGGAGTAAGTTTGCTGGGATTTGCCAACCGCCTTTGTTCTGATGCAGCCAGTTGTCCTCTGCTGTTTGTGGCTTTACAACAAGCAGCAATAACCCTTGTGTCTTGTTTGAATGATTTGCTCTCAGTTTGTAAGCTCACAGCAGTTGCTTTCATTTCCAGATCCTCTGGCATTGTTGCTTGTTTTGAACAGAGAAGTTTCTGTGCCTATGTGCTACAATAGTGGCACATGTCCTCATTAAAATATCTAGAAATTCATGTTCTTTTCCTGTAGAACAGAACTTTCTTTTCCGGCCACTGTGGAGGGTTTGCTTCTAGAAAATGCTGATATTAATGAAAGTTGTCGTGCTTTCAACTGAAGAAGGAGCACATCATTGAGCAGAAGAGCCATGTTTATTGCAAAGTTTCTTGAATGCCTACTTTAGTAATAGCACTTAGACTTATTTACCACTTCACAGTGTCTTATAGCCCTCTCTAAGAGGTTTCCAGAATCACTATAATGCTAACAACAATCTGGATCCTCGGAAGAATGGAAGACTGAGTCAACATTGAGTTGGTCAGCTCCTGGCAGTCAACAGTGAGTTACCTTGCAATACTGACCACTGCGCCACCATGTGTTTCTTGTTTAGTTGCAACAAGCCCACTTGTTAAGAGAACTCTACTTAGGTTTTGTGTGAAGGGAACTGAATCTCCTCAAAACCAACAGGTGAAAGTCCATGAATCAATTTAAGTCCATTTGCATTCTGATATCTAGGGCTTTTTTTTTTATTTTAAAAAAGGACATTCCTCTACATCCTTTTTCTCATAATTTTTGGGGGGAGGGGAGTCCTTCATGCATTACCGAAGAGATTCATAGGTATTTAACTCAGGATGCATCCATTCATCTGTGACATGACCATCTCAGGACTCTGGACATGTTTTATCTATTTGGGGGGAAAGGAGCAGCAAAAGCCAATAGAATAAGATTACTCAGATTTGCTGACTTCTTTGTTCTTGTCCAGTCGAGCTGCTTGTGTTGTTTGTAACTTTGTTCCTTGCATTCACAGAGCATCTGAAATGGGAGATTTCAAAGAAGTACCAAAGAAAATAAGAAAGTTAATCAGATCCTATAGCTTCACAAAAGTGAAAATGACACAATATTTCCATTTTCAGTGTGTATCTTATTTATTTATTTATTTATTTATTGTTTAGATTTGTATGCCGCCCCTCTCCGCAGACTCGGGGCGGCTCACAACAAAGTGAAAACAATTTACAACAAATCTAAATTACTATTTAAAAATATTTAAAAGACCCCATTTTCTAAACACACATACATACAAACATACCATTCATAAATTGTATATGCCCGGGGGAGATGTCTCAGTTCCCCCATGCCTGACGAGAAAGGTGGGTCTTAAGGAGCTTACGAAAGGCAAGGAGGGTAGGGGCAGTTCTAATCTCCGGGGGGAGTTGGTTCCAGAGGGTCGGGGCCGCCACAGAGAAGGCTCTTCCCCTGGGGCCCGCCAACTGACATTGTTTAGTTGACGGGATCCGGAGAAGGCCCACTCTGTGGGACCTAATCGGTCGCTGGGATTCGTGCGGCAGCAGGCGGTCTCGGAGATATTCTGGTCCAGTGCCATGAAGGGCTTTAAAGGTCATAACCAACACTTTGAATTGTGACCGGAAGTTGATCGGCAACCAATGCAGACTGCGGAGTGCTGGTGAAACATGGGCATACCTAGGTAAGCCCATGACTGCTCTCGCAGCTGCATTCTGCACGATCTGAAGTTTCCGAACACTTTTCAAAGGTAGCCCCATGTAGAGAGCATTACAGTAGTCGAACCTCGAGGTGATGAGGGCATGAGTGACTGTGAGCAGTGATTCCCGGTCCAGATACGGCCGCAACTGGTGCACCAGGCGAACCTGGGCAAACGCCCCCCTCGCCACAGCTGAAAGATGGTTCTCTAATGTGAGCTGTGGATCAAGGAGGCCGCCCAAGTTGCGGACCCTCTCTGAGGGGGTCAATAATTCCCCCCCCCAGGGTAATGGAAGGACAGATGGAATTGTCCTTGGGAGGCAAAACCCACAGCCACTCCGTCTTATCCGGGTTGAGTTTGAGTCTGTTGACACCCATCCAGGCCCCAACAGCCTCCAGACACCAGCACATCACTTCCACTGCTTCGTTGACTGGACATGGGGTGGAGATGTAAAGCTGGGTATCATCAGCGTACTGATGATACCTCACCCCATGCCCTTGGATGATCTCACCCAGCGGTTTCATGTAGATATTAAATAGCAGGGGGGAGAGGACCAACCCCTGAGGCACCCCACAAGGGAGAGACCTCGGAGTCGACCTCTGGCCCCCCACTAACACCGACTGCGACCGACCGGAGAGGTAGGAGGAGAACCACTGGAGAACAGTGCCTCCCACCCCCAACCCCTCCAGCCGGTGCAAAAAGATACCATGGTCAATGGTATCGAAAGCCGCTGAGAGGTCAAGAAGCACCAGGACAGAGGATAAACCCCTGTCCCAGGCCCGCCAGAGATCATCCATCAACGCGACCAAAGCAGTTTCCGTGCTGTAACCGGGCCTGAAACCCGACTGTTGGGGACCTAGATAATCGGCTTCTTCCAAGGACCGTTGGAGCTGGAGTGCCACCACCTTCTCGACAACCTTCCCCATGAAGGGAAGGTTGGAGACTGGCCGGTAGTTATTTAGTACGGCTGGGTCCAGGGAAGGCTTCTTGAGGAGGGGGCGCACGAGCGCCTCTTTATAGGATGATGGAAAGAATCCCCTCCCCAAGGAAGCATTGACAATCTCCTGGACCCAGCTCCGTGTCACCTCCCTGCTGGCCGAAACGAGCCAGGAGGGACACGGATCCAGTAAACAGGTGGCGGAACTCACAGCTCCAATGGCCTTGTCCACTTCATCAGGTGTCACCAGATCAAACTCTTCCCAGACAGGTGGACAAGTACGGGCCCCAGTCACCTCGACTGACTCGTCGTCAGCTGATTCTATTTTCCAATTAGAGTCGAGGTCTGCCCGGATCTGAGCGATTTTATCAGCGAAAAACATGTTAAAATCCTCGGCACTACTCTGTAAGGGCTCCCCAACTCCCCCCTGGTTAAGAAGGGAGCGGGTCACCCTTAACAGAGCGGCCGGGCGGGATTCCGCTGATGCAATCAAGGCGGCATGATACGCGCATCTTGCCGCCTTGAGTGCCACTTTGTAAGTCTTAATAAAAGCTCTTACAAGTGTTCGATCGGATTCAGACTTACTCTTCCTCCATCGCTTCTCTAGACGTCTCTTCTGGCGTTTCAACTCCCGGAGCTCCTCGTTGAACCATGAAGCTCTACGGGGTCTAGTGCCACGGAGAGGTCGCAAAGGCGCAATCTGATCAAGAGCCTCCGCTGCAGCCTTGTTCCAGGCTTCCTTTTTACAGTGTGCTGATATTGATAACTGGTAACATGCCGATTGGCACTGGTAATATGTCAGTATTCATATTGATTAAACCGCTGTAAATCCTGATGGAACTACAAAGTTGGGGTTTTTTGATGGAAAGAAGTAACTTAAAATATCAATAAATTATATTTATCCCATACAGAGATAACTTTCAAAAGAAGAGGAAATCAGATGTCCATAAGTCTCAGATCACTATATTATATACCATTGTTCACTGGCTGGATTCACACAACTTATTAAATCATTAAAAAAAAACCAACCCTGTATTTTAGCTCAGCTAAAATGAGACACACATTAAGATTGGATAATTATTCCACTTACACCCTTCAATTATTTTTCTTCCAAATCTCAAACTGAATTCATAGACTAATCATTTTATTCCTTTGGGTATACAGTGATCCCTCGATTTTCGCGATCTCGATCTTCGCGAAACGCTATATCGCGATTTTTCCCACCCGATGACGTCACTCTCTTCCTTCCTTTCTCATCTTTCTTTCTCTCTCTCTTTCTCTATCTTGCTTCTTCCTCTCTCACACTCTCTTCCTCCCTCTCTCATCTCTTTCTTTCCTTCTCTCTCTTTCTCTATCTCTCCCCCTCTTGCTGGCGGGCGGCGGGCGGGTGAGCGGGGGCATCAGCGAGGAGCCGGGGTTTCCCCTTTGCGTGGGCGGCTGGGAAACCCCGATCTTCGTCTGCTCGCTGCTGCTGCACTACCGAGCAGATCAGCTGCTGGGCGGCCGAAGGAACCTTCCCTGGGTCTTCCCCCTCTTGCTGGCGGGCGGGCGAGCGGCGGGCATCAGCGAGGAGCCGGGGTTTCCCCTTTGCGTGGGCGGCCGGGAAGACCCAGGGAAGGTTCCTTCGGCCGCCCAGCAGCTGATCTGCTCGGTAGCGCAGCAGCAGCGAGGAGCCGAATCGGGGTTTCCCCTTTGCGTGGGCGGCGGGGAACGCAAACTCCACCATCTACGCATGCGCGGCCATAGAAAAAAAGGGTGCGCATGCGCAGATGGTGTTTTTACTTCCACAACCCTACATCGCGAAAAATCGATTATCGCGAGGGGTCTTGGAACGGAACCCTCGCGATAATAGAGGGATCAAATAGAGGGATCACTGTAATTGCAAAAGTGTAGCCTTTCTTTTCCTCTCCTCAACAACATTCTGATTCACAAACTCTGACCTTCTGCCCTGTTTTTTTTAACCTTATCCCCAGCTAGTATAAGCTCTTGTCACAGTGATATGTGACATTTTTCTTTAAATCTTTCCCCAGGCTTCTATTCTGGGATGCAGAAGAAATCCCTTATTCTTGCTTGTTTGTTTGCAGCATTTCTATATAATATTAAAATACTATGACAGAAGTCTTGATCTTCAAAGCTCTCCATTCCATTGCCCCATTCCCTTTTCTGCTTTTTTTTTGTGCTAGCATTATACATCTGGCTAAAAGCTCCAACAAGCAACTCTGCTGTTAATCACTTTGTCTGTTAAGCCTTGGAACTCTTCACAAAAGAGTTGGAGATTTGTATAACTCCATTCTGTCTTCAGATACCTTCTCAAAATGTATTTTTAATATAATTTTAAGTACTGTGTTGTAGTTGCATCAAGAACTAGACCTAGGTCAATTTAAGAACAAGCCTAAGTAAGAGAAAATAAATATATGTTATTTATGGAAAGCTTTCAGCAGAGCAAGAATATTTGCTACTTCACATTCTTCCTAAAGCTCAGGGAAAACCTACCTACTTAAGAAGATTAAGGGACAGGAGGAGGAAGAAATGAAGCACACCAGCCTAAAATAACTGCATAAAATAATTTCAGGATTGTTCTGAATTTTGTTTCATGTGAAACCTAAAAGAACCAAAATGTTCTAGGCAGAGGTGGGGAGATAAAAAAATAAATAAAAGTCAGGTTGCCACCTACAACTGCAGGAATAAACCCCAGTCCCTTTTCAATGTGGGTGAAAAATCCAGTGTACATTAAAAAGATGTGGGTGCAGTTGTAACCATAGTTCCCTCTAAGCTCAGCAGTGAGCAATCGCTCACTTAAAAATCATCATCAACTCAGAGTTTTCCAAACCTGCCCAGAAGCCGAGAGGGAAAGAGTGAGAGGGAAGGAGAGAGAGAGGAAGAGAGAGAAACAAATAGAAAAAAGAGAGGAAGGAAAAGAGAAAGAAAAAGAATGGGAGTAAGGAAGAGAGAAAGAAAATCAAAATCTAGTTTGAAACTAGCTCAACTTTTTAAGTGGCATTTTGATATTGATAGAGTTGCCCTATTATGAGCTCACTGTTATAGACACACAGTACAGTATTTTATTTTGAAATTCTCTGAGGCAAAACAGGGTGGGATTTTTATTTATTTATTTGTTTGTTTGTTTATTTATTTATTATTTCTGTGCCGCCCAGTCCCGAAGGGACTGCCGCTCAGACACTATACTTTTCCGCCCCCCCCCCCAAAAAAAAAATTAGAGGTAACACTGGTTGTAACTCCCATTTGACAAATGCAGAGAAGCCTCTGTTCCAGGATTCATTTTTAACTGGCTGATTCCAAATGATTATTGCCGTTTGAAGCAAAGCATACCTCCCATTTCATATATAAACCTATGGTGCTTACTAGAATTAAACAGCTGGCACTACTGAAGAGAGGATGAAAAATAAGGAATTACTATATTGTATAAAAATGTCATTCAATGTGCATTGAGAAAATTACACAGAATAAAAGTGCAAAACAAATAGAATGCTTTGCTGCCTTAGAAAATAAGCAGAGTAACATTCAGGCAGAGTATCTTGCAGTATGTTTTGTATGGCAAACAATGGGAAAAACAATCCTTCTCATCTCACATTCAGAATTAAGGAGCAGGAGAAACCTTCCTTCAGCACTGACAAGTAGTCCAATCTTGGCTAATCCAGGGCTTCTGCCTGAGGCCATCTTCCCTTTCTCTGCCTGAAGGTAGAACCTGCCTACTTTAGAATAATATGAAAAGGAAAGTATCTGCATAGCAAGGTACTATTGTTTTTGTGATTCTCAATCAAGGCTGTGAGAGATTGCAGGATCTCCTTGTTCACTTGAAAAGCATATCATGTAGACCTAGCAAATCAAGAGCTGAACAGGCAAAATGACCAAGACTGGCCACATCAATTCAATAAGGTCTGCAAAAGATGCATAGTTGGGGTAGTCAAGAATCTATCTATGGATATTATCAGAGTTAACTTGCAGCTTACAATTATGAAACCTACGTCAGAGAAATCTAAACTCCGTATTAGGGCAACCTTGATTGAAGGGGACACTGAAATGTCACCAAATGGTTTATAAAATGCTGAGTTCTTTGAACATTATGGTAACCTGATGGGAAAACCCCTTGATCTGTGATTTATGATGGCTTGAGTAGAATGCAGAAAGTCGCATGTATATTTATTAGTTTCAATTTTTACTATGTGCAAAAGAGATTTCGGTGCACCCTAAAGACAGTTAGCATAAAAACCTGAAAGGCAGTTTCTCTGTTTTATTATAAATCTAAAATCTGTCATCAGTACTAAATTGAACACATAAATCCCTTCTGAGTAAGAGAGGAGTATATCCCAAGGGGATATCACCAGAAGAGATAATTCCATGGATTTATGGACAGGGTCAGTGGACAGGCAGAAGTGTGCAAATAGCATCTTGGTAGTAGTACTAACCTGTCATGACTGGCTTACATTGTTAGATTTTAAGCAGAAAGGAGAATGAAGTAAGAGATAGGAAAGGAATCCTCAATCTTGAGTATTGTATTGGCAGTTCTGTGTCAGCAAAAACTTCAGAAGAGAAGGATTTAGGGGTAGTGATTTCTGACTGTCTCAAAATGGGTGAACAGTGCAGTCAGGCAGTAGGAACAGCAAGTAGAATGCTTGACTGCATAGCTAGAGGTATAACAAGCAGGAAGAGGGAGATTGTGACCCCACTGGTGAGACCACATTTGGAATACTGTGTTCAGTTCTGGAGACCTCACCTACAAAAAGATATTGATAAAATTGAATGGGTTCAAAGACAGGCTACAAAAATGGTGGAAGGTCTTAAGCATAAAACTTATCAGGAAAGAATTAATTCAATCTGTATAGTCTGGAGGACAGAAGGAAAAGGGGGGACATGATTGAAACATTTAAATGCGTTAAAGGGTTAAATAAGGTTCAGGAGGGAAGTGTTTTTAATAGGAAAGTGAACATAAGAACAAGGGGGCATAATCTGAGGCTAGTTGGGGAAAGATCAGAAGCAATATGAGAAAATATTAGTTTACTGAAAGAGTAATAGATGCTTGGAACAAACTTCCAGCAGCCGTGGTTGGTAAATCCACAGTAACTGAATTTAAATATGCCTGGGATAAACATATATCCATCCTAAAATAAAATACAGGAAATAGTATAAGGGCAGACTAGATGGACCATGAGGTCTTTTTCTGCCGTCAATCTTCTATGTTTCTAGCTAACATATTTTAGAAATAGTATAAAAGGAAACTTTCTTTTAGAAATTATTTTTAGAAAAACTCCCCCAAACTTTAACCTTAGACTGTCTACAGTCGACCTCTCCCCGTTTCTAAGAGGTCTGTAAGGGATGTGCATAAGTGCATCACTGTGCCTACCATCCCTGTCCTATTGTCCTCTTTTATTGTTATTTTTTACATTATGTTATGTCTATACAAACTACTACTTTGTACATGTTTGACAAATAAATAAATAAAATGCTATTGTTGATTGAAGGAAGCCTTAATTCTTAACCCCAGAGCATTACTCACTACAGAATAATGTATAAATTACTGAACTCATCGAAAAACATTGTGTACACTGAGAATTGCTTCATTCAGTGTATCATAGGGACTGAGTGTTCAGTGTTTCTTTAATTTGTGCATTGTTTTGTCATACATTTCAAGTTATCAATTGAAAGAAGAAGAAACAGATTTTTCCGGTATTCTTACCAGTTTAAGTTCAGGACTTCATCATCTAGGAATGTTTAACCAGAGGAATGATTCATCCAAATTAGAAAAGGGGCAAAGAATATATATTTTTTATTTATAGTAATACTCATTTGAATTAAGAATATTTACTTCCACTGTTTAAAACATCATGAACTTTAAATCTATTGTAGGCATAGAATTGTGCCAGAAAACAATTTTAAAATATTTTCCTTTATTTCTTCATTTTCTAAAGTCATCCATTGACCAAGTCATTTGGTGTATCTTCAAGAGGATTAAAAAATGCAAACACAGGAAAGAAACCATCAACCACTCCCCAATAATTGGTGAAAGAGTTGTAGCAATTTCAGCTTAAATATTTGATTGCTTCACTTTTGTCTTAATCATAATCATCTCAAACATTCTACATTTATTTCTTCATACTAGCCTGATAAATTTCTATGTTTCAAAGTAAAAACCTACAGCAAACCCTAATGAGTTAAAATCTAATAGTATATATCTAATCTAACTACAGACCAATCAGTCTGACTTCTATACCTGGAAAAATACTGGAGAAAATAATTAAAAAACAACTTTGCCACTACCTAGAAACAAACAACATTATATCCAACAGCCAGCACGGGTTTGTCAGAAACAAATCGTGCTAAACCAACCTCGTATCATTTTTCAATACCATAACCCAAATATCGACAAACCCAGGCGCCTGGTCGCCAGTGGCGCCTAGAAAATGTTGTCTGGCGCCTAGAAAATGTTGCCTGCTGTACTGTATGTATACAGTATATTTTTCCCGCCTTGTGTTTACGCCCAGAAATGGTACATCTTGGCTTCCGTAGCTCCGCCCATCAACCTCGGAGCGAGCTGCTTTCCCAGCGTCCCCTGCGCTTGCGTGCGTCTCTCCCTCCCCCCCTTGCCTCCATTCCGCCTCCTACTCGAACCCCTTCACTCCCCCCCACCGCACACAGACGCTCCGATCTTGGCCGCTCACCCGCCTTCGGAGAGAAGCGGAAGCCCCTCCCCTCCCGGCGTGAGGTTTTGTTCATTCCTCCTCCGGCCGCGTGCGCGGTGACTTCCGACCAGTAACCCCTCCTCCCCCCTCCCCCCCTCACCCGCGTCCCCGGCCCGGTCTCCCTTTCCTTCTTCTCTGTTTCGGTTTCTGACTAACGGTCTCCCCTCGGATCCCGACGGGAGTACAGCAGAGCCGGCTCGGCGGAGCCAGGCCTGCGCCGGGGGGGAGGGGGTGAAAGCGATGTCAGGTGGAGACTCGGCAGCTGCCGCGGCCTCCCCTCAGCCGTTGCCCTTCTCGCTGCCCAAGCCTCCCCCCCTGATGCAACTGAACCCCGGCGAAGGCGTGCGTCCTGTGGGACCTCCCGGGCCGGAACAGTCGCCGAAAAGCGCTCGCATGGGTGGCCGGCCGGACTGGCCTGCCGGGAAACCCGTCAGTCTTCTGGCGCCTCTCCTTCCGCCGCGCGGGGAACCCGAACCGCTCCTTCCCTTCGGGCCAGTAATCTCAACCACACCGGACTACGGTGTGGTTGAGATTACTGCATTGGCTCATCATTTTCGTAAACAGCTATCTCCACCTGAAAGTGATGACCAATGCATTCACTCACTCCTCAATGAGTGGTATGAGTTTAAGGTCCTTGGAAAAGGAAAGAAACTGTGTGAGCTTCTGGATTTGGCACTCTCCAACACCGAGAGATTTCCAGTTCTGGGAAACCTGTTGTCGATTGTAGCGGTGCTCCCTGTCTCAACCTCATGTTGTGAAAGAGGATTTAGTTTGATGAACATGGTCAAAAATAAATTCAGATCAAGGATGCAAGAAGAAAGTTTAAGTGACTTGTTTATGATCACCATGAATGGGCCATCTGTGAAGGCGTTTGATCCTGCCAAGGCTGTGGACCACTGGTACTTCAGCTCTAAAATCACAAGGCATGTTCATGGCCACAAAACGCAAAGTGAAAAACACTAGAATGTTGCCTAAAATCTAAAATATCAAAATATAATATTTATTATCTTTAAAAGTAAAATGTTGTTTATAACGTTTGTAATGTTTTTTTTGTTAAATTAAAAACCAAGTTTGCTTAAAAAAAATTCTGGCTCCTAAATTTTTTGGCTGGCTCCTAGATTCTGAACAACTTTGTCGACCCCTGCCATAACCAAATCAGTGGACCAACACAATGCAGTAGACCTCATATACTTGGACTTCAGCAAAGCTTTTGATAAAGTTGACCACAACCTCCTAATTCACAAATTAGAAAAAATGGGGTAGGTTACAACACATGAAGATGGATAAACAGTTGGCTGTCCAACCATACTCAACGAGTTGTCATCAACGGTTCCAAATCCACATGGAAGAAGGTAGGCACTGGGGTACCACAGGGTTCCGTCCTGGGCCCTGTACTCTTCAATATTTTCATCAATGACCTGGACGAGGGAGTAGAAGGGGAACTAATCAAATTCGCAGATGACACCAAGCTGGCAGGGGTAGCCAACACCCTAGAGGACAGGCTCAAAATACAGAAAGATCTAGACAGATTAACACTATGGGCCCACACTAACAACATGATGTTCAACATCGATGAGCAAAGTCTTTCACCTTGGTAAAAAAAAACCTAGACACACATACAGCCTGGGAGAAACCCCACTTAGCAGTAGTGACTGCGAAAGAGATCTTGGAGTCTTGGTGGATAATCAACTAAACATGAGCCAGCAATTTGCAGCAGCGGCCAAAAAAGCCAACACTATCCTAAGCTGCATCAACAGGGGGATACACTCCAAGACCAGGGAAGTATTAATACCACTCTATTACGCCCTGGTCAGACCACATCTGGAGTACTGCATCCAGTTCTGGTCACCACACCTCAAAAGAGACATTGAAACTCTGGAGAAGGTGCAGAAAAGAGCAACCAAAATGATTAGGGGACTTGAAACCAAGACTTCCGAAGAGAGATTGCGGGAACTGGGCATGGATAGCCTAGAGAAAAGGAGAGCCAAAGAGGACATGATAGCTGTATACAGGTATATGAGGGGTTGCCACATAGAGGAGGGGGGCACTCTATTATCCAGAGCACCAGAGGACTGGAAGAGGAACAACGGCTGGAATCTGACCAAGGAGAGATTCAGCCTAGAAGGAAGAAATTCCTGACAGCCAGAACGATCAACCAGTGGAACAACCTGCCTGCGGAGATTGTGAATTCCCCAACTCTGGACACTTTCAAGAGGAGATTGGACTGCCACTTGGCTGGGGTGCTTTAGGATTCCTGCTCGGGTAGGGGGTTGGACTTGATGACCTGCATGGTCCCTTTCAACTCTAATAATAAATAAATAAATAATCTGGACACCAGGTATTGTACTCAGATAATTTCTTATAATAATACTTTCTTATCAACAGTTCCTGCTTTCTTCCTTTAGGAAAGCGGTACCTACGAATTCTTAGAATCCTCTTTTTCAGTCTGAAGTTTATAACAGTTGCTCCTCCTCATCCAGAAACATCATGAACAAGGAAACTCTAGAAATTATTCTGAAGCTCCGAAGAATAAAAGCACTTCCTGACAGGCTCAAGTCTTTATGTTGTTGTTCCTCCATTTCTCCACCCCCTTTGCCTGGTTTGCTTCTGTCTTCTGGGAGAGTCCTTGGTATTACTGTAGTTCTGAAAGATTTCTTATGTCCAATTAATGAATTCTTTATCTTTCTTTAGAAGCTGGACAATGGAAGTTTTGTCTGTTGTTTCTTCACCTTGTTTCCATGCTCAGCTGCACTTACAGCATCAGCAATTCTTGTTGCTTTAAAAGAGTAGAACAACATGGTACTTCTTTTGCAGCTTATAAAGGTAATTTCCTTTATCTGTAACAAAGAACATAGGTGACCATTGCCAGCGATTCCCAGTCTCATACAGTACATATAATGGTGGAATGTAAAAAGTCATCATCTATAAAATGATGTCTTTCTACAGTCCACCATTTTGTGTACTGTATGAGACTGGGCATCATTGGCTATGGTTACTGAAATTCTGTTGGTCTAATCCAGTGCTTTTTAAATAGTGGGGTGCCCCCCGGGGGGCGCAGAGTAATGCCAGGGGGCATGTGACTCCAGGGAACATGGATTTTTTTTGCCCCAGGGATTAGGGGTTTTTTGCACTGAACAATAGCACACAGCACAGAGCAGGAGATATGAACTGCAGTTAACAAATCCTTAAGAGACATGGAAAAATATTTAACAGATGAAAAGAAAGGAAGAGAGAGATAATGAGACAAATGTAAGACTCTCAAAAGCTAAGACGAAATATGACAAAGCATATACAGTGATCCCTCGATTTTCGCGGTCTCAATTTTCGCGAAACACTATACCACGGTTTTTCAAAAAATAATAATTAAAAAATACTCCACGGTTTTTTTTCTATACCACGGTTTTTCCCACCCGATGACGTCATACGTCATCACTAAGAGTCACTTCTCTCTCTCTTTCTCTTTCTTTCCTGTCATTCTCTGCTTCAATCATTTTCTCATTTCTCTTTTTTCTCCCTTTTTCTATCATTTTTCTCTCTCTCTCTACCTTCCACTCTCCCCCCTCTTGCTCTCTCTCTCTTTCTCCCTCTCCCTCTCTGTGAGAACGCCTGCCCCCACCTCTCCTGCAGCCCCCTCGCTGATAGCTGGGACAAAAGTGCTCCCCCTCCCTTTCTCTTCCTTTTTCTCTATCCTTTCTACCTCTTACTCTTTCTTTCTTTCTCTCCCTCCTTCATTCAATTTTCTCTCCCTCCCTTTCTCTCTCTTTCCTTTCTCTCCCTCCCTGTGCCTGCCCTGCGCCACCCAACAGGGACGGACAGCCCCCGATCGTCGGTTCGTGGCCCCCCCCACAGAGGGAGATCGGGCTGCGAGGGCAGTGGATCTGCGTCCCCAGCCACCGGAGGGAGATCAGGTTGGCAGGGGCAGTGAATCCATCTCCCCAGCCGGGCGGAGGGAGATCGGGCTGGCGAGGGCGTTGGATCCGCGTCCCCAGCCACCGGAGGGAGATTGGGCTGGCAGGGGCAGTGAATCCACCTCCCCAGCCAGGCAGGGGGGGATCGGGCTGGCGAGGGCGTTGGATCCGCGTCCCCAGCCACCGGAGGGAAATTGGGCTGGCAGGGGCAGTGAATCCACCTCCCCAGCCAGGCGGAGGGAGATCGGGCTGGCGAGGGCGTTGGATCCGCGTCCCCAGCCACCGGAGGGAGATCGGGCTGGCAGGGGCGGTGAATCCACCTCCCCAGCTGGGCGGAGGGAGATCGGGCTGGCGAGGGCGTTGGATCCGCGTCCCCAGCCAGCGGAGGGAGATCGGGCTGGCAGGGGCGGTGAATCTACCTCCCCAGCCGGGCGGAGGAAGATCGGGCTGGCGAGGGCGTTGGATCCGCGTCCCCAGCCACCGGAGGGAGATCAGGCTGGTGGGGGCGGCGAATCCACCTCCCCAGCTGGGCAGAGGGAAATCGGGCAGGCGGGCGGGCGGGGGGCAGCCAAAAATGGTGTTTTTACTTCCGCGCCGCTACATCGTGGAAAATCGATTTTCGTGGGAGGTCTTGGAACGTAACCCCCGCGAAAATCGAGGGATCACTGTATAGTGCTTGGCTTCTCTGTGACTACGATGGAACACGAGGAAAGACCAATATGTTTACTATGTCTAAAAATGTTGACAGCGGACAGCATGAAGTCAAATACATTAAGAATAGAATAGAATAGAATAGAATTCTTTATTGGCCAAGTGTGATTGGACACACAAGGAATTTGTCTTGGTGCATATGCTCTCAGTGGACATAAAAGAAAAAGATACATTTGTCAAGAATCATATGTTACAATACTTAATGATGGTCAGAGGGGTCAAATAAGCAATGAAGAAACAATCAATATTAATAAAAATCTTAGGATACAAGCAAAAAGTTACATTAGTCACTTAAACATTACATCCCAATCACACTGATAAGCCGCTTGAGTTTTTTCAGCGAAAACATGCCGAATATAGCACACAATTATCCAAGTAGAGAGTTGAGGGTGAGGGGACAAAATGTTTACTTCTTACTAGGTGGGGGTGTAACAGAAAATAATTGAGAAGCACTGGTCTAATCTGTCTCTGTTGATTTGCTGGTAGTTGTTTCCAGTGAAGGGCTACCAAAGTTTTTACTACCATACTGTGGTCGTGGCTTATGCATTTTCTTTCAACATTTTTTAGTGCAAATTGGGTGCTCTGGGGTGGAACTCCATTTTTGCTACCCCCCTGTGTCCCCCCCCCCCAATCCGGGCAGTAGCCCACCCTGGTTGTTTCTCTCTAATTCATTGTGGATAAATCACACATTGTTTTTATATTGTCTATTATAGTTTTCACTCATGTAATCTGTTTAATCCTTTCAATTTGTTTTCTAAAACCTTATTTCTTTTTCAGCTCCAAAATACTTGTCATGTTTTCTAATATTCATCCTGGATAACTTTATTGTATTTTTGTTGCTTTATCTATATCTCTTTTTAATTTCACTAGTGTTTCTTTCTTCTCTTTGTTCTACAATATTGTTATATCAATCTACTATTGTTACACTTTATTTTTTAATATATGGAAATTTATTTTTTGCCTGACTTCATCTGATATGCTAAATTTCCCAGTGCAAACTGTGATTGAGTCTGCCCATGTATTATGAGATTCATATGTTTTGATCATATCTTCTGGCAGCTAGTTGATATTTATTAATGTACAGTACTCTACTAATTTAGGTCAGGCAGTCAGGCAGTCAGAAAGAAGACCAATACAAATCCAAAAATGCTAGAGAATTCCTGGAAGCTTCACATTCAGACAAATCAGCTATCAAGAGACACAATGAGATAAACCAAATTTATATATGTTCAAAAAAGAAAATATAAACAATTAGGAGGGAAACAGAAAATACAACTATATTTTCCCCCCAGCTGCCTAAATTGATATGAGCAGTTATCAGCACCAGGCAAACAATCAGGCAGAAAATAATCCTCCAATCAAGGACTACTAGAAGGAAACCACAACCCCACCAAAACTACTGCAATTAAATAGGCTCAAACTCCACACTCATTCACACTGATGACATTAGCTAGGTGGGTAATGAAATGTCTGCAAACATACAACCAAGCTCAGAGAGCATCAAGAACTTCATAGTTCAATTCTGGGTTATTGATGTGTATTCCTTTCTATTGAAAATGAAAGGAAGCATAAAAATGAAATCTTAAAGCACCAAATGAATATGAAAGCTAAAAATAACAGATCTTTAAAAACAGTTCCAGCTTTCCTAAAGTTGAAACATTCGCTACAGAGGAAGAAAGGAAGAAATCAATATACAGCGATTGGTAATCAAACACCCTCACAAACTGAGCAAGTAAAATAAAAAAACCCCCAAGGCCCACTCCCAATGCATAAATAAATAAATAAATAAATAAATAAATAAATAAATAAATAAATAAATAAATAAATAAATAGTCACTTCAAGGATTGGTTTATTTTTTTTGAGGACACATTATCAGACTGATCCATGAAATACTTTAAAAAGGAAATGCCTAGGAAAATAGAACCATCTGTCTCTAACAACCATGACCTGGATGACTGAATATTTCCGTAGACATCTGTTTCTGATATCAATATCTTCTAAGTCTAACTGGCTGCAGGGCAATTCCATAAAAGGCCACTGGTAAGACCTGAACTGATGTTATAATGCACAAAACAATGCCCATATTAACAATATAACATTGGCATGGAAGCTCTATAAATACATTTTTTCTCATTAAATATGGTTTGAAACTATATTACAGGGGGTGTGTGTGTTCCCTTATTTTTCCTTATTAAAATATTTGTCTTCACGTTCTTGTAGGCCCCTTTTTGGGCAAGGGAAAGGGGACTTGAAAAGAAATTGGGAAATCAGACTTCATTGAACTTAGATTCTGCTTTCAGTCAATTGTTACCATTATTTCTTACTTTATATTATTCTATGATTTTTAACTTTTCTTGAGAAATTGGTATATAATCCCATACAACTCCTAAAGATCAGGACTTTCAGCAGCTACAATCCCATGTTATCTGACATTTTGAAGCGATCACCCAGCATTCTTACCAGTGATGTTAATACATTGATTCATTAATTTGTTTGAAGGCTCACTTGTGACAATATTTCTTCCAAGATAAAAATGAGATGATAGCCAGCTCTGAGCTGGCTTGGTGTTAGAACTTAAAAGTTAAACTTGGATAATTTTCAAGAATAGAATAAGGACTCAATTTAGATATATATTTTCTGGTTCTTATCTCAGGCCTTTAATTGCTTCGGACTATTGTATGTTATTGTTTGTTCAATGACTTAACAATTCTTAACAATTCCAAAATGATTTTTTCTGCACTTTACATAATGTGTTTTGCATGCTTACTCCAAGAGTGAATAGCATGATGAACATTATGTGTATAAATACGATTATATGTAAGAATCATTTTAAAAATGATTTAATCAGCCATTGTGAAAGTAACCGCAATCTTCAACTGAGAGGAATGCCACAAAGGCTTTGGGTTTTTTTGTGGCAGTTTTTTTCTCACAATGCAAATGTATAATCAGCCATCCCTGGGAATCTTCCTTTGACTAGATAAAAGTACTTATGAGTTACAAAAAACAGAGATATGTCATCATGGGCAGGGAAGATATACAAGGATTTAATTATAGCAGATGGGTTAGAACAGTGGTTCCCAACCTTTTTTTGGCCATGCCCCACCGAAGCATCTCTAAAATCCTGATTGCCCCCCCCCCAATGACATATAATTCTTAATATTCAAAAAGTAACTCCTACTCATTAAGCCTAAAAGGCTGATAACTTGGTTTAAACAAGGTTCCAATTGCCCCCAATAAAAATCAAATTGTCCCACTGGGGGGCATGGGCCCCAAGTTGGGAACCACTGGCTTGGAAGGTGATTAAATGACTGGAACACTAAGAGGAGAAAAGAAGGAATTTTTATAGTATTTTTTTATTGAAAACTGCAATTCTAAAAATAAAAACTAATAAAACCTACAACAATATAAGAATGAGGACCATTTGTGAGCTGGGGAAGCACTGCAGTGCAGGCCTGAGCCCATGCTAGGCCTCCCAGGATCTTCTCTGCCTCTGAGGCATCCTATGCTCCATTTAGCAACCCATATGGTTGCCTAATGCTCATAACAGGGAAAACAGGGATTGGAAGCATGAAGAAAGGCAATCACATAGACCCTTTGTCAATTTTTAACTTCATTTCAAAATATATTTTCCTAAGCCTTTCAGACTGTATTTAAAACTTCTTTCTCTATAGAGGTTACCCAGTAAATGCAATAATTTATCCAGTAAATGAAATAAATTCTTGTTCTGATGGGTCTTAATATTTCCAAAGCAATAAAAATAATTGCAAAGATGATTAAGAAATGATGCTTGGTCAAAAGTTTGGTCCAAAACAAGGCAGTGTTATGATTGTGAGCTTGGTATCCCTCAAATCCCAGCTGCTCAACTCATAAGCTGAAACCTCAGTTCTTGTGGCCTACTCACGAAGAGTGGCTGACCAGAATATTCATGGACTTTCTAATATCTCATATCTCCTTTCTCAGGAGAGATTTCATCAGTCAAGATCCACCGTCCAGTTGTCAATCTCCACCATAAACACAGTCCTGCTTCAGCAGGGACATTTAGCTCACCTTGGCTTCTTGTTGACCCTGAAAGGAAAGAAGATTAAAAGCCAGGTGCTGCAATGTGAAGGGAACCCATGTATCTGTCTGTCTGTCTGTCTGTCTGTCTGTCTGTCTGTCTGTCTGTCTGTCTGTCTGTCTATTGTCTGTCTGCCACCCCTCTCAGTTTATGTGAAAAGTGTTGATATCAATAAAAGGGACAGGCCTGATTTTTCTTTCGAAGTGAATAGCCTCACAATAAGATGATTCCATGTTTTAATCAGATCCTATATTCCTGCAATAAAGATTGGGTCATAATTTATATTGCTTTTGTAAGTCCTGTGTATCATTTCCGGAGGATATATAGCCTATAGTCTTGAGGATCTTCTGTCTTTCTTTGAGAAGGAGCAAAATGATCACTATATAGTTGTGCATGCTGATAAAAGATACATTGCTAAATCTATCATCAACAGCTTTGTTTTCTAATTTAGGTGACCATTTTTTCCAAAAACACCTGGTCTGGTCAGCAGGATCAAAAAGTCAAAAGTTGGAGAAATTTCATGCATTTGGCACACTTCTACCATTTTTGCAGGCTGAGACTTTCTTATTTATGATCCCAGCTTTGGAGAAAGAGGAAACCCCAAGCCAAATTGAAGAAATGAAGTGGGTTCCCTAAGATCAGAGTTCATTTCTACAGGCCAACAAGGGATTTCCACACACACCCTGCAAGATGGACAAAAGATTCCTCATCCTTGCCATAGTTTGGATGTAGTATCTTAAAAAGGAGGAGAAAATCTTCAGTACTTCAAGAGGAAATTAATATATATCCCCAGAAGATCCCATCTCATATAAAGTAGTGTATCCTATCTTGCAAAGAGGATATATTGGATTTGCATGCCACAGCTTCCTTTCCATTTCCCTAGTTGGTATCAGTGGATGAAGGATATAAAACATTGGTGGGAATTGATTTGAACTTCGGAGGAGGAGGGTGGGATATGATATTCCCAAAGGAAAATGAATGTTTTACCCTGTTCTCCAGGCACAGAGGGCCTTCCCAGACCCTCTGGGCTACAAAGCCTATGCAACAGGTACCCAGCCTTGGGGCTTTTCATGTGCATGTTCCTTGGTGCCCTGATGTACTGGTATCTTTGCTATCCCTGAAGAATCCCAAAGGGAATTGCACATTCCTTTCTAGACTGATTGCCCTACTTGGGCCAATATAGATGGTGGGTTGCTTAAGAGATGTTATAACACATGGTTGAAAATGCATCCAGGTTTTTCTAGAGCCATAATGATTTATATGGATTAATATAGTGAGCAGTGTTGCTTGAGCATTTCCTAACTCTGATAAGTATTTGTTTTATTGAGTTGCAAACTGTTCAACTCTCAGTGATTTACATAAACAATAATTTGAGAACATCTACGATAAATTTAAAACCATAAAACCAAACTTTGTAACTGGCAATCAGAACAAAAATAAAACAAAAGATGCCCCCAAATGCAGGGGATACACTCTAGAACAGTTCCATCTTCAACATCTTTCTGATTACAGTCAATGATGGCATCCATAGGAGAGTGAATTGGTACTGAAAAGTGATCCTTTCTGGCTTCAGCTTCTATTTTCCAATGATGGGAATCCATCATTTTTTCTAAACAGATTAGAATATCTCTCCAAATTTTTAAAAAGCTTTTCTAGTATATTAGAAGATCTGCCATTTTTAAAACATTGAGGAAATTTGGTATTTGGTAATTTCATCTTTTAAGACAAAACATAAAAAAAATTCCTTGGTCAACTGCTGATGTTTGTTTATAATTTTTTGTATCAGGAGATGCATCTTTGAACATCTCCCTGAATTTTTAAGAACTTTGCCAGTGACTGGTAATGAATCTGGTATCACTAAAATGATAACCAAATGGGTCATGGGTTTTCTTGTATTAAGTAAAATTAATTCAGATAGTTAAAACACATTTAGATCTGACAGCATGGCCTTTCCCCCCTTAATTTTGTGCCAGTACACCTGTTAATGAGAGCAAAGCCATTATATTCTTGTATATTCTTGTGCAATATTGCAGCTCTCCTGAGTTTGTGGGTGGTTTGTTTGCTCACTGGTGATAACACTTGCTTCATTCTACCTCTTGCCTCTGGGTGTTCTTAGTGTGTTCCAGGTGTCCGCCCAGAGTAGAATGCAACCATGTTGGAAAAAAGCCTTGGTTTTTAGCCAAGTTGCAATTGTTTGCAATTGTTTTCTTTCACCTCCCAGCTTGCAAAAGGATTTGAAAAAAGTGTGGGATATAGCATAAAAGGCAATTTTGAAATAGAAAAACATCCAGATTAGATACTTTATTTTTGAAATGTATCAGATAATTACCATGATATGAATATGAGTGTACAAGTTACATGGGCAGATATTATTATTATTTTATTTTGTTTTGCCATTGGAGAAACTCTGTCCTCTGTGGGGCCAAAAGCTTCCAGTGGGCTCCTTTTTTGCTCTCAGGATTTTGGCACACAATGAAAAGAGATGAAAAAGCCTCTCTATTTGCAGATAGTCCCTAAACTGCAATTCTCATTTGGCCTCTGCCCCACTTCTCACAGTCAACATACTTCAAAGATAATAAGTGTTCTAATCCTAATCCTAGGCCTAAAAATGACACATTTTATAATCTGATGACCTTTACTTCACATGTAAAGATGCAAAAAGGTTTGTAATCTTTTGCCACAGACCTATTTGGCTTTAGTCAATACTCAATTAAAAAAACCACCTTGATTGCAAAATAGAGACACACCTTCATCTCCCAGTGATCAGCATTATGCACTGAGAGTTTGTGGCTGTATGTAGTTTCTGCTAAGCAAGAAAGGAGAGCCTGGGTCCACTGGTTTAAAAAAAAAACAAAACCAGAACATCCCCCAAATAAACCAACCCTTGCTTTTAAAAAACAGATAAAGGCAATTTTTCTGCCTTAAAAATGCAATGACTTTTCTTTAAAAAGGAGGAGAAATGTGTTCAGGACATAAAAAGTCAATTGTTTGAATAAGCAAAGCAAAAACATGCAAGGATTTTTTTTTTTAAAAAGAATGCAAGCCTAGATTTAAGGCTCAGGAAAGCTCAAGCTTTATCCTCTCTTTGAAATGTATTCAAAAATAACCAGCTGAATCAAGGAGTATTGCTGATTCCATTTATCCACTTTTGAACTTTATCAGAAAGCAGGTGAAAGTAAAATCATATCCTAGTTTTAATCAACTGGGTGTTGACTATGCTTTTGGCTTTAGCTGGGCCTAGGATGTTCCCAGTTTCTCAGCTGAAATTATAATTAGGTCTCTCTAGATATTTGAGTTTTCATAGTGTTTTCTGATTGCTGGTTGGTATTCATGGATGTGCTCTGCTTGCCTTTTGTCTATCTGCCCTACACAGTGGCTGTTAAAGTCATTATACTGTATGTTGTAGATGATTCTTGTTTTGATTCTTCTTCTTGGGCTACTGGATCTTTGGATTCATTTAAGAAGGTTTGGAGGGTTTTAATTGGTTTGTGCACTATGAGCTGTATAGTTGTAAATAATACGTTGGGTGTATAGTACTATTATCCTTTACATAGCCTGGTAGGTTGTGTTGAAATATATTAAATGGTTAGGCTCTTTTTAATTTTTTAAACATCTATTTTTTGGGAAGATGTTGTATAAGCAGTCTGTTTCTTCTAGTGCTCTGCCTTTTTGTTTGTCTGAATAATGTCCGTACATTGCTGGGTTATTATTTTGATAATAGAATACTTGGTTAGTGTGGGATAATTTTTGATAGACTTGTATTTCTAATTTGTTGTTATTTCCTCTGCAGATGACGACATCCAGGAAGAGTAATGTGTTGTTTTTGTTTTTTGCTTATTATGACAAAGGTGTTGTTAATATACCGTATCCATACTTTTGGTTCTACGTGTGGGAGTGCAGTGTTTATAGTACTCCCACACATACAACTAAAAATATGGCTCTAGTTTGCAAATAATATCTTCATCATAAAAAAAGGGAAGAGAAAGCACATGAAAAAAACGACCTCTTCAAAGGAATAACATTCACAAGGGAAGAAGAAAACAACAGTTGAAAAACATCTCAGAAACAATCAGCCGATTATCACATGGCATCACTGGAACACAAAATTAATTAAATGTTCTACACTAAATGTTTACATATCTTGTAAAGTAAACCAAAATAACCACTGGCCCAAGAATTATAAATAGCAGTCATCTACAACACAGGTATTAAAGTCGATCGCATCACATGATGTATCATGACAAATTGCAATGATTTTTGGCTTTGCAGAAGTGGGGTGGGTGTGGCCTGGATGTGATGCATCCAGCCCACCGGACACCAGTTTGATAGGCCTGATCTACATATACAATGTAATGACTTTTACCAGCCACTATGTAGGACAAACAGAGATAATGTTAGTACAGTGCATCTATGAACACCAATGAGCAGTCGAAAGGCATGATGAAAATTCCTCAATCTCATAACACATGGACAGATTCAGCCACCATTTCACCCTAACAAAGCTAAATAAACAAAAACAAAAAATGCTAAGAACTTGACATTGGGACAAATCAGCCATCAACAGACATATAGAGATAAAGCACATTTACATACCATTCAAAAGAGACAATTAAAAAAAAAACTAAGAAAGAAACAAAAAGGCCAGGACAAATCCAACAGCCTACAACATTCATTCAAGAATTAATATCAGATAAACAAGCAAAAAGCAATATCTTAACCCTATACAATCCTAAATTGCATTAAATTGCAATCTAGAACTAGGGTGGTACTAATACCACTCTATAAAGCCTTAGTTAGACCATCCCTAGAATACTGCATTTTTACCCTCCTCTGGTTCCAGGGAAGCCTTTGGAGCCTGGGGAAATAGCTTCCAGAGGGCCACCGGGGGTTGGGGGCAGTTGTTTTTGCCCTCCGCAGGCATTGAATTATGGGTGTGGGCATTCGTGCATGTGTAATACTGTAATGTGCTTGCACGTTCTTTCGGCACCTGAGGAAAAAAAAAGTTCTCCATCACTGGTATAGGGTGTCCTGCTTGAGCAGGGGGTTGGACTAGATGACCTACAAGGTCCCTTCCAACTCTAATATGATTTGTTTCTACGTGTTGTGAGCCGCCCCGAGTCTTCGGAGAGGGGCGGCATACAAATCTAAGTAATAAATAAAATAATAAATAATAAATAAAATAAATAATAAAGGAACTTCTAAAAAAAAGGAACACTAAAAGGGCAAACTACCTTATGTAAACAGACAGCAAACCCCATACTGACTAGCCTAGCTGGATAATGAAACATTTACAATCAAACACTCAAACTCAAAAGAGTACCAAAGATTCCACGGTTCAAAGCTGAGCTACATATATTCTCTTCTATTGGAATCATAATGCAGTATGAGCTTTATCCAGACTGGATGTGAAATTGCTGCTGGGCAATCGATTACACTTCAGAACCAGTGGATCAAAGCAAAACGACGTTACCGTGCATAGAGAGTTAGAGCCGGCTTTAAAGACAAAAAATCCCCACAAACAACGCGACCGGCTTCTGAAGCGCCGGGGCTTCGTCATGAATGAAGCCCGCTTCCCGCCATTCCCGGGAACGGCCTGCCGGTGGCCCCAGAGAGCAAAGCGCCAATCTCAAAAGCCAGCCCTCCGCCGCTCATTGAGAAGAAAGTGCCGGAGCAGCGTTGCCTCATTGGGCTCGAGCTTTCGCTTCGCGCCGGGTCGCCCGGTTCCGCTCCGCTCCTTTGCGGCTGAGGCGATGGAAGGCGGCTCGGGCCAAAGCGCTTCCGAGGGAGTTTTGCTCTCGGGCGTCTTTCGCCTCGTCCCTTGCCTGAAGGTGAACTGCGCCCTGAGCCTCACGAGCGGCGCGGAGCTGCTGGTGCGCCGGCTGGACTCGGCCGGCCGGAGCACCAACGCCGCCGGCAGCGCGCTCAGCCTGGCCACTTGCGTGGGCTGCTACGCTTTCCAGAGCAGGAGCGCCTCGCAGCAGCCGGCGGCCGCCTACTTCTCCGTCGTTTGCTACCCTTCCAAGAAGGGCTGGTGGTACCGCGGGGAATGCCGGCAGAAGGTGGCCAAGACCTTTTGCGTCTTGGCGTCGCAGGACGCCGACGAGAACCGGCGCGTTGCCGAGACCTGGGTGAGGACCATCCGGGAGCTCTCGGCCCCGCAGCTGGAAGGTGAGCGAACCGGGGCACAGGCAGAAGGGGATGTTAGACGGGGTGGGGTGGGGGGTGCGCACCTTGATCCTGAGGCGGTGGGTTCCCGTAAACAGGCGAATCCCAGAGGCAGCGACTTGCTCGTTCTGTACCGTCGGGGGGCTGGGAGAAGTCCCGACACAATCTGCAACTTTGGTGGTGCTGTGGGAAGCTAGCGAGAGAGGCTAAATAATCATTTATGGTTGAAGGAAGTTTTGATTACAAGTGTTGCGAGAATGCCACCTGAATATTTTTATCCCATTGGATTCGGCTGGGTTTATTCCCTCAAGTGCCTAAAACTGCAACCCCAGCACAGGACAGGGGCATATAAATCCTGTCTGTCTGTCCATTAATCTATCCATCTAACCACCCACCTACCCACCTTTCTCCTTCCTTTCTTTCTTTCTTTCTTTCTTTCTTTCTTTCTTTCTTTCTTTCTTTCTTTCTCTCTTTCTCTTTCTTTCTTTCCTCCTTCCTTCCTTCCTTCCATCTATCTATCTATCTATCTATGTAATCTATCTATCTATCTATCTATCTATCTATCTATCTATCTATCTATCTATCTATCTATCTATCTATCTATCTATCTATCTATCTATCTATCTATCTCTTGGCTTCACCCTGGTAAAAAGAGCAGGACTGGGCCTTAATTTTTCTCCAAATGGATAAAGCACTGTCTAGTTTTTTAAAGTACTGCATATAAAATGGCTAAATATTAGAAAAAAGTGCCAGTTGGTTTTTTTCATGTCCAAAGGTGCTTTTTCAAAAGGCAACTGCACCTTCTGTTTCTCTGCGCAGGGATTAGAGTGCAGTACTGCAAGCTGCTTGTGCTGGCTGTAGTTCAGCAGTTCAAATCTCACCAGGCTCAGGTTGACTTAGCCTTCCATCCTTCTGAGGTGGGTAAAATGAGGACCCAGATTGTTAAGGGCGATATGCTGATTCTGTAAAACTCTTAGAGAGGGCTGTAAAGCACTGTGAAGCGGTATATAAGTCTAAACGCTATTGCTATTGGCTTCTCATTAGAGAAGCAACCTTCGGGCATTTTCAGGACAAAAAAAGTGTCCAGTTGCCTTTTGAAAAAGAATCTTTGGGAAAGCCATAACCTGGATGACTGAGAATCTCCATAGACATTTATTTGATTCATGGGGAGAAAGAGAATTAGGTCCAACATTGCACTATTACCTTAGCCAAGCATGTCTAAAACAAAGCTCTTTTAAAATTAACTTTCATAAGTTATTTGATGCATTTCACATATTATCAAATATTAAAGATACTTTCAGAGAAAAGTTTGTGTGTGTACTGCTTGATATATATGAGATTTAAGGCTGGAGCAAAAATATTCTTGATATTAGCAATTTTCACATGTGTTCCTAAACTCCCCCCCCCCCAAAAAAAAAATCCTTTAAGATGTCATTAGAGCCATCTGTTTGAAAGCATTTGTATTTGGAAAGAGTCTTCTAATATGGAAGTTTATACAGTCAATATGCAAATTAATGTACCAATTGCATAATGTGCACATTTCTGTGTGTGAATGCAGGATAAATATGCATGTAGTAGTATGTAGATACACATTATGGTCATATGTACATGCTCTGAAAAAATTCCTAGGCATGACTTAAATTGATTCTAGTTTTGAAACTTAAGTGATCTGCGCAGCATGGCCTTCCATGAGTTAGAAGTAAACCCCATTGATCATGTGATAGGTTATCATTTGGATACTTGAAGTATATTCCAAATTGCAATAAGTACCTATAAAGCTTTTTCAAGGAATTGAAGTCCTGGTTGTTTCCCGAGGCATTTGAGCCAAGGGGTAGATGAGCTCTACCACTATTGTTGGTTAATAAACTGGTTAACAGTGTATCTTTAGGCATTGGATGTGGGTGGGGTAATGTTTGATGTGTTTGTTTTAACTTTGTAAGCCACTCAGAGTTATTTGTGTGTGATGGGTAGCTTTATCTATGCTACTAAAACTCTTGTTCCTATAACAAAATGGTGCTTTATAGGGTAATGCATTTTTAAATCAAGATCTCTCAAATTGGCTTATTTACAGAATGCACCCAAACTCTGGAACCAATGGCTGCCATGGAATTGAAATGTTTTAGAAAATTTAGAATTTTCTAAAACATTTATGACATAAAAGTGAATACAAAATCCTATGGTCAACTTCTGATGTTTGATTCTGCTATACAGTTCAACGTGGGCTATTTGCAAGGCAACAATATCTCCCTGAGTTTTTAAGAATGTTTCCAGTGAAAGCAGTACATTGAAAGCATTGAGAAATCTGGTGTGGTACTGTATATCTCTGAAATTATGTCCCAATGGGTCACAGGTGTTCTGAGATAGACAAGATGAATAAATAAATTTGGGATTGTTGCCCTACTTCTGAGAACATAATTTAGGAGGATTATGTTTCAGTTGAAGAAAGGTCTCTTGACTCAAGATCAGCTAGATTCACATCTAACTAAACTGTATAGGATAGTACCTTAAACATCATTTCACTTATAAAGCTGGTATTAAGCCATGTATCATATCCTTGGCTGCTTTACACCTTCTGAATGGGAGCTTCCACTTGCGAGAGTGAAAATACACGAGTGCAGGACTTGTTGGTGTTCCAGATGTGCTTTATTTTTCCAACAGACTAGACCATTAGTTGAAGGATTTGAAAGTTTTCATTTCATCAGTCAAAAAGGATAAATTCTAAGGAAATATCATAGAGATAATATCAAAAGGCAAAGGGAACGAGCAACCCCTCTCTGCCTTTACTACTGGATATCTATGGCCAGTGATTTTTCCATATCAATTGTAATTTCTTACAGACTTACTTGAGATTTAACTTGGTCAAAATGCATATGATAAGATCATTGGTGGGTCCCTCCCGGTTCAGACTGGATCGGCCAAACTGATAGCGACCTGCTGATGATGTCACAATGGCACCATCAATGCAATTCAGTTGGTGCCAGTTCGTGGGCGCCACCATCTTTGTTTCAAATTTTTTGGTGAATTTTTCCCTGTTTGGAGGTTCTCCTCTCCCACTGCTTAAAAAAAACGGTCTCCTGCCAGCCCCTGGGTTAATACTGACTTTTATTTCTTCTCCGGAAGCACACTTGATTGACTCCTCAGCTGTGTTTTGGGCTGATTTCTGCTCCTGAGCATGCATGGAAACCAAATTACTCAAAGGGATGTGTGTGTGTGTGAGAAACATCACAATGCGAACTGGTGGCGAAGGTAAGTGGAACTCATCCTTGGATAAGTTTCAGAGAGAACATATTTAGAATAGAAGGCATGCCATTATTTTTGGCCTTAGGAATTTCGGCTAGAGGGCAGAATTCACCTCACCTTTCTACTGTGTGAAAGGCCCTTTTCCCCCGTCATCCCTTCCACATCATTTTTTGTAACCCATGCCATTTCTGTGGGACTTGTTCAGGATTTCTCTGGAAAGAACATATGACTACAGTCCTAAGTGGAGAAAATTATCCTACTTTGTCCTTTAAATAACTTCAGAACTGTCATGCTGGCTCAGCCAAAGTCCATCACTCTAGCAACATGTTTCTAATAGTAAGTAGATGCATTGTGAATTTTCAAATTGCCCTTGACTTTTTTAATTGCTTCCTGTTTGAATGGCGTTTGTTCCTTTCTCTTTACTGGATTTTTATAAGCCAAGTTGTTCTTAATAATAACAACAGCAGAGTTGGAAGGGACCTTCTAGTCCAACCCTCTGCTTAAGCAGAAAACCCTACTTTGCTTCAGACAAATGATTATCCAATAACCAGGAGATTTTTGGTATACTGTAGTGTTGTGGTTAGCTCTGGCCCTGCTCCTGCCCCAAGGACTGTGGATGTGGGGGAGACATCCACATGCTGCAGGCCTGTTTTGCCCCTGGTGGAATCTGCTGATGAAGACTCCTCTTACTAAGAAGACATGAGTGACAGGGAGGAGGAGATTGTGGCAGACAGCTCAGAAGGAGATCAATTATCTAGCTCCTCCTTGGATTCAGAACAAGAGTTAATGATACAGCCACGCATGCGGAGAGCGATGCATAGACAACAGCAACTGAGAGATTATTATCAAAGAAAATGAGGCCACCTGTGGTTGGGTGAGGCTGTGGTAATTAGCGAGGCTGCTATAAAGAGCAACCTGTGGGTTTGGCCATTGTGGAGGATTATCTGATCCTGGTGTTTCATGACTGCTTTACTGACTTTGACCTTTGGTGTGCTGCTTTTTCCCTGCTTTGAAACTAAACCAGAGCAAAGTGTGTGTCACTTTGTGAAAGAAGAAGGACTGTGAATTGCCTCACAGCTGCAAGCTAAGTATCACAGAACTGATAAGGGACTTGTACAAATTACTAGTTTGTTTGGAGACCACTGCTCTTTGCTATACCAAAAGAGGGCTTAGTTTATTTGAATTTTCAAACGTGTGTGTGTCTGAAATTTGTACCTGTGAATTTTTGGGAGGAGTCTACCAGAGAGCCCGACAGAACATGTAGTTTATTAAAAGAACTGATCATGAAACAGAGAATTAAACTTGATTAGGAGAACTGGCCCCAGTCTTTTATAAGTGTTCATCAAGGCTTTATCAGTTCAGTGTAAGATTTGCCAGGCTTGGAGAAAAATTAATGAATCTGAGGGATAAAGGGAAAAGGACCTTTGCAGATATTTAAGTATTTCTCCTAAAAATGATATTTGTCCAAAAGGGATATAGATCCTACCATGTCCAGCATTGTTAAGTTAATGCTACCGAACTCCATTCTTGGGGATCTTGTATTCTATAGTTTAAAAGCAACTAAACATCCACAGCTTCCCTGCCTTTGGAGTAGCCTAAGGTGAAAAAATTAAAATTCAGGGCTACACTTGAAGCTCTTATGTGGGCTATTCAAACATTTCATCAAACTAATTTTAACTTGATGTTAATCCTATACTTTAGCAGTAAGCATCCACAACTCCACTTATTTTAATGTAATTGCAATTATTTTTAAGTAACACCGAATTGCTTACCTTTAATGGAGGAGTGCTGGGTCTGGTGTGCTAATAAAAGCTTGTGTGCAAAATTTGCTTAGAAAAGGTTGTGCTGTAATTGTTAGGGCTGGCACATCTGACCTGTAAAAATCTGAATTTTCACCCGATGCCAGCCGAGAGATTCAGGAACAAACTCTTTCAGCCATCCAATGGTCATTTGGAGTCTTGCAGCTCAGATTTGGTAGTCTTAGTAATAGTAGTAAAAGTAGACTGGAAGAGATGTGTGGCTGAAAAAACCCAAAAACCCTAACATTAATTTCTGCCTGGACAGTAGGTCGCAATGACTTTCAAATGCAGACTTAACTGGCAAGGCAAACCTGAGAAGCTTGTGCAGTTCCGGGTGCCTTTAAAAAGATTATATAGGCTTCTGTCAATAGGTATTATACTACAGTAACTCTGCAGACCGAGCTGTAACTACAGTTTCCTTTGTGGAAGATAAAATCATTTTCCATACAATGCATAACATGGGATGCACTCTGCCTAAACTCAAAGCTGGACCTTGAGTTAATAAAGGCATTCAGGGCTTTATATTCATTTATTTAGATTTAGGAGAAGTATCTTTGGCAAGAATTAAATAGATTCTACTGATTTGATCTTACTCCAAGAGTCTGTTTCACCAAGAGTAACAATGGGATAAGAGAAATGGATGAACACACAGTGGGGAGCAAGATCCTCTTCCAAGTTTTTTAGAGCTATTATTACAGTTTCATTCTTCCATTAACCCAGAATATGTTGCTGTTACGTGAATCATTGTCTAGTTGTTTGGATAATAACAAAGTACCTCATATGTGGTTTGAATCATTCCCCCAAAAGCGGTGAAAGATCAAATTCTTTTCCGAGACATTTATTACTCTGAAGGTTATAACAATAGTTCTTTATTTCAGCCTAAAGAGTCCTTTAGCTAGCTCTTTTCAAAAGATCTCCTTGGGGAATTGTGCTACACACCTCATACAAAAATGGCTAATTAGGCAGCAGAAAGTTAAAACGAGGAGCTCCACCAGGTGGGTTTTACAATGCCTGCAGTGATGGGCTTCTTCATTGCCTCGAAATCCCATTCCATTATGGCTCTATGGGCAGCTTTTGAGTTTGTGTTACTTTTTAAGAATGGTACAGTTTTCAAATACTTGGAGAGCTCTGTGACTGAGTGACAAGCTCAGTTTTCCCAGATTAACTTTTGGGCAGATACTTGTTCAGGAGAGTGGATTGGTGCCATTGTTTTTTTTTTTTAAAAAATATTCCTCAGAATTAACAAAAGTGACTTTTACAAAATGCTACTATTACTTTAAGAAAGAATCCACTTGTGGAACCACTCATAGAAATTAATATGATTTTCAAATTGGTGGCACCATTCCCCCTCCTTTTTTTTTTACAAGCATGTGTGGGAATCTGAAAAGAGCCGGCTGCATTGAAAATAGGGGAGAGAAGTTGAACTCACAGGATGTATGGAGCATCCCCCCACCCTAATCGTATTTGAAGCATGTGCAACCCTTAAAAGTAGGACCATTTCCTTCCTATATTGTCTGCAATTATCTTTCCGTTTGCTGCATTGCAAACAAAGGCTGAACATTGTCTCTTTTGCAAGGCTTCCTTCTCATTTAAGTAGAAACACAAGAAACCTCTTTCTGTTCAAGCTGATGGTCTGCTTGGTTTTGCCTGTGGAAGCACATGAATTCGGAGTCTGATAGATACTCAGGGGTGGCTCCTTCGTTCAAGGCTAACATATGGACTTGTGAGGAATGCCTTACTCAGGCTCCTTCCACCGTGACTTCCAATCATGCAGGCATGTTAGTCATTCATAAAGTTGCTGTGTAATATAAATATGTGGTCCAGAACCAGAAAGATTTCAAAACCTCGCGGTTAACTGTCTATATTGTGAGTGACTCAGCAAATTTTTTAGCCATGGAACACAGATGAAGAAAAGAAAAACGATGTGAGTTGGCTAATTGAAGACTGAAAAGTACTGTTTGTTAAACCAATCTGGCTTCATTTTAATTGTTTTCCAGGAAGAAGGAATCATGCTGCTTCCCCCCTCTTGTAAGAGGTTCTTGGGAACATTTTCAGAAGGGAAACAGTGAGGGGGTGAAACAAGGAGAGACATTTGCTGACTTTCTGCTCAGAATTCTGCTGTGTGAAAGCAGTTTGTGAACTCTGTAGAAGAGGCTCGCTGCTTCATTGGCCATTGTGGTCAGACAGCTTTCAGTATGTCACAATGGATGACCTCGCAGTGGCTTGCCCTCGGAAAGCCTCTTGATGTCCTTGTGACCTAGAGAGAAGAGACTGCACTGCGGGCTATTGGCATTTGCATCCTTCAGTCTCGAAAGACCGTGGTATCATGCGCTGGACTCCCCAGAGCACAAAGCCTGGGTAGGTTAGTATGGAAGATAGACTGTTAACCAAGCAGCAGATCTCCACTCTCCATGTCATGGAGTGGCAAACGCTAGATCGCAGGAATTATCAGAACGTGGCAGTCACAAACTTCGCCTCTGGATTTTGGCTTAAGGTTTATTCCTAAAGCCTTTTCCAATGATGGATATAGCCACAAGGCAGTGGAGGTTTGCAGTCAGAGTTTCCCTTCTTCTAGTGGTTGAGCAGGGCGTCTTTAGTGTCTTGCCATGCTCTAAATGTACCACATCACTTGCAGAGACCACCTTCATGACCCTTGACCTATTGTAATAGGTTTCATCTGCTCAGTCCGCCAGAATCTGTCTTCACATGCTAGGGATAGACAAGTCCTTATCTCCCCAAAGGTCAATGATCCATTGGCTATTCTCAACCTAGTTTGGCCAACTTGTCAAAGCTGTTGCCTGGGGTGTGGCCGCTGCACATTCTGCAACTACTAGGAGCCACAGAGGAGAGCTGAGTGACAGGTGGGGACCAAAGGTGAAAGAGCTGCCCAAAAGCTGCCCCAAATGAGTTGCCATAAAAGGATACAACATTCCCCTACACCAGAGGTGCTACCCCTCCCCTGAGCAGCCCTGCACCCCTGGGGGCTATACGGCAGTCATAAAAGCCAAGATGGCTAATCCTGTTCTGATGCATGTAGGGGACAGGGCTTTGATCACAAATTTGTTGACTCAATCTTGATGTTTTAAACTTCTCTGTGTGGGATATCCTTAGTAGAGATCATAGTCTCTGGCAGCATACTGTGTGGTATTCTTGCACTAGTGCAAAGGTCTTCAAACTTGGTAACTTTAATACTTGTGGACTTCAACTTCCAGAATAGCTGGCTGGAGAATACTGGGAGTTGAAGTTCACAAGTCTTAAAGTTGCCAAGTTTGTTGACCCCTGCATTAGTGGTTTAGCATTTTTTTTTTGTTTCTACAAATTTTCTGGGCTTAATCAGATCTGAAAAAAGTCTGGGAGGTTCTCAGGAAGAAATTAATTGCCGAGGAAAAGTAAGGTCAATAACCTCTGTCGTTTATGCTTGTTTGGAAATCAAATTGATACGTTGGTGTCAAAAGCTAGAGTGACAACCACTTACTTCCATAGGCACAAAACTGAAAGGCTTAAATCAAAGAAAGAGGATATTGGAAAACTTCCTACAAATATGATCTTTCTGAAGAATCAGATTATTTTGAAACACTATTCTATTCCTTTGCCAATATGTAAATTACAAAGCATTCTTTCTACTTTTAATACTAAGCTGTGCCATTCCTCCTCTGCTAATATTTGGGACAGGATCCTGGTGTGCACCGTGCCATTTTCTGATGTAGTATATTTAGCTGAGAAGAGAATTGTTCAACAAGTGCCTATTATTTTTATGGTATTGTATAATGTATGTGAAAGAATGAAAGCAGAGCTGTATGATTCAAATGGGAAGAGATAAATAAAATCAATATGTCATGTGTTATTTTAATAACTGAAATTAATGAAATTTTGGGAGCCTGCCTTCAGGTTGTCTAAAACTTTTTTCTAGGATGAATGTCAATCAACCCAACAGAAAAAGTCAAGAAAAGAAGATAGGGAGTAAAGAGTAAAAACAAGGTTAGCATTATAGGATTGGTATGGTTAGGTATATTAAGTTATGCCTTCCTCTTTTGTGCCATTGAAAAATAAATCTCAAGCAGAAGTACTTTGGACAGTTACCAATTTAATTTCAGATTTTTTTCCAAATGTTCCTTCGTAACTGTCTTGGAATTTGGGTCTTCATCTCCAGCATTAATCTAAAAAACTAGCATTTGAAATGAACTGGACATCTGAGCACTGACTTTAGAACAGAGCATAGACTGGACAGACAAAACCAATATGAATGTTAATATGGAGAGTGACATTTCTTATGAAGATCAATATATTCACATTTCTTGCTAGATATCCTACAAACAATCAGAAACAGATCTTAGCAGTTCTTGGTATGCCTTTTGTGGGATTTGGGTCTGTTGAAATGATTATTTCTCTGTTGTAAACAAGAAGTACTTACCGATAATAAGGAAACACTCCAGAATTAAATTTACATTTAAAAAAAAGCCCACTGATATCTGAAATAACACCTTTCTTATAGTGTTACCTTCTTGGTATGCTTTGCATACATCATTCAATGTGACATCTGTCACTTGCACACACTGTATATATCAGACATTTGCACCTTTAGTGTGTTTGGAGAGATAAGGAAAGTGTCAGTGTTACTGGGAGCATGCAATTTAAATAAAAAAGCAGAATGAAAAGTGAATTATATTTCCAGTTAGAAAAACAAAGCGAATAGAACAATTTTCTAAATATGACCATCTCAGACCTCAAGAAGTTATTTAAACCATTTCCAGTAGCAAAAACGATGCTCACACTGAAAATAACTACCAATTTAGACAAAGTCATTTCCTCCCACACAAACAAACCCATCAGCATTTTATGTAGGCAAACTCAGGTATTAGCTTTAAATCCCAGAATGAATCAGATTTTGTGGATATTTAGATGCAGAATCATTTAGGTTGCAGATTCTGCGTGCTACATATCAGCGTTCATGTATAGAAGCAAATGAGTGAGCAGCCAGGGAGGACAAGCGTACATCATTATCAGTAATCTCTTGGTGGTGCATCAGAAACCAGCGGCTCAGCAAATGTCAGGAAAGAGGCTGTGATCTCGCTTATGCTCTACTGCAGGACGACACCCGTACCCATATGTTTCCTGACCTTTGTTTTCTGGGTGGAGAAGCTGACTCCTTGCCACACCTCCCCTGTAGTATAGGGAGCGAGATAGAAAGCTTTTTCAAGCCAGGTTGGTTTCTGGCTGGAGGTGGATTGTGAATACCACGGATTATGGTGTGGCAGAGCTGGATGCCTTTGCGTAAATTGGCTTGCTGGTGTTTTGTGAAAAAAGAGATTCCAAAAGAACCTGCCCAGAATCTATTGGGTGGAGTTACGTGGAGGGCCTGCAGTGCCTAACAGGAAATAAAAGAGCAAGAATGCATCTTTTCTCTTCAGCGGAAGAGGCTTGCCACAGAGAGCAAGGCCTAGTTCACAGTAAACCAGCGTATGGTGAGTTGGTTATGAGTTTGTTATTTGTGTGAACCAACAATGGATTATTCAGTGAATCATAGCCATACAAACCAGGGGTGGGTTCTACTTACCTTCCCTACTGGTTCACATTGCAATGGAAGTGCACGCTTTACACACGTGCGTGTCTCTTCCCTCTGCACATGCGCAGAGGATTTTTTTGGGGCAATCTGGTGATCCATGACCATCTTGGACTGGACTGCCAGTCATTCCTGTCAGTTTGGCAAGTGGTGGGAAATTTTGGCTACTGGTTGTAAAGAATTGATCTGAATCGGCAGCAACCCACCTCTGATGCAAATCAAGGCCTAGTGAAATTTGAGCCCCGTTATTTATTAATACATCTTTGAAATGGTTCGTAGGAACCATATGGCTAATTAGTGGTTCAATAATCATTTCCCTGACAAGACTACCCTGCTAAAGGGATGAGCATGTTGTGCAGTTAGCTTTTCTCAAACACACACAGTCAATTTTCCTTCAAAATCACATCATTTTTCTCCTCTTTATGAAAGAATGTGCAAATGCAGCTAAGGCCCTATTTAAATATCAGCCACCTCTATATTGTTATGAATAACAGCAGGATCTCTGTTTTCCTTTCTCGGGGCCCCCTCTTACAGCTATTTCTTGGTAATTGGGAGGGGTGCCTATGTGGAAAAATGACTCAGCAGTTTTGACCTTGCAAATCAGCAGGTTTCTCCTTTCACAGACATGACAAATTTTCTTTGGGGTTTTTCTTTGCATCACGCAATGCTGAATCATAGCTACAGGATTTGGCCACTGCAAAATCATCTGGCAAAAATAAACCAAGTTTGTCCTCTAGAATCCCCCAGCCCCACCCCGGGTTTCAGAAATAAGCATTAGAACAATGGGTTGGGATGACGGGAGTTGAAATTCAACATTTCTGAAGAACATGGTGTTAGAGAGAGTTTGACGTACACGAACAAATACAGAATGCCAGAAAAGGTTATAAATTCAGGTGCAGTCTTGTGGTGATCCACTTTATGATTGTCAAGACATGTGACCAAAATTGTGGGCTCAATTACAGTCGTAAATTGACAACTGCTTTTATACTTATGCAAAAGGAATTAGCTACATTGATGGTCTCCAATCTTTCTGGCTCTGCAGACCGCCATTGGCAGTGGTGGGAAGAGGGGATGGTTTTGTGCGCTCATCCGCCATTTACACAGCGTGGTTCCCAATGAGCAAAGGAGTTGGGAGACTTTTGGGCTACATGATATTGTTCCTAAACTAAAGAAATAAAAATTTAACAAATAAATAACTGAATAATATGAAGAAACTAATTGTAATATATTTCTAATAAATAAAGTGCAAATTGTGCTGGACTTTGCAAAGAAGACCAAGTTGAGGCTGTCTTTGTTACAGTTCGGCCTGTGGATCCCAGGCATCAGAAGTTAATTATGTGCTATAAAGTGCAAATCGATGGGAATTACATTAACACCAAACAAAAGTGAGGTGAGGCACAGAGGTAGCTAGGATTTGTGCTGTAGTTACTTCTGATATTTGTTGTGGCCCTGCTAGCGTATTTGGGTAAGCAGAAGTTGATTCTATCCTTAACTAAGATAGTCCCAGTAACTCTCTGTTTCTTTCCAGGCGGAGTTCTGCTATGTTAGCTTGGGTTGATGGGAGTTTAATCTGCTTGGAGGCTGCAGTTTGGGCATAGTTGGCATTTATGTTCTGACCCAGTCTTAGCCGAAACAAGAAACAGACCCTTTGTCACTAAAACCCCTCTTTATTCTCCTCTTGTGAATTAAGTGCATCCAACCACTGAAAAGTTCAGGCATTAGTCCTTCAAGGAGTTAACTGCAGTACAGACCTTGTCAGTTCCTTGTGATAATTTCAAGACAAAAGGCTGCAAAGTAAGTTCTGGCAAGTAGTCTCTAAGGTAGGAATGCAATGAGCCAAAATCTTCAGAATTATGAACTCCTACGACCACCACTCCTCTTTCCTTCTATTTATTCCATTCAGCATCCACTTGCTTCCCAAGTTGACTCCTTGTTCTCTTCTAACAGCTCTGCGCATGTGGGCATCTGGAACAGGCCCCAGCTATTCTTCCTCCCACTTATCTCAGCCTCCAAAGGCAGCTGCCTCTCCGGTGACTGGGAAATGTCGGATGGCCCTGGCTCTATCTCTGCATCCGACACAGACCACCCATCGGAGCCTTCTCCAGACTCCAGAGATGGCCCAAGTACCTCCCCAAACTCCTCATCATCCAAGTCTGCCATCAGCTCCCCTGGCAGCTGGCCGGCCACAGCAGTATAACCAGTTAGTCCTACACAATTACAGAAGGTCTCAATGGGCAAGGCTCTAATATTTGATGTCCTTTTTAAATAGGACTAAGTAGCCGCTTTGAGTCCTTGGAGAGGGGCGGCATACAAATCTAATAAATTATTATTATTGTAACCATTGGATCATCCTTTCAGAGATATTTACTTATCTAAAAAGAGAAACAGAATGGCCAGGAGCAAGCAAAAAAAAAAAAAGGCTTCTGGCTTTCTATCCAATTTTCCTGGGGTGGTGGGGTGGCACAGTGGTTAGAGTGCATCACTGCAGGCTACTTCAGCTAACTGTTAGGTGTACTGTAGTTCAGCAGTTCAAATCTCACCACCGGCTCAAGGTTGACTCAGCCTTCCATCCTTCTGAGGTGGGTAAAATGAGGACCCAGATTGTTAGGGGCAATATGTCGTTTCTGTAAACCACTTAGAGAGGACTGTAAAAGCACTATGAAGCGGTATATAAGTCTAAATGCTATTGCTATTCCCATTCACTTTGCTTGTAGGAAGCTGGCAGGGAGTGCCACAAATCTCTTTCTTAGCTGGCCTGTGGAACTGCCTGCCACTTTGTTAGTGGGAGGGAAAACAAGGATCACCATGAACTGCACATACTCCCCTTCCAGCCAAACATACCTTGCTAGAAAACATCTGAATAATTCCCCCACTCTTCCCTCATCAAACACTGCCCTTAAGAGGTTTCCAATTTTGGCCTCAGTTCCAAAGCAGCCAATAATTGGCACTCGCCTGTCAGGACTTACTGCCATCTATTGCGTACAGTGTTAAATTAGGGAGAGAGTCAATTTGGTGCGGTGGTTAAGGTGCTGGCCTAGAAAAAAAGAAATTGCGAGCTCTAATCCTCTTCTTTAGACACAAAAGCTAGCTGGTTTATTTTGGGCCAGTCACTCTCTGTCAGCCCAACCTACCACAATATTGTTTCTGTGGGGAAAACAGGAAGAATATATATGTTCATTGGCTTGAGTTACTTATAAAGTAATAAAGGCGAGATAAAAATCTAATGAAGACAAGCAAATAAATAAATAAATACAGCAGCCAGAGGAGGTAGGAAAAAAAGCCGAGCTCCATGCAACTTACATGTTTCTGAGAAGTGTGGTTGGAAGGCACTGATGGGACTGAAATGGCTATAACTTCCCCAAATTACATTCCCCACAGGATTCATGGCTCCAGGTATTCTGTAAATTAGTCCATCAGAGTTAATGATGGTTCAATGACTGTGGCCTTCTATCTTCCAATTCTCCCAATTTGAAGGTTACCAACAGACACCAATAATTTTAGCAGTGTATGGAAATACTAACAGCAACCCGTTTCGAAGGGCAGAATTACCAAGTTCTGAATCATGAACTGAAACCTGAAGAGCAAGAAAGGAAAGACTAACCTGCTTCTTGTAGGAAGCGCTTGCAAAACACAGGTTGTTATCATCCTTTCTGCAAAATATTTTCAGTTGAGGGTAAATACGGTACTTGGCCCACAGAATCAGGTCTCTGCTGGGACCTTTCCTACTTGGATCTAGATCAGAACTCTTGTCAATTCATATGACAAACTATAGATTCTGTTTAGCATTATGACTGCAAACTCCCAGCTGACAAAATCTGGATACCTGACGGGGTTTGTTTATCTTGTGTATGTCCACCCACAGTCCTGGGCGACTCCTAAAATCCTCTCTTAAGCAGCTGTCAAACTACCGTGATGTAATTTTGCTGTCAAAATTTAGCATTGTGGCTTTCCAATGGAATGCAGTGGTTTCCTGGTGTTTGTAGAATAATAATGCACAGGATATAGAGGAGTTGCATCCTAGATTGTTGATGAAAACCTTGACCTAGCATTGGCTATTTTTTGCCTTTCCCTCAGATACTTACTACCATCCCCTTTGGAAACATGCTCTCTGGTATTCCGCTCAAACACCAAATTTTTGGGGCTCAGAACCGAAGAAGCTTCTTGGATGAGAAGTGAAATGTCTTCAAGGAAAAATAAAGTCCAGTTGCCTTTTGAAAAAAGCACCTTTGGGACAACCATGACCTGGTTGACTAAGAATCTCCATAGGGTTGAAAAATTGCCCACCAACTGGCAAAAGTTGATGATAAGGGGAACTCACAGTCCATCTTAAACTAAGACAGCAACTCCCAGATAAGGGACCTCTAGAGCAGTGGTTCTCAACTTGAGGGTCGGGACCCCATGCCTAAGACCATGGGAAAAGACCAATTTCTACAATCTATTTTTACAATCCAACCAGGGGTTTACAGTGGGGGGTTGTCACTGACCTTCCTGCCAATCATCTTAAAGCTCTGTTGGGAGAATTGGCGCTAGACTTATGGTTGGGGGTAACCCCAACATGATGAACTGTATTAAGGGGTCGCAGCATTAGAAAGGTTGATAATCACTGCTCTAGAGGTTTTGGATAATACTTCTAGAAAGTTTGTCAAATCGTGTAGAATGCAGCCGCGCTAGCAATCATGGGCCTTCCTAGATACGCCCATGTCTCGTCAACACTCCATGGCTTGCACTGGCTGCCGATTAGGTTTCTGGACACAATTCAAAGTGTTGGTAATGACCTATAAAGCCCTTCATGGCATCAGACCAGAATACCTACGGGACCGTCTTCTGCCGCATGAATTCCAGTGGCTGATTAGGTCCCACAGAGTTGGCCATCTCAAGGTCCTGTCGACTAAACAATGTCATCTGGAGGGACCTAGGGGAAGAGCCTTCTCTGTGGCGGCCCCGGTCCTCTGGAATCAACTCTCCCCGGAGATTTGAACTGCCCCCACCCTCCTCGCCTTCTGCAAGATATTGAAGACCCATTTATGTTGCCAGGCATGGGGAGACTAATTCCCCCCCTTCTGACTTGTAGCATTTGAGTGTGGTGTGATTGTGTAGCATTGATTGTTTTTAGTAATACAGTGATCCCTCGATTAGCACGGTCTCGATTAGTGCGAAATGCTACAACACGGTTTTTCAAAAAATATTAATTAAAAAATACTCCACGGTTTTTTTGCTATACCACGGTTTTTCCCACCCGATGACGTCATACGTCATCACCAAGAGTCACTTCTCTGTCTCTTTCTCTTTCTTTCCTGTCATTCTCTGCTTCAATCATTTTCTTATTTCTCTTTTTTTCTCCACTTTTTTCTATCATTTCTCTCTCTCTTTCTCTCCCTGTTGCCGGTGTGGTATATGAGAGAGAAAGAGAGAGGCAGAGGTCGGGCGCATTACCGGGAGGTGGAGGCGGCGTGGGGACGCTGGGTGCCGGGGACACCGAGGAGGGGGTGGACGTGGCCTCTCAGCTGCAGAGCCGAACAAGGGCGGAGGCAACGGCGGAGTCTGGCGCTGGGGCCATGCGGGGCTGCTCATCCAGGGGGGCGTGGACTGGCAAGTCGCCCTCCTTTCTCTCTCTTTCTCTCTCTTATACCACACCGGTAACAGGGAGAGAAAGAGAGAGAGCGGAGGGCACCTTGCCGGTCCACGCCCCCCTAGATGAGCGGCTCCGCATGGCCCCAGCGCCGCCCAGGCAAAGGGGAAACCCCAAGATCGCTTGCCGCTTGACGCTTGCCGTATTGCAGCGAAGGAGGCGAAGCAAGGCTCCAAGCTGCAATACGGCAAGCGGCAAGCGATCTTGGGGTTTCCCCTTTGCCTGGGCGGCGGGAAGACCAAGGGAAGGTTCCTTCAGCCGCCCAACACCTGATCCGCTCCGCAGCGCGGCAGCAGCGAGGAGCCGAAGATGGGGTTTCCCCTTTGCCTGGGCAACGGGGAAACCCCATCTTCGGCTCCTCGCTGCTTCCGCGCTGCGGAGCAGATCAGCTGTTGGACGGCCGAAGGAACCTTCCCTTGGTCTTCCCCACCGCCCACACGCAAACTCCACCATCTGCGCATGTGCGGCCATGAAAAAAATGGCGCGCATGCGCAGATGGTGTTTTTTACTTCCGCACCACTATAACGCGGAAATCGATTAGCGCAGGAGGTCTTGGAACGTAACCCCCGCGCTAATCGAGGGATCACTGTAGTGGGTTTTAACTTGTTCTTTTTAATATTAGATTTGAATTATATTGTATTGTTGAGTCTTCGGAGAGGGGCGGCATACAAATCTAATAAATAATAATAATAATAATAATAATTATTATTATTATTATTATTTATTGTTGTTGCTGTCCAGTGTAGGGGTCTCCAAGTTGACAACTTTAAGACTTGTGGAATCAACTCCTGGAATTACTCAGTTAGCCATATCTAGTGGTAAAGGGGAATCTTGTGACTGGTTGTAGAGAAGCACAGAGATGACCTTGAAAAAGAGGTGTGGAGATAGTTAGCAAAACATAAACTGAGTCCAGGAAAGTTTGAAAAAGAAAATTAACACAACTCCGCCTTGATTCTCTTTGGTGCAAGAGGTTGGAAAGGAGAAATGCTGTTATTGTAGCCTGCATTAATAGAATTCAGTTCTAAATTTGTGGTGTCAGTCCTGGGCTGTCACTGGCTTTCCTCATTCCGAGAACCATTTTGTGATTGGGAAGCCTGACAACAGCCATTTTTGTAAAATGCTCCCCAGATAGGTGTCAGAATTCTGAAGATGCTCATCAACTCAGAAAATGCTTATAATGACCAACATGGGTGTAACACAATGGTGGATTTTATGATGCCCTAGGACAGTGATGGGCAACCTTTTGAGCTTGGTGTGTCAAAATTCGCCAAAAAACCGAGCACAATTCGGGTGGTGTGTCACCTTGAGAAAAAAACACTCTCTCTCTCTCACTCTCTTCCTTCCTCTCTCATCTTTCTTACTTTCTCTCTCTCTCTCTTTCTCTATCTTGCTTCCTTCCTGTCTCACACTCTCTTCCTTCCTCTCTTATCTCTCTCTCTTTCTCTCTCTCTCTTTCTTTATCTTGCTTTCTTCCTCTCTCTCACTCTCTTCCTTCCTCTCTCATCTCTTTCTTTCTTTATTTCTCTCTCTCTCTTTCTCTATCTTGCTTTCTTCCTCTCTCTCACTCTCTTCCTTTCTCTCTTTCTTTCTTTCTCTCTCTTGCTTTCTTCCTCTCTCTCACTCTCTTCCTTCCTCCCTCATCTCTTTCTTTCTTTCTCCCTCTCTCTTTCTCTATCTTGCTTTCTTCCTCTCTCCCACTCTCTTCCTTCCTTTCATCTCTTTCTTTCTTCCTATCTCTCTCACTCTCTTCCTTCCTCTCTCATCTCTCTCTCTTTCTCTCTCTCTTTCTCTATCTTGCTTTCTTCCTCTCTCTCACTCTCTTCCTTCCTCTCTCATCTATTTCTTTCTTTCTCTCTCTCTCTTTCTCTATCTTGCTTTCTTCCTCTCTCTCTCTCTTCCTTCCTCTCTCATCTATTTCTTTCTTTCTTTCTCCCTCTCTCTTCCTCTCTCTTGCTTTCTTCCTCTCTCACTCTCTTCCTTCCTCTCTCATCTCTTTCTTTCTTTCTTTCTCCCTCTCTCTTTCTCTATCTTGCTTTCTTCCTCTCTGCCACTCTCTTCCTTCCTTTCATCTCTTTCTTTCTTCCTATCTCTCTCACTCTCTTCCTTCCTCTCTCATCTCTCTCTCTTTCTCTCTCTCTCTATCTTTCCCCCTCTTGCTCTCCCTCTCTTTTTCTCACTTTCCCTCTCTTGTTTTCTTTCTCTCTCTCTCTTGCTTTCTCACTCACACTCTTTCTCTCATTTTCTTTCACTCTTTTTCTCTCTCGTTCTCTCTCTCTTGCTATCTCTTTCTCTCCCCCCTCTCTCTTTCTCACTTTCTCTCTATCTTGCTCTGTCGCTCTCACTCTCTTTCGTTCTCCGGAGGCTGGCAAAAGTGATTTTCAGTGTCCGGCGCGCACTCTCCCCATCGCCCTGCCAGCCCGCCCAGAACATTCAAAGTAAGAGCGAAGGTTTTTCTTACTTTGAATGTTCCTGGCGGGCTGGCAGGCCGACACTGAAAATCGCCTTCACTGGCCCCCGCTGTGAGAATGCCTGCCGCGCCTCTCTTGCAGCGGAGGAGAAAGAGAGGCGAAGTGGGCGGGCGGGTGGGCGGGCAGGGGGCAGCGGCGAGTAGCCAGGGGGGCGAGGGGGCTAGAGGCGCGGGGGGGGTTGGTTCGTGCGCGCCCTTGGAAAAGGGTGCGCGGGGCGGGCGGCGTTTTGGGGTGCGCTGGCACAGGCGTGCGCAGGCTACAGCGAACGGTGCGGCACAATGACTGCTGCGGGCGCCAGGGGGCCGGCACACGGTGGCGGGCCAAAACCGGGGCGGGCGGGCCTCCCCAATTTTCAGTTTGGCCGGGCCCCTGACGCCAGTCCCGGTAGTACCGGCCTATCGGAGGCCCTGCTGTACCTGCTTGCAGTCGGTGGGAAATTGGAAAGCGGGGAGATTTGCATCTTGGCCACTCCCTAAAGCTCCCCTTTTCTCGGCGGCCGCGTGTCACCGAAAATGGCTACGCGTGTCAGTGCTGACATGCGTGTCATAGGTTCACCATCACTGCCCTAGGAGACTGAGTTAGATTGGCAATATTTCAAAATGCAGATGGACAGGAGATACTCAAAGAAGGCAGAGATGTCAGCAGTTCTTTGAAAAGGGCAGAATTCATGTGTTTTAGTGAGCAAGAGACAGGGTGGATAAAAATCTATGACTTTTTAAAATGAATTTTTAAAAAAATTAAATCAGATTTTTTATTTTATTTTTATCAAATTTATTTTAATAAAATGCTTTTGGCATAAAAATCTATCTAGTTTTCTATTTAAGATATAATAATCATTTAGTTTATCCTGCATGAAATGGAGCTTAGTTACATAGCATGAGGCTGTATATCAGTGGTTCTCAACCTGGGGGTCGGGACCCCTTTGGGGATTGAACGACTGTTTCACCGGGGTCACCTAAAACCACAGAAAAAGACAAATTTCCCACGGTGTTAGGAACCAAAGCTTCTATTCTGGTATTTTGGAACGTATTTTTACAATCCAACCAATCAGGTGTTTACAGTGGGGTTGTCCCTCTGACCTTCCTGCCAATCAGCTTCAAGCTCTGTTGGGAGAATTGGGGCTAGACTTATGGTTGGGGGTCACCACAACACGAGGAACTGTATTAAGGGGTCGTGGCATTAGAAAGGTTGAGAACCACTGCTGTATATTCTACAATATTGGGACTGTTGATGAGACAACAGAGGAGGAGCTGCTGTGGGACAGAGTTGCTCTTTAAAAATTATGCTTTTAAATTGCGATTTAAATCGACTTGAGTTAAATCAAATCCATCCTGGCATGAGATATAAATGGTTATTTTTAAAGCTTTTAGGAAATTTGACCAAACTCTTTATCAGATTGTGAAGTTCAAAAGTGAGAATGAAATGTTTGGCCACCAGATGTAAAGGCCCCAAAGCAAGAACTGTCCTGTGATGAGATTTCCAGACCTTTCGTAGGGAAAACACTCTGATGCAGGGGACACAGTTTCAGAAAAGCATTTAAAGCTAAGCACTTTTAATTTCAATTAGGTTTTTTTTAAAAGCATACACATGTTTTGAAGAATCACCTCAGTCTTTCTTCCTAGGCCAGGGGTAGGCAAAGTTGGCTCTTCTATGACATGTGGACTTCAACTCCCAGAATTCCTGAGTTAGCATGATTGGCTCAGGAATTCTGGGAGTTGAAGTCCACAACTCATAGAAGAACCAACTTTGCCTACCCTTGGCCTAGGCGTACAAAATTGCTCTGGAACAGAGGCAACGCAGCTTCATCTCTTGTTGGCCGTAATTGGTTCTCCTTGTGACCTCAGTGTCCTCCTCCCCTAAATTGACCAAGCAAATAATTCTAGCAGGGTTGCATTTTCTCCTCTTTGCAACATTCAGCCAAATCTGCTTTTGATTTAGAGAGATCTAATAGGACAAGGGTCAGACGTCTGGAAAGCACCCTTTGAAGGGTATAGAGGAAGTGAGACCCAAAAGCTGCCTTTTCCAGCATCTGTAGCATGGGCGAGTCGGAAAGGCGGCCTTCTGTCTGGTCTTCTCTCTTGAGCAGCACTATTGGTGGTTACAAAGGAAAGTGTACATAAAGCAGGTTGTAAATCATATGAGTCAGCCCTCGTGCAGAGAGATAATTTTAGACTCTCCATTTAATGGTTTGCTGGAGCCCCCTCCTTAAACTGACAAGCTGAATAACACAAGCTTTGTCTAGGGCACTTCCCAGGGCACTTCCATGCTTTATTATTTTTTACGCATTCCTGCTCAACTTGTGCTGAAAAGAATGAAGCAAAATAGAACCCTGTTCAAAGGTGAGAGCTGTTTCCCCATTTGAACTCATGTACATCGTGACTACAAGAATAGAGAGGAGCCGGCTTCTTTTGTCCTAACTAAACACATGTCCTTAGAGCATCTTTTCTTCAGAGGAAAATAGCAATAGCATTTTAGACTTATACACCGCTTCATAGTGCTTTTACAGCTCTCTCTCTAAGTGGTTTACAGAGTCAGCACATCGCCCCCAACAATCCTCATTTTACCCACCTCGGAAGGATGGAAGGCTGAGTCAACCTTGAGCTTGGTGAAATTCGAACTGCCAAATTGCAGTCAGACGGCAATCGGCAGAAGAAGCCTGCAGTACTGCACTCTAACCACTGCGCCATTGCGGCTCTTATAGATCAAGAAGAGAATGAATCATGCATAATGTACATTTATCTAGGTTTCTTTGAAAAGGAGGTGTGTAGGATGCATTGTCATCTTTACAATGTTTTTCAAACAGCAAGATCTGTTTTGCTAGCTTTATATTTCTTATTTCCAGCTGTTAGAAAGTGCTAATGCTCCTTGGCTGTTTTTTTCATAATAATATTTAATAGATTAATATTTATTTATTTATTTATTTATTTATTTATTTATTTATTTATTTATTTATTTATTTATTAATTAATTAATTAGATTTGTATGCCGCCCCTCTCCGAAGACTCGGAGCGGCTCACAACAACAAAACAGTACAAATCCGATAGTTAAAAACAATTTAAAACCCCTTAATATAAAAAATACTCATACAACCCAAGCAAACCATACATAAAGCGGAAACGGCCCAGGGGAAACAATTTCCCCATGCCTGACAGCAGAGGTGGGTTTTAAGGAGTTTGCGAAAGGCTAGGAGGGTGGGGGCAATCCTAATCTCCGGGGGGAGTTGATTCCAGAGGGTCAGGGCCGCCACAAAGAAGGCTCTTCCCCGGGTCCCGCCAGACGACATTGTTTCGTCAACGGGACCTGGAGAAGGCCAACTCTGTGGGACCTACCCGGTCGCTGGAATTCGTGAGGCAGAAGGCGGTCCCGGAGATATTCTGGTCTGATGCCATGAAGTGCTTTATAGGTCATAACCAACACTTTGAATTGTGACCGGAAACTGATTGGCAACCAATGCAGACTGTGGAGTGTTGGTGTTACATGGGCATATTTAGGGAAGCCCATGATTGCTCTCACAGCTGCATTCTGCACGATCTGAAGTTTCCGAACACTCTTCAAAGGTAGCCCCATGTAGAATCTTTGTTGAAAAATCATGGTTCTCATTTTGTCAAGCATGATTTAACTAGTTTACAGTACACATACTAAAAAGTATTTAATTTGTTCATTTCCTCAAATCAGACCTACTTTGCTAACGCTGTTATGAATATTCCTAACCACATACATACGTGGGAACTCCCACTTCCTCAATGAAATATTCCCTAAATGAAACCATTACATACATGTGCCACGGCATGGCGGTAAACTTTATAACCTCGGTAAGTGTGGACTACCAATTTCAGTCCTGATTCTGATACCCATCAGTTGGGTATTGAACACTTCCCCCCTCCCAATATTGGGCCCTGGATCTCAGGCCAGTGGTCCAACCCTTGCTGCATTACAGTGAAGTTTCCTTCCCAATGTATTGTATTGTAGATCTATTGGATGACAATTCTGGATATCCACTTATTGTATTCTGTTTTGAATGGGTGTCACCTATTTTTGCCATTGGGCATGCTCTACTTTCTCAACAGAGTGCTTGCCTCTTTGTCTCCCTCCCCTGACCTGAATGTGTGTTTGATCTGTGGCACATGCAGGGATGGGCTACTGCCTGGACCGGGGGTAGGGGGTGGGGATGCAGTGGGGTAGTGAAAATGGAGCTCCACCCCAGAGTACCCAATTTGCATTGAAAGATGTTGAAAGAAAATGCAGGGCGTCTTGCATAAGCCATGCCCACAGTGTGGCAGTAAAACTTTGGGTAGCCCTTCACTGGGGCACATGAATGTAATGGTGTGTGGGAATGACCTTGGGAAATGGGTGGGACAGTCACAGACGGGATATCTGGCATATAAAAGCTATCTTAGGCCACAGGAGGGTTGAACCCAAAGAGAGAGTGCGTAGGAAGTATTTCAGTAATGACCCTCCCAAATTTCCATAGAGTAAAAGGAGAGGCGGGGAGAAATATTTTCAGACTTGCAAGAGTTGGTTAGTGTAACCTTATAACAGCTAGATCTGGTACTGCTGGTTGTGCATTTTGCATGGACTACCTTGCAGGGCTAACAGGGTATGACCAAGACTGTATCTTAATGAAATAAAAGAGGCTCCAAATAAGCTTTTTCAGTTACTCAAATGAGCATCTGCCATGACATTTCAATGTTTATATAATTAATAATAATAATAATAATAATAATAATAATAATAATAATTATTATTATTATTATTATTATTATTATTATTATTTATTGGATTTGTATGCCGCCCCTCTCTGTAGATACTTTGCTTATGATAGCTAAGGAAATCCCTATCTTAGAATCTTTATTCAGAAATCTCTTTGATGGTATGGAGAGTCCAGGTGATCTTGGCAACTTACCTTCACATCAGCCTGAAAGGCTAGAACACAAGAATAGTCCCGTGGGATCAAGCCAAGGCACCGTGTCCACCATTTCAATTCTCATAGGGGTCGATCAAGTCGGAGACCGTTCCCTGTTGGTTTTGGTCTCTCCTGTTGGGTTCTTAAAATTGTGCTTGTTGCATTTTCCAGCTAAGAATCTAAGAAGCACTTTCTGGATGTTTGCTGTGTTGAGGTCAGAGTTACAATTCAGGAAAGAAAAGAACACAAATATGGCAATAAGTGCAGGATTCAGGATTGCTCACCAGGAAAATAAAAAAGCATGTTGCATTTTAAAGGAACAGATGAAAAGGAGATAGAACCAGCTTTGATTTGTCAGGGGAGAATAAGTCCTGGGTCATGTGCTTTGGTTATGCAAACATCCCAGCCACATAGATGTGTACAGAATCCCCACCCCTTTGCTTCATTATGATGTAGAACTTTAAGGACATTGATGCTTGTTGGGAGTAATCAGTGAGTAGTGATGGCATGATAGTATGTAAGGCGGGGAAACAAGTAAGGGAGGATTTCATGATCTTGTTAAAAGAGCCAGTATAGAGTGCTCTACCTCTGCTGGGCTAAGAGACTTTCCTTGGCATGTCAACACATAGAGTCTGGGAATAACAAATAATAAGCACACTCATTCTGAAGCTGTATGACAGAGAGATTTATATAATTGATTTGGTCAAATTTAATAGCCTTGTTAAATTCTGGGAGGAAAGCAAAGGAACAAACTTCCTCCAACTGCACACACCTGATCTAAATTCAGGGTTACAACAAGCATCCAGGACCCTACATACTAAAGCCCATAAACAACAGATGGACTAACATGTATGCAGGAGATGGCAACCTTCATGGAGTGTCAGCACATCTATTTGAGGAAAACCCCTTTCTTTCTTATTTAAAGTGGAGAACTCAAGGTAAGTGGCCAGGCAGGTAGAGAGTTACAAAAGCCCCTTCTATCCTATTATATGTATTACTGTTTTTATATTAAGGGTTTTAACTGTTTTTTAATCAATGGATTTGTGCTGTGCTTTGCTATTGTGAGCCGCTCCGAAACTTCGGAGAGGGGCGGCCTACAAATCTAATTAATAATAATAATAATAATAATAATAATAATAATAATAATAATAATAATAATAATATTTTCAAAGTCACATTAACTTTTTCTAAAATGGAATGGCATTTGCTCTGAAGTAAATGGGTTTAGCATTTGAGCTATAGAAGCCAGCTTTTTTCTTCTTCTTTTTAAAAAATAAGTTTTTATTGAATAATTTTAAAACACACACAACATAAACATATACACATATGCAGACATGCATACATAACAAACTTAACAAACCACATAACCAATCAGTTTTGGCTCGCATAGAGGCTTTGGGAGGGCATTTTTGATTCCCAGAGCCTTTTGGCAGGTGGGGGAGGGCATTTTTACCCTTCCCCAGCTCAGGGAAGCCTTTGGAGCCAGGGGAGGGTGAAACACGAGCCTACTGGGCCCACCAGAGATTGGGAAACAAGCTGTTTCCAGCCTCCAAAAGGCCTCCGGGGGGGGGGGGGTTGTAGGAGAAGCTCTTTTCATGGCCTCCCCAGGCATTGAATTATGGGTGTGGGCACTCGTGTATGCGCGATAGTGCACGCACATGCTCTTTCAGCATCTGAGAGAAAAAAAGTTTGCCATCACTGTCCTAGGAGACATCACCATACACATTTTGAATTAGAAAAACTGTTTCTATGCTGTTATCACACTACTTCTACAGCGTATCTCACACTACTCGGAAACTTCAGATCGTGCAGAATGCAGCTGCGAGAGCAGTCATGGGCTTCCCCAGGTATGCCCATGTTACACCAACACTCCGCAGTCTGCATTGGTTGCCGATCAATTTCCTGTCACAATTCAAAGTGTTGGTTATGACCTATAAAGCCCTTCATGGCATCAGACCAGAATATCTCCGAGACTGCCTTCTGCTGCACGAATCCCAGCGACCGATTAGGGGGGAGCTGGTTCCAGAGAGTCGGGGCCGCTGCTTAAAAATGGGTTTTTTTAACTATTTTAAATTGTAAATTATTAGATTTGTCAGGAACTGTTTTTATTGTGTTGTGAGCTGCCCCAAGTCTACGGAGAGGGCTGGCATACAAATCTAAACAAACAAACAAACAAACAAACAAACAAACAAACAAACAAACAAACAACTGTTTGAACCCAGCTATTGAAGTTTGTAAACCATACGTACTTGATGGGTAAGAGAGATATGTTTAACCATATTGGTAGTGGTTTATACATGAACCATAGTTTTTTTTTTTAAAAAAAAACATGGCTTAGTAAGGTGTGTGTATTCAATCACTCTGGACTGCCATAAGTAGAAGCTCCAGTGATCCACTGGGGCTTGTTTGCCAAACATAATATTCTGGACTTGTGGATTTTGATGGCATTTGAATTGCTTGATGAATGTCATGTGCGTGTGTTGTACGTGTTGCATTATGACTCTGTCTTTTTTGATCTCTTAATGGCATTCAGTGTCTTTCACTGGTGTCCTTCTGAAATGCTTTGCCAGAATGAGACTCCGACCGAACTTTCTCCCAATTGCTTCATGATGCCAATTTTAAACATATGCAAGTGATAAAATTGACCCTTTTAGAATGTCTTGCTAAGATGGATAGGTTGTCAAAGAATCTAGAAGACAAAGAGGACTCAGAATATTACAAGATATGGGAAATTTTTTATAATTGGCTAGAGGAAAGAAAGGATAAAAAAAAAGAATTTACATAGAAAGACAATCCAAGAAACTAATAAATAAAATCCAAAGATAAATATGTAAATATGTAAAAATGCAAAGCAGTACATTAACAAAAAGGAAAAAATGGAAAATTCTCTGATTGGAATTTTGAATGAGCAGGGAATGTAAATTTCCCAAATTTATGTTTTATGTTTTTTTTCTTTGTTTTGTTTGTCATTGTTGTGTTTGTGTGTGTGTGTAGAAAAAATAAATAATAAAAAAAGTAAAAATGAATGGCTTGCTAAGAAGATAGAACAGGCCTCCTTAATTGCCACCTTCTGGAATCACTCTGAATAAGTGGAACAAAGCCAGAGCACTTTCAGCAGGGAGAGTCATCCAAAAGCATAATGAAATCTATTGAAAGGCAAATAAATACTTTACTAGATCCTGCACCAAGCAGGGATTGGAACAGATAAATCATGAACACTGTGACTATATGAAATACAGTCAGTCTGTATGACTGTATGAAATACAGCATGGATCAGCAAAGAGGTGGAAGACCTTAAGTAGGATAATTTTTTTTTTGATTTGGCCAACCAATGCCACCTGTGGTCTTCTCCACCAATTCCTTTCCCTTATATCTCCAACATATTTGAAGTTGCTCTGAGATAAATGGCAGCAACTTTAGGAAAGAAATTATAAATTAATAATGGAAACAGAATATAAAGAGAATACTGTATGTATAAAATGTTTTACAAATGGCAAATGTCACCAGAAAGAATAGCAAAAATGTTGAAAGACAAATCTATGAAATGTTGGAAATGTCAGCAGATACCAGGTCTTTTTATCATATGTGGTGGACATGTGCAGAGGCCAAAAGAATATTGGAGTCGGATTCAAACATGGATAGAAAGAAATGTTGAAATAAAGTATAGAATTAAAACCGGAGACATTCCTGTTGGGTATTTTACCAGAAAGATTTAATAAGGTGGATACAAATTTAATTGTACATGTGATTACAGCAGCTAGACTTGCATTTGCACAAAAATGGAAAGAAACCAAGAGTCTCTCTGATAGAGAAGTAATTAAGAAAATCTTGGATTGTGCAGAGATGAACAGATTGACATTGAAAATTAAAGATAAGGAAGATACAAACTATTCTAATGTATGGGTGAAGTTTTACGATTGGTTAGAAAATGAATATACTTAGAAATTAAATTAGAATTACCATACAAGAAGAAAATGGAGAATAAATGGTGATAGACCCAGGTGATAAAATCAGGTTTTAATAGTATATAAATTAGATTAATAGTATATACCCAGATTTATAGTATATACCCAGAATAAAGAATTATATGTATAGAAATGATATAAAAACAATTAATTTAAAAGAGACACCGACAGTTTAAAAATGTATGGGACTATGTTATCAGTCTGTTAAATATGAAGTGAATGGGATAAGAATCACTCAAGGAAAGGTAAAGAGGGAGAAAGAGGAAGTAGCAAAGGTGAAGGGAGAAGAGAGGGAGTGGAGGGAAGTAGGAAGGGGGAGAGAAGGAGTAAGAAGGTAGAAGGAAGAGATGGAGATAGAGGGGAGTGTAAAGAAGTGAAGAAAAACAGACTGACGGGCCATAGTATAGAATAAGTGCAAAATAGGATATTGATTCAAGAATGATTAGATTAGAATGTATAATTTGTGTATGTCATTGATATATTTTAAGGTATATACAATGATATTTTATTTATTTTATTTATTTATTCATTTGTCCAATACACAAATACATAGGAAGAGAATAGACATGAAATAATATATATAAAGATAAATGTAAAGATAGAGGAGAAGATATATGAAAGGAAGAAAATATACAGTGATCCCTCGGGTTTCGCGAGGGTTCCGTTCCAAGACCCCTCGCGAAACTCGATTTTTCGCGATATAGCGGTGCGGAAGTAAAAACACCATCTGCGCATGCGCGCCCTTTTTTTCATGGATTGGCAGGCAACGGGGAAACCCCATCTTCGGCTCCTCGCTGCCGCCGCGCTGCGGAGCAGATCAGCTGTTGGGCGGCCGAAGGAACCTTCCCTGGGTCTTCCCGCCGCCCAGGCAAAGGGGAAACCCCAAGATCGCTTGCCGCTTGCCCATTCACCCGCCCGCCCGGCTGCTCGCTTGCCCGTTCACCCGCCCGCCCAGCCGCTCCGCTTGCCCGTTCACCCGCCCGCCCGGCCGCTCCGCTTGCCCGTTCGCCCGCCTGCCCGGCCGCTCCACTTGCCCGTCCGTCCGGCCGCTCCGCTTTCCCGCCCGCCCGGCTGCTCCGTTTTCCCGTTCACCCGCCTGCCCGGCCGCTCCGCTTTCCCATTCACCCGCCCGCCCGGCCGCTCCGCTTGCCCGTTCACCCGGCCGCTCCGCTTGCCCGTTCGCCCGCCCGCCCGGCCGCTCCGCTTGCCCGTTCGCCCGCCCGCCCGGCTGCTCGCTTGCCGCTCGAGAGCAAGAGGGGGAGAGATAGAGAAAGAGAGAGAAGGAAAGAAAGAGATGAGAGAGGGAGGAAGAGAGTGTGTGAGAGAAAGAAGCAAGATAGAGAAAGAGAGAGAGAAAGAAAGATGAGAAAGGAAGGGAGTGACGTCATCGGGTGGGAAAATCGCGATATAGCGTTTCGCAAAGATCGAGATCGCGAAACTCAGGGGATCACTGTATATGATATATGAGATAAAGGAAAGACAATTGGACAATTGTAGAGAAAAATAAAAACATTAAAAGAAATATTGAAGTTGCTCATACAATTGCTTTCAACCTTGCCAACCTCAGAAGATAGGGTCATTCTGGACCAATCAATGCTCTCTCTAGTTGTCCAATATGGTCCCTGTGTGAAAACCTTTGCCTCCAAGGGCAGAAGAACTCCCCTTGTCTTGTCTCCATTTCATGCCAAAAAAGGAAATACCAAACAAAAGTCCTTCTCATCCCCCCACTTTCCACTCTGAAAATCCGGGAAAGGGGAGGGAGGACTTTGCAAAACAAAACAAAGCTTTGAAAACATTCCTAACATTCTTTTGTTATGCTTAAAAGCTTCTAAAAGGTGGAAAGCCTATATCACTTGTGCAGCTGCATATTTTTCCAACACTTGTAACCATGGTTATACAATAGATGACTATGCTGGGAAAGAGGGGAAGAGAAATACAGTTCTGTACATGACTCAGGCTGTAGAAAAGGTAACTCTTAAGCCCTGAAGTTCGGATGAAAACACAAGCCACCACCATTCAGCCAGTGTCATGGGGTGGGGGGTGGAAATAAATTTTCACTTAGCTTTCAGAACACCCCAGTCATCCCACTACCTGGCCAAAATGTTCAATCAGCTCTCCAAATAAATCAGCCACCCATCAACAACCTGGAATCAAAAGCCCGGTGCAGCTTGAAACGGGTTCAAAGTCATTGTAGGGAGGTATCCTCTGTGCAGAAGATTGGGAGCCAGATTGAGAACGATCGTGGAAAGATTCCATGTTTTCCCCAGCATTATACTTTTAGCGTGCTTAGCATAACACTTTGGCTTTGATATAGCTTTTTTGAATGGGCTTCTGTAATGGATGAGACCAGACTACACCCAAGACAAAGGAAGTGACTGCAGTGCGAAACAATACAAAAAAACCCAGCCACAAACCAACAAATGAACAAAAAAACTCTCTACAACATTCTAACAAAGGCAAGCCCTCCCTCACACTGCCAAAATCTCTCAACTTAGCTATCATCAATATGGCTATATGTTTTCACTTACTTCTTATCAGGTTTTTGCTTTTCTAAAAGCAAAGCTACGGGCTTGTAATGGAAGAAACGGCTTTATTCCTGCTGTGTTTGGCCATCCTAGTCCCTCTGGGCAGCTTCTCTGAATGGTAAGCTGGCATAGAGAAAGTTCGGTTTCATTGGGCGTCCTCCTCGGTCTTGGGCGTCCTTGGGCGTCCTCCTCGATCCACAGCTCACATTAGAGAACCATCTTTCAGCTGTGGCGAGGCGGGCGTTTGCCCAGGTTCGTCTGGTGCACCAGTTGCGGCCCTATTTGGACCGGGACTCACTGCTCACAGTCACTCATGCCCTCATCACCTCGAGGTTCGACTACTGTAATGCTCTCTACATGGGGCTACCTTTGAAAAGTGTTAGGAAACTTCAGATCGTGCAGAATGCAGCTGCGAGAGCAGTCATGGGCTTCCCTAGGTATTCCCATATTACTCCAACACTCTGCAGTCTGCATTGGTTGCCGATCAATTTCCGGTCACAATTCAAAGTGTTGGTTATGACCTTTAAAGCCCTTCATGGCATTGGACCAGAATATCTCCGAGACCGCCTTCTGCCGCACGAATCCCAGCGACCGATTAGGTCCCACAGAGTGGGCCTTCTCCGGGTCCCGTCAACTAAACAATGTTGGTTGGCGGGCCCCAGGGGAAGAGCCTTCTCTGTGGTGGCCCCTACTCGCTGGAACCAGCTCCCCCCAGAGATTAGAACTGCCCCTACCCTCCTTGTCTTTCATAAACTCCTTAAAACCCACCTTTGTCGTCAGGCATGGGGGAACTGAAATATCTCCCCTGGGCCTATACAATTTATGTATGGTATGCTTGTATATATGTCTGCTTAATAATGGTTTTTTTTTAATATCTTAAATTGTAAATTATTAGATTTGTTATGAACTGTTTTTTTGAAGGTGTTTTGCTTCTCATCCAAGAAGCTTTTTCTATGGCAGGGATTGGCAGCTTTAAACACTCAGCCAGTTGGACCCATTTCCCCCAGAAAAGAAAACATCGGGAGCCACAAAACTCTTCCCATGCCTGATTATTTCTTGAGCAGCCACAAAACTGGCATATATTAAAGTATTAAACAGAATTAAAGATTCTGTTTTCTTCTGAAACTTTTCTTTTCTTGGATTTATCCATGTTTGGCCTACCAGGGGTCGAAAGGCTTAATAAATTGTGTGTCGGTGGGTGTTGCACATTGGCAGTTGTGACACATATTTTGAGCAACAGGGAGCCTCAGCAGAGGGATATAATAATAATAATAACAGAGTTGGAAAGGACCTTGGATGTCCTCTAATCCAACCCCCTGCTTAGGCAGGAAACCCTACACTACTTCAGCCAGATGGTCATCAAACATCTGCTTAAAAACTTACAGTGTTGAGGCACTTACAACTTCTGGAGGCAAGCTGTTCCACTGATCAACCTTTCTGACAATTCTTCTGACAGATAAAAGAGCCACATGCAGCTCCAGAGCTGTGAGTTGTTGACCCCTGGTCTATGGGGAATACAGTGATCCCCCGCTCGTTGCGAGGGTTCCGTTCCAGGACCCCCCGCAACGAGCGGGTTTTCGCGAAGTAGCACTGCGGAAGTAAAAACACCATCTGCGCATGTGCAGATGGTGTTTTTACTCCCACAGCGCTAGCGAGGAGCCGAAGATTGGGGGCGGCGCGGCTGTTTGCCGCCGGCATGGAGGGCTTCCTAGCAGCCCCCCAAACCCGGGTTGGGGGTCCGGGGGGCGCTGGCTCTCGCCGCTTTCGAGCTGAATCCGGGAGCGAATTCGCTCCCGGATTCAGCTCGAAAGCGGCGAGAACGAACGGCAAGGAACGGCTTTTCCACGCCGTTCATTCTCGCCGCTTTCGAGCTGAATCCGGGAGCGAATTCGCTCCCGGATTCAGCTCGAAAGCGGCGAGAACGAACGGCAAGGAACGGCTTTTCCACGCCGTTCATTCTCGCCGCTTTCGAGCTGAATCCGGGAGCGAATTCGCTCCCGGATTCAGCTCGAAAGCGGCGAGAACGAACGGCAAGGAACGGCTTTTCCACGCCGTTCATTCTCGCCGCTTTCGAGCTGAATCCGGGAGCGAATTCGCTCCCGGATTCAGCTCGAAAGCGGCGAGAACGAACGGCAAGGAACGGCTTTTCCACGCCGTTCATTCTCGCCGCTTTCGAGCTGAATCCGGGAGCGAATTCGCTCCCGGATTCAGCTCGAAAGCGGCGAGAACGAACGGCAAGGAACCGCTTTTCCACGCCGTTCATTCTCGCCGCTTTCGAGCTGAATCCGGGAGCGAATTCGCTCCCGGATTCAGCTCGAAAGCGGCGAGAACGAACGGCAAGGAACGGCTTTTCCACGCCGTTCATTCTCGCCGCTTTCGAGCTGAATCCGGGAGCGAATTCGCTCCCGGATTCAGCTCGAAAGCGGCGAGAATGAACGGCGTGGGCGGGCGAAGGGCGGGCGGCAGCGAGGAGTTTGCGTGGGCGGTGGGGAAACTCCTCGCTGACGCCAGCAAGAGGGGGAAGACTCAGGGAAGCCGCCCAGCAGCTGATCTCCCGGTTGCCATCTACGCATGCGTGCCCACGGGCACGCATGCGTAGATGGTATTTTGACTTCCGGGTTGAAAAATAGCGAAGTACCCTGTTCGCAATGGTTGGGGACGCAATAAACGGGGGATCACTGTATATAGTAGTGTAATGTTTTTCCTTTAAAAGTAAGAGAAATAATCCATCTATTTAGAAAGCACAGGTTGGAGAACATTATCATGAATGAGAAGTATCTTAAGATATACCCACTTTGGAAGACCCCCCCCCCTTCTTTCCCCTTTGTTAGAATTTGCAGCAATCCAACCAACACACAAGTAAATATCTCAGCAGGATTCATTTATACAAGAAACTTCGTTGCATACAATACCATATAGCAGAACTAGAACTCAGAACCCCAAAGCACAGAAGTAATATTCACAGAAGCTATATAATACAGATAAGCTGTTCCTAGGCTCCAAGCCATCTGGGTCACCATTGGCTGACCTGTTACCATGTCTATCCCAATTCATGAACTCTCTCACACTGACATACTTCATTTATTATTTTACCCAGCCTGTATATGCTTACAAACTATAAACATTATGAATATATAAGAAGTACAAGCATGGTTTTGAGTTCATGATAGTTTATGAAATACATAGGGATCTTAGGACAGGGACAGTAGGCACTGAATTATTATTATTGTTGTTGTTATGCTTGTTTCTGAATAGAGATGACTTGTAAGTCAAGTTATTTTTTGTGAAAAGTTTGTGGTCAGTTGTCATGCTGAATGTATGTCTGAGTGAGGCCTGGGTTAATAGCAGCTTGTTTCTGATTCTGCAGATTGTTCAGCATTAAAGCTAAATAGTTTAGGTGCTGGGAAACCCAATATATTATGCAGGATGTAGTGTTACTGTGTGGCATCAGGTCAAATGACATCAGCAAAACAGATCTTTGAATTAACTTTTACATTTGGTTATATTGCATGAGATAGGTAATAAATAGGTAGAGGTTAGCTAGCTAGATCACTAGATTTTTTAAAAATTAAAACGTTCAAGCAAGAAGATAAAAGCTAGCACAAATTAGTAGAAAGTAAGAGGAAAAAAAATGAAAAAGACAGAAGGCAAGAAAGGGAAAAAAGTTAAAGAATCAGAAAAGAAAAAAACATAAAGAAGTGGCTCCTGATATTCTTCACAGCAGTTAAAAGCACAAGTATATTTTGACCTCTCTCTCTAAGGTTACATCATACCATTTTTAAATAACCTATCCTATCTAATCCTCAAAACCATAGGTCTCAAGTTCATTGCTTTTATTTTTCTCTTATAAATCCCTAAGTCCATAAGAGACTTCCAATCAGTAATACATATAGATCAGTAATGGGTTTCACTTACCTTTGCTACCAGTTTGGAGATGTGTGTGTGCTTGCCGCTACTGAGCATGCCCAGGTAATCTGCGATGATGTCTGAGCAGGTGGGTGGAGCCTCCCACTGCTGCTGCTACCAGTTCGCCTGAATCGTGGCGAACTGGTAGCAACCCACCAGCCATTCCTCTGTAGTAGGTAGTGTCGCATTTTTTCCATCTTTGTGCATTCAGTAATCTCATTCCTGTGACTTTGAAACCATGCTACTAGTCCTTGTCAACCTCCCCAGATTACCCCTGCCTTTGTTGTTGTTGTTGTTGTTGTTGTTGTTGTTGTTGTACCACACTAAGGATTCTTAGGAAGCTGCAGAGGGTGGCATGAGGGATCCTTTTCCTCTATCAATGGGGCGCAATGCTAAGCAAATCCATGTTTCTCATAGTTTGCCAATCTGTGCCTTTGGGCTTCACATGAGATCAGTTAGCAGGTTATCAGCAAAGTGAAGGAGATCAGCAAAGAAGAGAGATTTTTGAACAGGATTGAGCAGGCACATCTAAAGGGAAGGATGTCTTTTTTCCACAAAGCCACTGATCTTTTGCTAGGATTGGGTGATGCTCAAACTGCAAAAGTTAGCATTCCACTCCTTAGTCATTGGTGCCTTTCAGAGGATTGTGTGATATGTGCTTGAGCCTTAGCAAATACAGGAACCCTCCCATTTTGTATTGTAACCAGGAGCCAGAGCTAGTATGGTAACAGCCCATGTGCTGAAAAATAATGATTACATATAGTAAATAGGGATCTGACAATGAATTCTCAGTAAGTCTGTTTCTTTTTTTGCTCTAGACAGGGGGAAATGGATAGTGGTGATATTGTTTCTCCCCAGGAATTCTGCAATCTCATAAATCTGGCTCAGGATGATGAGTTAGAAGAATGGAAGATGGCTTTGAATTAAGTGCAATATTGCCTGTTGTTCAACTCAAGCTGCACATTGTCTGGGGCTGGTCAACAGATTTATTGCTCATAATAAAAATAATAATTTAACAGAAGAAGTACAGGTCTGATAACAGACATGGTCTATTTTGAAATTAAGCATTTCAGTGATTTTTTTTTCCCCTGCAAGAAATGTGGCATGAAACTTTTGATATGGATTCCAGGACTGATTTTTCACTCTCCCCACTTGTCACTTCCTCAGTGTGGTCCTCCTTGCAAAGCCATGAAGGGCTGAAGTACTGAGAAATGTTCCCCTCCAGTTAATTAACAAGGGAGTAAAAAAGTAGACTTTCAGCTAGTTGTTATGCTAGCTCCATGCTTCATTGTTGTTGTTGGTCTGTTTAAAAAAATAAATGTTTGCAAAACTTGAAGAAAGATTATTGGCAGGTACCAGTGGAAAGAAAGAACATTGAAAAAAAGAAAGGTTTCTAACCCCCACACTCCAGAAATAAAGCAATAGCATTACCAATAGCATTTAGACTTATACAGTGATCCCTCGAGTTTCGCGATCTCGAGCTTCGCGAAACGCTATATCGCGATTTTTAAAAAAATATTAATTAAAAAAAAACCACTTCCGCGTTTGGCTTCGGGAGTCAGCTGGGAAGCGGCGGGGCTGTTTTAAAAGGTCGCAGCCAGCCTGGGGGGCTTCCCAGCACCCCCCCGAACCCCCAACCTGGGTCTTCCCGGCTGCCCACGCAAAGGGGAAACCCCGGCTCCTCGCTGATGCCCGCCGCTCGCCCGCCCGCCAGCAAGAGGGGGAAGACCCAGGGAAGGTTCCTTCGGCCACCCAGCAGCTGATCTGCTCGGTAGCGCAGCAGCAGCGAGGAGCCGAATCGGGGTTTCCCCTTTGTGTGGGCGGCGGGGAACGCAAACTCCACCATCTACGCATGCGCGGCCATAGGAAAAAAAGGGCACGCATGCGCAGATGGTGTTTTTACTTCCGCAACCCTACATCGTGAAAAATCGATTATCGCGAGGGGTCTTGGAACGGAACCCTCGCGATAATAGAGGGATCACTGTATATCGCTTTACAGTGCTTTACAGCCCTCGCTAAGCGGATTTACAGAGAGTCAGCATATTGCCCCCCAACAATCTGGGTCCTCATTTTACCCACCTCAGAAGGATGGAAAGCTGAGTCAATCTTGAGCCTATCAAGATTCAATCTGCCAAACTGCTGGCAGCCGGTGATCAGCAGAAGTAGCTTGCAGTATTGCGCCCTAACCATTGTGCCACTGTGGCTCTGTTACTGATTATTCTCTGTGCACCATTTCTACAGTAGAAATTATTTGGATGTCTAATGGCAACTATCCCAGTAAACAAAAACAATACAAGACAAAACAACAAGACAAACAAAAACAATACATTGAACCTTTGTAACCCTTTTTACGGTAATTGTGTTGATGTCATATTTCTATTTATATACAGTATTTGTAAGTTAAACTGTATTCCTTCTACAGTTTTCAATACTTTATATAACTATTATTGATATCACCTCTTATCATAGACATTACTTATATTCTTTATACATTTTTACTTATAAGTTCATTCACCATTTTCTAGAATTTGTTTTTCCTTATACCTCTACCTATAAACTATATACAAATCTAAATAATAAATAAATAAAAAAAATATACTTTATATACCAGTGATGGCGAACCTTTTCTTCCTCAGGTGCCAAAAGAGCATGCATGCGCATTATTATTATTATTATTATTATTATTATTATTATTATTATTATTATCATTAATTAGATTTGTATGTCGCCCCTCTCCGTAGACTCGGGGCGGCTCACAACAATAATAACACAATATATAACAAATCTAACAAAAGTCACTAAAAATTGCACATGCGCGAGTGCCCACACCCATAATTTAATGGCTGGGGAAAGCGAAAACAGCTTCCCCGGCCCCCTGGAAGGCTGGAAATAGCCTGTTTCCCAATTTCTGGTGGGCCCAATAGACTCATGTTTCACCCACCACAGGCTCAAAGGCTTCCTTGGAGCTGGGGGAGGGTAAAAATGCCGTCCCCCATCTCCCCGGAGGATCTCTGGAAGCAAAAACTCGCTCCTAGAGCCTCTGCGAGCCAAATATCAGCTGGCCAGCACACACATGTATGTTGGAGCTGAGCTAGGGTAACGGCTCGTGTGCCAGCAGATATGGCTCCACGTACCACCTGTTGCACCCATGTCATAGGTTCGCCATCACTGTTATATACCCTCCTTTCCCTCTGGTTTCTTTTTCTCTATTCATTGGTAGAACATGTTCCAAACTTCATAAAATTCTGAATTTTCTTTATCATCTAATTCATATCTCAGTTTGTTTTTTCACTCTTTTGATATTTGGTGTGTGTGTGTGCTTGTGTGGGCCCTACACTACACAATGCAATACTACACCATGCTACACTTGTTCTTGACACTAATTTTTGATTCTCCCATTTCTTTTGTTTCTCTACATAGGTGGAATACATGGTTTACTTCCTCAGAAGTGCCAGGTGATGGTGCTGCTGAACCCACGGAGCGGAGCAGGAGAGGCCCTGCATCTATTCACCTCTCAAGTTCAGCCGATGTTGACTGAAGCCAGCATAGGATTCCATAAGTTTGTCACTGGTGAGTCTCATGGCTGGCTCAGAGCAACTTAAGGGAAACTTTAAGTTGGGAAACTTAACTTAAGGTTTAGTACAGGTAGTCCTTTACCCGCAGCAGTTCATTTAGCAATGGCCCTGACTAATGACCCTTTTTCACACTTACGACCATTGCAGCATCCCTATGATCATGTGATCAAAATTCGGATGCCTGGCAACTGGTTCATATTTATGACGTCTGCAGTGTCCCGGGATCATGTGATCACCTTTTGCAAACTTCTGACAAAACAAAGTCAATGGGGAAGCCAGATTCACTTAAAAACCGTGTTACTAACTTAACAAAAACAGTGGTTCGCTTAACAACCATGGCACGAAAAGTTGTAAAATTGGACACTGTTCGCTTAACAAATATGTCACTTAACAACAGAAATTTTGGGCTCAATTGTAGTCCCAGGTAGAGGACTGCCTGTAGATTCAATTCAATTCAATTCAATTTATTAGATTTGTATGCCGCCCCTCTCCGAAGACTCGGGGCGGCTCACAACATGGCTTAGACTTCCATTTCCAGTTCTGTTCACTCATTTTGCCTTTGGCCAAGCCTGGGTAGAATGACATTATTGGCTACTCTATGTTGCAGAATTCTTTGCAATCTCAATGTATGAGAATAAGTAGTTAATTCAACCTGCTTCAGTTCTCCTTATGTGGAGGTTATAGTTACAATGAACTGTGTTTTATATATATAAAAAATCTGTATGACTAAATTAAAACTACTCATCCCAGTTAAGCATATGGCAAATAAAGATTGCAATAATGGGAAGATGCTGGATTTGGAGAATAGGGCATGTCTGAAAACTGTAATTGTATCAGCACAAAATCGCTAAGTAAGAAACTCCAATTATCTGATTGCCTTATGAATCATTTTTGTCAAACTCTCTGGCATCCAGTCTGTTTCTGGACTCACTTTAAAGCAGTGGCTTCATTAATATAGCCTTCAATAGCTTGGGGCCAGGTTATCTGAAGGACTGACAGCTTGTCATGTGGAATCCTCCCCAGAACTTTCCAGATTCCTTCAGCAGGTGTCAGTTTGCCATAGTCTGCCCTGGATTAAATTTGTTTATTTGTTTTTTTTCCCCTTTAACTGCCCAGATCACTTTCTATAAAATTTGCTTGAAAACAAATGCTTTTAGCAAGCAAATAAACAAGAGAGTTGATTAAATCAACCCAAACAATGTTTAACAATAATGTGGCTGAACAGAAAGGAAGAATTATGTGATATATTGGTGAAACAGATTGTTGTGCTTCAGGTATGGAGTTTAAGTATGTAAATTGTGTGTGTACGCGTGAGAGAAAGAGAGACAGACAGACAGACAGAGAGGAGAAGCAGTGTAAGAAGAAAAACAGTTGTGTAATTGTAGAGTAACTTAGAACCTATAGTAATAGTCCATCTGAATTAAAACATATTCTACAAGACATATCAGGGGTTGTTTGTTTTTTTGTCTTTCTCCTCAGAGAAACATAATCATGCTTGGGATTTGGCAAGGGAGGAGGATATGTCCAAATGGGATGCTGTGGTCATTATGGCTGGAGACGGCTTGCTTCATGAGGTAAGGAACACGGCAGATGGTTGTGGGGACTTTATGGTCTCATGGCTCCAGTACATGTTCTCTTTATTTAAAAAAAGAACCATTTTATTAGTGAAAAAAACAACCAGAAGACATGATGAAATGCAATCCTAAATATAATAGCACTAATAAAATTAGAAAGGAATACACAGAATAGTGATTAAATGAGAGTCACTGAAAGCGACTAAAAATGTATCCATAAACTTTTAATAGAGTTCTAGCTCAATCCATTAAGGTGCTGTTATATCTAACCCTGTAGGCCAGTGATGGCAAACGTTTTTGCTTCGTGTAACAAAAGGGTGTGTGTGGGTGTGCTAGCATGCTGCACATGCCCAAACCCTTCCCTTACCCCCCACCCATGCTGCCCCTGCACATGTGCACAGGCCTTACTGAAGCCTGGTACCTGAAAAACAATGCCCAAATGGGCAAACCGGAAGTTTGGGAAAATACATTTCCGGTTTGCCCATTGTGCTGTTTGTTTGCACTCTGGAGCGTTCGGGGAAGCTTCCTGAGGCTCCGGAGTGCAAAAAACAGCACAACGTGCAAACTGGGAGTTCAGAAAACGCACTTCCAGTTTGTGCTGTTTTTTTGCATTCCCGGACTTCCCTGAACCCTCCAGAATGCAAAAAACAACACAACGGCAAACCGGATGTTTGTTTTTCCAAACTTCCAGTTTGTCTGTTGGGCAATTCTTTTTGCCTCCAGAGCTTTAGGGAAGCTTCCCTGAAGTGTCTGGAGGATGAAATGGCCTTTCTCAAGGCTGGAAATCCGTGCATGTGCACTGGAGCTGACACAGGGAAAAGTCTCGTGTGCCCTCCGATGTGACATGCTGGTTATGACCTTTAAAGCCCTTCATGACATCGGACCAGAATATCTTCTGCCGCACAAATCCCAGCGACCTGTTAGGTCCCACAGAGTTGGCCTTCTCCGGGTCCTGTCGACGAAACAATGTCTTCTGGCGGGACCCAGGGGAAGAGCCTTCTCTGTGGTGGCCCCAACCCTCTGGAATCAACTCCCCCTGGAGATTAGGATTGCCCCCACCCTCCTTGCCTTTCGCAAACTCCTTCAAAAACCCCTCTGTTGTCAGGCATGGGGAAATTGATTCCCCTGGGCCGTTTCTGTTTTATGTATGGTTTATATGAGATGTATGAGTGTTTTTTATATTAAGGGTTTGTTAATTGTTTTAATCAATTGGATTTGTACTGTTTTATTGTTGTGAGCCACTCTGAGTCTTCGGAGAGGGGGGGCATACAAATCTAAATAATAATAATAATAATAATAATAATAATAATAATAATAATAATAACAACAATAATAATAATAATATAATGCATGCCATAGATTCGCCATCACAGCTGTAGACTATTTATTGCTCCACCTTCTCAGTTTTGGTGCAATATGTTATTTCGATGTAATGATATTCATGACAAACACATAGATTCTTAATATTTTACTATTTAGTGTCTTAATATTCTTAATATTTTACTATTTAGTGTCTTAGGAAAATTGCAATGCTTGATCAGCAGAAAAGACGACATGGGGGCGATGACACAGTGGGCTTTTTTAAAGCTACTATTTTAAAATACTCCTCAACTACCTTTACCTAAGCATTTTTACCTGTTGACATCTCAAATGAATTGGTTAAATTTGGAGTGGAGATTTTATTTCTCTCCTATTTTGTTATTTTTCATAATTTTGTACTTGATTGCCTAACTAACGGCACAAAAGTTAAACTGGGAATGAGCAATTTTTTTACTTTCACCTTTACAAGGCTGAACTGAACAACTTTGTAGAGATGCTTCAGAAAGCAGAATCAAGAAGCTGCCTGGGTGTTTCTTTTCATTTTTTTTTACAAGAAAATATTTCCCCTCATCTTTACAGTTGAGGAGAAATTCTTGATGCACTTCAAGAAGGAAGGCATGACCGTAAAGTCCCATGGTTTTGAAACAAATCCCCCTGACATAAATTACCTTGGCTCTGGAGCTGATAGGGTGAATTCCTCTAACCGACGTCAGTGGGAGCTAAAGGGGTAGCAGAGAGTATGTTGAAGCTGACTGGCTGCTTCCATAGTGATTCTTCTTCAATGCAGCCAAAATCCAGTTTAGATGCAAAATCAGACTTCTTTGAGCTTTTATTTATTTATTTTTCTATCTGTCTGTCTGTCTGTCTGTCTATCTATCTATTTATTTATTTATTGGATTTGTATGCCGCCCCTCTCCGTAGACTCGGGGCGGCTAACAACAGTAATAAAATACAGCATGTAAATCCAATACTAAAACAACTAAAAAACCCTTATTGTAAAACCAAACATACATACAAACAAACATACCATGCATAAATTGTAAAGGCCTAGGGGGAAAGAATATCTCAGTTCCCCCATGCCTGACGGCAGAGGTGGGTTTTAAGGCGCTTACGAAAGGCGAGGAGGGTGGGGGCAATTCTAATCTCCGGGGGGAGTTGGTTCCAGAGGGCCGGGGCCACCACAGAGAAGGCTCTTCCCCTGGGCCCCGCCAAACAACATTGTTTAGTTGACGGGACCTGGAGAAGGCCTACTCTGTGGGACTTAACTGGTCGCTGGGATTCGTGCAGCAGAAGGCGGTCCCTGAGATAATCTGGATTATTATTTTCCTCTGATTGCCTGTCATCTGTGTCTTTTAGGTGATCAATGGCCTGATGGAGCGTCCTGACTGGAAGACCGCGATCCAGAAGCCTCTTTGCATTCTCCCCGGAGGCTCCGGGAACGCTTTGGCTGCTTCACTTAATCACTATGCTAGGTATGGTATCTGCTAAAGATTTCTTGCACTGTTCGTATTATTACAAATGAGGTCACACTCTCCCAGAGCCATCCCTACTCTTAGCACAGACTAGTGAATAACTGGAAGAGTTATTCAATAGTCTGTTATGCTCCCCTTATGAGGTGACTTTAACAGGAGAGGGAAGGCTTCCTGTCTCACCTCTGGGAGAAAAAAATATATCCCCTCAGAAGTGAGACTGGTGGGTGCAACCGGAGAGAAAGCTCTCTTCCTTGACTCTGCCAGTCGAAGGCAGTTCTTGTAGCTTTAATCCATTTTGTAGTACAGTGATACCTCATCTTACGAACCCCTCGTCATACGAACTTTTCGAGATATGAACCCGAGGTTTAAGAGTTTTTTGCCCCTTCTTCTGAACTATTTTCACCTTACGAACCTGCCGCCGCCGCTGGGATGCCCCGTCTCCGGACTTCCATTGCCAGCCGAAGCGCCCGTTTTTGCGATGCTGGGATTCCCCTGCAGCATCGCAAAAAATGTGGAAGTCCGGAGGTGGGGCTTCCCATAGAGGGGAGGCTCAGGGGAATCCCACCAGCGCGAAAGCGGATGCTTTGGATGGCAAAAGGGGTGAATTTTGACCTTGCACGCATTAATCGCTTTTCCATTGATTCCTATGGGAAACATTGTTTCGTCTTACGAACTTTTCACCTTACGAACCTCATCCTGGAACCAATTAAGTTCGTAAGACAAGGTATTGTAGTTTCCATCCATTTATTTGGTCACAGAATTGAACCTAATTAGCTTCTTGAGATTAGCCAGTACTGCCTCCTGCCTTAGCTTCCTTTAAATAGGACTATTCGGTGCCTTTATGTTGCTGTTGTTAGACAGATACTGCCCGTTAAAATTTTGTAGTGAGGACTCTGTGACTCTCATGCAACTTTTTACGTTGCTCACCCCTAACCCAAGAGCTATGTTCTGGCCATTGCCAGATGGAAACCCTGCCTGGCCTTCCATTGGCGCATTGCTGAGGGTCTGCTTTTCGGATTGGAGCAAGAGTCGTTCCTTCTTTCTTCTTCGTGAGGCAGCCCTAGGTAGAGCAGTTTCACACCAGCCCTTCCCCTGACTGACAGGATGCGTAATATTTCCTTGGGTCGGTATCATGTGTCATTCTAAAGGGAGGCGTGTGGGAAGTTCTTCCCTTCCAAAGCTTCCTTTATTACTAGTCTTTGACTCAGCTACGGCACCTCCCCATCTCCCTCTGTGCCGGCCTCTTTCCTTTGCACAGCAGGCCTCCTGTTCCATCTGCTCTGTGGCTAATTCCCCCTACGCCCCCCAGTTTAGCTTTGAGGAGGGAGGGTGAAGGAGGTGTGTTGAGGGCACCGTGGAGGGGCTATTTTCCTTGCTGTTATACTGGCTTCTGCTCCGGTAATCTCACACTACTAACCCCAGAGCATACAAAACCTTCGTCAGATCAATCCTTGAATACAGCTCATCTGTCTGGAACCCACACCGCATTTCGGACATAAACACTCTGGAAAATGTCCAGATATACTTTACTAGAATAGCCCTCTACTCCTCCACTCATAACAGCATATCCTACGCTACTACTTATTTATTATTATTTATTTATTTATTACTTAGATTTGTATGCCGCCCCTCTCCGAAGACTACACTTACAGTCCTAGGTTTAGAAAGATTAGTACTACATCGCCTTAAACACGACCTAAGCATAGCTCATAAAATCATCTGCTACAATGTTCTTCCTGTCAACAACTACTTCAGCTTCAACCACAACAACACACGCGCACAGAACAGATACAAATTTAAAGTAAAGCGCTCTAAACTTGACTGCAGGAAATACGATTTTAGTAACCGAGTAGTTACTGCCAGACTCTGTAGTATCATCACCTAACCCCCAAAACTTTACCCTTAGATTATGCCCTGTTGACCTCTCCCAATTCCTAAGAGGTCAGTAAGGGGCGTGCATTAGTGCACCAGCTTGCCTTCCATCCCGTGTCCTAATGTTTCTCTCTTACTAGTGTCATTATTATTATTATTTATTAGATTTGTATGCCGCCCCTCTCCGTAGACTTGTGTATCATTTATATATATATCGCCAAAAAAGCTTCTAGAGTTGTTAACCTGATCCTACGCAGCTTCTGCTCAGGCAATCTCACACTACTCACAAGAGCCTACAAAACTTTTGCCAGACCCATCCTAGACTACTGCTCATCTGTCTGGAACCCATACCACATCTCAGACATCAACACCCTTGAAAATGTCCAAAGATATTTCACCAGAAGAGCCCTTCACTCCTCCACTCGAAACAGAATATCCTATGAAAATAGACTAACAATCCTGGGCCTAGAAAGCCTAGAACTACGGCGCCTAAAACACGATTTGAGTATTGCCCACAAGATCATATGCTGCAACATCCTACCGGTCAATGACTACTTCAGCTTCAATCGCAATAACACAAGAGCACGCAACAGATTCAAACTTAATACGAACCGCTCCAAACTTGACTGTAAAAAATCGAGTTATCGAAGCGTGGAACTCATTACCGGACTCAATTGTGTCAACCCCTAACCCCCAACATTTCTCCCTTAGACTCTCCACAATTGACCTCTCCAGGTTCCTAAGAGGCCAGTAAGGGGCGTACATAAGTGCACTGCTGTGCTTTTCGTCCCCTGTCCAATTCTTTCCTTTCTTTCACCTATCATATATATTCTCTTCCTTTCATATAGCCTCTCCTCTAAGTTCACTTTACCCTTATATATATTACTACATGTCTATTTTTCTTCCTATGTATTTGTGTATTGGACAAATGAATAAATAAAATAAAATAAAATAAATATAAATATTATATCTTTGAATACAACGAATACATACGTGACAAAACAAACAAACAAACAAACTATGGCGGAGAAACAAGACCAGAGGAAACAAGTCTGTGTCCTGTTCAAACAGCCTCAGTGGGAAAATGAGTCACTCTTAAGCTTTAGATCCATTTCCATCCTTCCTTCTTTAACACGGTACATTCAAATGCATTTGACACAGCCAGGGAGAGCATCAGGCAGAGAAGGCTAATTATCCACTAGGAAAAGGGATGGATCGTTTTACCACCCCCTTCCCTCCTTTGTGCTCTTTGGGGGTTGTATTTCAGTCACTCCCCTCTGCAATTGGATGCTCTAGTAGAGTCAAACCACTGACTCCTCCATGAAATCTCTCCAGGACAAAGGCTGCTGGTAGTGTTCATGACGGTTAATGAACACCAAGACTGATTAGGAGTTGAAATTTAGAAGGAATCTGGTTGCTTTTCCCTTGGCCTAACTGGTTCATTGAACTGCTGTAATTCGACAAATGAGCTATCTCAAAGGAATTCTCTTAATCCCAACACGTGGTCTCCAAGAAAGGCTGACCAGATACGATAGAAACTTAGTCAAAAGGGCAAAGTGTGAAATCCTAAGGTCTTTCTGTTACTACTGGAATCTAGAAATGCTCTGGTGTCAAAATGGGATCACCTTCAGAGAGGGAGGAAAGGTGAGATGCAAACTGAGATATCGAATACTTATCTTAACCATGCAGAAATTACTTGCACAGTTATGTTGAGGGGCAATCCTCTAAATTATTCTTCAAGAAATAATTTGTATTGAAAACTGCTACAGAAATTATTTTAAGAGAGGAATGTATATGAATGTAATGGTTATTTAATTAGGATGTTTCCCAACAGCAGTATTCTTTTTACATAAGTTAGATCTCAGCTACACCACCAACACCTGGCAATGGCCCAGGTTAGTGAAATCTGTTTCCTGTTTCGAAAGTTTATTGCTGATGGTGCACTTTCTAATGGCAGTACTCCTATCAGGCTCAATGGCCTTGCTTCCACCTAGGCATGACATGTATGAGTCCTCCTATCAAGATTTACAATGTTCTCTTATCTTTATCTTTCAAAGAAATCAGGATCCTTTTATGGCAACTCTGCCTCATTAAACTGAGAAAGGGTGAATGTCTCAGGGTAATCCCAGGTAGGATGGAGTATTTGAAGAACCTGAGTCAAATTAGATGCTCAGGCGGGGGTGGGGTGGGGTGAAATGCAGTTTGTGGGTGGATGTACCCCTCCCCAGACACAAAAAGGCCAAATTTGGCAGTATGATTGTATGGTATGAGCAATATTATTGTGGATAGGTGTAGGTTTGAAAGGCAAGCCTTCTATTCCTTTAAGCCTTTCAAACACAATGATACTTTGTCTTACGAACTTAATTGGTTCCAGGACAAGGTTCGTAAGGGAAAAATTTGTAAGATGAAACAATGTTTCCCATAGGAATCAATGGGAAAGCGATTATTATTACTATTATTATTATTATTATTATTATTATTATTATTATTATTATTATTAATTAGATTTGTATGCCGCTCTTCTCCGTAGACTCGGGGCAGCTCACAACAATTAATGTGTGCAAGCCCAAAATTCACCCCTTTTGCCAGCCGAAGCACCCGTTTTCGCATTGGTGGGATCCCCCTGAGGCTCCCCTCCATGGGAAACCCCACCTCTGGATTTTGCGATGCTGCAGGGGAATCCCAGCAGGGGAATCCCACCAGCGCGAAAATGGGCGCTTCGGCTGGCAACGGAAGCCTGGAGGCGGGGCATCCCAGCGGTGGGTTTGTAAGGTGAAAATAGTTCGGAAGAAGAGGCAAAGAAATCTTAAACCCCGGGTTCGTATCTCGAAAAGTTCATATGACGAGGGTTTCGTAAGACGAGGTATCACTGTACTGGGAAAAAAACAAGTCTTTTGTGAGTCTTTGGAAGCGACACACTGCCCTCCCCATATGCTCAAATATTGTCCATCCCCTTCTGATCTCTGCCCTCTACTGAGCCCAGCAAAGACTGCTCCTTTTTAGCAGAAGACAAATGGAAGCGCTCACCTGATCTCCTTATGTCCCACTCGCCCCTTTATCCTTTGTGACAGTCTTTGCTGTAAGCAAATGCCTGATATTTTTCTTTCATGCTCTTTTAATTACATTAAGAAGCCTATGTTCAAGTTGTAGCTGTTGCAGTCACTCCATCCCTAAAGATGTCCAATTGTTTGCAGTCTTCTACTTCCATTAATTTAACTATCCACCCACTTTCCAATTCATATAAATGCATACTGAATTATTTTCCTCTTTAATTCCCTCAAACTCCTGCCTGTGAATCCACTCATCATTGAAAAATCCTATGATGGGTGTGTTGAGGGAGGGAGGGGGAAACTACTATAAAGTTGCTTATGTGTCAGAAACCCTGAGCAATCCTCCACATGCAGTACAGTGTTCCCTCGATTTTCGCGGGGGATGCGTTCCAAGACCGCCCGTGAAAGTTGAATTTCCGCGAAGTAGAGATGCGGAAGTAAATACACTATTTTTGGCTATGAACAGTATCACAAGTCTTCCCTTAACACTTTAAACCCCTAAATTGCAATTTCCCATTCCCTTAGCAACTATTTAGATTATTACTCACTATGTTTCTTTATTAAAGTTTATTAAAAAAAATATTTATTAAAGGTGGACGAAAGTTTGGTGATGACATATGATGTCATCGGGCAGGAAAAACCGTGGTATAGGGGGGAAAACCTCAAAGTATTTTTTAATTAATATTTTTTAAAAACCGTGGTATAGACTTTTCGCGAAGTTCAAACCCGCGAAAATCGAGAGAACACTGTACCGCCATTGTCAACCTGCTGCCATTTTGACACAAGCGGGTTGTTCTCATTCCAGAATTATGTTTAAACTGAACGACCAATCATGTCGGACATCTCCTTTAAGGCAATGCTTTGATTGAGCTTCCTGAATGCTTTCTTTGTGTGCGCGCATGCATGCTTTTGAGTCAGCGTTGACTCCTGGCGACTACCTGGACAAGTCAATACAGTTTCTTGGCAAGATTTTGTGGAAATGGTTTGCCTTGGCCCCCTTCCACAGCTTAGCATGACTGAATGTCACCCAGCTGGCTTCCTTCTAGGACTGTATTAGAACTCAGGGTCTTCCAGGTTTTAACTACTATATCAAACTGGCTCTCACTGAATGCTTACAACAAACTCCTTTTGAAAGCCATCAATAAGCCTAAGAAAGGTGCTGCCTTAACATAGCTATATGCCTAAGCAGGGGGCTGACTTTGTCTTCTAGAAGTTTTGCCTTCACTTTCATCTTCACATACTGTTGCTTCCATCTCAAATCTATACAGAATCAATGTAAGGGTTCTAGAATGGCAGTGATGAAGCCTCCCTGAAATCAAATGCAACTACCAAGTCTCTTTGAACTCTGGTTATACACTGCTCAAAATAAATAAATAAAGGGAACACTTAAACAAATCAAACGTCTGTGAAATCAAACTGTCCACTTAGGAAGCAACACTGATTGACAATAAATTTCACATGCTGTTGTGCACATTCAACTTTGTGCAAAGTATTCAATGAGAATATTTCATTCATTCAAATCTAGGATGAGTGTTTGAGTGTTCCCTTTATTTCTTTGAGCAGTGTATTTGTTAGAGGGAAAGTTAAGGTTATGAGAATTCCAGTGAGAAGGTTGCTTTTAAATGTGGCATCAACATGGGGACAATTCATGACAGCAATGCCCTGTTTTGGATTTTTGTTTATGGTGGCATGGAAGTCTGTTGTTGCTTTTGTGAAGATGGTCTTTTCTGCATCTCTTCACCCTTCCTTTCTCTGCTGAAAACGTAGGTGCTTTTTTCTTCAAGTTAAAAAGAGGAAAATATTGGAAGACCTGTCAGCTCCTAGAAGTCGAACAGATCACTTGCAAGCATGATGCTGTGCACATTCATGGCTAATATTCAAGGAGGACTCGTAGACAAGTTTCGTCTCTAGCTTAAACTGTTACTGCTGTGACAATGGCATCTCAGATCTTATTTGGGTGCCTGGAAGAGGTTTCTAGCTAAAGGCAATTGTAAGAGGTCATTTATCAAGAACCTTTGAAGTATTGTGATGATCCTAGAAGCAGCTGCCTTCAAAGAGAAGCACTGATCTTTCTTTCTGGCTTGTGAGGAGCACACCTACAAGCCCACTGTCAACATGATTTGGAGAGATTTAGGATGCATGTTGTGCAACTTCGGCATTAAGGAGCAGAAGTCAGCTGGGGGCCTGTAATATATAGAGAGGAGGCTGCTTTAATGTCGGTCATGTTTTTTAGTATATGCTTATGCTTAGCTGCTTATGGCTGTAAAAGCCCTATGAAGTAAGTCTAAGCACATTGGAATAGTAGTCTTGGGCTAGTTTTCTATGATACTTTATATTTCTCTCCATGGGTGGGCTTATACATCCCACTAAGTAATGAAGTGGCTTGTCTAGTTTTGACTTAGTATGATATTGGTTGCTGATTGGTCTCCAGGCACAATTCAAAGTGTTGGTTATGACATATAATTCCCTACATGGCTTAGGACCAGACTACTTTCGAGACCATCTTCTGCCTCATGTATCCTAGCGGCCAGTTAGGTCCCAGTCAGCCTTCTCCAGGTCCCATCGGCCAGACAATGTCATCTGGCGGGATTTAGGGGAAGAGCCTTCTCTGTGGTGGCCCCAGCCCTTTGGAATGAACTCCCTCTGGAGATACGTACCGCCCTCTCCCTCCACAGTGTTGAAGGCTCATCTCTGCCGGCGGGCATGGGGAGCCATGAATGATGAGACCTAATTTTGCCCGATGTTATGAGTGGCTAGACTAGACAAATGTGGATGATTGTGTTAGGATAAATGGGGTTTTAGAATTTTTTAGTTTTTTAGTATTTTAATATTGGATTTCTACAAATTTGTACTGTATTTATTATGTTGTATGCTGCCCTGTGTTGGTTTAGGAAGGCGGCATAGATCTAATTAATAAAATAATTATAAATAAATAAAATATTGAGTCCTACATTTTCAAGTATACGTTGGGGTTTATAGCTCAATGTTATGGCCAAAAGGTTTCTAGGGCATAGGGAATGACTTGTTCAAGAAACCATGTTTTAACCCAGGCTGCCCTTTCCTCTCTTCCCCCATTGCAGCAGAAGTCACGTGGCAAAAGAGGACCTGTTGAGGAACTGCACCTACTTCTTATGCAAAGGCCTGCATGCTCCCATGGACCTCGTTTCCCTCCGCACGGCTTCAGGCAAGCATCTCTTCTCCTTCCTCAGCTTCGGCTGGGGTTTTGTCTCCGACGTGGACATTACCAGCGAGAGGTACCGTAAATTGGGTAGTGCCCGTTTTACAGTGGGCACATTCCAGCTCCTCACTTCACTCCAACTTTACAAGGGCCGCCTCTCCTACCTGCCAGCTGAAGCGCAAAGCTCTGCCTCAAATCCCTTGCCTCCTACAGGGGTGAACGCCTGCCCCTCCCCGCAGCATCCTCACCCGGTCCCCACTGCTAACGGGAAATCTCCCAACCCTCTCGCTTCGCCAGCATCTTCCCTCCTGAAGGAGGATTCCGCCCTGGAAGATGCCTTGTTGGTGCCCTTTGAGCAGCCTGTTCCGAAGCATTGGACCGTCGTCCCGGAGGAGGAATTTGTTTCTATAGTTGCCATTCAGCAATCCCACCTGGGGACGGACTTCATTATAGCTCCCACAGCCAAGCTGTTTGATGACGCCATCCATCTCTTCTACGTAACGGCTGGCATCTCCCGCATGGGAATGCTCAAGTTGTTCATGGCCGTGGAGAAAGGGAACCAGTTGGCTCTTAACAGCCCTCATGTCCACTACGTGACAGCAAAGGCCTTTAGGCTGGAGCCCCTGGAGCCCAAGGGGTTTATGACAGTCGATGGCGAGGTGTTGACATGTGAGCCAGTGCAAGGACAAATACACAACCGGCTAGCCCGTATCATTAGTGGCTCCTGAATGAGCATCAGGAAGAAACTGGAAAGTTTTTTTGTGACACTCTGGAAAGTTGTGAAGAAATCCCCAAACGCTGCATCTACTGCATTCAAAACATCATTAACATTGTTGACAGGGATGCCTCTCAGGGAGAGATTGTCTGTTTCTGCAACTTTTTAATTGCGATGCAAGTAGTGGAGGAGTTTGTCTTGCCCATGACTTCTCCCTAAGCTGCTGTGCAGTAAAAGAGGCAAGTTTAGTGTCCCCTCGCTCTTTGCACTGCTGTAGCAGAAGTATGCCTTCAAATTAAACCAAAGCCACTTCCCATACTTTCCTGTCTGGATAAAGATGTCTTAATCCTTTGCCATTCAGGAGGACAATTTTATGATTTTGTAAGCAGTATAAAACACATACATACATGCCTTGTGTATAGTTGCTTATATTCCTATGGAGAAATGAAAGACCTATTTTGACAAAAAAAAAACAACCCACCCCAATGTCTGTCATCGATGCTGTGATTTTGGATTGCTCTTATGAAAAGGCAAAGCGCCTAATGTAACATTTCACCATCTTTATCATTCAAATGCAGGTAGGTAATTGAAACACAGCCAGCCAACTTTCTTCAGGACACAACAGTTCTTCAATTAGATGCACATTTGATCAGCAACTTGTAGGTTATTTCCATAAGTGTCCAAAGTGGCACCTTTATGCATTCACCTTCCTTGCATATATTCCTGGCTAATATTTGTAGTAACACAGTCCATCTGACAAACTATAGATTAGTAGATTAAAGGCAGATGTCAAAAAAAAAAATAGTGGTCATCTTTTTATAGTAGCCTGCTGTTTCGTTTTAAACTGCCAGTACAGACAACTTATAGTTAAAGCACAGAATGTTTGGGAAGAGTGTTGCGGTGTCAGGGCTATCTATAGTTACAATTAGAGCCCAAACTGCTGGTATCAATCTAAAAATAAGGAAAATGGAGAGAAAGAACATGCCCTTCCCAGAATCTCTGGATTGAGCAGTATAGAACTTGTTCTAATAAAGGTGAATTTGGAGATTCTTTAACTATACAGTTCCTTTCAATTTATATTCAAAACCTTTATGATTGGACTTACAACATAATGTAAGACTTGGGCTGTGGAAGCGCTTTTGAAGCAGAACTGAGAATTCCTACTCATCCATCCGAATCCAATTCTTTGAAGACTTGTGTGTGTCCTCCAAAAAGTAGAGACAGATCCTGGTGAAGAGTTCAGAAGTTTCAGATCAGTCCCAAAGGGATTTACAGAGGTAGATTTGCCACAAATCCCCCAACTCTGCAGCTTTTATAATCCAAACTGATAATGAAATTAAAGTAGACAAATGTGCAGTGCCCCTGTCCTCAAAAACTATTTGGAGGAAAAACAAATCTCTATATGTACTGTATATATCAGATAGCATTGATTGCTATCCTAGGAAAGCATCAGATCTGAAGTTATGTAATGTATCTTTAAATAGAATCAAACTGGTGACTTAAGCCAGTTTAAGTCCTGGTGACTTAAATATGTCTATGCAGTGCTATTGGCAAGAATATAAAATTGCTTTATCATGGCCTCCTTCAGGTGATGTTTATTCAACTCCCAAGTCCATTGGAGAGCCTCCCTGACCCTCCTTAGCTTTTAATAGCAAGGTTGGCCTCCTGCTGCTATCTGCCATACAGGATTTTATTCTGGCACTAACTTTGTAATGGTAGACATTATCACCCACATTGTAGTAGGTGATAACGTCATAATCTAAAATCTATTACTAGATGTTACTACTAATGGCCACATTTTGGCCATTAGTAGGCTATTAGTTGAATGGCTATTAGTGAGAACAGCTTTTTTTACTGAGTTGTGAATAGCATCCCCCTGATATTGCTATGTGCAGATTTATCTCAAGAGAATTTAGTAGTCTTGAAGTCTGCATAGCATCTACTTGGATTTCAACAGTTTAATATTGGGCTGACTTCTGACAGATTTTAAAAACAATGCAAAGCACATTTGTATCCACATTGGAAATAGTGGAGACTATACTTTAAGAGGTGGCATATGTATCTTATACAGTATTTGATAAACACTAGGTTTGTTGAAGCAGCTAAGTTACCAGGCTGGTTACTACAAATCAAGGCAGAATCACAGTGTAAAAGTATTTGAAGTACAGACTGGGATGTAGAGGCCATATAAATATATCAATACAAGCAATTGTTAATCTGTCTATAAGGAAAAAAATAGAGCAGAGAGCATACAATGGTCATTGGGACATACAGGCATAGATAAGAGAACCAATTTCCAGTGCAACATCATGCTAAACATAATAAGGGGGGTAGCAATGAGGAGAATTCTACTTGCCCACCGGCCATTTTAAAGCCATGGAATCCAATAGTTGCTGCTTGGGTGACTTTGAGGAAAGTATCAGCCTTAGGGGAAACATTTGTGATTCAAAACAATGAACCATTATTCAGGGCAGACTAAAACTCAGAAATGAGTTCTATCAGCATGCCCAGCTCCAAGAGAAAAAGGGCAAAACAGCCAAATTCTGTTTTCACAGACAAAATCTAGTTTTCATATGATGCACCTGATGAGGCAAGCTTGTGCCTGACCTATATCATCTTGTGTGATTAAAGGGGAAAAGAAAGAGGCTTGAAGCAGCTTTTAAAAGTGCTAGAGTGAATGAATTCTTTTGGGTAGGAGGCCTCAATTGCTTTACTTCCCAGGCCTTTCAGATGACAGAAACTAGACAGCCCAATATTGTGTATGTGCATCCTCTTCAATATTTATTTTATGAGGCCATTATTCTAGTTTGAGGATAGTGTATATCACTCTACTTTTTGTATTTTCCATAATAGTTTAGGTTGTCTTCTAGAGCAGAGATGAAGATTGTGACAAATCAGTCATTAAGGGGTCTCTTTGCACCAAATGACAATTCTCTAACATTCTTTTGATGCACCTTGATTTAAAAAAAAAAGGAATTGTGTGCAAATTTAAAGATGCACGATTAACTGTATTGCATAAAATTACGTATGCTCTGAGAGACATAAATGTGCTTCTCCTACCCAAAACTGACCAAAAGTGAGAGAAAAAAGAGCCTCCTGATTGCAAAATACATAAACAGGAATATGATGTAATATGCATATTGATACACAGAAGTTACAGATTCTGTGATAATCAGCACAATAATTGTTGAAGCTTTAACTGTAGTAAAGATGGCACTGAAATTGAGGAAATGGTGGAGTTTAGCACCTTGAAAATTTAAAGGAGAAAACAAAGGGTTCCAGAGAAACCCTCCTCATGAACCTGTTATAGCATTCACAAGCCTTACAAGGTAAATGGTGATCCTGGGAAAGATATGTCACTCAAACCTTTTTGACATGCTGACATCCCTTTCAGAGTTTCAGGGAACCTGGTGCTTCAAGCTGAAACGACACACAGCATGAATAGGCAAATCTACGAACAGCGGCGAATGTAACGGCAAGCCACTTTCTCTCCTTTATTACTGCATCTTAATTAGCCAAACAAAACTTGCCAGTAAAAAAAGATTCATCACACAGTACTTTATACATATATTGTAAGCAACCAAGCATTCACAGCTGCAAAAGTAACATACCCCTAAGCATTGCCCCCGATATGACAGCTCCATCGGTTTTAAATACTGTACAGAATCAAGTCTATAAAGTTTAGTAATATTTCTTTTCCCTTTCCCTCCCCAGCACTTAACAGATAGATTTTAATTTATACATCACAATCATGTGGCCCATCTCAAAACTAACAATATGCCTCATGCTTTGGCTTTTGGTGTGTATGTATAAGTGTCTGTCTCTCTGACAGTCTCCTCACTGTGGATTACAGACATACACCCCAAAATGTTACATGGCTGCAATATGCCCAGTGGCAACTGCATAATCTAGAGCTTCACATTATTCAATAGCTAAAAGGGGGGGTAGGGGGGATGTAAACATCTGTGCATGCCACTGGTAAGGGCAAAGATCAGCAAGGATAAAAGGGACAGTGCTTGAGAATGTAAAAGATGTCGGCAGGTTCCAAGGAGGAAAGAATAAGCAAAATCTTCCGCAGGGGCAGGGTGCTAGCAATTCAGACAAGTCCTTCATGGTGTTTTGAGAAAAAGTAGCTTCCCTGTAGCTTGCATAATTAACATTTTCGTGGCTCCTCTCACCTTATTAAAGCATGTCTCGGAACCAACTGGGCAGTTTACATGATTATGATGTGGAAAAAGGCAGGCTTTTGAAAAGGGTCATTATGTTAAGATAGGCAGCTGGTTAATTCTCTCTGGGGAACATGAGGTACCATCTGACAATACCTAGGAACAGAATTGCCCTTCTACACAATTAATGGTGGGTTTGGTAGTCCAGGCAACAGGTAAAATCTATTCCTGACCTCATCTGATCACTATATCAATCTAAGTACTCTGAATTTTTATTAAGTTGGGGTTTCTTCTGAATCATAATTGCCTGGGCCGATAGCTTGTCTACTGCAATAGACAAATGCTATTTCTCAAATGTTACTCTGCAACACTAAAATAATTCATCCACTACACTCCAAGCCAACACAAGATTCGTGTCATCTCCCTTGTTCTCCAAGTGGATTATTCTCTTGGGAGGATGACTAAGAGGGACATTTAAGTTGTTATCAGAGTAGGAATAATAAAGGCAAATAAATGTGAAGCCATGCAAAGATGGAAGAAACACCAAATGAAAAATAGAACACAATTCTGTTTTGAATGCAGGAATGTGGACCACTAGCCAACTAGAATTTGTTGGGAGGCCTGCATTTTCAATCAACCGTTTTCCTGCAACCACTCCTTCGCCCCAATACCATTCCTGGAAACAGCTAAAGCAAATGATACAGAATCTGGGAACCATGAATAATATTAATGAAAAGGATGTGATTTTATTTAGAGATGCTTGATTAGAGAGACCCACTGTCTACCAGAATGTAGACTTCGTTGCTGCAGAGTTGATATGAATCCATGGAGATATAGAGTCAGGCAGAATTGCCACTTTGCAAGCACGTAGGTGAAAGCAGGAATTCAGAAATGATGGTTTGCACCATGCGGTATTTAGAGAATCATTCTGAGGTACCTTAATGTTCATAGTTTAATTGTGTAATGTTCGTGTATCCAAGAGAACAGTGAACTATGCTATATGCACTATATCCTCTTCAAGGCAAAGTGGAACAAGATAGGCTATCGTACACTTAAGACAGACCCAAAATTCCAAGTGCTCTTCTCAACAAGTACCGCTTGCCTTGTGCTTACTTGCTCCTCATGATTAAGAGATTAAGCAATTAAGGAAAGCAAGCTGCTTACATTTATCATTTGGTGGCTTTCGCACAGAACGTCCCCCTTAATTCCAATAGATATAGTCATCAGTGAAAATAACTAAAAATGATGCAGAGTAGAAATGTAGGCTATTCATTTGCTTCTAATCAACAGACTTTAGTGAAGTTAGGTCAGGCAGTAGAAGAATACTTCAGCATTACGTTTTCCAACTAGATACCGAATAAGGACCTTTCAAAATTTAATCAAAGGCAGCAATATCCACAGCACCCAAGAACTCAAAACAAGGAAGGGGTCATCACTTCATTGACTAGGAGCTGAAAGATCCAATCCCAACTTCACTCAAGTTCTGAAATGGAAAGGCCACAGCACCTCATTTCACAGAACCGAACCCCAAGGGGGAATGTCATTTGTGCGAGAGATAATGGGGGTGGGGGAGTGATTGCGTGTGTGCTCCACCACCCTGTGCATCTGGAATGTGATTAAAAAGACAGCCTGAAATGAGTTATGGAATTCTGCTTCTCTATAACAAACCAAGCCAAGGAGGAAGGGGTGCAGTGAGACAGTCTATTTATTGTTAACAACTTTTGCTAGGTTCTTCCTCCCTGTGTCCCCCTAATGATCTGTGTGCCTGTCTGTTCCTAACTTGGATTTTTTAAAATTATTATTTATCTTCCGTCCACTCGGGGATACTAGCCTCTACTAAGGCAGCCCGGTACTGCTGCAAGACACCACGAATGCTTTTTATGAACCCTTTAGACAATGGAAAGAGGGGGAACCCAATATCAGGGTAGCCACTCCTCTCAGGGAGAAAGCTCCTGTAGCTCTTTCTCCTTTTCTTTGGTTTCACACTTGGCTGAGCGGCAGAGTCCTGAACGGCTTTACCCTCGTCTGGCACGTCTCTGGCAAAATGCGCCTCTCTGGCCTGGCCCATGCTCTCAGAGTCTGAACACGGGTGGGTGTCACTCGCGGCCACTGTTGACATTCCGCAACCGGAGTCTTCCAGCTCCTCCTTGCCATCAGAGAGTTGGCTAGCTGCTCCTGCAGCCCCTACCTCTTGCTCTCCCAATGGCCCCATGCTGTCTACGGGACTCTCGGCCAGAGCGCAGGCTGCTGAGTGCGCAAAGGAAGACTCTGCCAGACCGGCGTGATCACGGCTCCTCTCGACCAGTTCATTGGTCTCCACCCAGGACTCAATACGGTGGATCAGGCGCCAACCATTACAGCAGAAATGCTCATAGATCTCCTGCTCAAAGACTTCCACGGGCTTGCGCAGCAGCTGCATCATGGACTGCACCACACGGATCAGAGCCATTTCATTGTAGCATCGGCTGTTTTCATAGCCCTCTTGTAAGCCCCGGTCACTGTCAAAACCAGCCTCATTGTAATAAGGCTCATTGACTAGGATAAGACCTAGTAGTAAAAAAAAAAAAAAGTGGGAAGGGGAAAGGAAGGTAGAAAATAGTGTGAGATATTTAGCACATGTATAATTTGGAAAGGAAGGTAGAAAATAGTGTGAGATATTTAGCACATGTATAATTTGGAAACGAACATGCATGTTTTACTTAAAAATATAATCGGAAAAGAAACAGGATATACAAATGCGTCAGGACAATAAATATACTAGAATTTAAGATAAAAGTGAGAAACAAATGCTCTCTATTTTGGAAAACCAATTTTTCAGACTACTTTAAAGTATTTTTTAAAGTAGTAGGGCTGGAAATCAAAATAATCTTCATTTAAAATGCAACTGTTTCAAAATTGAATTATTAATCCCAATTTACTGGGTTTTATTATTTTATGAAGTTGAACTCCTGAACCATGGATGATGAAAAGCCATTACAATATAATCTGTCCAAGATTTTGGAAAATGACAAAATGTTCCCTTTTGGGAGCTGTTTGAGGAGAAAATAAATTATATGAAAAAGAATGCAGAAGAAATGCTATTTTAATATGAAGGTCATTAAGTTTTGGACGAATGCTTTTTTGCTTTTACTTTTTCACATATTTCTAAAAAAAGGCCCAATTGCAGCTTTTTCTTATAGTTTCTCTTTATGCCAAGTTAGATGTTCAAATTAATGTTGCCCATTGTTAAACAAAACTAGGTAATTTACACATCTTCTTAATATGAGGAATTGGCTTTTAAAAATAAAAAAAAATCAAACTCCCCTAACTTTTTTGGAGATACTGTTACAATCTAACACAGAAGACGCACCCTATACATGGATGAAACACCATATTCATGAGAAACACGCCTGTTGTATGTTTTCTAAACATACAACGTCTGAATTATTAATTTTCTAAACATACAACGTCTGAATTACTAATCTCTGTTTCTTACTGTTAACCATTTTATTATTAATATAGTTTATAGATGAAGGCTAACAATTAGCAAGTAGAATTAGTAGTTTAACAGTTTGAAAGTTTTGTGGCCTGTTTCGTAGGGGTTGGTAAACTAATGTTATATTAATCAGAACTTAACTAGGGAGAATGTAAGGTGTATATGCATTAGTTTTAGGTTTTTTAAAATACACTTTTTTCTTGTATTTTTTCCTATCTTTAAAAAAATATTTTGATGTTTTGTATTTTAATTTTTTTTGAACAAAGTAAAAACTTTGGGGAAAAAATCCCTGAGGATTTATAGTATATGCAAAAGGTGTTCCGAACCGATCCTTGTAATGAAGGTCTAGGGTTCTCAATTACATGTAACTGCTGCACTGCTTTTTACAGAAGTGAACTGAACAGCTGCCAAGAATGGCAGTAATGGAGCATCCATGAATAGCAAAACAAAACAAAACAAAACCTCTTGGCATTTCTTTGTTTCTAACCACAAGCTCAATGGTGCCAATTCTCCATATTGGCAGATATCCCACTGGTGACTGAGGCTTTGCTTTTAGGGCATGAAATAAATAGCCATGGATATCATTGTTCCTGGGCAAGGAAAACAACCCACAACTTGGCCAGCCAGAGAACAACCTTTTTCTGCCTATTGCAGTAGGTTTTGACCCGATCTTTTCTTCTACCATCTTACTGGAATTTACCTTGGATTGAGATGAGCACCTGGAGAAGGCTAGATTTACTGGTCCATCTCTCTGTGCCCTGGAATCATCAAATAAGAGCAAGCAGTTAGTTCAACAGCAAGGACTACCCAATATTAAAATGCAGTCACAGCAAATTTTAAGAAGAAGGCATTTGCAATGATCCATGCTCTGTTGACTTCCATTCCTACCCATAACATTACTGCTCATATGAATGATATCAGTGTCCAGAGATTCTGGGTAAAACAAACTTTTGGGCCAAGGATGGCATAGATACTTTTCTTTACATCTCTAATAAAAAAATCCCTTAATGTTCTGTAAGATTGAATTCTATAATATGCCCATTGAAAGACCAAAGATTAATCCAACTGGAAAACCAGTAATAAAAATGAAGGTGCTATAAGGAACAGTCATGGAATATACATTGCTTTAAATAAATAAATAAATGAATGAACGATTGAATAAATAAATAAATAAATAAATAAATAAAACACTTAAACAACACAATATAACTCCAAGTAACTCAAACTTCTGTGAAATCAAACTGTCCACTTAGGAAGCAACACTGATTGACAATCAATTTCACTTGCTGTTGTGCACATTCAACTTTGTACAGAACAGCATATTCAATGAGAATATTCATTCAGGATGGGTTATTTGAGTGTTCCCTTTATTTTTTTAAAAAATTATTTAAAACAAATTTCTATTGCATAAAATACATTTTAAAACATTTTTTTATTATGGGAATATAGTTCTGTGGTAAGCATTCATACAATTTTTATGAGGGAGTAGATGGAGGGAAAAGCATTGCACTAAACACCTTTCTAACAACAGGTGTTAGTTTCATTTGCTACATTCAGATTTATATTTTGTCTGAACCAAAGTATTATGAGAACTAGATTCCAAATGTATGGGTCCTGCAGTAGGTTTTTTAAAACAGCTGGTAGCTACAGACAAACCCCATATAGTTGGACAATATTGTGGATTATAAATATATCTTTGAACAGCAGATAGAGTAAGCCACCTTGCTGTTTGAGTTTGAGTTAAACCATGCAAGAAAGTATTGCAATTGCATGCAGTTTATAATACGATACCAAATAACCCAGACCAAGAGGACTATAGTAAAAGTCAGCAGCAGTTGTTACCTTGCCTATCCAAGTGCCCAGAAGGCTTACGCAAACCTTTCCGTTGTCATACAAATTGGGATTCAGCCTGCCACTGCACTGGGAGAGGTAACGGAAGAGTGGGGGCACAGCTGGATAGATATTGGGGAGTTGGATGTCAAATAAAAAGAGGCCATCTTCATACGGTGTGCGTGTGGGTCCTTTGACTAGTGCTGAGAAGAGATCCTGTGGAGAGGCTATGTGTAAGTCCATGCAATAATCCATAAAGAGGAGCCAGAACAAACTAAAATTGTTACATCCAAAGCTATTAAGAAAATGCACATAAGCATTTATTTTTGGTTTCATATCAATATGCTTGGTATACACCCCATACAATTCATGAAAGAGTGTACTCTGATTAAATGTTCTGAAAAAGTCAAAGAAAATTTCTGTTCTAAGTTAGTCTGTTCCACATTTGCTGAGTAACAGAAATATTAACCCATACCAAATAAAAATATACTGCTATTACACAAACTGAAATCATGTATGATCTTGTTGAGACTAAATAGCCTGCACAAAGTCTCTATGAGATAGAGATACCTTATATTTACACCTCCTTTACTTCCATAATAGAAGTAAGAATAAAAATGCCACAAATTACACTGGACAAGTTGTTAGTACCTTCTCAGACAAAATACAGAAAGGAGTACCTTAGAATAGATATATTAATTCATTCAACAAATGATAAAAGTTCTGCTACATTTGTTAGCTATCTACCAAGCAATGTCAACATTATATTGGCAAAGTTATTGAATTAATTCCTATTCATATATACATGGGTGTTTATTTATCTTGAGAAAAATACAGAACAAATGTACTGTAATTTAATTATCTGCTAACAGATAAAATGAGTTGGGGATTTTTTCTTCTTGTTGGTGTAAAAAAATGACAACATTTTTTTCATTAAGAAATACCTTAGATCAGTGTTTCCCAACCTTGGCAACTTGAAGATATTTGGATTTCAACTCCCAGAAGTCCCCAGTTGAAGTCCAAATATCTTCAAGTTGCCAAGGTTGGGAAACACTGCTTTAGATGCACAGTAATATTCTTTTTAGGAATAAATTTATTAACAATTTTTTTAGAAAATTGTACCTAAGAACAATGTTAAAACACAAGGTATGTCTTTCTTTATGAACAGTGAAAGTTCATATACAAAGGTTTATGTGACTTACCATTCTGTCTTCAAATGTTTTGACCATGATACCATCTGGCAATGAAGTTGCTAATAAAGCCATTTCTTTCCTCACTGTGCTGAAAAACTTCTTGGCTTCTGGAGGCTGAAACTCCATTTTCTTAAAGGCATGGCTATCTAATGGGGCAATAAATAAATAAATTGGGGCAGCAGATTACCGAATTTTTCATTCTCCTTTGCTCCTAACATTTGCTAGAAACTTATTTAAATAATAGTGTTAGTAAAATAGACAAAAATAACTCCATGCTATTCTTGAAACTGTAAAACAGGACTAAAGTTATTAACAAATAAGGTAATTATTAACAAATATTACCAAAGCACTCAAATGATACTTGTATTAAAATACATTATCTAGCCAGAACAGGGGTCACTAATTTTATCGAAGATTGTTGAACTGACTGCAAGTCACTACTGACTTCATACAAGACTAGGTAAAGTAAAAAGAGGAGAAATATAGAGAGAAATTTGAGGTGTGTGTGTGTGTGTTAAGAATAAAAGTCCAGATATGTACTTAATGTTATATTTTACACCTGGCTCATATGTTTAGAAAGGGGGACCACTATAACTTACTTTCAAACACCAGTCCCCCAAAAATAGAATTACGAATGTATGGCTTTTCAGAAATTGTTGGGCTTCAATTTCCCTGACAAGCTAGATATGCTGAGTGGAGCTAATAGAATGCAATATTATTAGAATGTTTGTTTAGAGTCCATTTTGGAGTGAGCGACATATAAATGCAAGCAAGCAAGGAATCGATCAATCAATCAATCAATCAAGAGATAAATAAATAAATGCCCTAAGGCAGTGATTCTCAACCTGGGAGCCGGGGCCCCTTTGCGGGTTGAATGACCATTTCACAGGGGTCGCCTAAGATCATGGGAAAAGACAAATTTCCCATGGTGTTTGGAACTAAAACTTCTATTCTGGCGCCTTCGAACATATTTTTACAATCCGACCAATCAGGCGTTTACAGTGGGAGTGTCCCTCTGACCTTCCTGCCAATCAGCTTAAAGCTCTGTTGGGAGAACTGGCACTAGACTTATGGGTGAGGGTCACCATGGCATGGGGAACTGTATTAAGGGGTCGTGGCATTAGATAGGTTGAGAACCACTGCTATCTATTCTCAGCCTCCCTTTTAAAACTGACCTGGAGCACATTCTAACACGGAGAAGACTTCCCCCTTGGCACTGGTGAAGGTAACGCCAGGCTTGCCTCCACTCTGCTGGCAAAGCACGGGGGTTTCGCTGGGCCATTCCGATGCCACTGGTGTCTGTGTCTGAACTTCTCTCTCTTCTTTCTTCTCCGCCTCTGCCATTGCCTCCATCTTTTCTTCCTCCACAATAGCTACGTTGTCCAGGGTTTTCTTCAGATTCTCCTGGAGCTTCTTTATATCATCTAGAAACTTCTTTTCCCGAGTAGGCTTTTCTGGCTCAACTGTGGGAGAGGTGGGGTAGCCTGTCAGCAGTTGTTCAACCGTCATATTCTTCAAGCTTTCCAAGATCTTGATGGCTTCCTTCAACTCTCGGAAACTCTTTGGGGTTCCTTCCTTGCCTGATTTATCTGTTGTTAGATCAGCCACAGCCATTGCCACGGCACCTTGTACTTGCTCTTCCACCTTTTTCACCTCTTCCGCAGGTAGTTCCTCAGGTTCAGCTTCCTCAATTTTTGTGTGGTCATCTTCCATGAGGCAATTATCTGTCTCCCAGCTATCACTCTCATCCTCCCATTCATCTGAAGAAGCACCGCTAGTGCTGCCATCTATGGAATCAAGGTCTGTCTCTTCATCCATTTCAGATTCTATATTGTATAAGTGCTAGAAGGCAGAATGAAAAAGAGGAAGAGCCTCAACACACGGCAAAACACACAATCCCATTTTATTTCATGGTAACGCAGTCTGATTTTCCTACATTTAAAAAGGGATCATTAATTTCAAACCCAGAGTTCCTTAAGGTGGGTTACTATATATTTTAAAATAAATAAATAAACCTTTTAAACAAACAAACAAACAAACAAACAAACCAAACAAACAAACAAACAAATATTTTAAACAAACAAACAATAGTTCTTCATTTATGGAATACCTCAAATGCTGAACTTTCACTAGGAAGCAGACCATATACAATTCATAAATCTAGAATGCTGAACCAGCAATTATCTGTGGAATCAAGGGGATCCTGAATTCACGGTAGCTATTTGAAAAAAATGCTAACCGGTGCTGATCACAGATCACAGAGCAATATGGATCATCTTTTTAAACTGAAGTCCCCAAGATAGCGGTAACATTATCTGAATTATTTTTATGCTATTTAACTTCACTCTTGCTATTTTTACTAAGCTGCAAGTTTTATAAAACAGTTAAGAGATGGAAATCCCTGAATTAATCCAAAATTCCCGTTGCCTTTTCCTCAGGCACTGTTCTGTCAGTGACACTCAATCTGAATAATCTTTAGTTCTTCACCACAGAGCATAAGGAGTTAATGCCCTTGATTTTTAAAGGAATGTTGATCTTTCTGGAATTTTTCTACATTTTCTTTGTATTGTTCTTCGGGCTATCATACTCCCACTCTCCCACTTTCAAGGCTCAATAGAGTTTGATAAAATGTTAAGTTAATATGTTTTTAGAAAATGTACATATATCCTTCAGCATATAGGTTTATACAAGATTAGAACATTCATTCTATAATACAAAGAGTCATGAGACAGGAGAAATGTTTTTATTTAAACAATATGACTTATAATGCAGAATTGCACAGACAGCTTGCCTTCATGGAAGGTCCCTCCGTATGGTATGATATGATCGTGTGTGACAAGAGCAGGATGGGATATACCAGAGGGCTTTGTATCACACAGACACAGCTCCTGCACTGGTGACTGTAATTAAAGGGGAACTGCTCTATTTACGAAAAGGAAGCCTTGAATGTTAAGTATTTCTTTAATAGGCTTATGAAGCAAGAGCAGGCCCTTTACTTGCGTTTTAGTAGCTTCTGTGCTATACTGAAACTACAGTATTTTAAGTAAATTACTAGTCACTAATTTTGTTTTTGAGACAAATGCAGGAGTTTCTTAAAAGACATATTTATTAGAGGACTTAAAGACTGCACTAAACACCTTTCAAAATAACAGACCACACAAGAATAAAATAACTATATAACAGCATAAGCTTCTGGGAAGGCAAGATTTGATTAGTAAAATAAAAAATTACGGCAGCAAATCAGAGCAAACTGTTGTTTATTACACAATGTTACTGGGATGCCAATAGAACTAGTGTAATGAACTAACAGAACAATTTCTCATATATTCTAGAAAACTCTAATACATGGAAGCCGCTTAATAAAAACAAAATAATTAATATCTTACATCAACCGGAAGCAATTTACCTGCGGGAGAACAATTGTCCTGGAATTATCTGCCCATACAACTTCTACTTTACTGCTGAAATCCACTCGAGCTACCTGTCCCACGGAGGGCTAAAGAAACAAAAGCAACTGTTATTTATTTTATAATCTACACCCTATTTTTAATAAGCATCCTAGTAAGGTGAGCAAGATAGCTGAGCACACAATAGTAATGTAATTTTTAAAGCTATGCCATTAAATGTAACAAAAACACAAATATAATGCGAAAATAATCCTTACATCGATTCAAATGGCCAGGTTAAAGAGGTCTATTTTAAGATTAAGAAAGACTTTCTAAATCAGGCCAAAAGCCTCTCAACTCCAATGCTCTGTTTCCCCAGGGGTTGCCATATCTTTATAAAAGTCTGAAAGAATTTGAACACAAGAGCAGAACTATTGAAAAGCATATGGAGTTTTTCATTATCAAGGCAAATTCTAACAGGATGTTGTCTGTTACCCTTCCCATTATTACCGCAGGGTAAATTGGTAGACAGAGGAAAAAGAAACAGACTGGCTCAATAAAGTTGAAACAAACACTACATAATGGATGCTTATTGTCAGATCCCAATCTGACATTTAGAACAATCTGGCATTAAGATCATAAGATCTTTGAGATGGAGATTTATCTTTGTAGTGTGATTACATTGCTTCAAAAAAATGGTTATTGACAAGCATAGTTAATTTTCATTCTCTATAATTCTGCATTCTACAATACCCCACATAATTCTTTGCCTTCAGTAGTTGCTTTCAAATAATTTCTAATCTTTATCATTCAATTTTAACTCTCTAATTAAAAATAGCAAAACAGTTACTGCCATATTACAAAAGATACCTCCTCTATGCAAATTTGTTCATGACTGGAAGAGTGGGTGGGAGGGTAGGATACTATAAAGCATTTCCGTCTTGAGTTCAAGTATCCTAAAGAAATAAGTCCCTTTTCTATAGCTCAACTATGCAATATACCAATGATTTTCTCAGGTAGGGGAAAAAAAACTCTCGAGACATTTAAGAAGAAAGTATTTATGATGGGAAATTGAGAGTCTGAGGGGCACACTGACTCAAGAGGAAGATGGCCTCCTAAAAGGGAATCTAGACAGGCAGATAAAAACCCTGGTCAGGCAGGAACCTTGTCTCAAACTTATGGAATAATAATAATTATTGCCTTTTTCAGGTAAATGATAAACAGGACCAAGAATATAGCACAACCAGAGGAATTAAGATTGCAACAGCCACCATAATAATTACTACTAGGAAGATATCACATACAGCATGCTTTCTAAAGTAATCTCAAAGGCAGTGGAGCATACCTTTAAAAATCCTTTCCACTATTCACAACTATGCCTCCCTTTGGAAGAAAATAAATTTCAACTAGTGTACAAGATTTGGAAAGCTCGCCATCTAGTGGTGATGAAGAGATTGAGATGTGAGCCTTATGGTTCTTAACTTTTCAGCTTTTATAGAAAGGAGACATAGAATCTGCCCAATTCACATTTGATTGAAAGACTGTAAGAATGTGAACAAAGGCTTCAGATCATCCATGCCAAGGCCAAACATGTATTCTAACCAGAAGTAGTGCGAGAAAACCAAGGACATCTGGCATGCGTAGGCTGGCTAACAAGGAAGCCTTTAAGGTCAAAGCAGAAGACTGTAAGCAGATAGCTGACCCAACATCTCACTTTTTTCCAGGTCATGGTTCTCACAAATTGTACCAAGGACATAGTTTATCACCACTCACCTCATTTTCACCAATTGAGGCACCATCCTCGGCATTGCCAATGCGGATTACAAAATCAGTTGTGCGGAAGCGGAAGTCTGGATGATCGACAATGTCATACACGCTTACATCGTCCTCCTCCCCAACCAGCTGGAAATGATCACACAAAGATAAAGGCTGGTCCATGCACAGAGTCTCAGAGTTCAAAATCTTGTGATTCAACCTTGTGTTCTTTTCTTATGTACAGTGTTCCCTCGATTTTCGCAGAAAGTCTATACCACGGTTTTTCAAAAATATTAATTAAAAAATACTTTGCGGGGGTTTTCCCTATACCACGGTTTTTCCCACCCGATGATGTCATATGCCATCGCCAAACTTTCGTCTGCCTTTAATAAATATTTTTTTTAATAAACTTTAATAAATAAACATGGTGAGTAATAATCTGAATGGTTGCTAAGGGAATGGAAAATTGCAATTTAGGGGTTTAAAGTGTTAAGGGCAGGTTTGTGATACTGTTCATAGCCAAAAAATAGTGTATTTACTTCCGCATCTCTACTTCGCGGAAATTCAACTTTCGTGGGCAGTCTCGGAACACATCCCCCGCTAAAAGCAAGGGAACACTGTATTGCTATTATGTAGTGACCTTCATAATACTTAGGGATCTTTTAAAGAACAGGTAACCACTTTTAAATGTATCCTCTCAGAATGTGAATTGCATTGAAGTCATTTGACAGTGCCAGTACCCTCCTTTTTGTGTGTGTGGGGGGATTACTTGTTGCTAACAAGTATTTCCCTCCCCCAAAAGGGCATAAAGCTTATGTGTAGTTTATACTAAGCTATCAGAAAACAAGGAGGAAGCTTTTCACCTCAAACACTCAACAGCTGAACACAGACATACAAACTATACATAGCCTTGTGCATAGCATGTTATACTGCTCAGTATTGATTCTGAAAATGTCTACATGGATCTGTATTGTGTAAGAACCTATAAGTATACTATGGTATAAGCATCATCTACAAACATTAATTCAGAGTGGCATTTTCTTCCAGACCGATTTTTATGATCATTTGAAGGTTATCTAAATACAAAGTTTGATCATGATGATTATGCCTCTGAATCAGTTTTAACTCCTGATGAACGCCTGGACTAGTCACTGCAGTTTTCTTGGCCAGGTTTTTCAGAAGTGGTTTGCCCTTCCTTTCTTCCTAGGGTTGATAAGGTGACTGGCTCAAGGTCACCCAGCTGGCTTTGTGTGGTTTCTAGCTTGGACAAATTAAATATCCTCTCTCCCACTCTCCAAATGTTTTGACATTTGGATAGTTTTTTTATTTAGCTCTTGTAGTTAAATCTTAGCTCGGCTTAATTTAACAGTGAAAACCCAAACATAGATCCATTCAGGAGACAGACTGAATATCAACAGAGCCAGTAGAATACTGGGCATATTTATGTACGCCTTTCTGCTTTTCTTCCAAATGAAGCTTTCCTCAGGAAATGTTTTTTTTTACACCCATTTAGCAAAGCAAAATTTTATTCCAGTGGCCAAGAGAAGAGAACAAAACAAAACAATTGCACAGCCGTTACTTCTTACCGCCACATCATCTCCACTAGGTCTCAGCTTGAACCATTTCACCACACAGGTACGACCAACATGATCGCCTGACTGCACCACTCCGTACATACCAGGGTCCTGAGAACTCTGAGCTATTTAGGATTGAAGAAAGAAACATAATTCTAACAAGGGAAAATGATGCACTGTAATTCTGCTTCTCCATTATTCTGAGAAGAATCAGATACTGGGTTTTTTCTTGATTTACACTTTATTGCCGGTGAGGAATAAAAAAAAAAAACACCCAAGCTTGGTTGGTTTGACATCTAATCAAACTTGTTCTTGAGAGTGAGTGCAACTGTGAGGAGTGAGGCTCTGCCTGCCCCGGCTCTAGCTTAGAGAGGGATGGGTTCACATTTCCATTCCCAAGCAGCATGGGATTTCTCAGTTTTCCAAGTTCCTCCAAGGTATTGTTTGCAGCCATCTGCTAACATGGCTTTTAAAATAATGTAGGCACAAAGGAAAAAACATGAATAATCACCTTATTTAAATCAATGCACTTGTTTTTAACATGTTTTGTTCATTTTTTAAAATTGGAAATTTAAAAGGAAAATTGGTTCCAAAGGGAAAAATGCATGTTTACTATAAAAATTCGATGATAGATTATATAGTTATATAGAGACAGTTATAGAGTTATATAGACAAACAAACAGATAGATACATGACAGAAACTTTATAATATGCTTTCATAATTAATTAATTACATTATTCAGGTAATTATATAAAATAATTGTTCTCAGAATCTCCTAGACAGCATCTAGGGATGGCACCTGCCTCTAACCTTAAGGAGAATTTAGAGTATTTTATACACTAAAATAATATAGTCCTTAAACTATTTAAATTCAGTACTTTACTATTCAATACTTTCAGAAGGAAGGAGACGAAACTTCTGACTTAAAATAACATTTTAACTCTGAAAGAAATCACTGAAACCTAAAAATGTAAGTACAAAAAAACCATACCTTTCTGTTTTCTGGGAACACTGTAATTTGTAGAATTATTTATAAAAGATTCAGATTTTTGGATGTTTTTGTTGACTTTCAATGTGGTAAACTGCTAATTGGCAGTTTCCCAAAATTTCTTTTGCTAAAGACTTCATCTACCAGTAAGTCAGATGAATTACTACAAGAGAACATCTGGACTGAAAATAAACAGCATGTTCATTTTTTTTGGTTCTTGTTCATATATTTGAAGACAAATTTTGGACAGAAAAACAGTGTTCTACTTAATGAAAGATCCTATTCCAATAATATAGAAAAGGGCTACAATCTGACATTTTAAAAAGTCCTAAAGATTGCTATTCTGTAAACTATTGATTCATGAAATCAGCACTTTACAAATTGTGATTATTTCTACAACTCTGGATCTGCTTGACTTGGGGTGCTGGTAGTAATAATATTTATATGTATAAGGCAAAAAACCTATACTATTTTAATTACAGAAATACTGTAATATGACAACTGCTGTTGTCATGCTATACAACACTGATCATCCCTAGGTTGTTGTAAACTACAACTTCCAGAATTCTTAGTCAGCATTATCCAGACTGACTGATATTACAAAGCTGTAATACCAAGTCATCCAGACTTCAGCAGAATAAGATGTATGAGACACTACTGGCAATTTAAAAATCCTGATTGAAAAATTCATGTATAAACTGTTACTATATACACATTATCCAGAGGGAATGCATTTCACCAATTTACCTCTTTTATCCACTACAAAATCCCCAGGGCAAAATTCATTATTGTCCAAATGATGGACAGGAAAGAGCTCGTTGGAACGAATGTTTTTCTCCACTGTGCCATCCTGCCACATCACATCTGCTGATGTCATCGTGGTCACCACCTCTACAGCAACCCTGTTACCAACAAGGATGGAAAATTACTAAGGAAAAGTATAGCAGGAAGTCAGGGTAAAGATTAAAAAGAATGGTGGCATTTTAAAACAGCATAAAGAATTGACTTTAAAGCTGGAACTAATACAAAGGCATTTTTTGAGAGGAAAAACCTTTTGGCTGCAAAAGCTGGACTATGAACATAATGATAGGGATTAAATAGGTTCCCAGAACACCATGGTGGAGATTATGCTACAATAGTCTTTATTGGGAAAGGTTGTACAGTGATCCCCCGCTCGTTGCGAGGGTTCCGTTCCAGGACCCCCCGCAACGAGCGGGTTTTCGCGAAGTACCGCTGCAGAAGTAAAAACACCATCTGCGCATGTGCAGATGGTGTTTTTACTTCCGCAGCGCTAGCGAGGAGCCGAAGATTGGGGGCGGCGCGGCTGTTTTAAAACGTCGCCGCCAGCATGGGGGGCTTGCCAGCACCCCCCGGACCCCCAACCCGGGTTTGGGGGCCTGCTAGGAAGCCCCCCATGCCGGCGGCGACGTTTTAAAACAGCCGCGCCGCCCCCAATCTTCGGCTCCTCGCTAGCGGGCAGGCAGGCGGCGGACAAGCCGTTCGCTGGCGCCGCTCGCTCGCGCTTCCCAGCTGAGTCCTGAAGCGAATTAGCTTCAGGACTCAGGTGGAAAGCGGCGAGAATGAACGGCGTGGGCGCAGGACGCGCGAGCGGGCGGCGGACAAGCCGTTCGCTAGCGCTCGCTCTCGCCGCTTTCCAGCTGAGTCCTGAAGCGAATTCGCTTCAGGACTCAGGTGGGAAGCGGCGAGAATGAACGGCGTGGGCGCGGGACGCGCGAGCGGGCGGCGGACAAGCCGTTCGCTAGCGCTCGCTCTCGCCGCTTTCCACCTGAGTCCTGAAGCGAATTCGCTTCACGACTCAGGTGGGAAGCGGCGAGAATGAACGGCGTGGGCGCGGGACGCGCGAGCGGGCGGCGGACAAGCCGTTCGCTAGCGCTCGCTCTCGCCGCTTTCCACCTGAGTCCTGAAGCGAATTCGCTTCAGGACTCAGGTGGGAAGCGGCGAGAATGAACGGCGTGGGCGGGCGAAGGGCGGGCGGCAGCGAGGAGTTTGCGTGGGCGGTGGGGAAACTCCTTGCTGATGCCCGCCGCTCGCCCTCCCGCCAGCAAGAGGGGGAAGACCCAGGGAAGCCGCCCAGCAGCTGATCTGCCGGGCGCCATCTACGCATGCGTGCCCATAGAAAAAAAGGGCACGCATGTGCAGATGGTGTTTTGACTTCCGGGTTCAAAAATCGCAAATTACCCTGTTCGCAATGGTCGGGGACGCAATAACCGGGGGATCACTGTACTACATAGCTGCCATTTTCCTGAATTTATGAATCATTTCTATCTCATCCCAGACTGGATAGTGAACAGGAAGTATAAAAAATTACAAAGCAATAATATCCTTCCAAAACGGATATGTGATGTTTTAATATCTTATGTTGGTGCTCACAATCAGCTCAGGCCAAGTTATAGAAGACTAAGTCAAACTTGTTTTCAAAATGCGTGGGAGAATTGGTGTTCCACGTACTTTTGGGGACAGAGAATTCCACAAAGTGGGGGTTATCAAAAACAGCAGCTTTCTATACCACATATACTTCACAAGGGGTAGAGCCGGGTCTCCAGATTTATAGGGTATAGAATGTATAGCGTCTCCTGCTTAAGCAGGGGGTTGGACTAGAAGACCATGGTCCCTTCCAACTCTGTTATTTTTAGACAGGACAGGCAGATTCAAAGCTGATAAAGCATTACCTGATATATCCTGGTGCTTCAGTATCTAATGCTTTAAAAGAAATGAGCAACGTTTTGAATTGGGCCAGGTACCAAGAATTGTCTTGCCAGAAATTGCCTTGGCTTTCCAAAAAGGTTATTATTTAATAATTATCATCAGCGGGGTAAATGTCAATATATTGGGGTTTGATTAGTGCAAAAAGAACATTAAGTCAGCTGATTATTTTGGGTAAAAGCTTTTATGCTTTGCTTAACTCTTTTTTCCCTAAGGAAGGTATACAATTTAATTGGATATCTAGTAAGAGATATCAAAGCAGTATCTTAAATGATATAACTTGAGAACTGTATCGGTAGTTTGCAGGCTACACAAATATTCCTACATTCTCAATAAAACATGTTTTTATTATTGGTATGATTTAAAGTCACGTACAGGGTTTTACCAAGACATCAGATCAGGTTAATGTGACATGTATAGGTGGGGTGATAGGAGCTCTGGTCTTACCTGTCACCTGGTTTAAATTCCCGGGAAACCTTGGGTTTTTTCTTCTTATGTTTCCTCTTGAGGTTTTTAATAGAAAGCGGGATACTTTTTTTGCGCCCTGTACCACTGCCGCTCTGAGAAGAGGCCGTGGAGCTGGCAGAAGATGTTACGGAACTGGTGTCATCTGTGTCATCGGCTGCTTCATCATCAGCATCCTGTTCTATAGACTGCAGATTGTAGTCTGAGGAGCCATCCTCCCTTTTGAGTACAAAGGCCGGTTGCAACGGCAGCCCAGCTGCTTCACAAGACAAGCTTTTCCTTGTTTCATCGATGTGCTCTCTTTTGGCGTCCTGCAAGCCTATAATGTCATTGACAGAGTCCTCTGCTCTACATTTCAAGTTGGCTTTAAGATGTTCAGGCTGTTGGTCACCTGCTGCAGCAGATTCCCCCCCTTCAGGGAGGTCAAGGGTGCTCTGGGGAGTGTCTGGGGAACACGACATGATCTTCACTATTTGTTTCTTCAGGAGTCTCCTTACCTACAGAGGAATCAGCGCAGGTCAAGAAACAAAAATTTCCCACCACTTAGAAACATAGAAGACTGACGGCAGAAAAAGACCTCATGGTCCATCTAGTCTGCCCTTATACTATTTCCTGTATTTTATCTTACAATGGATATATGTTTATCCCAGGCATGTTTAAATTCAGTTATTGTGGATTTACCAACCACGTCTGCTGGAAGTTTGTTCCAAGGATCTACTACTCTTTCAGTAAAATAATATTTTCTCATGTTGCCTTTGATCTTTCCCCCAACTAACTTCAGATTGTGTCCCCTTGTTCTTGTGTTCACTTTCCTATTAAAAACACTTCCCTCCTGAACCTTATTTAACCCTTTAACATATTTAAATGTTTCGATCATGTCCCCCCTTTTCCTTCTGTCCTCCAGACTATACAGATTGAGTTCATTAAGTCTTTCCTGATACGTTTTATGCTTAAGACCTTCCACCATTCTTGTAGCCCGTCTTTGGACCCGTTCAATTTTGTCAATATCTTTTTGTAGGTGAGGTCTCCAGAACTGAACACAGTACTCCAAATGTGGTCTCACCAGCGCTCTATATAAGGGGATCACAATCTCCCTCTTCCTGCTTGTTATACCTCTAGCTATGCAGCCAAACATCCTACTTGCTTTTCCTACCGCCCGGTCTGTTCACCCGGTCTGCCCACCCAGAAACTTAAAGAAACTGAGCCAATTGTTTTTACATTTAAACCCATATGGGTGGTGACTGTGACCATATCTACCTCTTGTGAAAAAGCACATAACAAATCTGGACCAAACAAAGCAGAGCAACAACACACTGTCAACGAGGTGCTGTATATACTGTCAAAATCATGATTACTTTAGTTATAATGCATGGCTGTAAAATATGGCACCATTTTTTTCAATGCTGCCTACCTGGGAGCTGAAAATGATTTGTTTACCCAGAATTGCTATCTATCTTCTAAAGCAAAAGATGTTCATTGTTCATTGTATACAGATTGAACAGACAGTCTTCCAATGCTTCAGGTGCTACTCATGTTGCCCCATAATGGAAATTTTGTTAGTGGATTTTTACATAATGTCCGATTCACAGTATTATCTTTCTAGTGAAAATGAGATGATATGGAGCCCATGATGTGGTTGCATAGTGAAAAGGTTTTTAGATTTTTCAGCAATTCTTACTTATATCAGTAAATATTGCAATAAGATGATATGGGGCAGTCTCATGATGAAAGATGGCTTGCAAGAACTTAAAATGATAAAGCGAATGGTGCCTGTAGAAAACTGCCTAGATTTATATACAGTATCCTTTTCTTTGCTCCTAAACTCATGGCTTAAACATATACACATACTCCTATACTTGTGATGGTGGACTTATGGCACACGTGCCGGAAGTGACACGCAGAGCCATCTCTCTGGGCACATGAGCCATTGCCTGCTGCTCTTCTGGGTTCTGGCATTATTATTATTATTATTATTATTATTATTATTTATTATTTATTAATTTGTATGCCACCCCCCTTCGAAGATTCGGGGCGGCTATGCCGGACAACATGGGGCATACTGGACAACTGGTCCTCATGCAGGCGGGATCACCAGAAACCAGAAAAGCAGCTGCTTGGTACACATGCAAGCACTAGGAAGATGATCTTCCAATTTACAGTGTGTCTTTATGTTCACATGCTCGCCAGAAACCAGAAGACCAGGTGGCCGGTGCCAAAAGATCATCTTCCCGGTGTGAACATGTGCACTAGGTGGCTGCTCTTCCGATACATTCCCCCATTTCAGTACTCAGTGCCAAAAAGGTTTGCCAGCACTGTTCTATAAACATATCTGCACCTCTATAACTGTCTGGTTTGGTGCTGCAACCCAACAGGACCGACACAGACTTCAGAGGATAATCAGAACTGCAGAAAAAACAATTGCTGCCAACCTGCCTTCCATTGAGGACCTGTATACTGCACGAGTCAAAAAGAGGGCGGGGAAAATATTTACTGACCCCTCACATCCTGGACACAAATTGTTTCAACTCCTACCCTCAAAACGTCGCTACAGAGCACTGCACACCAAGACAACTAGACACAAGAACATGTTTTTTCCGAACGCCATCACTCTACTAAACAAATAATTCCCTCAACACTGTCAGACTTTCTACTAAATCTGCACTTCTATTCTACTAGTTTTTCTCATCATTCCTATCACCCATTTCCTCCCATGTTGACTGTATGACTGTAACTTGTTGCTTATATCCTAAGATTTTTATTAATATTGCTTCTTCATTGCTTATTTGACCCCTATGACAATCATTAAGTGTTGTACCACATGATTCTTGAGAAATGTATATTTTATTTTATGTACGCTGAGAGCATATGCACCAAGACAAATTCCTTGTGTGTCCAATCACACTTGGCCAATAAAAATTCTATTCTATTCTATTCTATATACCATCATAATGGTGCTTACATTGCAAGGAAATAGTGTGATACATAAGTATGCAGAAAAGTATTAAAATGGTTAGATTTCATAATCCACTAATCATTTAAAAAAAGTTACACTGAAAAAATCTTTAGAAATACTGAAGATTCAAATATAATGTTATGACTAAATTCCAAAATATGCCACTGACTTTTATTTCAAAATATGAAGAGTTTAAAATATTAACTTTTTACAGGGAGAAAACATTATTTATTTATACTGAGACACTCTAACTGGATTTTAGGAAGAAACATATTGAACACTGTTTTCAGTCAAAGAACGAGTGTGTATGTTACAATACCTTTTCAGGCTTTGCATTGGATACAAAACAAGGACAGGCCACCTGCAAGATTAAACACCATCATTTTGGTATCATTATTGAATGCAAAAGATTGTTAACAGAGGCAAAATACATTTAGAAAATTATTTCAGTTTTGGAAACATTTCATTCACATTGTAATGAATTGTAATCCCTAAAAATAAATTAAAGAAATATACTGTATTTTATAGTTGCACTTTTCCTCAGAACAAAATGCTACTTTGAAAAAAAAAATACTATTACTTGAAATTATTCAGGCGCAATGCTAATCATATAATCCAAAAGGCCATGTTTTGAAAACGGACACAGTCTTCCACTTTTTAGATCTCTACACATGCAAGGGAAGGTTCAGCTTTAGCTTTAGCTAAATTCCCCCGGGGGGGGGGAATTATTGCCCCCCTTGGAGAGAGTCCGCAACTTGGGCATCCTCCTCGATCCACAGCTAACATTGGAACATCATCTTTCGGCTGTGGCGAGGAGGGTGTCTGCACAGGTTCGCCTGGTGCACCAGTTGCAGCCTTATTTGGACAGGGAGTCATTGCTCAGTCGCTCATGCCCTCATCACCTAGAGGTCCAACAACTGCAACACTCTCTACATGGGGCTACCTTTGAAAAATGTTTGGAAACTTCAGATTGTGCAGAATGGGGCCATGAGAGCTATCGTGGGGTTACCTAGATTCGCCCACGTCTCTCCAACACTCCGTGGCTTGCATTGCCTGCCGATCACTTTCCAGTCCAATTCAAAGTGTTGGTTATGACCTATAAAGCCCTACAGGGAATCGGACCAGAATACCTCCGGAACCATCGTCTGCTGCACAAATTCCAGCAGCTGATAAGGTTCCACAGAGTTGGCCTTCTCCGGGTCCCATCGACTGAACAATGTCATCTGGCGGGCCCCAGGGGAAGAGCCTTCTCTGTGGTGGCCCTGGCCCTCTGGAATCAACTTCTCCCAGAGATCAGAACTGCCCCCACCCTCCTTGTCTTTTGTAAATTGCTTAAGACCCACTTGTATCGCCAGGCATGGGGGAATGAAGATATCTCTCCCAGGCTTATATACTTTTATGTATGGTGTGCTTGTGTTGTATTGTTTTTAGATGTTTTTTAAACATTAGATTTGTTACATTGTCACATTGTTATTATTACTGTTGTGAGCCGCCCCGAGTCTGCGGAGAGGGGCGGCATACAAATCTAATTAATAATAATAATAATTATTATTATTTAAAAAACCTTTTAACTCTCTTGGTGATGTGTTTTTGTATTTCTCTATTTTAACGTAAGGGAAAAAAAGGCAAAGCTTGGTTTCACCACCACATTTAGAAAATGCTATGCATTCTTTGGTGAATGAGGTTTAACAGGTCCAGATTAAAGAATGTGCTACTGAAATTTGACTATATTTTTAGATTGGTCATAAAGCACGTGGGGGGTGCGCATGCGGGCAGTGGTGGTCATGCACGCGTTGCATTACGGGTGCGGGTGTACGCTCTTTCTTCAAACAAGAACAGTTAGAAGTAATGAACAAGGCAGAATTATCAGAAATAGTTCAATATTCTCGGCTAACGTTTATCAGGGCACATACCTTCTTAGACGCTGAGCCTTCTCCTAGAACACAGTTTCTCTCTGGACATTCACACGTGATTTTTGCTGGCTCCACTTTCTCCGGAAATACATACAGACACCTTTCTCCAAGCTGCCGTTCAGCATGGTCAAAACAACCCAGACGTTTTACTCTATTAAAAGCGAAACAGAAGTAATGACACTTTATTGTCGGATGGTATTTTTTTCCTGATTCTTCAGCGTTGACTAAAACTGTTTCAAATAAATACACAGTGAAACATTATTTGGGAAATCACTATTTTGTAAATCAGAGAGATAACTTCTTAATTTTACAAAAAAATTAGAGTAAACTCAGTAATAAAAAGATTTAATAATGGAAAGCATATTCCTATGGCACATACAGAAATAGATTGTGGGTTATATAGCACACACGCAATCACACAAGTACATGGCTAGAAATAGGCGTTGATTGCTTACCTGAACGCCTCTTCTCGTACGGTGAGCGGGTACAGCAGTCACATGGGTTGCTCATGTCCAATCCGGTGGAACTGAGCCTAGTGTTAAAAAAGCTTGCCGGATCCGCCCCTTCCCCAGAATTCGCGAATCCATAGACTAGGCTCAGTTGTGAAGCTCTGTAGTGTTCAACTCTCATTGTTAGAGGAAAAAAGATATAGAAAGGTAAAGAAGACACATACAAGGGCGGGAAGTGACTGCTGTACCCGCTCACCGTACGAGAAGAGGCGTTCAGGTAAGCAATCAACGCCTATTCTCCGTACTGAAGGAGCGGGTCCAGCAGTCACATGGGACATACCCAATAGATGGTCCCTAGGGTGGGATTAGCTTGCTATCGTGTGAGATAACGGATTGGAGTACCCTTCTGCCGAAGGCAGCGTCCGCTGAAGCGTAAGAATCAATCTTGTAGTGCCTGATGAAGGAATTTGGCGAGGCCCAAGTGGCTGCTTTGCAGACCTCCTCCAACGGGGCTTGAGTCGCCCAAGCGGCCGAGGTGGCTGCGCTCCTGGTGGAATGCGCTGTGATGTTCCTTGGAACTGAGAGGGAGGCCGACTCATAGGCCTTAGATATAGTCCCTCTGATCCAACGGCCTATTACTGTTGAAGACACTTTGGCCCCCATGACTCTGGGATGATAGGCTACAAAAAGTGCTTCTGACCTCCGAAAAGGTCCTGTGCGTTGGATATATATTCTCAGCGCTCTGGTGAGATCCAGGGTGTGCCATCTAATTGCCAAGGGATGGTCTCGTTGGAGGCAGAAGGAAGGTAGGACAATATCCTGAGATCTGTGGAACATGGAACTGACCTTGGGTAAGAAGGTGGGGTCCAGTCGCAAGACTACCTTGTCCTGATGGAATTGACAAAGGTCCTGCCTGATTGAGAGGGCAGCTAGCTCCGAAATGCGTCGGGCAGAGGTAATAGCCACCAGGAATGCTACCTTAAAGGATAGGTACCTGAGGGACGCCGATTTTAGGGGTTCGTATGGTGCCTGCGTGAGGGAATGGAGAACCCGTGGCAAATCCCAGGATGGGTACCTGTGGACCTTGGAAGGTCTGAGGTTGGCTATGCCCTTGAGGAATTCCTGAACTTCAGGGAAGGATCGGAGAGGCTGTCTGCGGGGACCCCCTAGGACAGATGAAATGGCTGCCAGATGACGCCGGAGGGTGCTGGTGGAAAGTCCTTTATGGAAGCCTTGCATAAGGAAGGAAATTATTCTGTGTATGGGGATGCACAGAGGGGAGAGACCTTCCTGTAGACACCACTGGTGAAACTTGGACCACGTGTGGTCGTAGATTCGATTGGTCGAACCCCTTCTGGCCTTTAAAATGACCTCCACTGAATCGGGGTCATGACCACGCAGTTCTAAATCTCTCCTGATAACAGCCAGGCGGTGAGGTGGAACCACTCCGGGTCTGGATGGAAAGAGGCCCCCTGCCGCAGCATATCCCCCGAAACGGGGAGTCGCCAAGGGTCCTGGACGGACAGCTGTTGGAGATCCGCGAACCAGGGCCGGCGGGGCCAGTGAGGGGCGATTAGGATTACTCGGGCCCTCTCGGTGAGGACCTTGTGAATCACGTCCGGGAGGATTGGAATTGGAGGAAATGCGTAGAGTAGGCCTGGAGGCCATGGACTCCGGAGGGCATTGATTGCTTCCGCTCCCGGGGATGGAAATCTGGAATAGAAGCGAGGGAGTTGGGCATTCGCATTGGTCGCGAAGAGATCCAGGATTGGTAGGCCGAATCTGAGGGTGATTTGATGGAACAGGTCTTGATGGAGGTTCCACTCTCCTGGGTCTATCGTTGCCCGGGATAGCCAATCCGCCTGGACGTTGAGACTCCCCGAGATGTGATCGGCTAGGAGCGACTGGAGATGTTTTTCCGCCCAAAGGCCCAACTTGAGGGCCTCCCTCATGAGAGCCTTGGATCTCGTGCCCCCCTGTCTGCAAATATGGCTTTTCGTGGCAATGTTGTCGGTGAGAATGAGAACGTGCCGGTTGGGAATGCGAGGAGAGAAATGCTTCAGAGCCAGGGAAACGGCTCTTAACTCTAGCCAATTGATTGGCCTGGAAGCTTCCTCCGGGGACCACGTGCCCTGGGCTATCATCCCCTGGGCGTGGGCACCCCATCCCGATAGACTGGCATCTGTGGTGATGACAAATTGATCCGGGCACCTGAACGGGGATCCTCTGTCCATGGCCGGAGACTTCCACCACTTGAAGGATCTGCGAACACTCAGTGGGATGACAATGCGTCGATTTGAGTTGCTGTGCCCTGATCTCTGAAAAGGTAACAGGAGCCACTGGAGTTCCCTAGCATGAAGGCGAGCCCAGGGAATGATGCCTATGCATGACACCATCTTCCCCAAAAGGGAAGATAGGGTAACTATGGAAACTGAAGAATTAGATAAAATGTTAGAAATTAACTCCACTATACTGAGTTTTCTCTCGGGAGAGAGAAAAACCTGGGAGGATTCTGAATCAATAATGGATCCCAGGTGAGAAATGGATGTGGAAGGTTGGAGGTGGCTTTTATCAAAGTTGATGGAAAATCCATGGTCCTGAAGGACTGACATGGTGACAGAAAGGTCTGTTTTCACTTTCTCTAGGGAGTTCCCATGAATCAAAATATCATCAAGATAACATAAAATGTGGATGGGAAACGCCCGGATATAGGCCGCCAGGGACCCCAAGAGCTTTGTAAAGACCCGAGGGGCCGAGGAAAGGCCAAATGGCATCGCCCTATACTGGAAATGCCTGCCTTGAAAGGCAAAACGTAAAAATTTTCTGTGGCATTTGGCTATAGGAATGTGAAGGTAGGCCTCAGTGAGGTCTAAGGAGACCATGAAATCTCCCGAGTGAATGGCGGTCAAATAGAAGACAAGGAGTGCATCTTAAACTTCCTATATTTGATGAATAGATTTAGTTTCTTTAAATCCAAAATAGCTCTCCAACCTCCGGAGGACTTTGGAACCATAAATAGGATGGAGTAAAAACCTAGGCCCTTCTGACCGGAAGGGACCGGTTGAATGGCTCTGATGGACAATAGATGAGAAATGGCCTCCTCCATACGGTTACAATCTGAGGATGACCTGGGAGAAGGGCAGGAAATAAAACGTTTAGGGGGAGGAGAAATAAATTCTAAAAGAAGGCCTGTTTGAACAGTGTCAATGACCCAAGGGTCCTTGGAGGTGAGACGCCAATTAGAGGCGAAATGAGCTAGGCGACCCCCTATGGGAATAGAGGCAAGATTACCATCTAGGTTTTTTTGAAGCCCTGTTAGAGGAAGCTCCCCTTTGGAAGCGAAACCCTCTACCCCTGGAGTTCCTACCTTGGGAACGAAAGCGGGGGGAATACTGACCTGGAGATCTCTGGTAGGAAGCCGCTTGATCTTGCTGGCGCCCTGGGCGACGAAAGGACTGCGTTTTGGTAGCCTTTTTTGTGGTTGGACCCAAAACTTTCTTCTTGTCCGTGGTTTCCGTGAGGAGTGGATCCAGAAGATCACCGAAGAGAAGGTCGCGCTTTAAGGGACCCTGGGATAACTGCCACTTTTGGCGAACTCCCGCTTGCCAAGGGCGAATCCATAGGAGTCTTCTTGCCGTAGTAGAAGCTGCAATAGACTTAGCAGAAAATCTAGTAGATTGCAAGGTGGCATCAGCCACGTACTGGGCAGCTGCAAAGACCTTGTTGAAGTCTTGTTGACCTCTCAAGTCATCGGGAGGAATATGCTGTTGAAGTTGGCGAAGCCACAGCAGCATGGCTCTGGAGAAAAAGGAAGCCGCTGCAGAGCTTTTAGTGGCCCAGGAATCAGCGGTGAATCCTCTTTTGAGCATTTGCTCAATGCGCTTGTCCTCTGGGCGGAGGACTTCCTCCGCCTCGCCTGGCACAGCCGCTGCCGAGTGAAGAATCTTGACAGGTTCATCCGGTTTGGGAAATGATAGAAGCTCTTCATAGGAAGAGGAAAGTTTGTACAACTTTCTGTCCTTGGTGGAGGGGTTAAGGCCAGAGGCTGGAAATTCCCACTGTTTGAGTAAAGCATCTTTAAACAACTTAGGCATAGGAATTACCTCGTTATCCTCCTGTTCCTCTGTGAAGTAAGGTAAATTCTCCTCCGGGGGATCAGTGGAAGTGGAGGCTTGTTTCTCCTGGGCCGCTAATCCCGTAGAAATTCTAGCTTTGAGGAGGAGAGATTTGAATAATTGAGAAGGAAAAATGGTAATTGGAGGAGGAACCTTTATTTGGGATTCCTCATCATCTGATAAGCCTTGGAAAGGATCCTCATCATCCTCTATATCCTCATATTCATCCTGGGAGGAATCTGAATCATCCTGCATAGGAGCTCTGACCGCTGGGGGAGAACCCAAGGGGCGGGAGGAGCGAGAAGGAGGAAGAGGTAAGGGAAGCTCATTGATGGTGGAGAGTTTGGCATCAATGGCTTTGGACAACACAGCAAAAATAGACTGGAACTCAGGAGGTAGGCTGGAAATATCAGCAGAAAAGGCAGAAGAATCCCTAAAGGCCTGGGAGGATCCTGGCTGGGGGGAATCTTCAATAATATCTGGTTCCTCTGGACCTATGCCCCATAGGTTAGGTTGGGGTCTGTCTAGGTTTGGCTCATCCAGAGATAACACAGGGACCCCAGAAGGAGGTAGACTAGAAGCCTCTGGGGGGTCTTGACTACTGATCACTTGGGCCTGCACTTTCAAACGTTTTGCTGATTTGTCATGGATTTTTTGTAGGGCTAGGTCCCTTCTCTTCTCGGCCCTGGTGACCTTGGTCGAGGGGCGGGCCCCTGGAGAAGAGGAGGAAGAGGCCTGGGGGATACTAGTAATCTCATCGCCTGTAGGCCTGGCCTCTCTGGGACCTTTAGTTGTGCCTCTCTTGGGAAAAGTAGCCATAGTCTGACAATTAACAGAAGACAAGGCTGAGCCAATAACTGAATAATAAGGAGAAGAATTTCAAGGACTTCCCAAGAGGAATGGATCCTGCTTCGAGGCCTCGAAGCTGCTGAAACTTGAGGACAATCTGGGCAAACCCAGAGTTCGTGCCCCCAAACCCAGCGGGGCCAGCCTCCCTAAACTTTATAATTAAGTAAACCAAGGCACTCTGGTTGGAGGCTTAGCCGGTGGAGAATTTAGCCTGGGACCCCCAAGGCCCGCTCCGGGATCCAAGCGGTGGACTGAGGCCTACGCGGCTGGCAGGAGGCCAACACGAGAGGCCTAGATTTAAAAAGGGCGCGAAGGCCTTCGCGCCGAAAAAAATCGCTCCGTAAAATTTCTTAAAGGGAAAGCGATCGACTAAGTCCAGGAGACTAGAAGGCGTCTCACTCCGCAGGAGGTATTTTTAAGCCCTTAAATATATTGTATACAATAAATAATCAATAATTCAATAGATTAATACTTGCACCAGGACCTCCAGGCCAACGGATTAGAAGAATCCACAAGCGGCCGCAGGGATCGTAACCGGCAAAACCGCCGGGGGAAAACGAAACCGCAACTTCTCCAAAGAAAAAAGCCGAGCCGCAAACGGCTGGCGCTATTAGTGCAAGTAAATAATAATGATAAAACAAATCTTACTACTTTTGAAGAAAGGAAACGAAGGGAAGGTGTTAGAATGTTGAACGAGCTATCACAATACAACCGCAGGATATGCGAACTGAGCGAATTCTGGAGAAGGGGCGGATCCGGCAAGCTTTTTTAATACTAGGCTCAGTTCCACCGGATTGGACATGAGCAACCCATGTGACTGCTGGACCCGCTCCTTCAGTACGGAGAAACTTTATTCCTTCAGAGCTCAGTTAGCTCACAGCACCTCTGAACAGAACTGCTAATGATGTAACTTCTATATTGAGCAAAGTGCATAATTAGTGGGGCCTCCAAATAAACACTTTCTAGAAATATATTTATTTATTTACAACACTTATATGGCTCCCCATTTTAAAATCAACTCATAGTGAGGCAGACAAACAGAAGGCTAGGTCCGAGATGAGGAGACTTATAATGTCATATGACGGCCATTCCAGATGTAAGCTTCGGTTGTAAGACAGAGAATTAAGCAGTTTTCAAAATAGGCATGCGCAGCAACTCACATTTATGCATGTCTTAGTATCATTTTCATATGGATTTCATATGGATTCATCACATGATATATTTGCTTTGGTTTAGTTGATGTAAAATATCTCAAGAAAGAAATTGTTATTCACAAAACTACAGTGGGTAGTAGTTTCCTTCTCTCCAAACCAAATCAACAGTATGTTTTTAGCATAATGCAGAAGAAAGTTTTGTTTGTGTTTTTTGTTTTTTTAAAAATTCTTTAAAAATGAAAAAAGTAAAAAAGCTAGTACAAAATAAATAAATAATAATACAAAAGAGAATCAGAGAAAAGAAAAAGAGAAAAAATTATAAAAAGAAAATACAGTGATACCTCGTCTTACAAACGCCTCATCATACAAACTTTTCGAGATACAAACCCGGGGTTTAAGATTTTTTTGCCTCTTTTTACAAACCCACCGCCGCCGCTGGGATGCCCCACCTCCGGACTTCCGTTGCCAGCAAAGCGCCCGTTTAAACGGGCACTTCGCTGGCAACGGAAGTTTGGAGGTGGGGTTTCCCTGCGAGGGGAGCCTCAGTGAAATCGCAGCATCGCAAAAACACAGAGGTCCAGGGGTGGGGTTTTGAGGACTTCGGTGTTTTTGCGATGCTGCAATTTCACTGAGGCTCCCCTCGCTGGGAAACCCCACCTCCGGACTTCCGTTGCTAACGAAGCGCTAATTTTTGTGATGCTGGGATTCCCCTGCTGGGATTCTCCTGCAGCATCGCAAAAACACAGAAGTCTGGAGGTGGGGTTTCCCATGGAGGGGAGCCACAGGGGAATCCCAGCAGTGCAAAAACGGGCACTTCAGCTGGCAAAAGGGGTGAATTTTGGGCTTGCACGCATTAATCGCTTTTCCATTGATTCCTATGGGAAACATTGTTTCGTCTTACAAACTTTTCACCTTAAGAACCTTGTCCTGGAACCAATTAAGTTTGTAAGATGAGGTATCACTGTAGAAGGAATAGAAAATTAAAGCAAAAGGGAAAAGGAAAAGAGGAAAAAGACTTTTAAGAAAGCAATTTCTGATTTTGTTTATAGTGGATACTAGTAAATTTAATATTTTTCCTCTCCCTTTGAACTATTTTTTTTTGTAAACTGATGTTCTGAAGATCTTTTAGGTCTGAAATAATTGCAATTCAAATGTGCTTAAGAATAGTGAGGCTTTAGCAAACCCTTACAGAGTCCCTCCTGTGGGTATGAGCTTGATGTCAGCTCATGGTGCTTTAACTGATGAGTTGACTATAATCCTCCAGCCTTCTTGCAAGGATGAGGGCAGGTAGTCCTTCACTCACAGCAGTTAATTTACACTGCACATGACACTGAAACAAGTGACTTACAACAATTTTTCCTAGTTTACGAACTTTGCAGCATCTTCATCATCATGTGATCAAAATTCATGGCAACTGGTTCATACTTAGGATTGTTTCGGTGTCCCAAGGTCATGTGACCTTTGGACAAGCAGAGTCAGTGGCGAAGCTAGATTCACTTAACAACCAGGTTACTAACTTATCAGCTGAAGTGTTTTACTTAACTATAGTAAGAAAGGTCGTAAAATGGGGCAAAACTCATTTAACAAATGTCTTACTTAACAACAGAAACTTTGGACTCAATTGTGGACCTAAGTTGAAGACTACCTGTATACGAGCAGTAAGATCCAAAAAGGGGAAACTATAAATCAATGTATTTTATGAAAGTAAATGGTTATTCTATTTTTTATCAATTCAAAGATATTGCACAAGTAGGTCTTTCCAGAAGCTGATATGAACTGTTTCTTACCTAGATAAATTTTCTTGGGTGATTAAAGATGGTGGTGGGCTTATACTATCAGTTCCCCCAGGACAGAAGCTCTTTGTGATCCAAGTTACTTTCAGCTCTACTACTTGTACCTAAAGAAGAAAACGTTGGATTGTGAGACAAATACTTCATTAAAATATGCTTGTACTCTGTAACTGTTGGTTATGACCTATAAAGCCCTACATGGCATCGGACCAGAATATCTCTGGGACCGCCTTCTGCCGCACGAATCCCAGCGACCGGTTAGGTCCCACAGAGTGGGCCTTCTCCGGGTCCCGTCGACTAAACAATGTCATCTGGCGGGACCCAGGGGAAAAGCCTTCTCTGTGGTGGCTCCGATCCTCTGGAACCAGCTCCCCCCAGAGATTAGGATTGCCCCCACCCTCCTTGCCTTTTGGAAACTCCTTAAAACACACCTCTGCCGTCAGGCATGGGGGAATTGAAACATCTCCCCCTTGCCCATGTAGTTTCTGTGTATGATTCGATTGTGTGCTTGTTTTTTATATATTGGGGTTTCCTTTGGATTTTAACCTAAAATTGTAATTTAGATTGCTAAATATTAGATTTGTTACTATGTATTGTTTTTTACCATTGTTGTGAGCCGCCCCAAGTCTGCGGAGAGGGGCGGCATATAAATCCAATAAATCTAATCTAATCTAATCTAACTGTTTACAAAATGAACATACAATTTCTGATAAAGATTTATTTCCTCTTGAATTTTCTTTTGATTTCCATCTTTTTATGAGATAAATCGCAAAAATCCTAATGCAGATATAATCCTAATATTAATTATGCAATTTAAAGAGAAGTTTAAAGACAATTTTTAAAAATCTGCTAGTTCTTCAACATAGGCCAGAACAGAAAATAGATAGCACAAAAACTGTATTATAGGATTCTACTTTTTTTCTTCTTTGTTCCTGCATATTTTCTTCAAGGTATCTCTACATTCCTTTGCATGTACTTGTCAAGAGGCATTCTCTCCTGAGGTTTTTTCCTGTTTAAATACTAACAATCTAAGGTCCAAATGGACATAACTTCTACTTTATAGACTTCCTTTATTAGGAATTTAAGTCTATGAAGGAAGAAAAAGAAAACTGAAATGGAATTGTTTCTAAAACAGCAGACTACTCCCTGTCTTAGTTTACATAGACATTTCAAGACTACACACCAAGCTATGTTTTGCAGGAAATGCAAATGATATTTCATAATAGGGATACCTTGCTGAAACATACCTCTTCTACCACAACTCTGAATTTGCTCTTTGTACTGAGTACGGGTTTCACTCCTGAAAGCCATTGCACATTTGAGAAGACTTTTGAAGGACCAATGAGAACTTGCCCAGGATAAAAGCCGTATGAATCATCAAAAAACAGGCCCTGAAAAATGAAGCAAAACCAGAAGTACAAATTAGATATGATTAAATCACAATCTACCCTAGTTGAACGAATTTCCCACATTTTATCTCAATGTTATCATTATAGAAATGCTTAAGAACTGGGGGCTCATCTTCCTGCACCTAATAAATTCTCCTTTCTGCTCTGATTGTTCTAATTAAGTACAAAAATCTCATACATAATTATGATTGACTAGAGTACAAGAAATTCAGGGCTACAAAAAAAACTCAGAACAAGTCATTTCCATTTACTACAATAACAGTTTTCTATTAACCTCTACTGAATAACTTTTTGAGCCTTTGGGGATAAATTGGATTCTCTAAGAAGTGAATTTCCTTATTTATAAAGCTGGCAACAACTTTAGACATACATGATCAAACATCCAGGAAGACAAAAAAAGAGAAGACTATTAACCCAAAGAAACAGGACCTGAGAGCAATAGTGTATCTATTTCTACATACAACGGTGGAGATGTTGCTGGAAAGGGCCAGGTTTTGCTGCGTGAAGCACTTTATTTTTCCTAGCAAAAATAATTGTCAACCATCTACTTTTAGGCAAGGGAAATATTTATTATATTATATACTAAATTAAGAACATCTTAATAGGATAAAACTCATCATCTGTTTGAAGTGCATGGACAATAGGACTTATCCATCTGAATGATTTTTGGCTTCAAATCAGTGCATAACAGTTTGGTCCAAAGCTGCTATTCCCAGATGGAAAAACATACTTAACTATTTTATCACATTACATAATCACATAGCTCTCTCCCCGCTTCCTTTCCCAAATTCTTAACATTGAATAAACTTTCAACTATAGTTAGCCTTCAACTGACAACCATTTGAAGTTACAAAGACACTGAAAAAGGTAACATGACCATTTTTCACACTTATGAATGTTGCAGCAACCCCACAGTCACGTGATCAAAATTCAGGCGAATGGGAGGTATTTATGATCATTGAACTGTCATGAGATCACCATCCAACTGTCCCAGACAGCTTCCAATAAGCAAAGCCAATTGGTGGAGGGGAGATCCAAGATTCGCTTAATGACTGAATGATTCACCTAATGAACTGTGGCAAAAAAGGATGTAAAATGGGGCAAAACTCACTTAACTGCCTTGCTCAGCAATCAAAGTTTGGGGCTCAGTTGTGGTCATAAGTCAAGGACTACCTGTATACTATGCTCTACCTAATCCTTAATAATACACTGAAATCTCTACAAATTAAGACATTAAAACGATTTAAAACATACTGAATCACTGACATGTGGGCAGACGTCATAGAGTTTTGCTGCGTCTTCTGTGCTCATGGAACATCTAAAGAAATACATAACCATTGGGAAAAAGATTGCGAAAGAGTTAGCATCATCTTCCTAACAGTGTATTTGAATTTATACACTCTTATGCTGGAATTTAATGAAGTTAAATAGAATTGAAGAATTAAAAGGTTTCCCCTATCCTTTTACACCTGTGGTGTCCGATTCTAGGGGGTGGTGATCACCTCTGTTTCTTAGCCAAAGGAGCCAGTGTGGTCTGAAGATACTTCTGTGGATCATGTGGCCAACATGGCTATATGCCAACAGAACACTGTTACCTTCCCACTGAAGTGGTACCTCTTTATCCACTTGCCTTTAAATACCAAATAAAATCATTGGTCCATTAAACTTGTATGTTCAAGCTTGAGTGTTGAGATACCCCCCTCCCCCCTGCCCGAGTTTCAGGCACAATCTTTTTTAATCAGTCCTATTTGGCGACTCCAGCAATTGAAGCTGGACATTTCTACATGCAAACCATTTTGGGGGGAGGTGGGGGAGGGATTGAGTGCCCCCAAGCAGATTTATCCATACTAATTTTTGCTACTAATTAGGTCATATACCCATGGGGAATGGGGGTGGGAGAAACATGGAGCAAACCAAACTGCACCTGAGGGCAATGCCCTTTAATGCTCACCAAGCTTTCTGGTATATTGGGCTTTATTTTTTAACTTCATTTTAACTGGCTAGCATGCACCAAACAAATCCGTAACATCAAGCATACATATACGCTTAGGAATGCTCACAGGTCCCTTGGATACTGTGGAGCACTCCTAACAAATAGACTCTGTTCTTTTTGTCTTCTGGTAAAATGGATGCTCTGTAATTAGTTACCCCAACTGCACACAATAATTTTGTGAGAGGGCTTCTAAACAAGGTCCCAAAATTCCAAAGTGCCCAATGGCTCCTAAAGGCTGAGGTTTTCTGACATAGGCTAAGAAAGTCCTACTGTACGAAGCCCTAAAGTTAAGAACAATATTAAGGCATTTAATAAAGCCTGATATTGTTATGGTTGAGTAATTTACTTTGGAACAGATGGGATGTACAGTATTTACATATCACCAATAAAATGATGAGAAATATGGTTTTACAGTATATGGTTTTAAAAAATGTCTTACATTGTAAGCTTTTAGGAGAGAGGGGGGGGCAGAAAAAAGTGCTTAAGGGGCTGAATTCAAAAAAAGAGTTGTCTTATGTGCTCAACAATATGAAATCCTCAGGGTAGATGATATGATGACATAATAATGAAGTACGAGGTTGCCCAGAAAGTAATGCAGCACATTTTCTTTCTCAGCCTAAAGTAATGGTACAAATGTGAAACTTTAGATATACATTATTTGAATTGTCAGGAGTGTATGTGCAAATTTTGCGTTTCTCCAGACAGATAGTGTAGCTGCAGCAGTGTTTCAAAATGGCATCTGTAACTGATGTATGTTACAAGCAGCGTGTCATCATTGAATTTCTCACTGCGGAGAAAGAAACTGTTGGGAACATTCACTAACGTTTGTGTACAGCTTATAGAGAATCTGCAGTCGACAGAAGTACGGTTGGTCACTGGGCACAGAGGGAGAGGCCATTAGAGGTGATTCGCACAGTGCAGAAATGGCTTTGTGACCAGAACAAGGAGTGGAACTGACAGGGCATACACGTCCTTGTGTCTCGCTGGAGGAAGGCCATAGAACAGGAGGGAGATTAGGTGGAAAAATAGGGAGTGTAGAAGAAACATCATTCTTTCTTGTGTGTAAGTTTCATTGTGTTCAATAAATAATTGTTGAAGAAAAATAATGTGGTGCATTACATTCTGGGTGACCCTCGTACTACTGGTAAATACTGAGATCAATTCATTGACATGATATGTAGTTCAGAAATAGTAATTAGTAATGATCAATTATATCAAACAATTAACAGTATTTCCAGAGGTAGTTTCCAATTCGGCAGCCTTCTTAAAAAGAGTCTCTCCTAAGTCTCCAACCCCTGTGCTATGGCCCCCTACTGGCCCTTGAACCATTTGGAACCAGGCCACGGAAGTGGCAGGCAAATGCGCGCATGCATTACGATTTGCGTGAGCAGTGGGCAAGCATGTGTGTGTCACTTTTGCAAATGGAGCTGCAAGCACACACTTGCCTGTCACTCACAGGGAACTATCCCCTCCCCTTCCTGCCTGTTTGCAAAGCTACAAAGGTTCGGGAAACTCTGCTCTAAGGAGTTTGGCTACAACTTCCTCTGTAGCCATATCGACTGAACTGATGAAGGTTGTAGACAAAAATATCTGTTTTTGAAATTTTAGTTTTCTACTTAGCAAGTTGCTTCAACAGTTCTTATATGCTTATTGTACAACTCAAATGCCCGCAGTTTTCCATTACAACATAAAAAAGCTTGCTAAAACTGACATTAGTTAGCTACATAAGCCAGCTATGGAAGCTTTCGCAGGTAAGGGAGGTAGAAGAGTTAACATTAAAAATGGTAATGTCAGAAAGAACCAAGCGATCACCCCAAATTGTCAAGTTTTCACTCAGGTTATACAAGTAATAACTCTGAAACAATCTCCAACTTCTTATTAAAAGATTCTATACAGCATGGTTGGTGGTATCTGAGGAACAAGAATACAACTGACAAATCAGTGTTATGAGACTTTTAATTCAGAAACAGTTAATGACATGCTCCTTAGCGAAGCGACAGAAATACCTTGCGCCATTGGAGAGCTTCAGAATGATTTGGTTCTTTAAATCATACACCTTTCCTAGCCACCAGTCATAGGCTATGCAGTCACTGTACATAAAGGGCTGAGGGGGAAGGAGAGAGTTAGAATGCCTGATTTCAGTTTATTTTATCAGAGCCAAAAATTATTTTGATTCCACTAAGTTCATACAATTGTAATAGGGCAGTGATGGCGAATCCAGGGCACGGGTGCCACAGGTGGCATGCGGAGCGATATCTGCTGGCATGTGACCGGTTGCCCTAGCTCAGCCCCAATGTGCATGTGTGTGCCGGCCAGCTGATTTTTGGTTCGCACAGTGGCTCCGGGAGGGCGTTTTTGGCTTCCAGAGAGCGTCCGAGGGGATGGGGGAGGGTGGTTGTGCCCTCCCCTGGCTCCAGGGAAGCCTTTGGAGCAAAAACAAACCTACTAGGCCCACTAGAAATTGGAAAACAGGCCATTTATGGCCTCCGGGAGACGGGGGAAGCTGTTTTCACTCTCACCAGACATTGAATTATGGGTGTGGGCACTCGCACATGCACGATAGAATGCCCGCATGCTCTTTTGGCACCTGAGGAAAAAAAGGTTCGCCATCACTGTAATAGGGTAAACTAAATCAAAGTAGGAACTACCGCAAGATCAAATGACCATGTTCAACTGAATGTCTTCTAGATTATTAAAAAGATTTCCCCTCCTTTATAAAATTCAGATATACAGAAATGTATTAGTATTCGTATTTTATCGCCAGCACTGTAATGGAGCTGAACATATAAGCATTATAATGGAGCTGAGAATAGAAATTGTAATAGAAACCAATATAACACAGAAACTTGAAATCAAGAGACTATCACTTCTAGTTCTGTCTCAGGCATAAAAGCTGGTTGTGTGACCTTGGACCAGCCACGTTCTCAACCCAACCCGCCTCGCAGGATTGTTGTTATTGTTGCTGTTGTTATTGGGAATATAGGAAGAGGAAGGAGTATTATGTATGTTTGCTTCCTTGAGTTAGTTATAAAGTAATAAAGACAAGATAAAAAAAATTGAGAAAAGAAATAGCTGGAAACGTTCTGGAGAAATCTTTTAAAATAAAGTAGTTCAAGAAAGGACGGAATGTTTTGTATGACAATAAAGTGAGAGGTAGCTTCCTCAGCCTTATAAGATCTGTGTGACAGCCATTGTGCTGTGGTGGTTAAAGTAGAGGTCTGGCATAGCAAGCCACAGGTTCTACATCCTCAACATTGGAAGCTTATTGTACGATTTTCAGTCACTTACTTAGCCACTAATAATAATATGTTGAAACAATTTAATAGTAAAGTAATATAGGAAAGAAATATAATAATCTGGAGATTAAATCCAAATTTGATTTTATTCTAAAAGAATAAAAGGATTTGGTTTATGTTATAATAAAGTGTTTCAATAAGACCTTTCAAACTGGAGATCAAAACTAGAGATGCAAAAGCACAGGGGGAAAAAGTCTGGAATAACTGAAAAAATGTATTATGACATTTTTTATTATACCCTATTTTAAATGATGCCTAACATGGCTAAGAAAAGTGTTCAACAATTGTCAGTCAGTTTTTACTCCTCAAAATTATTTCTCAAAACTTCATACGGGAAGATTTTTTTTTAATATAAAAAATGTTTACAGTGTTCAGTCAATATAATTCCAGTACAGAGGAGACAAACTATTTGATATATAACTCTCAGTGTACTGGACAAGAATTCATTTCTTGTTCTCTCTAAAGCTTCAAAATACTCAGAATACCGGAAACATTTACAGTAATTGTATCTCTACCATTACTGTGCTAAATTTAAATTTTGCATGTAAGTTACTTTTCCTCCCAAATAATCATTTACCCTCAAAGTCCTAGAAAAGAAGGATTCTTTTTAATTTCTTCAACATTTTTAGAAATTATTTGAATATGGTCACAAGTAACAGACCATCTATTCATAGGCCTTAGAAAACTACCTTAGAGGCAGGTTCATGTGGAATCTCAAATCATGCAAGATTTAAAGGCATTACTCTCTCTAGATCAAATGTCAGCTCTAGTAATTGATATTGCTTATTTTTCTTAATTTAAGGTCATATTTGCTAAGTTCTTGCTGTCTCAGGCGAAATAGTTCTGTGATTAACTGGGACTGCATTAAAAAGCATTCTCACCCAGATATTCTGAAGATCTTTACTGTTAACAGGGTACAGGATACAGTTGGTTCCCACCAGTTTTACTGCACACTCTATGTTGACATCAACAACTGTCCCACACTGGCTGTCCTGGAAAGAAAAACAAATATTTCTTTAAACCTCAACATGGTTTCAATATTTGCAGAACCCAAGAATCCTTCATATTTCACCCACTGTTTACATAGGAAGAGAGTCAAGATCCATGAAGTACAACCTAACAAGATGAATGAAGAGCTTTAATATTTCCCCCTCATCCCACCTATTTACTGGGCAAAAAAAACCTATCGCATCCAGAAGGGGGTTGTTGTTATTGTTTCTATATGCATCACAGTTATCTGAAGTGTGGAACTCTTACATCAGATAAACTATTTCTCACACTAGGTAGCCTCTACTCACTATCCAAGATGTCAGAACAAGGATAGCCTTTATATACAAGTAAATTCAGATTATTGTGAAAAGAACTCCACAGAAAACCAGTATTTCTTAAACACTGTTTTATGCATTCAGATCTCAATGATTATAGCACTTGTATTCTTTTAATATTTAGAAAAAATGCAAAAAAACCTTTTTATAGAACAAATATCAGCAAATAGTGCTGTTACGTATCCTAAATTGGACAGGGAGTCTTTGCTCACGGTCATTCATGCCCTTATCGCCTCGAGGTTCAACTGCTGCAATGCTCTGTACATGGGGCAACCTTTGAAGAGTGTTCGGAAACTTCAAATAGTCCAAAATGCAGCCGCGTGAGCGGTTATGGGCCTTCCAAGGCATACCCATATTTCACCATCACTCCACGAACTGCTTTGGCTGCCGATTAGTTTCCAGACACAATTCAAAGTATTGGTTATGACCTACAAAGCCCTACATGGCATAGGACCAGATTATCTCCGAGACTGCCTTCTGCCGCATGAATCCCAGCGTCCGGTCAGGTCCCACAGAGTTGGCCCCCTCAGGGTCCCATCAGCCAGATAATGTTGGCTGGTGGGACCTAGGGGAAGAGCCTTCTTTGTGGGGGGCCCGGCCCTCTGGAATCAGCTCCCCCTGAAGATTCGCACTGTCCCCACCCTTCTTGCCTTTCGAAAAAGTTTAAAGACTCATCTTTGTCGCTAGGGCTAGGGTCACTAGATCTTTCTAATGAAGCCAATAGCTGACTTGCAGAATTATTCCCAAACTTCAAAATTGATTAGAGGACACACTTATACTGAAGAGATCTGTCTATATAAAATAAATGAATTACTTCAGGGAAGATATTAGATATTAGGCATTTAATATTAGATTTGTGCTTTGTATTTGTTGTGAGCGGCTCCAAGTCTTTGGAGAGGGACGGCATACAAGTCTAATAAATTATTATTATTATTATTATTATTATTATTATTATTATTATTATTAAGATAAGGCTGTTAATGGCTCTAGTCACAATGAACAGACATTGCCTAATATATCAGCAGTATACCGCCTCTTAGTATCAGTTGCTAAGGAATAGCAATTTAGTATTTAGACTTATATACCGCTTCACAGTGCTTTACAGCCCTCTCTAAATGGTTTACAGAGAGTCAGCATATTGCCCCCCAACAATCTGGGTCCTCATTTTACCGACCTTGGAAGGACGGAAGGATGAGTCAACCTTGAGCCTACTGAGATTCGATCAGCCAAACTGCTGGCAGCTGGTGGTCAGCAGAAGTAGCTTGCAGTACTGCACTCTAACCACTGCACCACCGAGGCTCTATGTAAGATATTATACAGGTAGTCCCCGGATTACGAACTTCCAAAGTTACACAATAAGCACCTCCTCGCTTTTACCAACGTCCCAAAACTATGAATCTTGCAGCACTCTTCCGTTGTTCGTCCTTAAAAACAATTGCAGAGGCTCTACAACATTTGCTCGGAATGTTGCTGATAAAAATGGAGCTTCCGAGGAGTACATCCACCCCTCCGACGCTCCGTTTGGGCCTCTGCAGGCCTCCATAACTGTGTGAAGCATGAGGTATTTCAGTGGGTCAGGGAGACTTTGGGTAGTCTTAGACAGGTGGCGTGTTCTAGCCCCCCCCCCAACCCGCCCTTCCCCATCCTCAAATATCTCATGTGCATTTAATGAGCCTTGTATTCAATTAGCGAATGTGTGCGCAAAAAGGAGGGAGTGATCCCATTCAAGGTATGAGATTTACTCCCACGAATGCTCTGGTTACGAATGGAATACGCAGGCTTCATTACATTCGTAACTCAAGGACTACTTGTACTGTAGTTTATTTGGGGTTCTCCTCTTTTGAGGAGAAGTTGCACGAAGGGGAGGAGGGTCGTTTAAAGAGAAGCTCAGGGTGGTAATCGTTCCTTAGCACACAGAGAGAGAGGGGGAGAGAAAGAGAGAGATGAGGAAGAGAGAGGGAGAGATGGGTGGGGAGGGAGGGAGGGAGGGAGGGAGGGAGAGATGGGGAGAGGGAAAGAGAAAAAGAAAGATGAGAGGTAGAGAGAGAGAGATAGGAGAGGGAGAAAAAGAGATGGCGAGAGAGAAAGAGAGAGGGAAAAGAGAGATATATCTTTTCCTCATAGGAAAAAAAAATAGCCACAAAACCTGGATAGGCGTAGCTGGGGGATGTGTCATGTGACTTGGGAGTGATAGCGAGTTGGCCACGCCCACCAGGGTTTTGTGGTTCTGGGTCTTTTGTTTTCTCTGGAAAATGGGTACAAAAGGCTCTTTGAATTTTTGGGGTTGCCAACCCATGTCCTACACATAGCAACACTTACACGCGAGCCCATATGCCTGACGACATCTCGAGGCACCACAGATCTATCTTCGAGCTTCAACTAGAGTTGAGAAAAAGAGAAGATAGTATTAATTCTAAGCATATTTTACTAAATTAACAGACAGTACCTGTATCAATTACAATTTGTATAATTTATACACTCACAAAACACACTCCTTCAACATTGTATCACTGGATATAATCAATACATAATGAAGTTTGCAACCATACAATACAATGTTTGCATCTCTCCTGTGGGTCATATACTTGGGAATCCCACAAGAAAATACATTATTCTATTCTATTTGTAATTTGCCATTGCTCAAAGCAACTCAGGCTTTCCCTGATAGGTTCTTGGAATGTCTTCCATTCCTATACTTAAGATCTAACCTGCTGATTCTCAGAATCAGAGAGCACAACATGTGCTGAAACTGTTCTTTCATCAACTGGCTTGAATATCACCATTAATATTGCATATAATCACTATACTGGAGATGCCATATATTATGTGTTCTGTGTTATTCTGATTAAGGAAGGGATAGGCATACTTACATCAGCAACAGCTATGCTGCACAAAATATTGGGCAGTGATAATGAAATGGGGACTTTTGCACTTTAACATTTGTATACTTCCTTTTTTCTGAATTTTTTTAATTTTTTCTCCACCATACACAAATTCATATATATATATATATATATATATATATATATATATATATATATATATATATATATATGAATTTCATTATCAGCAAAAATATGTTACATATACATATACATACATATATACACACACATATATATGTATGTATGTATGTATGTATGTATATGTATACATAGGTATGTATGTGTTTGTGTATATATGTGTGTGTGATTTTTTTTGTCGAGTCACCCTGGTATATTGAATGAACATCACAGCTCCTTTTTTGCCTCTCGGCCCCACCAGGGGCCATATTCCAAGGCAGATAAGGTTTTTTTTTAGCCAACAACTACAACTGTATAATCTATAAGTGTAACATATCATTTTCATTATCATTAACGTATCATTTTCATTATCATTTCATTAACATGTCATTTTCATTATTAGCAGAAATTAGGCGTTGATTGCTTACCTGAACGCCTCTTCTCGTACGGTGAGCGGGTACAGCAGTCACATGGGTTGCTCATATCCAATCCGGTGGAACTGAGCCTAGTGTTAAAAAAGCTTGCTGGATCCGCCCCTTCCCCAGAATTCGCAAATCCGTAGACTAGGCTCAGATGTGAAGCTCTTTAGTGTTCAACTCTCATTGTTAGAGGAAGAAAGGTTATAGGAAAGTAAAGAAGACACATACAAGGGCGGGAAGTGACTGCTGTACCCGCTCACCGTACGAGAAGAGGCGTTCAGGTAAGCAATCAACGCCTATTCTCCGTACTGAAGGAGCGGGTCCAGCAGTCACATGGGACATACCCAATAGATGGTCCCTAGGGTGGGATTAAATTGCTATCGTGAGAGATAACGGATTGGAGTACCCTTCTGCCGAAGGCAGCGTCCGCTGAGGCGTAAGAGTCAATTTTGTAGTGCCTGATGAATGAATTTGGCGAGGCCCAAGTGGCTGCTTTGCAGACCTCCTCCAACGGGGCTTGAGTCGCCCAAGCGGCCGAGGTGGCTGCGCTCCTGGTGGAATGCGCTGTGATGTTCCTTGGAACTGAAAGGGAGGCCGACTCGTAGGCCTTAGATATAGTCCCTCTGATCCAACGGCCTATCACTGTTGAAGACACTTTGGCACCCATGACTCTGGGGTGATAGGCTATAAAAAGTGCTTCTGACCTCCGAAAGGGTCCTGTGTGTTGGATATAGATCCTCAGCGCTCTGATGAGATCCAGGGTGTGCCATCTAATTGCCAAGGGATGGTCTCGTTGGAGGCAGAAGGAAGGTAAGACAATATCCTGGGTTCTGTGGAACATGGAACTGACCTTGGGTAAGAAGGTGGGGTCCAGTCGTAAGACTACCTTGTCTTGATGAAATTGGCAAAGGTCCTGCCTGATTGAGAGGGCAGCCAGCTCCGAAATGCGTCGGGCAGAGGTAATTGCCACCAGGAATGCTACTTTAAAGGATAGGTACCTGAGGGACGCCGATTTTAGGGGTTCGTAGGGTGCCTGCGTGAGGGAATGGAGAACCCGTGGCAAATCCCAGGATGGATACCTGTGGACCTTGGAAGGTCTGAGGTTGGCTATACCCTTGAGGAATTCCTGCACCTCTGGAAAGGAACGGAGAGGCTGTCTGCGGGGCCCCGCTAGGACAGAGGAAATGGCCGCCAGATGACGCCGGAGGGTGCTGGTGGAGAGGCCTTGATGGAAACCTTGCACAAGGAAGGAAATGATCCTGTGTATGGGGATGCACAGGGGAGAGAGGCCCTCCTGTAGACACCACTGGTGAAACTTGGACCATGTATGGTCGTAGATTCGATTGGTCGAACCCCTTCTGGCCTTTAAAATGACCTCCACTGTGTCGGGGTCGTGGCCACGTAGTTCTAAGTCTCTCCTGATAACAGCCAGGCGGTGAGGTGGAACCACTCCGGGTCTGGATGGAATGAGGCCCCCTGCCGTAGCATATCCCCCGAAACGGGGAGTCGCCAAGGGTCCTGGACGGACAGCTGTTGGAGATCGGCGAACCAGGGCCGGCGGGGCCAATGAGGGGCGATTAGGATTACTCGGGCCCTCTCGGTGAGGACCTTGTGAATCACGTCCGGGAGAATTGGAATTGGAGGGAATGCGTATAGTAGACCTGGAGGCCATGGGCTCCGGAGAGCATTGATTGCTTCTGCTCCCGGGGATGGAAATCTGGAAAAAAAGCGAGGGAGTTGGGCGTTCGCATTGGTCGCGAAGAGATCCAGGACTGGTAGGCCGAATCTGAGGCTGATTTGATGGAACAGGTCTTGGTGGAGATTCCACTCTCCTGGGTCTATCGTTGCTCGAGATAGCCAATCCGCCTGGACGTTGAGGCTCCCCGAGATGTGGTCGGCTAGGAGCGACCGAAGGTGTTTTTCCGCCCAAAGGCCTAACTTGAGGGCCTCCCTCATGAGGGCCTTGGATCTCGTGCCCCCCTGCCTGCAGATATGGCTTTTTGTGGCAATGTTGTCGGTGAGAATGAGAACGTGCCGGTTGGGGATGCGAGGAGAGAATTGCTTCAGAGCCAGGGATACGGCTCTTAACTCTAGCCAATTGATTGGCTTGGAAGCTTCCTCCAGAGACCACGTGCCCTGGGCTATCATTCCCTGGGCGTGGGTGCCCCATCCCGATAGACTGGCATCTGTGGTGATGACAAATTGATCCGGGCACCTGAAAGGGGATCCTTTGTCCATGGCCGGAGACTTCCACCACTTGAAGGATCTGCGAACAATTGGTGGGATGACAATGCGACGACTTGAGTTGCTGTGCCCCGATCTCTGAAAGGGTAATAGGAGCCACTGTAGTTCCCTAGCATGAAGGCGAGCCCAAGGAATGATGCCTATGCATGACACCATCTTCCCCAAAAGGGAAGACAGGGTTACTATGGAAACTGAAGGTTGAGATAAAATGCGTGAAATTAACTCCCCTAAACTGGTTTTTCTCTCAGGAGAGAGAAAGACCTGGGAAGATTCTGAATTTATAATGGATCCCAGGTGTAAAATGGATGTGGAAGGTTGGAGGTGACTTTTGTCAAAGTTGATGGAAAAACCATGGTCCTGTAGAACCGACATGGTGACAGAAAGGTCTACTTTCACTTTCTCTAGGGAATTCCCATGAACCAAAATATCATCAAGGTAACATAAAATGTGGATGGGTGACGCCCGGATATAGGCCGCCAGAGACCCCAAGAGTTTTGTAAAGACCCTAGGGGCCGAGGAAAGGCCAAATGGCATCGCCCTATACTGGAAATGCCTGCCCTGGAAGGAAAAACGTAAAAATTTTCTGTGGCATTTGGCTATAGGAATATGGAGGTAGGCCTCAGTGAGGTCTAAAGAAACCATGAAATCCCCTGGGTGGATGGCGGCCAAAATGGATGATAAGGAGTGCATCTTAAACTTCCTATATTTGATGAATAGGTTCAACCTCTTTAAATCCAAAATAGCTCTCCAACCTCTGGAGGATTTAGGAACCATAAATAAGATGGAATAAAAACCTCGGCCCTTCTGACCGGGGGGAACCGGTTGAATGGCTCTGATGGACCATAAGTGGGAAATGGCCTCCTCCATACGGTTACAATCTGAGGAGGACCTGGGAGAAGGGCAGGAAATAAAACGTTTAGGGGGGGGGGGGAAGTAAATTCTAAAAGAAGGCCTTTTTGAACAGTGTCAATGACCCAGGGGTCCTTGGAGGTGAGACGCCAATTAGAGGCGAAATAGGCTAGGCGGCCACCTATGGGAATCGAGGAAGAACTACCATCTAGGTTTTTTCGAAGCCCTGTTAGAGGACGCTCCCCTTTGGAAGCGAAAACCTCTGCCCCTGGAGTTCCTACCTTGGGAACGAAAGCGGGGGGAATACTGACCTGGGGTTCTCTGATAGGAAGCCGTTTGATCTTGTTGACGCCCTGAGCGACGAAAGGACTGCGTTTTGGTGGCCTTTTTGGTGGTTGGACCCAATACTTTCTTCTTGTCCGTGGTTTCCGTGAGGAGTGGATCCAGAAGATCCCCGAAAAGAAGGTCGCGCTTCAAAGGTCCCAGAGATAACTGCCACTTCTGACGTACTCCTGCTTGCCAAGGGCGGAGCCATAGGAGTCTTCTTGCCGTTGTAGAAGCTGCAATAGACTTGGCTGCAAATCTAGTAGATTGTAAAGTGGCATCAGCCACATACTGAGCAGCTGCAAATACCTTGTTGAAGTCCTGTTGACCTCTCAAGTCATCGGGAGGAATATGCTGTTGAAGTTGGCGAAGCCACAGAAGCATGGCTCTGGAGAAAAAGGAAGCCACTGCGGAACTTTTAATGGCCCAGGAATCTGCGGTGAATCCTCTTTTGAGCATCTGTTCAATCCGCTTGTCCTCTGGGCGGAGGACCTCCTCTGCTTCGCCTGGCACAGCAGCCGCCGAGTGAAGGATCTTGACAGGTTCATCCGGTTTGGGAAAAGATAGGAGCTCCTCATAGGAAGAGGAGAGTTTGTACAACTTTTTGTCCTTGGTAGTGGGATTAAGCCCAGAAGCTGGGAAATCCCACTGCTTAAGTAAGGCATCTTTAAACAATTTAGGCATAGGAATTACCTCGTTATCCTCCTGTTCCTCTGTGAAGTAAGGTAAATTCTCCTCCGGGGGATCAGTGGATGTGGAGGCCTGTTTCTCCTGGGCCGCCAATCCTGTAGAAATTCTAGCTTTGAGGAGGAGAGATTTGAACAATTGAGAGGGAAAAATAGTAATTGGAGAAGGAACCTTTATTTGGGATTCCTCATCATCTGAGAGACCTTGAAAGGGGTCCTCATCCTCTTCCATATCCTCATATTCGTCCTGAGAGGAATCTGATTCATCCTGAATAGGAGCTCTAACCGTTGGGGAAGAACCCAAGGGGCGGGAGGGACGAGGAGGAGGAGGAGGAAAGGAGGGCGCATTGATGGTAGAGAGCTTAGCATCAATGGCCTTGGATAACACAGAAAAAAAAGGTTGGAACTCAGGAGGTAAACTAGAAATATCAGCAGGAATGGCAGAAGAATCCCTGAAAGCCTGGGAGGAACCTGGCTGGGGGGAATCTTCAATAATATCTGGTTCCTCTGGACCTAATCCCCATAGGTTAGGTTGGGGTCTGTCTAGGTTTGGCTCATCCAGAGATAACACAGTGACCCCAGAAGAAGGCAGATTAGGAGCCTCTGGGGGGTCATGACTACTGAGTACTTGGGCCTGTACTTTCAAACGCTTTGCTGATTTGTCATGGATTTTTTGTAGGGCTTGGTCCCTTCTCTTCTCAGCCCTGGTGACTTTAGTCAAGGGGCGGGCCCCTGAAGAAGAGGAGGTCGAGGCCTGGGGGATACTGGTAATCTCATCGCCTGTAGGCCTGGCCTCTCTGGGACCTTGAGTGGTGCCTCTCTTGGGAAAAGTAGCCATAGTCTGACAATTAACAGAAGACAAGGCTGAGCCAAATAAACTGGATGATTAGGGAGAAGATTTCAATGAGTTCCCAAGAGGAATGGATCCTGCTCCGAGGCCTCGGAGCTGCTGAGACTTGAGGGCAATCTGGGCAAACCCAGAGTTCGTGTCCCCAAATACAGCGTGGCCAGCCTCCCTAAACTTAAACTAAAGTAACCAAGGCACTCTGGTTGGAGGCTTAGCCGGTGGAGAATTAAGCCTGAGCGTCCCAAAGCCCACTCCGGGATCCGAGCGGTGGACTAAGGCCTACACGGCTGGCAGAAGGCCAACACGAGAGGCCTAAGTTAAAAAAGGGCGCGAAGGCCTTCGCGCCGAAAAAATCGCTCCGTAATAGAAATCTTAAAGGGGAAGCGATCGACTAAGTCCAGGAGACTAGAAACAAGCGTCTCGCACCGCAGGAGGTATCTCTTAAGCCCTTTAACAATAGCACTATAAATAAATCAATGAAGCAATACTTGCACAAGGACCTCCAGGCCAAAGGATTAAAAGAATCCACAAGCGGCAGCGGGGATCGTAAACGGCAAGAAAAGCCGTGGGAAAACGAAACCGCAACTTCTCCCAAAGGAAAAAAGCCGAGCCGCAAACGGCTGGCGCTATTAAGGCAAGTAAGCAAATAAGTATAATCAAATCTTACTACTTTTGAAGGAAAGATCGAAGGGAAGGTGTTAGAATGTTGAACGAGCTATCACAATACAACCGCAGGATGCGAGAACTGAGCGAATTCTGGGGAAGGGGCGGATCCAGCAAGCTTTTTTAACACTAGGCTCAGTTCCACCGGATTGGACATGAGCAACCCATGTGACTGCTGGACCCGCTCCTTCAGTACGGAGAAATGTCATACACACACACACACACACACCATCCAATATTAGAGAAATCATATATAAAAAATACATTTTCAAATATTTAATCATTTAATCAAAAATTCCCTCCTTGGCATGATGCATCATAATGCATTTTCTGTTTCTGGGTGGTCTCTGGAACAATGCTATCTTTCCATCAATATTAAAATATAAATGGGAAAACATTTCCAGAATGCAAAAAAAATGGTAAAAGGCTTATTAATAACTGTTCATACTAGAAAATAGCTATGAGGACATAGTTTACAAATGTCATCTATTTATACCCAGTAACGTCTACTGTATGTGCTTCCCAGTATTGTGCCTGTGTAAAGACTCATCATCAAATAAAACAAAACAGCTATCGTCCCCACAAATTTGCATTCTCTGAAAATCAGTATTATGACACAATTTTAAATTCTGCTTCCACCTACTATGATAAATACATGCAGGGATGTGAATTGTTGCTTCGCCTTTCAAACTTGATCATTGCTGCACACAAGCAATCCCCCCCCCCCATGCTAATTTTTTGTCTCTGTTTTGGTCACTTTTGCCTATCATCATATTCTTTCATTTCACTAAAAATCTATATTTTACTCTGGCATAACAATACTTATCTGCAACCACCAATCCAAAGGTCAACAATTGTTTAGTGTGATACATATACTGTAGAACTATTTTTATTACACTGCAGTGCTTCCTGGCAATTTTGAGATAATCTGCAGCCAGATTTTAAATAATGTCTAAGTATTAGTGCAAACTTTCAAGTATCTTATAATATACTAATATTAATTTATACAATATATGCTGATGAGAAAGACAACATTATATATCAGAAGTTGGAAATGGACAACTTGCATCTTACAGAGCTGTTCTCCTGACAATACACCATGATCTAGTGATCTAAAATAAACCCTCCATTTGGGGAATCATGGATACTATAGGCAACATTTAACTCCAGACCCCAGCACAAAAAACAACAAAATCTACTGTGTTCAAAAAAGTTCCAATAGTTTGTGTAAACTAAACGCTTTGTTATTATAGATATCATAAATTACATAAATTGATGCAAAAGATATAGTATATCATTCACAGACAGTCTGTTTAATGTGCTTCAACCGTCCCTGAATGGGTTATTTGCAGGAAAACACAACTCTTCTTGTGAAGCTATTATGCAGTCTGCAAAGAACTTCCAAAATAATTATGGTATAGCAAATTCTGTTAATAATCTGATGAAAGTGTGACAATAAAGTGGCCAAATATGGCTTTTTGGATAATTGTTATATAATGCTGAAGCTGCAACTGAAAATGCTCTGACAAGGAAAAAGGATTTTTAAACATGCTTGCAGAAGCAAACTACCTTTAAGGTGTCCAATCATGAAGCTCTAAAAACTTTAGCGGCGTACCTTAATTCCTTCCCAAAATGGGTATCCAATTGTTTTGGCTCATCCACTTCTTTGTTTCCAGACTATTTGTTGGGATACAATACACCCCTCTTCCCTACTAGGAAGAGTCCTCAGTCAAAAAAAGATAGTAGTAGAGGCTCTGAATATTTGAATTTTGCCAGTAAAATCACCAATGAGGACACAATCAAAGTAACATTCCAACTAGCCTGACCTAGTACAGGAAAAGCTTTTAAATCACAAGAAGATCTGAACAACCTAGACCAGTGATGGTGAACCTTTTTTTTTGCTGAAAGTGCATGGACGCATGCAATCACGCATGCGTGAGTGCCCTCACCCATAATTCAATGCCTGGATAGGGCGAAAACAGCTTTCTCCTCTCCCGGAGGCCCCCTGGAAACCGGAAATGGCCTGCTTCCCAATTTCTGGTTAGCCCCTTAGGCTCATGTCTTGCCCTCCCCAGGCTCCAAAGGCTTCCCTGGAGCTGGGGAAGGGTAAAAACACCCTCCCCCATCCCCTCCCCCGGAGGCTCTCTAGGAGCCAAAAGCGCCCTCCCAGAGCCTCTGTGCAAGCCAAAAATCAGCTGGACAGCACACACGTGCACGTTGGAGCTGAGCTAGGGCAATGGCTTGCGTGCCAGCAGATATGGGTCCACATGCCACCTGTGGCACCCATGCCATAGGTTCGCCATCACTGACCTAGACAATATTTCGTCACATTATGTCCTGAAGTCCTCGAACTTGAGGTGTCTTATCCAGCAAATTGTCAGCTTCAGTAACCCATAATTAATCAGCAGATAATCAGCAGGAGAAGGTGTGGAAGAAATAAAGGGACAATAGGACAGTGTCTGATCTGATACCCAGATACCCAGCTGCAGAATATACTAGCAGATTTGGAAAACCAAACAAAGAGGATCCACTTAACTCTTTAAGAAGCAAAGATGACACGGCATGCAATGGAGCCAAGTGACGGTCCCTCAGTTGGAAGCTACTCATCAACCTCTGAGCTGCATTTCTGTATTGATTGTTTCCTGTTCTGCTCCTTGACCTAGCCTTTCAATTCAGGCTGGCTGACTAAGCTCCTTGTTGTTTGTTAAGCTCTCTGCTGTAGCCCCATCCTCTTCGTCCTCTGAGCCTGTGCTCTTTGTTAACTATTGCTTCACTCTGGACTGAACTTCAAACTGCCAGTGTTGTGCCCAACAATCAAAGATGAGCAAATGGGATTTATCAAAACCATTTGATACTATCAGATAATATTTAACTAGCTAGTAGATTTGATTGATTTGAATAAAAATGAAGTGTAATTCAATTGCTAAATATAGAAAAAGCTTTTGACAAAAATTTACTGAAAAGACATGTATATTATCTTAGCAAAATGTAGATTTCCTAGAGAATTTATAAATTGGGAATGGATTCTCTATGTAATCCCCATTTCCCAAGTGAAAGTTAATGGTATTTTTTTCATCTCATTTTATAAAGATATTAGACATGAATGGCTACTTCTCCCTTTAATCTTTGTTCATAACCTTGTACTATCATACAAATTCATAATATCCAAGAATTTTAAGTGTGCATATGTGTGATTACACACACACACAATTTGCTAATGATGTTCCATTTATCTCTGGACATCATACTTTAAATTCTGGCTTTCATACATCTGATTAGCACCTGTGGACAAACTGCAGAATATCCCATTATAACTGGTTGGTTGGGGCTAATGCCTGTGAGTAAAGACTTGCTTATTTATACATTAAGTCATTATCATTTTCATATATCCTTTCACTCCATGAACAGATAGATGACATATATTTATTTCAGTCTGTAACCACCTCCATGAACAGAAACTGAATGAGTCATAGATCAGGCAGATCTAGTAAATGATATATAAGACTCCCTTTGCTAAACAATGTGAGCAGACACAGCCTGATCAGCCTGTTTGACATTATTTTTTAACTAATCTTCTGTTATTGTTTTAATAAAATTTAACAATGTCAGATAATTTCAATGTGAGTTTACTACTCACTGGATTGTGAGTTGTGTGTGTATGTATGTATATGTGTGTGTGTGTGTGTGTGTGTGTGTGTGTGTGTATATATATATATATATATATATATATATATATATATATATATATGTCACATGTTTTTGCTGAAATTGAAAGTTAAGGGAGACTAGGGTAGATCTCGCTCTCTCTTTATTTATCTACCTACCTACCTATATATAGGTCTTGGCATATTCGGGTTTCTTCCCGTGTAAGGTTCAGAGAATCCTGGCGATGTTTCGATGAGGTTCCACTTGTCATCTTCAGGCTGGTGCCTTCGGCCTGAAGATGACGAGTGGGACTTCGTCAAAACGTCATATATATTTACACACACACACACACACACACACTGGTGGCACTACTTAATCAAACCTAGTTGGCCCAGAAAGGCAAATGGGGTTATATGGAAACATAGAAGATTGATGGCAGAAAAAGACCTCATGGTCCATCTAGTCTGCCCTTATACTATTACCAAAGCTTTAGGAGAATATAGAAAGTGAAATAAATTCTATCAAATTAGAATTAGGACAAAGTAATGTTGCAGATTTACTATATTGGCATGTCAAAACAGATACCAGGACTCAAGGGAGTTTTTTACTTGATTTATTTATTTATTAGATTTGTATGCCACCCCTCTCCGGAGACTCGGAGCGGCTGATTGGTATGCCACTCCTCTAAAGGTGTACTGTATGTAAGTGTTTTATATGAAGCAAAACAAGAAGCTGTAAAGATTATACAACAGAGGTAAATAGCTGTCCTGAAGATCCTTTAATGCTTCATCTCTGCATACTTATGAGGCTGTTAACTTATACCTCACCTTGCCTTCATTCTGGCCCCATTTCATTCTCAAATTCAGCTAGAAACTAGACTGAAATGGATTTAACAATGCATGTCATTTAAAAATATCTGCACATCTAAGACTACTTGAGCATATCCTTATTTATAACATGAGTATAATTACACACCAAATACAAGTATTTTTTAAGAGATAAAGTCAGTGTAACCTTCAGTACAGCAGGCACAATTCTCTGCATTAAAAAAACCCCATTCACAATCTCCTAGCTCCTTTAGGTTTCTCTTGGACAACTTTCAAGACAATAGTCTAAAACAAGATGGATAGGCTGCATCTCTCTCCAAGCAACTCTTCCATATTTTCAGGCTGTAACAACTGACATTGAATCTAAATGAAAAGGAAGCTGCTAGGATTCTTAGACAGATGCAATATGTAGACTACATTCAATTCAGCATCCAAGTCAGACGGGGAGTGAGTAATGGGCAATTGAGGGCTACAAAGGGCTCAATATTATTCATCTGGGAAGCTGGTTCAATGAATCCCTCAACACTGAATGCTTCAGACGGACACTGGGAACCTATCTGCTGGATCTAAATATATTTTTATTTGGAAAAGGGAAATTGGGGGAGGGAAATCCCTCAGCAATATTACAAAAATGCATAAAGCAGAAGCAAAATGAAGAGACAAGTACCATTACTTATCCTGTAATGTCATTTTACTATCACTGCATGCATGGAAATAATAAGGCAGTCCGATTGTGGTCTGTTGGAAAGTAGGTATAGGACATCTAGTTATGTATTTCCACAGATTAGCATCAATGACACCTGTGGCAAAATCTCATTTAAGAATACTGCTCATCAACATTCTAAGTTTTATAAATTACTATTCAGTAAGCAGCCTAAATGAGGTTGCATGTCAAGGTTGCCATGGAAACTATTTCCACAGTAAAAAAATATCAGACAAGCAATGATCCATTGAATGAGACAATATCCTTCCATAACAAGAACTAGTAGCTATATTACTAGATCTCAAGACTGCTCTGTTTCCTAACATTTTCTTACTGTTCCTCAGTTGAACACAAAAAATCCATCTATTTAGTGTCTAATATTATCAACTTATAGTTAAAAGTTCTCTACAGAAACACAGTCTTTTTTTTAAAGTATCTTTATTGTTTTCCAGAAATAAAAAAGAAGAAAAGAAAAAAGAAAGGAAAAAAAGTAAAAGAATAAGGAGTAAAAGCAGTATTTCTCACATGTTTTGTTCTAGTTTAACAGATCTTAATCCATGGATTACGAAACACAGTCTTAATATTACTGTAAGTCAGTAAAAAGCAGATGCTAACCTTTGAGAATCACTGGTATTGCAAACTAGCCCTAACAAAACAATTACTACAGTGATTTTCAACCTTTTTTGAGCTGCGGTACATTTTTTACATTTACAAAACCATGGGGCACATTGAGGGGGGGGGGGGGGCTAAAAAAAGTTTGGACAAAAAAATTCTCTCTCTCTCTCTTCCTCCCTTTCGCTCTATTTCTCTCTCCCTCTTCTTTTCTCTCCCCATCCCTCTTTCTTTCTCTCTTCCTTCTTTCCTCTCCCTCCCTCCCTCTCTCTATGTCTTTCTCTCTCCCACCTTCACTCCCTCTCTTTCTCTCTTGCTTTCTTTCTCTCTTGCTTTCTTTCTCTCTTGTTCTCTTTCTCTGTATTGCTTTCTTTCTCTCTTGCTTTCTTTCTCTCTTGCTTTCTTTCTCTCTTGCTTGCTTTCTCTCTCTCTTGCTCTTTCTTTCTCTCTTTCTCTCTCTCTTGTTTTCTTTCTCTCTCTGAGCTTCGCGGCACACCTGACCATGTCTCGCGGCACACTAGTGTGCCACGGCACACTGGTTGAAAAACACTGAATTACTATATGTTATGAAGCAAACCAATGTATAATTGAAAAAACTGACACCCTTTTATAGTACATAGATAAGAGGCAGTAGTAATTTTAATTTCAGTTTCTGTTTGCCAACAAAACCAATATGATTTCATAATATTTATCTGTACAGTGGCTTTTTCCATAAGGAGATAATTCAGTAGTATATTGACCATGGTCACCACTAGAATAAAAAAGTATTTCCTACACCTATGGCTTTTAATTTTAAGTAGCAGCAAGCCCTGCCAATTAAGAAAATGAATATAAAACAAAGCAGGCTTTTCCCTTCTGGGAAATATAAACTACAAAAATAGCAACACTAGCACTAGGTGGCACTGTTATCAATCAGGAAATCTTTTCACAGGATTCTGCATCTGACTGACATTCCCAGAGTTGAGACAAATTGGAGTAAGGACACGCTTTCATTAAATGTAAAAGAGAAGTAAAAACAAGAATGTAGGGGTGGATGGGAATACAGGAACATATCTTCTCCTTTGTAATAGGCTACCTTGTAAGAAAGTGGGAGAGGAAAGTAATACATTACAGAGCAGGGGTGGGCAATTAATTTTGCCATGGGGCCGCATGAGAAATTGGGATGGTTTTAGAGGGCCGGACTAATATAATTAACTCAGCTTCAGTCATGAAAGGGCCCAAGGGGTGTGTGGGGCGAGCGCTGCAGAAAGGGCGAAGCAGCTCTGTCCCCAGGGCTGCGGCAGGCCAGCGGCAGGCTGAGGGCAGGTGGCAGTGGCAGGGGCAAGGTGGGCGGGGGCTGGGAAACAGGTGGGAAAAGTTGGCCGGAGAAAAGTTCTCCCGGCCTTAAAACACCCCTGAGGGGTCCCTGAGGTGGTGTCCGAGCGTCTGCAGCTTCTGCCCAGGCGGCGACCTCCATGGACCGGTCACAGGATGTGGCCTGCGGGCTGCCCCTTGCCCAGGTCTGCTATAGAGAGATTCAGTACACAGGTGAAATGAGAGTATTTGCGCTCAATCTGAATGAAGCTCACAGGTGCTACTGATCTTTCTATTCCAAAGTATTTTAAGATAGGAACTGTATAAAATTACACCGATTCACATAAAATTTGACACCGAGAAACAGTGGATTTACTTAACTTGTACATAAATGCCTTGTAAGAGTCCTTGTGTAAAGTATCCAATTCTAAAGAAATGTTAAACAATGAACAGTTAGATTTCCAAAAGTCTTTGATAACTTGGCTTTTATCCCAGTCTGGCTGCAGAGCCTCTCTTAAATTTTCCTTTGGTATGACTTGCTTGTTTCATCTGAATGTGTATGATCCTTTTTAAATTGTTATATTGACTTCCCCATTTAAAGTGTAAGCTGCCCAGAGTAATTTGAAGTTGGATGCCCTCTAAATTTAATACATAAGTAAATGCCACAATAAGTAATCTTTGGCAGGCCACAATGTATACACACACACATGCCATCAGATTAAAGGTAGTCCTCATTTCGTAACCACAATTGGGACTGCTTCTAACAACATTCCCACAAGCAAGGGAACTGGGTCTGAGAATGGAAATGCTTGCAGTTAGATATTTAGGTAACCATCTCCTTAATTTTAAACTACGGTAATGTACACCAAAAAATGGGTGAGAAGAGAGACTAAGTATTCATTTAGTAAAATATCTATTTTGAATTTTGTTTATGACAGAGAAAGGAGGAGCTAATACTGATGCCTTACATGTTGGATTCCACTTTAAATATTATTGTGGAATTAGATATTTCTCAGGAACAGGGAGCGCTCCTCGTCCACCTCTGGTCATGTCAGATTCTGAGGAGGATGAGCCAGGCCCCTCTGGATACCCTGGGCCAGTGGGGTTGCCACCTGATGCAGAGAGTGAGAGTGATGTAGAAATAGACCTGGATGAATCTAAGGAATCACCATAGGGGGCAGATATGTCAACAGGGGATTGGTCTGAGTCAGAGGACAAAGGAGACATTACAGTGGATGAGCCACTCTTAGATGCTAGATTCAGGAGGTTACAAAGCAGACAACAACACTTGTATGGTAAAAGGAAGTAATTTGTAGCTTTAACTCTAGGGTGTTTGTTGACCTCTCCCAGCAGGTATAAAAGAAAAGAATCTTGGGAAATTCCGGGTGGAGTTTCCACGTAGATTTAATGGATGCTGTGTTAGATCTGGGGTTCTAGAAAATGCTCCCCTAAAGACCTGATTTCTGCTTTGAAAAAGTCCTCTGCTAGAAGCTGCATGCCTGTTAGAAATGTGGAGAGCTGAATTTTATACTCTATGACTCACTGCCTGTCTTATCTTGCTGGAATGCCAGTAGCCCTGAAGCTGGTGGCTTTCCTGGAAGCTTAATTTGATAACTTCGCAGCAGAGAAATCTATTCCATGCCCTGTGTTAAAGACTGCTTTCTGCTCGTAAATGATGCTTTTTCAAATAAAGAGTGTAATTCATAGCTTAAATCGTGGGTTTTAGCTGTTTGCTTCAACCTCAAATGCCCGAGATAGAACAGCAACATTAACACTTTTTTGTAGAATTGACTTGATTCTCAGCATGTAAAGCTAAAAGGCTTCTTGATATGAATTATTTGTGACAAATGACTAAGAGAATTAGTGAAGGATACAAACAGCAATTAAAAATTCTGAATTTGGGACATACCATTCTTTGTTAATCTCAAGATTGGATGTTGGGAAGAATAGAAATAAAATAAAATGAAGGTTGTGAAAAGAACTAGAGCAGGGCTGCCAAACTTCTGGACCAGAGGCCGGATGCGTCAAGCACTGGCCACGCCCAAACATGGTTTAATAAAGGGGGGAAAGTCCCGGTATGTTATGTGATGCTGCTGTGATGTGAGTTTGACAATTCTGAATATAGCGACAATGCAATAACTGAAAAAATATATCTCTGTATTTAACATGTATTGGAAAATGAATTAATTTGTCTCAGAATGAAAGAAAAGTTAACATAAAGAAAGAGAGCATAGAAGATAGGTGGGAAAGTATTAAAAAGTGTGCATAATTACTAATCAGAAAAATGGAAAAGGATGGTGGGTGGATGAGAAAAAATGGATGTAAGCGAATAACTGGCAAAAAGATGAACGGGAGAGGAATACTGTATAAGGTAGATATAGAGGAAAAATATAACTGCCAAAAAGTAATCAAAGAAAACAAACAATGATCAGAATTAAAAGCCACAGGAAAAAAAGGAGTGATTTTGACAGTATAATTTTGGAAGTAGCTAAAAGGGGTAAACAGAGAGGTTCCACCAAAGAGGACAGAAGTTACAAATAAAAGTAATGAAATGATTTGGGATGGAACTAAAACAAGGGAAGGCTAAAAGGAGTAATTTACAGATCTGTATGGAAAAGATAGTGATGTCTCAATATATGTCAGTAAGATGAACATTATAGATATCCAATTTAGCGTCCAGATCTGAAGAGGGCATTTTCCATGAAATCAAGCCAATGCCATGAATTCGCTTTTCCTGAAAAATAGCAGAGTCATTCCTATAGTTCAATCTGCAGAAGAGTATGAAAGTTACTGGAACAATCTCAGCTTCACTCTTCGTTCAGTGAAAACATTTCAATTCCCTCTCTCTTGCAGTGATGTTTTAATTATAGTTAAAAGATGGCGGCAGATGTTTTATAAAGAAAAGATGCATAAACCAGATGAAACGGTACAGCTACAAAAGTGTATGCAGTACATTGAGTGTATCAATTCAGCAGCCAAAATGCTTTATATTCTGCAGATGTATTTCACCAGCTGGAACTGGTGGAGGGTGGAGAATGACATTCAATATTACTCTGCTCATCTCTTTTATACTGTGCAGCTACTAGTATTCATATCAAAGAGCATCAAGTACAAAATAAATGTGAAACATCAGAAAATAAAGTAAATGCATACAGAGATCTTAATGAAATCATATTAAATACAAATCTATTTTCAAGAAAATGCCCACAATTCCCAAATAAAACACAATTGCTTGAAGCAGCATAAATAGAATTTCACATCTGAGCGTTCCTCCCCCTTTAGTATTTCTACTTCAGCCTTTCCCAAACTATACATTTTCCAAAACCCTGCATTTTAAAATTTTATTTATTGCATTTGTATACAGTGGAACCCCGACATACGAGCAGCTCTACTTACGAGCTACTCGAGATACGAGCTGGGAGAGTAGAGAAATTTTTGTTCGACTCACGAGCTTCCATTCGGGATACGAGCCGAGAAGAGCCGGCCTGGCTTGCTTTGCTTCCGAGCTGATGCAGAGCCGAATAAAGCGTCACGCCCCTCTGACGCTTTCGGCGGCTTCCGAAGCGATGCTGGGCTCTTTTGCCGCCAAAAGCGTCAGGGGGGCGTGACGCTTTATTTCTCCGAAGCAAAGCAAGCCAGGCCGGCTCTTCTCAGTACAATATCCAGCTCTTGGTGAGTCCTTGGCTTCTGCTGGGGGTGCAGAAGCGGGCGGGGGGGGCGGCAAAAAAAACGCCCGGACAAGCACTTGCTGCGAGGCGGGCGGGGGGGGGGGCAAAAAAAACACCCGGACAAGCACTTGCTGCAAGAGGCGGGCGGGGGGGGGGGGGCGGCAAAAAAAACGCCCGGACAAGCACTTGCTGCGAGGCGGGCGGGGGGGGGGGGGGCAAAAAAAACGCCCGGACAAGAACTTGCTGCGAGAGGCGGGCGGGGGGGGGGGCGGCAAAAAAACCGGGGCACTTTCGCTGCGAGTGGCGGGAAAAAATAAGCAAGAAAAAATAAGCGGCTTTTCCGCTGCCTCCTAAAGCGGGGAAGTTCGCCAGGAGGCAGCAGAAAAGCCGCGCGTGTCTTTTAAAACATCGGAGCCGGCATGGGGAGGCTCTCAATCAACCCCCGAGTCCGGGTTCGGGGCTCGGAGGCTGATTAAAAGCCTCCCCGTGCCGGCTCTGATGTTTTAAAACACACGCGCGGCGTTTCCGCTGCCTCCTACAGCGGGGGCGTGTGTTTTAAAACATCAGAGCCGGCACGGGGAGGCTTTTAATCAGCCTCCGAGCCCCAAACCCGGACTCGGGGGTTGATTGAGAGCCTCCCCATGCCGGCTCCGATGTTTTAAAACACACGCCCCCGCTGTAGGAGGCAGCGGAAACGCCGCGCGTGTGTTTTAAAACATCAGAGCCGGCACGGGGAGGTTTTTAATCAGCCTCCGAGCCCCAAACCCGGACTCGGGGGTTGATTGAGAGCCTCCCCATGCCGGCTCCGATGTTTTAAAACACACGCCCCCGCTGTAGGAGGCAGCGGAAACGCCGCGCGTGTGTTTTAAAACATCAGAGCCGGCACGGGGAGGCTTTTAATCAGCCTCCGAGCCCCGAACCCGGACTCGGGGGTTGATTGAGAGCCTCCCCATGCCGGCTCCGATGTTTTAAAAGACACGCGCGGCTTTTCTGCTGCCTCCTGGCGAACTTCCCCGCTTCAGCCGACGTCTTTTCCCCTCAGCCCTCGGGCTTGCACGCATTAATCGCTTTTACATTGTTTCCTATGGGAAACAATGTTTCGACATACGAGCTGTTCGACGTGCGAGCCTCCTTCCGGAACCAATTAAACTCGTAAGTCGGGGTTCCACTGTACTGCCAAGTCAGCCAGAGAAGAAACAATCAAAATCTTGAGCCCTGATCATCATCAACAAAATGTCTATGGCAGTGATGGCAAACCTGTTGCACGCGGGGCCATATCTGCTGGCACACGAGCCGTTGCCCTAGCTCAGCTCCCACATGCATGTGTGTGCCGGCCAGCTGATTTTTGGCTCACACAGAGGCTCTGGGAGGGCCTTTTTGGCTTCCAGAAAACCTCTGGGGGGATGGGAGAGGGCATTTTTACCCTTTCCCGGCTCCTGGGAAGCCATTGGAGCTTGGGGAGAGTGAAACACGAGCCTACTGGGTCCACCAGAAGTTGGGAAAGAGGCTGTTTCTGGACTCCAGAGGGCCTCAGGGGTGGGTGGAGGAAGCTGTTTTTGCCCTCCCCAGGCACTGAATTATGGGTGTGGGCACATGCACATGCGCGATATTGTTCATGCACACCCTTTCAGTACCCAAGGAAAAAAAGGTTCGGCACCACTGCTCTATTAAATTGTTATTATAAAACCATAATCATATAACATTGTCATCATCATCCTTACTAACTGAAGAACTATATTCTGAATATTGGTGGTAGCAAGGTATTTCCCACAAATTCCCAGCCAATAAGACCATTGCCAAAAATTCTAAATGTTGAAGTCCAAATGTCATGTGATTTGACAATTGTCTCTCCATTAGGAAATGGATGCTTGCTGTAAAATATTCTTGCTGTACAATATTAGATATCAGTAATGGGCAACACCACTTTTCCAGACTAGATCAAGAATCTGCTGCACATCAGTATCATTATTCCAGGCCAAATTGACTGATTAGGTCACTGAGATGACCCAGTGTTCTGAAGCTTATACAACAGGGCCAAGCATGATTTACAATATTCCAGAAACTGCTAGATCTGATCATAGATTTTAACTACATCACTACTTTTAAATTTAGCCATTGATATTGGTTTCCAATCACAGTTCTTTTCCACATTTGGCAATTAGGAAACTTGATAAAAAAAATATACTTAGATATGCAACTTAAAACCCTTGATAAGATCTCCTAGTAACAGAGCAACATTATTTTTAAGAAAGCTAAATAATGAAATTAAATAAAATACATAAAACAAAAAACCCAACAAAATAGACTTTCAGTAATTCTCTCTCTTGGTATATTTAGATCACAGCATAAGAGATTTGGAACACAAAAGATAGAAGTTATAGCATAAAAAATGCATTCCTCAGTTTATGCCTAACTGATGATATTCAATGATATATCATTATTCCAGAACTGTGATTTTGTGTAAGAGTTAAATGGAGACTGTAAAGATATATATGGGGTGAAACAAGCTGAGACAGATCCCTACCTAATCTGTTAATACAGAAACATTGGTGGTTATTCTAGGAGGGGTCATATTCCTCCCACAGAGCTCAATATGACATAGGAGCACTCATAGACTCATAACTTCTTGAACATAAGATGGAGATTGGGCATAGATAGCTTCAACTAATGTAATCCATTGGATACATTGCAAGGCAGGGAGATGTTGACAATAGTTATTCCCATCTTCATTACAATGTGCTGTAGTGGAACTGCCTTTGAAAATAGAATGTGGCAGGCAGCTTCTTATTAAGGAAGCCAAGTATAGTAGAATGACACCCATCTTATGTGCGCCCCCCCCCCCGTCCAGGCAGTAGCCCATCCCTGCTTGCTTTCCATTTTACAAACTTGTTAGTAGATAGTTACTGATATATTTAAAACTCCAACTTTGAAAAAAAATAATTTCAGAATAATTCATATAGTGAAATGCAACAATATAATTACAATATTGTATTATTTAACTTAACTTCTAGATCTTACCACAAAAAGAAAAAGGGATATAGAACTTAAAACTATAATCCTATGAATACTATAAATCTATGTAATATATAATGTATAATACTTTAACTTTGAAAATAATTATAAATTATATTATTTATATAGTCACGGTAATTCTATAACCTCTATATTCTCTAAAACAGTGATTTTCAACCTTTTTTGAGCCGCGGCACATTTTTTACATTTATAAAATCCTGGGGCACACCACCAACCAAAATGACACAAATAAATAAATAAATAAATAAATAAATACATACATACATACATACATACATACATACATACATACATACATACATAACCCCCTCATATATACAATCCCATGTAACATCCCCTTATAAATACCTGTACAGTCAATCATCAATCATCCCTCCTGAAATTTATACTACTGTCTCATTTCTGGGTACTTCTCCTGTCTTTCCCCCTTTTCTCTCTCATGTTTCTAATTTCTCTCTCTTCCTCCCTTTTTCCCTCATTCCTTCTCTCCCTCCCTTTCTCTCTCTTTCCTTTCTCTCTATCCTTTCTATCTCTCACTTGTTCTTTCTCTCCCTCCCTTTCTGTCTCTTTCCTTTCTCTCATTCCCTCTTTGTCTCCTGGGGCTGACTGCGGCTGCCCTCCACCCCCCACCGCGGAGGGAAAGCATTTGGCATCGGCACCGCCAACCCCCCCTCCAGGAGCAGCAAAAGCCTCAGCGACGGAGCCGAAAGGGAAACGGCGCGATCCGTCACTTAGGCTTTTGCTGCTCCTGGAGGGGGGGGGAGGATTTTCTCCTCCCCACCCCCCCGGCAGCCAAACGTCGCTGAGGCTTTGGGCTTCGGCGCCTTCCCTTCCACGAGCAGCAAAAGCCTCAGCGACGGAGCCGAAAGGGAAACGGCGTGCCCCGTCGCTGAGGGTCTTGCTGCTCGTAGAGGGGTGGCGCTGATGCTCCCTCTCGCCGCCCCCATCTCCCCACGACCGCCTGGGGCCGCTGCAGCCGGCACGCTCCCGCTCCCACCGCCAGTGCCCTCCCGCCGGGCCCAAAGGACACTTGCCGCCGACGCCAGGAAACTCCAGCTGGGCGGGGCGCTGCCGGTGCCTCCGAGCTCCCACTCGCTCTCCTTTTTCCCGCCTTCCTTCTTTGGGGCCCAGCAGGAGAGCGCCAGAAACCGCGGCAACGGGCAGGAACCAGGGGACAGCTGCAAATGGGAGCTCGGAGGCACCGGCAGCGCCCCGCCCAGCTGGAGCTTGGCGGCACACCTGACTGGCACACCGGTTGGGAAACGCTGCTCTAAAATGTATAATTTCACTTTACATTTTAATAAAATTGTTTATTTATATATATATATATATATATGTGTGTGTGTGTGTGTGTGTGTGTGTGTGTGTGTAGATTGTTCTGAGTTCGGGTTTTGCCCTGTGTAATGTTTTGCATGTCTATGCGACGTTTCGGCGAAATCACATTCACCATCTTCAGGCTGAAGTTCCAATCTTTGTGTTGTTGTAAATGGAATGTTAGCAACTGACATTTCTTCCTAGTATGTAGTGTGGGGGTGGAGATTTGTTTTGAATGTAGCAAATAGATTGGGTGATTATGTTTCAGTGATCTGATTGGTTGGTGTAATCATAGTTATTAGAAGGAATGACATGGAGATTTTTATGAAGTGTTTTGTTTAAGGCTGATTTCCAAATATAAAATTCTAAAATCATAATTATTAGAAGGATTGACATGCTGATTATTATTTTGTTTAAGGCTGGTTTCCAAATCTCTGGCAGGCGGGAGGTATAATCTCTTTTATTTAGACAAAGGGGTCTCCTCTCAATTTCGATAGCTTCTAGAGAAATTCTTCTATATAAATTCTCTGTTTTGTGGAGTAATTTAGTTTTTTCAAAGTCAATTTCGTGCCCTGTTTTTTTAATGTGCTGGACAAGGGAGGAGGTCTTTTCTTGTTTTTTGACTGCATTCACCATCATCAGGCTGAAGTTTCCAAGCTTCGTGCTGTTGTAAAATGGAAATTTTACAACACTCGCCTGAGAAGAAGGACAGAAACACCAGCCTGAAGATGACGAGTGAGACCTCGTCGAAATGTCGCCAGAAATTTCCAAATCCTACACGGGAAGAAACCCGAATATACAAGACCGTCATATATGTATACACACACACACACACACACACAATGTTTCTAAATATTAAATAAATATTAAATTGAACTAAATCCTAAATTGCAAGTCAGTAATTTCTAATCACTAATCACTAGTTATTGGTTAAGTATTAATTCTATAAAACACACTAGAAAGTAAATAACCCCAAGACAAATTGCTAATGTACAGTTACTAATCAATGCTGCAAAGGTTTTGTATTTTGAATATTAGCAAGCCATTTCATTACTAGGCTGCATGGCATGAGCCGCCCCGAGTCTATGGAAAGGGGCGGCATACAAATTTAATGAATGAATGAATGAATGAATGAATGAATGAATGAATGATCTTGTTACCACTTGGAAATGTTACCGCTTGGAAAATGGCGGCCACTTCCAGATTGCACCATGCTGCTCAGCAACAAAGCAGTCTGCTGCTTTCCCAATGCAGTCTATGCAGCCCTGCAGAAAACTGCAGAGCTACAGAGACCATATTAGGGAAACAGAGCGGATTGCTCCGTTTCTGGACTGCTTCGGAGACACAGCCATGTGACCCAGGAACACTGAAGGATGGAATGTCGTTCTGTAACACGAGGTTCGAAAATCCTCAAAAGTTAAGTGCATGGTGGGTGACCCGGAGTGGGGAAGTCAGACCTAAGGAAGGTGGGGACCCAGGGGTAGGAAGCAGAGTGTGGGGCATTTCAGAGAGTGGGGAAAAAAACCTGAGGCAGGAAGGCCTGGCCTGGGCTTCCCACAGCCTTTCTCACTCCTGAGACAACTTGTGCTCTGTTTAATGACCACATCAGGACAAACAGGGAATGAGGGTCGTTCAGTAAGGCTATTTTGCTTAACGGGTGTCACAACATGTGTCAGTAATGAGCAAACTCCATTATGACCATATATGGAAGATCACCTGTAGTGCATTTTGCTTCATGTTGTTTAGTTAGCCATTATTCTATCAAACTTGGATGCCCTTTCATCTTTCCCAACACTTGGTCTCCTTCCATATGGTGAGCTCACAAACAACAGCAGAAGTAGTTATTACTAATCCCGATCTATGTGACATTATACTCTGCATTATCAAATTTCGTTCAATTTCTACTTCTTCACTTTGAGGTCATGCATTAGTTGCTGATCTTGATCTGTATTGGCTATGCCTATTGATTGCAAGCCATCAGCAAAGTCTGGCAAATGTTCATCATAACACAAGCCATTAAAGCCATTAAAAACAGTGAAAATGCATTTAGGTTAAGACACCTGCAAGATTTTAAAAACTCCTCCAGAATAGTCCATTTTATCTACTTCAACACCTTGTGAATAGTTTCAAAATAAGGCTCATAAAAGCAGCACCTTTTTCCCTAGATTTTGAACAGTTCTATTTTTAAAAGCTCTATTTGAATTATTTATGTTATATATTTCCTTTTTAAAGATATATTTAAGTTGCATTTTTGACTATATTATCAATATACCTAAAATTTAGCCTGAAAGATTGTTTTTAACTTTAAAAGCCTTTTCCAAAAAGACTCAAGACAAGAATCCCTCTAGCTCCATTATCTGAATAGACAAAATTGGAGGAAAGCACATAGCAAACTGGAAAAATCTGTGATTCAATTTTCTCCAATTTTTAAATGTATGTTAAAAATCTCCCTCTGTGGTATTCTCGATCTCTCCTACTGTTTGAGAGTGGGGTGTGGATTTATGTGTTTTATGCAAGAGGAAATCACTTTCAGAAAATGACATTTTAAATTTAAATACTATGGAACTGGCACCCAGACAAAGGATTATATAAATTTGAATAGGCTAAAGTACAGTATTTTAAACAGCAGGCCTGCCAGCCTACTTATGTGCACTTCTTGATGTACAGTGGGACCAAAAGGTTTCCAGTTAATATCTCCATTTTCTACCTAATATAGAGCAAAAGAATGTGCAAGAAGATATCACTCCAATTTTATCATGAAATCTGCAGAATGCATCAAGTTTATATGTTTGAACAGTACCAAATACCTTTAAATGGATTGGTCTGAGTTTCAATTACACATCCAGCAAACATATATTTGTAAAACCATGATTGTAATTGAATAATTTGCACACATATTCAATTTTTCTGTTGGAGTTAACAAAATAACTTCACAAATGCTACTTCCCATTAAGTTTTCATTTGCATCCAGATTCCACAGAACTGCGTAATATCAATATATATTTCCTTCAAAATAAAATAGGGGTCAAGACTTTTTAAACTCAAAGTCTTATAGAGGCAAATGGAAGTTTTAGCAGAAGCCCTAATTTATTACAAACATCAAATACAGTGGTACCTCTACTTGAGAACTTAATTCATTCCGTGACCAGGCTGTTAAGTAGAAAGGTTCTTAAGAAGAAGCAATTTTCCCCATAGGAATCAATGTAAAAGCAAATAATACGTGCAAACCCATTAGGAAAGAAATAAAAGAAATAAAAGCTCAGAAATTGGGTGGGAGGAGGAGGAGGAGAATTGCTGCGGAAGGAAGAAGGTGAGGTGAAGGAAATAAAAAAAAATCCAAAACTTTAAGGCTAAAAAAAAAAAGAGGGACTCTGAGCACGCGCCTCCAATACACCTGGTGCGAGGCTGCCTCCCATACACTGCCTTCCATACACTGGCTGCTGCTACTGCTACCTGATGCCTTTTCCTTCCCATGCTGAAGGGCTCCCCTCTCCTCTCGCTCACTTGCTTTGTAGCCAGCGCTTTCCTTCACTGTGGTGACTCCTTGGCAGTCCAGAGCGAAGAGAGTGTTTCTTTTCTCTGGGTGCTGGCAGAGGTTTATTCCCTGTCCAAGCGCCCAGATAAAGGAAAATGCATTGTTCACTCTGGACTGCCAAAGCCTCCTTAAGCACCACCGAAAAGCTCCTCTGGCAGCCCAGAAAAGCCAGAGATGGCCGGGATTAAAGGGGGAATGGCAGGAAACTGGCTGGCCTTCGTGCCGCTCTCAGATTTCATGGGAAATTTTTCCGGGCTCGGGTTCTTAAGTAGAAAATGGTTCTTGAGAAGAGGCCAAAAAATCTTGAACACCCAGTTCTTATCTAGAAAAGTTCTTAAGTAGAGGCGTTCTTAGGTAGAGGTACCACTGTATTTATTAATGCAGAGGCCAGAAAAATGACTGGGTGCACACCTAAGTCTTCACTAGCACCAGAACCTTCCTCATATTCCATAACTAGAACGTATACTCAAACTTTGCTAAAGGGTTTTAGAAATATATCTGAAGAAATGCTTTAAAATTCCGATCACTAGTTTTTATTCCAGATAGTTGTATAACCAGTCATGCAGTAGACAATAACTTTTATCTAGGACTAAAAACAAAAATAAAAAAGAAGTAAAGTTTTAACATCCCGGAAGACAAAAAACCCACATTCATATGCTTCTCAAGTGAGCTACACAGATGTATCTATCAAGGTAATTCAAATGAGTTTTTAAAAAGATATATCGAGAGAGAAACATATTTTCTGACGTCAGGCTGCCTTTTCAATCTGATCCCTGCTAAGAATTCTCGAAATCACAGGCCCACCTTATTCCAACAGTATGACGTTCAGGTTGGCATGAGCGTACTGAATCTAATACTGGAACAGCTCCTGTAAAATATGGGATGCTTCTCAGCACAGCTGCTAGAGCTCCTGGGATGAACAGAAATTATATGAAAGAACAAGTACCCAATATTCAGTCCAGCGCTGATTAGTGTATATTTTAAATATATAGCCTGTTAAAATTCTTTTGTTGTGAGCTGCTGTTTTAGAATTTCAAGCATGACAATGGAAAGACATGTCAGGGTGAAATTTTAACTCCAACGCTTAGTAAATACACTTAAGAGGACAGCTATTTTGAGGGACGAAGGGACAATAATTAAATACCACAAACTGCCAGATCCAGTGACTAAGCTGGAAAAATATGTAAAAGCAGGCACCCCTGCTTAGCAATCATTCATTCATCAACTGTCATAAAGTAACTGAATGAACTGAATGAGAAGACTTCGGAGTCTTCGGAGAGGGGCGGCATACAAATCCAAATAATAAATAAATAAAATAAATAAAGACTTATGGACAGTTCTCAAAGTATGATCATTGCAGCACATAGGATTGCACTCTAGAGTGGTGGACAACTGGAACACAATTTTAACAGTCACAGTGTCCTACAGACATGTGATTGACATTTATGAACCTTAGTACTATCTTCCGACAAGCAGCATTAATGGGAATGATTGCAACTCGAACTGCTGTAGTTAAGTCAGCGCAATAAGACATTTTTCGCTATTATATCCCGCTCCAGAGTTCTGCAATGGGTCATATGGTCACATTTTGGGTGCTTGGCAATCAGCTCACGTTCAGTGTTCCCTCTAATTTTTTTGGGGGGGGGCGGAAAAGTATAGTGTCTGAGCGGCAGTCCCTTTGGGACTGGGCGGCACAGAAATAATAAATAAATAAATAGATAAATAAATAAATAAATAGATAAATAAATAAATAAATAAATAAATAGATAAATAAATAAATAAATAAACAAACAAACAAATAAAAAACCCACCCTGTTTTGCCTCAGAGAATTTCAAAATAAAATACTATACTGTGTGTCTATAACAGTGAGCTCATAATAGGGCAACTCTATCAATATCAAAATGCCACTTAAATAGTTGAGCTAGTTTCAAACTAGATTTTGATTTTCTTCCTCTCTTCCTTACTCCCATTCTTTTTCTTTCTCTTTTCCTTCCTCTCTTTTTTCTATCTGTTTCTCTCTCTTCCTCTCTTCCTCTCTCTCTCCTTCCCTCTCACTCTTTCCCTCTCGGCTTCTGGGCAGGTTTGGAAAACTCTGAGTTGATGATGATTTTTAAGTGAGTGATTGCTCACTGCTCAGCTTAGAGGGAACTATGCTCACGTTTATGAAGAGTTGAAGTCTTCCGTGGGTAAGTAACCACAGTTCACACCATTTCCATCCACCCCACCTGAGTTTCCAGTAAAATAGGCCCAAAGGAACACATTGGTTCATTTAATGACTGTGGTGTTTGTTTAACGGCCACCACATTCACCTACTGAGCACGGTGTTTGCTTAATGACTGCTATAAAACAAGTCATAAAATTGGACTTGGTCACATGGTGCCTCGATTTATAGCCACCATGACTTACAGCAGAAATTCCAGGCTCCTTTACAATTGTAAATCGAGGTCTACCTGTAATTCATAAATCCACATTGTAATCTATAAGTATACTGCTAAAAAAAATAAAGGGAACACTCAAATAACATATCCTAGATCTGAATGAATGAAATATTCTCACTGAATATTTCATTTGCACAACTATTCCATTTGCACAACAGCGTGTGAAATTGACTGTCAATCAGTGTTGCTTCCTAAGTGGACAGTTAGATTTCACAGAAGTTTGATTTACTTGAAGTTATGTTCTGTTTTTTAAGTGTTCGCTTTATTTTTTTGAGCAGTGTATATTTTCTCTAAAGTGCTTTGGGCTGAAATCTTGCATAGATACAAATAAATAAGTAAATAAATATGGGGGGGGGGAGATCACTTTGCCATTTGAAAAGCAAATGACTTAGCTATATTATCAAGGTTTGGGAGAAGGAAAATGCAATTAGGTCACTTGTCAAATGAGGGCAAGCAAATGAAAATGCTCAAACCTCTCACTTAGTATGCTCCTTAATAAAAAGGAAAAAACAAAACCTGGTGTCTCACACTGAATTTCTATTAGATCCCAAGAAACCATTGAGCAGCTGCCTATTATTTTGTAAAAATGTGCACATCTAAACAAAATGTAGAATATCCTTAATATTAAAGAAATCAGATTATCATATCAATTGGTAGAACATTTTTAAAAACCCTATGGAAATGCTTTGTTAATGTCTCAAATCTCCAGCTCCAAAGAAATCAGAAAACAGAGGGAGGAAAAGTGGCAGGCAGGTGCGACGCTCTTATGGCAGAGCAAGGAATGAACAGTCAGTGTACTCTGCCGCAACGATTAACAGGCACCTGGTTTTGGGAACCTCCAATGCCATGCCACCTCCTTTATGCTCTGCCTTAACTTCAGGGAGCAAACTGCTCCAATGACAGACCAGGGCAAGCCCTTGATGGTCAAAGCCAATTAGGGTAACTGAAAATCGCTGCTACAGCACGAACCAAAGCTCAGTTGTCAATTGCCCAAAGTCTGCTATTCTGCTGTAGGAGTTGGAAAAAAGACTCACGATGCAGAGAGAACAATGTCTATCAAATGAGCAGCAATTTAAGTTTTGAAAATTGTTATTCAGGAAGTAAGCAAAGGTATCCACATCTGTCCAGTCTGAAGACTGAGTTGAGGCTGGGTCCTAGGCAGGCGGATCCTGCTAAAAGTAACAAACTCTGTTCTCATTCTGAATGGACGAGGACAACCCATCCTGAATGCTGGCTCCACTAGCACAATGAATAAAAGGTCGGATTTCTTTAAATGATATCTCGTTAGTAATGTATCCTGTATACCACTGAGAGTGAACTATTTTCAAGATTGATTGGATCTGTTATCTTGGATCATGGTAATTTCTTAATCTTTTGACTGTTTTGAAAAATAGCTACCTATACCTACCTATAAATTTGTCTGCCATATTGATGTGCAAAATATTTTGCACTCAATTTTAAATCTGAATTCCCCATCTATTATTCAAAGGTCAGAACATGTTATATGGGGAATTGTTCATTTTTAAAAAAATGGATGGTTTTTTAAATTGTGTAGCATATTATTACATAAATCCCACTTCTGAAGGTTACAGTTCAAATATAGCTAGTCCTTGACTTATAACATTCAAACGTTGCTTAAAAGCACTGAAAAAAGTGACTAATGACCATTTTCACACTTACGATCATTTCTGCATTCCTGTGGTCATGTGATCAAAATTCAGATGCCTGACAATTGATTCATTTATGATGGTTGCCGTGACCCAGAGTCACATGATCTCCTTTTGCAAACTCCTGATAGGTGAAGTCAATGGGCAAGCCAGATTCACTTAACAATTTACTGTTTAAACAACTGCCATGATTCACAACTAGTGTTGGGAGAACCAAACTTGCATAGTTCGGCATACCGAACCTGAACTTTTTTAAAAGTCTGTGTTCAGGTTCGCCGCTCGCTCGAACACTGGGGTAGGCGGAAGGGAGAGGCGGGGAGGGCTCTGACTCAGCGAAGCTGGCTGAGGAATTCTGGGAGTTGAAGTCCACAAGTCTTAGAAGTTGCCAAGGTTGGACTAAATAAATAAGGAAGTTAAAGCTCCTTCTCCTCCTCTTCTCAGAAGATTACAGCCGGGCGGCGTCGTGGAGGCTCGGGGGGAGGTGTCAGGCTCCATCAAACGGGCGATGGCTGGGAGCTGGGGCTTCCACCCTCCTTGAAAGTTTTCAGGGGTGGCGGCAGACAGAGGGGAATCCCTCCCCCACTTCTCCAGCCTCAGCACTGCCGCCTGGCTGTCATCTTGTGAGAAGAGGAGAAGAACCCGGGAGCCAGTGGCGGCGGAGGAAGGCGAACGTGGAGGAGCTGTTGGCTGGTCGGGAGACGGGAGGAGGAGGGAGGAGAGGTGTCATGCTCCATCAAACGGGCGATGGCCGGGAGCTGGGGCTTCCACCCTCCTTGAAAGTTTTCAGGGGCAGCGGCAGGCAGAGGGGAATCCCCCCCACTCCCCCAGCCTCCGCGCCGCCTCCCGGCTGTCATCTCGCAGAAGAAGGTGGAGATCGAGCTGGGGGTGCCCCATTCATTCCCTGTGATCGATTCACTTTTGTCTTTTTTTACTGTAGCCACCACCGCTGAGTTTATCTGGGGCTAGCGGTGGCGGCTTTGAGGGCTAATCCCAAATCCAAGAGCTCCCCACAGATTTCAGACACTTACACTTTTGTCCAGCTCGATCTGGACAAAAGCTCGATCTGAGTCAATGTGGTGATTAGCTCTGGAATTCCTCTTCTTCTACATTTCTCTTCCCAATGTGACAATAACAACAAGTCCACTTGTTGTATTAAGTCCATTAGCTGCATGAAGGGATTATTTCGAGAAACAGAACATGGCATTTTCCAGCAGTGTTTGTTACAAAAATACCTTCAGATACTATATAGAAGATCACAATTATACGAAATTTTCTAAATACTATTTATCTAATATAATATCAGCAACTGAAGTAGGCCAAGCTAAGAAACAGAATTCTTTAAAATCCATATGAATTCTGGATGCTATTTTACTGTTGTAGGGAACAATATATCCTCAACTTATGACCATCATGGAGTCTGAAATTTCCATCATAGGTCATGAATTTATTTATTTATTTATTTGATTTCTATGCCGCCCTTCTTGAGACGACTCAAGGCGGCATAGAAATGATGGTCATAACCTGAGGGACTCAAAGTTACAATCTTTTCTATGGCGGTCATTAAGTCAATAACAGCATTAAGAAAATCAATGTATTCCAATTGTAAGTTGAGGGCTACTTGTAACAAAATCTTATAGAGCCTTCCTATATATCACATCCATCAAAGTAACAGTTATAATTGATTGGTTTTGAACAATAGATCTATTTTTGAAGCAAATCAGGAAGACAGTAAGATGCTGAGAGACAATCAAAGTCACTTCAAAAATCCAAATAATGAATGTTATCACTTCCTACCTCTATTCATTGCTCTTAAAATGTACAATTGGTAATACAAGATAGTAATACTATTTGATCAGATAGTCCAATAGCTTAAAACTTACATGTCTGTCTTGAATCATTTTGGTGGTTCATAAATATGAAACAACATGTACCTGAAAATATTCTCAAAGGCAATTGGTGGAATTTGGGTTATGGGTTACTCATTTATAAAATGCTGGATTCAATACAAATTATACTTTTAAAAATTGTAAACAGAAATCCTCTCACCACAGCTCTTTTACTGTAATGCAAGAACAATTACATAAATTTGCTTTTTTAAACAAAAAAAAAATCACAGTATTTATGAAAGAAATGTAGCTAGTGAAGAAGTTCAGTTTCCAGTAAAATTAAGTATCATTATTTTATACTGTAGCCTGGAAATCAAAAGTGGGAATGCTGACAAATGACTCTACTTAGTCAGATGGTTCCATAGATGTACAGGTAGTCATTGTTTAAATTCAGAGGCACTCAATTATGACTGAATTCATTAAAATCCTGTCAAAGGTTTTTCTTCTAAATGTACCCATGTACTATTACTACAAAATTCAATACGAAGGAAAAGACCATTAAATTTATGCTTATATTGGTAAGGCATATTTAATTAGCAATCTATTCCTCACATATTTTTTTCTGGATGCAATTTTCACCAATATACTAGCCCTAAATCCAAATTTTAGAAATTTTATTTCTGCTATTAGTTAAGAAATCACTATTTAATTGCTGTTGGCTCAAATGAATTGATCATTATTAGTCAAACACAGTTTTTATTTAATCTGTCTTAATTTTAATTGTTTAATATCATCTTTTCATCACTTTGCAACTGCCCCGAGTTGTTACAAGATGAGTTCCGTATAAATTTAATAAGTGAAGAAGCAAATGAACAAATAAAATAATTTGCATCTGTGTTCCAATGAAATGTCTTTACAAGATTTTTATTACACTCTTTTGGTAATGCATCTTAAACAGTAGCAAAAATAAAGTCTGCCTATAAAAACATATCTGGCTTATATTTGCTGCAGTGAGCCCAAGCTATGAGGATGGTTTCCGAAATTCAGACCACAAGGAAGCTCTTTTCACCACTCTTTGGAATGCACTTTGTATGATTAACGAAGAAAGTTTGCATCTATATTCCTTGAGGGGGAGGGATTGCACATAAACAAACAGGCACATTATAGAGGATGCACATGGAAAGAAATGTGATATTGCCGGCTGTTTGCTTAGTGTGCTTGTGGATGGAAGTGATGAGCTTCTCAGAAGGCAAAAAGCATTAACCAGTAATCTGTTAAGGTCTGATTAATTTCATGCACCAGCATCATTAACTGCAATCCAGCCTGGTCCAGTGACTCCAAGAACATTTCAAGCTATATTACCTCCACCTCTATGCTTCAATGTCAGATTGAGATTCATACAGAATATTTTAATTCATCTAAAACATTCCACTTTCATCTGTCCAACCTTCCAATAATCTCTAGATCCTCTGGGTAGTTTTTGACAAACATGGGACCAGCATGCCAGATCGCCCAAATTGTTAGCAACCCACTGGTGAACGTAATTTTGGCGTCACAGATCTGCCTGTACCAGTCCATGTTCACCGTCATATTTTTTCCTGAATTTTCAGACAATTTTAATGTGTTTGGAAGAATTCTCTTCATTCTATGCTTTGAAAAAAGCCCACCTGTCTGCCCAGGGTTAATACTGAACTTTATTTCTTCGACCAAAGCACAGCTGATCAGCTCCTCAGCTGATCCACCTTCTCAGCATGCGCAGAAGTGAAATTGCCTGACCGCTCGCAAGCATGCACAAAACATTGCGATACAAACTGCTGGCGAAGGTAAGTGGAACCCACCCCTGGTGTCTTCTCATACATACAGTATTATTCTTGTTCAGTTTTTCTCTTATGGTAAACAGATGAACACTGACATGAGACAATGCAAGAGTGGCATGCAAATCACCCAAAAATAAGGGAGGCAATGCTTAGAGAAGTCACCCCAAAACAGATTTTTTGGGAGTGACTTGTCAAAGCATTGCCTCTCTTATTTTTGGGTGATTTTTGTAGAGTGGTTACCCCTGAGAAGAATAATTAACAATTGCGTGCATTACCTCCATTTGTAGACTATTCTGTCTGACTATGTTTGGTTAGTGGGCAAAACATTTAACCATGATTTTTTAGACTTTACTTGCTTCATGAACTTCAACAACTCTTTCTCTGTGATCTGTGAAGATCTCTTCTGATTGGGGCGTGATTCATGAAAATGCTCCGATGTAAAGGATATTGTGATGGTGGCAACAGCAATGGATCCAAGCTTAATACAGTTATTAAATATTATATGAATATGTGATACAGTTAATTTTTGTATTAATTTATTGTATTTTTGGACTATAAAACGAACCAGTGTATAAGACACTTGTGCCTAAGATGCACCACGGTTTCAAAGAGGTAAGGACGTGTTGTGGTTGGCTCTGGGCCAGCTCCTGCTCCAAGGACTGTGGGGGTTGATGTGGGAGAATCCTCACATTATCAGAGGCTGGTTTTACTGCCAACAGCTTCCAACAGTGAAGCGTCTGTGTCAGAGAAAGATTCTGGAAGTGAAGTAGGATCGAGCTAATTAACCCATTAGTGAATCATCATCATTATCATCGTTAGATTCAGAAGAGGAGGCATTCATAGATGTTCGCAGAGGCAGGTTGATGTCAAGGAAGGAACAACTGCGCAAGTATTATAGGAAATAAAGGAGAACACCTGTGGCTGGGGCAATTAGGCTAATGGGGCTGCTGATAAATTGCCAGGGTTGTTGCCTCTCAGCGTGGGAGATTATCCATTTGGAGAGAGAAAGAACTGTGTTTTTACATCAGGATTTTACAAGGACTCTTTGAACTGTTTCATGATTTTACCAGGACTCTTGGACTAATTCACAGTTAAGTTTGGCTTGAGGACTCTTGAAGGGGGGTTGGCTGTGACGTCTTCACAGCTGCCTTTATCTGTTTTGCTTTTGTTTTGGCTTATCACAGCATTCAAAATTGTGGTTTGTGGGAGAGCACTTTGGCTGATAAAAGTGCATTTGAATCATATTTTTTCTTTGTGATAAACTGCCTTTGTTTACTTTACAAGAGAGTGTGTGTTTGAATTTACACTTCAGACTTAATTGGGGTTTGTAACGTGACACCCAGCATAACAGGAAGGAAGGAAGGAAAAAAAGTTTTTGTCTTCTCCAGACCCCAGAAATACTCCTGCGAACTGGGGGAAGGCAAAAACACTACTGTTTTTGCAAAAAATGGTCCATTTTTCACCCGCCTTTTTTTATTGCAAAAATGGGGGTGGTTTTGCTTTCCCCCAGCACCCAGGAGCACTCTGCAGGCCTCCCAACCCTCTGCGCACCCCATTTTTTGCAGAAATGGGATGTGGAGCAGGGCTTCGGGGGCCCAAAAATGGCTGTATTCGGTGTATAAGACGCACCAACATTTCTACCCTCTTCTGGGGGAGGAAGGCGCGTCTTATACTCTGAGGAATATGGTAGTATGTCTGTCAGTTTTTATTTATCTATGGAATTAGAATGCTAAAAATAATCAGTGCTATTACTTTTTCTTTATTTTTTAAATCTGCATTAAAAAAAATCAATAAAATTGAATATGTATACAGACCCATGCACAGATTGTTCTCATTTAGTGACTGCCTTGTTTAGTGAACTTTCACAGTTAAAGTAAATCATAAGGACAGGAACAAGTTCACTTAATGCCCATTTTGTTTAAAGACTGAGTTTATTTATTTATTTATTTGATTTTTATGCCGCCCTTCTCCTTAGACTCAGGGCGGCTCACAACATGTTAGCTATAGCACTTTTTAACAGAGCCAGCCTATTGCCCCCACAATCTGGGTCCTCATTGACTTTGGGTTTAAATTTGTTGTTATAGAAATACTAATACATATTATATTAAAAGTAAAAAGTTGAGACTGTTACTATGTTATTCTACTGAGCTAAAGAGTTGGAAACCTGTGTCTTTCTTTCTCCTCCCCTTTCTCCTATACCTTTATCTTGTTCCCTCCCCTATTTTCCCCTAATTTCATTTGTATTTTATTCTTAATAAAATATGAATGATTATTTGTCATCCACATTAGAAGCTTAAACCACTTCTAAGCAGACACTTTGATTTAGCTGCCAATCCACTCTGCCATCTTAAAAGACCCTTGGCTGGTTTCTCCCATTTTTTTTTAAAGTTTCAAATCTTTCATCTATTGAGCAACATCTCCTTTCTCATAACAATTGCCTCTATAACGATTTAAAGAGCAGCCCATCCCAATTCACTATTTTTCATATTCCTTATTTTGAGACATTTTGTCCAATAGTCTGGAGGCGATGATTGGGTATACTTTAATCTAGTGGAACTACTGTCTGAATTAATCTGAGGTTTGGCCCTATTACTAGGGTGTTAGTCCCAACTGTGGTTATTAAACAAGGACTACTTGTATATACAAAGGCACAATAACAATGCAAAATTTCAAAGTTTTGGGTACAGCATCCATCTTTTGTATATGGAAAAGAAAGCATAAAACAATAAAGAATCTGAAGCTGAACACCCTAGTACCAGTAATTTTGAAGGTAAATAATTTGAACAGGGGGAAAATGGAAAGGCTTACTTCTGATCAGGGGTCCCCAAACTTGGAAACTTTAAGACCTGTGGACTTCAATTCCCAGAATTCTCCAGCCAGCTGTGCTGGCTGGAGAATTCTGGGAGTTGAAGTCCACAGGACTTAAAGTTCCCAAGTTTGAAGACCTCTGCTTCTGATGATAATGCCTTTCCATCCCCAGTACTCGAGTTGTTTGTATAAATTCACTGAATTCCAAGAACACCATTAACAGAAATTAATAATGGGTTTTGGGCGACAAAACTGTTCAAGAAAGGAACAAGACAGATTACAAGAGGGAGTTTTTGTTATCTACTCTGGGTGCTATCCACCGTTGAACCCATTCTATAGAGGAAACATTAAAAGACAAAACCGTAGCATTTTCACTAGTGGGTATTCTCATTTTTTCTAATGTGGTGTACAAAGAAGAAACATTTAAGAAATAATAGTGGAATAAAAAGTAAAATACCAACATAAAAATACAATACTGTAATAATTATACCGTCAGGATAGAATGAACATACATTGATAGTAGCTAAAATAAATTAAACCTAAATGGATAGATGCACTTAATGGCCCTTCTATATCAATACAAAATTAATTCAATCCTTAAACTGATAAATAAGGAAACAGTATGGCAGCATCCAATTAGTCTTCAAGGAATGCTTAACTGGCTTCCTAGCATACTAAAGAAATGTTGAGTATATAGTCTGTGTATAATTTTGAAATGCAATTAAAAGTAGAGGTGGAGTAATTTTGTTCCCAAATCTAAAAATGGAAGAGGGGACTATTCAAGCAGGTATCACATATCATATTAACTTCATACGAACATTGAGAAAGACTCTGGAATTTATCATTAAGCATTTATCTTCTGAAGCAGAGGGGAATACATTGTAATAGCATACAGCTAGTCCTTGATTTATATCTTTTCTTTTAACAACAGTTCAAGATGATAGTCTCAGAAAAAGCAACCTACGGATCCTTGAAGTTATAACTGTCACACCACTCCTGTGGTCACATAATTACAATCCACTTGCAATTATGATGGTTGCAGTGTCTTACCGTCACATCAGCATGAATTGTGACCTTTGCCACTTCTGACAAAGTCAACTGGGGAAGTTTCACTTAATGACTATATATGTGATCCACTTAACCACAATTCACTTAAACTAAATTGCAATAAAATGATAATAAAATTGGGTCCGATCACACAACAAACTTGCAGTCCCGATTGTGATTGTAAATGGGGGACAGAACACAAATTCTAAATAATACAGATTATGAGATTATGCTCCTTTGGCCATATCTGATAGGAATATATGTATAGTTCTAGACTAGGGGTAGGCAAAGTTAAACCATGGTATCTAGAACAGAGGTAGGCAAAGTTGGCTCTTCTATGACATGTGGACTTCAACTCCCAGAATTCCTAAGCTAGCATGAGTGGCTCAGGAATTCTGGGAGTTGAAGTCCACAAGTCATAGAAGAGCCAACTTTGCCTACCTCTGTTCTAGATACCATGGTTTAACTCCTCAAAAGGGCCCAGGTGAGTGAGAAATAGGTAATAGCCACTAAATCTTACGAAAAGAAGATGAAGTAATAAAACAAGTTCTTGGAGCTCCCTGAGCTTGGTTTTCTTTCTTGGAGATGTTTCATTACCCAAACTAGACAACATTATCTGTGCTAGGATTACCATTTATGATATTGCCTAGTTTGGGTAATGAAACATCTGCAAGAAAACAACCAAGTTCAGAGAACACCAAGGACCCCCTCATTCAAACCTACAAATACAAATACAGTACAAAACAAAGCTACAAATATTCTCCTTCATTGGAGAAACATGTTCAGCTGGTTATTAAGAGATTAATAAGTAACTGGATATTCAACTAAGACAGAAATGTTTTGCATCATTTGGAATACAAATAATGGAGCAAATTTTGTTGTTTATTCTGGCTTTTTTTATCATTGGCCGCATGATACTGTAGTACTCGGACTGTAGGGGAGGAGAGAAATAAGAGGATGCCATTTCCTATACAATCTAATAGCACATAAGAGCCAATAGATCATCAGTTGGGAAAAAGAGCAAGCCAAACAGAATGAGGCTTTTAAATGACCCTCAAGTTTAGTAGAATACCAGACTTAAAGATTTAAATGAAATCTTATGTTTTCTATTCTCTTTTTAAATTCTCATCTCAGAAAAGAAAATTTCCAGTGAACAAATTAACACAAGGTTCCTACCAACTTTGACTCTGGTAAATGCAGAATATTAGTTATTTTTCTCATGCTACTTTAAAAAACTCTTTCAGAAAGAGGAATGCCACTCAAGTTAACATTTTCATTTCACATAATAAATTAGACATGCTAATACAGTATTCTATTAAAATAACCTCAGTAGCAGAGTCATCACCTTATATATGGTGTTTAACATGCAGGCAAATTGAAGAAAATAATATATTACCTTGTTATGGTTATACAAGAGGACTAGTCAGGTTAAGAGTTCAACTGTATAAATCTTAGACTAATTGTGGGAAGCCCTTTGTTTTCATGATCTATCAAGCTACTATAAGTATCAGATACTTCTTAGGTAATCTCCCAAGAGAGTAGATAAAATGTGAGAAGCAAGAAGTCTGTTATATTAGGATTTTTAGATGGCTGATAGGCCAATAGCTCAGATTATTAGTATTGCGTCAACATTTCCAATTCTTTTTAATAAATGTAAGAAGATCTAGAATTCTTTTCTCTCTCTCTCTCCATCATCACCCTTAAATATAAAAACAAAATTATATACAGTGGTACACCTCTACTTAAGAACGCCTCTACTTAAGAACCATTTTCTACTTAAGAACCCGAGCCGGGAAAAATACCCCAGGAAATTTGAGAGTAGCACGAAGGCCTGGCCAGTTTCCTGCCATTCCCCATTGAATCCCAGCCACCTCGGTCTTTTCTGGGCTACCAGAGGAGCCTTTCGGTGGCGCTTAAGAAGGCTTTGACAGCCCAGAGCAAATTGAGCGTTTTCCTTTCTCTGGGCACTTGGAGAGGGAATAAACCACTTTGCTGTGGTGACTCTATCACGCTGCCTCCCGTACATCCGGTGCGACGTTGCATCCCGGAGCGTCTGGCCGCGGAAAAGCAAAAGGGGGCGCTCACCTCACCTTCTTCCTTCAGCAGCGACTGTCCTCTTCTTCTTCTTCTTCCTCCTCCCACCCAAATTCGGAGCTTTTATTTCTTTCCTAATGAGTTTGCACGCAGTATTTGCTTTTACATTGATTCCTATGGGGAAAAAATTGCTTCTACTTAAGAACCTGGTCACGGAACGAATTAAGTTCTTAAGTAGAGGTACCACTGTACCTCTTTTTTTGCTGCACCTATAGTGGATACAGTGGAACATTTCTATTTTCAGATTGCAAAAGCATGTAGTTGTCTCAAAAAATAAAGCAATAATTTTAATTCCTAAACTGCAGAAAGAAGTTGCGTCTTGAAATGGAAATTATTAAATACCTTCCTTACAAACATATTACCTTTCAATATTGGGGAGCATGAAAAAAGAGAGCTTCTTATGTGCATAGAGTATAATATATGCCACACGTTCCCCAAATGGCAGTATTTAGACTATTGGGCAATTTTAGTTCACAGGCAAATTGATATGGATATACATTTTCATTTGAGCATTTGAGACTAAAACCCTTTAGAATTTTGAAGGAAAGTATTAGCTGCTTGAATTAAGTTTGGAAGAGAGCTAACATTTCCCCCCTTCACAACTGAATGAAGAAAAGCTTAGAAATAATTCCATTGTGGAAGTAGATAATAGCAATAGACTCATAACAGCCTAAATGAAGGGGATCAATTCAAACATGATGAAAAAGATTGTTTTTTTCACATGCTTTCATTAACCTCGTTCATGGCTTACAATGCAGATTAATAAATCTAAGAAGGGTATAGGATTCAGAAGAATGTAAATAGATTCAGAAGAATGTAAATAGATTCCTAACAAAACTTGACTTTCTGAAGATAGCTGAAAATGAACTGTAGGCAATATGCAGAATTTTCATATTGAGAAAAATTGTAAAAGTAATAATTGAAGAAATTTAATTTATTCCAGCTATTGCAGTGTGGTGAAACCCTTATTAAGTATACCTTGTTGCAAGGAATTTTTTGTCCCAACATCATTGGTAATATTCCAAATTGCTAAAAAACCAGGTTCTCTTCAATTTAATGGACTTTCATAAATAACTTCTTCCCACAATACAATAGCTTCATTGTAACTGTCATCTTTCTTGTTTTCAGACTAAATTGCTGAAAGATTTCACGTTTTGAACATGATTACTACCCTGCACCTTTATTATTTATTTAGCAGATTTAGATACCACCCATCTCATTCTTAAGAGTGACTCTGGGCAATGTACAATTAAAAGCATAGGAGTGTAAATGCCATTTAAAAATGCAATACATTAATAAAAGAAGCCAGGTAGAAGCAAAATTAAAATGTTAAAAGTTAAGAGACGAGGAGAGGATCTTAAGGTGCGAACTACAGTACCCTGAATTGCATTATACAATACTTAAGAGACTCACAGACTCAGCAGAGCCATGTGTTCAAATCCGTTTGAAAGGCCAGGAGATAGGGCCCCCACCTCTATTGTTGGAGGAGAATATTCCACAGGACTGGGAAATAGCAGTGAATGCATTCTTCTTGGAGCCCATCTCCCATCAAAATTGATTAATCGATGGAATCCATAACATATCTTTCCCTGTCTGATTGGTTGGGTAGGCTCCGAGTCCACGGAGAGGGGTGGTAAGTCCAATCAATCAATCAATCAATCAATCAATCAATCAACAAACAATGTGATGAAAATAAAATGGTTCCTCAGGTAACCTGGTTGCACACCATGCAGGACAGGGATGTCAAACTTGCATTGTCACAGCGGGATCACTTGACGTATTGTGATTTTCCCCAACTTTGTTAAATCGGGTGTGGGCGGACTGCAAGTTTGACAGCCCTGGTATAGGGCTTTAAAGGTCATAAACAACCCCTTGAATTGAACTCTGAAGAAAATGTACCCAATGCAGTTCGCACAGTAAAGGCAATACATGCCTGTGGGGTTGCACTCTGCACTAGCTGAAGCTTCTGGATACTCTTCAAGGGTAGCCCCGTGTACTATAATAGTCTGTAGTCTGCATTGCAATACAGTGTTCCCTCGATTTTCGTGGGTTCAAACTTCGCGAAAAGTCTATACCACGGTTTTTCAAAAATATTAATTAAAAAATACTTCATGGTTTTTTCCCTATACCACGGTTTTTCCCGTCTGATGACATCATATGTCTTTGCCAAACTTTTGTTTGCCTTTAATAAATATTTTTTTAAATAAACTTTAATAAACAGGGTGAGTAGTAATCTAAATGGTTGCTAAGGGAATGGGAAATTGCAATTTAGGGGTTTAAAGTGCTAAGGGAAGGCTTGTGATACTGTTCATAGCCAAAAATAGTGTATTTACTTCCGCATCTCTACTTTGTGGAAATTCGACTTTCGTGGGCGGTCTCAGAATGCATCCCCTGCGAAAATCGAGGGAACACTGTAGTCCATAGGGAGATGACCAGGCCAGGAACGGCTATGAGGATGGCCTCCTGATCCAGGAAGTGGCATAACAAGTAGATAATTGGACAAAGGGCCCTCCTAGCAAGTCTGCCACCTGTTTCTTGAGGTGCTCCAGATTACACACAGAGTCTGTCTTGGGAGGTTCACCCCATTGAAGATCAAAGCCGAGAAACCCCTAGACCAGGGATCTGTAACCTTAAACAAAGAGGATATTTGGACCTGTTTCCCACTGGAAACAAAACACCGGGAGCCACAAAACCTGAGTGGGAGTGGCCAACTCGACGTCACTTATTCACACCCAGTCGCATGACCCCCAAACCATACATACAGTGGTTGAGGCCAGGTCGGGCCAGTATCTTGGGGCGCAGAGCAAGTTGTGTGTCTATCAGCCCAAGCGACCGAGACATGCCAAGCACCAACAAGGGCCAGCAGAAGCTCCAGCAAGACTGAGGCACCAGAGAATCAGTCCTGGCTGCTTCTCCATCCTGCTTTGTTTCCCTTGCTTTCTCAGGCCAGGCAAGGAGTGACTGGGAGGAGAGGACGAGGGGAAAAGCCAGCCCTGGTGAGATCACCTGACAGGAAGCCACAGCAGAGGGCCCAAAGAGTCACATGCAGTTCCTAAGCCACAGGTTGCAGACACCTGCCCTGGATACAAAGGAGCCCCCTATGTACAAGTTTGTTCATCATCCAGACCACCACAGCCTTACAGGTACTGCAAAAAAATAATCCACAGCACCACTTAATTCATCCTAGACAATTCATCCTAGTTGTAGTATCAGCATACTGATGATGTCTCAAACTATGGTGATGGATGTTCTCACCTAGTGCTTTTGTGTAGATTTGAGAAAGGACCAGACAATACACCAAGCCTTCTGGGAACCCACACAAAAAGGAGCCCTGGGCTGGATCTCTCATTCCCTGACCTCAGAGGAAAGAGGTGAATGAGCACAAGAATTGTGCCGCCAACCTCCAACTTCCCAAATCGGCCCTAAAGTATCAAAAGCCATCAAGAGGTCAGGAAAAGCAAGGATGGATGCATTATCCCCATTCTGTTTCAGCCAGACATCATCACATAGTGTGACTATGCTGTTTTTGTTCCTGACCAAAAATGAACTTTGTTATTTATATAATTAATTATATTATAGTTATTTTAATGCGGCACAAGATAATTCCATTTCACTGAATGCAGTCAGGGATGCCAAAAGGTTGGACACACTTGATCTAGATGTCTCTTGGACCTTGGATCTTTGTGGCAGAGAGGGTGGAACATATGCTGCTCAAAAAAAATAAAGGGAACACTGAAACAACACATCCTAGATCTGAATGAATGAAATATTCTCATTGAATACTTTGTTCTGTACAAAGTTGAATGTGTACAACAGCATGTGAAATTGATTGTCAACCAGGGTTGCTTCCTAAGTGGACTGTTTGATTCCACAGAAGTTTGATTTACTTGGAGTTATATTGTGTTGTTTAAGCATTCCCTTTATTGTTCGGAAGCTTCAGATCGTGCAGAATGCAGCTGCGAGAGCAATCATGGGCTTCCCTAAATATGCCCATGTTACACCAACACTCCGCAGTCTGCATAGGTTGCCGATCAGTTTCCGGTCACAATTCAAAGTGTTGGTTATGACCTATAAAGCCCTTCATGGCACTGAACCAGATTATCTCTGGGACCGCCTTCTGCCGCACGAATCCCAGTGACCAGTTAGGTCCCACAGAGTGGGCCTTCTCCGGGTCCCGGTCCCGTCAACTAAACAATGTCGTTTGGTGGGACCCAGGGGAAGAGCCTTTTTGTGGCGGCCCCAGCCCTCTGGAACCAGCTCCCCCCAGAAATCAGAATTGCCCCCACCCTCCTCGCATTTCGTAAGCTCCTTAAAACCCATCTCTGCTCTTAGGCATGGGGGAGCTGAGATATTCCTTCGCCCTAGGCCTTACAATTTATGCATGGTACGTTTGCGTGTATGTTTGGTTTTATAATAAGTTTTTTTTTAGTTGTTTTAGTACAGTAGTCCCTCCCTATACTGCGCTTCACCTACTGCGGCTTCACTTCATCGCGGGTTTCTGAGGAAGTCAATCGGCAGATTTAAACAGCCCGCCGAACTCGATCAGCAGGTTTTTCCAAAAAAATAAATAAATCTAAAATTGTAAATACTGTATTTAAATACTGTATCTAAAATAAATACTGTGTGGGAAGGGTTTATAAACACTTAAAACAATGAAAACTTACCAAACAATTACAATATAAATACTTAAATAAGTACTATCAGTCGATAAATTCCCCATCGCGGATTTCACCTATCGCGGCCAGGTCTGGAACGTAACACCAGCGATAGGTGAGGGACTACTGTATTGGATTGTTACATGCTGTTTTTATCATTGTTGTTAGCCGCCCCGAGTCTACAGAGAGGGGCGGCATACAAATCCAATAAATAATAATAATAATAATAATAATAATAATTATTATTATTATTATTATTATTATTTTTTGAGCTGTGAACTTCAAAAAATGATTCAAAAGAAATGTTTCAGAACTTGTTACCAGCATAGCGATAAGTTACATTTTTTAGGCTTCAATACAAAAAAAAATGCTGCTTTAAGGGAAAAAAAGCCAGTGTAACATTTAACGAAACAGTATCTTTTTTCAGGTTTACACAGATGCCTAGGAGAGAAACATCTGTCACTACCTAGGACTGAATTTCCAATCTTCCAAATGGGAAGCAAGAGTTGTCACCACTAGGACACCATGATACTCGCAAAGGAAAAAAATTAGCTGCTGCGAACTCTGTGTGGCATCAGGAAGGGTACCAGGCCAGTAAACGCTCAGCTCCATCCAGTTCTCCCAACTCTTCTCCAAAGCCTAAAAAGGCATGCCAATTTAATCAAAATGAGTGAAGAACTATTCTCACATGGAATCCAAATAATTATTTTAAAGGTACCAGAAACAAGAGCTACTTCTTTCTTCTCATTAAGTACAACCACAGTTTTGTAACTGCCTGTATCTTCCAATCAAACAGAATTGTAAAAATAAAAATAAAAATTGGATTACCGTAGTTTTTTGTACTATTTGAAGTAGCAAGAGAGAATATTTATCACAGATCAAATTCCTCAACCAAGAGATGGCATGGAATGCAAATAGCACCATAATTATATCAGAAAATGTTTCCTTCAACTTCCTTTTTTAGAAAAAATAAATGAATTTATAATCTGAATCTCAGGAAGAGAGTGCCAAGTTTAAAGTTTCTCATCTAAGAAAAATAATGTATTTGTAATATAATTGAATGTATTCCTTTGGATAAGAATATATAATAAATATTGCTCATTTAAGAATGTTAAATATATCCCTTTGGGATGTAGATTGCACTAAAATGTGAATGATACAACTATCAAACCCTCCTACTCCAACTCTAAACATTATGCTGTGCCAGCATTATTATTATTATTTATTAGACTCGGGGCGGCTCACAACACAACAATAACACGATACATTACAAATCTAATAATAAAATGTAAAAATCAATTAAAAGCATTAATAAACATAACCAGTATTATAAAATCACCAACTACACAATCGTATACATTCAACCCATTCATCATACAACAGAGGTCGGAAAATACAATGAAAGGGGAGGGGGAGGAAATTATCCCCACACTTGGCGACAAAGGTGAGTCTTCGGCATTTTACGGAAGGTGAGGAGGCCGGGGGCTGTTTGAATCTCTGGAGGGAGTTGATTCCAGAGTGCTGGGGCTGCGACAGAGAAGGCTTTTCCCCTGGGCCCTGCCAGCCAACATTGTTTAGTCGACGGAACCTGGAGAAGGCCAACTCTGTGGGATCTAATCGGCCACTGGGATTCGTGCGGCAGAAGGCGGTCCCGAAGGTATTCTGGTCCAATGCCATGAAGGGCTTTATAGGTTCCTAACCAACACTTTGAATTGTGACCGGAAACTGATCGGCAGCCAGTGTAGGCCGTGGAGTGTTGATGAGACATGGACATATCTGGGTAGGCCCATGATTGCTCTCGCATCCGCATTCGGCACGATCTGCAGTTTCCGAACACTTTTCAAAAGTAGCCTCATGTAGAGAGCGTTGCAGTAGTCGAACCTCGAGGTGATGAGGGCATGAGTGACTGTGAGCAGTGAGTCCCGGTCCAAATAGGGCCGCAACTGGTGTACTAGCTGAACCTGGGCAAACGCCCTCCTTGCCACAGCTGAAAGCTGGTGCTCTATTGTAAGCTGTGGATCGAGGAGTAATTCCCCCTCCCCAGGGTGATGGACGGACAGATGGAATTGTCCTTGGGAGGCAGAACCCACAGCCATAATTATATCAGAAAATGTTTCCTTCAACTTCCTTTTTTTTAAAGAAAAAAATAAATGAATTCATAATCTAAATCTCAGGAAGAGAGTGCCAAGTTTAAAGCTTCTCATCTAAGAAAAATAAGGTATTTGTCATATAATTATAACAGTTTGAATGTATTCCTTTGGATAAGAAAATATAATAAAGATTGCTCATTTGAGAATGTTAAATATATCCCTTTGGGATGTACTGTATACTGTACTAAAACGTGAATGATATGACTATCCAACCCTCCTACTCCAACTATAAACATATTGTCCCAGCATATATGACATGTTTTATAAAGCAAAAATTATGATAGGGATCTAATATGGGCTGGCTTTTATAATTTCTGAATTGAATCCATCAGTTTTTGTCAAATCCAATGATTTGACAAGTCAATTCCTAATAAATTTTAATCAGACTTTGCAGAACTAGTTTCCTGGATTATTTCTTCAAAGGATTAAAGGAAAGCTCCAAAGGTTTATCTACAATTAATACATTTATTGTGTACGTATACAGTGATCCCCCGCTCGTTGCGAGGGTTCCGTTCCAGGAGCCCCCGCAACGAGCGGGTTTTCGCGAAGTAGCGATGCGGAAGTAAAAACACCGTCTGCGCATGTGCAGATGGTGTTTTTACTCCCACAGCGCTAGCGAGGAGCCGAAGATTGGGGGCGGCGCGGCTGTTTGCCGCCGGCATGGAGGGCTTCCTAGCAGCCCCCCAAACCCGGGTTGGGGGTCCGGGGGGCGCTGTCTCTCGGCGCTTTCGAGCCGAGTCCGGGAGCGAACTCGCTCACGGACTCGGCTCGAAAGCGCCGAGAGAGAGCGTGGACAGGCCCGTGCCTTGGCGCTGTCTCTCGCCGCCTTCGAGCCGAGTCCGGGAGCGAACTCGCTCACGGACTCGGCTCGAAAGCGCCGAGAGAGAGCGTGGACAGGCCCGTGCCTTTGCGCTGTCTCTCGCCGCCTTCGAGCCGAGTCCGGGAGCGAACTCGCTCACGGACTCGGCTCCAAAGCGCCGAGAGAGAGCGTGGACAGGCCCGTGCCTTGGCGCTGTCTCTCGCCGCCTTCGAGCCGAGTCCGGGAGCGAACTCGCTCACGGACTCGGCTCGAAAGCGCCGAGAGAGAGCGTGGACAGGCCCGTGCCTTGGCGCTGTCTCTCGCCGCCTTCGAGCCGAGTCCGGGAGCGAACTCGCTCACGGACTCGGCTCGAAAGCGCCGAGAGAGAGCGTGGACAGGCCCGTGCCTTGGCGCTGTCTCTCGCCGCCTTCGAGCCGAGTCCGGGAGCGAACTCGCTCACGGACTCGGCTCGAAAGCGCCGAGAGAGAGCGTGGACAGGCCCGTGCCTTGGCGCTGTCTCTCGCCGCCTTCGAGCCGAGTCCGGGAGCGAACTCGCTCACGGACTCGGCTCGAAAGCGCCGAGAGAGAGCGTGGACAGGCCCGTGCCTTGGCGCTGTCTCTCGCCGCCTTCGAGCCGAGTCCGGGAGCGAACTCGCTCACGGACTCGGCTCGAAAGCGCCGAGAGAGAGCGTGGACAGGCCCGTGCCTTGGCGCTGTCTCTCGCCGCCTTCGAGCCGAGTCCGGGAGCGAACTCGCTCACGGACTCGGCTCGAAAGCGCCGAGAGAGAGCGTGGACAGGCCCGTGCCTTGGCGCTGTCTCTCGCCGCCTTCGAGCCGAGTCCGGGAGCGAACTCGCTCACGGACTCGGCTCGAAAGCGCCGAGAGAGAGCGTGGACATCGCCCGTATCTAGAAGAAGTTGCCACCCGAGCGCTCTTGCCCGGCGGGAGGCGAAGCATATGGGTGGGGGGGCTGTCAGGACACCCTCCCACCCCAGCACTTTGCATCCCGCCGGCAAAGAGCAATAAGGCAGCAGCTTCTGCCGGACATGGGCAATGGGCGGGACAGAGAAGCGGGAAGAATCAGGAGGTTCCTTTGGCGGTTGGAGGCTGCCTGGCACCCGCTGCAGCCAAAACAACAAAGCCAGGCAGCCCCCAGCTGCCAAAGGAGCCTCCTGATTCTCCCCGCTTCTCTGTCCCGCCCATTGCCCATGTCCGGCAGAAGCTGCCTCCCGTGCCGATGTTCCCCGCCAAGCCCAGTTCGGCTTCCCTGGCTGCTTGGCCGGAGGGGGGGGGGCTCGGCCAAAAGGGGCTGGAGACGCAGCGATTTGCCTCCCGCCCCTCGCCCCTGTGCCACCGGCACGTCATCTTCCCTCCCAGAGAAAAAGGCCGGCCTTTGGGGATGAAGGGGTGTATTCAGCTCTGCGTCTCCAGCTCCTTTCGGCCGAGCCCCCCCCCCCCCCCGGCCAAGCAGCCAGGGAATCCGAGCCAGGCTTGGCAGGGAACATCGGCACGGGAGGCAGGAGACGGTCGGGCGACCGGAGCAGCAGCCAGGGAAGCCGAGCCGCGTATGGCGGTGACGGCAGCCGTCTCCTGCCTCCCGCGCCGATGTTCCCCGCCACGCCCGGCTCGGCTTTCCTGGCTGCTTGGCCGGGAGCTGGATGCTGGTGGTGGCGGAGGAAGGCGAATGCGGCTTGGAAGCTGGGAGGGGGGCAGAATATGGGAGGAGAGAGGCTTGCAATAGAGGGTGGAGGAAGCGGCCATGGGAGGGCGAGCTGCCTCAGGGAGGAGGATCGGGCGGGACCAGGTGGGGGGCTGGAATTTCTCCGCCAGGGCGAAGGGCGGGCGAGCGGGTGCTGGGGAGGGCTTCTCGCCCTCCCGACAGCAAGAGGGGGGAGCGAACGGCGTGGGCAGGCGAAGGGCGGGCGAGCGGCAGCGAGGAGTTTGCGTGGGCGGTGGGGAAACTCCTCGCTGACGCCAGCAAGAGGGGGAAGACCCAGGGAAGCCGCTGCCATCTACGCATGCGTGCCCGGCACGCATGCGTAGATGGTATTTTTGACTTCCGGGTTGAAAAATAGCGAAGTACCCTGTTCGCAATGGTTGGGGACGCAATAAACGGGGGATCACTGTATATCTCTGGGCCCAATAACCATTCATGTTTTGAATCTTTTAGATACAAACTTTGAAAGTTTTTGTTTTGCTGGTGACACCATTTTTCTATTCTTCTTAGATATAATGGATGCAACAATTGAAAAACATCAATAGCACTTACATATTCTATTTTAAAATGAATGCATCACTTTCTTTATAGAGAAGCATGCATAAATTCCAGATCAAAAGGTTATGTTTGCAACAATGTGTACAGGACTTACCTCTAACAGCACATAATTATGTGAGACATAGTATCAGTCTCATAAACTTTTAGATCCAGACATTCTTTTGTTTTCTTAGGTTATCTTAGTCCCTATTCCTTCCCTCCTTTTTGTGAGACTCTTAGAAAACAACTTTGTATTCAAACTTTACACTCCTGAAATCTTGATGTAAATTAGTTTACAAACTTTGCTAGAGAAATCACTTCACTAGAGAAATTAAAAATAATTCATTTAGGACTACAGTACATCACATTTAACTTTCTATTGTCTGTGTGTATGTGTATGTATGTACAGAAACATACACACATTGCAGAAAAAAAACCAATTACTGCCATCATTCTGCTAAACAAGTAATTCCCTCACCATTGTCAAAACTATTCACTAAGACTGCATTACTATTACTGTTCTCATAGTTCCTATTACCCATCTCCTCTCACTTATGACTTTATGACTGTAACTTGTTGCTTGCATCCTTATTATTTTTATTAACATTGTTTCCTGATTGCTTATTTGTACCCTATGACAATCCTTAAGTGTTGTACCTCATGACTCTTGACAAATGTATATTTTCTTTTACGTACACTGAGACCATATGCACCAAAGACAAATTCCTTGTGTGTCCAATCACACTTGGCCAATAAAAAATTCTGTTCTGTTCTATTCTATACACATACCATAGCAGGATGGTTATTTTCCCCTCCCCACAAAGCACAATGGACAATTTGTGTTCCAATCAAAAGTTTTCAATCTCCAATATTTTTCATTTCAAAGGTATTTTGTTATAGTCATTTTCTTTATTCCAGAAATCAGAATCTATCATAATTTAATAAACAAAAACAATATTAATAAAAAATGAGTTCTTTAGACTCAATTTCAGATGGGATAATACAAACCACCCTTAATATAATTTTAAGGTCTCATTAAAAATATGCTTGAATTCTAAATGTATAAATAATAAATTATACAGTACTTTCAGAAACTCCACCTACATATTTAGAACCATAGTCAGAAATGGAGGTTGGATGCAGTTCTTTTAACTAGAAGCAACCTAACAACCCCAAAATATTACTGCAAGACAAGAAAAATGCCTTAATTAAGCCAAGAATGATTATTTCTTTTTTTTTAAAATAATTTTTATTTGAATTCCTTAAAAAGAACATAGTAAATGAAAATAAACATGCATGCATTTGTAAAATACAAAAATACAAACAACAACCAAAAAAACACACAAAAAACAACAATAACAAAAATATCAAACAAAAACAAATAACAAAAACAAATAAAGTATGATTATTTCTAATATACTAAGATTCCTACACTACAGAGAATTACAGGTGAGGCCCAAACTATGGTGGATGACGCTCTAAAGGATGCATTTCCTTACAAATTATTTTTGTTTAAAATGACTTTGGGAAAGATGAGGTAAGGATGCAAGAATCAGGAGGCTGCCCAAAGGAGGCTTGCCTAGTGCTGTAGTGCCATTTCTCAAAAGGCACTAATAATGCAGAGCTTTTCCCTTCAACTGATATTGTCTGTAAAGGGGGAAGAAAAAAAAGAGAGCAATCGTGGCCAAAGGTAGGGAGTCGGTCAAACGGAAGCCAATGTCATCGTACAATCCTACCTGCTTGACCCAGAGCGATTAAAAAAAAACCCTGGAACTTTTTATTTCCAGAAACCAGAGTCCCTTGGGGCCTCTAAATGAGGTCTATTTTGCATTTAAAAAAAAGACACTGCAGACCAGTCAACCCCAGTGGTGCAAGGGAGGCTTCTCCACATTCTGGCGGCCAGAGACAGCTTCTCCCAGGCCAACTTCTTCTCCGACGTCCCCACCCCAACGCTGTCCCCCTTCTCCCCCTATTTGCTCCCCAATACCCGGCCATTCTCTCCCACCTGTCAACCCCGGGAGGCCCTTCCCCAGCCTAATGCACCTCTCCCCCCTCCCGCTTTTACTCAGCCGCCGCCTCAGCCCCATTGCGGACACCCCACCCACTCAACCCACCGCGTGTGTGTGCGCGGACGAAATGCAAAAAAAAAAAAAAAAGGGAGCCTCGAGGGGAGCCGAAGCCGCGTTATACCTTGGTCTCTTTGACGTGTTGCTTGATGCCCTCCGGGTACCACTGGACTCGCACGTACCCGCGGCGGAGGGGGCTCCCGCGGCTCTCCTCGCCCCCGCCGGGGCCCCCGGACTCGGAGCCGCCGGAGCTGCCGGCTCCTCCTCCTCCTCCACCACCCCCGGGGCCGCCTCCTCCGGGGCCTCGTCCGCCGCCGCCGCCGCCGTCCTCTTCCTCCGAGTCGGAATCCTCGCCATGCATGACACGGACTAGGCCGAAGCGCACCGAACCTCGATAGCGGCCGGACACCAGGTCGTGAGTGAAGAGCAGCCGCTGAAAGCCGGCGGCTGGGGTTGCAGTGGCCACCGGCGAAGCTCCTGGCGAGGCGGGAGAAGCGGGCGGCTCCGCCATGGCGCGCGCCCGGGCGATGACTGCGGGAGGGAGGGAGGGGGAAAAAAAGAGGGAGGGAGGAAGAGGCGGCGAAACAGGAGGAGGGAGGGAAAAAAAGAGCGGCGGCGGCGGCCGCCGGGCCCACACAACGCAGTCACCACCCGGCGAGAGGCGGGGTTAACACTTCTGGTCCCGCCTCCTTGAAATAGCGGGGCTCGGCGGGGCGGGGCGAAAGTGGTGCGTGTTTGCGGGGGCGGAGCTCCCGGCTTAGTCTGAGTCGGCCTAAAGGCGAGCAAGCCGGCTTAGGTAGGTAAGGAAAGGGGCGGAGAGGGAAGGCTGACGGAGGGCGGGAAGAAATGAAGGCGAGGAGGCGAGGCCAAAGGTGGGGGGCGGGTAGGGGAGGAAAAAGCGAGAGGAGAGGCGCGAGGGAAGGAACAGCCTGTTTGCCTGCCTCCCCAAAAAAGGAGTCCAGCAGGTGGGACGGAAGGGCGCCGAGCGGAAACCGTCCCCGGCGGGGAAAAGAGAGGAAGAGAAAGAAGGGAGCGGGAGTTACCTTGGGGACGTTTTATTTATTTATATTGTATCTTTTATGTCGTATTGGGGCGGTTGGGGCGGTTTTAGGTTTATTTAGGATAGCAGGCTTGGAAAGCTTAGAACTACGTCGTCTTCGGCATAGCCCACAAAATCATCTGTCAAGTAGTCAACGGCTACTTCAGCTTCAACCACAACGATACACGAGCACACAACAGATACAAACTCAAAGTGAACCGCTCTAAACTTGACTGTAGAAAATAGGACTTCAGCAATAGAGTCGTTAATGCCGTTAATACCTCACTACCTGACTCTGTAGATTTGTCAGCAAACCCTCAAAACTTTACCCACAAGTGATGGCGAACCTATGGCATGGGGGTCACAGGTGGCACACGGAGCCATATCTACTGGCATGTGAATTGTTGCCCTACCTCAGTTCCAGTGTTGTGCATGTGTATGCCAGCCAGCTGATTTTTGGATCGGACAGAGGCTCTGGGAGGGCGGTTTTAGCTTCCAGAGAGCCTCTGAGAGGATGGGGAGAGCTTTTTTATTCTTCCCCCAGCTCCAGGGAAGCCTTTGGATCCTGGGGAGGGCGAAACACGAGCCTACTGGGCCCACCAAAAGTTGGGAAACAGGCCATTCCCGGCCTCCAGAGGGCCTCTGCGATGTGGAGGAAGCTGTTTTCAACCTCCCTAGGCATTGAATTATGGGTCATGCATGCATGATAGTGCACATGCACTCTCTTTCGGCACCTGAGGAATAAAAGGTTTGCCATCACTGCCTTAGATTATCCACTCACCCGATTCATAAGTGGTCAGTGAAGGGTTGCATAATTGCACCAGCCTGCCTACCATCCCTGTGCTAATGTTCCCTCTTATCAGTACCCATCTCATGCAGTAATGGGTTGCTGCCCCCACGGGGGTCACATAGGTTTATGCACTATTTATTGAATACTTAATCCTTTTTTTAATTGTCCCTCCTTCCTTATAAACCATAAAATATTACTGTGCTCCTCAACAAGTCATGCTGACTATCATTTATCCTTTTTTGTGGCTATTCAAATAATGTGAGTTAATCAACTGAAAAAGGGTCCAAGCACCTATCTGAAAATGTATCTTGGTCAGTAAGCCACTCCCACTGTCACATGACCTTTAAACCATCCCATTCACATGATTGTCAAGCCACTCCCACCTGACCACATGGCCGGCAAGCCACTCCTGCCTGGTCACATGATGATCAAGCCACATCCACAAAATAAGCCACGCCCACAGTGGCAGTAAAAATTTTGGCAGCCCATCGCTTCCTGGAACTCACTACCTGACTCTAATTTCGTCAGCAGACCCCCAAAACTTTACCTTTAGACTATCCACTGTTGACTTCACCCAATTCCTAAGTGGTCAGTAAGAGGCGTGCATAAGTGCACCAGCATGCCTACCGTCCCTGTCCGAATGTTCTCATCAGCACCCATCTCATCTATACTGTATATCTATGTATATTACCAATATGTACTTGACTGACTGACTGACTGACTGAATAAATAAATAAATAAAAGCTCATCTTCACGCTCACCTTCTTACCTCTTGAGAAGAGCGGAATGAATGGTGGAAGAAGTGATGAGTTTCTGTAGTTTCTGTTTGTTGAAGGGAAAGGAGGAATGGAAGAGGAAACAAGAGAATGAAAGAACAGAGAGAGAACTTGGAAGGACTAAAAGCAAAAAGGAGCACAATGGGGGAAACCTGGTTAGAGACTTGGAGCTATGGATTTATTTTCTCTGTAAAACCCAGGCAGCTCATTCCAGTATTTTGCAATAGTGAAGCACTTGATATGCTAAATAAACGTAATGTTCCCTATTAACTTTTTTGGATATGGATCATTGCCAGTGTAGGTCAGGGGAAGGATGCCTGGAGCCTCTGGATGTTTTGGTCTGCTGTTTCCATAAGCTGTAACTAGTATTGAGTAATTTTGAAAATTGTTACCCAAAATATCTGGAGGGCATCAGATTGTTACCCCAGTTTTAAGTTTATCGTGGCCCTACCCAGATATGCCCATGTCTCATCAACACTCCGCAGCCTGCACTGGCTGCCGATCAATTTCCGGTCACAATTCAAAGTGTTGGTTATGACCTATAAAGCCCTACATGGCATCGGACTAGAATACCTCCGAGACAAACTACTTAAACTAAAATTCTATGACATCTCTGGGCCCCTACATGATTGGATAACCGTGTTCCTGTTTAACAGAGAACAAGCGGTCAAAATAGGAAGTGCTATATCAAATCCTGCTCCTGTCAATAGCGGTATCCCTCAAGGCAGTGTTCTAGGACCAACACTCTTCATACTTTACATAAACAATCCTTTTGATCATATTACAGTGATCCCCCGGGTATTGCGATCCCGATCATTGCGAAACGGCTATATGGCGATTTTTCAACCCGGAAGTAAAAACACCATCTGCGCATGCGCGCCCTTTTTTCTATGGGCACGCATGCGTAGATGGCGCCGGGTAGATCAGCTGCTGGGCGGCTTCCCTGGGTCTTCCCCCTCTTCCTGGCGGGAGGGCGAGCGGCGGGCATCAGCGAGGAGTTTCCCCACCGCCCACGCAAACTCCTCGCTGCCGCTCGCCCGCCCTTCGCCCGCCCACGCCGTTCGCTCGCGCCGCTTCCCAGCTGAGTCCTGAAGCGAATTGGCTTCAGGACTCAGCTGGGAAGCGGCGCGAGTGAGTGGCGCGAGCGAACGGCTTGTCCGCCGCCTGCCTGCCCGCGCGCGCGCCGCTCGCCCGCCCTTTGCCCGCCCACGCCGTTCGCTCGCGCCGCTTCCCAGCTGAGTCCTGAAGCGAATTGGCTTCAGGACTCAGCTGGGAAGTGGCGCGAGCGAGCGGTGCGAGCAAGCGGCGCGAGCGAACGGCTTGTCCGCCGCCTGCCCGCACGCCCGCCCTTCGCCCGCCCACGCCATTTGCTCGCGCCACTTCCCAGCTGAGTCCTGAAGCGAATTGGCTTCAGGACTCAGCTGGGAAGCGGCGCGAGCGAGCGGCGCGAGCGAACGGCTTGTCCGCCGCCTGCCTGCCCGCGCGCCCGCTGCTCGCCCGCCCTTCGCCCGCCCACGCCGTTCGCTCGCGCCGCTTCCCAGCTGAGTCCTGAAGCGAATTGGCTTCAGGACTCAGCTGGGAAGCGGCGCGAGTGAGCGGCACGAGTGAACGGCTTGTCCGCCGCCTGCCTGCCCGCGCGCCCGCCGCTCGCCCGCCCTTCGCCCGCCCATGCCGTTCGCTCGCGCCGCTTCCCAGCTGAGTCCTGAAGCGAATTGGCTTCAGGACTCAGCTGGGAAGCGGCGCGAGCGAACGGCGTGGGCGGGCGAAGGGCGGGGCGAGCGGCAGCGAGGAGTTTGCGTGGGCGGTGGGGAAACCCCAATCTTCGGCTCCTCGCTGCTGCGGCGGAAGTAAAAACACCATCTGCGCATGCGCAGATGGTGTTTTTACTTCCGCAGCGCTACTTCGCGAAAAACCGATCATTGAGAGGGGTCCTGGAACGGAACCCTCGCAATAATCGGGGGACCACTGTATAAGCAACTGTGTTCTCTTTGCTGATGATGTTAAACTACTTAACACCACCGACAATGCTGCTATCCTTCAAAAAGACCTTGATCATGTAGCAGAATGGTCAAACAACTGGCAACTTCAAGTCTCAAAAAAACAAACTCTGTCTTACACATTGGCAAAAAGAATCAGAATACAAAATACAAACTTGGTGGAAACGAACTTGTAGGTGACCCTCCCTCTGTCAAAGACTTTGGAGTACCCATATTCAATGACCTAAGTGCTAGAACCCACTTTAACAACATAGTTACAGGCACTAAGACACTAAGAGTTGTTAATCTAATCTTACGTAGCTGCTTCTCTGGCAATATTACACTGCTAACCACAGTTTACAAACATTTGTCAGACCAATTATGGAATACAGCTTGCCTGTCTGGAACCCACATTGCATATCAGACATTAATACAATCGAGAGAGTCCAGAAATATTTCACAAGAAGAGTCCTTCATTCCTCTGCTCGCAACAAAATACTTTATTCCACCAGACTTGAAATACTGGGATTAGACAATTTACAACTACGTTGCCTCTGATCTGATCTAAATGTAGTTAATAAAATCATATACCAAAATGTCCTTCCTATTAATCACTACTTCACCTTCAACCGCAGCAATACACAAGCATGTAATAGATTCAAACTAAATGTAAGCCATTCCAAACTCGACTGCAGAAAATACGACTTCACAATAGAGTGATCAATGCCTGGAATGCACTATTTGATTCTGGTTTCTTCCCCAAACCCCAAAAACTAACCTTAATTTGACTACAGTGAACCTCTCATTTCTAAGAGTTCTGTAAAGGGCGTGCGTAAGTGCACCACTGTGCCTGCCATCCCTATTCTACTGTCCTATTTTTCTCTTTTATCGTTACTTTTTAGTTATGTTTATACAAACTACTATCCTATACATGTTTGACAAACAAACGAATGAACAAACAAACAAACAAATAAACAAATAAATAAATTAGTTTACTTTAGTTCATTGTCATTGCACATGGTATAACAAAATTAAATGCTGTCTTCAGTGTATATTATAACTATAAAAATAAAAACACAAACACATCTTTTACATTCTATATGATCAAAATTGAAAACCCGATATTGCACTATACCATAGAATTCAATATGGTTATTGCCCTGGGATAGAAGCTGTTTTTTCAGCCTGTTTGTCCAAATAATAGTGGTAACTGAATGAAGTCTGTTTTTTACAGAATTAAACTGCATCATGCACTAGTTGTGCTACTCCCAGAAAATGAAAAAAATACAGAAAAAATATTTAGTTAAGTGATATTTAGCATTTAGTTCTTCATTTCTGTAAATAAATTCTACTACGTGTGACTGCACCAGTACATTGTAATAAAAGTTTGCTTAAAAATAATATGGGGTAAAATTCATAAGCCACGTATTGGCATACACATGATTTGCATGCACAATATGTACAACCACATGCAAGCAAATTATACTTACGTAGTCGGAGAAGAGCCATATTAATCCATAGACAAACATATAATAGTCAAAAGCACTCTATTAAAAAGCATAAGCTTCCGTGAGCTTAGTGTGATGTGTGAAAATAGTTGGTGTCTGAAGTGTTCTTAGTGAATAAGATGGTTAAACTGTTTTTATAAATAATGATATGTACTTAACATTGACATCCAGTGTAATGATTATATGTTTAGAATAAATATAGATGAAACAAAAATACAGTACACACAACAGGAATTGACGGCAATTTTCAAGTAATTCACAGTTATATTTAGAAAATCTCGTGTATTCTCTATTGTGAAACCATCCTGAAGTCTCTAACTATACATTATAGAAGAAATATAGGATTTCACATTGCTAGGCTACATGAAGTTCAGAAAATTATTTGGTTATTGATTTAACTTATATTCAGTATTTATTGCAGTATGTTGTAACAGTTGCCATCACAACATGGCTGCCATAATCTATGTAGGTTTTCAATAGCTTGGCAGCAGATTTGTTTCTGTAATTTAGAATTGGAATGGGCAAATAATTTTCTCAAGATGTTCTGAGAAACTGGAGCTCATGCTAGTGCTACAACCCGGACAGGTACAATCAAAGGGCTAGAGGTGGTCTACAGGCCATAAAATGCCTGCCTCTAGTTTAGTATATGGGTCAAGGGAACAACTGATATAACTTAATATCAAGCCTCAGTATTTTTTTCTGACTGGTTTACAAATGTGATTCTCTCTTTCATTTCCATCTACGGTAGTTGTACATCTCATTATTGGAACTTCTTGCAAAATGAAAAATCCATTATTCCAATTATGAATAATTATTTAACATTTTATCTAATCATTTTCTCTTCTTTTAAAACACTATAACCAGCACAAGTACAGGAAGTGATAGGAACAAAATGCTTTCACCTCATCCTCAAATTTGGAATTTTTGAAAAGAGATGTTTCCACATAAAATTCAGGAAATCCTTATTCTTAAAATTCTTCTCTTGGAAAAACGTACCTGCTCCATCTTGCGGTCATTTATTTTCTTTCCAGAAACATTTCAAGGACTTCTGATTGAATGATTGTATCAAACTATGAGCTGAAATAATTCCTGTTTACAGAATGAAAAAGAATACTGTACACCAAATAATCAGCTATATGGACGAGGAATACCAGTATTTCTTATCCTGTAGAGCAGTGGTCCCCAACGTTTTTTCCACCAGGGACCAGTTTCAGCAAGACAATTTTTCTATGGCCCGGTGGGGGCGGAAAGGGGTGTGGTTGGGGGCGGGATTAAGCATGGGGGTGCTGGTCCTCCCCGCCCCTCTTTCCCGCCATCGCCCTGTGGCCGGCAGAACCTGCCTCCCAAGCCCTCTTGCCCAGCGGGGGCTAAGCGCTGGAGACAGGGGGTCAGGCTGGCCCTCCTGCCTCCCCCCAGCCAAAAACGCAAAAGCGCCCCGTGGCAGAAGCCAAAAGAGGCTTGAGCCTCTCGGTCCTTCCCGCCCCTCTGTCCATCGTCCTGTGGCCGGCAGAACCTGCCTCCTGAGGCCTCTTGCCCGGCGGGAGGCGAAGCGCTGGAGGGAGGGGGTGGCGGCATGAGGGCCGGCAGCTGCTGACTCCACGGACCGGTGCAACATGCCCCGCGGCCCGGTACTGGTCCGCGGCCCGGTGGTTGGGGACCCCTGCTGTAGAGCAGAGGCCTTCAAACTTAGCAACTTTAAGACTTGTGGATTTCAACTCCCCGAATTTTCCAGCCAGCATAGTCAGCTAAGGAATTCTGGGAGTTGAAGTCCACAAGTCTTAAAGTTGCCAAGTTTGGGGACCCCTGCTGTATAGATATGGAATACTTGCTGTGCTAAAGGGATGTAATATAATTGTTGTAATTGTTAATGGATGAACTTGCTATCTCAATTAGTCATTGAGTCAATTAGTCATTATTTTCCTGTATTGCTGTGTTTTTAAATTATAAATTTACCTCAAACAGTACTCCCAAAGTTTTTATAAAGATACGGTACCCCTAACAAACATACAAATAATTAGTAAGGAAATAGTAATGGGAGAGGTAGGAATTTTTAACTCTGCGCAGTGAAAATTAAGAAGACTAAGGCAAGCAGTCTGATGAGAATCTTGTAATAAACAATAAAGTTACAACCTGAGTTGGAGTTCAACCTGGGTTATAGTAATGAACAATCCCCCAAGGGATCCAGAGGGTTTCTTCCAAAAGGCCAAGATAATGGGTCAGGGTATTAGATGAGTCCTATATAGGTGTGGTTTGTGTCGGTGAGTTTTTAAGGCCTTTATAATTGTACTACGATTTTTAAAATTACTGATTGGAGGGAAGAATATTAATTTATAGAAGTTATGTTTTCCTCATTGATTGTTTTTAGCCATCCAGAGTTCATATGTGATAAGGGCATCCAGGGAAATTTTCAAAAGAAAAGAAAAGTGATAATCCATAACAGCATGGTATCACTCAGCTTTATACTGTCAATAAATTGACACATTTATTACAAGTCTTTATAGAATTCTTCCTTTGTGAAAAATTGACAAATTGTAGTTTTTTGTTTAGTCATGATGACTAAGAAATATTTTTTTAAAATGATATTGTCACATCATTATAAAATTTAAAACACTTCTTCCTACCCTTCTTCCAGGTTTCTTTTAGAAATTCAAGGTGTTTGTTATCACCTATAAAGCCCTACATGGCTTAGGGCCTGACTATTTACGGAACTGTCTCCTGACGCATACCTCCCAGAGAATGATTAAATGGCACAGAATCAGCCTCCTCCAGGCCCTGTTGATTAATCCAGTGTTTCCCAACCTTGGCAACTTGAAGATATCTGGACTTCAACTCCCAGAATTCCCCAGCCAGCATTATTAAAAGCATTCCCCATTATTAAAAGCAAACAAACACACAAACATTCCATGTATAAACTGTATAGGCCCGGGGGAGATGTGTCAGTTCCCCCATGCCTGACGGCAGAGATGGGTCTTAAGAACTTTACGAAAGGCAAGGAGGGTGGGGCAGTTCTAATCTCCGGGGGGAGCTGGTTCCAGAGGGTCGGGGCCACCACAGAGAAGGCTCTTCTCCTGGGTCCCGCCAAACGACATTGTTTAGTCGACGGGACCTGGAGAAGGCCAACTCTGTGGGACCTAACCGGTTGCTGAGATTCGTGCGGCAAATATCATTTTCCCATTTCTTTTTCTTTTTAAATTAAGTTGAACAAGGAGCTTGGTAGGTTCTTGGTAAGTGTAAGCAATCAGTCTGGATAAGAAAGCCTTGTTACCATTTTGCCATAGTATAAAGTTCAGGTGCTTCTTTCAGTGAGGATGTTGTATTATTATTATTATTATTATTATTATTATTATTATTATTATTATTATTATTATTATTATTTATTAGATTTGTATGCCACCCCTCTCCGCAGACTCGGGGCAGCTGACAACAGCAATAAAACAGTATACAATAAACAAATCTATTATTTAAAAATATCTAAAACCCCATTATTTTAAAAAACATACAACACAAGCATACCATACATAAAACTATATAGCCTGGGGGAGATATCTCAGTTCCCCCATGCCTGACGGCAGAGGCGGTTTTTAACGAGTTTGCGAAAGGTAGGGGCAATCCTAATCTCCGGGGGAGCTGTTTTCAAAGGGTCGGGGCCGCCACAGAGAAGGCTCTTCCCCTGGGTCCCACCAGACGACATTGCTTAGTCGACGGGACCCGGAGAAGGCCAACTATGTGGGACCTAACCGGTTGCTGGGATTCGTGCGACAGGAACAGTAGCAACTTTAACAAATTGCTAGAAAAATGGCCTTGTCCTTGGAATAACTCCTTTCACTACCACAACTGAGCATCGCAGACTGTGGTGGAAACTTTGTAGGCTTTGAGGCTGCCTCCCAAGTGGATTAACATCAGAAAGGAATTAGACAAAGCTGAATATCATCCCACTACCATACGGCAACCTCTGGGCTTGACACCTTATGGCAGGGGTCCCCAAAGTTTTTACACAGGGGGCCAGTTCACTGTCCCTCGGACTGGTGGAGGGCCGGACTATAAAAAAAACCTATGAACAAATCCCTATGCACACTGCACATACCTTGTTTTAAAGTAAAAAACAAAATGGGAACATACTGGATGACAAAATTATGTAACTGGATTACAAAATTAGAAAAAAAACCCTTTTGCAACTTTTTTGATGATTGATATTAGTTACTAACAAAATACCGCATTTTATTCATAGAAAATTAGATGGTACCCTGTGTTGTTTGAATGTATGTTGAGAGAAAAATTAAAAAAAATTACCCCCCCCAAAACAGTCCTTCCTTCCTCTGTCCCTCCATTCATTTCATCCTTCCTTCCTTTCTTCCTTGTTCCCTCCATTTTTCCTTCCTTCCTTCCCTCCTTCATTCCTCTCCACTTCTCCTTCCCTCCCTCTCTTCCCCTTTTCTTTCTCTCTCTTTTCCCTGTGCTCTTGTCACTCACTGGCGGGCCAGATAAATGGCCTCAGTGGGCCACGTGTGGCCCGCGGGCCGTAGTTTGGGGACCGCTGCCTTATGGAAAAATGCTGTTCCTTGTTTGGAGGCTTTCAGATGAGAAAATTGGATCATTTTGAGATTGGGGTAACTTGAAAATGAGATTGGATCCATAGGATCAATCCTCTTTCGCTTGGCATGTCAGATTAATCAAATGTGGTCATCTGTTTTGCTTTTGTAAGCAGGAAAATGGATGAGAAGACAAGACAGTACATCGATGCAGGAGATACAGCAACGAAAAGTTAATAAACCAGGGAATGAAAAAAAAAAGGTTGGGGACTATCTGGCTATCTCCAGGGGTTTTTTGCTCTATCCCAGATGGAGTTTTCATGGTTGCCATGTTAGCATCCCCATCACGTCTTAATGTGTTGAAGCTAAATGCCAAATCAATAACTAAAAACGTCTTCCATCCATGGTTTGATTGTGTAAGAAGTGGCAAGTACTTTTTAGGTGCAGAAAAGAATATAAAACAGGTTTCTTTAACTTGGTTGAAAAGTTTTGAACTATTTGTATCCCTGGGCTTTGCCTGAAGTCTGTTAATACGGTATGTAAAGTAATTTAGGAAAAGTAAATATGTAAGATCTGACTATGTTGATAGCCTATAAAATACGATAGTAATTTAGTGGTATCCCTCTTTGATTTTTCACTGATTTGCTTTAGAAATTTAGAATGCTTTAAGAGAGTGTTCCTGCATTGCCAAGCATTATGCAATTGTTGTGTCATTTCTTGTTTAAATTATATTTCTTGTAAGAAAATTTTGAATTAATGTTGGGAAGAAATATTGAAGTTGTAAATATAACCTTCATACCTGCATATTTTATTAATTACTAGGGCCTTTCTTCTCTTCCCCCCAAATACAGTGAATGAGGCAACAATTGCAAAATAAAAAATGCAAAAAAAAATGAACCCAGTCTTCATTTTTTTCTTTTCAATTTTATGCCCTTTTCCCACTAGATGGCGCTCTTATATAATTTAATATAACACTAAATAAAATCTATGAGAATTATTTTCATCACTCAGTTCTCTTGCTTAAAAGGTAGAGACACATAGACAACAGAGGAAATACAGTAATATTAAACTAGATACAATTTAGTGAGAAAGAACTGAATCTTCGATTCGGGAGATGGTTCTTGGGTCTCTTCAAGGAATGTACCAATTCCTTTTCAATATAAATGTAGAACTAATTCAGTTATTTTAGCCACCCGTCCTATGGAGCCAGTTTAGAAGTCTTCATTATTGACCACATTTAGATTGTTACCTTCAGCATTGTTTCATTTATATAGCTGTGTTATGGCTTGATTCTTGTGAGTATTAATATTCTTCTTTAGGGCTACAATCTACACTGTTCTCTAAAATAATTATAGTTGCCTCCTTTTGGATTTTCTCTGTTTTTCATTTTTGTTTGTTTGGTATATCTTTGTCCTTGAATGTTAGCAGAACATCCTTTGGGGTATGTTGTTGTGCATGTGCTTTCAAGTCAGTTTTGAATCCTGACAATTGCCTGAACAGGTTCATGTGTTTTTCTGGGCAAGATTGGAAATGGTTTGCCATTGCCCTCTGTCTAGGATTGAAAGAGTGACTATTAGTCCAAGGTCATATAAACCTAGCTGAAATATAAATACATCATTTAATATTTATTTCATTTCATGAGAAAGCCATCCAATTTATGCTAGTTTGAAAAAGTTATCCACTCCACCAGTTCAATTAATTTAACCAAAGGCACAATGGATTACATTACAATTATGAGTGCTTCATTAATCAGGGCTGGTTTGGATCTGACAGATATATCTCACAAATTTTATTTCTCTTTAATATAATGGAGTGCTTACCCCATAGTCTCTAATAACACATCATGCATTGCTCAGATAAATTTCTGAGAATCTCTGTTAAAAACCATTAATTTTCATCGGTCTGGAAGAGATTAGAAAATCTTTTTCAAATCCCACATTTAGAGCTATAGTCTAAAAACAGAAAATATTTTAGGCAGTATGAGCCCTCTTAAATTTACTCTAAAGATAGAGCATATCGATACTTCATCTCAAAGCATACATGGAGTACCAGGAACTAAATGTCAGGATTCCGACCAATGCCCTAATTAAATCATTAGGCTTGAGCCAAGCTTCAAAAGAAATCCAGTTATTTATTAGGAGTGTTGGCACGTTCCAAGTGAAGCCAACGCTGACCTCACTTAATTCACACCCTGGCTCTGATCCTGTTCTCCCCCCCCCCAAAACATGTGTCATCAGTCACATTCCCCAACAAAGCAATTCCGTGGGTTGTAGAAGTCCCTCTGGCCACTGTGGGTCACCGTGGAGATGGCCTTGACATAGAGATGGCTGGAATGTGCTTTTGTTTTTACTGAAGTACAATTCCCTCGTTGCAGCTGTGACACTCGTTTCCCCATCCCCCTGTCTATGGCGACTCAAGAGTAGGTCAGGAATGCTTCGCGAGTTGACATTCGGCTTCCCTCACTTCCTGAAGGGGACCTGTGCAAAGCAAAAATAGTTATGAGTACAGGTATTGATTTAGGGGTGTGACCCTCCCCCAGGTTATGTTGGGTTGTATTCACGGAATTTAGCTAGGAGGCAGTCATAGATTGGATTCCTCAAAATTAGGAACTAAAAACTATTCAGAACTAGGAACAAAAACAATTCAGCAAAAATAAACATTACTACAAGAGACTATATTCTAGTTGAAATTTGACCCAGGGGGGAAACTTATTTTTAAAGTTTACAAAATGTTTTGTGGTTGGCAATATTTTGAAACCCCAGCAGTGTTGTGAGTCAGTATCATTTGTTTGTTTGCTATGGGCCTGTTTTTACCTCTCTGCAGTCTCATAAATATTTCTAAATATTATTAGAAAAAGTATTAAATGTTTCTAATATTCTGTCTTTCAAAGAAAACTGACTGTGGAAAGTTCTCTGGAACTTTCTGTCAGGAGAGAAACTTGAATCTATATTTAAACCCAGAGGATCTTTTATAAGGAATTAATCTGATATTTTTCCAGAGACTCTCCACTTACATTATTGTTGCTATGAAAACAGCAAATCCTCCCTAAATCTAAGTGCCTACTTTATAAGACATGGTCATACAAACTGTAATGCATTGTCAAGGGATTATGTAATGCTTACTCTACAAATCTAAGTATGCCAACTCAGCTTTGTTTTATTATTGCTACTTCATATGGGAAGACTGACTACTGCATTTTAAAATGTTCCGGATAACAGTGTTTACCACATATTTGCACCATTTTGAGAGAGAGCGTTATCATACAGCAACAATTTGTGCATGTGTTATTAACCCAATCATACCAACAAGCATACCATATATAAATTCTATAAGCCTAGGGGGAAGGGAGAAAAAAATTTCAATTCCCCCATGCCTGACGACAGAGGTGGGTTTTAAGGAGCTTGCGAAAGGCAAGGAAGGTGGGGGCAACTCTGATATCTGGGGGGAGCTGGTTGCAGAGGGTCGGGGCCGCCACAGAGAAGGCTCTTCTCCTGGGTCCCGCCAAATGAATTAATTTCTTTGTACAGAATTAATTTATAGTGGCCTCCATTGTCAGTCTGATCTTGCTTATACAGTGGTACCTCAAGATACGAACCCCTCGTCTTACGAACAACTCGTGATACGAACCCAGGGTTCAGAAAAATTTTGCCTCTTCTTACGAACTTTTTTCGAGTTACGAACCGGCGTTCGGAGACTGCTGGGAAGCCGCGCGGCTGTTTTAAAAGGTGACAGCTGGGCGGCGGGGCTTCCCAGCAGCCTCCCGAACGCCGGTTCGTAACTCGAAAAAAGTTCGTAAGAAGAGGCAAAAATTTTCTGAACCCCGGGTTCGGTTCGGGAGGTTGCTGGCAAGCCCCCCAGCCCGGCTGTCACCTTTTAAAACAGCCGCGTGGCTTCCCAGCAGTCTCCGAATGCCGAACGCGGAAGTTCGGGTTTGGCGTTCGGCTTCGGGAAGCTGCTGGGAAGCCGCGTGGCTGTTTTAAAAGGTGACAGCCGGCCTGGGGGGCTTCCCAGCAACCTCCCGAACCCCGAACTTTTGCCAAACTTCCAGGTTCGGGGTTCGGGAGGTTGCTGGGAAGCCCCCCAGGCCGGCTGTCACCTTTTAAAAGAGCCGCGCGGCTTCCCAGCTGTCTCCGAACACCGAACGCGGAAGTTTGGGTTTGGCGTTCAGCTTCGGGAAGCTGCTGGGAAGCCGCGCGGCTGTTTTAAAAGGTGACAGCCGGCCTGGGGGGCTTCCCAGCAACCTCCCGAACCCCGAACTTTTGCCGAACTTCCGGGTTCGGGGTTCGGGAGGTTGCTGGGAAGCCCCCCAGGCCAGCTGTCACCTTTTAAAACAGCCGCGCGGCTTCCCAGCAGTCGCCAAACACCGAACGCAGACGTTCGGGTTTGGCGTTCGGCTTCGGGAAGCTGCTGGGAAGCCGCGCGGCTGTTTTAAAAGGTGACAGCTGGCTTGGGGGGCTTCCCAGCAACCTCCCGAACCCCGAACTTTTGCCGAACCTCCGGGTTCGGGGTTCGAGAGGTTGCTGGGAAGCCCCCCAGCCCGGCTGTCACCTTTTAAAATAGCCGTGCGGCTTCCCAGCAGTCGCCGAACGCCGGTTTTTTGCGGGGTTTTTTTTTGGTTGCACGGATTAATTGACTTTACATTGTTTCCTATGGGAAACAATGTTTCATCTTACGAACCTTTCGTCTTACGAACCTCCCCCTGGAACCAATTAGGTTTGTAAGACGAGGTATGACTGTATTCTGTGTATGTATCACAGATAACCGAATATATTAAAGTCACATGAGTACAATTTCATACTCCAAGCAAAATATTTAGAAGAGATGTTACTAGCCTATTTGTTAATGTGATAATGATGAACAATTCAGTTGGTGCAATTAATGGATCAAAGGCAATTCCAGGAAGGCAATTATATTTACAGTAATATTGATTGCGTGCATTCAACTTTCAAGCAGGATGCCCTTTGGGAATGAATAGTTCCAGGAAGAGTGTATGCAATGTCCTTATGTTCCACCAGTATTCTGCCAATGTGCCCTGCTTAGATATTCACCTGTGGCTTGTCAGTATTTAGTAATAAGCTAAAACACTTTATCCCTTGGGAGAAAGTCATGCCAAGAAAGTAAAGCCTCCTACAGTCTTTTTGTTGACATGTCGCCTTAAAGCTCCTTTGCAATTCTGTCTCTCCTGAGGGTTTAAAATGTTTTAAGAAAATCATCACGTGCTACTAAAAAAACCCCCACCAAACGTATAAGCTGGAGTTCCCTATGTGTCTGGGAAATAAAAGCTGGCACCCCATTAATATTTACTGCAGTCTTCTTTGTCCTTCTCTCTAGCAGCAATTCTGCCGAGCATCATTCTGGAGAAGCTAATAGACTACTAAAAAGAAAAACAACAACAGACAGGTAAGAAAGACGCTGCAAATCAATTTAATTTAATGAAGTTGATTTCCAAGCTCAAGACAAGTTTAATTCAGAAGTTAATTTGAACTGTTTCCCCTATAATAGTATCTGTTCACTACAAAACGTTAAATTGTAATATGTTAAGTAATCAGATCATCTGAGCGGAAAAGTGTAATCATATGAAGGTAGGATTCATTTCTTATTGCTTATATTACAGATCTGGAAAATATAGATATTATATATAATGCAGTCTGCCCATCTACTGTGTTCTGTTACCAGCCACAAATATAGCAGTTTTGAGAAATATGGAGAAGCTGAACTTTATACGTGCCTCCCTCTACTTCAAATTATTTGACAGATCAGAAAGTAGTCAGATCATGAAATGTACAATAAGCTGCATGTATTGTAGGGGAATTCTTACTCAAATCAAGCAGGCTTAGATATTACTGTAGCAGGTTTGATTCCACTTCCATCTCTGCTGCTAGCTCCTCTTGAGCACCCTTGTACTTTCTATGCTAAAACACAGAACCATGCACATGAATAATTGCGAGGGCCAATAATTAGTTCCTAGAAGTTTGGTTGGGATGAGGCCACTTAAGAAATCCACGTAATGATCACTAGCTTTATAATGGATTTATTAGTTTCCCTCACCTGTTTTATCCTTCACTTCCTTTTCATACCAGAAACCACACTCAGAAACAGCATAGTTAGAAGCAGTATTTAGAGCATACACATGCATATTGTATGCCCTGTTCTCACAGGGTTAAGTTGTCGTAAAGCCCCATCCAAATCAGTTTTATATGGATATTCACATGGATTAAATAGCACAAATCATGTAGTTATAGTAATCTGTAACTCTGATAATCAAATGATATAACCCACTTTTTCTGACATGGTATTGCATTTATGGGTATTTAGCTTGTTATGTTCTTTGGTTCTCTTGAGCTAGAGCTAGCCTTTACCTAGTAGATCCTATATCAGCTAAATGAGCATCAATGATAGCATAAGTGCAAGGATTTTGGTTTTCTCTTTTTTTCCCTATGTCTCTGATTTTGCTTCTGATGGTTATTCACAAATTTAGATTTTGCTATGTATATCCGTATTTGTGCAAAATTCTATGAAGGAATTTGAGCTGGGTATGTATCACTTTAAAGCTGGAGCCCAAAATCTAATAGCTTTGGCCAAAAATAGACTCATTGTCTGAAATGATTACCTATAATGGACAATATGAATAAATCAAGTCTGGTTTGGCTATTGCATTTTTGTAGGTTTAATTAGTTTATTAGACATCTATTCAAACTACACAGATGATCCAACATGGAAAATATACAATAGATGTATTTATGTATGTATATATATACTGTACACACATACAAGACATATACTGTATACACACACACACACACACACACACACACACTCACACTGCTCAAAAAAATAAAGGGAACACTTAAACAACACAATATAACTGCAAGTAAATCAAACTTCTGTGAAATCAAACTGTCCACTTAGGAAGCAACACTGATTGACAATCAATTTCACGTGCATATTCAACATTGTACAGAACAAAGTATTAAATGAAAATATTTCATTCATTCAGATCTAGGATGTATTATTTGAATGTTCCCTTTGTGGAGCCTCTCTAGTAATCTCCTGGAAGGAACAGGGCTGGAAAAGGTGGGGAGAAGCCTCCGTGGGGCCTCTGTAGGAATCTCCTGGGAGGTAACCACCCTCCCTGTGGTTTCCCCAATCTCACACATTATTTGCTTTTACATTGATTCCTATGGGGAAAATTGCTTCTTACAAAATGTTCTACTTAAGAACCTGGTCATGGAACGAATTAAGTTCGCAAGTAGAGGTACCACTGTGTGTGTTTGTGTGTGTGTGTGTGTGTGTGTGTGTGTGTCTTCAGAACAAGAGTGCTTGAAAATATCTGATTTACAAATTACAATTAGAAGAGCCACAAATTAGAAGAGCCACAAAAGCCCCGTGTCCAATATTGGTGTTTTTCCCTGGTCTGCCTTTGGATGTTTGATACACTTTGCTATTGTGAGCAGTACAGGAATAAAGAACTTGATAGACATTCTGTTCCTCAGTGGGTATGACAGTGAGGATCAGAAGCAAGTGGTCATGCCAGTTTCTTAATGACAAAACATTGCAATCTCTGCAGGTCTTCTCATCTGCAGACTAATTGTGCTGGAGGAAATTGAATTTAACAGCGATCCCCAAAAGGAGGAAAAGAAACTTTTACAGAGGAGGCAGAAATACATAGAAGATGTCAGTGATCAGTGCTTTGCCATTTTCCAAATCCTCTTATCTCAGATCTTCACAAAACTCCCTTAGGAGCCAGCGTCGACACACTCTTCCTGCAAGTGAATTCCGGTGTCTCACACCTGAAGATGCCATTGGAGTATTTGAAATTGAGAGAGAAGGTAAAATAATAATAATTAATAATAATGATAATTTATTAGACTTATATGCTGCCCCTCTCCGAAGACTCGAGGTGGCTCACAACAACAATAAACAATGCAATACAAATCTAATAATTAAACACTATAGCTAAAAACCCACTATCATTAAAACAATCAAAATTACACAATCATCACCATACATAAATCTTATTAGTCAGAGATGGGATATATTAATTACCCCATGCCTGGTGACATAAATATGTCTTCAGAGTCTTGTGGAAGGCAAGGAGGGTGGGGGCGGTTTGAATCTCTGGAGGGAGTTTATTCCAGAGGGCTGGGGCCACCACAGAGAAGGCTCTTCCCCTAGGTCCTGCCAGACAACATTGTTTAGTCAACGGGACCCGGAGAAGGCCAACTCTGTGGGACCTAATCGGCCACTGGGATTCATGCGGTGGAAGGCGGTCCCATAGGTATTCTGGTCCGATGCCATGTAGGGCTTTATAGGTAATTGCCAACACTTTGAATTGTGTCCGGAAACTAATTGGCAATCAGTGCAGGCCACGGAGTGTTGACGAAACATGGACATATCTGGGAAGCCCATGACGTATCTGGGTAGCCCCATGTAGAGAGCGTTGCAGTAGTCAAACCTCGAGGTGATGAAGGCATGAGTGACTGTGAGCAGAGACTCCCTGCTGGTGCACCAGGCGAACCTGGGCAAATGCCCTCCTCGCCACAGCTGTGGATCGAAGAGGACACCCAAGTTGCAGACCCTCTCTGAGGGGGGTCTATAGTTCTCCCCCCCCCCCAGGGTAATGGACGGACAGATGGAATTGTCCTTGGGAGGCAAAACCCACAGCCATTCCGTCTTGTCATTGTTGAGTTTGAGTCTGTTGACACCCATCCAGACCCCAACAGCCTCCAAGCACCGGCACATGACTTCAACTGTTTCGCTGACTGGACACGGGGCAGTGATGTACAACTGGTTGTCATCTGCATACTGATGACACCTCACCCCATGCCCTTGGATGATCTCACCCAGCGGTTTCAGGATTCAAACTCTCCCTGCCCCCTTCTTTCTCGCAACCCCAACAGCCGCTCTTAGTTTCCCCCTAGTGAGGCAAGGTAAACGCTCGGAGGTGGATTGGTTCACACAACCGAGTTTCAGCCAGTGGCTCAGAGCAGCTGCTGATTTTTTTTCATAGAGTCTGGGATTTTCAGCTAAACCTCAACAGTGTGATTGAGACTATGCCCCAGTATAAATGCGGTGCACACTTGCATTTGAAATATAATAATTTCAGGAATAGTGATTAGGCTAAAGATTAACTCAGTTCCCAAAAATGTATGACTGCTAGCTCTGCTTGTAACTGAATCTGGCATAGTTGATAAAAGAAAACCCATTGCAATGAAAGGCATCACTTACCGTAAATCCCCTCATAGAAAACCTTGTAATGAGAAGAAACCAGATTGGATTACTGTACTGAAATCTGAGTTTGCAAAACTTGAGAGTTTGTCAGATTCATCCTCTCGTCTAATTTCATTTTCTTCTTGGGTGGGGCCACTATTATCCTAGTTTTCTGGAAGTTTAATCTTAGTATAATCAGAAGGACAAAATTCAACATCTCCCTTTCTTCTTCCCTCAAGCCTTTATTTCAGTGTCTGAAGACTGCCCCCTCCACCTGGATGAGATTCGCCATTTTCTTAACTTATGTCCTGAGTTGTCACTTGGCTTGTTTGAAGAAGGCCAACTAGTTGCTTTCATTATTGGCTCCCTCTGGGACCAGGAAAGACTAAGCCAGGTAAGCCAAATATGTCTTTTTCTTTCTTTCTTTCTTTCTTTCTTTCTTTCTTTCTTTCTTTCTTTCTTTCTTTCTTTCTTTCTTTCTTTCTTTCTTTCTGATTTGATTTGTATGCCGCCCCTCTCCGAAGACTTGGGGCGGCTAACAACAATAAAAAAGACAATGTGAACAAATCTAATATTAAAAATAATCTAAAAAACCCCAATTTAAAGAACCAATCATACATGCAAGCATACCATGTATAAATTCTATAAGCCTAGGGGGAAGGGAAAATTTCAATTCCCCCATGCCTGATGACAGAGGTGGGTTTTAAGGAGCTTGCGAAAGGCAAGGAGGGTGGGGGCAACTCTGATATCTGGGGGGAGCTGGTTCCAGAAGGTCGGGGCCGCCACAGAGAAGGCTCTTCTCCTGGGTCCCGCCAAATGATTATACAGTATTTGGGAGAGAATGAATGAGAATGGAATCTGAACCCAATTTTAAAAAAAGAAATTATTCAACTTCTCTTATTACTAATCATGGAGGAAGAGTAGATTTGTAGGTAGATAGATGCACTTACAAATACTTGTGCAGCCATCTGCACACTAAACACTTAGAAAATATGCTTCTATTTATGTAAAATTGCATTTTTGCAAACTTCCAGACACCATTTTGTTGTTAAATAAGCAGAAACACTTTAGTTAATCTGAAGAGCAATATTTCACACTTTTGCACTTATGAGCAAACTGCTGATCTAGTTGCTCCTTGCATGTCTCCATTCTAAAATATATATTGTATGCCACCCCGAGTCTTCAGAGAAGGACGGCATACTAATCTAATAAATAATAATAAATAATAATATTACTGCACATACACTATGACCCTGAAAGATGACTGTGTTTTCATGAAATTTCAGCACAATAATCAGATTGGGTTAGACTACATTTACTTCGAAATTAGTAGTCAAAAGAGCTTTACAGAATTTGGACATAATTTCAAATTATCCAATAGGAGCTATGGGAGAATAGGTTTATTGTTTTGTTTCATCAGGGCCAGCTTCCAGACAGCGCTTTCTAGGCACAAAAATGTAAGCTGGGGGAGGCTTGATTAGTACTTGAGTGGAAACAGGGATTCCCAGAGCTGTAGACAAAACTGAGGAGTTGAATAAAATATTGGAAGTAGACAGTATCCAACTACAGTCCTATTATTGTCAAGGAAATCACATGGATGTGTCAAAGACATCACAAGGTATCTAGTTCATCTACTACAGTGGAACCCCGACATAAGAGCTGCTCTACTTAAGAGCAACTCGAGATAAGAGCTGGGAGGGGAGAGATATTTTTGTTCTACTTACAAGCCCAAATTCGAGATACAAGCGCCAAGGAGCTGTCTCCTGAAGCCAAACGCTAACTTCCGCGTTCGGCTTCAGGAGACAGCTGCAAAGCGGCGCGCGTGTTTTAAAAGGTTGCAGCCGGCCTGGGGGGCTCGGGGGGGTGCTTGCAGCTTTCTTTCTTGCTCTTTTTCTTTCTCTCTTTTACCTTCCCTTCCTCTATTTCTTCTTTTCTTTCTCCTTCCCACCTTCTTCCCTCCCTCCCTCCCTTCACTCATTCCTCTCTTACTCTCCCCTTTCAGAAGTTTCCTTGCTTCCTTCCTCTGTTCCTGTCCCTTCCCCCTTTCTTTCTTTCTTTCTTTCTTGCTCTTTTTCTTTCTCTCTTTTACCTTCCCTTCCTCTATTTCTTCTTTTCTTTCTCCTTCCCACCTTCTTCCCTCCCTCCCTCCCTTCACTCATTCCTCTCTTACTCTCCCCTTTCATAAGTTTCCTTGCTTCCTTCCTCTGTTCCTGTCCCTTCCCTCTTTCCTTCCTTCCTTCCCACCCTCCGTCCATTCATTCACCCATTCCTCTCTTGATCGCTTAAAGCCGGTCCCTGGTGCAAAAAGGGTTGGGGACCTCTGTCCTACAGGATTGGGTGGCAGAGAAGTTGAACATATGTAAATTTAAAAGTTTAAGAAAGTTTACAAGTTAAGTGAAAGAAACTTCATTATTCATTTATATGTACATGTACATTTCTTCATTAAAAACATGTCTTTCTGCATAATTTAGACTAACTTTGTGAGTTTTTTGAGGGCTGGAACCAATTAAAATTATTTACATTAATTCCTATGGGGAAAAGTCGTTCGAGATAAGAGCTGCTCGACTTAAGAGCCCAGGTCCGGAACGAATTAAACTCGTATCTCGAGGTACCACTGTATGTAGCTTTAATTTATTCAATACATTTATGGAAACTGAGCACGATAGATTGACAATGCAAACATACTATTCTGAAATTATTGGATTCGTTGAAGTGATAGCTCATCTCTGCAAAAGTTTTTTTTAAAAAGACATTGGGTGAATGAATAAATTGTATGATTTTTACTGAGAGACCAATGATCCAAGGACCTGGTAATGCAAAGATTTTGAGAAGAATATACAGTAGTACCTCTAGATACGGGTTTAATTCGTTCCAGAAGGGAGCTTGTATGTCGAACAACTCGTATCTGGAACAAATGGCTTTAGACTTTGTTTTTCCCCTCCGAGATAACCAAAAGCAAGGATTCTTGCGCCACCTAGTGGACGCTCGGCTCGTATCCCGAATTTGAGGTCGGGTCTGGAACAGAAATTTCTCTCCCCTCGTGGCTCGTATCTTGGAATACTCGCATGTGGAGCAGCTTGCATCTAGAGGTACTACTGTAGTTGTCAATAGGAGATTCAAAAACGAATCACTAAAAAGCAATTCCTTCTCTCTTCTCTCATGGCAGGATGCACTGACTCTACACAAGCCCGATGGTACCACAGTCCACATACATGTTCTGGCAGTACATCGCACTTTCCGTCAGCAAGGCAAAGGATCTATCTTGATGTGGCGCTACCTACAGTACTTATGCTCTTTGCCCTATGTGCGTCGAGCCACACTGATGTGTGAGGACTTTCTCATTCCCTTTTATACTAAGTGTGGCTTTAAAGTGATAGGCCCCTGTGAGATCACTATTGGTTCATTAAATTTTATTGAGATGAACTGCGCTATTCGGGCTCATGCATTTATGCGCAGAAATAGTGGCTGCTGAGATATTTCCCCTTCTTGTTAATTTCCAACTATCTGGTTAGAAAATAAAATAATATCTGCTGTGATTCTCAGTCCTTCGGATGGAACTGAAGTCTAATGAATCCATGAAGAACTGAAAGGCAAGACCTTAGTTGTCCTTGAGCGTAAGCCGCCCCGAGTCTTCGGAGAGGGGCGGCATACAAATCTAATAAACTATCAACTAAACTATAAACTATAAGAGACTTCTGATTCAGCAGTATCAAGCGAGTAAACCTACTCAGTCTGAAAAGAAAGTAGTGATAGATCCCACCCTTTGAAAGTTTTGCCATCAATACTATATGATGCTTAAGATATCTACATGTGATAATGCACTGTAAGCTGCTGCAGTCATTCAATTGTAAGATAAGAAGAATGTAAAGATTACAAGCAAGGCTGCCTTTAAAAATTATAGCTAAGCCTTAGACTTCTCTCTTGTGTCTTGCATTGGTCAAGTTCTCACATGAGAGTAAAACTATAATGGACTTTAGCATGTTGTTGTTTAGTTTGATGTGACAACAAGACCATTTTGCATTGAGCAAATCATGTGAAAAAAATGTTAGGTGAATACTATGAATATAATGACAGTAAAATAGAATAAGGAATAAATGCAATAATTTATTTTCTCAAAGTTAAACCATGAAAGTAGCAATACATGATAGCTGCTTGTAGTTCTAACTCCTAAGTTATGAGTATTGCCGAAAGTCATTATTTTGTCATTCATGTTTCATTAATAAGAACAGCTCAATTTACAAGAGGAGTTCAACTGCACTTTGAATCCATAAAATTGGTTACTTTCAGTTTTATAGTCTTCAAGTAACTAAGTGTATTTATACAAAACCTACTGTTAGTTATTGCTTTTTGTTCACTGGAGAGCAATTCTATATACCATGTTACACTGGTTGGTTTTGTGTAAAGTCATGTAACTTCATGTTTTATAAATATATGCTGCCTTAGCATTAAAGCCATGACAGAGTTCCTTCCGAGCAGAATCCCTATAAATGCTTCATCGTTTAATTGTCCCTTAATGCATATGATGTGCAGTGACTTCTGAAGATCTCCCTTGACACAGGATGGAAAAGAATATAGATGTACAAGTTTTATTTGTATATACTATATGCATGTTATTGTTCAGTCCATCAGTTGCTCGTAAAGGGACATATTTTGGTGTGTGTAAATATTTGAATTAAAGCCAAATTATCATCTATTTGCTTGCTATCTGTTGATTTTAGAAAACGAGTAATAACTTTTTATCTGTAAAAATGAGGTTGATAACAAGCCTGAACTCTAGAGATTAGGCAGTGGAGTAAAACATTAGGAATACTACTAATTTGCATGATATAGGTAGTCTTCCACTTCAGGCTGGTCATATAACAAGGGTTCAAAGTTACAGTGGCCTTGGAAAAATTGACTTACAACCTGTACTTGCACATAATGATAGTGTAAACATTACCTTGACGATTCCTTTAACCACCACTGTAAAATTTGTCTTATTCTGGCTCAATTTATGATGAAGATTCCAGTAAAAATTACCCATATAAATCATAGTACATGATTGCCACTAGTGATAGAAAGCGACTTGGAAATTTTTTTTCCCAATGTAGCACATGCCACAAATCAAAGGTTTGCAAAACATTTTGCATTCCCTGGGGTTGGGGATGTTCCACAGTTGAAATGACCATATTTTGAATATAAGTCAGAATGCTTTTTACCATTGTTTGAATTTAATTTTTTAAAATTATAATCAGATGTAGACGTGGGCATTTTCTGGTGCAGTCTGGTCTACTTACTACAACTACAGTAGAAGTAAAACCTGAGCAAAGGAGGAAGTTAGGCATTCTGCCTTCCTTATGAACAGAGCAGATACAGTACCTGTTTGTTTGCTTGTATTAGTGTGGGACTGGGAAAAGGCACCTTACTAAGGCAGTATAAGCCTAGCTACTCAAAAGGAAGCACTGCTAAATTAAATGAGATTAGCTCCAAGAAAACGGTTGAGCATTTCAAATGTATAACCCACTAGCTGATTACCCTGCATTGCTGGAGTATTTATTTATCCACATCTTGTATTAGACATGAAATGAATTATATCTCCAGTACCTTAGTATGATCCTTAATTACTTTTAAAATAGGAAATAATTAAATAGTATGTTTTTACCCACTACTAGTCAAAACAGTAAATCCTGAAAGACCCCCACAGGGCTGTGTGATACCTATATTGTAGTATCATGGTACTTTGTGAAGATACTTGTCAATCAAAGATTGGCAAGGAACAGCAGTGTAATGCCAGGAGGATGGCAAGCTTTAACCAATTTTGGGAGCAAGTGGGATACAGAGGTTAAGCATTAAAATTAATATACTTTGGATGCAAAGAAATGATTACCAAAACTATCTTTAATGAAAAGTAGATAACAGTGTCAGCTGGGACACATTGTTCAGTTTCATCAAAGGAACAGTAATATTTACACATTAGCAACAATAATTATAGAAAAATATTCTCAATCCAAGATTGAGATCAAAGGCTCTAATAAATTACCACTTAGAGCACGCTAAGATTTTGGAATGCTTTGTTTCTCAGGGCAAAACAATGAGTCAGAATTCTAAATTAACCATGCTATGGTAGCTGCACCATGTCCTCCGGGAAGATGTACCTCCGGGAATACAGTATTTCCAATTGAGGGTTAGAAATACATACACACAAAAACATACATATACTTCTCATAGAATTTAAGCTCATTTATTTATACCAAAAATATTTTTTACACTTCTCATTTTGTCACTAGAGAATCTGATTACCTCCCTTTCCTTTTAGAAAAGAGTTACACTTCAAGTGTTCTTTAAAAGAAATTTCAGGTTGCTGTGTTATCAACCCAATGTAAATATTGGAATAACTACCCGCATTTCTTACTGAGGACAAGGTGCCTTTAAAAGCAATGTTCTTGGTCAAAAAGTATTCGACCCTGGTGACGTGCAGAGATTGTGAATGTAAAACAAGAATTTGCATATAAAAATGCCCCTTGTACAAAATGATGGGGTTTATTTTCACAGTACAATTCCTAGCACCATAAAAAGGCACTAAGGCAGGCAGGACTGCCACAAGGTCCAAGCACCATACTGCGCCAAAAGGCACTAGGAAAGGAACCCCAAGCCAGGATTTGCATAAAAAGGAGGGATTTCAAGTAGGAAAACATAGAAACTGGCAGATAGTCAATGGAAGCAGTTCAACAGGATGTCCATAGCTAATACAGTCTTTGAAAGTCATTGGCTGGCTGACCTCCATCTCACAAATGCCCAATCAGCCCCACGGATGAAAGATGTCTTTGGATTCTTTACCAGCTCCTCAAAGGAAACTTGACCTCGAAGGCTGAGCTCATGTCTGTGAGGGATCTCAGGAACAAAGGCTTTACAGAGACTGCCTTCTGTTGCAAGGCACATAAGTGGGAAACATCCTGATAACAACCCCCGATTTATATTTGTAACTCTCCAGGTAATGGTTAATTGATGTTTAGAATTGCCACAGAGTTACACCTAGTTGTATTTTCCCTCACAAAAGATGGCAGGGACTACCTACTTGCTCAGCTTCAGCGCTTGGTGCAAGCTGTTTCATGAACGACACTTAATTCATAAGTTTCATGAACGATACTTAAAAATTCCAAATAGGAAACTGGAAATGAAGATGTTCTGCTTTGTACAGGCATAGCTGCCTCAGTCCTTGTTCCTCAAAAAAAATTCCTTCTATTAAATCCCCTTGATGCTTCATTGGTGCAACGTCTGGTCCAAGTCATACTTCTCACAAAACTTGGTTGTGAAAGGCAAACAGGTTAGATACTCAGTCCACTGCCAATTAATGGGATATACATACAGCCAGATCACAAGAGAGGAAAACAAACCAACGAAGATCAGTAGTGAGACAATGATCATCACCCGTTTGCGATATTTGTCTGCAGTACCAAAAGTGATATAGGGCAGGAAGGCAAAAGAAAGTAACAGGCCACTGAGGAAACCAAATATATGTGCAATATTGTCGATCCATGGCAAAAGACCACAGGCAAAGAGAAAAAGGACAATCCCAGAAAGATTAAAAAATGCCTTCCAGGGATTCTCCAGGACCTGCCAGCTTTGGAACAGCTCCACAAACAGGCAGGCTAACAAACCAAACTGGGATCCTGCTGGGCCCACCTAGGATAGAAGGAAAAAAATAGATTAATTATAGCAGGATACCTTGATGAACAAACAGACATTCCTCCCCTCACTCCACATACACACAAACCAGCAGGTATTATAGCTCCAAAGTTTTGACAATTAATCAAATTAGAATAGTTTAGAGTATTCTAAACTTAAATATTTAAATATTGGATTTGTTGTACATTGTGTTGCTGTTGCTGTGAGCCGCCCCGAGTCTGCGGAGAGGGGCGGCATACAAATCTGATTAAACTTAAACTTAAACTTATTCCTCAGAAAATTGCTGAAATTTTTTATCCTACTACTGCTTCTGTCGGAACCAAAACATAGTATGTTAAGTAAAGGGCATGAATACACTTTAGAACTTGAACAATCAATATTTTCCTGAGATAATTCTCTGATCTAGATGAAGTCATTAGGGCAAGCAGTTTTTCCTCCGAAATTGTAGTTCAAATCTTCTATCCACAATGTAAGAGCCAATTGTGATAGATTTCAAATCTTTGGCAAGTAGGAATTGATATAACATACAGGAATTGGTATATTGGTCAGGAAACAGTCTATTGATAAATGAATCAATGGTTTGATTCAAAATAAAAAGTGATCTAAAATACAATTGTAAAAATACCAGAAGCATGAGAAGCATGTAACTTTCTAAAAAATTCATTTAATCCATGCAAAAGCTAAGTGTTTTTAATCACAAACAGAGATGAATAAAATGGTCACGCTGAATTTTATTTCATTTGTTTATTTCACTTTGCAGTCTTCAATTCATCCCATTTATAGTTACAATGGGTCAATCTTGGTTGCTCAGCCAAAAGTCCTGTTTCCTGTTCTTTTTCCTTTTAATTATTATTAATATTATATTGATGGTTTTTGACCGTAAATAAAATGTATATATATAATTCATCCCATTGCCACACTAGTTTGCAATTCAGGAATATTTTTTATTTATTTTATCATATTTATATATCCACCCATCTCACATGAAAGTAATTCTGCGCAGTATACAACATTTAATTTAAAACAATTTTATGTTTCTATTAATGCTTTTAATAGAATAATATCTTTATTTACATTACTTCTAAGCTAGCTGCCAAATGCAAGTAAACTTCTGTTGTATTCTGTATTTTTGTAAAACTTATATTAAAATATGAATTGCTCAATATAAACAAGTATTCTTGTAAATAACTTTCTTCTTTCTGTAGTGAAAATGATGACATTCACATCCAAACGTAAAAAGAATATAAAGCAATGCTCAGAATTCAGTTTATGTGAATATATTCCTTATTAAATGAATGTAGGCTTTGTCTAGATCAGTGACGGCGAACCTTTTTTTCCTCGGCTGCCGAAATAACGTGCGCACGCACTATCGCACATGTATGAGTGCCCCCCCCCATAATTCAAAGCCTGGCAAAACCAACTTCCCCTCCCCAGAAGCCCCCTGGAGGCTGGAAACAGCCTGTTCCCCAATTTCTGGTGGGCCCAGTAGGCTCAGTTTTTGCCCTCCCCAGGCTCCAAAGGCTTCCCTGAAGTTGGGGAAGGGTAAAAATGTCCTCCCCCATCCTCCCGGAAGCGCTCTGGAAGCCAAAAATGCCCTCCCAGAGCCTCTGTGAGAGCCAAAAATCAGCTGGCCAGCACACACATGCATGTTGGAGCTGAGCTAGGGCAATGGCTCATGTGCCAACAGATATGGCTCTGAGTGCCACTTGTGGCACCCATGCCATAGGTCCCCCATCACTGGTCTAGATCTTGTGAAGGATGCGAAGTGCTATATATTTATGGAATTCATGGGCTGCCCTAATTTGTCACAATTCTGGTGATTCACCAAATACAAAAACAAAACAAAAAAGTTTAAAAGCAAGGTACTGCATTGCTACAAAAAGAAACTACAAGAAGAAACTGAAAACCATTCAAAATATCCTACTTGCTCCAGAACCTGGGGACTCAGCCAGGGCTTATTTAAATAGGGCCATAGTGGGAGTCATAAAATGGTGCTTCAGAAATCAGATGCCATGGCAGAAAAGGGTCCAGCAAAGATGGCACTACTTAATTGCTGAGTGCTGGAGCTTGCCAACTTTGTCAAAACGTGATATGGGCAAAATTAATGGTTCAACAAACAAACAAAACTAGCTGCTCAAGTACAATGGCGTTTATTTCATTACAAACGGCTCTCAATTTTCTACTAAGAAAACAAGCACACACACAAACATTAATAAAACATATTAGAAATAAATTATATTAAAGGGCTTGGGTTTTTGTTCATTTGTTGGAGTAAAGAAAATCTGAGTTTGGAATGGGCTAGATATTCAGAAGATTCTACAGAAAATAAATCCCCCAAAGACTTCCAAATAAGTACATGGGAAAGTCAATGGTTCAGAATGCTGACAATGCCTCCATTCTAAGTTTTCCTTAGAGCAGAGGTGGGGAACTATGGTCCCTTTATGACTCGTGAACATCAACCCCCAGAAGTGAAGCTCCAGCTGGCTCAGGAATTCTGGGAGTTGAAGTCCACAAGTCATAAAGGGTTTCTGACAGTTTGCTAACCCTGCCTTAAGAGCATATGTAATCTATCCTCTGCTTCCTGGTTTATACATGTAAATATATACCACTGATACACAGTGAGAGCAGTATATGTAATATCTGACAACAATGTATATGCACTTACTGCTCTGATTAGGGTCTCAAATACACATACACAGGATACAAATCTGCATCTACCTTGATTAGATCCACACAAAAAACAACACAACACATATTCTGATTAGTACACAAACAGATGCAAGGTATTGTTCAGTACAGTATTCAAAGTACATGCCTCTTATGATCACTCCAGTAAAAGATCTGGAAAGAATTCCAAAAGCCAAGAACTGCATATTTTCCCTACCTTGTTTTAAAGGCACGGAACATGTTTGCTCACTGTGAATATTTCCTCTGTTTGTGAGTTTTTGCAGCATTTAAAATTATAGAAAAGGACATTCACTTGAACAAGATAAAAGAACCAGAATATAAACACAAGAATAATCACTCATATGTTTCCAAGCATATTTTGCTCACCTGTGTATTACACTGGCTGATTTTTAAAAAAAATACTCTAAGCAGAGCTGATCCTGGTTAATATCTAAATGGATGAGTACAAAATGAATAAAACTTTCATTTTATTAACAAGAAAACAGTTCTGATTTTTGATAAATTCACTTTTGAAGTTCAAAATGGACTCTGAGTTTTATTTTTCTTAAATTCAGATTTAAGCAGCCTGACACCTCCTTTTAAATTTCTCAACTTTTAAGTTTGATGCACTGTTTTTATATTAAGATAATTTTCTATTTTACTGTGCACTGCCCAGAGTTCCTCTCTGATGGAGATGGGCAGTTCAAAAACGTGAAAAACAATGAAAAAAATCAATAAAATTGGGATTAAAATCTAATAAAAATAAATTGACTTGCCCCAAAGGATTAGAAAACTAAATCTAGGCTCTCATGCATAAGAGACAGAATGTCAGCTGACGCACGTCTATCTTAAATTATGCCAGTTTTCAAATACATTAAGGTGTGACATCTTCATAATTTATCAGTTTGAAAGATGGGCATATTGTCATGATGCTACAGTATCACTGCAGGAGGGATACGCAGGGGGTTTATCCATGAGTTGGCACTTTGTCGCCTCGTGTTCCCAAGCAGCTGCTGAGAAGCGGCTGATGCTGTTGAAGGGATTAGAGAAATGATCTCCTTTACAGCCTGTTAGAACTTCAGATTAGCCAACGATCTCTTACATCAGCCAAACAGCACGGGTACTATCACATGAGAACAAAAACAGACCCAACACGTGCTGGCTCAACACATGGAGATAGAATACTACTTTTAGGAGAATTTATATTGTCTCAATTCTGTCTCACATAGAGAATAAGGCAGATCAACCATCTCCGTAGATCAATAAAAGGAAACCTATCTGTGCAAAAGATTTGCTACTGTCTTTTCATTGAAACAACAGCACTTTTTTCAGGATCAGAAAACAAAAGTAGCTAATTTAGTGAGCTGCCATGATCCTAAAAACAAAGATGGCTTCTTCAATGAGTTGCCAACAGGTGCGGCCTTCGTACTGTAAAGCACCTTTTCAAAGTCAAATGTGAGGCACTGCACAGCCCCAGAATTTGATTTATTTAATAAAAAACATCATTTAATTAAACCCTTATATTTCAGTTTCAAGCCCTTAGATCAGGTAGGAGTGTCAAACTCACATCATCATGTAATGGATCGTAACTTACCCCCCTTCACTAAACTGGGGGTGGGCGTGGCCTGTGCATCACGCATCTGCCCTGCGGCCATGAGCTTGACACCTCTGCCTTAGATTCTTCACAGTTATGAACAGGGGCTACAATTTATTATGAGAGCCATTTCCTTAATACAAATAATCTTCTAATGATTCTAATTGGAGCTTGGCAAATATTCTTCATTACAAAACCAATTTTCATTTTAAAATTAAGAATAGATGAAATGAAGATGTCACAGGTGCTATTCTACTATACATAATAACAACAACAACAACAACAACAATAACAACAACAACAACAATAACAACAACAACAACAACAACAGAGTTGGAAGGGACCTTGGAGGTCTTCTAGTCCAACCCCCTGCTCAGGCAGGAAACCCTCTACCATTTCAGACAAATCCAGCATCTTCTTAAAAACTTTCAGTGTTGGAGCATTCACAACTTCTAGAGGCAAGATGTTCCACTGATCAATTGTTCTAACTTGCGGGAAATTTCTCCTTAGTTCTAAGTTGCTTCTCTCCTTGACAGGTTTCCACCCATTGCTTCTTGTTTTACCCTCAGGTGCTTTGGAGGATAGCCTAACTCCCTCTTCTTTATGGCAACCCCTGAGATATTGGAACACTGCTATCATGTCTCCCCTGGTCCTTTTTTTCATTAACTAGACATACCCAGTTCCTGCAACAGTTCTTCATATGTTTTAGCCTCCAGCCCCCTAATCATCTTTGTTGCTCTTCTCTGCACTCTTTCTAGAGTCTCAACATCCTTTTTTACATCGTGGTGACCAAAACTGAATGCAATATTCCAAGTGTGGCCTTACCAAGGCCTTATAAACTGGTATTAACACTTCACGTGATCTTGATTCTACCCCTCTGTTTATGCAGCCTAGAACTGTGTTGGCTTTTTTGGCAGCTGCTGCACACTGCTGGCTCATAATTAAAGGGTTGTCCACTAGGACTCCAAGATCCCTCTCATAGTTGCTACTGTTGAGCAAGGTACCTGTGCATTTTGTTTTTCTTGCCTAAATGTAGAACTTTACTTTTTTCACCACTGAATTTCATTTTTTTTTAATAAGGCCCAATGTTCTTCTGGAGGTACCTCATATTGATATGGGTATTGTTGAGGTTCTGGAGGTACCTGGCCATTTGAGACTTCTGTTTTTGCTCTGCCCCCAGATTATCTCTGTGTGTGTGCATGTGTGTGGAAGCACATGAGAGGGAATCATCATCAGAGGTGCATCTCTGTGCATTTACCCAGGCCAACACTGCACTGGTTTGGAAAGGTTGCTGAGACTCCCTCATTTCTGTGGTGCCTGTGGTTTGAAGTACATAAAGACCAAAGGATCTCAGTTACAGGCTTGCAACTAGTACACAGGAGTGGGTGTCCACTGGCCCAGAAAGCTATGCATCACATCTTGTATACTGTTTGGTTGCTTAGGCCAGCGTTTCCCAACCGGTGTGCCGCGGCACAGTAGTGTGCCGCGAGACACGGTCAGGTGTGCCGCAGGAAGCTCCAGGTGGGCGGGGCACTGCCAGTGCCGGACCGCCAGTGCCTCCAACCTGGAGCTCCCACTCGCAACTGTCCCCCGGCTCGCAACTGTCCCCGATGCAGCTGTTTCCGGCTGGGCCCCAAAGAAGGAGGGCGGGAAAAAGGAGGCAGGGGCGGGGAGGTCCGGCAGTAGGAGTAAAGGGAGCCGCGGCCGCCCCTGCCTCCCCACGGTGCCTCTGGCCAAACGCGCCCCTGGCTTCTCTGCCCTGCCCCATTGCCCGTCCGATCCGCCCACTCTCCTCCTCCTCCGCCGCCTCCTGTATTGGGGCGTGATCCGCCCCCTCTCCTTCGCTGCCGGAGAGAGAATGGAGGGCGCCGTTGTCTTCGCCTCCGCCCGCCGGCTCCCCTCGCCCTCCCAGACGTCCCCAGCGCCCGGCCGCGCGCCGCCTCCCGTTAGCCCGGCCGACCTTTCCCTGCTGCCGTTTTCATGGCGCTCGCTCGCTTCTCCGGTCAGCAAAGCCATCTGCCCAGGAAAGCGCTGCGCCGCGCTTGCTGGCCGGAAAAGCGAGCGATCCAGGAGTCCGGGACTGTGTGGCTTTGCGCCATGAAGAGAAAACAGCAGCAGGGAAAGGTCAGCCGGGCTAACGGGAGGCGGCGCGTGGCCGGGCGCTGGGAACGTCTGGGAGGGCGAGGAGGCTGATGGCTGCTGTTGCCTCTTAGCTGCAGAGCCGGCGGGCGGAGGCGAAGACAACGGCACCCTCCATTCTCTCTCCAGCTCTCTCTCTCTCTTTTTCTCTCTGTTGCCGGCATGGTGAACGAGAGAGAAAGAGAGAGAGAGAAAAAGGAGGGGAGAGAGAATGAGAGAAAGAGAGAAAGAGAAAGAGAGGGAAAGAAAGCAAGAGAGAGAAAGAGAGGGGGGAAGGAGGGAGAGGGAAAGACATGGAGGGAGGGAAGGAGGGAGAGAGAAAGAGCAAAAAAGAGGAAGAAAGAGGGATGGAGAGAGAGAAAGAAGGGAAGGAAGAGAGAGAAAGAGGGAGGGAGAAATAGAGTGAAATGGAGGAAGAGATTTTTTTTTGTCCAAACTTTTCTTTAGCCCCCCCCCCCGCCCCCCCTTCAGTGTTCCCCAGAATTTTGAAAATATGAATAATGTGCCGCGGCTCAAAAAAGGTTGGGAAACACTGGCTTAGGCTACTAGACAGGCTACAAGAATAGTGGAAGGTCTTAAGCATAAAACGTATCAGGAAAGACTTAATGAACTCAATCTGTATAGTCTGGAGGACAGAAGGAAAAGGGGGCACATGATCGAAACATTAAAATATGTTAAAGGGTTAAATAAGGTTCAGGAGGGAAGTGTTTTTAATAGGAAAGTGAACACAAGAACAAGGGGACACAATCTGAAGTTAGTTGGGGGAAAGATCAAAAGCAACGTGAGAAAATATTATTTCACTGAAAGAGTAGTAGATGCATGGAACAAACTTCCAGCAGACGTGGTTGGTAAATCCACAGTAACTGAATTTAAACATGCCTGGGATAAACATATATCCATTGTAAGATAAAATACAGGAAATAGTATAAGGGCAGACTAGATGGACCATGAGGTCTTTTTCTGCCGTCAGTCTTCTATGTTTCTATGTTTCTAGAAAGCGAAATGAAAAACCCAAGGGAGGGGTTGCTTCCATCTGGTGGTGCAGACTTTCAGCAAACCTTCCAGTCTTTTCCACTCCCTTTCAAATCAGCAGTGAAAGAAGCTGAATCAGCACTTCTTTTTGTTGCCATATGTCAGCAGTGACATCATTGAATGCTTTCCGGCTTCCCAGTCTGCGCTGGGCCAGAAATCAGATGGCAGCTGGCCAGGCCAGCTGACTCACCAGCCACGTGCCAAGAACAAGGAGGAAGCAGGGTTGGGTGGGGTGGGGGTGAGACAAAGGGAAGACTGATCCTGCGATCAAGAGAATTTGGCAGCGATGGGCCAAAAGCTGCTTAGTACTCCTTCTGATAACTTTCCCTAATGAATTTATTTCTCAGTAACACTTTCAAGAGGCCTGGGGTTTTCAGACTAGAAAAGCAATCGACAGAAGAACAAATTAAAAATGTAAATAGGGCATTCTCCCAGAACTGGAACTGGAGGTCATAACTGAATGATCCCCAAGTTTTAAGTGCAAACAGATTCCTGCCCACCCACAACTAACAGATTACACTCTTTTCCCCTCGTATGTTAGCTTCGGAGAGGGGCGTCATACAAATCTAATAAATTATTACACAGCCACAGGGTTCTTAAAAGTTTGGCTCACAAAGTCAAAAAATAGAACAAAATATTGAAACACAAGGATAAACCCAAACAAAGCATATGGCATTAACTCTCAAAAGTTCTCTGGATAAGCTCTGGTTTATTTTTTATTTTTTGGAAGGTGGGAAATGTTGGTGGCAGAGAAATCTGCAACAGGAGATCCTTTCAGAAGGTTGGCCCATCATTGAAACACAAACACTTTTAAGCTTCCTGATCTCCTGAATATGAGATACAAGCAACCACAAGATTCCCAAGAAACTGATTCCAGTAGATCATCTAGTTTTCTTGGCATAGTGGAAGGCAAGAAATGATGAAGAAATGTTATATTTAATTAGTCTCATCTCTGTTTGTGGCACAATAACTGAGTACCTGGAGTGACTCATGGAACCTCAAACTGTTGTGTAAAGGTCTCAAACCTTAACACTGTCGTAATACTGAATTTGTCTGTTGGAAAGCTGACAATCCAGGTTTGAGACCCATGTGTGATGGTGTGAGGTTTCATTAGTCACCCCAAGTCCTACCAACCTATCAGTTCGAAATATGTAAATGTGAGTAGATAAATAGGTACAGTTTCTACTTGAACGGTCATCACATTCTGTATTTTCATGTTGGCCATATCATGATGGAAACGTCTTCTCGGACAAGCTTCTTTGACTGAGAACTAGATATGAGCACTGCCCCCTAGAGTCAGTCACAACTGGACAGGGGAAACCTTTACATCATTATCTCAGTTTACTAAACTGAGATGCCAATAACAGTTATGGTCCTACCAAACACCCGTTGTGCATTCCTTCCTTTCTGTAGGCTAACAAGACCAAAAGCTTAGGGTTAAGAATATTTCCTCTTTATGTCTATGCTGGAAAACTATAATTATTTCAGTATGTGATGCTCACTTCAAAACCATGACTTTATTCTCAGAACCGATCAAAATACCTTTACTATAATATCACACATTAGAATTAAGTGAAAGCTGAAGTTAACTAAAATATGCTTCTTCTTTTTTTCCAGTTCCATGGAGAGACTATATTCTCAACATGGACAATTGTTCATGTCTCAAATGATTAAGGCAACATAAGATTGTCTGAACAAAGCCAGCATGAAAGTAGAGAAAGAAAGGAATATGTGTGAGAAAAAGATAAATTCAGTAGTTATACAGGAAGATTTTAAAAACCATTTCTTCTTATTGTTTATATGCTACCGTTTGCTCATGTAGAGCGAATGTTCTTTAACACCAGTGCCCTGTAAACAAAACAGTGCTCTCAAATACCTTTGAAGAGTGTTCGGAAACTTCAGGTCGTGCAGAATGCAGCTGCGAGAGCAATCATGGGCTTTCCAAAATATGCCCATGTTACTTCAACACTCCTCAGTCTGCATTGGTTGCCAATCAGTTTCCGGTCACAATTCAAAGGGCTATAAAGCCCTTCATGCCACCGGACCAGGGTATCTACGAGACCGCCTTCTGCCGCATGAATCCCAGCGACTGGTTAGGTCCCACGGAGTTGGTCTCCTCTGGGTCCCGTCAACTAAACAATGTCGTTTGGCGGGACCCAGAGGAAGAGCCTTCTCTGTGGCGGCTCCCTCCAGAGATTAGAACTGTCCCCCCCTCCTTGCCTTTCATAAACTCCTTAAAACCCACCTCTGTTATCAGGCGTGGGGGAACTGAAACATCTCCCCCTGCCTATGTAGTTCTTTGTGTATGATATGACTGTATGTATGTTTTTTTTTAATATATATATTGGGGTTTCTTGTTTTTTAGACTTTTTAAATGTATTATTGTTATTTTAGATTCTAACTATTAGATTTGTCATTATATATTGTTTTTATCATTGCTGTAAGCCGCCCCGAGTCTACGGAGAGGGGCGGCATACAAATCTAATAAATAATAATAATAATAATAATAATAATAATAATAATAATAATAATAATAATAATAAAATAAATAATGACCTCAAATATTTCAGAATCTAAAAATCGTGTATTTAAATCACCATGACCAAAAGAACTCAACTACAAATAACATAATGAGCACATGTATGTAATTTTACTGGCAGTTGCGAAAATACTTTGCTTTCCCAGTCTAGTTTATAACCTTCACATTTTCTGGTCTCCCGTACTTGTAGTAACCTGGACTGATCTGGCTTAGCCCTTTTGAGATCAATTTTGAGATCAATCAGTTGGCGTGCTGCCAACTACTCAGGAGACACCACAGTTGGGTCATGCCAATGTTTTCTTTTTTACTAATCTTATTGCTATATTCCTTTGCTATAAGAATTTAGTACTGGATGCAAAGCATTCTTGTTTGACTGTGATCATGTTCTCGTGTTGCTACTGATTTTGAAGATTTAATAACATTTTCAAATTTGGCGTCTACAAAATATGGTCCAGTTCATACAACTGTAAGAAGATTCTTCTTCAACAGAAAACCCCAGTAATGCCCATACCTCTGCCCTGTAGGGTAGGAAGATGGCACTAGCCAGATTGCCTGTGATGCCGCTGAGGATAAAAATGATAGTAATACGAAGCCAGCCAGCCAGTTTTTCCAAATCTCTGAGCACTGTCATCTGGAAGATCACAGACACCAGGCAATGGATAATCCTAGGGGAGACAGACAATTGAATCAGAGCAATTCAATTCAATTCATTAGATTTGAAGACTTGGGGCAGCTCACAACAACAACAACAAATACAGTAACAATAATACAAATCCAATTAATAAAAGTAGAATTAAAACCATTTAATATTAAAAACAATCAATGCGACACAGTCATTCTCAAGTGCTATAGTCAGAAGAGGGGGAATAGGTGAGTCTTTAACATCTTGCGGAAGACAGGGAGGGTGGGGGCAATTAGAATCTCTGGGGGGAATTGATTCCAGAGGTCCGGGGCCGCCACAGGGGAGGCTCTTCCCCTGGATCCCACCAACCGACATTGTTTAGTCGATGGGACCCGGAGAAGGCCAACTCTGTGGGACCTAATCGGCCGCTGGGATTCCTGCGGCAGAAGGCAGTCCCGTAGGTATTCTGGTCCGATGCCATGTAGGGCTTTATAGGTCATTACCAACACTTTGAATTGTGACCGGAAGAAACATGGGCGTACCTAGGGAGGCCCACGGTAGCTCGCGCGGCTGCATTCTGCATGATCTGAAGTTTCTGAACACTCTTCAAAGGTAGCCCCATGTAGAGAGCGTTGTTTCCCTTTCCTTCAAAAAAATAAAAATAGCCCTTCTCCTTCATCTCTGCACACAATATCAGCCAGCACAATGTTACAGGTTGCAACTGTGGTGCTAAACCTTTGCCAGTTTGATAAATAGCCTGGATTGCCACAAGGGATCCTCCTATCAGTTTAAATATTAGCAGGTTAAAGACAGATTGTGGCCTCTTCATATTCTTGTTTGATCATAAGAACTTTGGGATGAAGTTTTGTTGCCCACTACCTAACAGGAGTAGCACAACCTGAAACTGGACAAACATTCCCATCATTTCATGCAGATGAAATGAAGGGATTATGGAGAGACACAACTTGAAAAATGAGAATCAGTGGATGTATGGGAAGCCCATGAGGTCCACTTAATTCATTCATCAAACCTATCATTCTGGATAGGTTTGAAGGGCTACATTGGTTCAAGCCAATTATCAGACAGCATCAAGGATTAGATTCTGGGGAATTTTACTTTTAAAAAACCTTTGATTGTATAATCACCCTATATCATTAAGGATATTTTAGATAGGGTGCGGGTGTCACCTTAGAAACACAGAAACATAGAAGACTGACGGCAGAAAAAGACCTCATGGTCCATCTAGTCTGCCCTTATACTATTTCCTGTATTTTATCTTAGGATGGATATATGTTTATCCCAGGCATGTTTAAATTCAGTTACTGTGGATTTACCAACCAAGTCTGCTGGAAGTTTGTTCCAAGGATCTGCTACTCTTTCAGTAAAATAATATTTTCTCATGTTGCTTTTGATCTTTCCCCCAACTAACTTCAGATTGTGTCCCCTTGTTCTTGTGTTCACTTTCCTATTAAAAACATTTCCCTCCTGAACCTTATTTAACCCTTTAACATATTTAAATGTTTCGATCATGTCCCCCCTTTTCCTTCTGTCCTCCAGACTATACAGATTGAGTTCATTAAGTCTTTCCTGATACATTTTATGCTTACGACCTTCCACCATTCTTGTAGCCCATCTTTGGACCCGTTCAATTTTGTCAATATCTTTTTGTAGGTGAGGTCTCCAGAACTGAACACAATATTCCAAATGTGGTCTCACCAGCGCTCTATATAGCGGGATCACAATCTCCCTCTTCCTGCTTGTTATACCTCTAGCTATGCAGCCAAGCATCCTACTTGCTTTTCCTACTGCCCGACCACACTGCTCACCCATTTTGAGACTGTCAGAAATCACTACCCCTAAATCCTTCTCTTCTGACAGGGATCACCCCATTTCCATCACTTTCTTTATATTTTCTTCTTACTTCCATTAATCCCTCTCCAATGTATTAAGGTGCAGAACAGTTGCAAAGTGTTTTTTGACTGCTGATGTTGAAGAATTTCTGTAATTTATAAATGTTTGCAGGGCAAAGCCAGGAAAGACCAGGCCTGAATCAGTTAGCTAGGCCTCATTTTCTAGCTTTTTGACTGTGATCAGTGACACTTTGTAATATCCCACTCCCGCCCAGAGTCAGAAAATCAGACATGCACCGAAGGAAAACTGAACAAAAAAACAAGAGATACTATACTGACACACAAAAACACAAAAAGGCAATTTCAAAGCATCAAACCTCACAATATTTTTTTTTTTGGGGGGGGGGGGGGCTTACCCTGCATGAAGAAATAAAGACAACCAGAGCCTGTAGAACTGATCTGGAATCTCTGGGTTAAGAAATGGTAAGAGGCCACATACTTCACCCATGCAGTGAACCTAGAACAACAACAACAAAAATAAGTCTTTAAGATATGTAGATAACCCTTGTCTAACCTGTTGCTGGCCAGTTATGGATTACGTTTTCCAGAATCTCCAGCCATCAAGGGAGGAAATGGGAAAAGCTGTGATACAACATACAGTGGTACCTCATCTTACGAACGCCTCTTCTAACAAACTTTTCAAGATACGAACCCGGTGTTTAAGATTTTTTTGCCTCTTCTTCTGAACTATTTTCACCTTACGAACCCAAGTCGCTGCTGCTGGGATGAAGGGGTTTCTTCCCCCCCCTTTTTTTGAAGAAAGAAAAGGGAGGGGCGGCTTAGAGGGGGAAAAGACTGCATTTAAATAACTAGGAGAACAGCGTGTTTGCAGGCACTGAAAGGGTGTCTTTTGAAGAAAGAAAAGGGAGGGGCGGCTTGGAGGGGGAAAAGACTGTATTTAAATAACTAGGAGAACAGCGTGTTTGCAGGCACTGAAAGAGTGTCTTTTGAAGAAAGAAAAGGGAGGGGCGGCTTGGAGGGGGAAAAGACTGTATTTAAATAACTAGGAGAACAGCGTGTTTGCAGGCACTGAAAGAGTGTCTTTTGAAGAAAGAAAAGGGAGGGGCGGCTTGGAGGGGGAAAAGACTGCATTTAAATAACTAGAACAGCGTGTTTGCAGGCACTGAAAGGGTGTCTTTTGAAGAAAGAAAAGGGAGGGGCGCCCCCTTGCCTTTCTTCCTTCCCACTCACCCTTTAGCCTAGCCTTGCTTCTTCCACCCGCCCCCTCCTCCCTGCCCTCTGTTCCCCTCCCTTATAAAGTTTGGGATTTTCCTGAAGGATTTGCACGCATTACTTGCTTTTACATTGATTCCTATGGGAAACATTGTTTCATCTTACGAACTTTTCACTTTACGAACCTCCTCCTGGAACCAATTAAGTTTGTATCATGAGGTACCACTGTATATTGAAGACCACAGCAGATTTTAGAAGAATGTGGAAAAACACTGGTCTTGACAGTAGGACTCAAGGATGCCTGAGATTTTTTAATGAACATACTAGCTCTCTCTTCAGTTTACCACAGTGCTTTCTAATAGTTTGGTGCCAAAGCATTTTTCAAAACCTGCATTGACCTGCTTGATGCTACTTAGCTTATGGATATTTCATAGAAAACCAAGGCAGCTTTTGTGAACCTTACTTAGACACTTAGGCCTAGCAACTACGTAAGAGGTCAGATACTGGTGCTGTCCCTCCTGTGAAGCTCTTTAGCTCTTTCTCCAAACAAGAAATTCTTCTGCCCTTAATCTACAAGTATGGAGTAAACATTTGACACCAACACATCTTTCCCATATATAACTCCCACTAAATGACCCAGATCCTGGGATCTGAAGTTCAACTCCCTTTGAAAAGTGTCAAAATAAGGAAAGCTGCCTGAGGACATTACTTGCCTGTGAACAAAGAGTTGCTTCTTCATGGAAGTGGCCATGCTTGAACTCACAGTACTCCCGAGTTGTGATCTCACAGCTAATATAAAGAGAGTGATAGGGTCAGTTTAATTCATCACCCCTTCTTTTATCTTGATTTCAGTGTCATGGATTTTAATTACACCGACTTTATAATTGTAATTAATTTAATTCTTGTAAGCTGCTTTGATTGCTTACAGAAGTAAAAAAACAAACAAACAGGGTACTTATTTAAAAATAGCCACCTGCAAAATGTTTTGAATTCAAAACACTTGTTCAAAGTTATAACAGCAATTTGAAATATTCTAGAAGTCTTTTTAGCTTCAGAGACCCAAAAGGTTGCTTTGAGCCTGAAAGGCTTCCACCTGGAGCAATTCAATTTCAAATCATTTTGCAACTCACCAATCAATAATAACTTAGCAAACAAATTAGCTACTAATTAGCTAACTAAAATTAGCTAACTAATTTTCAATTCTCCATTAAAATATGATGGAATGCACTGGATTCCCAGGAGGGAGGGGTTGCATTATAGAATAGTAAGAGACTTCTAAAGCCAAATGCTATGCATGAAAGAAAGGAAGGAAGGAAAGAAAGAAAGAAAGAAGGTAAAGAAAGAAAGAAAGAAGGGAAAGAAAAAAAGAAAGAAGGGAAAGAAAGAAAGAAGGGAAAGCAAGAAAGAAGGGAAAGAAAGAAAGAAAGGAAAGAAAGAAAGAAAGAAGGGAAAGAAAGAAAGAAGGGAAAGAAAGAAAGAAAGAAAGAAAGAAAGAAAGAAAGAAAGAAGGGAAAGCAAGAAAGCAGTATAAAGACAGTCTCTCCTTAATAGTCTACAGAATATAGATGCAAATACAAATACTGGAGCATTCGGTCTGGCAAGATTTTTGTTTTTAAGCATGAAACAATAAAGAACACAGCTTGGTAGAATCACCATGTGTCATTCTTGGTTTGGGACTGACAAAGCTCCTGTCTTGCACAATCAAGATCTGTGTTAATGATCACAAAAAAGGCATTGTCCACACTGTTAAAACCTGATGAGATTTGAGCCCAACCTCTGAAGGGCTGCAGATTCCCCCATCTACCTAGCAAAGACAGTCCAATCATCTTCGGAGAGGGGCGGCATACAAATCTAATAAATTATTATTATTATTATCATCATCATATTCAAAAAATGCCACGTTATGTGAACATAGCTATGATATCTTTCAAGTATATTTCTAAATATGACAACAAAAACAAAACCCATAACCTACTTTAAGCATATTGGCCAAATCTAGGAAACACCATTATTTGTTCTCACCTTAAGCAAATTAAGCCTAAATTATACTTCATTCAAATGTGACTTTATTTCAATTCAGTGCATCCAACTGAATTTTCAGATAGCTTCTTCATTGCCTGAAGATCAGTCCTGCTCTAGAATTTCTCTGAGTGTATCTAAGCATTTTAAACTAACAAATTTCTTATGGCATAAACTCTCTTAATCAAATGCGTTAAGATCACACAGAGTGAACTCTTGTTAGTAGAAAAGCTGCTAAATAAGGAACTTTTGTGAGAGTTTAGAGAGTGAATTAGACTCATTCTCATTTACATTTGTGGGGCTTATAACAGCTCGGTGACTAATGATTTCAGTATTTCTAATGAGCAATATGGTCTACATCAGTGTTTCCCAACCTTGGCAACTTGAAGATATTTGGACTTCAACTCCCAGAATTCCTCAGCCAGCGAATGCTGGCTGGGGAATTCTGGGAGTTGAAGTCCAGATATCTTCAAGTTGCCAAGGTTGGGAAACACTGGTCTACATTATAGAACAATGATAACAGACTCAACTGCTGTATTAAACAGCAGATCGGAACAACAAAACCTGAAAAATACTAAACTATGTTTCTTCACTTTCAACCTGCATGCTAATCAAACACACTTCAGCTCAAGCATTGCAGAGGGAATTATGAGAAACCTTCTATATAGGCAGGCTTCAAAATTGATCCCAAAACGAAACAGGAACATTTTGGTAAAAACGTTGCTAAAAACAATTCTTGGGTGTTCCCCAAATCACAAGCATTTACCTGCCTTTGGTTCCAGTGCAGCATGGCCTTCCTTTAATATCACAGTCCATGTGCAATAAACCAGTGTAGTTACTTTTGACCTGATCTGTACATATCTGTAAATAAAAGATGTTTACAATTAAAGGGGGAAAGGGTTAGGAGGGAGGTACACGCAACGTTGTTTTAATTGTGCATAGCTGCCTATGGTATAGAGTTATACTTTAGGCTATGGAAAAGTAAGAACATCACCACCAATACTATATCCCAAGATTGCAGACATACAGTTAAAATAGTTTGTTCATGTTGTTGAAACTTAAGTCTCAGAAAACAAAGATTCCTACTTGTCTCCTTATGACTTGTTTGCATGGAAAAGTGGACTAGGTTATGGATATATGTGTGGACACTTCTGCACACATGTGCTACATAGAAATATGCACCTGAAGTGCCTACACTCCAATGGCAGAAAATATCTTTGGTGCAGGGTTGAACTGTAGAATCCTTAGTGCAGCTCAGCTGTTTGTTTGCAGATGTTTCATTACCTGATTAGATAAACTGTTGCAGTATAGCATAAATATGTTAGAATAGGATTGTATCATAATTATATATATCTGGACCTCTAGCATAAAAATGCTCTGCTTACCCATTCTATTATAAGCCAGGATAGGAGGGCACTAACTTGCCTAATCTGTATTCCTGGTAATTACTGGTGAAGGGAAACAAAAGGGCTCAATAAACATCTCACTGATAAACAAAGTTTACATCACTCTGGGGACAGGACGTTATAGGATCAAAGGGGGGGATTTACATTGCCTGAAGCATACACAGGACGAGAGGGTGATTAAGGAAGATTAGTTGTGATAAGGCAAAAGGCTTCAGAGAAATTAGGTGTGAGAAACATCTGCTCTTAGGAAGTGTTTCTAGGAAATTGTTTTGTGATATCTGTGGGAAAAGGAAGAACTCAAAGATAAGTTATGTTATTGGATGTTTGTGTATCACTTGACAAGTATGTGTAATTATCCCCATTTCCTTATGTTCCCAAATAAAAAGAGGTACATGGCTCTATACCGTGTCACTTCACCCAGAGAGAGAATGTGTCCAAGTCTTCTTTCTAGGATTCGCATTCGTGAGCGATCCCACACGGCTGGGTTGCACTTAGTCCCATTGAAGACATTGTCTTCATCAGGGACTTTGACAGCATCCACAGTAAACATCACCCATACATACAATACTGAGGAGGACTTTGGAAGAATGAGGAGCAGGGATGATGCCCAGGAAGCAGACAAGAGAGGCAGAAGTCTTGGTAGCCTAGTGGTCAGAGAAAGAAACTTAAAAATGCCCCACCCTAATGGATCAAGCAGTTAAAAGTGGCTATGGGAAGTTTGCAGTTTAGACTTGTAACATTCTTACAATTAAATAGAATTAGTTCTTATAGTCGTGTTTCCTTTCTGGTTTACCTGGGAGGCCTGACAGCTAGTGAGTGTAAGATTTACTGTGTGTTTATGTAGAGCAGCTTGTCCTGCCAGTTTGGGTGGGGATATGGTTTTCCTTATTTGCTCTTGATTGCTTGCCAACATTCATGTAATTGCGGATTAACACCAGGCACCCACGCTCACTGGCACTGATGAGGTTACCTAGATGGGTAATGAAACATTAAAAGCAAATAGCCAAGCTAGATAGCACCAGGGATTCCACAGTCCCTACCCTGTAATTTTTCCTCTACACATTTTCATTCCATTTTATCCTAGTTCGTATGGTTCCAGAAACTATTTTAATCTATCTATCTGTCTGTTTGTCTGTCTGTCCTGGTCTAGCTTTGCTGCTCCAAAAATACTCTCTTCACAGCCTTGGATTTTCAAAATAACACTCCTTTATTTATTTTCTTCCACACTGGAATTCTTCAATGTACATCTGAGGCAATGCAAGTGCATTCCAAACCTCACAGGCTAAACTACAAAGTCTACATAAATCCTTTCTATGGACCAGGCTGTCGGCTTCTGACAACTTCTTATCTCTGGGTCAGGTTCAAGCTAATTTCAAAAGGTTTTATCATGCCGAAAAGCGTCCCTCATTTCCAGCTATCTCCGGATGTGAGGTAAGGTAATTAATTTACACACTCTGAATAGCAGATTCAAAACCTCTTTCCCAAAAGCTCGTATTTTCTTTTCTCTAAACTCCTAAACTTGGCACTTAACCAAGGTCTATTATCTATTCCCCCATTGTCTGAAGAAGCAGTACTATGCACGCTGACATCCAATGGATTCTCTACTAAGTTCTCATCTCCACTGCCCTCATCTACTTCTCTTAAATCAAGGTAAATTACAGCTTCTGTGTCTTCTTCCTCCTCTGACTCTGACATTTCCAAAGGCTGACAGGGAACACTCGCAACACTATCTATCTACAGTATCTATTGGATTTATACGCCGCCCTTCTCCCCTCTTGCTACAACTCAGCCTTACACTAAGAAGCACAAACAGGGTATCAAAATCTACACTGTTTGAATTTGGTAAATGGGTATTACTTAGAAAAAAACCAAGCATGCATGCATACAGGAACTCCCAGTTCCTTCTCTTATTAGGCAGACTTCTCTATGAAGCAAACTGTGCTGCACCAGGTAATCAGGCAGACAAGCAGCTCAAACCAGGCAGACAAAATTCCTTCTTTCTTATCTTCACATAAAATCATTTTCAGTCAACATAGAAATTAGTGAGACAATTAACAGTGATGGATTTTTAAAGTCCCATTAATCTCAGTGGGATTCAATTCTTTCAAATGAAGGTAGTAGGCAGGTAGATAGGAAGGAAGGGAGAGTTAGGTTGGTAGGAAGGAATGATCTTTACAGGCCACTTGGTGATGTCATCTGGCCAGACATGAGGTGGGTTTGAAGCTGGTTCCTCACAGGTTCTGTTGGAAGACAAACAGATAGCAGTGAAGAGACAGAAATGCCCTAACATCTTACATTCCGTGCTCCCCCCTCTCATCTTATTCATAAGGCACATGGCCTTTGTCGAGGTGAGGATATGTCTCACCTGGGATCCTGAGAACAAACTGCTCCTGACATCCTTCGCCAACTTGAATTGCTGGGGTCGACAGCTGGTGGATTGTAGTCTGGCCACTTTACAAATGTAGCCAAAGTTTCCTGTAGAGAAAAAAAAAGATTTTGTAAACTATGTATCACAGCATCCGCAAGTAATATTTGTGTAATATACATCCAGATTTTTAAAAGAATAAAACTCTCATCATAAGTCTGCCTTATGACCATGATCACCATCAGTGAGAATGTTGTTAAAGTACAATAATTACTCTATAACAAAGTATTAAGTGTTGATAATGACCTTTAAAGCCCTACATGGCATCGGATCAGAATACCTCCGGAACCGCCTTCTACCGCACAAATCCCAGCGGCCGATAAGGTCCCACAGAGTTGGCTTCTCTGGCTCCTGTCAACTAAACAATGTCGTTTGGCGGGCCCCAGGGGAAGAGCCTTCTCTGTGGCGGCCCTGGCCCTCTGGAATCAACTCCCCCCAGAGATCAGAACTGCCCCCACCCTCCTTGTCTTTCACAAATTACTTAAGACCCACCTGTATCGCCAGGCATGGGGGAACTGAGACACCTCCCCCAGGCTTTTATATTTTATGTATGGTATGTGTGTGTTGCATGGTTTTTAAATGATGGGTTTTTTAGATGTTTTTTTAATATTAGATTTGTTTCCATTGTAATATTGTTATTATTATTGTTGTGAGCCGCCCCGAGTCTTCGGAGAGGGGCGTCATACAAATCTAATAAATTATTATTATTATTATTATTATTATTATTATTATTATTATTATTAAGTGCAGCAGAAGAAAAATAAAGAAAAGAAAAAGAAAAAGTTCCAGAAAACATGGAGGGTGACTTTCAATTATTACTAAAATTTACAATAATTATATTAATCTGATGACCAGGCATAGCCCACAAAAATTGAGCATTATGGAACTGTCAAAAATATTTGGAAGGAGATTGTTATAATAGAATTTGTGTATGTTTTAACACATCGATTTTTCCTCTGCTTTCTTTTTATTCGTAAAACAATGATCACTAACCTCACAGAATAATAATATGGCAGAATTAAACCATGATTCTCAAAGCTCATGAAAGACACATGGAAGCTTTCTTCAACTTGAAACCTACTGGTTGGGAATTCTGGCAGATGCTGTCCCAAACTCATTTCAAACCAGGTCTGAAGGAGGTTATTATCGGCTGTCAGAATTGTGCTCTTACCGAGCAATCCTCACGCAGGGTCTGAACGCAACCCGAGTTATCATTCTGGACACAGCAGCCAGAGAGATGCTCTTTCTCCCTCTCTTTCTGAATCAGCTTCTCAATCTGTTGGTCCTTCCGGATACAGGGGGAGAACTTGGCTCCCAGATGGATCAAGTCAATCTGAAATAGAAAATAGCAGTGTGAAAAACATTCAAGAAACAAAGAGGTTGCTATGAAACGTCTCCTCCCACCCCATCCCACTGAGTGATGGAGGACTTCAGCAAAAGCCACACATGCTGGGATGACTCATCAGGGCTAAGCTCCACGCTCCCGTTTGTTTCTGTTGTGGAAGGGAGATGGATTGCTGTGCATGTTTTGTAACGTGCCACCTATAGATTCTTCGTCTTCCAGGTCTCACGAAAAGGTTGGATTAAGGAGAAATATGTGTTGTGCATTCCAGAAGATTTTGCATGTGTCCCCTTCCTTATACCAGCTGTAAAATATTTTGTTCTTGTTGGGAATTCCATGGAGTAGTTAAAATTCTCAGCTGGCACCTAAATACTTCTTTTTCTGCCATATAGGCCAGCTTTAAGCAAAAATAGGGGGTGCAAATGGTTTGGGAGGCCTGCAGAATGGTCCTAGGGGCTAGGGAAGGCAAAAACACCCCAATTTTTACAAACAAAGGGCACAAAACAGGCGGATTTTTGCACAAACGGGTGTTTTGGCCTTCCCCCAGCCCCCAGTTGGTGGAAAATGGGCATTTTTTGCAAAACCGGAACCTTATTGCCTTCCCCCAGCCCCCAGGAGCACTCTGCAGGCTTCCCAAATCCCCTGCATGACCCATTTTTCACAAAAATGTGTGAAAAATGGATCAATTTTTGCAAAAAATGAAGTGAAAGTAGGTTTGGGAAGTCTGTAGACTTGGGGGCCAGGGAGGACAAAAACTTTTTTTTCTTATTTACCTCTTTGAAATCTTAGTGCATCTTATACACCGGTGCATCTTATAGTCCAAAAAATATATGAGCAGCTAATGCTGAGATGGAGAACACACCCACGGATAGGGAATACCCTAATTTTTCAGGTGGTGCAACTGGTGTTCACATGATATACTGGAGTACGTGTCTCCGATGGGAATAATGGCCAGCCTGTGAGCACCGTGCACCTCCTATTCATTTTTTGAACCCGCAGAATTTCCAAAATCACACTACTAAAATCTGATGACAGGTTACTACAGCTTGGTTGTTGAGAAGAGAATCTGCTAAGTTGTAATTCAGCAACATCTAAAGTGTGATAGAGTCTCTACCTCTGCTCTAGTTGATTACAATCAATTCAGACCAGGAAGTTACAGACTTCTTAGGCGACAAGTCATTGAGTAGCACATAGCAGAAATTTTCTTTTTAGAAACCAGCAATTTTAAAAGAAGAAGAAGAAGTAAAAACAGCCTTTACCGAACTCGGGCCAATCCAGAAGTTCTCCTGCTGGCTATATTTCACACTTTCATACACGCCTTTGTTTCGTAGTATCTGCAAAATGGTGATGAAGTTCCAAGGTCAAAGAAATAACAAGTATCTCAAGGTCCAGATTAAATGGGGCCTCCCCCCACCCAAGGGCAAATTATAGATGTCAGCCTAAGAAACTTTCTGAGTGTGTCACATTTTCAAAACCTTTCACAAAAAGATAGGGTTTCATAGCAAACTGAAGAAGACTTATTCAAGGGAAACTATTTCAATTCTCCTTCTTTTATTTTGCTAACCTGCATTTGAATCTATAGCCTTGAATTTTTTCTGGGTAAACTGTCTCAAAGAACCTTAGCCCACTTATTGCTTTATTGAAATTGCTAAAAGAAAAATCTGCAAATCTTTCTCATCCCAAAGGTGCTTTTTCAAGAGGCAACTGGACTTTCTGGTTTTACTTTGAAGAACGTTTGGCTTCTCATCCAAATAAGTAGAAAGGGAAGGGAGAAGAGAGGGAGTGGAGGGAAGTAGGAAGGGGGAGAGAAGGAGTAAGAAGGTAGAAGGAGGAGATGGAGATAGAGGGAGGGGGAGTGTAAAGAAAATAAGAAAAACAGGCTGATAAATAAAAACATAAAATAGGTGCAAAAATAGGGTATGGATTCATGATTGATTGGACAAAAATGTATAATTGTGTATGTTTATTCATATGTTTTAAGATATATGCATTGATGCATATAAGGAAATTGTGGAGAAAAAATAAAAAAATAAACTCTTAAAAAAACCCCAACCAACAAAAATCCTCTTCTTAGATGAAAAGCAAAACATCTTCAAGGAAAAAACCAGAAAATCTACTTGCCTCTTGAAATAGAACCTTTGGGACAACCATCACCTGGATCATTAAGAATCTCCATAGGCATTATACAGATCTTAGTTTATTTATTTATTTAATTTATTTATTGTTAGAGTTGAAGGGGACCATGCAGGTCATCGAGTCCAACCCCCTGCCTGAGCAGGAAATCCTATAGCTGCCTATAGTTTCCTCTGACTGCTGGTTTTAGGTTTTTGGCATTGGGTCAATTAGGGTCATTCAACACAGAATATTATCTACTAAGAGGATTCTAAAATTTTTCCAGATGTTCCAGTGTCTACATCTGTTTGGATCTGCTAGATGTATGGCAAATGCCTGATAAGATCTACATCAAGAGGGAGTCCATTTCCAGGTCCAATTTGACCTGTTTTGAACTTTGAAGTCCCAAGAGTTTAAATCCAGGGTGCCTCCTTCAGGCAGCTTCCTCCAGATTCCAGGGAGTTATAGAATTCCCCATTAATCTAGCCATGGGCCATTCTAACTGGGAATTCTGAGAATAATAGTTCTAATGTTATCTGCAGGGACACTGATTAAGGAAAAAAAGCTATTTCAGATCAGCAGACAAAGTCCTACTCCCAGTGTCAGTGAACTGACTGGGTGCCACTCCATTGCCTGGCTAACACAAAGAGCACTGCATCACTAGTTCAATAGATTAACTTTTTAAAACATTCTTAAAACATTAGTTAAGAACCAGGTTCTCCTAGTGAGCACCTGGAGAAAAGTTGCATTTTATTTCAAAAATCTTCATTTGTAATTAATATGTAATGGTTACAATGTGCAGGCTTTGTTTTCAATAATTTACATTGTACAGGTAGTCCTTGTTTAGTGTCCACAATTGGGAATATGTTAAATGATGTGGTCACCAAGTGAAACTGTGACTGTGCTTACAATCTTACTTCAGCTTTACTTTGCTTTCCTGATCTACAAAGAGCATACATGTGAGGATCGGGTCGCAAAGTTACTTTTTTCATCACCGTCATAATTGGGAGCAGTCACTAAATGAGGCAATCGCTAAACAAGAACCAATTATATACCAAGATATCTTTTAAATAGTAGCTGTCCACCCAGAGGTTTTTAAAAGATGGAAAAGATGTTCACATTTTCATATTTCATGGAAATCACCAAGTAAGCAGTACTGAAATATAATTAGACTCACTAATTCTGTTTTCACATGCTGAGCAAAGCCGATTGGAGCAAATCCGTAAGTGCAAATGATAAGTAGAGTGATGATGATGTGGACAAACGTGATCCAGTACGTAAAATAAGGCCTGTTTCAGACAAAGCAGAAAGAAAGAGTGGTGGAAAGTGTCAGAAACCAAAAAGGGTTCTGTAGATAAATCTCACACTAATATTCTGTTAAGAAAGAGTCTACGGAGAGGGGCAGCATACAAATCTAATAAATAATAATAATAATAATAATAATAATAATAATAATAATAATAATAAAAAATAACTAATCAACCCTTACACTCTATACCGCTTCACAGTGCTTTATAGCCCTGTCTAAGCAGTTTACGAAGTTACAATGTTACTCTCAATAATCTGGGTCTTTATTTTATCGACCTCAGAAGGACGAAAAGCTGAATCCACCTTGAGCAGGTCAGGATCGAACTCCTGGCAGTCAGCAGAATTAGCCGGCCATAGTGCATTCTACCTACTGCGCTGTTACCGCTACACTTAAATATTTAGAAAGCGTGGCTAATTCACTAAGTGTCTGATCCATGAAAGACCATAAACATGCAGCATCCAGGACACAACAAGGAAGAGAACGCAAAACAACAGATAACTTCTGCAGACAAAATATCCCCTCCTCCAAATGAAATGCCCCCCTTGCCCACCTACAAACAGATTGCCTATTTCTTTATATTGACTTCTCCAAAGCCTTTGATTCAGTGGTCCATGACAAACTACTCCTAAAACTCAAATCCTATGGCATCTCGGGATCCCTCCATAACTGGATTACAGCATTTCTGTCAAACAGACAACAAGTGACCTAATTACTGATTTATTGCATTTTTATCCCACTTCTTCTCCGAGTTCAAAGAGGCATTTAAAAGGGGCTTCTTTAAGTTCATCCTCCTAGCAATCCAGATTGGGCAGGTTGGACTGCAAGAAAACGACTAATCCATAGTCACCCTGGAGCTTTGGTGGTCTGCTGCTACCTGTGGCTGTCTGCGATCTCCAGCTGTGACCGTACCACACTGCTGATGCTCCGACGATACGTTCTGTTCAGCCAATTGCCCACCACTCCTAACCCATAATAGCGCTTCTTGCGGTCTAAGGCGAAGTGCTTCACCCGGGAAGCAATCCGATTCCCTCTCTTGGGAGCAGCAGCTGTTTTGGAGAGGCTTCTGAAGGCAACAGCTCCTCCATGCCTGCAAAAGAGGAAAGCACATATTTGAAAATTCAGCATCAGTTTGACAGCATGACAGCAGATGCATGTAGAATTATTCCAGGATTCTAAGAATTGTGTTCTGCAAATGTTACTTGATATCAGTAAATGTGTATGTCTTTGAAGCATCATGCATGGGCCTCATGCAACAATAATAGGTAGTCATCAACTTATAACAGTTTAGTGACCGTTTGAAGTTACAATGGCACCGAAAAAAGTGACTTATGTCTGTTGCTACATCCCCATGGTCACATGATTTATATTCAGATGCTTGACAACTGGTTCATATTTATGACCCTTCCAGTATCTCGGGGTCATGTGACCCTCTTCTGACTAGGAATGTCAGTGGGGAAGCCAAATTCACTTAACAACCTTGTTACTAATTTAACAACTGCAGTGATTCACTGAACAACTGCGGCAAGTAAAATCGTAAAATGGAGCAAATCCCACTTAACACATTTCTCACTTTGCAATATTCTGGGCTCCATTGTGATTGTTAAATCGAGGACTACCTCAGGGTGTCCAGGGGGAAAGCATTTTGAAATTCCCTGATATTTCCCTGTAACTTGCGATCTAGTTAAGGTGCGTTTGTAGATGACAGCACACCAAATGGCTAAACCATGGAGATATATCAATGACTCTGCCAGGCAGCACGATCCGTTTTTTTAAAAACATAATTTTTCCCTGACTTTTAAACATTTTAATAGTTTGTTTTTTTCCACTGATTTATTCTGGTTTTTTTAATGAATTTCCTGATAATCCCCTGATATTTCTTGAATCACCGATTTCCCGGATAATTCCCTGATTTCCAGGTTTGCTGGACACCTGCTACCTGTAACTGGTTCTCTTTTTGCCACCTCCCACCCCAATATATATATATTGACACGTCCCGCCTACCAGAAATTTGGAAACCAGCCTTAAACAAAAAAACATATCATAATCATCACCATGTCAATCCTTCAACTAAATGTGATTCCACCAACCAATCAAATCATTAAAACATAGCCACCCAATCTACTTGCTACATTCAAACCAAATCTCCACCCCCACCACTATTTATAAGGAACAAATGGCAGTTGCAAGCAAACTATATTTACAGCAGCACGGAGCTTACAACTTCAGCCTGATGGTGGTGAATGTGATTTCACCGAAACGTTGCATAGACATGCAAAATATTACACGGGGCAAAACCTGAACTCAGAACAATCTACATACATACATACATACATATGTTTTTTATGTCGGATCACCCTGGTATATTGAAGGAACGTCACAGCTCCTTTTTGCCTCTAGGCCCAACCCAGGACCATTTCAAGGCAGTTAATTTATTCATAGCCGACAACTATATTCTGTATGTATCAAATGTTTTTTAGCTGAAATTTTAAAATTAAGGAAGACTAGGACAAGGCCGAAATGGTACCATCCTAGTCTCCCTTAATTTTAAAATTTCAGCTAAAAACATTTGATACATACATACATACATACATACATACATACATACATACATGCATACATATATATACATTTATTAGATTTGTATGTCACTGCGAGTCTCCAAAGAGGAGGGGCGGCATACAAATCTAATTTTTTTTTTAAAAAAATTAATATATTTTCTTTTGCAATGACTGCTTTATGCAGAGAAAGGTAAGAAAATCAATAGGAGCAGCTGATTGAATTAAGTTTAATCTTGAATGGAAATCTTTTTCTGAGAAACGATAAGATGACCAAGACTCAAGAGTCTTGTTGGATTCTTCGGTGCATCAGAGCTACTCATCTGAATTTTTAATCTCATCTTTCCTCTCCTCCACCATGTTTGCATTGGTCTTTTCCACCTTACAGCTGTCACGTGCTCTACAACACTTAGATGTAAATGTCTTCCGCATTTAAAACAAGCAATTAGTATGTTCTACAACAGGGATCCTCAACCCCCGTCCGTGGGCCAGCAAAGGGCTGTGGCATGCCAGCTACCTGGCCACACAAACAAGTGAAGTCGCAGACAGCACATAAAACTACACCAGCTTCAGTCTGCGGAAAAACTATTCTCCATGGAAATGGTCCCTTGGTGCCCAAATGGTTAGGGGCTACTGGTCTACAACTCTTAGATGTAAATGTCTTCAGCATCTAAGACAATGCAAGTGGCCAATCTTGTTTCATAAAGCTAGTTCCCTGCTTCTTCTTTTTTAAAAAAATATTTATAATATAGAACATACAAACAACATATAACAATGTGCTCAGTGTTTAAGTGCCCACCACCAGACAACATTCATATCCCTCCACCAAAAAAGGGGGCATATTTTGTATATACCATTTTAACTCAAGAGCAATATATCTATTTACATATTATAAAGTGATTCCAATTTATTCCTTGTAGCTTGGTCTCAGATTCTACTGACCATAGTTCCCTGCTTCTTATCCTCCTGTTCCAAAGCTTTCCCTTTCTGAGCCAAGAGATATTTTATACACCATTTTAAAGCTACTTAAAATTATCTTTGCACGGAAAGTAATATTTATATTCATAATAGAAATGCCGTCTCCACCCTTCAAATACTGGTCAGGATAATGTACTTTATAAGAACCTTCAAAGTTCAAGGCATGTATCTATAATATAGTCCTGAAGCAGCAAAAACCAGTGGCGTTTCTAGTTCAGTGGCAGATAAATTGTTGTTGACAAATGGAAGCACTTATTTTGGATTGTTTAAAGGTCTTGCTGTGACAAAGTAGCCTTTAAAGAAAGAAGAATCCAAAACAAGAATGTCATAGAAGAAAGGGGTTTTTTGCTCTGTGGAGTAGGAAAGCTGTGTTTCCAGGTGATTGTGGCAACAATAGCTCACAGTTGGTAACATGAATTAAGGAATATTTCCTATGGACAGGAGACTATGTGTCCCTTGTATCAGCTCAAATGGGTCTCTAAGACTCACTGCAAAGGTTGGTCAGCCTCGGGTGACTTGCCATCTTCTTGTAAGGGAAGCCCAGAGTAGCAAGTAGCAGAGAGAGGTGGGGATTCAAATACATCGTCTTGCATGGAGCACATCTCCTCATGCGCGTCAGCCTGTAAGAAAGGGGAATTGTTCCTCATGGCCCCAAATGAAATGAAAACTGTACACCTTGTTCAGTGGCAAACACCACTGTCATCTATACATCTAATTATACCAACCTTCTACGGAGAGGGGTGGCATACAAATCTAATAAATAATAATAATAATAATAATAATAATAATAATAATAATAATAACCTTCATAACATCTGGTAGGAAAAAAGCAGCAAACACAAACTGCCTGATGGATTATGAATTATTGCCCAATATCGTGTTTTATGTAGGAAAAGATATTGCATTTCTTTATAAATGTCCCTAACCCAGCAGCACCACCCCAGATATGACGAGGCTGCAGAATTTCCAGGGAAAGAGAGAGAGAGAGAAAGAGAGAGAGAAAGAGAGAGAGAAAGAGAGAGAGAAAGAGAGAGAGAGAAAGAGAGAGAGAAAGAAAGAGAGAGAGAAAGAGAGAGAGAGAAAGGGAGAGAGAGAAAGAAAGAAAGAGAGAGAGAGAAAGAGAGAGAGAGAGAAAGAAAGAGAGAGAGAGAGAGAAAGAGAGAGAGAAAGAAAGATAGAGAGAAAGAGAGAGAAAGGGAGAGAAAGAAAGAAAGAGATAGAGAGAAAGAGAGAGAAAGAGAGAGAGAAACAAGCAAGGGGAAGGGAGGGGAGGGAGGGAGGGAGGAAGGACGAAAAGGAAGGAAGGAAGGAAGAAAGGAAGGAAGGAAGGAAGGAATCATTACAGTCAAAGGCTAGCTGGAAATTCCAATAAAGTAGAAGAGCTAACTTTGCTTCTTTTTTTTTTAAAGATAGGCTTAGTTTATAATCAATGAAAATTCTCATAATCAAAAAGGAGTTTAATGGAGGACATTTGTGTTTTGCATCTAAACATACAATCAATGCTCTGCTTATGTTTGCCTGACAGATCAAACCATAATATAGCTAACTGCACTTGCTAGCTATACCCAGGATAAGCTTCATTGACAATCTATAGAAGTGGTTGGATGGGGAATTCTAAGAATTGATGTCCACCTATCTTAAATTTGTCCAGACTGAGAAACACTGATTTATAGAAATTTAGTTTCCAAAAATATAAGTTAAAATTCAAATTCATTACTTTCAAATGGAATAAAATGGAAGGGAAGGACAGGAATGTGAGAGGAGTCAATCTATAGAAAAAGTTGGCAGGCAGGAGGGGAAATTAAGCAAAATATATTTTATACCATGGACATGTATGCATCTTCTTTCATTCACACTCAGTCTTCCCCTTTCCCCCACTCATATATAGTTTACAAGGTTTACATGCAATACACAACTTAACAGGCTGTGAACTCAACATTTAGCATTTTGCTTGATCCAAGATCTCTGGCTTATTCTCTGCAGCACTGCCCATAATTTGCTAGCTATGCTCATTTACAAGAAGAACCAGTGGATGGGATCATGCACGTAAGTTTTAGCAAAGCTTAGCAAGCGGTGTGAATAGTGCAATATAAAAGGAACATAAATAAATCAGTCAGACAGTGGCATAGGGGACCTTTGTGATGTTTTCTGAGCACGAAATATTGCACATCAACAGTGCCTTTGCTAAACAGATAATGCTTAAAACTACAGAGAGTGCAATTACTAGGAACAAGGCCAGGCAAAAATAGTTCCCTCATCCAATGTGTCGAAGGAGCCTTACCTTCACACAGTGAGGGCCCCTGCCGGACAGCTCATTCCCTCGCCATTCATGTTGCATCAGAAACACCGCTTCGTGACCATTTTAAAATTGGGACAATGCTAGCTGCAGGATGTCATGGATCTATCTCCCCTCCCCATTTGCTAGATAAATGCCTCTGGGCAAAGGACATGTCCAGGCATGCCTAGATTAAAAGCAACCCAAATATTTATATTCCAGCTGTTTTCCTTATGACTTGTCCTAATGCTAGTGCTACGGAGAAATCAAGTAAAATACAGTACAAATCAACAGGGATTCAAGGCAAGTGTGGGTCAGTTTAAATCACCCACTTTGGAAACTTCCCTAGAAGAACGCTGTTGGTGAACTTGTTTTGCCTCCTTTAAATAAATTCATGGTGAAAAAGTCATATCTTACAGCAAGGAATATTTTAATAATAATAAAATATTCCAGTTCCTAAATGTTTATGTAGCTAAATATGATATGTTTTAATGAATAGAGACGATGCTTTATTTTATTTTGAAATGTAATTGATAGTCTTTTTGCCTAGTCTCAGGAATGATCTTACTCACCTATGGGGCTGTTGAGTATATATGCATGGATTATTTCTTGCATGAAAAAAAATAATATTGAAAAAAATCCCAATCCTCTTCCAGAATTGGGGCTGTATTGACATGAATGGCTCAGACAATCATGAATGGTTTACCATATACAATTTATGAATGGTATGTCTGTCTGTATGTATGTTTGTTTAGAAAATGGGGTTTTTAAAATATTTTTAAACTGTAATTTAGATTTGTTGTAAATTGTTTCACTTTGTTGTGAGCCGCCCCGAGTCTGCGGAGAGGGGCGGCATACAAATCTAAATAATAAATAAATAAAATAATAAATATCCACCTTAAAATATTGATATATGAGCAACAGTGAAATTGCTAGATCTGGGCTGGAAAGATGGCATCAAAAACTTCAGAACTGTCAAAATCTCTCCTGCCTGGCAGCCTGGTTTTACTTCGCAGGGCTGAAGGGTCAGCGTCTGCCAGGTTCATCAGAAGACACCAAGTGTGGCCACTTGCTTGAAACAAAGGCTTGCTTTGAAATGGCGCAAGGATTTTTAATTTACGGGTAGCGCAGCATCACAAACTGGGGGAAAAAAAAAAGGGAACGGAGGGAGACTGGGTAAAAAGAAACAAGAAAGCTCTCAAAATCCATAAAACGATTTGCTGAACCGGTGCAGTTCCTTCCCTTTCCAGATTTAACGAGAGGGCAGCAGGGACCATGGAAGGAGAGATACACAAGGCAGAGGAGGAGAATGCAACGGGAAAGCCATGGAACCATGCTTGCCTTACTGAAGAAGGAAGAGTCAAATGTATCCATGCCGTCCACCACATCATCGTCCATGAAGCTGGGATACATAAAGCTCCGTTTGTTGCCTCTGCGTTTTTGCACGGAAGGATCCAGAACGGAACGCCCCTATGATAAGAAACAAATTGGAATGGTGAATGGTCAGGATCAAAGCATTCCCTATCAATGATTCAGGCTATTATCAGCAGCTTCAACTCCAACTGGAGTTACCGGGATATGATCAGCCCTAAAGTTGCCTTCCAAAAGGGAAGATGCCTGCTAAGAGGAAGGCACCTGATTTGGCATATGATTAAACACTCTGAAGTTACTATCCAAACAGGTTTGAGATCCAGTTTAAGCCAAGACAGCTTCAAGGCTCGTTTTTCAGTAAATCTATGTTTTGCATCACGGTTTGTTGGTATAAGCCAATAATATTAATATTGGTTCCAATTATGTAGTAGATGGTTTTACATAGCATTCACCTTCCAGCCAAATGTCGCTAAATCTACTTCTCTGTTCTTTTAATGTGTTGTACAACAGCTCCCTCTGGTGATACTTCTATTCAGATAGTCTGAATTGAGAATGTATGCTTTTACTTTTGTTGTGCACCTATTTGGGTTTCCTGTCTTAAAAGGGGAATATACCGTCATTGTGTACCTATTTCTGTGCTCACCACACAGAGTTCCCTTTTGATCACAACCGTACTCCATAACCCTCAACTTTAGAAAGCTTGGCATATGAAAATCATCAAAGTGATGATTCTCCAATCTCGCTGAAATTAGGATTTAATGTGAAGTTTCAGGAACAAGAACTGTGAATTAGAAGAATCCAGAAAAAAAATAAATGCCCTCCTACACAATATATCTGTAGACACGTATCTCAGAAATAGGAAATTTACTTGGCAAAATACTGGAATTTAATATATTTTCCAGTTCATATTTGAACTGAAATCCTTTTTTTTTTTTTTTTTTTTTAAATTTTTATTACAAATATATACACATTTACATACAATATATGTTTTATATTAATACAAGGCTAAATCAACGCGTAACAAATACACGAACAAACAAACATGACAAACAAACAAAAAAAAATATTCTTTAAAAAAAAAGATCTAATTGCTTATTTAAGTACATTAATAACAATAACTATTCACTTAGCATATTTTATAATATTTGTACTTGTATTCCCTTCAGGAGGTAAGTTTTGAATGATTTTTGATTTTAAATTATTTTCTGGTGAAACATGTTGTGTCCTCAGCGTATACCATTTTCTCTTGTAGGTTGTCACTGTTTTTTAAATCATTTAATTCTTTCTTATCCGCCTTCTTTTATTCATATTCAATTTCTTTAATGTCATACAGATCTTTTTTTATAAAAAGGTTTTTTGTATATATGTCTTTTGTATATATTTTTTTTCTATGTAATGAAAAGGATATAAAGTATTGTTAATTTGATTTTTTCTTTTGAATTTTATTTCTTTTCTTAAACCAGTTATAAAGATGTATCCAGGTTTTATCGTGTTCGGAATCCTCTTTGTTTTTTAATTTAATTGTTAGTGCGTCAAATTCAGCACAATCTAATATTTTTTTAATTATCAAATCGTCTTCAGGTGGTTCGGGTTGCTTCCAATTTTGAGCTATCGTTATTCTAATTGCTGTTAATATATGAATTAATAAGTAGTGTTTGTTTTTTTTCAATTTTTTGATCTATAATTCCCAGGAGAAAGGCTTCAGGTTTTTTATTTATCTTCATTTGTAAGATCTCTTCTATCCAATTCTGCATTTTGTTCCAGAATTTTTTTATTTTTGAGCAGGTCCACCAAATGTGGTAATATGTCCCCATTTTTTTGCACCTCCAACATTTTGGGCTTGTTCCTTTATACATTTTGGCTAATGTTGCCGGTGGAAGGTGCCACCTATAATACATTTTGTATATGTTTTCCTTATAAGCTGTAGATTTTGTTAATTTATAGTTCTTGGTCCAAATTGATTCCCACTTATCTAAATTTATGCTATAACCAAAATTTTTGCCCCAACTATGTATACTATTTTTAACGATATGTTCCTCCATTTTATAGTGTAGCATATATTTATATATTTTGGAAATCATTTTTTTTTCTTGGCCTAAAATTATCTTATCTAATTCTATCTCTTTTATTTGTATTTCCTTCCTTTTCCCTTCTTGATATTTTGATTTAATTACGTTATACGCCCACCAGTCGATTTTGATTCCAATTTCTTCTAATTGTTCCCTAGTTTTTAATTCCCCATTTTTTTCTAATGTTTGGTAATAATTTAACATTTTGTTTAGTTCTCTTGAGTTTGGATATATCGTCGCCTCTAAGCTTGAGTACCATTTGGGAGTTTGGTGATAGTACATTTTTTTGATTTTTTTCCAAGTTGTGTATAACGAGTTTCTTATTATATGTTGTTTGAAGTAACTATGTGTTTGTTCTTTATTTTCCCACAGGATAGCATGCCACCCTATTCTCATATCGTGTCCTTCCAGTATTAGAAGTCTCTTATTTTCCAATTTAAACCAATCTTTCAACCAATCCATAATTGCTGCAGTATAATATAATTCGAAATCTGGTAGTGCAAATCCTCCTTGTTTGATATTATCTTGTAGATATTGTATTCTAATTCTAGTTTTTTTTCCGGCCCAGACGAATTTTGTAATCATTCTATTTAGTTTTTGAAAAAAGTCTTTTCTTAATATAATTGGAATCGTCCTAAATAGATATAGAATCTTGGGTAAGATAGACATTTTTATTGTTGAGATTCTACCTATGAGCGAAATAGGCAATTTGTTCCATTTTTCTAATTTCTTTTTTATTTCTTTCATCAAAACCGTGTAATTATCTTCCTTTATTGTGATCGCTTTTGCTGTTAATTTTATTCCCAAATACTTAACTGTTTTTACAATTTGTAAGCCTAATCTGTCTTCTAATATTTTCTTCTCTGTATTTGTTAGATTTTTTGTCAGTATTTTGGTTTTTTGTTTATTAATTTTAAGTCCTGCTACTTTTCCGAATTCAGTAATCTCCTTTAATAAAACTTCCCCTGATTCAATTGGATCTTCTATATTGAATACTAGATCATCGGCAAATGCCTGAATTTTGTATTCTTGTCCTTTCAAATTTAATCCTTTAACATTTTTATTTAACCTTATCTGATTTAATAAGGTTTCTATGGCCAAAATAAATATTAATGGGGAAAGGGGGCATCCTTGCCGTACTCCCTTTTCTATTTTTATATTTTGTGTTAATTGGTCGTTTATTATAACTTTTGCCGATTGTGTAGAGTATATCGTCTTGATTGCTTTTATAAATTTTTCTTTAAATTTCATTTTGGTCAGTTGTTTAATGAAGAAGTTCCAATTCAAATTATCGAATGCTTTTTCCGCATCTAAAAATATTAGTGCCAAATTCTTTCCTGGGTTTACCTCATAGTATTCTAAAATATTTATAATGTTTCTCAAATTATTTTTTATATTTCTGTTTGGTAAAAAGCCGTTCTGGTCCGGATGTATGATTTCATTAATTATCCCTTTAAGCCTTTCTGCTAATATTGTTGTAAAGATTTTGTAATCTGAGTTTAGTAATGCAATTGGTCTGTATTGTTTTATTAAATATCTTTGTTCCAAATCTTTTGGTATTAGTGTTATTAAACCTTCCTTCCATGATTCAGGCATTGCTCCTTTGTCTAACACCTCGTTCAACATCTGTAGTAATAATTTTTTGACTGGTTCATATATTTCTTTATAATATTCGGCTGGTATTCCGTCTACTCCTGGGGTTTTGTTATTGTTTTGTTTTTTAATTGCTAGCTCTAATTCTGTCATAGTTATAGTTTTATCCATTCTATCAATGTTAGTCTCCGATATTTGGGGTAATTCAATCTCGTTCAAATATTGATCTATTTCTTCCTCTTTTATCTCATCATTCCTATATAGCTGTTCAAAATAGTTTTGTATTATCTTTTTTTTTTCTTCTATATCGATTTGTTTTTTTCCCTTTTCATCTTCCAATTGTTGGATATATTTCTTCTCTTTCTGTTTTTTAATTTTATAGGCAAGCCACCTTCCCGGTTTGTTTGCGTGTTCGAAGTAATTTTGTTTTACACTTTTGATTTTTTGGGCTATTTCTTCCTGTGCTATCAAGTTTATCTTATGTTTAATTACATCTCTTTTTTCTTTTAGTTCGATTTTTTTTGGATCTTTTATCCATTCGGCTTCTATTTGTTCTAATTCTTTTTGATTTTCTCTCATCTCCTTATTTTTATCCTTATTTTTTTTACTAGTGTATGCAATGGTTATCCCCCTTATATAGGCTTTGGTTGTGTCCCATATGTTTTGTATGGTTGTGTCTTCATTCCAATTTTTTTCTAGAAAAATATCTAATTCTTTTTTTGAAAATTCTTTGTATTTATTTTCTTGTATAATTTTTGTATTCATTGTCCATCTATTTTTTTTGGTTTGGTTTCCTCTAATTATAATGCTTACTGGGTTGTGGTCTGCCCAAAAGTTGGGTTCTATTTCTGCTGATATTATCTCTTGTTGTAATTCTATATTTGTCCATATCATGTCCAATCTGGACCATGAGTCATGTGGGTGTGAATAATAAGTATACTTACATTCATCTCTGTGTCTTTCCCTCCACGTATCTTTTAGTTTAAATTCCTCTATAATATCTTTGAGTTTTTCTGGTATTGTTTTTTTCTTTTTACTCTTTTCTTTACCTTTATAGTCTTTGTCGTAATCTATTATTATATTGAAGTCCCCAATCACACAGATGTTTCCTTTTTCAATTTTTATTATTTTTTGGTACAACGTTTTATAAAAAGATTTTTGGTCTTTGTTGGGAGCATAAATCACAATTAAATTTGTTTTTTTTTTATTAATTTCAATTTCTGTTATAAGTATTCTACCCTCTTCATCACTGTCAATTACTTTTGGATTTAACCAGCTTTTGATATATAGTGCAATTCCCCTTTTTTTTTCGTTTGCAAGTGATGTGAATAGTTTCCCTAGTTTCGGGTGTTCCAATACTTTCTTATCCTTTTTCCTTACATGAACTTCCTGAAGGCATATTACGTCTAAATTTTGTTTTATTAATTTTGTAAATGTTTGTCCTCTTTTTTGAGGAGAGTTCATTCCGTTTATATTCACAGAAAATAATTTAATTTCCTTATTCATTCTTCGTCAACTATCTTGCCCTTTTGCTGCTTCTAAGCTCTCTGTAATTTTCTGTTTTCTCCCCTTTCCCCTTGCTTATCTTGTCTGTTCTCTCTTCCTCTATCTCTCCCTCCTCTTGGCTTGTTGTCTCCAGTTCTATGCTGCTTTCCCCTTCTTTTTTCAGGTGTTCTCGGATAAAGTTATCTGCTTGTTCTAGTGTTTCTATATTTATTTTCTTCCCCTTCCACGTTAGCATCACCCCCTCTGGCACTAGCCATCTAAATTGTATCTCGTTTTTTATTAATTTGTTTGTGAAGTAGTGGTAATCCCTCCTTCGTTCCCTAATTCTTTTAGGTATTTGTTTTAACACAATTATGTCTTTCCCTTTGTACGTTAAGACCCCTCTGGTGTTCCTGTATATCTCGTCTCTCAGGGTTTTTTTTGTAAATCTAAGGTGGACCTCTCTGGGGAGTTGATGGCGACGTGCGTAGTTGGTTTGCACTCGGTATACCTCGTCTACGTGGTTAATTAGTTCACTATCATTTATTTTTAGCTCTTCCGCAAAGAGTTCAACTACAGTTGCAAACAGGTTCTCCCCTTTTTCTTCGGGTATATTTTGTAGCCTGAGATAGAATGAGGCTTTTTCGAATTCTAATTGGGCAATGGCCCCTTCTAAATCTTTATTTACCCTCCTAAGGTCTTCTTCGTTTTTAGTTAATCTCAGCTTGTTCGCTTCTGTTGTCTCTTCCACTTGTTGAATTTTAATTTCCTGTCTGTCTACTGCTTCCTTAACATCTTCTATTATACTGTTAAATTTGGCAAAGTTTTCATTTACTTCCTCAAATTTTTTTTGTGTCTCTTGGTGGTTTTTAACTATAGTTTCTTGGGTTTGATTGGCGGATTCCTGTTGTTTTATCATAAATTCTTGAATTTTGTCTAGGGAATTTTGTAAGCTTTGAAGCGAGGGTGCCTGATCCTTAATTTCTCCTGTAACTATGTCGGAAGTTGAAGAGGATTTCTGCACAGCTGGTGATAGTAGGGTTAAATTACCCCTTCTCAATGACTTGGTTAAAGTCTGTTGAGTTGCCATTTGTAATAGGTTTTAACCTTCTAATAATTAAATCAATATCTAATCAATCTATTCTATATCTAATCAATTAGTCAAATTACTCTTTAACAATTAATTCAGTATATGACCAGTCGAACCAATCAATTTATACAACTTATTTTTCAAAAAAGAGAAAGGGTAGAATTAATGCTTTCAATTATTATCGGTGTTTCAATATTTAAACAGTATTTAATCTAACTTAGCTTATTCTTTTCAGACTTATGCTTGATATTCTAACTTATATCTTAATATTTAATATTTAATCCTTAATATCTAATATCTTAGTATCTAATAATATCTAATACTTAATGCTATAGTATTTAATACTTAATACTTAATCAATATTCAATATGCAATATATAATACACAGTTAATTAATTAATGGTTAAGAGATCAACAGTTGAGTAGTTAAGTAGTTAAATAATAGTTGAATAAATCCTTATAAATATTATATATAAACAATTTTTAAGAGTAGAGGTAGAGGTTTAAATAATAATAATATAGTTATAGCTTTAGCAAGTCCTTACATCAATTAATCACTTAATTAATTTGTTAGTTGATTGGTTAATTACATTTATTAGTATTGTTAGTTAATAACAGCAATTACTTTGATTTCATCTAGTTAGATTTTATCTAATTGTATTCCTGTCCAATCTGGTTTCTGTCCTTTATTTTCCTCTAATTTTATATATTGTCCAGTATACGTTTCTTGATCCTAATATTGGCTTTAGTCCAGACTATTGCAAAAGTAAGTGAATTTAGCAGTCCCACATTCAATATTCACAGTTTAGTAGATTGTAGCTTAGTGTCTGGTAGTTTAATTTCGCGTAAATTTCTAGTTTCCTATGGGAGGATCTGCTATGATAACGTTGATGACGTTGAAAAAAAAAGACCAGCCCAGTCAAGTTGATATCTGATTGAGTCAAATTCCTGTCTCTTTAAGGTTATACCTTCTTGTATTTTATGGGATTTTAAGTCGTTGCGTAGTCCAAGGGCAAGCGCAAACCAGATAAACCAGATAGACCAAAAGAACAAGCTAAACAAAACGAAGGGGCGTAAATCTCCACGATGTTATCTTGCTGTTTCTGCTTCCTGCTTTCGTAGCTCTATGTTTCCGGAAGAGGGGGAGGCTTAAACACGTAAATGTAACGTCTCACGCCGGGGGAGGTTTTTTTTCTTAAATCCCCGCTTTCGCTGCTCTTATTCCACCTGGTGTTCCTGGTATTCCAAATGTTTGTGAAATAAAATCATATCATCCCCCGGTTATATCCGTCTTTAGTTCCCGATTTTTAGTTCCTGATTTTTCAATCTATCTCCGTTCCGTCTCCGCCCCTCGACCCAGCTCTCCTGTCACACACCCGATTCTCCTGTCACCGCACGCTGTCTCTTGCTTCTCCTGTCGCTCAACCTTTTAATCGCCGCTTCTTTCAATTTGAGCTTTTCTATCTTTTATCGTCTTTCCCACAGTTGTTCTGGTACACAAGAAGTTTCCGAATTCAAAATATGTTATTTTAGGGTACTTGCTGAGGTTCACCGATCTCTTCTCACTTCCTCCTCGATGTTTACGGGGCGGCCATGTCTCAGGGCCAGCAAACGCTGGCTTCTTTTTTGCCCGGTCCTGGCGGTTCAAAAAAGCTTGTGCCGGTGTGAGCTAGCGACTCTCACATCGGGCACAGCATAACCACCTCTTACGACACCCTTCCCTCCAAGTTGGGTGTCTGATCTTATATTTAAAGGCAATAAAAGTCGTGCTGGGAGAGCAGCGGTTCACTCACCAGCTCCGCATCGACCAAGCCCCGCCCCGGAAGTCCTTGAACTGAAATCCTATATATCCACATTTTTCCTTCTCTGGAATATAATAATAATAATAATAATAATAATAATAATAATAATAATAATAATAATAATAAGTTTAGTAAATCTCTCCACTGGAACTTCTGCCAGAACTACCATTTCCCAGTGGCAAAGAACTGGTGGGATCATAAGCCCGAAAAAGTGGTTGAAAATGAGCAAGCAAAACTACTGTGGGACTTCTGACTTCAGACTGACCGAATTCTGAAGCATAACACACCAGACATCCTGATTGTGGAGAAAAAGAAAGTATGGATCATCGACATCGCAATCCCAGGGGACAGCAGAATTGAGGAGAAGCAGCTAGAGAAATTAGTGAAATACGAAGATATAAAAATCAAGCTGCATCGACTCTGGCATAAGCCAGTGAAAGTGGTCCCAGTGGTACTTGGCACGCTGGGCGCAGTGCCAAAGGATCTCAGCGGACATTTGAAAACCATCGGAATGGACAAAATCTCCATCTGTCAATTGCAAAAGGCCGCTTTACTGGGATCGTCAAACATAATTCGCCACTACATCATGAAGTCCTAGGTGCTTGGGAAGCGCCCGATTGGTGATGAAATACGAAATACAGCATAGTGATTGCGTTTGCTGTGTTGTATTGACATAACAACAACAACAACAATAATAACAACAACAACAACAACAACAATAATAATAATAATAGTAATATTCTGGTGTTGCTGTTGGTGAGCTGAAAGATAAGGAAGCAACACATATCACATCCCTTGACACAATTATCTACAAAAGTAAAGAACTGAAGCTCAGAGTTTTACCACAAAACTAGAACTCACTCTGATAATTGCTGCAGCTGCCTTGAAGCTCATATGGGCCACGGATTCCCTTTTCCTGCGGGGCAGGCGGCTGTAGCCTGACCGTACACTGCCTAAGGATGCCAAGGACACAACGCCAGGAGTCAGAGGGGGAAGGACAGGATGTGGGGTTCGTGGACGATCCACTTCATCTGGATGCCTGAAGGGACGGCCTCGGGCCAAAGGGTCTACAATCTGAAAGGACAAAAGCAATTGAAGCAATTAGTCTCGTACTCAGTGCTGAAATGGAACAGGAATGCTGCTTTAAATTTGAATGGTATCAACCATGGGATGGTGCCTTAGACCAGTGTTTCCCAACCTTGGCAACTTGAAGATATCTGGACTTCAACTCCCAGAATTCCCCAGCCAGCGTTTGCTGGCTGGGGAATTCTGGGAGTTGAAGTCCAAATATCTTCAAGTTGTCAAGATTGGAAAACCCTGCCTTAGACAAATGTTTGATTTCCCACCCGTCACAGGATTTCCTCTGACCAAGATCTCCCTGATCCCTTTCAATCATGATTTTTCCCATCATCTGATGCAAGGTAAAGGTAAAGGTCCCCCTTGCACATATCTACTAGTCGTTCCCGACTCTAGGGGGCAGTGCTCATCTCAGTTTCAAAGCTGGAGAGCCAATGCTGTCCAAACATGTCTCCGTGGTCATGTGGCCAGCACAACTAAATGCCAAAGGCGCATGGAACACTGTTAACCGCCCACCAAAGGTGGGCCCTGTTTTTCTACTTGCATGTTTAATGTACTTTCAAACTGTTAGGTTAACAGAAGCTGGGACTAGTAACGGGAGCTCACCCTGTTTAGGGATTTGCTGAACTGCCAAACTTTTGATCAACAAGCTTAGCATCGAGTCCCCATCATCTGATATAGAGTCCTTTTAAACAGATAACATTTCTCTCCGAGAACATGGCCACCCATAACCCCTTTAAGTTTCCTTACAGGAAGGGAGATTTAGGATTGACTCTTTCATTCCACAAAAGGAGGCCCTCACCTCAGTTGCAAATGAGGTGGGACTATACCTGGTAATTTCCTGGTAATAAACTGGCCTCCTGAACAGCTAGATGACTTGTGTGCATAGAAGGGTGCCATCTTGTTTTTCACCTCAGGTAATCCGATAAGATTTCCTCTGAGTGACTGTGGATTCTCAGACCCTGAGGTGGAGTTTGCTATTGCCTGATACCAGACCTTTTTTTTACTTGGGAGACCTTCAAAATATGAAGTTCTGACTTTCTGGTTTGCCCTTTTCCCTCACGCTGTACATCCAAGAGGGATTATAACTTCTTTTCTACAGTCAAATCTCTCACGGCTGTTTGTCTGCATTACCGACTCTCTTGTGCAACGACACCTACCTTGGGCATTTTTGTCGGCTTTGGGGATTCTGTGCCTTGGAAAGAAGGCACCTCCTGGCTGTTCACTTCTATTTCCCTGTAGGCAGGTTTGAGTTTTCCATAGCGCAGGCTGCAGTGCTGAAGGCTCTTGTGGTGCCAAATCTGCTGCTTTCCATCCAAGTCATTGCCGACTCCAAACCACTGAGCTGCTCCTCTGAGGGTAGCAAAGAGGAGACAAATGCCATAACACAACCATGGCTTCACAAGCAACTTCAAGATTTTAGTAAAGTAACTGAGGGCATCTAATCTATCTAGGCCGGAATATTTATCTAGCTTTGCTTCCAGGAATGGTTAATTTTGGATGTGTTTTCACAGATGGACACTTTTAAAGCAGACAGAATAAACATGAAGAATCGTGGATGGATATACCGTATTCGATTTTTTTTCTCATCAAATCTTCAAAATATGTTTAACGGGAAAAAAAATGGAATCTAGCCTGTGGTAGAACAGGCTAGATTTGATGGTGGGGCTGAGCCCCCTTTTTATGGATTATATTTTCTTCCATTTATATTTCTTTTCAGCGTCTGGACATTATTATGACTCTGTTCTATGAAAAAGCCATGTCTGTGCTTAACAACTGATGTGGAGACGGAATAACAACACAACTACTGTATTTCCCTGAAAATAAGACTAGGCCTTATATTAATTTTTGCTCCAAAAGATGCATTAGAAATTATTTTCAGGTGATGTCTTATTTTTAGGAAAATACAATACTAAATAAATCTGTCTGGCTGAGGATCTTAATTGGGACTTACTTTTGGGGTAGGTCTTATATTACGAGCAGCCTGAAAAATCATGCTAGGGCTTATTTTCCAGTTAGCTCTTATTTTTTGAGAAATGTGGTATCTCACATACAGGTTGTCCTTGATTTACAACCATTTGTTTAAGGACAGTTCAAAATTTCCTCAGCCTCAGAAAAAGTGGCTTTTGACTCATTCTTGAAGTTACAACCCTTTCATGGCCCCTGCAGTTCTACAATTACAATTTGGGCACTTGAGCAATTAGATTGCATGTATATTTATTTATTATTTTAAATTTATTAATTAAAAAAAGAGTCCGCAGAGAGGGGCGGTATACAAATCCAATGAAAGCGAGTTTCAAAAATACCTACCAAGTCTTTTTAATGTTACTAATAGTGCATCAAGCACAAAAACCAAGCACTCACAGATTGACAAATTATCCTCAGCTGTTTATATTTCATATTACCATTGCTTTGCTTTTAAATGCTGTAAGCTGCCCAGATTCATTAATATGAGACTCCGAATAAATAGAAGAAATCAGACAAACATATAATGTATAAGTTAACACGTTAGGATAAAGTTCTCCTTACTTGCGAATGCTCTGGGACAATGAGGTTTGCCGATGCAAGGCAGGATGTCTTTCAAAGTTGCTGCCCTGTCTCTTCAATCTTGACTCTTGGAGGCTGACACTTTTTTGAAGACCAGGGTTTTTTTTAACAAGCTAAAAAGAGACATTGAGGTCATCAGCAAAGGCGATGGGGAGGACGGATTGATCCAGGGACCATTCAACTATCCACACAAATTATGAATTCTCAAAAAATCCTATTTCCTGATCAGGGAGGGGATCAGGACCCTTTACCAGTTCATGGCTAGATAAGCTGGGAGAGTTAATTAGTCAGGCATAGATATCTGTGTGAGGGTAAAATGGTACATAGATCAAATTACACACTTGCCTCTGAGCAGTTTATAACCTAGGGGCCAGTGAAAGAGAAAAGGAAAAAATGCAATGGAATAAGGGATGGGATGGATGAAATTTTCTACTCCTGAAAGTGCAACATTCATAAAAAGTCTGTGTAGAATACCAAAGAACTGGCTGAAGCTTACAAACGATTTTTCCTTATATACTGCTCAAAAAAATAAAGGGAACACTCAAGTGACACATTCTAGGTCTGAATGAATGAAATATTCTCATTGAATTGTACAAAGTTGAATGTGCACAACAGCATGTGAAATTGATTGTCAATCAGTGTTGCTTCCTAAGTGGACAGTTTGATTTCACAGAAGTTTGGTTTACCTGGAGTTATATTGTGTTGTTTAAGTGTTCCCTTTTTTTTTTTAGCAGTGTATTATAATCCGTTCTCCCTTGTCACTAGCTAGTGAGTATGCACGGAGAAATAGATATTGCTTTTAAGTGTCTAAATGTCAACCGCTCCAAACTTGACTGCAAAAAATACGACTTCAGCAACAGAGTAATCAACGCCTGGAATGCACTACCTGATTCTGTAGTTTCTACTCCTAACCCCAAAACCTTTAGCCTTAGACTATCTACAATTGACCTCTCCCCCTTTCTAAGAGGTCTGTAAGGGGCGTGCATAAGCGCACCACTGTGCCTACCGTCCCTGTCCTATTGTCTTCTTTTGTTACTTTTTATCATTATTTATCTAATGTTTTATTTGTACAAATTACCACCCTATAATTGTTTGAACAAAATAAACAAAATAGGCGTTGATTGCTTACCTGAACGCCTCTTCTCGTACGGTGAGCGGGTACAGCAGTCACATGGGTTGCTCACGTCCAATCCGATGGAACTGAGCCTAGTATTAAAAAAGCTTGCCGGATCCGCCCCTTCCCCAGAATTCGCGAATCCATAGACTAGGCTCAGTTGTGAAGCTCTGTAGTGTTCAACTCTCATTGTTAGAGGAAGAAAGGTATAGAAAGGTAAAAGAAGACACATACAAGGGCGGGAAGTGACTGCTGTACCCGCTCACCGTACGAGAAGAGGCGTTCAGGTAAGCAATCAACGCCTATTCTCCGTACTGAAGGAGCGGGTCCAGCAGTCACATGGGACATACCCAATAGATGGTCCCTAGGGTGGGATTAGATTGCTATCGTGTGAGATAACGGATTGGAGTACCCTTCTGCCGAAGGCAGCGTCCGCTGAAGCGTAAGAATCAATCTTGTAGTGCCTGATGAAGGAATTTGGCGAGGCCCAAGTGGCTGCTTTGCAGACCTCCTCCAACGGGGCTTGAGTCGCCCAAGCGGCCGAGGTGGCCGCGCTCCTGGTGGAATGCGCTGTGATGTTCCTTGGAACGGAGAGGGAGGCCGACTCATAGGCCTTAGATATAGTCCCTCTGATCCAACGGCCCAGTACTGTTGAAGACACTTTGGCCCCCATGACTCTGGGATGATAGGCTACAAAAAGAGCTTCTGACCTTCGAAAGGGTCCTGTGCGTTGGATATATATTCTCAGCGCTCTGATGAGATCCAGGGTGTGCCATCTAATTGCCAAGGGATGGTCTCGTTGGAGGCAGAAGGAAGGTAGGACAATATCCTGAGATCTGTGGAACATGGAACTGACCTTGGGTAAGAAGGTGGGGTCCAGTCGCAAAACTACCTTGTCCTGATGGAATTGACAAAGGTCCTGCCTGATTGAGAGGGCAGCCAGCTCCGAAATGCGTCGGGCAGAGGTAATAGCCACCAGGAAAGCTACCTTAAAGGATAGGTACCTGAGGGATGCCGATTTTAGGGGTTCGTATGGAGCCTGCGTGAGGGAATGGAGAACCCGTGGCAAATCCCAGGATGGATACCTGTGGACCTTGGAAGGTCTGAGGTTGGCTATGCCCTTGAGGAATTCCTGAACCTCAGGGAAGGATCGGAGAGGCTGTCTGCGGGGGCCCCCCAGGACAGATGAAATGGCTGCCAGATGACGCCGGAGGGTGCTGGTGGAAAGCCCTTTATGGAAGCCTTGCATAAGGAAGGAAATAATTCTGTGTATGGGGATGCACAGAGGGGAGAAACCTTCCTGTAGACACCACTGGTGAAACTTGGACCACGTGTGGTCATAGATTCGATTGGTCGAGCCCCTTCTGGCCTTTAAGATGACCTCCACTGACTCGGGGTCATGGCCACGCAGTTCTAAATCTCTCCTGATAACAGCCAGGCGGTGAGGTGGAACCACTCCGGGTCTGGATGGAAAGAGGCCCCCTGCCGCAGCATATCCCCCGAAACGGGGAGTCGCCAAGGGTCCTGGACGGACAGCTGTTGGAGATCCGCGAACCAGGGCCGGCGGGGCCAATGAGGGGCGATTAAGATTACTCGGGCCCTCTCGGTGAGGACCTTGTGAATCACGTCCGGGAGGATTGGAATTGGAGGAAATGCGTAGAGTAGGCCTGGAGGCCATGGACTCCGGAGGGCATTGATTGCTTCCGCTCCCGGGGATGGAAATCTGGCATAGAAGCGAGGGAGTTGGGCGTTCGCATTGGTCGCGAAGAGATCCAGGACTGGTAGGCCGAATCTGAGGGTGATTTGATGGAACAGGTCTTGATGGATGTTCCACTCTCCTGGGTCTATCGTTGCTCGGGATAGCCAATCCGCCTGGACGTTGAGGCTCCCGGAGATGTGATCGGCTAGGAGCGACTGGAGATGTTTTTCCGCCCAAAGGCCCAACTTGAGGGCCTCCCTCATGAGAGCCTTGGATCTCGTGCCCCCCTGTCTGCAGATATGGCTTTTTGTGGCAATGTTGTCGGTGAGAATGAGAACGTGCCGGTTGGGAATGCGAGGAGAGAAATGCTTCAGCGCCAGGGAAACGGCTCTTAACTCTAGCCAATTGATTGGCCTGGAAGCTTCCTCCGGGGACCACGTGCCCTGGGCTATCATCCCCTGGGCGTGGGCGCCCCATCCCGATAGACTGGCATCTGTGGTGATGACAAATTGATCCGGGCACCTGAACGGGGATCCTTTGTCCATGGCCGGAGACTTCCACCACTTGAAGGATCTGCGAACACTCAGTGGGATGACAATGCGTCGATTTGAGTTGCTGTGCCCCGATCTCTGAAAAGGTAACAGGAGCCACTGGAGTTCCCTAGCATGAAGGCGAGCCCAGGGAATGATGCCTATGCATGACACCATCTTCCCCAAAAGGGAAGATAGAGTGACTATGGATACTGAAGAGTTAGATAAAATCTTAGAAATTAACTCCACTATACTGAGTTTTCTCTCGGGAGAGAGAAACACCTGGGAGGATTCTGAATCAATAATGGATCCCAGGTGAGCAATGGATGTGGAAGGTTGGAGATGACTTTTATCAAAATTGATGGAAAATCCATGGTCCTGAAGGACTGACATGGTAACAGAAAGGTCTGTTTTCACTTTCTCTAGGGAGTTCCCATGAATCAAAATATCATCAAGATAACATAAAATGTGAATGGGAAACGCCCGGATATAGGCCGCCAGGGACCCCAAGAGTTTTGTAAAGACCCGAGGGGCCGAGGAGAGGCCAAAAGGCATCGCCCTATACTGGAAGTGCCTGCCTTGAAAAGAAAAACGTAAAAATTTTCTGTGGCATTTGGCTATAGGAATGTGAAGGTAGGCCTCAGTGAGGTCCAAGGAAGACATGAAATCTCCCGAGTGGATGGCGGCCAAAATAGAAGGCAAGGAGTGCATCTTAAACTTCCTATATTTGATGAATAGGTTTAGTTTCTTTAAATCCAAAATAGCTCTCCAACCTCCGGAGGACTTTGGAACCATAAATAAAATGGAGTAAAAACCTAGGCCCCTCTGATCGGAAGGGACCGGTTGAATGGCTCTGATGGACAATAGATGAGAAATGGCCTCCTCCATACGGTTACAATCAAAGGATGACCTGGGAGAAGGGCAGGAAATAAAACGTCTTGGGGGAGGAGAAACAAATTCTAAAAGAAGACCTGTTTGAACAGTGTCAATGACCCAAGGGTCTTTGGAGGTGAAACGCCAATTAGAGGCGAAATGAGCTAGGCGACCCCCTATGGGAATAGAGGAAAGGTTACCATCTAGGTTTCTTTGAAGCCCTGTTAGATGAAGCTCCCCTTTGGAAGCGAAACCCTCTACCCCTGGAGTTCCTACCTTGGGAACGAAAGCGGGGGGAATACTGACCTGGAGACCTCTGATAGGACGCCGCTTGGTCTTGCTGGCGCCCTGGGCGACGAAAGGACTGCGTTTTGGTAGCCTTTTTAGTGGTTGGACCCAAAACTTTCTTCTTGTCCGTGGTTTCCGTGAGGAGTGGATCCAGAAGATCACCGAAGAGCAGGTCGCGCTTCAAGGGGCCCTGGGATAACTGCCACTTTTGGCGAACTCCCGCTTGCCAAGGGCGAATCCAAAGGAGTCTTCTTGCCGTTGTAGAAGCTGCAATAGACTTAGCAGAAAATCTAGTAGATTGCAAAGTGGCATCAGCCACGTACTGGGCAGCTGCAAAGACCTTGTTGAAGTCTTGTTGACCTCTCAAGTCATCGGGAGGAATATGCTGTTGCAGTTGGCGAAGCCACAGCAGCATGGCTCTGGAAAAAAAGGAAGCCGCTGCAGAACTTTTAATGGCCCAGGAATCAGAGGTGAATCCCCTTTTGAGCATTTGCTCAATGCGCTTGTCCTCTGGGCGGAGGACTTCCTCCGCCTCTCCTGGCACAGCCGCTGCCGAGTGAAGAATCTTGACAGGTTCATCCGGTTTAGGAAAGGATAGAAGTTCCTCATAGGAAGAGGAAAGTTTGTACAACTTTCTGTCCTTGGTGGAGGGATTAAGGCCAGAGGCTGGAAATTCCCACTGTTTGAGTAAGGCATCTTTAAACAATTTAGGCATAGGAATTACCTCGTTATCCTCCTGTTCCTCTGTGAAGTAAGGTAAATTCTCCTCCGGGGGATCAGTGGAAGTGGAGGCTTGTTTCTCCTGGGCCGCTAATCCCGTAGAAATTCTAGCTTTGAGGAGAAGAGATTTGAATAATTGAGAGGGGAAAATAGTAACTGGAGGGGGAACCTTTATTTGGGATTCCTCATCATCAGATAATCCCTGGAAAGGGTCCTCATCATCCTCCATCTCCTCGTATTCATCCTGGGAGGAATCTGAATCATCCTGAATAGGAGCTCTGACCGCTGGGGAAGAACCCAAGGGGCGGGAGGGACGAGAAGGAGGAAGAGGTAGAGGAAGCGCATTGATGGTGGAGAGTTTGGCATCAATGGCTTTGGACAACACAGCAAAAATAGACTGGAACTCAGGAGGTAAATTGGAAATATCAGCAGAAAAGGCAGAAGAATCCCTAAAGGCCTGGGAGGATCCTGGCTGGGGGGAATCTTCAATAATATCTGGTTCCTCTGGACCTATGCCCCATAGGTTAGGTTGGGGTCTGTCTAGGTTTGGCTCATCCAGAGATAACACAGGGACCCCAGAAGGAGGCAGGCTAGAGGCCTCTGGGGGGTCTTGACTACTGATTACTTGGGCCTGCACTTTCAAACGTTTTGCTGATTTGTCATGAATTTTTTGTAGGGCTAGGTCCCTTCTCTTCTCGGCCCTGGTGACCTTGGTCGGGGGGCGGGCCCCTGGAGAAGAGGAGGAAGAGGCCTGGGGGATGCTAGTAATCTCATCGCCAGTAGGCCTGGCCTCTCTGGGACCTTTAGTTGTGCCTCTCTTGGGAAAAGAAGCCATAGTCTGACAATTAACAGAAGACAAGGCTGAGCCAATAATTAAATAATAAGGAGAAGAATTTCAAGGACTTCCCAAGAGGAATGGATCCTGCTTCGAGGCCTCGAAGCTGCTGAAGAGTGAGGACAATCTGGGCAAACCCAGAGTTCGTGCCCCCAAATCCAGCGGGGCCAGCCTCCCTAAACTTAATAATTAAGTAAACCAAGGCACTCTGGTTGGAGGCTTAGCCGGTGGAGAATTTAGCCTGGGACCCCCAAGGCCCGCTCCGGGATCCACGCGGTGGACTGAGGCCTACGCGGCTGGCAGGAGGCCAACACGAGAGGCCTAGATTTAAAAAAGGGCGCGAAGGCCTTCGCGCCGAAAAGATCGCTCCGTAGAATTTCTTAAGGGAAAAGCGATCGACTAAGTCCAGGAGACTGGAAGGCGTCTCACTCCGCAGGAGGTATTTTTTTAAGCCCTTAAATATATTTATACGATAAATAATCAATAATGAAATCGATAAATACTTGCACCAGGACCTCCGGGCCAAGGGATTAGAAGAATCCACTAGCGGCCGCAGGAATCGTAACCGGCAAAACCGCCGGGGGAAAACGAAACCGCAACTTCTCCTAAGGGACAAACCGAGCCGCTTTTTTACTTTTTTTCTTTAAACGGCTGGCGCAATGGTGCAAGTAATAAATAAAGACAATAATCTTACTATTTTTTGAAGGAAAGATCGAAGGGAAGGTGTTAGAATGTTGAACGAGCTATCACAATACAACCGCAGGATATGCGAACTGAGCGAATTCTGGGGAAGGGGCGGATCCGGCAAGCTTTTTTAATACTAGGCTCAGTTCCATCGGATTGGACGTGAGCAACCCATGTGACTGCTGGACCCGCTCCTTCAGTACGGAGAATAAGTAAATAAGTAAATAAATAAAATAAAATAAATTTAAAAAGTGGAGGGACCTTGCAAGCCAATGTAATAAAACCTAAGATAATTCAACTGTCTGATTATCTTAAAGATTATTACTATAGTGACTTTTTGGAAGACAGTCCACCTGGAGACAGATTGTCTGGATTCAGGAATGATTTTACTGAAAGGTTAACAATTCTGATCAACGAGAGAGCCAAGTTAGCTTGAATCTTTAACAACTACCCTATAAGGCATACAGTGATCTCTCGGTTAGCGCGGGGGTTACGTTCCAAGACCTCCCGCGCTAACCGATTTCCGCGTTATAGTGGATGCGGAAGTAAAAACCACCATCTGCGCATGTGCGCCATTTTTTTCATGGCCGCACATGCGCAGATGGTGGAGTTTGCGTGTGGGCGGCGGGGAAGACCAAGGGAAGATTCCTTCAGCCGCCCAACAGCTGATCTGCTCCGCAGCGCGGAAGCAGCGAGGAGCCGAAGATGGGGTAAAGGCAAAGGGGAAACCCCATCTTCGGCTCCTCGCTGCTGCCGCGCTGCGGAGCGGATCAGGTGTTGGGCGGCTGAAGGCACCTTCCCTTGGTCTTCCCGCCAGATCACTTGCCGCTTGCCGCTTGCCAGTCCAGGCCCCCCTGGATGAGCGGCCCCGCATGGCCCCAGCGCCGGACTCCGAACGCCGAAACCGGAAGGGGCGAGGTGGGGGAGAGTCTGACGGAATGCGACTGACGGAATGCTGAGCCTCCCGTTTTCTCTCCCCCCCCCCTCGCCCCTTCGCCTCCCTGTGTTCCTAGGAGAAGTGCTGGTGAGGAGCAGAAGGTCTGTCTTGCCTCAATCCCCAGCACTTCTCCTAGGAACACAGGGAGGCGAAGGGGCGAGGGGGGGGGAGAGAAAACGGGAGGCTCAGCATTCCGTCAGTCGCAGCGCTGGCTGTCAACTTTTCTTTTTAGCACTGGGGAGGCAAGTCAGCTCCTGCCCAGTTTTAAAAAGAAAAGTTGACAGCCAGCGATTGTTCCGCTGCCGCCAGCATGGCCTGGCTGGCAGCGGAAGATGTAACGGAGCCCACGGGGGATTCGCCTTCCTCCCACCCGCAGCCGAGACTGATCGTGGGCTCCTTCGCAACCTCGGAGAGCTTCCAGGGCATGAAAGCTCACGAAAACCAGGAAGCTCTCCGAGGTTGCGAAGGAGCCCACGATCAGTCGGCTGCGGGCGGGAGGAAAGCGAATGCCACGGGGCTGGACTCGGCTCCCCCCTCGGCTCTCCCCCTTACCAGCCCCGCCGCGGAAGGCTCCATTCTGTTCCCTGCCGGCCCGATTGAGCGGCCGGCGGTCTCCATTCAGGGAACAGACGTCCACCCCCTCCTCGGAGTCCCCGGCACCCAGCGTCCCCACGCCGCCTCCACCTCCCGGTAATGCGCCCGACCTCTGCCTCTCTCTTTCTCTCTCATATACCACGCCGGCAACAGGGAGAGAAAGAGAGAGAGAACTAGCGTGGACTTATTTTTTATTTTTTAATATTTTATTTTTTTAATTAATATTTTTTGAAAAACCGCGTTGCAGTGTTTCGCGCTAATCGAGAACGCGCAAATCGAGGGATCACTGTATTTGCATGCTGGAATACTGCAGTCAGATGATGTGAACCAGTAGTGGGTTTCACTTAACTTTGCTACCAGTTCGGGAATGGGAATGCGCTTTGCATTCGGGTGCAACACTTCTGCAAAGAATCTTCTGCGCATGCGCAGAACATCCGTGATGATGACTGGGTGGGTGGACGGAGCCTCCCGCCACCGCTGCTACCAGTTCACCTGAACTGGGGTGAACCAGTAGAAACCCAGCACGGACATGAAAACTTGATACATTCTTATTAGACAACTTACATCCAGTCTCTCATCTTCCCCTTTTAGGGAAGGTTCTCTAGCTGAAGCAGATCATTTAGAATGAGTGGAGATGGCATGATTGATTTTGTAGGTCATCGCGGTTAAAATTTCACTGAGGGGAGTACAGCTCCTGTTTTACTATTAGATCTTTCAGCAATGTTTGAAGACGTGGACCATTGTATCCTTCTGCATAAAGATTAAGAGTTAGGAGCACTGATTTTCAGTGGTCCCACTCCCTTCTCAGTGTCAATGTGTTAACATTAGTCTATCATGATGGAGTTGAACAACAAACCAATAAACAATCCATCATCATTCCCATATTTCCCAATTCTTAGGACTCCCAATTGAGTCCCAATTCTTTGAGACTCAAAACATCAGCTTATGTCAGATTGCTTTCAAGAGTGAAACGGGTCATCAGGAGCATTTGGGAAGCATTTTAACTTAGAGCAACTGGCTTTTAAGCACCAAACACAGTTTTGTGCTTGAAACAACCTGATTTCACATTGGAAATAGGATGTTTTGATTTTGAAACTTTTTTTTTTGCACCACAGTAATGTACGGTTTATAAAAGACACCTTTTCAGATAGCATATCACAGTTAATAGACATTTATCGATCTCAGTAATTCATACCATTGTTTGGCTGCTTTCCTCTTCAGACTTCACTGGTGGGATCGTGATAGAGAGGTTGGGGGGCTTCTTGCTCTGAAGTCGACTGCTGCTGGTGCTAGAACGGCTGCTTCCATTTTTATCGCTGTCTGCCATCTTAGATCAGAAGGTATTAAGCCTGCCTGTAATGAGGAAGAAAGCAAGGAATTTAAAATGGAGTACTCCCTTGTGCTCATTTGATTAAAGATAATCTCCCCCAGATTTAAAGGCATCCTCCTCATAACTTCAAACCATCACCCTCCAATCGCCAGAGTGAAAGAAGTCCCAAAGTACTTTGAAAGCTCTAATATTAATCGCTCCAAGCTTGACTGTAAAAAACACGACTTTAGCAATCGAGTTGTCGAAGCGTGGAACTCATTACCGGACTCAGTAGTGTCAACCCCTAACCCCCAACATTTCTCCCTTAGACTATCCACGATTGACCTCTCCAGGTTCCTAAGAGGTCAGTAAGGTGCGTACATAAGTGCACTAGTATGCCTTTCGTCCCCTGTCCAATTGTCTCTCCTTATCTCATATCTCATATATCTTTTCTCCCTTTCATATATCTTCTCCTCTATTTTTATATCTTTTCTTTACATATAATATTTCATGTCTATTCTCTTCAATATGTATTGCATATTGGACAAAATAAAAAATAAAATAAATAATTTGGGGAAAGAAGATGATGGATCAACAGACTGACATTTGTTGAGCAACAAATACAGCTGGTTTCAGGGAGATAGAGCAGCTTGGTAATGTGCAAAGGATTAATTAATGAATTGGTTTTGATTTGCAACTCTAGGGGTCTAGAAACAGGTAAGCAAAATTGAAACAATATAAAAACTCTAAGGACATCTAGGCAAAAAGCCAATCAACTCCAAGGCAAAACCACAACTACACTGTTTTCACCCTCTAGCTCAGGATTTAGACACACATCAACCAGAAGGCATTGATTAATCAATATTTATTTATTTAAATTCATTTGTACCCTGCCTTCCTAAAATAATAATAATAATAATAATAACCCTTAATATAAAAAACAATCATACATCTCATACAGACTAAACTAGTAAGCCAGTCAGAGGGATTTCACTAGAGATAGCCCTCACTTAATGACAGTGTTAAATATGCATTGAAGCAATGTAAATAAGTTGAATGTGGATTGTGTGTTCTGATTGGTTGAAACAATGACAGTTGAGTTTAGGCGGGAAAGTGAAAGTATATAAGGAGCGCTCTGACACTGTTACAGTCAGTCGCGTTCTGAGCTGAAGGCACTTTCCAAAAAGAGCTTTCTCCTGCCGAGCCAATAAAGAATTTAAAAGAACCGACTGCCTCAATCTTCTTCAGACAGCCTTGTTTAGCAACCGTTTAAAGTTATGAGGGTGCTAAAAAGTAATGTTATGGCTGCTCCTCACACTTACTACTGTCATAGCATTTCTGCAATCATGTGACTGGTGCCATTTACCAATGTCACAGCATCCCACAATCACATGATCGCCATCTGTGAGCTTCACAGTCAGCTTCTAGGCTGTGGAAGGAGTCCTGGTGGTATGTAGCACTGCAGGCAAATTCTACCCACTGCCTGGAGTTCGATCTTGTCAGGGCTCAAGGCTGATTCAGCCTTCCATCCTTCCGAGGTTGGTAAAAGGAAGACAGACTGTTGGCAGTAATATACTGACATTATAAACCACCCAGAGTGGACTGTAAAGCACCATGGGGCAATATATGAGTGCTATTGCTATTATTATTCTAACAAGCAGTCATTGGAGAAACCAGCAGAAAAATTGCAAATTGTGATCACTGGGTGTCTCACTTAACAACAGGCCTACAAGTCCCAATTGGGTATTTAAATGAGGACTACCTGTAAAGATAATACATATTATGTATTTTGTATATTTTCAGGAAATTATGTTAACTAGAATGGAAAATACTTCAGATTTCACCTTACGGGCCAATATTTCCATATGAGGATATAGGACCGATGTCTGTGTACAATGGATTAAAATCTTTTTCTAAACAGAATGGAGAACCAAACGTTAATGAGGTCTTAGGTATAAGCAGTTTGGACATGAAGCAGAAACTGTCAGGAGAGGCGCACCATTCCAGTCTTTTTAAAAAATATATATATTTTGAAGTTTTGGAACTCTGCTTAGAAATGGTGACAGGAAGCCAAGTGGAATAGTTTGGGAGACTGACTTATAGTAACCCGGTAAACTTTTCCTAAACTGGTAATCTCTGGAAAATAAAGTATATTTTTTTTAAAAAGGTGTTCAAACTCTCTAGGTGGATTTAAAACTATTTATGTTTTTGCATTCCTTCAGATCAACTTTAAAGGCATTATTCTCTTTTAAATCTCTCCTTGTGAACGCTGAAAGTTTTTTCCCCAAAGGCTTCCGAAGTCTTATTTCATTTTATATTAAACACACACACACACACACACCTTGTACAGTAACCCCTTGCTCGTCTGAAGCTTGGCCTTTCCTCAAGGGACTGTGCCTTTAATCCAATTCTTTCATACCATTTTAAAAACACTTCACTGATTTCCAGAAAGAGCCCCAGAAATGAAGTTTTTGTGCGGTTTGGATTCAGACTGGAATAAAAGATGGGGGCTTGACAAACAGTCAATTCCCCAAGTAGACTTTTTCAACCTGTCAAAGGAGTCATCCTAAACCTGTTTACACAAGGGAGCTTCAAGGATTAAAGGTAATACCCGTAATCCTGACCTATTCACACTGACTAGCAGTTGTATCATTCCCTGCAGAGAGTCAGGCTACAAGGGACAGAACACAAACAGATGAGATTTTGCAATTGTTGGATGGGTCAGCTAGGGTTTGTAGTGCCACTTATGTGACCTCACCAGCTTTACTACCACAGCTATTTAGGTTAGGTTGCCTCAGCCTTTTGACCTATTAATACTACCCTGGGAAAAGCTAACCGATCCTAACAGCTTACACAATGATTAAATAATATCTTACATATAATGTGTATATAATCGACATCAGCTCAGGAGCAGGAGTCTCAAAGTCTCCATAAAAATAGCATCTATTTTTGTTCATGCTGTCCTTCATGGGGTCAGTGTTGTATCTTACCTCCAAGAGAAAAGATTCCCCATTTTATAACCAACTACCCACATTCTACAAGGGTTGCCCAGAAAGTAATGCATCACATTTTTTCCCCAGCCTAAAGTAATGGTACGAATGCAAAACTTTAGATATACAGTAATACCTCGTCTTACGAACTTAATTGGTTCCGGAAGTAGGTTCATAAGGTGAAAAGTTCGTAAGACGAAACATTGTTTCCCATAGGAAACAATGTAAAAGCGATTAATGCATGTAAAGGGGGAAAAAAATCGCAAAATGGCGCTCCGCTGGAAAGGAGGTGGGAAATCCCAATAGGGAATTCCATGGGCGGAGCTTTGACGTCACAAAGACGTCCTTCCTGGAGGCCGAAAAATGGCGTCTGTAAGTGATGTACGTTACAAGCAGCGTGTCGTCATTGAATTTCTCACTGCGGAGAAAGAAATTGTTGGAAACATTCACAAATGTTTGTGGACAGAACCTGCAGTCGACAGAAGTACAGTCAGTCTCTGGGCACAGAGGGTGAGGCCATTAGAGGTGATTCGCACAGTGCAGAAATGGCTTCGTGACCAGAACAAGGAGTGGAACCAACAGGGTATACATGCCCTTGTTTCTTGCTGGAGGAAGGCCATAGAACGGGATGGAGAGTACGTGGAAAAATAGGGCGTGTAGAAGAAACATCATTCTTTCTTGCTTGTAAGTTTTGTTGTGTTCAATAAATAATTGTTGGAGAAAAAAATGTTGTGCATTACTTTCTGGGCGACCCTCATAATATGATAAGAATAATCTCTTACAAAAACTCTAAGAAAAATAGGGTACACCAATGCCATTAATAGCATTAAAGAGCCATGAGCTGGAATGGCATTAATTATATATCAGCAAGTTGGGGTAAAAGATAAAAAAATCTTGAAGTCAAGCTTGATTGGTGACCTTACGCCTTGGTGTAATTTCCCTGGTGGTGTTATATTACTGGGCAATGTTGTGGAAAAAGGTTGTCAGTGCCTTGTTCCAGTTGTTGTTGTTTTTTTAACGTATAATTTTCTAATCTGGTTTATACCACTGAGATATGTTAATGGTTTCCCATCCTAGTACAACCCAGCTCTGCTCATTTCCCAAGCCCAACGAAGGTCAACCAAGGATTTCAATTGGTTGAGATCACCATTATTTATATGATAGCACAGCACAAATCTGCTCCAGAGGCAAAGCGTGACAATGGGACTAATAAAGAAGGAGAATCTGCCCAGACAATTCAATCTTCCATGATTAGCATGTTCTGGGTTCCTTCAATTCATCAATGTCATCTAAAACCTAGGTCACCAACCTATGGTCTGCGAAATAATTTTGGTGGTTCCCCAGAGAAATCTTTGTATTTTTGCATGTTTATATTGCACTTGTCCCCCAGGAGCAATTAATCTGGTGCGCACGCAGGAACATAAGGTTGATTTAGGTGTCCAAATCACCCCGCCCACATGCAGCCCCCACATTTATAATTTCTTTAGGGTTAGGCATGCCCTCCTCAGCCGGACCAACCCCACTCTCTTCAATGGGCCGGCCATGGCTGGAGACGCAGAGTTGCCCAGCTCAGAGCCTGAGAAGTGGATAACGGAGTCTACGGAGAGGGGCGGCATACAAATCTAATAAATAATAATAATAATAATAATAATAATAATAATAATAATAATAATAATAATAATCTGTTCCAGCCACAGGGAAAGAAACGGCACAGTTGCGGAACTGTTCTGGTTGGGAAGGTGAGCTACCAACCAGCCAATTCATATTAGTGATCTTCGGAAATAAAAATTATGAATTAGGTAGTCCACAGGATTTAAAATTATGACCTTGGTGGTCCCTGAGGTCCAAAAGGTTGGGGACCCGTGATCTAAAAGGACCCTGAAGTGCCCCTTCTCTGCAGAAGCAGCACCTGCCTTCCGGGATGAGGGTCTCCCAAGATCTGGATGGCCCTCACTCTATTATTGTTCTGCAGAGCCATGAAAACTATCTTACGGCTGTCATTCTTGCCATATTTTGTCTCTCCTTCTTGGTAATTAGTTTATCCTTAATTTTCTTGTTTTGATTGTTGTGAGCCCGCGCCCCCAGGGGAAGATCATTGGCGTTGGGTATTTATTTATTTATTTATTGGATTTGTATGCCGCCCCTCTCCGTGGACTCGGGGCGGCTAACAACAGTGGTAAAAACAGCATGTGACAATCCAATAGTAAAACAGCTAAAAACCCTTATTATAAAAAACCAATCATACATACAAACATACCATGCATAAATTTTAGAAGCCTAGGGGGAAAGAATATCTCAGTTCCCCCATGCCTGACGACAGAGGTGGGTTTTAAGGAGCTTACAAAAGGCAAGGAGGGTAGGGGAGCTGGTTTCAGAGGGTCGGGGCCGCCACAGAGAAGGCTCTTCCCCTGGGTCCCGCCAAATGACATTGTTTAGTTGACGGGACCCGGAGAAGGCCCATTCTGTGGGACCTAACTGGTCACTGGGATTCGTGCGGCAGAAGGGGGTCCCGGAGATAATCTGGTCCGGTGCCATGAAGGGCTTTATAGGTCATAACCAACACTTTGAATTGTGACCGGAAACTGATTGGCAACCAATGCAGACTGCGGAGTGTTGGTGTGACATGGGCATATTTAGGGAAGCCCCATGATTGCTCTCGCAGCTGCATTCTGCACGATCTGAAGTTTCCGAACACTTTTCAAAGGTAGCCCCATGTAGACAGCATTACAGTAGTCGAATAAATGAATCTGCAGAAATTCTGAATTCACCCTTAAGTGAAAAGGCATGGCATTTTTATAAATAAAAATATTTTGAAAAATGGAAATAAATAGGTTCTGGGCCTTTTAAAATTTATTTATTATTATTATTTATTGGATTTGTATGCCGCCCCTCTCTGCAGACTCGGGCCACCTTACTGACAGCAAGTTAATAGTTAACATTCACCCAAGGAGTCTTAAAGATCTCTCTAATGAAATTGCTGGTATTTAGAAAAAGATATGTAAACATCACCAAACTGCCTTCTATTTTAGAGTGTCAAAAGTTAAAAGGGATTTGCAAAGTTTCGGTAAATTGCTTAACTGTTTTAAAACAGATTTTAGATAATTTACTGGAAAGCATTTATTAAACATAAAATGATCTAATATTTAAACAAGCCTGTCTCCTGAGAAAGTACAGTGATCCTTGTCTCAGTAAACATTCAGGGTTCTTGCATCAAAGAAATGTGATATCCATCATAAATCAGATGTGGAATTCACTTCCTGAAGATGTAATGATGGCATGAAATTAGATGTTGGATCTAATCCAATACATTTAAGAATGGGAATCTTAGTCCTTCAAAACAAAAACATGAAACCTTGTTCCCGTCCTCACATAAAACCTTAACTCTTTCCCGGATTTTCTTTCCTCCAAATGAAATATACTGCTCAAAAAAATAAAGGGAACACTCAAATAACACATCCTAGATCTGAATGAATGAAATATTCTAATTGAATACGTTGTTCTGTACAAAGTTGAATGTGCACAACAGCAGTGAAATTGATTGTCAATCAGTGTTGCTTCCCAAGTGGACAGTTTGATTTCACAGAAGTTCGATTAAATTGGAGTTATATTGTGTTGTTTAAGTGTTCCCTTTATTTTTTTGAGCAGTGTATATATATTATTTCCATATACTGTATTGCACTGTGGTTAAACCATCAGGAATGAAACGTCTATTTCAACCTTCCTTAACCTGGTGTCTATAGCATATTAGGATTGCAATGCCCAGAATTCTCTATGCAGTGCCAGGATAGAAAGGGAGAGCTTGCAGTTTTAGTCCTGTGCCTTAGGCATGAAAAAAATGGCATGGTAGCCCAGTCACTCTTTCTCAGCCTCTTCAGGGTTGTTGTTGTTGTGGGAAAAATAGGAGGAAGGAGGTATGCCCATGTTACACCAACACTCCGCAGTCTGCATTGGTTGCCGATGAGTTTCCGGTCACAATTCAAAGTGTTGGTTATGACCTATAAAGCCCTTCATGGCATCGGACCAGAATATCTCCGGGACCGCCTTCTGCCGCACAAATCCCAGCGACTGATTAGGTCCCACAGAGTTGGCCTTCTCCGGGTCCCGTCGACTAAACAATGTCATTTGGCGGGACCCAGGGGAAGAGCCTTCTCTGTGGCAGCCCCGACCCTCTGGAACCAGCTCCCCCCAGAGATTAGAATTGCCCCCACCCTCCTTGCCTTTTGTAAACTTCTTAAAACCCACCTCTGCCGCCAGGCTTGGGGGAATTGAGACACCTCCCCCGGGCCTATACAGTTTATGCATGGTATGTTTGTGTGTATGTTCTTTGCTTTTTAATAAGGGATTTTTAGTGACTTTTAAATTATTAGATTTATTATACATTGTTTTATTGTTGTTGTGAGCCGCCCTGAGTCTACGGAGAGGGGCGGCATACAAATCTAATAAGTAAGTAAGTAAGTAAGTAAGTAAGTAAGTAAGTAAGTAAGTAAGTAAGTAAGTAAGTTCATTGCCATCAATTATTTGTAAAAATAATAAAGATGCGAAATAAGTAAGAAATAAAATAACAAACAAACAAACAAACAATTCTGTTGGATGGGAAGGGGATTGAGAAAGCTGCAATTCCAGCATACCCAGAGGTCACCAGTTTGAAACAGCTTCTCCATTTCATTCTAGCAGCTGGAAAAAACTATGGATTAAAAGGAAATGGTACATATCCACTCATACGTGCTTAACCAACACTGTGCTAATGCTCAGAAAATAGTCTAATACCAACTTGTGCTGCATCGTGAAAATGGATTGCAATAACCCAAGTAACTCTACATGGGGTTGCCCTTTATGACCACCCAGAAGCTGGTTCTAAAGAACTGGTCCAAATCGATAGCAACCCCATCACTGGTACAATCCAAGTCCCCTGCTTCCAATGTTGTCATCTGTTGAGACCTTGAAGATCTGCATTGTGAATGGCAATCCCAGCCCTTGGAACCAGCATGGGACAACTTGCTGTGGGACAATTCAATTTAATTATTTAAACTAATAAAAATTATCTTAATTTTTGACATTCACATTTCGTTTTGTTCTTCCTGTTGCATCCTTTGTTTAATGATTCTATTACCCCATTCCTTTAATATAAGTATAACCCTTGTCCACTGTGGCAAGTTGACCACAGTGAGCAAATTATCTTTTTAGACTTCTAGAAATTTGGGCAGACTGGTTTTTCTCTCTCGTCCCCCACCTCAAACATTGTACTAGGATGCAGGCTGAGCTGAGAGGATGGTTATTTTGGGGATTGGGGGAAAGGGTAGTTTTGATTTTAACAAAACCAGAAAAAGTATGAGTGTGTGTCCTAAATTAGGCTTGAAAGAAACAGACATAGGTTTTTGTGTGATCAGACCAAATTGCATTCATACAATAAAATCATTTTTGGACCAAAGATGTGATTAGCGACTAACATTCTTTAGTTCTAAATGTATCTTCTCACACAAACCACATTCCTAACTTGTGCCTGGTTTTGCTTTTACCCAACCATGTCTGCAGTATAGAAGACAGGGTGATCAAATAAAATGATGCTTCTTTAAAAAGATATTTAATTCCCAGCTGGGAATTTTTTCTATTAGTAATGTGGATGTGGCAATCATGGTGTGCCATTGTGGTAAAACATGTCCCTCCTGTTTTATTCTTGCAGGGCTTAAGCAATAACAAAGTTACATACTCCTTGGCAAAAGTGTATTTATTTTCCTGTTCTGCAGAGATACCAAGTTCCTGTAAATCCATTTTTAAAAATTCACTGCAATGACACAAATAGCCATTAGAGGGCAGTGGCCTCATGTTATTCAAGCTTTTTTTGCTGGCCTAAAATAAACAAGAGCCTTACTGTGGCACCTTAGAGGCTTAATGGGAGGAGAAAAATGGTAAACAAGGAGGCTCAATATACACTGCAGTGTTTTTATTAGGCAAGTTCAAGTGCATGGAAGAGAAGCAAAGAGATGGAATTGTTAGGAATGCTAATGCAGCTTTCAAATGTGGGGACTCCCAGAATTTCCCAGCCAGAGTGGGGAATTCCTAACCCTTCCTAGCTCTTGCTAAGAGCATTTCTTAAAAATTTGTTTTATATTTTTTACTAGAATAATTCCGTCTTCCATTAAGTAGTGTGTCACCTGGGTACTGATTGAGTAATATATAGGGTTTTTAGCTGCAGTTTTTTAATGTATTAGATTTGTTTTGTACGCTTTGTTTCTATATTTATTCTGTGAGCCGCCCCGAGTTTTCGGACAAGGGTGGCATACAAATCTAATTAATAATAATAATAATAATAATAATAATAATAATAATAATAATAAAAAATTATTATAATACCTTCATTACATTAATATTACTGTAATTCTCTGATTTTGCAATATTGAACATAATATATTAACTTCTCCCTCTTAACCTCATTTTCTAATATGAATATAATAGTAGTATTAAACATAATAATCATGATCATAATAATCATAGTGTTTACATTTCTTTCTCTCTCAATATATTTTCTATATTTAATTAATCTTTTATTTCTTTATTTCTAATATGAATATACTACTAGTATTAAACGTAATAATCATAATCATAATAATCATAATATTTACATTTCTTTCTCTCTCAATATATTTTCTATATTTCATTAATCTTCTTTTATTTCTTTATTTCTAACTTCCATTTTCATTTTCTAATCATCAATACAATTATTCCCTTGTCCTATAGCACTGTTCGTTCTTTCTCCTTAATTGCAAGTGTTAATCTATTTACTTCTGCACATTTTAATATTTTCCTAATCACATTCTCATATCTAGGGATCTCCTCACTTTTCCAATTTTGTGGGAATACAATTCTAGCTGCAGCTAATACATGGATAGTTAGATATGCATTCCTCTTATTATAGTTTTCAGGTAAAATCCCCAACAAAAATATTTCTGCTTTAAAGTCAATGTGCTGCTTAATCATCTTTTCCAGCTACGTATTTTTGTCTAGTATTTCTTTGCTTCTACGCATGTCCACCACGTATGATAAGAAGATTCAGGTATCTGGCAGGATTTCCAACATTTAGCTGAGAGCATTTTTTTAAACTAGGTTTTTAATTTAAACGTTCAGCTGAGAGCATTTTTTTAAACTAGGTTTTTCAGCTTTCTAACTTTTAACTACCTGATCTGATCTGCAGTTGGATGTTGCTGTTAAAGAGTGTCACCATGGCTTTTACACATTCCTTGGTCGCCAGTTTACCCCTCTCCAGATAAATCAATTAAAATAATCAGAAATCCCAATCAATGTGAGCAGTGGTTCAATATAAGAAACACATTCTATGGGGAACATTAAATTAACGATCATATGATACTTTAAATATATTATTTTAGCTGCTCAATAATATGCAGTATTTGAAGGGTGAGTATATATATTTTAAATGGAAATATGGAGTCTTGTCACTCTCCTAATCATAGGTCATTAAAATAGAAAAGTCTCTTTCAAGTCAAGCTTGATTCATGGATTTAATTTAAGACAGAGGTCTTCAAACCTGGGCCTGGGTACTTTAAGGTTTAGTTTATTATAGTTTATTAGATTTGTATGCCGCCCCTCTCCGAAGACTCGGGGCGACTCACAGCATGGAAGACGAGGAGGATGGGGACTATTCGAATCTTTGGAGGGAGTTGATTCCAGAGGGCCGGGACCGCCACAGAGAAGGCTCTTCCCCTGGGTCCCGCCAGCCGGCATTGTTTGGTCGATGGGACTCGGAGAAGGCCAACTCTGTGGGACCTAATCGGCCACTGGGATTCGTGCGGCAGGAGGCACAACTGGCTGGAGGTTTGCACAGCTGGCTGGAGAATTCTGGGAGTTGAAGTCCACAAGCTTTAAAGTTGCCAGGTTTGGAAAGCCCTGTTTTAAGAAGATGAACATATATCATACAGAAGTGGTTGTTCTGGCCTTCTAGATTTTCTTTTTCTAGCTCTCCAGTCATTTCTACAGCCCTGGGAATTTTCGTGAGAAGGATTAACTAGTCTGGTCCCACTAAGTGTTAGTGGTCAGATAAGAACAGCTATCTGCTGAAACGTCTCTAAACTGGATTAGCAGATCAATTATCTATGTTCTACATGCTTCAGAATTTGTAGAGATGATTAGGATAAAACAGCTATATAACATAATTCAATTAAAGCATATTACTATAGTTACTTCAGCAATTTTCTCATTTCTGAGACTTATGAGATATCAGGTGGGTATTTGTGTGTACACATACAGCATCCTGTGATAGTTTCATAGCCACTTTTAAAGGGAAAACTCTTCTTTTGGAGAAGAGCAAGCCTTAAGTCCAGCATCCCAGCAAGAATACATTGCATGGGAGAGGAAGCCATAAATGTTTAAGAGGCCCCTTCTCAGGAAGGGAGCAATGTAATAAATAATCCAGGCCCTCAACCATCCCAGGAGAACAAGCATCCTATACAGCAATTCTCAAAGTGCTTGAGCGGGCAAGAAATAGAGCTCGTGTCAACAGAGAAAGAGGGGCTGATGCATTAGTAGTTTGCCTCATCCATTATAAATTTTGGGACCATCACCATCAGAATGTTGAGGAAGAAAATATTTATACAAGTCGATACAATCCACAAATAAGGAAACAACACCAGCAGGTATTAGAGACCACCAGAGCTGGCAGAAAGGACTTCAGCTAACCTCCCCCAGATAGCCAGGAATAATGATATAGAAATGCAACAAGGCAATGGTTTTGGGGGGGGGACCCTCAAACAGACACAGTGGATTGAAGGCTGCATTCATATTTCTAATTAGCTTCTTGTGATTATTATCTGAGAAAGAGGATCTGAGAGATTAGCTGAAAAACGGGACTGTTGCACATACTATGGATAGTTCTTGTTCTTGGAGATCCTACAGCAGGTTATTGGAAAAAAATCTTCATTCAATGCTTAATACATTTATTTATTTATTTATTTATTTATTCATTCATTCATTCATTCATTCATTCATTCATTCATTCATTCATTCATTCATTCATTCATTCAATTTTTATGCCGCCCTTCTCCTTAGACTCAGAGTGGCTTACAACATGTTAGCAATAGCACTTTTTAACAGAGCCAGCCTATTGCACCCAGAATCCGGGTCCTCATTTTACCCACCTCGGAAGGATGGAAGGCTGAGTCAACCTTGAGCCGGTGATGAGATTTGAACCGCTGACCTACAGATCAACATTAAATGCACCACAAAAGACATGCATCTTCCTAAGCCAAATCTAACCTAAAAGTTAAATAGTGTTCTCTTTCCGGAAGACAGTTATGCAATGGTAGGATTATTTAACCTGCCTGAAATCAATTGGAAGTTTTATTAAGAAGCTGTAATCTACTTCGGAAGGCCCAAATAGCAGAGTGTCATCCCCTCCCGCCAATTTTCCTATATGTTCAGGCTGTTGCTAGCAAAGGTCTCTGCAATTTACCTCATGCAGGAAGGCCAGACTTGAATGATACACAACCCCAAAGTGGTGTAATAGTTAAGATGTAAGATTAGGGGTAGCATTAGGAAAGTCAATTCAATTCAATTCAATTCAATTTATTAGATTTGTATGCCGCCCCTCTCCGAAGACTCGGGGCGGCTCACAACGATAAAAACAATATTATAATGGCACAAATCTAATATTAAAAAGAACTAAAAACCCTATCATAATTAAAAACCAAACAGCACATACATACCAAACATAAATTATAATGAGCCTGGGGGAAGATGTCTCAAATCCCCCATGCCTGGCTGTATAGGTGGGTCTTAAGTAGTTTACGAAAGGCAAGGAGGGTGGGGGCAGTTCTAATCTCCGGGGGGAGTTGATTCCAGAGGGCCGGGGACGCCACAGAGAAGGCTCTTCCTCTGGGGCCCACCAGACAACATTGTTTAGTCGACGGGACCCGGAGAAAGCCAACTCTGTGGGACCTTATCGACCGCTGGGATTCGTGCGGTAGCAGGTGGTTCCGGAGGTACTCTGGTCCAATGCCATGTAGGGCTTTAAAGGTCATGACCAACACTTTGAATTGTGACGGGAAACTGATCAGCAGCCAAAGTCCAGGTTCTAGTCTACTCTTGGTCACAAATGTTCTTTGGGTGACTTTGGACCAGTTGCTCTCTCTACCTGTTGTTACTGTAAGGCAAAATAGGAAGAGAGAGTGCTGTGTACACTGTCTTAAGCTGCTGTGCAGAAAGCAAAATAAACTAATGAATAAATGAAGGGGAAACTGGGTTTATGTTCCTTTGGCAAGAGAGCAGCCCATTCACAGAGGGAATGAGTAATGACAGAAGAATAGGCACCAAACTTTGCTGCCAGCACTGCCCTCCAGAATTCTCTTTCGTTGCTTTTAATCACCTAGCAAAGACAATGGCAAAATACTGGAATTCACACCCCACCAACATAACAACATGCCTCATCCGTTGGCATAGAGTTGTATCTGGGGCCTGGATGACTTGTTTTTCCATGACAGGCAACCTGCCAAGGAGGCGCATTTAACGATGAATGGCTTGCCATTTTTACAGAATGAAAGGAGGACCAATCAGAAGTTGTGGCTTAGCTCCTCTGCCCTCCCTTCTTCTTGAGGGTGACTGCAAGCAAGACAAGAGCTATTGTGCCCAAGGGAGTTCACAGCAATATGATGAGAATCGGCCCTTTTTGGGGGGTGGGTGGGGGGACCACCAAGGCATTTCTTCAGCAAAAGTGGAATCAATGACCTGCAATGGCAGAAACAGAAACTCTTTCTCCCGGAAGGAAAACAAAAGGCTTATCTCCATAGGAATGAAACAGCAGAAGGCCGTGAAATAATCTCGAAGGCCATGTTAGCCGGGGAATTACGGAGATGGAAAATCTAATTCATTTGCAGGGCACCAGGCTGGAGATAGCGAAGACCAGAAACAGAGCCTCAGCACAGAACCACAGAAGATGGAAGAATTTTCTCTGACCAATAAACTGTAGGCCGCTATTTATATGGCAATGCCAAAGCAACAGGCATTGGAGGTGTATCTGTTACATTCCTCAACCTTTAAGGCAGTGTTTCCCAACCTTGGCAACTTGAAGATATTTGGACTTCAACTCCCAGAATACCCCAGCCAGCGAATGCTGGCTGGGGAATTCTGGGAGTTGAAGTCCAGATATCTTCAAGTTGCCAAGGTTGGGAAACACTGCTTTAAGGGTTGAATAAGGTTCAGGAGAGAAGTGTTTCCAATAGGAAAGTGAACACAAGAACAAGGGGGCACAATCTGAGGTTAGTTGGGGGAAAGATTAGAAGTAATGTGAGAAAATATTATTTTACTGAAAGAGTAGTAGATGCTTGGATCAAACTTGCAGCAGACGTGGTTGGTAAATCCACAGTAACTGTATTTAAACATGCCTGGGATAAACATAGATCCATCCTAAGATAAAATACAAGAAATAGTATAAGGGCAGACTAGATGGACCACGAGGTCTTTTTCTGCCGTCAGTCTTCTATGTTTCTTTTCTGCCTGGAAGAACCGTTTGTATGTTTTTCATGTTTCAGGAACCCCTGCATACTCGGACAGTTGACCTCTCCCGATTCCTAAGAGGTCAATAAGGGGTGTGCATAAGTGCACCAGCATGCCTTCCGTCCCTTGTCCTAATGTTTCTCTTTTACTAGTATATAAATATTATTATATCTTTGTATACCACCAATACGGACTTGACAAAACAAACAAATAATAAAACTAAAAATCAGGTCAGGGGTTACAAAATTATATTGGTCTCCTGCATATACCTGTACAGATGCATTAACAGTGTTCCTAAATTAAATTAAAGAATTCAATGTCTTCCTTTCCTCTGCCTCTTTCTCCCCCACCATTGAGGCTGCCGATTCCCAGCCCCAGATCAACATATTAACAGAGTTGGAAAGGACCATGCAGCAAGTCATCTAGTCCAATGCCCTGCCCAAGCAGGAGACTCTGTATTTGCCTCCACCTAGGATTGAACTCACAACCTCCTGATTGTGGGGCAAAGAGCTCTACCTCTAGGCCACAGCAGCACAGGCGGTCTTCTGTACCTGACATGAGATAGAGCCCCCCTAGGCAGTGAAGGGCTACCAAAATTTTTACTACCACACTGTGGGTGTGATTTATGCAGGACGCCCTTCATTTTCTTTCAACATCTTTCAGTGCAAATTGGGTGCTCTGGGGTGGAGCCCCATTTTCGCTACCCCACTGCGTCCCCCCCCCCTGGTTTGGGCAGTAGCCCACCCCTGCCCCTAGGCCATTGTACAGGCAGGCGTGCATTGGCAAGGAAAGCCCTCACAAGGAGAAGGTGATTCTCTCTCCCTTATATACCACATGCAGCTCCTTTCTCCCTTAGTCCTCACTCACTCCTTAGCTCAGCTCACTTTTCTGCTCACACCTCTGTTTGCACCTGTATGCACAATTCCCCAAGCCTGTCCAGGATATGCACATATTCTGGCAGGTCAACCCAGTATTGGAGGATGGAAGAGGGTTTTTTTGGTCTCTTTTTAAAAAATAGGTCATGATCTCCAGGGAACAGCTAGTGATCTCTGATGGAAACCTTGGGATTCTGTGGAACCCCAAATAACTGATATTGGTTAATACCAGTTATCTCACAGCCAACCCCCACTCAACAAAATTTCACAGCCAACCCCCCCTCAGTAAAAGACCTTGGGATACTAATATCAAATGATCTAAGTGCCAAAGCCCACTGCAACAATATCGCCAAAAAGGCTTCTAGAGTTGTTAACCTGATCCTACGCAGCTTCTGCTCTGGCAATCTCACACTACTCACCAGAGCCTACAAAACTTTTGCCAGACCCATCCTTGAATACAGTTCATCTGTCTGGAACCCATACCACATCTCAGACATCAACACCCTTGAAAATGTCCAAAGATACTTCACCAGAAGAGCCCTTCACTCCTCCACTCGAAACAGAATACCCTACAAAAGCAGACTATCAATCCTAGGTCTAGAAAGCTTAGAACTACGTCGCCTAAAAAACTATCTAAGTATTGCCCACAAGATCATATGCTGCAACGTTCTACCTGTCAATGACTACTTCAATTGCAACAACACAAGAGCACACAACAGATTCAAACTTAATATTAACCGCTCCAAACTTGACTGTAAAAAAATATGACTTCAGCAACCGAGTTGTCAAAGCATGGAACTCATTACTGGACTCAGTAGTGTCAACCCCTAACCCCCAACATTTCTCCCTTAGACTATCCACGATTGACCTCTCCAGGTTCCTTAGAGCAGTGATTTTCAACCTTTTTTGAGCCGCGGCACATTTTTTACATTTACGAAACCCTGGGGCACATTGAGCCGGGGGGGGGGGGGAACTAAAAAAAGTTTGGACAAAAAAATTATCTCTCTCTTCCTCCCCTTCGCTCTATTTCTTTCTCCCTCCCTCTTTCTCTCCCTTCCTTTCTCTCTCTCCATCCCTCTTTCTCTTCCTTCCTTCCTCTTTTTTGCTCTCTTTCTCTCTCCCTCCCTACGTCCCTCTATGTCTTTCTCTCTCTCTCCTTCCCTTCCTCTCTCTCTCTCTTGCTTTCTTTCTCTTGCTTTCTTTCTCTCTCTTTCTCTCTTTCTTTCTCTTGTTCTCTCTCTCTCTCGCTCTTTCTCTCTCTTTCTTTCTCTCTTTTGCTTTCTTTCTCTCTTGCTTTTTCTCTCTCTTGCTTTCTTTCTCTCTGAGCTTCGCGGCACACCTGACCATGTCTCGCGGCACACTGGTTGAAAAACACTGCCTTAGAGGTCAGTAAGGGGCGTGCATAAGTGCATCAGTGTGCCTTCCGTCCCCTGTCCAATTGTCTCTCCTTATCTCATTTATCTTTTCTTCCTTTCAAATGTGTTCACCTATACTTTATATCTTTTCCTCTATTCGTTTCTTTAGTTATATTACTAAATATCTATTCTCTTCAATGTATATTATGTATTGGACTAAATAAATAAATAAATAAATTTCAATCTTCTGCAATTGGGACACCTTTTAGAAATACTGTATTGGACTAGAATTCCCACCATTCTTAGTCATCAGGGCTTGTGGTCCAAACCAAGAAGACCAGCTGCTCCCATTTGAATGACATCTTCTATCTTCCCCTGCCAGCACACACAATGGCACAATGAGGCCTGGGTTCCAAATACATCAGTGTGGGAAGGCTGCATTTGGATATGAGGTTAGCACCAATTCATAAACCCAAGTCCCAAATAATGTTTAGTTATAAGTTAGGGTTGATTATATAATGCTGCAGCATAGTCATTCCAAATCACTCAAGAAGCAATATTTCAGTATTTCTAGAATATAACTAAGCAACATATAGTTTTTAATCTTCATTTTTCAAGCTTATTCCAAAGTTTTTTAACTATAGTGGTACCTCTACCTAAGAACGCCTCTACTTACGAACCTTTCTAGATAAGAACCAGGTGTTCAAGATTTTTTTTGCCTCTTCTCAAGAACCACTTACTGAGCCTCCGAAACTGTAACCGGAAAAGGTGGGGAGAAGCCTCTGTGGGGACTCTCTAAAAATCTCCTGGTAGGAAACAGGGCCTGTGGTTTCCCCAATCACACACATTATTTGCTTTTACATTGATTCCTACGTGAAAAATGGCTTCTTCTTTTAAACTTTCTACTTAAGAACCTGGTCACGAAACAATTAAGTTCGTAAGTAGAGGTATCACTGTATTGGAACATTAATCAGCTGTAAAATAACAAGCAAGGGTATTTTATTTGGCTCCATCATAGGAAGCTTAGCTCATGGGTAATTTTTGGGTGGTACCAATTCTTCAAAGAGGGACAGTCTGGGATATTGGTTAAGGCACCATGCTAAAAATCAGGAGACTGTGAGTTCTAGGCTTACTTTAGGCACAAATCCAGCTAAGTGGCTTTGGTCCATTCACACTCTCAGCCCTAGGAAGAAAGTAGTTGCAAACCACATCCGAAAATGTAGCCAAGAAAACCTTCTCCAGACAGTTTCCAGGAGTCAAAGACTGACTTGAAAGCACATTTACAAAAACAACATTTAAGTTTCAATCCCAAATTGCATAATCTACTCTGTAACACAAACAGTCGCACAACCCACAGATTGATTTCCCCCGTTTGCTCCCATAGGTAACAACTGTCTCACTTGGAACGGGTTTAATATACAAAAAAGACTCAGTTGGGATGGAAAATTTCCCTTCCAAGGTCCTACAGACAGTCAGAAAAGAAACTTATTCTCTATTAGCAAGGCAGAGTGAACCATCTAGACCAGGGGTCTGCAACCCACAGCTCTGGAGCTGCATGTGGCTCTTTAATCCCTCTGCTGTGGCTCAATGTCACTCAAAATATGTGTCACAACCGCCAATGTGCGACACCAGGTGGCACATGATTTATTGAGCTTTTCGACCTATCTTTTTTTTTTTTGGAGTTCAAAATGTTTTTGTGGCATGCAGAAATAAAAATGTGTTTTCTCTGTAGCAGGCCATTGATTTCATAAAGGCAACACACTATAGTTTTTTTATATATAGCGTAAAGGTAAAAAATGATATGTGCGGTGTTATCTTCATTTTAGATGTCCAAAGGGTTCTGTGGCTCCTGGTATTTTCTTTTCTGTGGGAAATGGGTCCAAATGGCTCTTTGAGTGTTTAAGGTTGCTGACCCCTGATCTAGAGTATGCTAACTGTAAACTATCATTATGGGACTGAAGAATGCATTGCATCACAAGGAGAAAAGAGAGAGAAAAAGAAGACAAGACCAGAGACCATGTAGTGGTTTATGAATGAAGATAATTCATAGATACCTTTTGTTAAGGAATGTGCAGAACCCTTGAGTTATCAAGGACACGCACAGAGGGAAATGTGGGATTCCAGCAGATATCCAGGAGATATGAGTAATTATTCAGTCGTACAAGACAGATACATTAAAGTGTATAAAATAGTGCTTACTTTTAGAAATAGCACACTCATGTTAACAGCACAATCATATCTCTCAATACAATAATAGTATTACAAGCCTGTCTTTGTCTTACCTATCAGACATACATTACAGCTTACAAATACATTAAACTACCATCGAACACACAGAGCTTACTACAGGGGTCCCCAAACTTTTTACACAGGGGGCCAGTTCACTGTCCCTCAGACTGTTGGAGGGCCGGACTATAAAAAAAACTATGAACAAATCCCTTTGCACACTGCACATACCTTATTTTAACATAAAAAAACAAAATGGGAATGTACTATTTAGAGGGAGGGAAGAAGTCTGAAATTCATACATGTTTATGTTTTGTTTTTAATTTTCTTTTGTTAACATCTGATTGGCTATACAGTACAAGGTTTTATTGATTTATAGAAAAATGTATAAAAATATTTATAGAAAAATATATAAAGAAGGAAGCACTTTGGCATAATGATTAATAACTTAGAAATATAATTGGTGTTGTACTTTTTGAAGGAACATTAAGAAGGGAATTTAATTAAAAGAAAAGTATGTACCTGGATGACAACATTAGAAAAAAAACTTTTGCAACTTTTTTGATGATTGATATTAGTTACTGACAAAATACCACATTTTATTCAGATGGTACATTGTATTGTTTGAGTGTATGTTGAGAGAAAAATTTAAAAATTTAAAAAAATGTACACCCCCCCAAAAAAGTATTTCCTTCCTCCGCCCTTCCATTCATTTCATTCTTCCTTCCTTCCTTGTTCCCTCCATTTCTTCTTCCTTCCTTCCTTCCTTTTCCTGCCATTTCTCCTTCTTTCCCTCCCTCCCTCCTTCCCACTTCTCTCTTCCCTCTCCCTTTTTTCCTTCTTTCTCATTTGTTTTGTTTCCCTCTCCCTCGTTCTTTCCCTCCATCATTTTCTCATTTTTCTCTTTTTCTCTCTCACATTCCCTCCCCCTCACCTTTTTCTCTCTCCCTCTCTCTCTTGCTTTCTTTTTTTCTCTCTCTCTCTCTCCTTTTCTTCTTTCTTCCTTCCTCTCTTCTTTTTTTTCCTGCCCTGCAACACGCCGCGGGGCAGTCAGCTGCAAGCAGAAGCTCCCAAGACGGTGGCACCGACGTCGGGTCGCAGTACATTGCTGGCGCTGCGCTGGGCATGGGCACGAGGCTGGCACTGGCCCACTGGCTGGCCCAGGACGGAGGTGCCAGCCCCATGCCCAGCGCAGCGCCAGCAATGTACGGCGTCCTGCAACACATCAAGCCGCCGCCGCTGGTGCCTTGCAGCCAACCGCCCCACCGCCGCCTTACGACTACTGCTGTGCCCTCCCACTTGACCCACGCTGCGCCACCTTCGTGGCTTGCCCTGCTGCCCCGCGCCCACCCGAACGGAGGCGGCGGGCTCAAGGGACCAAGAGCCGGTCTTTCTCGGTGCTGAATTGTTGCAGCCTCAGCCTCCGGGCGAAGGGATCTCCTCAAGCAACGCAGCTCCGAAAAGGACCGGCTCTTGGTCCCTTGAACCCCCCGCTGCCGCCTCCGTTCGGGCGAAGGGATCTCCGCAGTGGGCGGTGGTGGCAGCTTCAAGGGACCAACAGCCGGTCCTCGTTGAGCTGAGCTTCCTTTGGCTTCCTTCGAGGCGGCAGGTGAGTTTTGCAGCTTTGCCCCGAAGGAAGCCAAAGGAAGCTCAGCTCGGGGGCGGGCCTGAAGCAGCCGCCGCCGCCTACTCCGCCCCGTGCTTCGGCCGCGCCGGGGTCAAGTAAGCCGAGGCTAGGCCCGTCGCCCCCGGCTCCAAGTGCGGGGCCTGGGCGGCGGGCAACCATAGGGAGGGCCTCCCGGTCGCCTGGCCGGGACGGTGTGTCCGTTAACAAGTTAGTGCGCGGGGGTCCTGATGGCTTGTTTACTGCCCCCTCCAGATGCTCTTGCAGGGCTTCCAGGCTCCCTGCGGGGCAGCAAAGAAGCAAAAAAGCAGCATTCTCCCGTTCTCTCTCTCCCTCTCTTTCTTGCTTTATTTTTCTCTCTCACTCCCTTTCTATGTCTCCCTCTTTTTCTCTCTCCCTCTCCGCAGCAGACCCCCCCCCAACACCAAAAGTGCCCAAACGCGCGCAAACCTCACCGGTGCAAAAAAAAAAAAAAGCAAAAAAGTGGCACTGGAGGGACCAAGACGGTCTGCAGCTGAGTGTCTGGAGGAGGAGGCGGAAAGCCAGGGGGCGGGGAGGAAAGCAATTGGCTAATTTCTTTCTCAGAGGAACTGTTGCTGCTCTGCCATAGGGTGCTTTCCTCCCTGCCCCCTGGCTTTCCTCTTCCTTGCCGCCGCCAGACGCTCAGCAGCAGAGTGGAGGGGAGATTCGGGAACTTAGTATATTATATATGGTAAAATCTTGTACGCTGCTGCGGGCCGGGTAAATAGCCTCAGTGGGCCACATCCGGCCCGTGGGCCGTAGTTTGGGGACCGCTGGCTTACTACATCAGAAACAGTGAATCAGCAGAAAGAACAGAGAGAGCAGAGAGAGAGAGAATCATGCTTTCTGGCTCCCTCTTATGGCAATTTGCAACACTCTCTCTTAAAGCTATAGTACCTCAATACATTCAAACATTCATTATTAGCTTGTTTATATATTGCAAACCCAATTGCTTTGTACAGAGTACTAACACCTTTGACACCTTCCCACGATGTTGCCACCTTGCTAAAATGGCCTAGTTGGCTTTCTTTAATCAACGCAACAATCCCAGTTGCTATGATTTGATTTACTTAATCAGCATGCTATGCCTGAATCCATCCAGACTTCCTTCATTATGGAAGGAGCCTATAATCAAGAGACTGAACTCATGGAAGAGAAGTAAACATTATTTCCTTAACAACCCAGCTGGTGCTTGCTGAAGGAACAAATAAAGCATTTCCAACCAGACAGCATATCATCCGTAAACCAATGATGGTGCCTGGGACCAAAATAACAGTATGGTCCACTCTGACGGTAAAATTTATGTTTTATTGGGCTGGTTTGAATCCCAGAAGGGTATGGCTAGCTTGAAATAGGTCTATACTAGTCTCCTTTTATTTCTTCGTTGGTAAAACATAAATTTAACATTAAAAATAGTTTGTCATGAAAGTGACTGCTAGTGAAGGCCCCTGGATTGGTGAAAACGGCCCCTGAAAGGTGAAAACGGAAGCAGTATGCTCCATCCCATAATTAGGTAGACCAGGCTGCCCTGATAGATTGGTTCCACTGGAGAAAAAACTATTAGATTAGATACTTGTAAATTCTTCCATTCTCACCATTCAGTCAGAATTGAAGAAACTTCTTACATGAGAAGCAAAATGTTTTCAAGAGGGAAAAAACATAAAAGTCCAGTTACCTTTTTTTGGGGAAAAACCTTTGGGTCTGATTGTCCTCCTTATATTCCAGCGAATTAGGAAGGCATCTACCTGAGCCAATTATCTCATCATTTTGGATTTTAAAAAATGATTCAGCCCTTTTGCCTAGGTAACAGTTCCTACATATTTCTATCAAGGTCATCTTTCTCATTCTCTACACAAAGCAAATATGGTGTTGAAAGGGTAGAAGTTACTTTGTTGTCGTAGGTGGAAGTTGATTTATAATGCTGTTCTGCAGAAAGAAGATATGGCGCTCACACCGAAAGATGGAAAAACACTTAAGTTCTAATACTCCTATTGCTCTCAGAATGACTCTGCTTCTGAAGGAGGAGCTTGGACCAGCCCCTGAGGAAGGAACATGCTCAAAAAAAGTCTTACTCCTCTTCCTTCCTTTTTCAAATAGAGTCACTGACCTCTGGTTGCCATCAAAAGCTGGCAATGTCAATCTAGCTTGGGCAGATAGTTGGCTAAGATGGTCAGGAAACACAGCGGCAAATATATAACAGAAACAAGTAGCACTTTGTGGTCCAAACAGGAGAACGATGAACTGATGGCCTCCTACCTTGCTTTATGGGGTTATAGCGGGGATGAAATTCAAATTTTTTCCCTACCGGTTCTGTGGGCGTGGCTTGGTGGGCATGGCAGGGGAAGGATACTGCATAATCCCTGTTCCTTCCCCACTGCTAGGCGAAGGATACTGCAAAGACTCCACTCCCACCCAACTCTGGGACCAGCCAGAGGTGGTATTTGCCAGTTCTCCAAACTACTCCAAAATTTCCGCTATCGGTTCTCCAAAACCTGTCAGAACCTGCTGAATTTAACCCCTTGGTTAAGGCTACTTAGAATCAGCGGGGAGGGGAGGAACACAGGGGTGGGCTACTGCCCGGACCGGGTGGGGGGAAACGCAGTGGAGTAGCGAAAATGGAGCTCCACCCCAGAGCACCCAGTTTGCACTGAAAGATGTTGAAAGAAAATGCAGGGCGTCCTGCATAAGCCACGCCCACAGTATGGTAGTAAACATTTTGGTAGCCCTTCACTGGAAAAACACCTCAGAAAAGGCGAAAGACTTCCCTTTTATCAGCTTTATTCTGGGTTAGTTTTATTCCAGTGAAAAATACAGGAAGAGGTTTGCAGGCTTGGCCAAGATATTTGTGCCTGAGGCAATGAAGTGTTGTACATGGTTTGTACAATACACAACTCACTAAGCTGAAATGCATAACACCCAAGGACCTGTCAGAACATTTTGACCCTAGGTGGAGGATTCTCTCCTCTCCCTATGAAATAAAAGGACAGTGTTGCCCAATTAAATAACTGCCAGATAATTTCCCAAATCTCACCCTGCCTAGAGCTGGTCCACATGATCTACTGTCCCGAGCATAATGCCTTTCCTTTCCCTTTTTATTATATTGTTATAAATCTTGATATAGTGCATTGTTTTGATACAGTGGTGTTTATATGATGATTAGCTATTTAAATAATAGACAAAGTATTAAAAATATGGAAAGGAAAGAAGAAAATCTACCAATATTAATTCCAATTTAGGATATCAATATTAGAAACATTTAATTATTTGGCTTTTTCATCCAAAGTCAAAAAAATATATTAAAATAAGAACCACTGAAACTCAAATTAAAGTATCAACTACATGGTAATGGTATTGATTTTAAACTAATTATTTAATATTAAAATATCCATTGTATTTTTTTATATTGCTAAAAAGAAAAAAAGATGAAGCAAATTTAACAAAAGTTAAAATACCTTAAAAAAATAAAAAAGTAAAGTAAAATCATAATAAATAGGAAAAAGGGGATTTGAAGGAATATCTGAAGGACAGCAAAGAAGATCCACTGAAACTAGTATACCATGTGGGTTTACTTCCGTGGTGGGTTGCTCTCAGTTTGGCACGGTTCTGTGAACCGGTGCCACAGGTAGTGGGATGCTCCGCCCACCCACCTGGGACACTTCTGCGCATGCAAAAGTTTTGTATGTGCAAGCAAGTGTGCACACAAAGCAGTAGCAACGGGGTTTAGAAGCCACTATTGGTTTACTTGCCTTGGGAGAGAACAAACTGTCCTACATGAAAGCCCAAATGAAGAACAGAAACGGGACATAGGAAGACAATGTATTACATGGGCATTTAAAAAGAAAAAAGCAGGCAGAGCAAATAACAAGAAAACAACAATGGCTACGGACAAGAAAGTTGAAGAAAGACAAGAGGGGCTGCAAAAGACTACGCTTTAAGAACAAATACATACAAAGCCAGAATTGAGAAGACCGCAACAGATGGCATGTACTATCTCTGCAAGGAAGCTGAAGAACAGTGGACCATCTACAGTAGATAGTGCTCAAAAGAGATGGTACAGACTAAGTACAAATAGTGGCATGGTTAAATCTGAGATATTATGGGATATTAAAACAGAGACTTGTCTGTTTTAATTTTAAAACTAAAGTGCACTCTAGCTTCTTCATTTTCTATTATTCTGTTTTGTGGTTCCACCAGTTCTCTCCTGCAGACAGTGTTTCTTCCTGATCTTCCATGGACCACTGCTACTACTTTATTATGTTGCTGCTTGTAGTCAGTCTGTGCCATCTTCTTGCAACAGCTAACTAGTTGGCCCACTTATTTTTCAGTTTCTTTGCAGAGGTGGCATTTGCTATCTGTTGCCGTCTTCTCAATTCTGCCTTTAACCCATTTATTCTTAAGGCTTGGTCTTGTGCAGCCAGAATTGTTCAACTTTCCTGTTTTTAGCTATTGCAGGCTTGTTATCTGCTCTGCCTGCTAGTTTTTTGTTTTTAGTGTATTTAAATGGTCATTTAATACATTGCTTTGACTATCTCTTTTTTATTTTTCATCTGGTCTTTTTTGTACACAAGTTTGATTTCTCCAGTACTCAGTAGACCTTCATGGTCTATTAGCTTCAGTGCATTTTCCTCATTGTCCTTAAGAGAGTCTTCCAGTGCCCTTCTTGTATTAACTCATATACTTACAAATATTCCATGCCTGCCTATGATAAGTAGTTATTTATTGTCAATATTTTTCTGGTCTTCATACCAGAGGTTTTAGTTTTGCTGGATTCCCGTTGATTATTCCAGTTGTCTATGTAATGACTGGAATTGCCCAGGTACTAATTGCCTTGATAGTATTTTCTCCACTGACTTTGGACTTTTTAAGATCTACTTCTTCTCTCATGATGTGCTAACTTCTAATCTTCTTCTTGGTTCCAATGTTATTGATGTAGTGAGCTTGAAGGAGGCCCAGATATCTGTAAGTGATCTTCTTCCTTCAGGCTCTTGATGTTATTTCCACAGGGCACTTTGATCCTTTCACTTTTCACTGTTTTACCCTGTTGACGGTAAGGATGGCCCATTGGTCTCCATCTTCACTGTATAGTGCATATGGATAATGCTGAGCAGTGATTCTATTTTAGGTGTTTTTTCATGCAGCCCCAGATCGTCCATCTAAGGAGATAAGATAGCCTGGCAAGTGTTTTTGATGTCTGATAGCCATGGCTTGAGTTGTTCAATATTGTTGACAGAGGAACAGTGGCTGTGACCGTGAGTTGCCTTGAAAGATTCCTCTTTTCATATTAACCTTTCCCAGTTTATCACCCTTGATAACAACTTGGGTCTTCTGTTGTGCCCTTGATCTTTACACAAAACGTCTGTTGTTTCTATTGACTCCTGTTATTTCCAGGCACTTGACTATCCAATGATATGGAAGGGAATTGAATGCTTTCTTGTAATCAATCCATGCTACATTCGTGTTAGTCTTCCTTCCCTTTCAATTTTCTAAACTCATCTTGTCAATTAAGGACTGATCATTTGTTCCTATGCTATTTGGGCAGTTTTCTTTCTACACATGTGTTAAGAACTTATGTTGGATTACATCACATACAACAGCAGGTAGCAAAGTATGAAAATTATTATTTTAAGTTTTCCGGCCATCCAACTCCAAGGGGAATAATAATATTCCAGCACTTAATTCTATACCAGGCTTTCCTAGATTAATATTACTGAATTTTATTGGTGAAATAATTTGTATACTGTACTCCTTAGCAATGGAATCAAGACTATACAGAAAACACACATTCTTAGCAAAGAATGTTCTTTCTATGCCAACTCAGGAAGCTCAAACTACCCAAGGAGCTGCTGATACAGCTCTACAGAGGAATCACTGAGTCTGTCATCTGCACCTCTAAAACTGTCTGGTTTGGTTCTACAACCCAACAAGTCCGACACAGACTTCAGAGGATAATCAGAACTGCAAAAATAACAATTGTTGCCAACCTGCCTTCCACTGAGGACCTGTATACTGCATGAGTCAAAAGGAGGGCACTGAAAATATTTACTGCCCCCTCTCATCTTGGCCATAAACTGTTTCAACTCCTAGCCTCAAAACGTCGCTACAGAACACTGCACACCAAGACTACTAGACACAAGAATAGTTTTTCCCCAAATGCCATCACTCTGCTAAACAAATAATTCAACTCAACACTGTCAAACTATTTACTAAATCTTCTCATCATTCCTATCACCCATTTTCTCCCACTTATGACTGTATACTGTAACTTGTTGCTTGTATCCTTAAAAGATTTTTATTAATATTGTTTCCTGATTGCTTTCCTGACCCCTATGACAATCATTAAGTGTTGTACCTCATGATTCTTGACAAATCTATTTAACCTTTATGTACACTGAGAGCATATACACCAAGACAAATTCCTTTTTTGTCCAACCACACTTAGCCAATAAAGAATTCTATCCTATTCTAAATATTATAATAAATTAATCTTTACTTTCAAAAACCCAGCAAAGGAAAATCTGAGAAAGGATTATATCATAAATTAAAACACTAAAAATAATAAAAGGGCACTTTGTGACTCCAGTTCTCAGGAATTATGGTCTCCAGTGGTTTCAACACATCTGCAGGTGTCAAGACTGGCATAAATGCTGCCTTATCCTATGATTTTTATTGCCGTATAAATCTCTGGCTGTTGCCTTTCTTTTTCTAGGTTTACTTCCATCCAGCTCTTCAATCAATGGCTTTGAGGCTTGCAATTACAGCTTCAAGCCATTTTCTGACCCATTTCAAATATATTAGCTCAAGCAGGAGGAAGCCAAGACAGGAGATGACTTTAAAGTTTAAAACAGGGAAAAGGTCGGTCATATGGCTAGAGAGAAAGCCAGTTTTTGTTTTTAACAAGTTGTAACGGGGAGGGAACCTGCCCTTTTGCCATTTCAGCAAGGAAGGCAGTGGAAATCCCTGCCTGTTGGACAGGTTTTGTTCATAAACCACAACCCTTGTGTGAATTATTCTGTCAAATGGAAATTTAAGGGCAATGAAAGGGAAGCATTCTTCATAGATGTTGGCCAGAGGATAGGGAAGGTTCATGCAATTAACTTCCAGCTATTTTTAGAGTGTGCCATCTCAATTCTCAATTAAGTATGTTTATTGGAAAGCTACTTGTAACACTAGAAGTGGGAACAAATAGCAGACAACCTCCATATTCCCACAATGGGTGTTCACTTACTCCTGACTGACCTAGATCTGGGTCTATCTTAGGCATAAATTCACTGAGGGACTCCGATCAAAATTTTCCTCATTTTCTCCAAGCAAAACCATTTTCTCTTCATATTAACCTTTCCCAGTTTATCACAATTGACCAAGAACTTGGTCTTCCATTGCACCACTGATCCTTGCCCAAAGCGTCTGATATTTCTATTGACTCCTTTATTTCTAGGCACTTGATTATCCAATGACATGACAGGTAATCAATCCAAGCTACATTCATACATCTTTCTTCTCTTACTGTTTTCTAAAATTATCTTGTCAATTAGGAGCTGATCATTTATTTGTCTGCTGTTTGGGCAGAGATGAAGAAAAGCGATATTTTTTATTAGATAGATGTACTGTTACAGCCTGCCTTCCCTCTAGGAATTTAAGGCACCTACACCAAATTCCCTCTTCCTGTTCCCAGAGGGGTTTGTTGAGCTAAGAGATGTCTGGTCCAAAGTTACCTAAGGGGCTTTTGTGTGTGATGGTAGGCTCCGCAATTCAAGTTCAAAACCTTCACTGCTACATCTCCCTCGTGCCCACAGCAGCGACCCACCACCACCACCACATCAGAGGTTTTACAAAATCGTAACAGTGATGAAGTTCAAATGTCACTTCCTGTAAACTATAAAATAACTTCTGTATTTGAAATATAGTAGGAACTTTGAGCTGTCAGAATGACATTCGCCTCTCATTTTTCAACCCAAGAATATTTTTTGGTGGGTGTCCTAAACTGTGATAACCCATTAATTTATGTTTAGACACAATCAAGCCATAGTTTAAACGATCCAGATTCCATATAAGCCAGTAGTAAAGCATGAGTTTTTAAAGTAGGCGATATTTAGAAACAAGGTGACAAATCAACATACTATCAGTATTTTTAATATCATATGGAACAAAGTAGCTCAGTTTGCAAATTTAGAAACTGTTAGTCTTACGGTGCCACAATACTCTCTGTTTTTGCTGGACAAGATAAGTGTGATTACTGTACTCTTCTGAAGCCACGTTCAAAAGTCGAAAGAGAAATACAAAATTAAACATTTGCAGTAATTTCTTGGAAACCGTTGCTTAAACAAAGAATAAAAATATTAGAAAAATCAGAGCAACATAAAGAGTCATGGTTTCATGCAGTACAGGCAATCAAACATTGGTTACAGAGTCCGTCCAACATTTGAAATTGTCCATGTACCATAAGGTCTAATATAATTCTTTTAATATTATACAGCAGGGGCATATTTTCTAACAGCACTTATTCCTCCCTTGTCTCTCATTGCAACCCACATACTCCCCAGCAACACTAAGAAAATTATTCAGCATATCTGTATAGCCACAATTCATCACATGAAAGTAACTCTTATCTAATTTCCGTTCACACTAGGCAGGAGGACTTAGCAATGGCAAATGACACCAACTTCAGGACTGAATTGGACTACAGTATTCTTAATGTGCCCCTCAAAGGGCTATCTTTGAAAACCACCCAGGAGCTTCAGTTTATACTGGGTACACCAGCCCAATTGTGCGACCGACAATGTCATGAGGTCAATACACCAAAGCTGCAAGTTGAATTTATGCTGCTTCTGGGTACAGTTCAAAGTCCTGATGGTAATCTATAAAACCGTTTACCATTTGCTTTCAGGACTGTATTCTCCAATCAGAATCGAATCAATTTTATTCCAAGTATCCATGGGTGACACTCCTGCTGGTTCTCCATGTCTGGAAGTTGGAGTGATCCGAGTCCCCACTTTGCAAATTAATGTAGTCTTCCCTCTATGCTGGCTATCCTTCTGGAAGCATTTAAAGATGGAATTCTCCTGGAGAGCTTATGTGAATGACAGGAGTTATTTCTGGACTGGCTTATTATAAACGTATGTTAATGTTGTGTTCTTTGGAATTTTTGTTATTTATATGTTGTTAGCTTTAATCTGATTTTTTTTTCCCAAGGACATTTCAGTCATAATGTTGTGAACTTGTACTATGTGCTCAACTGTTAACTGCCAAGAGTAAATGTCAAACCTCTAAACTGCAGAGCGTAATCAAGGAAGCAAGGTTTACATGGGACCTTTTCTAAAATGAGCTTCAGTGCCGGGAATTTGGATTAGAGTAAGAAATTTTTGAATGCTGAAGCAGCCTGGCTGAGCCTTGCTAGGATCCTCCAGAATAGTGTTTCCCAACCTTGGCAACTTAAAGATATCTGGACTTCAACTCCCAGAAGTCCCCAGCCAGCATTCGCTGGCTGGGGAATTCTGGGAGTTGAAGTCCAAATATCTTCAAGTTGCCAAGGTTGGGAAACACTGCTCCAGAACAACAGATGTCTTGAGGGCAGCCTTAGTTCCTTGTCGCTTCCTTTATTCCATGCCTCTATGGCTTCTAAAAACCGTATGAGGAAAGACTTAATGAACTCAATCTGTATAGTCTGGAGGACAGAAGGAAAAGGGGGGACATGATCGAAACATTTAAATATGTTAAAGGGTTAAATAAGGTTCAGGGGGGAAGTGTTTTTAATAGGAAAGTGAACACAAGAACAAGGGGACACAATCTGAAGTTAGTTGGGGGAAAGATCAAAAGCAACATGAGAAAATATTATTTTACTGAAAGAGTAGTAGATCCTTGGAACAAACGTCCAGCAGACGTGGTTGGTAAATCCATAGTAACTGAATTTAAACATGCCTGGGATAAACATATATTCATTGTAAGATAAAATACAGGAAATAGTATAAGGGCAGACTAGATGGACCATGAGGTCTTTTTCTGCCCTCAGTCTTCTATGTTTCTATGCAGGTCCAGTACAACTGGGTCAGTTAAGAAATTAAGAGGCATGGGGCAACGCAAGCCCAAGTCCTCTGTGTATGCAGATCTCAAGACAGTTGTTCCCACTTCCTTCACTATTGATTCCTTTGCTCTCAGTACCAAGGAAGCACATACAAGGCCTCAAAAATCTTTCTGGTTGTTTATTCTGCTTGGTTTTTTTATCCCACCTTTATAAATAACTCAAAGCAGTGAATATACATAATGCTCCTTCCTCCTCCTATTTTCTCCACAACAACCACCCTGTGAGGTGGACTGGGTGGACAGAGAAAGGGGAAGAGAAAGGGACATTCGTTTTTATGATAATGGATACCTGTTTCAATTGTTTGCATGAATGTGGGAACAGGCAGGAAAATAAATACTTGCAAGGTACCAATTTTTAAGTGAAACCTATGCATAGAAGAGCCACAGAAATAATAAGGGGCTTGGAAGCCAAATAATATGATGAATGGTTAAGGAAACTGGGTATATTTAGCCGAGTGGTCTTCAAACTTGGCATAGAAACATAGAAATATAGAAGTCTGATGGCAGAAAAAGACCTCATGGTCCATCTAGTCTGCCCTTATACTATTTCCTGTATTTTATCTTAGGGTGGATATCTGTTTATCCCAGGCATGTTTAAATTTAGTTACTGTGGATTTATCTACCACGTCTGCTGGAAGTTTGTTCCAAGCATCTACTACTCTTTCAGTAAAATAATATTTTCTCATGTTGCTTTTGATCCCCAACTAACTTCAGATTGTGTCCCCTTGTTCTTGTGTTCACTTTCCTATTAAAAACACTTCCCTCCTGGACCTTATTTAACCCTTTAACATATGTAAATGTTTCGATCATGTCCCCCCTTTTCCTTCTGTCCTCCAGACCAGTGTTTTTCAACCAGTGTGCCGTGGCACACTAGTGTGCCGTGAGACATGGTCAGGTGTGCCGCGAAGATCAGAGAGAAAAGGAAAGCAAGAGAGAGAGAGAGAGAAAGAGAAAAAAAGCAAGAGAGAGAAAGAGCGAGCGAGAGAGAAAGAGAACAAGAGAGAGAGAAAGAAAGCAAGAGAGAAAAAGAGAACAAGAGAAAGAAAGCAAGAGAGAGAGAGAAAGAGAGGGAGGGAAGGAAGGAGGGAGAGAAAGACATAGAGGGAGGTAGGGAGGGAGAGAGAAAGAGAGCAAAAAAGAGAGGAAGGAAGGAAGAGAAAGAAAGAGGGATGGAGAGAGAGAAAGAAAGAGGAAGGGAGAGAAAGAGGGAGAGAGAAATATAGCGAAAGGGAGAAAGAGAGAGAGAGAGAGAGAATTTTTTGTCCAAACTTTTTTTAGCCCCCACCCCGTTCAATGTGCCCCAGGGTTTTGTAAATGTAAAAAATGTGCCGCGGCTCAAAAAAGGTTGAAAATCACTGCTCCAGACTATACAGATTGAGTTCATTAAGTCTTTCCTGATACATTTTATGCTTACGACCTTCCACCATTCTTGTAGCCCGTCTTTGGACCCGTTCAATTTTGTTAAATATTTTTTTGTAGGTGAGGTCTCCAGAACTGAACACAGTATTCCAAATGTGGCCTCACCAGGACTCTATATAGTGGGATCATAATCTCCCTCTTCCTGCTTGTTATACCTCTAGCTATGCAGCCAAGCATCCTACTTGCTTTCCCTACTGCCTGACTGCACTGTTCACCCATTTTGAGACTGTCAGAAAGACAGAAAGACTTGTGGACTTCAACTCCCAGAATTCTCCAACCAGCATAGCAAAGTCCACAAGTCTTAAAATTGCCAAGTTTCGGGACCCCTGATTTAGCCTAACAAAAAGAAGGCTCTGAGGAGACCTTAAAACTGTCTTCCAATACTTGAAGGGCTGTTACAAGGAAGAGGGTGTTGATTTATTCTCCATAGCACCTGGGAGGGCAGGACAAGCAGCCACAGGAAGCAGCTCATCAGAGAGAGATTGAACCTGGAAATAAGGAGGAATTTTCTAACGGTGAGAATGATTAATCAGTGGAACAGGTAGCTTCCCAAGGTTGAGAGTGTTCCATCACTGGAGGTTTTCAAAGAAATACTGGGCAGCCATTTGTCTGGGATGGTATATAAGGAATCCTGCCTTGGGATTAGGAGACCACCAAGGTTCCTTAAAGCCTTTTGATACTACGAGTTAAATTTATAATTTTCGAAACCAGTTTTATATATCAATGTAATTCAAGAATGACTCCGTCATGATTTAAACAGACAATAAAGCATATATAATTATATTAAGCTAAACAAGGACTCATGGGGTGCTGGCTTAAACACCAACAAATACAGTTACCTATTAAAAATAATGTAGAACCAATGCTGTTTGCAGCAGTTGGAGCACTGCCACGCTGCAGTTGTAAGGGGAAACGGTGCTGAGACAGTGTCTCTGGTTTTCTCCATTAAAGTCCTTTCTCTGCCCAGAGCAACACACGCACACCCGCCCCCGGACTGCAATCGTCTGCACAAAACTTTTAAAAATATCGCAGGCAGCAGCAACTTCATAAGAAGTGATGTAGAATGTGAACTCAAGAGCATTATTCATCCTTGTATGGTCAGCTGCTCTCAAAAGCCACTGGCTGCCCTGATTCTATGGCCATCAAGGGCCTCTTTGTCACACATGCCTCATCTATGAAATCTGTTCCCGATAACTGAGTAGCAGCAAGATTGGCTGGTTCAAGGACCTTTCTTCCTTCTCTTAAGGGACCAGGAAAGGGGGGAGGATTTTTTTTTCAAGTCCCAGTGAAGTTAAGTTTAGTGTTGGTGGTGGATTCCATGGGAATGTTCCAGACACTCTCCTCTTCTCTATATGTTCCTCCATCTGAACCATGAATACACAGGTTTTTCAATACTGTAAAGCAAAACTTGCAGACTTTCCCCACTTACATGCTATATCATACGATGAAAACAAGGAACAGACAAAAAAAGAAAGACTTCACAAATATAATTCTCTGGAGCTAGAAAGAAGAAGACGCAAGTAACGGTGTTCTTTTAAAGATCTTGTAGGTTTATCATCAATGTCTGCCAAGAAAGTGAAATGCATGTCTGGTTGATATGACTAAGAAAACCTACTTATTAAATCTGTTTAAAGAAATGATTATTTACTCAGCTTCTGTTTATCTAAGATAATTAAAACTCTTCTGTTTGCCTAAAATAAAAAAGTTAATTAGACACTCTTCCGTTTAGTTAGCAATCACACTTTGATATGATTTGTAGGTATACTATGTGTCATATATTAACCATTTGGCATTGTAACTAAATTAGTAAAAGTGAATCTTTTATACTTGCATACACAAGAAAATTGATATAAAAAAATAAACCACAAGTCCAAGAAAGGCAGAGAGCTTCTGAACACAGGAGCTGCTCAGCCCAGAGAGATCTCTTTCTAACTTGGAGAAGCTTTGCTCAAGAAATCATGTCTCTGTATCTATGATTCCTACAGATCTCTGTTAATAAACACCCTTTTTAATAGATTAAATACAGTATAATTGTTTTAGCTGATCTTGAAAGCTAAGAAAAGTCAGAACTGCAGGGGGGGGCACTAAAAACTACAGGGCTGTAGCCCACATTGGGAAGTTGGACAAAAAGAAAGATGCCAAGAGATGCCAGTGGTAAACCACTTGTACTACACTGCAGCCAGGAAAATCACATAGACATGACCATGGAAATGAGCATAAATCAAGGAAACTTAATTAACTTTTCTAAAATGGCGAGGAATAGATTTTCCACACGGTCCACATCAATAAATATAATTGCTTGCAAGCTAATTGGCTTCAGTTCACAGACATTCAAAATCTACCTCCTGTGGACATAACAGCTTCTTTCAGTTATGGAAAACTTTAATTCCATGGAAGCTCATCTGGTGGTAGAATGGAAGCGATCTTACCAACTCTTCTGATGTGGAGGATTGAGAGAGGAACATGGCATGCAAAAACAAATCCAGGAAAGACTACACTGCTCAGGGCTTACACTTCTCAATGGAAGGAAGCCTTGAATTCAAGAAAACCCAGATTCCTAGTTTGAAAAACCCATAAATACTACTACCTAGATCTGAAGAGTTAGAACAAGGAAGTAGGGTGAGCCACTGAAAAAACATGTCTTTGCATGAAGTAGAGGAGGCACCAGTAAGTCATAAAATTTCTATTATCTTGGCCAGAATTTGATCTTGCAGTCATTTTCTTAGTGAATCCTCACTGCTGGAGAAAGAAAGATATATTATTTTATTTATTTATTTATTTATTAGATTTGTATGCCGCCCCTTTCCGTAGTGCTACTTCTTAAATTAGACCAGTACGGAGAGATAAAGCAATGTCAGAATGTTCTGTTTAAAGAGCATGAAAGCCATAACAGTGAGAAAAGGAAGGCAATTTTACTGGAAAGGATAACATTACAGGAAGGAACAAGCCATGTTAGAAGGAGAAGTGACGCAAGTCAACCATATGCCACTTGCTGATCTCCTCATGATAGACACACTTGTAAAATAAGCAGTTTCTGAAATGTTACACAAAGGAGAATGTTGAAATCTGGTTTCCTGATCTATTGGTTTGCCATAATACCGTCACTGGATTTGCGGGGAGAGGTACCCTTGACTTCTGGCAACTGCCTGGACAGGTCCCTACAATTTTCTGGGCAAGGTTTCAGAAGTTGTTTGCCATTGCCTGTTTCCTTAGACTGAGAGAGAGTGGCTGGCCCAAGTTCATCCAGCTGGCTTTGTGCCTAAGGTGGAAGTAGACCTCACAATCTCTCAGCTTGAGCCTGATACAACCACTACAACCAAGCTGGCTCTTCACTGGAAATAGGATATTGTAGATGTGCTGGAATGAGAGAAGGAGGAGAATGACATCACATTTTCATGTGATGTGACATGAGCTTCAAAAAGAGCATTTTCTGAAATTCTCAGAAATTCACAGGAATATGGCCAGAAGTATTAGTTAAATTAGACAACATGGGTAATCCTTGAGCTACGACTACAATTGAGCCCAAAATTTATGTTGCAAAGTGAAACATTGGTTAAGCACGCCTATCCCATTTTATAACTTTTCTTGCCACAGTTGTTAAGTGAATCACTGATTTGTTAAATTAGTAACATGGTTGTTAAGTGAACCTGGATTCCCCATTGACTTTGCTTGCTAGAAGGGACTGCAATCATCGTAAACACAAACCACTGGCCAAGCCGCTGAAGTTTGATCGTGTGACCATGGAGACGCGTGAAAGACGGTCATAACTCACTTTTTTCAGTGCCATTGTAACTTTGAACGGTCACGAAATGAACTGGGGTAAAGTGAATGACTACTCATAATTGGCTTTGACAATACTTCAAACCTACATGTTTCCTCAAGGAGAAGGAAAGCCGGTTGAGAGGGCAAAGCATGAGTTCCCAGGAAAACATATGCAGAATTATAGGCCAGAGGTAACTCCTGTTGAGGTGCTCAGTTTTTCTGCCACCCATTGTATGGACAGCCACATGTTACTCTTCCATCCACAACTGCCCATCCTCCCTCCCCCCATCGCTTTCACCTGCAGTTCTGATCATCTCTCTGAGGATGTCCTGAGGCCTGTATTTTCCAGCTCACCTCCTCTGCCCTAGCTGTTAAATGTTATCTAATTTTGTTAAACAACCAGCTTTCAGGAGCCAGACTGAATTACCTAGCCAATATCCCTGGGCATGGCTTATCTTATTATTTTTACCCATAGAATTTCCCTCACCAAAATAAAAATAATCCAGGATCTAACAGTGCTGGCATGAGAACAGCAGGAAATGATGATATGGTGATCCTTTTGGCAGTAAAATTGGCAATCTGCATATACATTGTAATATATAAGCAGGTAACCTCTATTTTAATACCTGTAACCTGTATTTTCCTCTTCAGACAATAAAACATTCAGTTTCAAAGTCCCTGTAACCAAGTTACATTATCCAGCCTCGTTCACCCTAATGCCTTCAGATTGTTGGAATACGTCTCCCATCATCCCTAATTGACATGGGCCAGCTACATGGAGAAAACCTGAGATAAATTAATTATGCACTTTTCAATTCCCCTTTGTCTGTCTTTAAGGTTAGTATTTGTGCCAAATTTATTAATTAAATTAAATTTATTTGACTTCTATGCCGCCCAATCCCATGGGACTCAGAGAGCAGGGAACACGCACCTCACCACTTCTCCACAACATAAAAACTTTTTGGGCACCATAATAACTCTTTGATGGTGTGGCCATAAAACAGAAAAGAGATTTTACAGAAACAAAATTAAGTTAAGATTTATGGTAGGGGCCCTAAAATGAAGAGTCTAGTTACAGATTCATTTAAAAAGTGAACTACTTAAGCCTCCAATGTAATGGTGCAGAGCTGAAGGGATTGGATACTGTAGCCTAGAGGATAATTCTCTGCCTTACAAGGCAAAGGTTGCAGGTTCAAGTCCCAATGGGTATGGCTAGCTGATGAGGCCAAAATAAGACCGAAATAGATCTATCCTAGTCTCCCTTAATTTTCAAATTCAGCCAAAAACGTGTGACATACACACACACACACACACACAGACATATATACATATATATATGACGGTCTTGGTATATTCGGGTTTCTTCCCGTGTAGGATTTAGAAATTTCTGGTGACGTTTCAACAAGGTCCCACTCGTCATCTTCAGACTGGTGCTTCTGTCCTTGTTCTAGGGCAAACAAGGACAGAAGCACCAGCCTGAAGATGACGAGTGGGACCTCGTCGAAACGTCGCCAGAAATTTCTAAATCCTACACGGGAAGAAACCCGAATATACCAAGACCGTCATACCTGTACCCGTGAAAATCTATGAAAACATATATATATAAACATTCATATACTGTAGTAGTTATGTAGCCTTTTAAACTCTTTTGCAGGAATCTGAAGGCTACTGAGCTTGAAAAGGCCTTTATTTATTTTTAAACAAGCCCATATTTCCAGAAGCATTCTCCTCCTTAGGCATTTTCAAAAAATGTTAAGCGACCCGTCATGAATCTCAACTGGTGGAATAAAAAAACAGCAGAGTCATCAATATTATTATTAAGTAACTGCACAGAACTTCATCAGAAATGCATCAGAGGCAGGCAGCAACTGATCAAGAAACCATTCCACCATGAAGGATTTCTGGTTCAAGAAAGGCTAACCATACACAGAATAAACTACAGCAACTAATCCCTGGACTGTGATTCACATTTCCTCCCAAAGAGAATAGTGGAAGAACATTAGGAATGGGTGGAAGCATCTGCTCTCACCCACAGCAATTCCATAAACAAAGCAAGGCAATTACACAATTTAAGAGTTTCATTTGGAAGCACTCTACAGTACTATTCGGCAATCACTTGATAGCCCTTAGCTTCTCCAGGAAGCTGGCATGGTGCAATCTGAGCAATACATTCTTAAAACAGCCCAGTCTGGTGTGCAAACTGGCTACTATTTTTATGGGAGTCATATAATTTTTGGAGCCTCTCTATTCGACGTGCATTTTCATGGATGCAAAGTTAAAAAAAGAGAAAGAAGAAAAGCAAGCACGAGAACATTTGTTCAAGTTTCGCAACTGCATCTCAAGCAATCTGTGTTTTCTTGCTGCACCTGAACTCCCGATGAAAACTAATCTACTAAAAAACACTTGCCTAATTTAATTTGAGTGACATACCAAATCTTGTGATTTGACAATCACGTTTTGCTCATGTCTTTTCCTCGTAGCGCTTATGTGGCCTGAGAAAAGGATATAGATATATATTTTTTTGCAGAAGTACTTAGGTTTTTATCTTGTTTAGTCTACTACTTCCAGTGAGCCCAATCTGGAAGCCCCAGTCAATTTGAACTAGAATGGCCATTAATTCTTTATCAGCATGAGTGAAGCCTATGATGTAGGCTGGGAATTAGGGAAATCGCAGTTCAATATGTCTGGAAGCGTAGAGGAACAAAGACATAACCTTGGAGAAATATGCAAAGATCATTAGCAAAACATGAGCTCAGCATGAGAACAGAAATATAAAATTGTTCCCCCTTGATTCTTTGCGGTATAAGAGGGAACATAGGGGAAACCCTACCAGGCTTTCAATATCCTATTATTATAGCCAGTAAACAGAATTCTAGAATTTCTTGTGGCGTCTGTTTCCTTACCCAACCTATCTTGAAAGTATGACAGGGAAAGCAGGAAGAGGAAGAAGTTGAAAAGAAGATTCAGCACTAAAATATTCCAGAATATTTTTGAAACAGTTTCTCAATTCCCTCTACCAAGACTAAAATAAACATAAGTCAAGAAATCCAGAGCAAGCTGAGACACTGTTAACTATAATTTTATTTTCATTTAATTTTTTTTCCCTCCAAACTCTAGATTACTAGAACAAGTGGAAAGCTTTGCTAAATATAGCCTCCTTTTAAGGCTCAAAACAGTACTGCAGACCTGGTGCTATAAAATCAAAACTTTAAAAAGCACCTCCTGTTTTACTGGTACTAACAAAAATATATAATTTAGTTTCCATGGCACCATTATGGAGCATTCGGGACTGATTCAATTATGTGATTCCATGTGTTCCTATCAACACTGCAATTACCGTAGGACATTTATACAGAACTGGTTGATCATCCGGCTTTGCCCAGGTATTTATAGATGTGGAAGCTTTTGTCTCAGGGAGTCATTGAAAGGGGTCTTTCTTACCCCTAATCCCATGCCCATCATCCTTTCCCTCTCCCTTCTCTCCCCCCCCCCATGTGGTCCTCTTTCCTGTCCTTTCTACGATCCTGGCACTTTGCCCCAAATCCACCGGTGGGGGGGGGGGGGGGCTTCTGCCAAGAGAAAGGAACATCAGGCCCTTCCCCTTTGGTCCATTGGAGAGTGAATGTCACAGCTGGCTTTCCAGAGGAAGCTGTGAAGGAAGTGACATCACAAACAATTGCTACTCTAGGATGCCGTACTCACTCTCCTTAACGGCCCTGGCATTCCAAAGTTATGTTGGAACACACAAATAGGAGTGCTAGGGGTGCAGCGCCCCCCCCCCTCCATATTTGTTTTCGGAGAGTAAGTAATTTCTGTACCAAGTTTGGTTGGAATTGCTTGAGGCATACCAGTGTTATACTGGAACATACATACATATATCCTTTTTTATATAAAGTAGGATAGGATAGGATAAGCTGGGATCAGATGCGATGGGAAGGAGGGTAGGTGGGTGGGTAGATAGGTAGGTAAGTAAGTAGATAGATAGATAGATAGATAGATAGATAGATAGATAGATAGGTAGGTAGGTAGGTAGGTAGATAGATAGATAGATAGATAGCTGATAGATTTAATCAGGGATGATATTGTGCATGACTCTATTGCATCTAGAGAGCTCTATCAAGATGGATCTACCTACACTCCATTAATGCTTCCTTTGACATTGAGAAAGAGTTAGTGTAATGGTTTGGATACATCTGCTGCCTGGTCTTGTACCAACTTTCTTATTGACTGTACCCCTTGGATTGGAAAATATAGAATAAGCTCCAAATAAAACTTGGAGTATGTGGAAGATGATCTAACAAACCTAGACTCAACCCAACAGAGGCAAAACAACTGGCACTCCATAAAACAAAAATAGAAGAATATGCTCTTGAAGCCAGTGGATCCGTGGCCCTCACAACCACATTTTGGTTACACTGTGGGTCATTATCAGATGCAAGCTAAGGGCTTGAACCAATGAAGACAGAGAAACCTGTGCCTTTGTTCACATGATCAAAGCAGTGGCACGAATATATGAATAAACAAAATTCCACTTTCACGCGATCCAAACATTTTAATATTCAGAGTTGTAAGAATATAGTTACACATGTCTAAGACACGTTATAAATAGACCAGGGAGAAGGGAAACAGCTAAACATTTTGCAAGTGGAAAGCTATATTTTTAAAAATCGTAATTTTCAACAGTCAGTAGCCTTTAGGCTTTCTTTAAAAAGGAAAGAAAAATGGGTGGATGCTTTTCTGCTTAAAGAGAGAAATTACTTATACACTACAAGCCTTTAACATTATTTACCCTCAGAATCTGCCTTTGGAGGGATGCTAAATTCTTGCAGGATTCAATATTTATATCACTTCACTGGACTCCAATGGCACCCATAAATAGGAATCTGTATTACGGTCTATACGAATCTAAGCTGATATAGTTCCTCTACCTACACACAATCTGCTTCTTTTTGCTATCAATTACAGTTTCGGGAAATGAATATACCTTTTCTTACACCGTTTTGAGTATCAGGTTCTGCGAGTCAACCACAGATAGTTAAAAAAACCCCCACTAAAGCAGCACTAAATGGGGACAAGGGGAGGTAAGGCAGGATTTCTGAAGTGTTGAATCCGCACCCCATATGCCTCCATCACAATGCTTGGTGGATTCACTTGAAGCCATGAACGCTGGCGGGATAAAACCTGGATGCTGAAAAGAGTAAAGAGTTCTTGATCTGACAAAGGAATGTGGAACAACACCCACTCTAGTGAGAAGGCAGATGTAGAAGCCAGCTGGGAACTTACTTGTGGGTGTCTTAACAGCTGTTGCAGAAGCTCTGGAAAAAGTAGAGGGGGCAGCCAGCATCTGACGTTTCAATCAGTAGCTCTTGTTTACAGGCTGAAAAAGCTGTGGGAATGATGCATGCTATGGTAATCCCCATGACCTCATCTGTATAACCAGAGGATGATTCAAGTCTCATGACTTACAGCAGTGTTTCCCAAACTTGGCAACTTGAAGATATTTGGATTTCAACTCCCAGAATTCCCCAGCCAGCGAAGTCCAGATATCTTCAAGTTGCCAAGGTTGGGAAACACTGACTTACAGAATGGTGTAGTGACCATTCTGACAAATGTTTTATTAGACTTAGAAAGCAACACTTGGAGCTAGTAGGACTTCTTGAAGTTTCTTGAAACTTTATGAAGAGAATGTCATGGGAGATTTCTCAATCGTCCAGGTGTTGGTTGTCCCAAAGGGCAACCTTTATGAAGAGAAGCAGTTTAATAACAACAATTATTAAAACAACCCAAAACAGGTATGGATAAAGGTAGTCCTTAACATATGATCGCAATAGGACTTTCCTATTATGCTTGCAAGTTGTGCCGAACATAAATTGGATTTAGTGTATTTTATTCACCTTCCCATCCCTATTTCCAAAACTGCAAAAACAACAAAGCAAAATGCCATCTTTCTTGTCCCAAAGGTGCTTTTTTTCACAAGGTTATTGGACTTTTGGGGGGGGGTTTCTTTGAAAACATTTTGCTATTCACCCAAGAAGCTTCCTCAGTTCTAACGACCGAGAGTCTCCATAGATATTTGCCATCTTTCTTCTTCTGATGCCCACACAGTACTGCCATGCCCCCTTCAGCTCTCTGATACTGAAAAGAATGTGACTATGTGTGTTTTTAAAGGAGTGGCTCCTGGCCATTCTAGTATAAAGATTCAAGTAGGAGGCATACAAAACGAATGTACAAGACACATTAGTCAATATTTGTACAGCTTCTCCCCCCCCCCCCCAAAAAAAAAATAATTCTTGCAGATTACAATATATACCAAACAGGTTATTCTGAATTGTAGGAAATGTGCAACAGATTCTTGCTGCCACTGAAAGAAAGACGGATATATATTCCAATTTTGCTAAGCCTTTCTCCATGCAGGAAAACACGTAAGATTGAAACTGTGACACATAATTTTCTCTTATCTCCTAGAACAGTGATGGGGAACCTATGGCATCAGCAGGCATGCAAGTACAGATCCACCGGTTGATTTTCAGGCCTTCTGGGCCCACTGGGAGTCTGTCTGCAGCCTCCAGAGGGGGTGGGGAAGGCCCGTTTTTTTGCTCTCCCCAAGCTCCAGAGCCTTTCCAAGAGCCTAGGGAGGGCAAAAATGGCCTCCCCACCCCGGAGGTCCTCTGGAGGTCAGAAATGGCCCATTTGCTGACTTCCTGTTGGACCAGAAGTCCCACCCCTTTTTTTTGCTCTCCACAGGCCTTTAGAGCCTTTCTGGGAGTCTGGGGAGGGTGAAAACAGCCTTCCCCACCCCCTTTAGAGGCCCTCCAGAGGCCGGAAATGGCTTGTTTGGAAGTCGGGAAATCTCTGGAGGGCCTCATTGGGAGGCAGAAGGCCATTTTTGTTGATGGCGCATGGAATTATGGGTATGGGCATGCGTGGGCATGATCTCCCCATGCTCCCCCCCCTTTTGGCACACAAACCAAAATAGGTTCCCCATCACTATCCTAGAAGCTCTCTTATAAAATGCTGTCCTAGAGTTAAAGATTTAATTAGCTGATAGGTATCCTCTTGAATTTATTGACTTTAGTATATAATATACTTTTGGGAAGGAGTGTCCAGCTGCAGATGTGCACAAATTTACAGACAAGAGGCCTTTGACGCTGCCTGTCCCAGCTCCCAGGATATTCAAGTTTGCACAATAATCTGTCTCTGTCAAGTCTGCTTCCTGTCATGAAGCAAGGTTTCAAACACATGTTCTCATTTACTAGAAAGGGAGGAACGAACGTGTGCTGGCATAGCACTGGTTGTCAGCAATGCTGCAAAACCAGTTGGGAAACAGGATTACAATCCAACCAGTTTCCATTTCAAGATTTGTCCTCTATCGCAAAACGGACCACTGAATTTAGCTAGCTGCCCGGCTTTCATTAGGCAGTTTGTGGTAGGTTTGGTTGAAAGCCTTCACACCCACTTTGCTGCACTGGTTCTCGTTGTTCTTTCTACTTTGTTTTAAACGTGCTATGGTTGCCCTAAAACCCTTTTACCAAGAGAGATAATAATAATAATAATAAAAATAATAATAATAATAATAATAATAATAATAATACCTTTTACCAAGAGAGATAATAATAATAATTTATAATAATATTGCACTCAATCTGAGTATTGCATTGGCAGTTCTGTGTTAGCAAAAACTTCAGAAGAGAAGGATTTAGAGGTAGTGATTTCTCAAAATGGGTAAGCAGTGTGGTCGGGCGGTAGGAAAAGCAAGTAGGATGCTTGGCTGCATAGCTAGAGCTATAACAAGCAGGAAGAGGGAGATTGTGATCCCCTTATATAGAGCGCTGGTGAGACCACATTTGGAGTACTGTGTTCAGTTCTGGAGACCTCACCTACAAAAAGATATTGACAAAATTGAACGGGTCCAAAGACGGGCTACAAGAATGGTGAAAGGTCTTAAGCATAAAATGTATCAGGAAAGACTTAATGAACTCAATCTGTATAGTCTGGAGGACAGAAGGAAAAGGGGGGACATGATCGAAACCTTTAAATATGTTAAAGGGTTAAATAAGGTTCAGGAGGGAAGTGTTTTTAATAGGAAAGTGAACACAAGAACAAGGGGACACAATCTGAAGTTAGTTGGGGGAAAGATCAAAAGCAACATGAGAAAATATTATTTTACTGAAAGAGTAGTAGATCCTTGGAACAAACCTTCAGCAGACGTGGTTGGTAAATCCACAGTAACTGAATTTAAACATGCCTGGGATAAACATATATCCATCCTAAGATAAAATACAGGAAATAGTATAAGGGCAGACTAGATGGACCATGAGGTCTTTTTCTGCCGTCAGTCTTCTGTTTCTATAATAATAATAATAATAATAATAATAATAATAATAATAATAATAATAATAATAATAATAATAATAATACCTTTTACCAAGAGAGATAATAATAATAATGTATTAGATTTGTATGCCGAAGACTCAGGGCGGCTCACAACAAGATGGGCTACAGCCAGAGAGTCAGCATACTGTAACCATCGCTGGTGTTGGGAGAAGGCCCAATTTGAGATTCCCCTTTCTTCCACCAAGAAATTCACATGACCTCTTAGTCCTTGGCCCAGGGAAGGCCTGCCACTGAAATGGAGGGGGAAGTTTAAGGGATGATGTTGAGTCAGCCCCAATCCGTCAGACCAACCATGAGACTAAAAATAAGGGTGAGCCCACATACGTTGCCCCGAGTTCTTCTGAAGACAAGTGGGAGAAACATGTAACCCCCATATTGCAGGATTATTGGAAAAGAAAGATAATAGTGGTTCTCCTCATCGAACCGGAAACAACTGTACAAATAGCAACCATGTAAACTTTGTTCCAGCTGTGGGGTTTCCTCTGCCGGATATTAATCCCAACCCCACAACAGGAAGCTGAAACCATCATATGGCCCACAGACTCCGACACAATGCATTTTTCTCTGGGCAGCTATAAATTGCCTCTGAGTAGCTTGAGGGCCTTGAACTACTCCATTAAAAGTAACACACACAAACATACTACGCTGTTGACCTTTCCCTGAAATAATGGCTAACCCTGCTCCCTTATAATACGTCAGCAAACCTTCAAGAAATAAGTGTGTGTCCTGCAAATTTTGCATGGGAGAGAAAGGCGAATAAAAAGAGCAGACTTTCTTTTCCATTCTGGCATTTCTCTGCTTAGCATTAAGGAACTCTTTGCTCACAGAGAAGCCGAAAGAAGAAGAAGCTGCCCTAAGGCCATTGATTAAAAAGGCTACAAAAAGACAAATGTGGTCAGAGAACTACGGCCAGCTCGTGTCTTCATCTTTTTTTCCAAAACCTAAAGCAGAGTCCCTTCTTGGCTCCATAAATTTCTAGTCTGCAGGGGGCATAAAAATCGATGGTACAGTGTTCCCTCGATTTTTGCGGGTTCAAACTTTGCGAATAGCCTATACCACGGTTTTTCAAAAAATGTTAATTTAAAAATACTTCACGTTTTTTTCTATACTATGGTTTTTTCTTTCCAATGACATCATACATCATCACCAAACTAATAATTTTTGCAAATAAATAACAAAAAAAATAGCTATTGTTAATAAATAATTATGTTTATAAATATCTGGATCACTAAGTGTCTTATTCAATGGTGAGTACCAGTAATAATGGTGAGTAAGTGGTTGTTAAGGGAATGGGAAATGGTAATTTAGGGATTTAAAGTGTTAAGGGAAGGCTTGTGATACTGTCCATAGCCAAAAATGGTGTATTTACTTCCGCATCTCTACTTCATGGAAATTCGACTTTCGCGGGCGGTCTCAGAACACATCCCCCGTGAAAATCGAGGGAACACTGTATATACACATTTAAAAATCAGGTTTAAAAAAAAAATTAAATTGGAATGTTTTGATACTTATCAAATTTATTTTAATAAAATGCTTCTGGAGTAAAAATCTATCTAAAGATAATTTTCTATTTAAGATGCATTAATGATTTGATTTATTCAGCATGAAATGGAGCTTAGCATGAGGCTCAGAGCTGCGTTCTAACTTACCTCACCGCCGGTTTGCGCAGAAGCAAAAACAAGCAAGAAGCAAGTGCTGAAAACAAGATGGCACCACAGGCGCAATGACAAAAACATGGCTTCTGCGCATGCACAGAAGCAAAAAGGAACAAAAAACCGCCCCCAAATAATTTTAATATTTTCACCCTCCCCAGGCATTGAATTATGGGTGTGGGCACTCGCGCATGCATGACAGCGCATAGGCATGCTGTTTCTGCACCCGAGGGAAAAAAGGTTCACCATCACTACCCTAGAGAAAGTAGCTTCATAAGAAAAAGAGGCATGCTCCTTATTCTTCCAGAGACCGCCTGCCAATTTTCACACAGGAAGTGCTATTTGTCAAGGAAGTTTGTCATATCTATAGTGATTGAAAACAGAACAAAGAATTAAAGGAGTCACAAATAGCATGGCCACCTGGACAGCCTTAAATTCAATTGACAGTGTTTATCTTTCGATCTCTTGACTAATTTTGGTATTCAATCTGAAGCTCAATTGAGAAACTGAGTTCTTTTAAAAATAATCCTGATATACATGGACAAGTCATTAGATTATGTATTAGTCTTTGATTCTGGACACCAAAGTTGTACGTTTGGTCTTTCCAATCTTCTGAAGAAGTAGAGAGCAGCATGAATAATAATTCGTAGTTTCACCAGATCCCAATGCAACCCAGCATACTGCAAATCAGAGACAGATGTTTCTAACATTAACTGTGCACGTATTGGGGAAGGGATCACAAAGGCTCAGCAAAGCCATGGTGGCACAGTGGTTAGAATGCGATACTACAGGCCACTTCTGCTGACTGCCAGCTGACTTTAATTTGGCAGATCGAATCTCACCAGGCTCAAGGTTGACAGCTATTCATCCTTCCAAGGTGGATAAAATGAGGACCCAGACTGTTGGGGGGCAATATGCTGACTCTGTAAACTGCTTAGAGAGGGCTGTAAAAACAGTCTGAAGTAGTATATAAGTCTAAATGCTATTGCAACTTGGCATCCTTAGGTCATTGCCATAGTCCATTCATTGTGATAGGTGGCTTCACTATTACGAGGTCTATTTAGCTTGACTCCACTGCATTTGGCAATATCTAGCAAGCAACGTAGTCTATTGAAATTGCCAATGGACTTCTGACAATGATTAATTCTCCACGGGCTCGTAGCATTTCAACTGCTGTCTTTGAAATCTCTCAAACAGCTAAGATGGAGCTGGCTTCTGATTGGATAAAATCCTCATGCTAATGAGGAGCATCAACTAAAGATGGGGAAGTAAGTCCAACAGCAGCTAGAAAGATGTACGGGCATCATAAAAAATATTATTTTCTCTAAAGATGAAGCAAAGATAAACCCAAAGCTGGTGCAAGTGCATCTGAATGAGGCTATGATCTTTGAATTCACTTTTTAGATTTATAATAATCAGCAAAGAGCCACAAAGGTTATAGAATAATGGAGTTTGGATTTAAACTACCGGTAGTTAAATTTTGTTAAATTATGATTAAAGAAAGTGTATAACCAATCATATGACTTAACCAATTAATCTCAAAATTAAATATGCTTACAGAAAACTTTTGAATCAAGGCGTTCTTGAAGATAAGAGTTCTTTTAAAATGGCACTTTGTTATTAATTTGGTTGCATCTTTTGATTAATTAAAATATTTAAACAGATTAATTGGCCAAAGGCCGGGTCATGTCCAGAGACACTTACTGCTGATTGTGTCTGTTCTTTTGACGAGATCCAAAAGAGTGGGCATGTTTTAGTAACCCTTCATGAACGAGTCCAAAGACGGGCTACAAGAATGGTGGAAGGTCTTAAGTATAAAACGTATCAGGAAAGACTGAATGAACTCAATCTGTATAGTCTGGAGGACAGAAGGAAAAGGGGGGACATGATCGAAACATTTAAATATGTTAAAGGGTTAAATAGGGTTCAGGAGGGAAGTGTTTTTAACAGGAAAGTGAACACAAGAACAAGGGGACACAATCTGAAGTTAGTTGGGGGAAAGATCAAAGGCAACATGAGAAAATATTATTTTACTGAAAGAGTAGTAGATCCTTGGAACAAACTTCCAGCAGACGTGGTTGGGAAATCCACAGTAACTGAATTTAAACATGCCTGGGATAAACATATATCCATTGTAAGATAAAATACAGGAAATAGTAAAAGGGCAGACTAGATGGACCATGAGGTCTTTTTCTGCCGTCAGTCTTCTATGTTTCTATGTTTCTAATACCCTCTAATGGTTCCAGGAGGCATGTTCCCTGTTGCAATGCCAATACTTTGGGAACAGCATTTTCTCCCCCACACCCAGAATTTTGGATAATCCTGACTGTGTTGGCCTTCTGTTATAGGCTTTAAAAACCTGTTCCCCCAAGGCAGTGAGCCCATTTTGATAAGCCCATCTGGGTTTAGAATAATGAACACGCTGAAATTTGCCTTTCGTTATGCTGCGTATTATTGTTATTCCTTTGGTTTTTTAATGTTCTGTGGCCATTTTGTTTTGTGCTTTTAATGCTATATTGAGTGACTTTGTGAGTTGGGTATCTATATAAGTTGCCTAAGTAGGTAAGTAGGTAATTAGGTAGGTAAGTAAGTAAGTAAGTAAGTAAGTAAGTAAGTAAGTAAGTAAGTAATAGATAAATATATAAATAAATAAATAAAATATAAATAAATAAATAATTTATTTCTTGAAAAGACAGATAGCTTTTCCTTCGCTTCCACAAGGAGTCGTGTGAATTCTGAAACTAAGCACTCCACACCTCAGCCCTACTTTATTAACTACTATGGCCGGGTACCAGTTAACAATTATATCCAGCAACACAAGCTTCCAGAGGTTATTTCAGGGAATATGTGCAATTGATATAGACTAAATCCTTCTGTTTCTAGTAGCTCTAGAGAAACTAGTTGAGATTGAACTGTATGAAGTTTAAAATTCTGAATGAGTTTTCTGAAGTTATTTGGTCTGTTGAATTTTTCCCCCTGGAGGAACATTTGGCTGTAGAAGAAAGAAAGAAAGAAGGAAAGAAAGAGGGAGGGAGGGAGGGAGGGAAGGAAAGAAAGAAAGAAAGAAAGAAGGGAAGAGAGAAAGATCGATATCCCACCTCACTTGCAGAAGAAGGAAGAAATCTTACCCCTCACAATATTCTAAATGTAGTAAATTACTAGACAGCAGCTGGACATAACTAGGACCGTTGGTTGGGTTTTATTATTTCTAGCCATTCATTTCTACTTTAGATAAGCTGGCCACATTGAAGCCTAATCATTTTCTTTAAGTCATTGATTCACATATTTCTTCATTGTTATCTAAACGTTTTCATTTTTAAAAGATTCTTTGGTATCAATTCATGTCTTGGAAGGCCTAAATCTCTCCAGGCTGACTACCAGACAGTGGCTTTAAACTGCCCCTGTGTTTCTTATATTATACAAAATAGAAGGCATTTTCATTATTTTGTCTTTCTTTGCCTCAATTAGACAGAACAAAAACAAATAGAGAGGGAAAAGAGAAGGTAGTGGCTGCAAATAGCAGCCATAGGTAAATCAAGTTGGTTGGGGTGACTTCCAATGAGAAAGAGAACTTTTAAGATTTGCTTAGAGGAAGTTGAAATTTATATATAGCAAAGAAGAAGGAAACGTATTCTTCCTAGTGAATGCTGTGCAGCCAGAAAAAAAAAATATTCCATTCATTTGTAGCATGCTGATCAAAAACGTCGGCAGAATGTAAAGAATAATAACAATCAATAATATTAATAAATAATAATAATTAATAATAATAATAATAATAATAGCTGCTCTAGAACAAGCACTATAAACTAATACCATGAAAGCGAAGATACAAAAATCCACTGACAAACTGCAAACTTTGCAATGACAAAGTTGAAACTGATTCACATTTTAATATGTGAGTGCAGCAAAATTATGCAAACTGCTTACAAAGCTAGACATGACCGAGTTGCTAAATGAATCCATTGGTCATTATGTAAAAAATAAGACTTACCCCTTAAAAAATACGACTTACCCTTGTCCAAAAAATCATTGGAACATAAAGTGGAAAAGGTTGTCAAAAATGAAAGGGTGAAGTTCTTGTGGGACTTTCAAATACAGACAATCATTTGGAACACAATACGCCAAATATCAAATGGTCAAAAATCAAAGCTTACAATTTATTGATATTACTATACAAGGAGATGCCAGAATTGAAGAAAAAGAACTGGAAAAAATTACAAAATATTGCGACCTGGGCACTGAAACTACACAATTATGGATGAAACATGTAACAGTGATACCCACTGTCATCGGGCATCATGTCCAAGAATTTTACGAAATACACCAAGAAATTGCAGCTTCCTGCAATAATACCATTGGAACTGGAAAAAAACTGCGCTGCTTGGAACATCGTACATTTTAAGAAGATACTTAGTTGATACCTAGGATGCTGGCAGCAACAACCTACCTACCTACCTGTTAACCATCAATGCCAGTCAATGATATTTGTGATACATTTTTAAATGTTCAGTTAGCTGAGTTTTATTCATTTTCATCCTCATCATCTTGCATATTGCAGGTTAACAAATGCACTAATCTGCAAAACTGTTCTAGAAGTTCTTGTATAGGATACAGCAATAATATATGTATTACAAAAGTAGATTACAAGTCAGGTCATCTCCGAGTCTATGGAGAGGGGCGGCATACAAATCTAATAAATAAATAAATTGAAGTGGGGAAAAATAAAATAGACTTAGCATTTGCGATAAAGACGGAAAAGTTGATTCTTCTGTTATTGTCATTTAATGACCAACAGTCAACCAATACATAATTACTTTCAGTCTAGGAGGGGCAAAACTGCCTCAACTGATAAGTAGGTCAAAGTCTTGCCAAGCACAGCCACTTCAGCATAACAGCTGGAGATTAATTTTTCATCATAATTCTTTATTTCCTCCAGATCAAATGGAAACTATTCAACCTCCAGAAATTTGGCCACAATGAAAAGGGCACCTTGGGGGATGCAAAGGCTGTGATTAAGTTATACTGAAATTGTGATGTATAAATACAAACATTCCCTGTATGATAGAAGCCCTTGTTTTCTGCTTTTTTTTCTTTTTTCCAAGCCTGGGCCACAAATTTTAGTGGAAGAAAATCAATGAAAAGCAATTACAATACATGCTATATTAGAGTTACCCTCATGCTTAAAACTGCAGTTGTGAAGTAGTTTTCAAGCCATGAAATTAACAGGTTTAGACTTCCCAATGTTCTTCTTCAGTATTTGTCCCCTATAGGTTAGTGGACTTTTAACTTTCAGAATTCTGAAAAATGAACAGGAATGCTAGGAAATTTTAGAAGATGAAGTCCTTAGCAGGCTCTCAGGTTTGGAAAAATTCTTTAAACTCAACCTATTCATCTAAAGTAATCATTTCTCAGATATGTTCATTCTGATAAAGATACTTCAGCTTTTACAGAAATGTTATAGATGAGGGTTTCTTTCTGATGACAAGAAAATAAATTTTGAGTCTTGGACTGATAATGAGACATTAAAACAAAGCCTTCATTGCTTAAGTGTAATTATTTAAACAGAGGTATTATGTCAAGTAGCATTTTGTTTTATTGGAAAACCTATAAAGAGCAATTGAGTGAACTGAGTTTGTTTAGTTTTCAGAAGAGAAAGAGAGAGAGTGAAATGACTCTCTTCAGTTTAGTTCAATTCAATTCAATGCAAACCTTTATTGTCAGTGCACAGCATGTGTACAATGAGATTGGTTGAGCCTCCCTTAGTGCATCCGCTACACACAACACATTGCAACTCAGACAGAAAATCCCAAACCCAATAAGTCATATTAACAAACACACAGTCCTATTGCACCAATGTGAACTTGTTACACGTTGTACCAGCCCTGCAAGTCCATTGTACTACATAGTTATCATGTTATTTTGCATTTAGGAGTCTGACAGCTGACAGTTTATACATCATGTTAGGTTAGGCTAAGGGGAGTTGGGATTCTATATGGTTCAGCATGCTGGGGAAATCCAATCATTCAGTCCAATCCCTATGACAATCATTAAGTGTTGTACCTCATGATTCTTGATAAATGTATCTTTTCTTTTATGTACACTGAGAGCATATGCACCAAAGACACATTCCTTGAGTGTCCAATCACACTTGGCCAATAAAGAATTCTATTCTATTCCCTGCTCTAGGTTATTTATTAATAAGATCATTATGTTAATTCATAATACAGGGTATTTATTAAAGATAGAACATTACAGGACTATGTTATGTTAATTGAGGTTTAGATTTGTTTTACCATATTTATATCCAACCAGCTTTGTAGAAATGCTAGGCGACTTACATACAAACATGAGTCCTCTTATCAGTAAAATATCTTGCACCCCTTTTCACGGCAGCCTGAAAAAAGCTCTTTTGCCTGATTCTTCCCTAAGGGCTCAGGGTTACTAGCAGAATTCCACTGACTTGGTGAGGGTAGAAACATATTGACTTTTGTGGCCTTTACAAGCATGGCATAGGCCTAAACATAAGATTCACACCAGTGCTTAATTTTATTCACTCATTTAGCATATTAGGTGATGTCCGCATTCAAATAGAGGTAGTCCTCAATTTACAATCACAGTTGGGAACGGAACTTTCGCTGCTAAGTGAAATGATTCTTAAGTGAAGTGCACCCAATTTTAGAATAGAATAGAACAGAACAGGAAGAGACCTTGGAGGTCTTCTAGTCCAACCCCTTGCTCAGGCCAGAAACCTTACACCATACCAGACAGATAGTTGTCCAATCTCCTCTTTAAAACTTCCAGTGTTGGAGCATTTACACCTTCTGGAGGCAGGTTTTCAATCTGTTTTGTTAAGAATGTTCAGGGAATCATGTTGCTAATCAAATCTAGCTTTTCCTACTGACTTTGCATGTCGGTGATGTGATCCGGGGATGCTGCACCAATGTAAATAAACATTTACTGTGGCCAAACATCCTGATCCTGTTATCATGGGGATTCTACGATGGTTATAAGCAGAGGTGGGTTCCTCCTGGTTCACCCAAACCGGTAGCGACCCGCTAGTGATGTCATGCTGATGTCACAGAGCTGGTTCGGTCAGTGCCGGTCCATGGGTGACGCCATCTTTTTTTTTAAATTTAAAAAAAATTAGGGGGGATTTTTTGTTCTTCTGAGCATGCGCAGAAGCTGAGTTCCTGAGTTTTCTTCTTCTTACTGTGCATGTGGTCACCATCTTGTTTTCTGCTTTAAAAAAAAAACTTCCTTGGAGTTTTTGCCACTTCGCATGCTTCTTCTCTATTGACTGACTGCAGATCTCCATGTTTCAGACGGTAGCTCTGTTATCTCTTCTCAAGCAATACCAGGGACCTTGAAGATCAGGATTTATTTCATGTAAAGCATTTCCTCTGCTACTTATTTACAAACCTTCCCAAAGACTGTTTCGAAGAGCAAAAACATAGCCGTTATGCTGATTACAGTGAAGGTTATACTGAGGTATAATCAAGATTGACTGATTTATACTATCTGCTGAAATGCAGCTTCTATTGTAAATAATAGATTAGCCTTTCTCTGCAGGAAACAGAATCAAATGTATCCAGAAATAAGCAAGTCTTCAAAATGTTCCTAATTATTGGGAAACTAGATAAAGTATACACATGCAACAGCACTCAGATATTGATCCTAAAGCCCAGGCAAACTCTTGTAGATTAGACTACCCTTGAGATAAACAGCACAAAACCATCTAAGAGTCCATTGGAAGATAACACCAGCCCCTTAAATTGGAACATATTTGGTCCAGAAATATTTTGGTTGCAGATTCTATTCTAAATATAGTTTTGGACAATCATATTTTTATTATAATAGTCAAATATTCAGTTATGAGATATGGTATCAATATCAATATCCACAAAAGGCTGAAGCTAAAAGATCAGATTAAGTTGTTAAAAGGCATGTTGGCCACATGGCTTCTATGAAAAGCAGAGTTCAAATTGTATCATGCTCCTGAAAAGGAGTGCCACTAAACCCAGAGAAAGATATACCTCCCCATCCAGTCAGCAGATTTTTCTATCAACTATCAATTTTTCTATCCTTCAGATTAAATTCCAGCTTCTTTCTCTTCACCCTCCTCCCAGTTGTGTTGACTAGAACAACCCAAAGTAAAATACTCCCTTCCTAGGACAGGAAAAAAGAAAGAAACAGGAAATCTTTGCACATATAAGGTGGAAAACATTTGCTTATTAGAAGCAGAGCAATTCCTCCGATGAAATTCTGCAACTGCTTCAGCTTTAAAATGAATTCTTCAGCTGCCACCCAAACAAAACAAAATAGTTCCTTTGACCTAAGTTGCCCATATCTGCAGCCAAGGACTTTTATAGCTAGTGATAATTCTTTGGCATGCCCCATTGAATGCCTCCCAAACAGCCCTGGAAGAAGGAAAACCTTGGAAAGCAGGCTGGCCTCTGTGGCTCCCTACAACACAGGGGCGTACATATGTGCACTGGTGTGCCTTTCGTCCCCTGTCCAATTGTCTTTCCTTTCTCTCACTTATCATATATATTTTCTTTCTTTCATATATCCTCTCCTCTAAGTTCACTTTACCCTTATATATATTACTACATGTCTATTTTTCTTCCTATGTATTTGTGTATTGGACAAATGAATAAATACATAAAATAAATAAACAAACAAGGGAGCTAACTTGGATAGGATAGACCAAGAACCCTCCATAACACTATTGCAAGTGATGTTGGAGGAAAAAGAAGGAATGACCAAATTGCCTTCCCTTTTCTTTCTTCAAGGTGTCTCTGGAGGGGGGTGGGGAGCTGTAATGACAGTACCAGATCTGATCCAAACAGCTACTACATGACAACAGAGAGATAGAGAAAACAGTGGTGTCTTCACAACTATCTTGCTTCTGGTACCCCAGATTTGAAAGTCCTACCTATTGGAGAGACATGAAGACTTTCTGTTCAGGAAATTCCAATGTTTTCATCCAAGGATGAGTTTAGATAACTGAGGACAAACAATATCAAACATTTGTTATCAGTCTGGATTTTGTAATGCCTTTTGACTTTTAAGTCATAATCCTAAATTAGATTCTACCTTGAAATTCTTACATCATTACTGCAAGTGGTAGGTGATGTATGACCATCATCTAGCCCCAATCCCTACTGTGAGAAAACGTCAAAGAGACCAGAGTGTGAACTAGCTCTGAAGAATATATCTCAGTGTTGTAGAAAACCATCTATAATTTATACTGAGGGAGTAACTAGGATGAAACTCCTTGTTAAGGCCGAGTACTTTTTTCTCCACTTTTTCTTTAAAAGAGGCACACTGTAATCATTTTCCCTAGGCAAAATACTGTATATAGCTCAACTAAACTAATCCCAAAGCAACTTATTTTCACTAGTTGATCTCCACAACTATTCTAAGTCAGCAGGTTTCCCCACACTAAGGCAAAACTGTTCTTTCAGAAGAGCAATGATAGGAAATGATATCAGAGTTAAACTAGTATCCTGGTTTATCCATAGTTAACACTATGTTCATCCTGGAGACTACGGTTACTAACTGTATGCAGTGAAGGGCTACCAAAATTTTTACTACCACACTGTGGGTGTGGCTTATGCAGGACGCCCTGCCTTTTCTTTCAACAACTTTCAGTGCAAATTGGGTGCTCTGGGGTGGAGCTCCATTTTCGCTACCCCACTGCGTTCCCCTCCATCCGGGCAGTAGCCCACCCCTGACACAGGCACATAAAAATATACATTATCTACTATATAAGCTCTATGTGTATGTATACAGACACACGCACGCACAGCTCTTCTAAAATTATACACATTCAACCTCATTTACTGCAATAGAAAAAACATACCCAGAGCCCAGAAGGGGGAAAAAAATAAAAAAAAAATTTCTACCGGTGCTGCACACCTGACCAATTTTTTTCTATCGGTACTGCGTACCTGACCGTACCCATAGGAGCCCATCACTGTATGTCTCTGATGCCAGAGATCTTTAAGACTTAGCTTGAAGTTCAAAACATTCCCTGAACAGCTAGATTCAACAGACCCAAATTCCATCCAGATTGTGCCCTAAAATAGCCTCTAAATAAATCACATAGCTGTTTCATGTCATTCCTTTGCTGAATCTTTTCTGGATAAAATGCTATTTTACTCTGCCTCTATTTGTGTGTTGCCCATGTTTTATGAAACTAAGATATTTTGTGTAGTTGAACATGACATGCATATAGCCCTGTTTTCTGCTGGGCTAATTCTGTTTCAGTAAAGACTGAAAAAAATTATCACCTGGATCAGGAGTCGGTTCCGACCAGATTGCCTGAACCGGCAGAGATCCACTAGCAACGTCACAATGGCATCACCGAGAGCCTCAGTGGTGCAGTGGTTAGAGTGCAGTATTGCAAACTACTTCTGCTGATTACCAGCTGCCAGCAGTTTGGGAGATCGAATCTCAATAGGCTCAAGGTTAACTTAGCCTTCCATTCTTCTAAGGTGGGTAAAATGAGGATTCAGATTGTTGGGGGCAATATGCTAACTCTCTGTAAACCGTTTAGAGAGGGCTGTAAAGCACTGTGAAGTGGTATATAAGTCTATAATGCTATTGCTATCGTGGATCTGTTTTGGTCAGTGCCGGTCCATGTGTGCTGCCATCTTTTTTGGGGAATTTTTTTACTGTTTGGACATTTTTTCCTCTGCTGCTACTTGAAAAAGTGCCCTCCCACCTGCCCCAGGATTTATATTTACCTTTATTCCTTCACCCGAAACACAACTGATTAGCTTCTCAGCTGTGTTTCGGGCTGAATATAGTTACTGAACATGTGCGGAAGCAGAACTGCACGAGAGGAAACTTTGCAATGCAAATTGGTGGCAAAGGTAAGTGGAACCCACACCTGACCTGGACTGTCCTATATTCTTTTCACCTATTATTGAAAATGGTAATACTGTACCTAACTTCTAGATTTAAAGCAAGACTGGGAAGCCTGAGGATTAATTACTAGCCCACAACTCTCTCTTTTTTTGTAATCCTATACAGTGGTACCGCTACCTAATAATGCCTCTACTTACAAACTTTTCCAGATAAGAACCAGGTGTCCATGATTTTCTTGCCTCTTCTCAAGAACCATTTTCCACTTACAAAGCCTACGAAAGTGTAACTGGAAAAGGCGGGGAGAAGCTTCCACGGGGCCTCTCTAGGAATCTCCTGGGAGGAAACAGGGCTGGAAAAGGTGGGGAGAAGCCTCCATGGGGCCTCTCTGGGAATCTCCTGGGAGGAAACAGGGCCTTCACCCTCCCTGTGGTTTCCCCAATCGCACACATTATTTGCTTTTACCTTGATTCCTATGGGAAAAATCGCTTCTTCTTACAAACTTTTCTACTTAAGAACCTGGTCACGGAACGAATTACGTTTGTAAGTAGAGACACCACTGTATGTAACTTCTAGATTTAAAGCAAAATTGGGCAGCCCGAAGGTCAGATTACCAACTAGCCCACAACTCTCTCTTTTTGTAATCCTATATTCTCATAACAATAAATCCCCAAAAACAGTTTCCTGACAATCTGAGATGGAAAATGTACAACATCCGTAATACAGTAAAGTCTCCGTTTAGCAGAACCCCATGCTACAGGCCTCACATTTAACAGACCCAATTTCTATCCTAACTGTGCCCTAAAGTAATGGATGAGTCAGTAGTCTGGATCAGGCAGTTCAATTGATGTAATTTTACAGCACCCCCTAGCAAGTTACATCATTTATTTAATGACCTCAGTATGCAAATGGATGCAAATATATTTGCACCAATTTATAAAATGTACATTAAAAGAAACCCCCTCTGGGCTGAGTTTAAATCAGTGCCATATTCTTGCTGAGTAGTCAAGATTTACACAAGGGGTTCTTTATCATTCCCCCACACTGGCATGTGGGAATGTGGCCAGCCAATCCAGCCTTAGCTTCTCCCCGTACCTCATATTCAGGAATACAATAATAATTCACATTATCTAAATTTCATGAGTTGCTGAACCTTAATACCACATTATGCTTTCAATATCCATCATTTAGAATTTTTTGGAACTTATTAGAATGAGCTATTAAGCTGACCAGCAAGCTGTTTTGAGGCTTTTTCCTGTGTCACGGGAGGAGAAGAAACATGATATCTGAAAAGTCATCAAGTAATCATCATCAACTCACTGCCTTACTTCATCATGCTTTATTTATTTGGCTAATTGAGACACAATGAATTTGTCTCTAGTACAGAACCACTCAATGTACTTTTGAAACAATTTAATTTAATTTAATTTAATTTATAGTATCTCTATGCCGCCCCACTCCTGAAGGACTCTGGGCTAATAGAATAGGATATAGAAACTACATTTAAAAACATCATAAAAGATTAAAAAACACTTGAAAAATCACATACATACCGTACATATCAATCAGGCCGGACCTCGCAATTGCGAGACAAATGACCCCAAGCCTGCTGGAACAGCCAGGTCTTCAATGCTTTCTGGAAGGTCAATAGCGTGGGGGCAGACTGGATCTCAGGAGGAAGTTGGTTCCAGAGAGCCGGGGCAGCCGCAGAGAAGGCCCTTTCCTGCGGGCCCGCCAGCTAACACTGTTTAGCTGATGGGACCTGGAGAAGACCAACTCTGTGGGATCTTATCGGTCGCTGGGAACTATGAGGTAGAAGGCGGTCTCTGAGCCAGGTAGGGCTTTAAAGGTAATAACCAACATTTGAATTGAGCCCGGAGAGTAGTAGGCAGCCAGTGCAGTTCACGGAGGATTGGTGCAATGTGAATGTACCTGGGTGCATCCACAACCACTCACGCAGCTGCATTCTGCACCAATTGTAGTCTCTGAACACTCTTCAGGGTTGCCCCATGTACAGTGCATTGCAATAATCCAACTGTGAGGTGATAAGGGCATGAGTGACTGTGAAGAGAGCCTCCTGATCCAAGTAGGGTTGCAATTGGTGCATCAGACGAACCAGTGAAAAGGTCCCCCTAGCCACAGCTGTTAGATGTTGGTCTAATCTTAGCTGTGGATCTAGGAGGACACCCACTCATACCAAGCTGAGGATTATATCTGAGTCCCCATCTGCTTCTGTTTACATACTCAGAAGAGGGGGCTCCATTCTTTGCCTCCGGCTCACTCATTCTCCCTGAAACTCAGTCACTCCCAATCCATCCCGACACTCTTCACACACACACACACACACACAAGCATCCCCCCAAGATAGAACCACTGTATAAATTAAAACAGGATGATAAAACAGGATAATTAAGTCCGCATTACAGCTGCAAACTTAGGTGGCTTGAAAGGATAGTCTATAGGGAAGTGAATTATCAGAAAGAAGACACCACCTTGATATGAACTGTCGTTAGGACCCATAATTGTGGCTTGCCAATGAAACATTTCCTTTTCAACAGGGCCTGCAGAATAATGAACTAGTTTCCTCCAGTGGTGGTGGTGGTGGAAACAAACAAACAGGCTCTGCAACAAGCAAATACAGTGGTACCTCGAGATACGAGTTTAATTCGTTCCGGACCTGGGCTCTTAAGTCGAGCAGCTCTTATCTCGAACGACTTTTCCCCATAGGAATTAATGTAAATAATTTTAATTGGTTCCAGCCCTCAAAAAACTCACAAAGTTAGTCTAAATTATGCAGAAAGACATGTTTTTAATGAAGAAATGTACATGTACATATAAATGAATAATGAAGTTTCTTTCACTTAACTTGTAAACTTTCTTAAACTTTTAAATTTACATATGTTCAACTTCTCTGCCACCCAATCCTGTAGGACAGAGGTCCCCAACCCTTTTTGCACCAGGGACCGGCTTTAAGCGATCAAGAGAGGAATGGGTGAATGAATGGACGGAGGGTGGGAAGGAAGGAAGGAAAGAGGGAAGGGACAGGAACAGAGGAAGGAAGCAAGGAAACTTATGAAAGGGGAGAGTAAGAGAGGAATGAGTGAAGGGAGGGAGGGAGGGAAGAAGGTGGGAAGGAGAAAGAAAAGAAGAAATAGAGGAAGGGAAGGTAAAAGAGAGAAAGAAAAAGAGCAAGAAAGAAAGAAAGAAAGAAAGAAAGAAAGGGGGAAGGGACAGGAACAGAGGAAGGAAGCAAGGAAACTTATGAAAGGGGAGAGTAAGAGAGGAATGAGTGAAGGGAGGGAGGGAAGAAGGTGGGAAGGAGAAAGAAAAGAAGAAATAGAGGAAGGGAAGGTAAAAGAAAGAAAGAAAAAGAGCAAGAAAGAAAGCTGCAAGCACCCCCCCCCCGAGCCCCCCAGGCCAGCTGCAACCTTTTAAAACACGCGCGCCGCTTCGCAGCTGTCTCCTGAAGCCGAACGCGGAAGTTAGCGTTTGGCTTCAGGAGACAGCTCCTTGGCGCTTGTATCTCGAATTTGGGCTTGTAAGTAGAACAAAAATATCTCTCCCCTCCCAGCTCTTATCTCGAGTTGCTCTTAAGTAGAGCAGCTCTTATGTCGGGGTTCCACTGTAGTTCTTTTTGTGTTTCTTCTTCAATTTTTCTACAAGCCTCCTTATGGGTTACTTGGAGTCCGCCAAAATCCACAAGCTGCTCCTGGGTTACTCCGAAGTTGCTTAGGGAAGGGGGGGGGGAGGTCGCGGACATGCCACCGATAACACAAGGGACAAAGCTTCTCTGCTCATCCGCTGGCTCCCAGCTTGTAAAAGAAGCCAGGTTTAGTGGTGTCGGCAGAGAGCTGCCTACCAGGTCTAAAACAAATGACCCTCTGAAGCCGTTCCTGCAGCCTGCAGTTTGATGGAGCCTTGCGGGTTGCAGACTTGATTCAAGAGCTCCCCGAAGGACAAGACTGGCACCAGCAATGCTTGTGACGGGGGAAATGAGGATGAAATTGTAAACCAGACTTTCTTCCTTCGGCTGCTGCTCAGTGGCGGAAACTTGATACAAGCAAGGTGGGAGAAGAGAGGCAGGTAACCTGATAACCTCCTCATTCAGTGTTTAAGTTGATTTTTTTAAAAAAAGTCATTGAAGTTGGTTAAGAAGAGAATGGGATAACTTACTGTCTGTTTGAAAGGTTTGAAAATTTCAAAATGTTGGTTTCTTCAAACTTGAACAGATTGCAGCCCCTCCCTTCCCAGCTTTCGGCATGCAGATAGCATGGGAGTTCAACTCCTAAAGGCGTTTGCAGGCTTACAGATGTATTGGAAGGTTCCGAGAGGAAGTTCAGGAACTTTGGGGTTCTTCTGCCCCAGTCACAGGTATATAAGCAATATTAAAGTGTACAGCCCCAAAAAGGGTAATTAAAAATATAAAAGGGAAAAATAATACCACAGCCACACCTTAAGGGTTATAACACACACACACACACACACACACACACACGCATTAGACAAAAAAACCCTTAGTATTTTGTCAGCTACAAGAATTAGATGTTTAACTGGGTGATGGGCATAAAGAAAAAAAGCTGTTGCTATTTTAGCTCCACAGCTTTCTTTTCTCTTTCTTCTATTCCAGGAGTTCATTTCCTAGTACTGTAAGGCTTCTCCGTGGCTAACCCATTTAAAGGGGAAAAAAGGGGGAAGGCGGCTTATACTAACCAGACAATTTTGTTATTCTAATGTTAAAAGTCTCACTGATGGAAGTGTGATGTGGGATTCCAAGTGGTGTGACATAAAAGAACATCTATACGCCCATCCCATAAATATGTCCCATTTCATACCCAAAGAGGCAAGTTCATAATGACCTTGTGAATTTTGTATAAAGCGAGTTCATAATTTATTATCATTTTATTATTTATTTATTATTTGGATTTCTAGGCCGCCCTTCTCCGTAGACTCAGGGCGGCTTACCACAGAAAATTTCTCTGTCTAGTGATGCTCATAGGCCATTATAAAATAAAATCTTCCTTTGGGCTATGAACCTCTCACAGAACAGGTTCATTCTCTCCCCTGCCCCCCCATTCTCCTCCCAAAGTTTGAACTGCCTGAATCCATATTTTCTCTTTTTAATTAGTTAATTTTGGTATTTTTCCAACACCAGTTTCCACTGGAAGAGAGGAATTCCGCCATTTTGGCAATATAGTCCTTTCTTGTTATAGCCCTATATATCCATTTTATATTTATAGTTCAATCTCCTCTAGGGTGCAATAATAACGCCTCGTTTCCTTGAATTGAACTCAGCCCCTTAAATCAGCAGAAAACATTGACGCCATTCAGAAAATCACGATAAACTAGCATGCAGCTTAACATGTGAAGCAGGTGCTGTTGGAGACATTCTCAAAATGGATATGACTGGGGGGAAATGTGGCCCTTTGCTTGTACCAACAAGTACATTTGCAATTGGCCACCAAATAACTGCACCTGTAATGAGAGAGCCAGCATTTCCTCAACAACAAGAATCCTGTTAACTAAAATCATGAATAAATTACAAACTTACTTTAGATATAGATCTCCTTGAATCAGTTTGCAGGTATTTTTAGCCCTGAATAAGCCACAGATAATTTAATCAGCCTTGAGTTTCAGTGTTTTAAGCAGGAAAAAATAAGTGGTTTCAATTCACATTGTACGATTTACAGTATACAGTATAACCTTTTGCTTATCAGGGCCTATATCATATTTCCCTAGCTCTAAAGCTATGTTTGTACAACACACTATAAATCAAGGGTAACAAATTAGCACTGCATTTTAACACAACATGCAGTGACCAAACAGACTACATTATGAATTCACAAAGTGGATTGTATATTTTTGCCCAGCAATTATGGTTGGTGATCTTTTGTTATATGGTGTTATACAAATTATTCTAGATGTCCCCTGTATTTAAGGTTGCATTTTCTTCTGAGCTGAGGTTTTTAGTTTTAGTAATGTTTTTACTAAATAGTTTTAGTAAAAAAAAATTGCATTATTTTCCTGTGAAAGATAGGGCAGTTGGAACTGTAATGTAAATAAAATTTAAAAGCACAAAATGTTAGATAACAGCTATATGAAGTACATAATAGGCACTTTAACAATGGGATGGCAGCCTAGAATATTACATCACTGTCCCCTCTATACAGTGAAGACTTTGTTCCATGCATTCGCTTGAAAAATACTGGCAGACAACCTAAAGTACTTTACTACAGCATTTTTTTCACTTGTAGCAACCTCCAAAAATTAAATGTGTTGGCTTGCTGTATCTAAAACAGCTGGATAAATGCTACCCAAGTTTGCTAAATGCAGACCCAAATTAGTCTGATACCACAATCACCATGCATATTTTGATGGGTCTCATCCTGAAGACACTCATAGTTCCACACATTTAATTCACCTACAGCTTCACTAAAAGGTGAAATATTGAAGGGGAAAATATAATCACCAACAAAGGACCTCAAGAACTCTTGAGGTCAGTCAAATATGTAAACTATGAAATCTGGAGTCCTTTGCACCCTGACAGAATTAAACTCCTTTGAAATCAACTTTACTTAAAGGGTGAGTAAATACTGTAGCAATTTTTCAGCTCATTACAAACTATTTTCATCAACTGAAGGAAGCTGCATTCTTACCAGAACTTAGGAAAAAGGAGGGGGGGGGGGGCAAAAACACCAGTGGACAAAATCTACAGATGACTCACTGGGATGGAAAACTGGGTTGGGGAATAGAAAAAAACTAACCACTACAAAACTGAACTTACAAGGAACTGGAAAGCGACCAAAACCTATGTTGCAATATTGTAAGTCTTACCGGTATCTGCAATAGCGGGTTTTCCCAGAAAGGCGGCGAAATTTATGCTCATGGACAGAAGTCTTATGAGGGAGGAAGAGGGGAGGGAGAATTTGGGGCGCAGAGCAGCCTTGGCCCACACTCTGCATGAGGATGATGGGCATTGTAGTTTAATGCGGTTAGGGGAGGGAGGCTTTGGGGCGCAGAGCAGCTTTGGCTCACACTCTGGAAGAGGATGATGGGCCTTGTAATTTAACACCGCGAGGGGAGAGAGGTGTCGGGGCACAGAGCAGCCTTGACTCAACACTCTGGATGAGGATGATGGGCGTTGTAGTTTAACACGGCGAAGGGAGGGGGGCGTTGAGGCGCCGCGCAGCCTTGACCCTACACTACATGAGGATGATGGGCGTTGTAGTTTAACGCGGTTAGGGAAGGGAGGCTTTGGGGCGCAGAGCAGCCTTGGCCCACAGTCTGGATGAGGATGATGGGCGTTGTAGTTTAACGCGGCGAGAGGATAACAGGCTTGCGTGCGGGTCGGGAACAAACGAAAAGGCAAGTAAAGCGGAGTCTCGCGAAAGTGAGCGGGAGAAAAGCACGCGAATAACCCAGCGCCGTCGGCAGGAAGAAGGCAAAAAAAAAAATCAAACCGGAGACTTACCGACACTTTCCAGCGCTCGGGAGAAGTGAATTTCCCTTTTTTGCCGGCGCGCTTCACGCCGACGGTCCGGAGACCGAAGTCGTGGTGGCTCAGCCGCTTCTCCTCTCTCTTCGATCCACTCCCGGGCTTTTGCCCGCTCCAAGATCCACAGCTCGCAGCAACAACAGCAGCAGCCCCGGTTGTAAAGCGTGTCGCCGGTCGGAGGGGGCGTGAACGCGAACGGATCAAACCAACCCGGTCGCGCTGAACTTGTCAAATAAGGAAGCGCCCGAGCGGGAGGAGAAGGAACCCACGGAGACCGACGCACGAGGTCGCAGCAGTCGTCCGGGCCAAACTCAGGAGCGCCCGCCTCACCCTTCCTTTGCTTATCTCCCGCCCGCAGCAAAGGGAGAGAAAAAAAAGCCCGACCGCACAGCGGCCACTGAAACAGGAAGACTCCAACGCTCTACCTGGGAAACTAACGAGGGGTGGAGTCTCGTCCCCATAGGCGGAGGCAAAGAGGGCGGGGCACCCCTGGCTCGAATGAGGCAGGTGGAGGACCCGAGGCGGGCGTGGGGGAGTCACTTCCTTTTCTCGAAAGCGGGGGCGTCGGGGTGGCATCTCCGGCCCTGTTCTCACTGTGAGGAAGTTTCTCCTTAATTCCAGGTTGCTTCTATTTATTTATTTATTTTATTTATTTATTTTGGCCAATACACAATGAGGATTTTAGTGGATATACACATAGTAAAATACATAATGAAGGTTATAGAGGATATACTCATAGTAAAATATATGTAAGAAAGAAGATATAGGAATAGAACATATCAATGAAAGAATAGAAGAAGAGATATAGGAATAGAAGAAAGGTATAGGAGATATAGGAGAGCAATAGGACAGGGGACAGAAGGCACTCCAGTGCACTTGTACTTGCCTCTGATTAGTTTCAAGTCAGTCTTTCCCAATCTGTCACCAGCTGTAATTCTGGAGAAAGTCATCCAGGTCAGGGTTGTCCCAAAGGGGCTTTTCTTTTCTTCAAGAGGCAACTGGACTTTTCTTGGTTTTTCTTTGAAGACCTTTCGCCTCTCATCCCAGAAGCTTCCTCACCTCTTCTTTCTACCATCCGGTAAGAGCTGAAGTAGCTTCTTGGATGGGAAGTGAAAGAAAAAAAACCCACAGAAAGCCCAGTTGCCTCATGAAAAAAGCACCACCTTTGGGACTATTGGGATAAAAGGGAATCGCTTCAACTGGGTTCATCCTTAAGTAGATCTGTGAAAAATTATGCTCAAAGGGCAACTTTCTTGGTTGCTACCATGCTTCTCATGCGCCGCATTCGGCATACAGATACTTGCCACCAGTAGTGGGTTGCTACTGGTACGGTAGAGCAGTGTTTCCCAACCTGGCAACTTGAAGATATTTGGACTTCAACTCCCAGAATTCCACAGACAGCAAATGCTGGCTGGCGAAGTCTGGGAGTTGAAGTCCAGATATCTTCAAGTTGCCAAGGTTGGGAAACACTGTGGTAGAGGTTGGCGCACCAAAAGTGCATGGTGCACTGTGTGCACAGCTTCAGTTCTCATGCATGTGTGCATGCACATACCAGTGTGTTTTCGCTTCGTGTTCATGTGCAGAAGCAAAATCTCGGAACACGCATGGGAGATTTTGGCAATTCTTTGCTTCTGTGCTTGCCAAAATCTCGCACATCTGTGCATCCCCTTTTGAGATTTCAGCGCATTTCTGCTTCCTGCACATGTGTAGAAGCAAAAACATGCTGGGAAGCACATGGACACACACAAGAGAAGAGAAGCTGTGCATGGAGCGCACTGGTAGCAACGGTAATGGCAATCCGCCCTGGTCGCCACCCAATACGGACAATTAACCAAATTTGTGCTGTCCCCAGAGACAGAGATAGTTGGACTGTATTTAGGCATGTTTCTTTAAGATATTGCATTAGGGGAAATGTAGTAAAATTGCACTCTGGGTAATGTAGTTTTACATGTGACCACATTTGTGTATTCCTATTGGCTCTGACTTGGGATGAGGGGTAATTGGAGAGAACATTCCAGCAGGTCTTTTGTGTTCACTCACTAAGCCAGCCAGCATGTAGATGCTACACCCAGAGCTGGGGTCAATTCAACCTCTTTTTACCTGCACAATGGGAAAGATTATACTGCAGAAGAATCGCATCATAACTGTGAGTTACTGTGAGAATGCCTGTAATAAAATGATCTGTGATACCTTATTGTGCTGAGTTATCTGACTGGGAAAAGTTGAGCTTATACCAGAACAAAGTTACTCCAGTCAGTCAATCAGAATAGAACTGGAAGGGACCTTGGAGATCTTCTAGCCCAGCCCCCTGCTCAAGCAGGAGTCCCTACCATTTCAGACGATTGGCTGTCCAGTCTCTTCTATGTTTCTATGTTTCTTAAAAACCTCCAATGATGGAGCACCCACAACATCTGGAGGCAAGCCGCTCCACTGGCTAATTGCTCTCAATGTTGGGAAGTTTGTCCTTAATTCCAGGTTGCTTCTTTCTCTGATTTGTTTCCATTAGTTTCAAGTCAGTCTTTCCCATTCTGCCACCAGCTGTAATTCTGAACCACTACATTCTTTACAACCTGGATTGGGAATTGGGAGCTTTATATTTCGCATACAATCTTTCCTCAAGGATATAGAACAGGGACGGCAAACCTTTTTTCCCTCAGGGGTTGAAAGTGTGTGCAGGCTAACACGCATGCACATGCCCAGACCCATAATTCAATGCCCCCCATGCACCATGTGCCCCTGTGCAAGCGTGTGTGGCACCCACCCACCCACTGCGTTTCCCCATTTTGGGCCGAGCAGGCCTCCCTGAAGCTTCCAGAGGCTAGAAACTGCCTGTTTCTCTGGTGAGCTTGGTAGGACAGCTTTTCGCCCTCCCCAGGCTCCAGAGGCTTTTTTAGAGCCTGGGGAGGGTGAAAACCCCCTCCCCTGCATCTCCCAGGGGCCCTCTAGAGGCCAGAAACACCCTCCGTGTGAGCCCTGTGCTTACCTGCCATCCAAAACAGAGCACATGGGAGACTCCTGGGAGCATAGTTCCCTCTAAGCTGAGCAGTGAGCAATCGCTCACTTAAAAATCATCATCAACTCAGAGTTTTCCAAACCTGCCTAGAAGCCGAGAGGGAAAGAGTGAGAGGGAAGGAGAGAGAGAGGAAGAGGGGAAGAGAGAGAAACAGATAGAAAAAAGAGAGGAAGGAAAAGAGAAAGAAAAAGAATGGGAGTCAGGAAGAGAGAAAGAAAATCAAAATCTAGTTTGAAACTAGCTCAACTATTTAAGTGGCATTTTGATATTGATAGAGTTGCCCTATTATGAGCTCACTGTTATAGACACACAGTACAGTATTTTATTTTGAAATTCTCTGAGGCAAAACAGGGTGGGTTTTTTATTTATTTGTTTGTTTGTTTGTTTGTTTATTTATTATTTCTGTGCCGCCCAGTCCCGAAGGGACTGCCGCTCAGACACTATACTTTTCCGCCCACCCCCCAAAAAAATTAGAGGGAACACTGCCTGGGAGAGGAAGGGATGGCATGAGTGGAGCCAGACGAATAAGGCAACAGTTCATGTGCCACCTGTGGCACGCATGCCACAGGTTTGCCATCATGGATATAAGGTAACTGGATTTACTTCTGAATGAATGTTGGGGAGGCAGGCATTATCCAATTGATGTTGTTGTTAAGGTTCAGTTCTGGTCCCACGTCTGCTTGGTGACACTGGGCCAGTCCTCCTCTCTCAGCCGTAGGAAAGAGACCACTTCCAAAAAACCTTGCCAAGAAAAGGGATTGAAATTTAGAGTGTTGTAGATGTCCGTTTTCTTATAATAACATTTAGGATTCTCCTAATAGTATACTTTAAGTCTAAGTGCTAGTGCTAATACTAGTGTTCCTGTCTTGCTAAAAAACCTCTGAGGTCTTTTCCAGCTGTGTTCTATGCTTTATAAATGAAAAACACACATATTGCAAGTAGGTTATTTCTCTCACCTATGAAATGAAAACCCTTGCAGTTTTATATCGTTTTAAGTCATGCTTTTAGTAATTGGTGAAAAGTTAGAAACTTTGCTAAACTTTTGACTCATAAATGAACTTTTGGCCCAATTAGATCAAAGCTTTTTCCTCTTTTTTGCAATTAAAGACTTCCCATACCAGGCAAAATAACCCTGTCGTTTCAATCATTCTTATAGGGGTGCCGAAGCTAAGCAAGGTTATTTCTGGTTAGCATTTGAATGGCCATTGCCTAGAACTCCTGGGCTATTGGCTAAACCTTTCCCCCCCCTGTCTTTGAGCCAGTTTTGACTTCTGGTGCCTGCCTGGACATGTTCCTGCACTTTATTTGGCAAGATTATAAATGTGAGTTGCCATTATCTTCATGCCAGGACTGAGAGAGACTGACTGGCCTAAGGCAGGACCAAAATTCAGTCTATCAGTTTCTAGCCAGGTGCCATAATAACCATTATACCACAATCTTGGCTAGATTGGAAAGTGGAAAAAACATTCTGAACAAACCACTTTCACAACATTGCTTGGAAAACAGCATGGGAACAACACAACTTAAGGTGTCTACTTTTCTTCTGCAGATTCCTCTTGGTCTCTGGTTATAAAGCTTTCATCTGCCACTCGGTGTTATATGCAAAATGTCTTTAAGTTCTGTTAGTTATTTACCAGTTCATACTGTTACATTTATGTGCAGATGAGAATTTTTATTTATTATTATTTTATTTATTGGATTTGTATGCTGCCCCTCTCCGCAGACTCGGGGCGGCTAACAACAGTAAATATACACCTTTAGGCAATACAGTGTCCTTGTTTCTGTCTAGTGTGTAAGTAGCAGCCTGGGTTAAAAGCAGAGAAGTGTTAAGTTTCAAGGGGAAGTAATCGACAAGGAAAAAAAAATACTGTTGCAAACATAGCTGTAAATGTGGTCAGGAACAAGCTAGGCTTAGCAAGCCAAATTTAGCATGATGTACAAACATCAGATTCTGACTTCATCCACCAAAAAGGGGGAAAAAAGGAAAAAAGAAAAAAAGGACTCTGACACTGTAAACAAATAAAACAAGTTACACCTTTGATCTGCCTTTTCCTTGAGCAGGAGGGAGCCATAGATACATGTTACCCTACGTGTGGGGAATTAGGCCATGGTTGGGCTCATTGGAAGCAGCACTTGTGAGAGGTTAGCAGGTGTTTTGCCACTAAAGCAGCGTTAAGGCTGGTATAGGTTATATGTTGCTGTGAAACCCCAGGATGGCATGCAAATTCTATTTGTCAATTTTAAATAAAATTCTGTGTGACTCACAACATCGCTTTTTGCCACAGTTGTTAAAAATCACCATGTTTTGGTTTTCACACTTCTAATTGACAAAAGCTGCAGCCTTATCACAGAGAAAAAGAAATACCACCCCATTTTTTTCACCCAAACCAGGAAAAATCACATGTTCCTTCATGTATGGGCCTGGCCTGGCCTATTAGCATCATCTGTTTCCTCACTTCATTTCTCCGTTGTCCTCAATTTAGCATGCCTACCAACCACCAAAACATTGCCCAATTTGGGTTAAATGTGACCTGAAAATGCAACCCCTGCTGTGTTTTCACACCATTCCACATAATGTTGCATCCGGCCCAGCTAGTTTTACCTTGTTCAACAAATCATGGTTGAAATCTAGGTGGCTTAATGCAAAATATCAACCCAACCCCTATCTCTCAGGCAATCTGTTTAATTTCTTTGGCAGCAAAAGACGCCACTGAAATTCTGCTTATTTTAGCTACAATAAAAAGTTTGACTTGACAGTTTAAAAATTTCCAAGGTAATTCTTTCTTAAGACACCCAATTGAGATGTTCAAATTTTTTTTTAAAAAAAGGATTTCTTGGAGAACACAATTTCAGGATTACTTCTCTAGTAGTAAAGAGAGCAAGAGGGAATTATAATCAAATGGCTGGCAGGCTGTTGGTTATATAAAAAGAGATAAATCTTGCTGGGAAAGAAATACTTTCTGTTTCACGAAGTTCACATTGATTAGATTTAGCTTTCCTCATTTTTATTTTTAAAGAATTGGATAATTTCCTCTGTCTCTTCTTATACAGTTCATGGTGATGTATAGGGCACTGCAGCAGCTACTCTATCAGCTTACAATAGCCCCATGAAGTATTCTGGGCATTTTAAACCTAAAAAACTCATTCACCACCAGTTTTCCCCCCATTATGCGCAGCTGTTAAAGAAAGCTTCACAATATATGGTCTCATCCAAACCCAAATAGCTTCCATTCTGGATTTCCTGAAGCTGGAATTTGTCACCAAGACAAACTCTACTCATCAACTGAGCTTTTCAATGACCGTGTGTGTTGTGTGTGAACCCAGCCAATGGGTGCTTACAGAAAAGGATTTTGATATGCAATCATTCTGCTTCAATCATGTGCTTTTATATAGTGTACACAGCAGCCTCTCTGTTGTTTTGGCCCTCACCCTGACAGTTTGGGAGACTAAATGGCCCTCCCTTTCATTACACCGTAAAAGGAGAGCTTGTGTTGCTCTTAGTGAGCCCTATTCAATCTGCTGCCAATATAGCAATCCAACCTTTATTGAGACTATGCCTGCTATGGAACTTTTATGAGTGTGGCATCTCTCTGGTATTTATTAAAGGAGCCAGACATATTTTAGAAGTTTGGATGGCCCAAGCACTTACGATATAAAAATGTGTGGTCAGCAAGGTTAACTGGCTTCAAAATGAGTGTGTCTTGATGATCTAAGCCCTATTATTTTTTACATGTGTGCAATGTGTGTATGTGAAAAGGGGGCATGGGTTTGATTATCTAGTCACATCTGCCATTTTAAAGACAGATAGCTTTGAATACTACTGTATATATGACAAAGTAATTAAAATGCTGGATTAGGGCCAGGTATCTTCCAATCTCCATTCTGCTCTATAGAATAGAATAGAATAGAATAGAATAGAATGGTCAAGTGTGATTGGACACACAAATAATTTGTCTTTGGTGCATATGCTCTCAGTGTACATAAAAGAAAATATAGATTTGTCAAGAAAGATGAGATACAACCAATGAAGGGCTACCAAAATTTTTACTACCACATTGTGGGTGTGGCTTATGCAGAACACCCTGCATTTTCTTTCAACATCTTTCAGTGCAAATTGGGTGTTCTGGGGTGAAGCTCCATTTTCGCTACCCCACTGTTTTCCCCCTCCCCGTCCTGGCAGTAGCACACCCCTGGGTACGATACTTAATGATTGTCTACTCATAGGATTCAAATAAGCAATCAGGAAACAATAAAAAACTATAGTTTACTAGGCTTTGTGGGTTAATCATTTTCCGACATATTTTATCTCAAAAGGTGGTTCTAAAGATAAAAAATGGGTTTAAAAGCCTAGTTTGTTTTAATTATTAGAAAAGAAATTAGAATCTCTCTCTCTATCTCTCTCTGTGTGCTTGTATGTGTAATACATTCATACATACTGTACATACATACACATTGTAGAGAAACAATGGAGATTGCCTACATATAGAAAATGTGCAATTTATTAAAGCCTCAGTATACTGTCCATATCAGCTCTATCATAGATACTGAAGACTACATTTAAATAGGAAAAAAGCTACTGGTAGTTTCTTTGCAAATGCAGGAAATAAAATAAATACTTTGAGCAGGCCCAAAGGGGCTTCTTTAGGAGGCACAAGAAAGTCCACTTGCCTCCTAAAAGCACCTGGATGACTGAGAACCTCTGCAGACTTTTATTTTGAGCAGAATTTATTGAAATTTATTGAGTATTTTTTTCTCTGAATAAGGTAAAAGCTGAAATGGGGTGAATGGACATGCCTACCTCATTTTAACTGAAAATGACAATAAACCTGTAGCTTTTTTTTTTAAAAAAAATAAAGTTTTATTAATTTTCTACTATTACATTTATTTAGTGCATAATAAACATCATGTTGTCTGGGTTATTTTGTTTTTTTAACAATACTAATTATATTAAAGCTGTAGCTTCTTGAAGACTACTTTAATTGTCACTGGGTATGATTTTATGGATCATAGACGAACTTATGAAACATCAAATACAGAGAAAACATTATCTATGCATACAGCTGTTGTCAGAAGCAGAGACATAGGGAAGGGAACAGTAAAAGGAGAGGTGGGTGGGAGAATATTCAAGCGATAGCCTCAGACAGTAGTTAGGTGTGATCCATGTTTTTTACCTTTTTCTTTAAACTGACTTTATTGCCATCTGCTGGAAGTATTTATGAATGCTCCAATTCCTTTTATGATAACGGATTTACACAGCTGTAGATAGAACTAAGACTTGCCAAAATCCATCTTGCACATTCTCAGAAATGTTTTTCTCCTTTCCCCCCCAGTCTTATTCTCACAGTGCTTGAGAAATTATTTTGAATTATCATGATGATATTTTTCCCCTTAACTGCTGAGGTTGGTGGAGGGTGCTCCCACTCTGGCGATTATTAAAAGATGAGACATCTTTCTGTCATTCTGCACCGATCCTGGCAGTCCAGTTTTCCCAACCTGAGAAAGGAGAACAGTTCTTAGTAATTTCCACAAAAAAGGAAAAAAGACAGACCCATGCAACTAAAAACCAATCAGTCTGACTTCTATACCTGGAAAATTACTGGAAAAAATAATAAAAAAACAGCTTTGCCACTACCTAGAAACAAACAAAATAATAACTAACAACCAACATGGGTTTGTCAGAAATAAATCATGCCAAACCAATCTCATGTCATTTTTCAACACCATAACCAAATCAGTAGACCAACATCAAAATATAGAAGGACCTAGATAGATTAACACTGGGGCCCAAACTAACAAAATGATGTTCAATGTCGAGAAAAGCAAAGTCCTTCACGTAGGTAAAATAAAAACCCTAGACAGGCATACAGAGTGGGAGGAAACTCACTTAGCAGTAGTGACTGTGAAAGAGATCTCGAAGTCTTGGTGGATAACCAACTAAATAGGGTCCAGCAATGTGCAGCAGCGGCTAAAAAAGCCAACACAAACTTAAGCTGCATCAACAGGGGGATACACTCCAAGACTAGGGAGGTATTAATACCACTCTATAATGCCCTGGTCAGACCTCACCTGGAGTACTGCATTCAGTTCTGGTCACCACACTTCAAAAGAGACATAGAAATTCTAGAGAAAGTACAGAAAAGAGCAACCAAAGTGATAAAGAGGACTAGAAACCAAGACATACAAAGAGAAGTTGCAGGAACTGGGCATGGATAGTCTAATGAAAAGAAGAGCCAGGGGGGACATGATAGCAATATACAGGTGCTTGATGGGTTGCCATGGAGAGGAGGGGGTCACACTATTTTCCAGGGCACCAGTGGGCCAGACGAGGAATAACGAATGGAAGCTGACCAAGGAGAGATTCAACCTGGAAATAAGGAAGAACCTCCTGATGGTCAGAGCGATCAATGGAATGGCCTGCCAGCAGAGGTTGTGAATGCCCCAACTCTCGACATATTCAAGAGGAGATTGGACTGCCATCTGGCTGGGGAGGTGTAGGGTTTCCTGCTTGAGTAGGGGATTGGGCTTTATGACCTGCAAGATCCTTTTCAACTCTAAAATAATAAGAAATAAGAAATAATGTTTTCCCTAGGATTTAGTGGATGTGAAAGACACCACAAAGCTTTCAGATTTCTAGAGAGAGAATTCAACAATGAAAAACCTCGTAACTAAAAAGTGCAAGAGCACCTGAGTCCACCCACAAGCATTTCAGTAATGTCTCTTTATCCTTGGATGGAAAATTCAGAAGCCAAATTGCTTTCATCAAACAAAATAAGAACTGAAAAAAAGGGGGGGGGGAATCAGGGAGTTTGCTTTCTGCATAATGCTACTTAGGACTTCATAGTTGGCATTTTTTTTCAGGGACTTTCTAAGTGCCTGCAAATGTAAGCAGCATATGTGCCAAATGTACATGCAGAAAAGCTACGCTGAGTGGTGTTGAGGAAGGAAAATGATATATCAGTTATAAGCAATGCATACCCACCTTATACAAATTACCAGGACGTAGAAGCACCATGCACACAGAGGGACTGTAGTTCTATAGCAACTCTCTGTGACTTACATATAATAATTAAAATAATTCAATTCAATCTTTATTACAGCCACAGACCAGCATAATAATATATGCCAAGAAAGATATTAGACAGCTGACCAGAACAAAACCATAAGAGTCACCACTGCTCTCTACTGTTCAGAGAAGAAAGAAACAAAACACAGCTCTTAGATGCCACATACATGTACTGTATCTCACTATGAGGAAACTCTAGGCAGTTACAACAAAGCAAAAATAGTAATATAACCAATACAGTAATCCCTCGCTATTTCACGATTCATCTTTCATGGATTTGCTATTTCATGGGTTTTTTCAAAGGGTTTGTTCAAAGGGAAAGGAACGCTGGGGCAGGTGGGGGAACTGCAGTGGCGGCCTCTTTCGGCCTGCGCGGTAGCGGAGAGAAGTCTACGGAGAGGGGCGGCATACAAATCTAATAAATAATAATAATAATAATAATAATAATAATAATAATAATAGTCTCTCTCAGCGGTCACCAGTACAGGGAGGGTTTAAAGTCCAAATACTTGTTAAATGCATAAAAATATATCTTTCCTCTACTTCACAGGGATTACTGTATAGTGAGATATATGGCATAAAAAAGCAAATAATAAACAAACAAACAAACAAACAAACAAATAAATAAGTAAATAAGTAAGTAAGAAAACTAACTAACTAACTAATTAACTAACTAACAACTAACTAACTAACTAACTAACTAACTAACTAACTAACTAACTAACTAACTGAAAAAGGAAAAAAAACTTGTATTAAGATCAAAGCAAAAAAACCACCCCCTGATTGATGTCAGACCTTTAAGGTAAGCCCGGCTAAGAAACTGTTATGGAAAATATTCCAGAAATGTCTTTTATTGTATTGAGATAAAATAACAGATTCTTGAAAGGCTCTCCAAATTTCTCTCTATCCCATCTTATACTAACCCAAATCAAGGTGGGGTTACTTTAAGTTTCTTTTTTTCATGCTTCTTTCTATCTCTGGACTGAGTAATCTTTTGTTTCTCCCTTCTCAACTCTCTAAAAACTTCCCAAGGCCAACTGTACATTGCTGTTACAGGTAGGGAGATTGAGGGAGATTGCTAGATTGTGGGATGGACAAATATACCCAGAGAATTATCATTTTATCTTTATAGTCAAACACCAACCAGCAGACCTGAGGTCCTACACGAGATTGGAAAAGTGTCTTGGTAGGAATGGGGGCATCTGACCATTCCATCTCTATATTCTGTAGTTATGGTATACTCCCGTGATGGCAAACCTATGCCACAGATGGCACACAGAGCCAGGGGTGGGATACTGCCCGGACGAGGGGGAACGCAGTGGGGTAGCAAAAATGGAGCTCCATCCCAGAGAACCAATATGCACTGAAAGATGTTGAAAGAAAATGGAGGGCATCCTGCATAAGCCACGCCCACAGTGCGGTAGTAAAACTTTTGGTAGCCCTTCACTGCACAAAGCCATATTTGAGGGCATGCGAGGCATTGCCCTTTGTCAGCTCAAGAGCGCATTTGTGCGCTGGCCAGCAGATTTTCAGTGTTCCCGAAGGGTGGGGAGATCATTTTTGCCCTCCCCAGGCTTCAGGAAAGCCCCCAGAGCCTGTGAAT